>NW_027412556.1:0-1318750 GCF_025532065.1 Leptinotarsa decemlineata | reverse complement strand
TAGCTGGAAAGCAATCTTTCTAGTACTGGTAGCAGGTTGTTCTTCAATCAAATTAAGTACTGCTTCCTCAAGCTGTGGTGTTCGTACTTTTCGATGGCGACCACAATCCCGCGTTATTTTGTCGAATGAACCAGAACCAAATTCTCGTAATCGTTGATGCAGTCAAGGCAAATATTCTATGTGAAGGATGCTGCCGTTGAGGATACATTTCAACATATCTTCTAGCCCATTCCCCTGCGACAGACCGTAAACGTAATGCATATCAGTCATTTCCTCATTTGTGTATGCCATTTTAATAACAAGTGAATTATTAAAGTAACAAATTAAGAACAAAACAACAACACACAATTAGTATTAATTCAATTTCGAAAAATTACAAACTGACAGCGTCATACCAATTTAATTGTCACTATCGCTAATAGCGACCTACTAGATAGATCAGTTTCGTATTTTCGCATTTATGACGATGTATCTCTATAGTTGTTCGTAAAATAACTGGTTTATCTTGGTCAAAAAACTCAAGAGACGATTTTTGTTCAAAATGAAACAGGCTATCGGAAATAAATTTTCAAATGGTAAACAAATAATAAGACAAAAAGTTACATTGGAAATAAATTTTAGGGGTTGCGTTTTCCGCCCTTTACAACCATGGGGTAAACCAAATAAATTTCTCGCTAAGTGTCTTTTTGGTAGTACAAAAGTCAGGTTAATTTCAATATTGTAACTTTTTTACTGCTTGCTTGTGAAAAAAATTGTTATACGAATTTAATGTACCTTCTTTAAGGGGCTGTATCTTAACAAGGGATGCTCTAATGAAATTTCTTTATATGAAAGATCCTATCTTTATTTCGATGAGGAATCACCTCCTTAAATGTTTTACACTTATTTAGTTACACCCTGTATACAGTGAGTCTCTGAAATATTGAAGTTGGAATCAGTTCAGATGATATCAAAATAACTGATATCAATCATTATGATTGATATTTATCACGATATCCACAATCTCAATTGATATCAGGAATAAAAACCTGCACACTGAACCTCCCTCCTCAAAAATGAGTGGAAGCATCAAGATAAACAGAAATATAGTAAAGGAATAAGTGAAAGCCCAAGTTGAAACAGAATTATAAATTATACAATTCAAAATACAGAGGTAAATGGCGAGAAAAATATAAAGGATATTGGATTTTGACAGGACTATATCTGTGATCTCCAGATGTGGGTTTTTCTCATTGAACATTTCATGTGAACGATCAATAGGAGAGTGCATTCCATATTTTATATGATGGAAGGGGACGAGAAACAGAACATTATTATCAGTTCTAATTCAAAATTCTTATCCTAAATCTTTGGTGAATAGACTATTTTTTGTCTCCAACCTACCAAAACGAATTTACTTCGAGTCCGACTTCTAAATTTCAAGTCTTTTCTTCAAGTTTTAATTTGTATATGAATATTCATTATATTTGGATGAATGGAAAATGAACAGTACGTTTCTTTTGCTAAATAAATTTCAACTGTAGCTCATACATGAGTAGAGTAGACTAGAGTAATTTATTTGACCACTTTATATACAAAATACATTTATGGCAAGTTATATATACTATATACTATAGGTACTATGTCAGACATTCAAAATCAGCATATTAATGAGATTAAAGTGATAAATTTTATAAATAAATAAAACTGGCATATTAAAATTCCTTAAAACGATCACAGTGTTACATGAATGGTAATGAAATAAAGATATGAATATAAAAAGGTCAACGCACATAAGAACAGGCTTTATCCCAACTGTACAACATGAATCATTTTTCAAGAACTATGACTAGCTATAGCAGCATATTTTTCGATTCTGGAGAAACAGTGATTGAGAAGATATCTCTTGATATCATTTTTGAAATTTCTGAAATCCAAAGATTTAACTGTGGGATGGAGACAGTTATATAAATTCAAATTTAGGAAGTTCTTTGACTAACTGCCAACCTATGTCCTGTATTATTCAATAAACATGCGGATCTTGCAACACAATATATATATATATATATATATATATATATATATATATATATATATATATATATATATATATAACAACAAATAAAACACTAGACAGCCTACGAGTAGTTGCTTCAATATGGCTGTACCAACTGAGTCTAACATCAATGTGAATACCTAGAAACTTATCACTGGTGTTTGAGGATATCACAATATTCTGGATTTTTTGTATCGTTCAGTTTCATTTCATTTGCTGTGAATCAAGTTGCTAAGTTTTCATTTCTGTCCATCATTTGAGGTAAACTGATATGTGATTTGTCTGAGCATACGAGGGTTGTTTCGTCGGCAAAAAAAAACATTTTTGTTGGGGAAATAAAGCTACATAAGTCATTCGTATAAATGATGAATAATAACGGGCCGAGGCCAGAACCTTGAGGAACGCCATGACAAATTGGCTTTTAATCTGACTTGATATTGTGACGTCGACGTACTGATACCTATTTTGAAGATAATAAACTAGCAGATCAAGAGCAGTGCCTCTCATGCTATAATAAACCAATTTTTGAATGGGAATAGAGTGGGAAACACAGACGAAAGCCTTGGTCAAGTCAAATATATAACAAATCCACCTACATACATATACCTACAGACATATGTACACGTTTATGCATATAAACATATATATGCATAGACATATATGAAGATATTCAAATTTATAGGTATACTCGTATTTTGTTCATAGATTTTGAGTTGATACCTTTCTTCTGGGAATACCTATCCCGGTTCACAAAATTTCTGGAAAAGTATCTTCCTCTATCAAATATCCAAGGTTTCATTTTTTTCTTTGACATATTTGAATTCTCAACAATAATCTGCGTTATTTGTAAATCTCATTTTGAAGAGTAATAGTTAGTTGATAATTTCGATTTTGCAATCATATTATCCTGTTACAGGTCGAAAATGAAACCAATTATGATTGTAAAAGAATGAGATAATTATATTTAGGTAGGTAATCTGAAACGCAATAATATCATTGCTTTTTTTACGTCTTCTGCCAAAAAAAGTCCACAATCACAATTTTATTGCTTTGTGTTTCTTCTTTGTCTAAATTGCCGTTTGTCTTTGATATGGGCGTACGATTGACCAATTCCAGAACTCGCGTTACATCTACCTTTTATGTATTCGAATCTGAAATAATTTGATTTGAGATGAAAAACATTTCATCTTTGATCTTTTGAATGTCTGAGAATTTGATTTGCAGAATTTAATGAATACTGACAGTCTGAAAAATAGTTTGAAAGAAAAACCGGAATTTTTCGTAGTGCAGGTGTAAATAGCAAGGAATCCTTCACAAATCAAATGAGGAATGAAGCTCGATGAATTCATTCATTATGAGACTGTGTAAATTCATTTTACGAATGAATTGAGTTTCGAATAACTATTATTCGAATAACTACCTATCATTATTGGTACTTTTGAAAATGATGCTTTCGACTACAATTCAGTTTTTCTGCACAATGTGTTCTTGTGAGAGAATACCTAGATGAGGAGTTTCCTGATAGTTGGCTTGGACGTAGAAGACATATTGAATCGCTAGCAAGACCCCCGACCTTGCTTCCCTAAACTTCTCTTTGTTAAAGGAGCAGGTATTCTTAACGAAACCAGCAAACTCGCAAGAACTATGACAAAGAACCACAGATGTGTGCGCTACTACTTTTCTGAATAGACTTTTATCATTCTCTCATTATACTAACATCTTTACTAAAAACCAACATGGGTTTCTGAATAAAACAACCACCACTACAGCTTCACATTCATACCATAGAGAGATTGTGGACTATATTGAAGCAGGCGAGTGCCCTGTTGGGATATTCTGCGATCTCAGCAGGGCATTCGACTGTGTTGATCATAATCACAGAAAACAATATGTCGCTATTAACAATGCAACTTCCAGCATGGCCCTCTCCGAATTAGGAGTACCTCAAGGGTCGATATTGGGACCTATATTGTTTGTATTGTACGTATCATTAGTGGCATAAGTAACCGTGATTCATGCAGATGTTTTTGAAAATTTTAGAATTCTAACTGTCCCAGAATAGAAACAAGTTGTTTGTACCAAATAAATGTATGCATAATATTGATACAAGACAAAAAAACAATATTTTTGTACCATTTGCAAAAAACAAATTTGCCTTTATCTATCTATCATCCGATCAGATGGCACCACGTGCCTATAATTTGCTTCCAGATATAAAAAAATCCAAAATCACGTATATCTTCAAACAAAAACTCGAAGATTTTCTTGTTGATAACTGTTATTATCGCTTTGAAGAATTCATGTGTATGAATAGGTAGTTGTCGTTATCTTTTTTATTCAGAAACTTGTAGTTTCCGATCTCTTCTTTTTATTTGACGATTCCTTTACAAATTTCATAACTTTGTCAAAAAAAGAAAAATGAAGATTTTTCAATTTGGTGAAAGAATATATATATTTATTAAAACAACGATAAAAATAAAAACAACAATAGAAATTAGTTGGCGCTCCAGGGCGACTTAATTGATTCCAGTGGCGCATTTGCTTTTTCAGCTGCAGGAAAACCTGGAAAAACATGCAGCACCACAGCATCTGAAGATCTTGATCTACCAATGTCTTCTCTGTTATAAAACAAAATGTGGGGTGTCTCCAGAGGCTTCGATAGATTCAATGCATCGCCAGAACACTTCGTGACACGACTATCGTCAAATTCGAACCAGTCCGTTTCGTCTTTGACCAATGCGACCAAAGCTTTGACCAAATTCAACGCCAGAACCACAATGAACAATGACTGCATGAATATTGTAATAATGGTCTGCTAGATTGAAATGTTCATCTATTTCGAACCTTCCAAAGAGTTTCTTGCTTCCGTCAGAGGTTGAGTCTTGATGAAGATCATCAGTGTTATTATTAGATTGACTGGTGCCTCAGCTATACTTGTTTCCTTATAACAGTCAGTTAGTTTGCCGCATGTTTGGCAATACAGTCGATCATTACCTGTTGAAAATTCCATTTTCAGATGATTTAACAATAAGCTTCGCATGGACTGGTTATTAGTCATATTAGGAAAAGCTAGATGTGGTTCTGGCTTTGAAAATGTAGATTTATTATTATATCATTATTTATTATTATTATAAACGAAATTTATCAGCTTTTATTTGCGAGTGCAAATACATATCACCGTACATATTATCGCAACTATAAATTTTCATGAACAAAACAAAAGTCGAGGTTTTGCTATGGTTTTTAGGTCGAAACTTGTTGAGCTCACAAGAAAATTGAAATGTTTTTCGATTTGGAAAAAAGTTCTTTCCCCGGCAGTTCCACTTTGCGGTACATTTTAAATGGCTCGTTCTGTATGCAATGAACAAGAAAGTTCAGATCACGACAATTCTGGAATGAATTCAACGCCAATAGCAGCTGGCGAATGACTCTGACGGGTTTTCATTGTTGTTATTCATGGTTTGATGTTCAGTTCCTAAAGGACAATACCTCTCGTTCATATAAACTCTGAACTGAGGAGAACTGTGAATGTTAACATAGAACTATCGAAAATCAATAAAGTTTTGAGAACCTTTGTGAGATATAAGATTAAATTAGGACTTTACAACTTTGAACGTGAAAGTTATTAAATGGAGTTTGAATCAACAAGTTTCAGTAAATTCAGTAGATTCAGTAGATTTTCCATTGCCCATGAGTTCTAAATATCCCGATGCCTTATTTGGTGCCAAAGTTTCTTATTGGTTCCGAGGTTTATAGCCTTTCACAATCTGAAAAATAATCAGAGCTAAATCAACTGCGATATCGCTGAAAAGCACATCCCGTACTGGTTAAAACAAATCACCGAAGTGTGCAGTATTCACAAATTTAATTATCGATGGAAAACAATGAAGTTTTCATACTCAGATTGGTTATATTTCGGAAAGCTATTCTTTCAAGTTCTCAAAATCCAATGAGAGAATCCACAATTGAACTAACGTTAGGATGAAAATTATATTACTAACTTTATCTTATAGTGTGATAATAAAAAATCGATAATACTCAGGAATGTTTATTGAAAGAAAATCTATATTAATAGGTAGTTACTCTACGCGTGGTTGGGGCAGATTGTAAAAAGGATTATAAATGAAACAGTAATCTATACACACAAACATCATAAGCTTAACAACAATACACGCTGGATGTAAAGAGAACCTGCTCATCGATAGATGTGTAACGCAGGATTCGATACAATATAAGCGTAACCTCTCTATGGCCTGGATCGATCACCGTAAGGCGTTTGATACAATATCGCATGAGCTCATCTTGCATTTGCTCAGATGCCTTGGGGTACCGGACAAAATAGTGAGATGCATTGAACAACTGATACCACTTTGGCGAACTCGCCTCACCATAACATCTGGTCAAGCAAGAGTCCATTATCAATTGCGCTCAGAAATACTCGAGGGTATAACTATGGCACCCCCGGAAACCGGAGGCACAAGGTCACCAATTTGTTTTAAAATGGATGATCTTAAACTTTATGCCTCTGGAGAGAAGGATCTCCATCAGTCCTTGAGGGTGGTGGAAGAGTACACGCATGCTATCGGTATGAAACTCGGATAGACAAATGTGCAATGGTCTATTTCAAAGAGAACGATGTGGAGCCTACGGATAGGATGTGCAGCTCGTAGATGGAAGCATCCTACACCATTTGGATGCCGGAGAGATATATACTTACCTCGGGTGGAACAACGCCACTCATAAGAGGTAACAGCAGTGAAGAACTCTCTCTGCAGCAAGTATCAGCACAAACTTCGACAGATAATAATAAATAATAATAATAATAATAATAATAATAATAACCTTAGTCTACCGCAGTCACGTGATAGGTATAGAGGTTCCTGACACAAGGTGCAGGGCCTGCCGCGAGGCATGAAGATAAAAGGCAAAGTTCAATTTACATGATGACAAGTTATCATTCAATTGCTCTTTCACTTAACCTAAAAAATGTCGCCTAGTACCCAAAGAATAAATAAAAATGATATTCAATTATCTTGAAATATCAATATGATAATAGATTTGTAATAGGTAGGTAGCTATTGGGTCTTTAATAGTTGGACGATAATAAGAATCGTTTTAAATTTGTATTGAAATGGTTGAAGTCATCTCGTTTCATGGGCTCGGGAATGTCATTATGAATTGCACAGATCTGGTAGCTGAAACTCCTTCTGAAGAACACTGTGCGAATGGATGGTGGAGTTAGTCGGCAATTATACCTTACATCAATATTATGCACATCAGTTCTATAAGTAATTCTCTGGTGTAAGTAAGACGGCACTTTACTATTAAGTATTTGTGAAACAAAGTTGCAGCATGAAACACTCTCCTATCGTTCATATTTAACCAGCCGGTATTCTTCAGTTTATGTGATATTCTTTCTCTTCTTCTAATACCAAAAATCAACCGTGAGCAGAAATTCTGAACTTTTTGTATCTTTTTCTTGAATTGGCTTGTTAAATAAACATGGACCATACAAAACATCAGCATAATTGGATATAGATAAAACTAACGATTCGCACAAATTCGCCTTCACCTTCATGGGTAGGAAATTTCGGTGTCCATATATAATTTTAAGCGAATAATATGCACGCCTAATAAAGTGATCAACCTGACTTTCGAATTTCAAGTCCTGATCTAAAATGATGCCCAGGCTCTTGGCTTCTGGGAGAACCCCAAGTACATGATCATTTACTACTACTTTCACAGATTTGCAAATATCATTTCCAGGGTCTCCTGGTCCGAAAACAGTAACATTGGATTTACTACAATTTATATTTAAACAGTGATCAGAAGCATTTTTCACAAATAATTTTAAATCACTATTGATTTGAGTACACGAATTATCTATCCTTTCAAGTGAGAAGCTATAACACAACTGGGTATCGTCTGCATACAAATGTATATTACAAAATTTTAAACATTTTGCAAGTTGAGATGTGTAGATAGCAAACAAAAGGGGTCCCAAATAGAGCCCTGTGGCACTCCACATATCAGCTTTGAATATTGTGAGCTGTTTCCTTCTCTGGTAACCTTTTGTTGACGGTTGGTGGATATGATCTGATTAGTGATATATCATTTTAAGAGAGTCCTATGTAGCCAATAATTAATAACATTAAATCGAAGTTGATAGTATTGAACACTCTACTAAAATCAAGAAGTACCAATACTGTATTATTTTTTGCGTCACGTGCTCTTATAATATCGTCTACTATATGCAACAAAGCAGTCATTGGAACTGTCGGGGAGAACAAAGTTGCTGCAACAAATTTGCTTGCTGTTCATCTGGAAAGAGGAGGAAAAACGGATAAAATATCGAGTTTTTCACTTCGAACTCCGCAGACTACACTCTGTCAAGATGATTGTTCTGATTATTGGAGTCCTTGGTGGAATGACGTCCTCTCTACTCTCGAATCTTAAAATCATACCGGCTTGCCGCACTAAGGCAGAAATCTTAGCCGAACAGATGCAGAAGGTTGTCATTTTTGGCTCACTGTACTTGCTCAGGGCACATGATTTGATTTGCACAGCGAAAATAATGAGGGATCAGAGAATCCAAGATGCTTCCTTGTGGAACATTCACTACCATAAGTAAGAGATTCGATAATTTAGCTTTCAGTCCCCACATCGTTAGTTTTCAAATTTATTTATTTTTTGTTTCACCATAAGTTGCCATCTGATCTGAATTAATATTGTCATTTTAACTTCCAAGCTTTATTGACGCACCCTGGTTTCACTATAAACATTTCAAACAGTACTCAAGTTCAAGCTTAATCTCTGGTCTCTAGTTCAAACAAAGTCGCCATTTCAAAGTGATGTATTTACAGAAAAGCCGTCGTAAACATTTGTATCAACTCCACATATCTTGAGAAATAGTTAAATTGAGAACCCACTCGTAAAACGGGATAAGCGTAGTAGTTTTTGATGTATGTGTCTCCTGAAAGGATGCGGATTAAACCCTACTTTTTTGAGGCAATGTGCTTCGTCAAGTTGGATGGATCATAAAGGAATCGGGCGTGCACAGATAATAGACACAAAGAACATGTACCGAAAAATAAGGTGAATGAAATCCAATTGAAGGTCTTTCTCAATTGACCTTTCAATAACAAATATTTACAATCTGGCAGGGTTATGATGATTTACAATCTTTGGCGAACAAGAAACTGAAATTTCGGGGACACAAAATATACATAATATGATGTGGAACATGTAGTTGTCGATTTTGGGTACATAATATGGCGAAAGTATATATTTACACTTTAACCAAGAATTTGGAAAAACAAAAAAGGACAATCAATTGTTCTTTACAATCAATATACAGTGTGTAACAACGAAAACTTAACAGAGCCGTTTTTGAATATAAAAAGTGAGATTTTCAAAAAAAGCTCGGACATGTCGATTTCTAAAAGAAGGGGGACACCTTTCAGACTAATCAGATTTTTTGTAGTACGCACCCCCTCGGAGGGGTGCGTCCGACGACCCTTATTTAGATAGGGAAAGTAGATCGAGTGACACCTTGTTTTGAAGGTCTTTTGAATACCTTTACAAATCTGTTGAAAGAAAATTTTTGTAACGATTAGTTTTTGAGATAATTTGAAGATTTACAGGTATTTTCATTGAGTTCAACTCTTTTTAAAATAAATCAAATTGTTTTCAAGGTATAATTTCAGAAAAAAAATAAATTTTTACTTTTTATGACAACCTGCTAATACGTGTCCATTTGATTTCGTAAAAAAGTAAGAATTATTTGTTTATTTCGAGGAGATTTTTTCGGGGGATGGGGTTGGTTACATTTTAGGTAAATTGAGTGGCACCTCCTTATGAAGGTTGCCTTTTGACATGGATATTTTATACTTCTGATAAATAAGTTGATCATACTAAAAACTTAACTACACAATGAATACAACCTGCTGATTTCCTTGACTGCTGATAATACAGAAAAGTTTAAAAAACTGTTTTAGGGTCAATTAATCCCAATAATTGTTTTTAAAGCACAGACAAAAAAAGTAACACCTAATAAGGGTAACTCACATAGGAAATTTAGAGTAAATATTCAAAATATGCGCCATTTTGCTCCATGCAACAATAAAGATTTTGTTCGAATTTTGCTCTTATATTATTCAACATCTCAGGAGTTATAGCTCGGCATTCATCAATAATTCTACGACGTAATTCATCCAAATTGGCTGGCTGTGTAGCATAAACTTTAGACTTTAAATATCCCCACAAAAAGTAGTCCAGTGGTGTTAAATCTTGTGATCGTGCTGGCCATTCAATTAGACTTCTTCTGCCAATCCATTATCCTTCAAAATGATTATTCAAAAAAATTCGAACCTGCTGGGCATAATGGGGTGGTGCACCGTCTTGTTGAAAATGGATAAGTTCATCTTGACATTTTGGATCCTGTTCAATTGACTGTATAACTTCTTTGATAATAAAGAATGTATCAGACCACTATCATAATCATTATATTCAGTTCTTTATTGAAATTCGCTTCTGACAAGGGTACATTTATCAGTCTGTGGATCATACTGTTGAAAGCTGCTACCTTATGCTGCTATGGGTGAGAGGACGAATTATGAATGATAATATCTGTATGTGCCGGTTTACGATAAATTGAAAAATCATGTTTGTTGTTAACTTTTGCTATTGTCAAATCCAAAAAATGTATAGATTCGTCCTGTTCCATCTCCACTGTGAATGTGATAGATGGGTGAAGAGAATTTATGAACTTCAAAAAGTTTGTCAACTGTCTGTTGACACACTTATCTATACCAATACAGGAAACTTCTTACCAGTGGGTTACTGTGTATTATTCTCTCCAAATCGTCCATGAAAATCTCTGGGTTTCCCATTATGAGACTTTTGCAAGATGAGTAAAACTTGTCATTGAATTGGAAGTAGTTCTGTGACAAACATACCGTAAGCTAGTCTAATATTTCATTTTTCACTACTGGATTGATAGAGTTTTTGTTCAATAGATTCTCCACCAAAGTAATCGTTTCATTCGGAGGGATACTGGGAAACAGATTCTTTACATCGAATGAAATCAATATGGCATTGTCCTGGAGTGTAATATCATGAATTTCATTGATCAAATGGTATGAATTCCTCAAACTGAATTTTGATTTGAAATTGTGTGGTTTTGAATAATTGCAATGAGTTTTTCGGATATTTTAACTGCCACATATGCCAGTCATCTAATCTCAGAGGGACATGAGTTCAACCATGAATACAAACCCCTCCATTTCCAGAAGAAAGGTTTGAAACTTAACTTGTTGGAGAGTATGGAAATAAACAAATTCAAAAACTCTCACCACCATCAAACTGAATTAAATAATTCGCCAGGCAGGTTTATCTCGAAAACGGTTCAAAATAGAAATAGTATTATCTGAACAAAGTTAATCTAAAATTGGATGTAGAGCTCAAAAATTTTGAAATATACAGGGTGTTCCATTTGAAAAAATTGAGTTCCACTCATTTTTTCATGAGACCAAAGTATCTGCATTTTTTGAAGACCCTGTATGAGGCAAATGAAAATATGACTCGGAGTGAAGATCCTCATAGTATCACTCCACTCCATTTCAAATTTGATCGTTTTAGTGCAAGAGAGTTCAAGATTATCAGCATTTATAAAAGTTCATGTTTGGTAAAAAAAATATCGAAATTAATTTATATCTTCTAAACGGTAATAGATAGGTATAGGGAAATAGTATATGAATTTGTTGACAAAGTGATAATGAATCATAATATGATATTATATACGGGGTGTTCCATTTGAAAAATCAAGGAAGCCGCTACTTTATAGTAGAAGCGACAACGCCGCTTTGTCTAAAATATTTTAGGCGGTAGGTCATATTGACTTATGTATACTGTGGAATTTTCAGGTTGATTCGTTGAATAGTTTGCCAGAAACGGCTAATTAACGCTCATCATGAAAAGCCCTGTATAAAGTTGTAATTTAGAAGTTATGCTTGAAGAAGCTATTGTATAGCGAAACACGTGTTGCGGTTTTTGTAAAACCCTTATAGTGAAAATCATACAATAAACTCTATTGATTAGTTTTTTTTTGAAAATTCTGTTAGTTTCCCCTAATTATAACAGAAATAAAAAGTGCTCCTCCAACGAATTCTTGTTGTACTTGTCGAAAACTAATAACGTCTACCCTTCTTCTATATCGGCAATATCCAGAAAAACGTTTCCCATCGAGACAACGGTATTACTTTAATTTAGCACCATTTTTCTATCGAATTCCCTAACAGAATCGACAGCTTTTGTCCGACATGCCAATATCATTTTTCCCTTTGAGAACATGTCTGTGTACCACTGAATGAGCTTAATTTATTTTGTTAAATTGGTTCTGTCTGGATTAGGTGGCGGATAATCCTTTGCGATTGGGTTTCAAAGGGGTCAATCACAAAATTAATGCGCTTCAAAGAGAACAGGGATTCGGGGATTTGATTAGTGGAGTTCTTCGAAAGACAAGCGTAATCGACAACTAACAAGCGTTTTCATATTGAACAGTTTGCGGTCATGCACAGAGAAAAAGAAAAAACCTTATCGTCTAAAAGACAATTGAAAAACTACTTAATAAAAGACTCAATGAAAGTCTCCGTCGCCATAACATTATAAGGAAAAATCAATTCGGATTCCAGAGCAACAAGGGCACACATGATGCAATATTCTCTTTCCTGTTTGAGGTGTATTTCAATATGAATGATTGAGATGCTGCTGCAGTAGTGTTTTGTGACCTTACAAAAGCGTTTGACTGCGTTGATCATAAAATACTGCTACGTAAGCTATGGACATATATTTCCAACCAAAAAAATAAACAGAGAATACCATTGAGTATAACACTGAATGGACAAACACTCGAAAATTCTCAGGATACCTGCAACGGCTTCTCTGAATTTTTCTCCTCAGTTTACGAAAGTGATAATACTCCATTAAATATCACCCTAGATTTGAATTAGGCATATACTACAATCTGCAGTGACTCAATAAGTAAAGAGAAAATACGGCAACAAATTCAAAAACTTGACATATCAAAAAGCTGTGGCCCCTACAATATCCCTCCTATTTTTATAAAGTCTTGTGTGGAGTCACTAATTGAGCCATCATACATAATTTTCAATCACTCACTGAAAAAGTAATAGTTCCTAAAAATTGGCAATTAGCCAATATGGTTCCAGTATATAAAAGTGAAAATCAGAGTGAGATTGAAAATTATTGAGGGATATCGCTTCTATGTATATTTGGAAAACTATTCGAGGAAATAATAACAGACGAACTTTATTTCATGGCAAAAAAATCGCCTAACAAATTTTCAACGCGGGTTTTATCGTCCAGGTAGATGCCGTGTACACAGATTGTTCTAACGCTTTTGACAAGGTACACCACAGTACCTTGCTCATCAAGTTCGAGAATTTCGGTGTGCATGGAAGTGGATTTCAACCTACCTACGTAATAGGTATCACATTGTGAAACTTTATAATAATATATCTGAAATTTCTCGAGTAACTTCCGGTGTCCCACAGGGATCACACCTGAGACCTGAGACATTGGCTCGTGCTTTCAACATAGTAATTATCTGTTAGACGCTGATGACTTGAAAATTGATTCTCCGATAGAGCAGAAATTACAACAAGTACTTTTGCAACAACACACGA
The DNA here is from genome assembly GCF_025532065.1 of Leptinotarsa decemlineata. Lineage (NCBI taxonomy): Eukaryota > Metazoa > Arthropoda > Insecta > Coleoptera > Chrysomelidae > Leptinotarsa > Leptinotarsa decemlineata. The sequence goes on along the minus strand of NW_027412556.1, from coordinate 1,305,010 downwards.
TCGTTTATCTGATTATTGTCATTCCAATAAGTTACATCTCAATCCTAATAAATGCTCTTATTTAACATTTTCTCGAAACAAGCAGAATCTTGATTACATTTACGTGATAGACGGTTCACCTCTGAAAAAAGTTCAATAAACAAGGGATCTAGGCAAAAATTATCTTTTGAAAATCATATTGACTATGTAGTTAAAAAAGCACTGAGAAATCTTGGCTTCTTAGTCAGAAACTGTAAAGATTTTAAGAAACCTGAAACCTGTATACTCTTATATAATTCCATTGTTCGAAGCCACCTTGACTATGCAACAACAGTGTGGAATTCTTTTTATCAAAAATATATAAATAGAATAGAACAGATTCAAAAAATGCTTTCTAAACGTCAAATTCAGATTAAATCAAAGTTTTCTTCCATATACTTCTAGCCTAAAAATATATAAAATTGACGAACTATATAGAAACCAGACGGAAAATTGCCTACGTCATTTTTATTAGTAAATTGTTGAACAATAAAATCGATTCAGAATATTGTTTAGCAAAGATATCGTTCAAGGCAAATGTTTATTCCATGAGCAATGGTGATTTATTCAAGTTGTCTCCAGCAAGCAGTAATTATTTCTTAAACGCTCCAATATCAGGTATGCAACAAATATACAATTCCACTTTTTCCTCTGTTGACCTATTTCACTTACCCCTTTCAAAGGTAAGATTTTCTTGTAGAAACATACTTTGCACTAGGTAGGGTAACTGTATTTTTATTTCTATTTGTAAATAATTATCTTTAGTTTGATCTAGGTCAACTCTTTGATTGTGATGAATTTTTGTAATTTCTGTGCGACTCTATAATTGGAACTTTTGTTCTGTTGAGTTGCCAAAGCAGTGATGATGAAATAAATAAATGTAGATGGATAACACTACGGTGGTTTGAGTCATATCTCAATGGTCGCAGTCGGATTGTGAAAACGATTAAATGTTCAAACAGTATTGAAATAAATAGTGGTGTACCACAAGGATCGGTTCTCGGTCCCATATTGTTCCTGTTGTATATCAACGATTTGATGAACATACGTATATCTGGAACATTCACTCTTTTCGCTAACGACACCACTATGATGTGGCATAGTGAAGGTATGTATAGATATACTCGATGAGACAATAGCTCAGGATATACAAAAAATCAAATTTTGGTGTAATTCCAATCTAATCTCCCTTGCAATTTCTAAAACAAATATTATGACTTTCAAATGTTCACTCCAGAATTTATCTGTAGCGAGCGGTATCATTGAGGACAGAGAGTGTACTAAATTTCTGGGACTGTATATGGACGGTGGACTGAAATTTGACGCTCAGATCAGAAAAATGAAAAGTAAAATTCCCACCGGCTGTTATGAAGTGAGAGTTATTGCTAGAGAACTGGGAGTTTATACTGCGAAAACAGCATATCACGCTTTGGTAGAGTCTCACTTAAGGTACGGTATATCTTAATTTGCTGGAATCTGTATTTGTATTACAGAAGATACTTGTGCAAAGCTAAAACTCGTGACTCATGCAGGCAACTGTTTATAGATAAACATTTTTGACGGTTGCAGCTCTTTTTATTCTGGAGGCAGTGTGTTCAATTACGAAATATCTTGTGAAACTTGATGTTACCACCCATCACTATACAACTCGTCAGAGCATGCAAAACAATTTAAAATTATCTATCTCTTCCAACTCTCTGGTCAAGGACCCCTTATTTTACAATGATGTGAAGATGTATAACCATCCGCCGAGCTACACTAAAGAGATAAATATTGATACCAATCAGTACAGAAAAATTATTAAAGAAATTTTGAGTAGTAGACTTTATTACAGTTTGACTGAGTTCTATAACGATCATTTTTAACCTAGCATGTTTTATCTGTATGTATGTTTCAACCATTGTTTGTGGTTTTTTATTCAGTGTTTTTATACTTTAGTTCAGTTATATTTTATCTATATTTTTATATAGGACATTTATGTGTTCTTTCATATTTTTTCACTAACACTAACATAATAATAAAGATTGTAATCTCTTGCTGTTAGGTCATCTCAGTATACTAAATGATACAATAAGAATACAATGAAAGTTGTGTCTAAACATTGATATAAATATTGAAGTAGACGAGTTGAATTAACAGATTATTAATGAATACTGAAATTTCAATATTCACAAATTCTCTTCATAAAATTCATTCGATGATTAGTAAGCTTTATTGGACAGTAAACATTTCACAGCCTTCCTGAATTATTTATGACTAGATATAGATCGAATATGTTTTGGCAAATCGTAAAACATAATAAATTGATGGATGTAGCCGTTAGTTACTAGGTGGTAGGAAATTATTATGAAAAAAAGAGAATTGAAACTTTCTATGTTTTTATCACTTTTATTTCGCCTTTTCTGCTGCTGGTGTTTCTGTCCCGGTGTTAATGTATTTCGGGCTAAGTTTTCTTCTCAGGCCCTTTTGGTTGAACCAAAAGTTCGGCGATGCTTAATGATACTTCATTTTTATTATTATTTTCACACGCTTCATATTAGCTCCACCTGTATATGTTTGTTTATCATTGAATGACATGAAAAAACCACTTTCGAAACAAACACTTTCATATGAACGCTAAATTATACGAAAACCACGTTTTTTCTCTTTCGTTTGTATTCCAAACATTCGTAATGGAATCGATCCATCAATTTTATTGTGTAGGAAAATAATTTCAAAGTCGAAAAACCAACTATCTCCTCCAGCTCATCAATCCGCTTTGATGTGGTAGATACAAGACAAATCTTTGGAATAAATACTGAATGCAATAAGGGAATTCACTTACCTTATAGAAATAGAAGGAATTTATTCCTCGCCTCTGCGTGTACGACCCGTTGATTTCCCCAGCTGCCAAGCTGCGGTTGCCCTCATCTGTGGCCAGAAACAGCAGGGGGTACACACTGGTTGTGGCATTTTGATAGGTCAATAATTCATTGGTGTTTGGATGTAGGAATTCAAGGAATTCGAGGGGCTGCCTCACGTCTGGTGTCGGTGATCCGCTCATAGTTCAGTTATTCATACGTTTCCATGGGCCGAGCAAATCACAGGTGTTTTATCATTTCGATTTGTGTTTTCCATTGAGGAGCAAACTTTCCAAAAAAATTTCAAGAATCAGTAATGGATAGAAAGAACATAAAACAACGATGCGATGGTTATAAAAATTTTACTGACAATGTCAAGTTGGAAAATTCTGAATTTCATGTTTTTTCTATCCATTTTTGACCCCTTTTATATTCAAATTTCACGTTAGTGAAATTTATTTATACAGTGTCACCATTAAAGTGCGCACCATATGGGAAACTTTTTTTTCGAAAAGTTTCAATGAAATTTAACTTCGGCACTTGTTTGTGCTTTAAATTTAACTTAAAATGATGCGGCCAACTGCGACCCACTGACGTTCAGTGTTTGTCAAATTCAACTTTTTAAAAAAAAAATGAAAAAGTGCATTTCTAGATCGAATTTAACATAAATTTACTTGAAAAAGTTGTGTCTACGGCAATTTTATATCCATATGCCAAATTTTATGCAACTAGGATAAAGCTAACGTTTTGCTTATTTTTGACAGATATCCCCTTTATTTTAAAAAACAAGTTCGGTTAATTGTCATCAATTCATAACAATAGTATAATAGTATAAATAACAAACTCATCATGGAGTTTAACTTCTCTGATAAATTTTTACTTATACGGACATTTTTAGAGAGAAATCAAAAATGTGCTATAAAAATTTCAACATGACTGGTGCAAAGTCTCAAACAAACGTCAGTACCTTCAATTTTGAAAAAGCATACACAACTCAAAAACTGCAATAAGTATTAATAAAATTACCAGAGTTGAAATTACATTAAAATTTCAATAGTCAGTATTTACAGATTATTTATAAACACTAACTAGGGCGGTAAGGATGCCTAATCACGTTGAATAAAATTTTTAAGTAGGTCTTGACAAACAAAATGCATGCTATGGTAGTGTCAAGTTGTTGATTTACCTGTCAAATCTTTAACAGTTATTGTTGCAATAATGTTATCTCTTCAGGAAAGAATATAAATAGTTTTAATATGTGGTGAGAATACACCATACCGGCAAGTAGCTAACATTTTTAATGAACGGCATCCAGGAAAAAATGTTCAACATACTACTGTGTCAAGGATAATGTCTAAATTCAGAGAAACAGGATCTGTAGCAAATCGATTTTAGAAAAAGCACACTCCAAGTAAATATGATGAGGAGGCCCAACTTAACATTTGTTTCAAAGTTATTGAACACGGGCAAACGAGCATAACCGATATTATAAAAAATACCTATTACAAGAGTGAAAGTATTAGAAAAATTTTATTAAAGAATAAATTTGGCCTTACAAGCCAAAATTTATTAACACATTAAAAGAACGAGATTTTGATGTCCGTTCGCGGTTTTCATTCTGGTTTCAAGGAGAGAGAGAAGAAAATGTAAAGTTTCCGTATAAAATTTTATGGACAGATGAGGCAACGTTCTCTTCACAGTTGAATTTTGTGATCAGTATTCCTTTGAAACTAATGTATGGTGTGGGATACTTAACGACCAAATAATTGGGCCACTTTTCTTTAGGGAAAATTTATCATCGAACGGTTATCTCAACCTTTTAAATAATGAGGTTAGTGAAGTTTTAGGTATGGCCACCTAGATCACCCGACTTGACGCCTTTAGACTTTTTCTTGTGGGGTTACCTGAAACAAAAGGTGTACCGAAGTAGACCATTTACTGACATACAACATCTGGAAAATACCATTCACGAGTGCTGTGCAAATATAAATCCCCGATTTATTAAAAATGCAGTTACAGATGTCAGTAGCAGGACCATAATTTGTATTGAACGTGGAGGACGACATACTGAAATGTAGGCTATAAGTGTTTGACAACTTCATTTAGATCAATAGGTAAGTTTTTGTACCCATTTGTATTTTCTATAATATTATTGTTGTTTGAAATTTATAATAATAATAATAATTCTATCGAAATTATTTGTATTTTTTTTTAGTTGCCTCTGCTTTTTCGAAATCAAAAGTTTGTTTAAGAAAAGCCAAGTGATTGAAACTTTGCACCAGACATGTTGAAATTTTTATAGCAAATTTTTAAATTCTCTCTAAAAATGTCCGTATAAGTAAAAATGTATCAGAAAAGTTAAACTCCACGATGAGTTTGTTATATACATGAATTGATGACAATTAACCGAACTTGTTTTTTAAAATAAAGGGGATATCCGTCAAAAATAAGCAAAACGTTAACTTTATCCTAGTTGCATAAAATTTAGCATATGGATATGCCGTAGACACAACTTTATCAAGTAACTTTTTGTTAAACTCGATCCAGAAATGCACTTTTTCAATTTTTTTCAAAAGAAAAGTTGAATTTGACAAACACTGAACGTCACTGGGTCGCAGTAGGCCGCATCATTTTAAATTAAATTCAAAGCACAAACAAGTGCAGAAGTTAAACTTCATTGAAACTGGGTTGAAGCTGGGTTTATTTGGTTGGGTGTGAGCCACAATAAACCTTTGCGAGTTGCGGTGGAGGCTCGAACAGACCCACTCACTTTGGACCTAACCTATCCTAACCAGTAGACCTCGCACTTCACTGTTTAAGAAGAGGGGATGATTACGACGTGATCTAGCACTATGCAGGAATATTCTTGCCAAGAGTTTCAATGAAATCAGTGGCTAATGTTTACCAGCATAAATTTTATATGTTGAAAGCAGGATTCTGATGAATTGATCGAAATTTCAGTGAAACGTTTGCTTTTGTCTCTCAATTGGATTCGGATTAGTCGAATTAAATTTTCACCGAACTTGTCACTGCTGATTCTCTATCACTTTTTGATAGGAATAATATTCATTGTCGAGGTGGAAGCGGCGCAGATTGTAGATCATTAATTTTGCAGCTGTACCTGAAACAAATATAAATCATGTACTGTGCAGAATGGAATGTTTCATTTGTTGAACATTGAACATTATCAGTTTGATAACTGATCACAATTGAATATTGATGGAAACGTGGCTCGTATGACTTTTTGAGTTCACGTTAGTCAAATAGAACTATGACAATGAGCTGTTCAGTCGAATCTATACTACAGATAATTCAACTCAACTGAAAGAGCATTTTGTCGAAATGTATAATGTCACACATAAAGTATAATGAAATGAAATGGAAATGAATAAAAAACAGCCTGTTTATTTTTGTCATATGCTACTCCAAACCTGTCAAAGTTGACATCAACTTTTTCGAAAATCCTCAAAAAAATCAGTTTTCCTGTGAATTTCGAATAAATCCAAAGAAAAAAATTGATCAATTTTCGAATCTTTCGCTCTATCGATTCGAACGAAACAAGATTCAAATTTTATAATTTTGATGAATACGAGATTTCAATTTCATTGCCCAGAAAATACCCGCATTGGTCTGTAACCAGAAAAAACCCAACAATATTATTTCAACAAGCTATATAGTATGCTCTTTGGTATAGGTCCGTCATCGTTATTCATAATATTATTGTGTTTACTTATTTCTACACTCTCATAGGCATTTAGTTGCCTGTTGTTGTTAACTTGTCTAACTAATCTTAATGAACTGAAGTCTATGGAATAGTTTTGTTGTAAAATATGATGGGCGGCTGCTGATTTCTCAGGTCTTCCATATTTTAAGTGTGCTATGTGTTCCTTATATCTTACTTTAATAGGAACACATATCACACTTGAAATATGGAAGACCTGAAAAATCAGCAGTCGCCCATCATATTTTGCAACAAAACCACTCCATAGACTTCAGTTCATTAAGATTGGTTAGACAAGTTAACAACAACAGGCAACTATTTAGATGCCTATGAGAGTGTAGAAATAAGTAAACACAATACTATTATGAATAACGATGACGGACCTATACTGAAGAGGATACTATATAGCTTGTTATAATAATATTGTTGGGTTTACTGATCACTACATAAGGACATATTGCAAAAATAAATTTGGATAGGCAAATTTGTGAAATTTATATAGCTGAAAATTGTTTTATATGAACATATATTGTAAAATAATAGATAAGGCAAAATTGTTAAATTTATTTAGGTTGGTATACCTGTATGGGTGGTACGCCTGGATGGTTTACCTGTATGGGATACCTATATATCATCAATAGGGTTAGCTTCGCATTAGTTTCTTGTTTCAAACTTCCTCTTTGAAGATGATCACTTGGTGATCGAAACACGTGTCGAGGTGTTAAAAATAACGATTTGGTGTTGGGAAAAAACTCCAGTAATATTCATCACTACACCAAAGGTTCCAAACAGTGCATCATAAGAACGTATAGTCCCATGGACTATACCAAAAATACTTAGTAATACAAGCCCAAACCAGTTAAAAAAAAGAGACATCAACTGAGGAGCAATCAAAACTGAAATACCAAAATATCCTTAGGAAATACAAGGAGACTGTTACATCTAAATCTGAAGATGACGTAGGAGCCGCTTTCAACAACTCTTAAATCAGTTCTACAATAAAACTGCCCCTAGAAAACACAGTATTCATTAGGGTAACATTACTTAACATGGATGAGAGTAATTCCAAAAAATCCTTGATGTCAGAGTCGTTAGATGCCCTTAAAGCAACCAGTCAATTATACTCCGATCATATCGTCAGTATTCATATGATAGAAACTTCATAGACTTCGTGGAAAAGAAGTAATCATAGAATAAACATCGGTTCCTCCTCCTACACTGGAAAAAGTCTGTGTTGTTATCACACTCGTTATTACTATTAGTAATTGTCCAAGGACGCCACATTTGAACAGATAACAAAAATTTCGAGTAATTATAACTGCACCAATATCGAATTTCAACACTCAGATCGCCATCAGTTCCCGAACTGAACACGACAGCGATAACCATCCACGCACTCCCCAATTTTTATTCGTCACCGTAATATGACTTCGAATTTAATTTTATGACTCTCCAGTGAATCATGAAACTCGGTCAGTAAACATTATCCAATACGAACCGCCAATTCTACGTATTGGTTTTTTGGCCTTCGAGTGTGCCGCCAACTTATCGTATGCACAATATCGTTTACTTCGACTATACTCCTATGGAAACTTCTCGCCGGAGAATAGGCCATACTCGCTCCACTCTTGGATATTTTATCACAAGAGATCCCCGCTATAAGTATGTCAAACTCTCTCAACTGTTGATCATATTTCAATGAAGTGTGTGTTGTATTTCAACAAAAGACTAACTCATGACATCCCGCTTCCTATTCCTTACATAATTTCACTGTTCTCGATGTATTTATTCCTTAGTCGCCCTGGAGGTTGAACGATCAAACAAAGAGATCATTAAATAGTAGAAAATTATCAACATCATTCTCGTTTTCTCATTATTTTTACTGAATCCTGTTCCTCGATCCACTATTTTTCTCATCATCGCATCCCTTTGCATTTCCCGAATGGGATTCGAAAAGTCTAAACCAATTTCATTCCTTCGAGATTCTAACTGCGTCACAATCGATTCGGTGCAGACTAATCAAGTCCTCCATTGTTTCTTGTTTCAGTTTTTCCTGCGGTTGACGCTCGTTAGTATGCCGATGCAGCTTTCTTCCGGTCACGAAACATGCAGAAACGATTCAATTGAACTCACAATTGGATGTTATTGAGCAGCCAGTTAATGAACACGCTCCACATGGCTCTTTGAAGGAAATTATCACTGGAGTCTATTCACTTGCCTTTGATTCGATGGTGATATAGAAAATTCCAGAAAGAAAAAAGACATTACGGGATTCATTTTCCATTCGGGAAATGAAAAACACGAACAATATTCAATCAAGTGTGCTGAGTATTCCTCAAAGAGATCCCTTTGGGAAATTATAATAATGTTCAGGAAAACGTGGGTAGCTATATATACAGGGTGTAACTGAATAAGTGTTAAACATTCAAGGAGGTGATTCCTCATCGAAAAAAAGATAGGATCTTTCATATTAAGAAACTTCATTGGAGCATCCCTTGTTAAGATACAGCCCCTTGAAGGGGGTACATAAAATTTGTATAACAATTTTTTTCACAAGCACTGAAAAAGTTACAATAATGAAGTTAACCTGACATTTTGTACTACCAAAAAGACACTTAGCCAGTAATTTATTTGGTTTACCCCATGGTTGTAAAGGGTGGAAAACGCAACCCCTAAAATTTATTTCCAATGTAACTTTTTGTCTTATTATTTGTTTACCATTCAAACATTTATTTCCGATAGCCTGTTTCATTCTAAACAAAAAATGTCTCTAGGTTTTTTTGCCCAAAATAAACCAGTTCGCAGCAAAAAATTATGGTCTATGAAACCGAACATGCGAAACATGGTTCTTTTAGCGAGCTACTATAGTCCGTTTAGTTTGACCAACATATTTCTTATCACAATCCTCGCAGCTCTTTTCATAAATCCCAGACTTTTTCCAACGTCTTGTCTTTCGGACCTCCCAAAACTTGTTGAAGTGTACGTGCAGTTTTGAAAGCAACTCTTATATTCAATTTTTTGAATGTTCGGACCAACCCAAACTGTGTAATCCAAACTATCTTTGAAATAAGCAACAAAGTGAACCATATAACTTTCATCATCAGAAACATCTCATCATACTCCTCATTAAAGGCGAGATACTGTACTTTTTCACACTAATGGGCTACCCTGTATACATTTTATCGTTATTTTTCCTTGCCTGTTCAGTATGATTTCTTCCGTACGCCACTGCAAAAGACAGATTAAGGCAAAACGTTAGTCATTTCTGAGAATTTACTGCCTAATATGATATAGAAGAATGACAGCTCTCTGTTATTTAAATGAATTATGAAAAAACTTAATTTGTCTGTCGAAAACCCTCAGACGTCCAAGCTGAGGATTAACGAGGCCTTACTTTCGAACGTGCAGTTCCTAGCACGGATTGGACGATACGCAGTGAAAATTGATTGGCTTGCCAAATGGCTCGAACCATCATTCGATAGAATATGTAAAGTTTTTGGGAAAACATTTCAAAACAGTAACATAGTTTTCTTTGGATTAGTTCAAAGCTTGCTATGTCCAAGAAGAACGTTTAATTTAATCCAATATGTTCGTTGATCTAGGCCAATGCTGATTTCAATTCATTCCACATTCTCATCGTTAAAGGTGCATTCGAAAAAGAATTTTAATTGCTGGTTGCGGTAACCTTTGAAGATGTTCCTCATTGTAAAATGCTAATAAATGGGTAGATTTTACATGTTGATTTTCCTTTTTTCATAGTTATACAGGGCGACACAGAAGTAAATGTAAAATTCATTACTTAGTGGTTATTTTCAAGAAAGATTTTGAAATATATCGAGTGGTCCAACGAATGCACCTTGCTTTTCTCCTTTTTTTGTAACTTAACGCAAAAATGTTCGGACAGGTCAATTTTGCTTTTGAGGGGGACACATTTTAGATGTATTTTTCTACCTGTGCCTTCAACCCCCTAGCGAGGGTGAGTAACAACCCTAAAATTTTAAATAGAAAGTGGGGTCGAGTGATATATCATTTGAAAAGGCACAAACTTCTCTTTCCACTCTCCTCAGTTGATTAACCGTTTGCGAAAAACACATATTATTTCGTATGTTATTTGGAATAGATTGGACCAGCCAGCTTATGACTAAGGGGGGGGCAATGGGGCAATATTTTGGAGGATACAAAATATGAACATCTGGTACAGTCGAAAGCATGAAGCGTCTACAGTCTTTGCCTCGATGACGACTGTAATAAGAACGGTTCTGATATAAATGTATAAAACTCCACAAGCCCTCGACAGCACAATAACTAAATCACACTTTTAAACACAGTAATACTTATTTATTTCAACAAAAATAATATTCAATCGAAACATAACCTGCAGGGATTTTTTGCAAAATTTTCAATCACTTCATCATTAAAATTATTTAGGTTTTTATTTATTATAGCTCTGTGTACACTCATCTTGGCCAGACCATTAAGGCGATCTTCTGCCATGGTGCTTCTGAACCGTGTTTTCAGTCTTCTGAGGCTGCTAAAGGATCGCTCTACTGTACCGGTCGTTTGTTTCCAATTGAAAAGTGACTCGCTCACAGCGGCTCACGTCTTTATATACCTAAACGAACATCATACTAGAATGTTCCGTAATATCCTACTTGGTCTAGAAACTGCTACCAAATTCCAGAGAGTTCATTGAACTACCGCCATCTAGCGTCGAGTAGCAATACTAGGTTTTGCAAGGATTGTAGTCGATTTATTCAACTGTAGGCGTTTATTATGAACATTTACACTCACAGATGGCATTGTCCACAAAACCAATTAAAATTGTTCGAAACAATAACTTCTACTTTAGGTATGCCGCATACAAATTATACAAAAGTAACGGATGTCGTGGTGAACGGATGTCGTAGAAAGAAATTCAATGTACACAACACACACACCATACTTACCTCCTACCTACATATTTTACACTGTTTGATGGCAAATAGTCGTGCTGATAATGGCGGCGATTTTAAAAACGGATGTCAAAATCTTATTATTATTCTGAATATTTCGAAACTCTCTACAATATACATTAAACCTTGTGAATTTATTTACGTTTTGTCATGCGATGCGGAATTTATCAAGAGGTAAGGAAATCAATTGCTCGCACTTTGGTCGCTTTGCGGCTAGCTACATTTGGTCTCTAGGGGGGGGGGCAACTGCCCCCCGTTGGCGACGCCCTTGGATTGGACCGATATATTAAAAAAATATAACTCGAATTTAAAAATCATGAAACATACTTTTTGAAAAGTATATATTCAACTCTAAATTCAGTGAAAGTAAATTTCAACACTCCGATTAGTGAGTGGCTTTATTACTCACTCATTATCTGATGATTTATGTACATTTTATCAGTAGGTGTCAGTTGTTAATTGGTACATAATTGAGTATATTAGTCGAGAGAAGTCGGAAAGCACAGGATAATTTTCTAGTGAGACGTTTTTGATATCATAATTGGCATGAAAAAAATTTATGACTTGATACTACGCACAAACAGAATCAAGATCTATTTGATTAGAAATAGTTTTTCCAAATATCATTTGTTCCAGAAACAGCAAATGTGAAAGGCTTTCGAAAAAACTCATTTTGTTAAAGAGCGTTATGGAAATGAAAGATCTGGGTATTAAAAACATGATAGACTGTCCTTTTCAAACCATGTAAAAAATATAGTTAAATCAGCAAACCGTATGTTTCATAGTAAGCCAAACATCATATGTTTCCAATATAGAAGCTATAAAGACCTTGTACTACACATTAGTCAGGTCGAAACTTGAATTCGGATAAGAAATTTGGTTAGGAGAATATCAAACTACATCAAACTCCACTGTTCGAAAATTCATCCATTTTGAGAACTGCGATTATGTGGAATAGAGTTCCTGGAAACGTATTTCCAAATGGATTTAATATCTAGCGATTCAATTCCAATGTGATCCGCTACTTTAGCACAGGCACCGCTTTTAGAGCGCCTTCAGGATTTTTCTGTAGTGCTTGTGTTTTGTCTTCAGTATAATAATTTGTTCTCTTTCATAGACACTCAATACCGAAAGTAATGTGTAGAAAAAAATTAAGTAGATACATTTGACGACAGGTTCCAATTATACAATTACTACCTCTTGATATCAAGTGTTGAAAATTCATTTCAAAAAGAAATATTTTCAATCTCAGAAGGAATAATGGAAAGTAAAGTATACTTGGAAGAGGCAGTGAAAAAATTTCAATTAATTTCCATTCCGTATCCCAGTCGGGAATCAATGATTGATTTCATTGTTCTCAATTTGGTTCATTTGATTTCAGTCGTTCCAAATTATCTTCGAATAATGGAATATCTGAATTCATGAAAAATGGGCGATGAAAGAAATTTATGGTGTACAACAAATTTACGACTAACTGGTAGAGAAATGCTGTACATAAGAAATGAAATAAAACAGTTAATTTTTAAAAGGAAGCTAAAGAAAAGTTTTGGTCTTACATTTAACCCTGCTATTATAATCTTCAATCTTTTGACCATGTGACCTTTTTGTCGATTTTTGAACAATGTCATGTCACTCTGTAGAAGTACTAGTTTCAGTGAAAGTTGAGCAATTCAGTTTTCGCAGAGAACGCCTTCTGATATTTGAAAAATGGTAATATCTTGATACACGATAGGTATTATTATACGCAATTAACTCAATAACCACTCGTAATTATGTATGCTAGGATTGTGCAATATAAATCCAAAGGCGCATGTGTGAAATTGAATTAAACCGTTGATGATCGAATTTATAATTCACAATATCTGATCTGATTTCAGTTTATACATTCACCTTTAAATGGAAGTGAACTCAAAAATGGTTGAATTATCCATTTCTTCCTTCTTGAGAAGTGTTTCACTATACAATTGTTCATCCAGGAGTATCGTATTTCCAATGAAAATGCACAAGCACTGCGGAAAAATCCCCAAAACGCTCGGAGTGTGAAACTAGCAATTTACATAAAAGCAAATAATCAATAAAATAAAAATGGATGAATGAAAATGTAATGAAAAAATCAAACGATATGATTGATATATTTGAATTGAAGAAATTAATATTAACGTTTGAATTGAATAGCATCCTTTGTATCACAATACTTGTACATTAACTTAAAGTGGGTCGTATTTTTTGAATATAAATGTGAGTTTTTATGTTTCCTACCAGAAACCATAAATATACTTTTCGAACTGTCTTCAGAAAACTAACTCAAGCCAGAAGTAATGCATGGAAATATATTCCAAAGAATCGACGTTGTGTTCTGGAGAAAATATAAAGAAGCATAGACAAATGACATCTACTATTTTGCTTTTGTTGAAAGATTATTCACTTCGAAAGGAAACATGAATATGGTGTAAAAACAGAAAGAAGGAAGTGATTTGTGAAAATCTATATATTATGTTGAGGCCGAAGATGCTTCCGAAGTCTCAAAAAAACAGTTCAATAGAAAGGGGTTTATTTTTGGAAGGTATTAAGTTTTGGAAGAAAGATACTTCTTTGCATGATCTACACATCTATGTATAGAGTTACTTTTTAGAAATTGATTGTTTTTTAAAAGCTTTTATTTAATTTGACTTGTATGTATGTCAACAAATCTTGCAAGTTTAATTTGACCCACTTTCCGGTATCCGATTGACCTGAAATTTCGCACACTGGTCCAGAACCGATGACAATGCATGTTAATCATAAACATGACCTGATGCTGCAGCCAGGATCGGCTCCGTACGAGAGATTTCTTCAGCGCTAAATAGCAGGGACACGAAATTTTGTATACGCATTCGTTTATGATAGGCAGTTGGTAGGCCCGCTATGAATTAGATGCCGCATCCAGGATTGGCTTCAATAAAAAAATATACGATTAAGACGAAAGTCTATCTATAAAACGGAGAGTCCTTCAACAGAAAATCTTAAGAAACGGGGGAAACTATTATTAGGATGAAGTAAGTAGGTACCTAATCCTCCGGCATAACTCATGGAAGAATTAGCTTGTTATATTTCTTAGTCTATTCATTTCATTGATGGCGTCATTATACATGGCCGAGTCCCACTTAATTTCGCGACAAGCTTTCATTATAATTTCAATCCTGTAAAGTCATAAATAAATGTGGTTAATGTGATTTGAAATTTCATTTTGATCTTTTTAGGGCACTTGAATAAAAGCTTGTTTTAAAAGTTTTTCATCATTATTTTATTTGTATCAAGATGGAGTAGTAGAAAGTCAAAAACTTTTCGCAAAAAATTAATATAGTGTAGTAACACTTTTCATGAAAGTAATGCGACTTTGTAAATTTTGTAATTTTAAATTTGTTTCACTCAAATTTATAGCTTGAATTCATGATCACAATTAGATTTTTCAATGGTTTTCAAGAATTTTTTTTATTACGATTGATCGAATTCTCTGTTGTTCCAGATTCAATAATTTTTCTAACTATGAAAGATTGAAACCCCAAAAATCGTCGATAAACAGTGACTCCTCCAGAAAAAAAATATTTTTGAAAAGAATTAGGCGAATAATGGTAACGAGCACTAAATGTAACTGGAGAGAGAAATAAAATTCTTGACGAACGCAACAAACAATATCAGTAGATCTGATATTATCCTCAAAAAGAAATTTCCCTCACGGTGTCACAACAATATGATCGATGCTTCGGCTGAAAGAAATTGTAAACGCCTTACCGATGTTATAGAAATGATTGTACATCAACTTAATGGAGCAAAACATTGCAGTTACCATGAAAATCTCATCGTTTACTGTAAATTATAGCGGTTTGCTGACAGTTTGATAATTATGTACTTGCACCTAATCTAGCTGAACTATTTGCGAACTAGAAACCGAAAATACACCTGAATTATGATAAGACAAATGTCCTGTACCACGATTCAGAGCCCAAAAAGTTCAGTTGAGCTTGTAATATCTTTCTTCGACTTGAACATCCATGATTAATTATTGTTTATGTGTTTTGTGAGTGGTGCATGCAATTTGCTTATAGATTATTCACGAAACTCTGTGCAATTTATTTCTGGGTAGTAAACACATAATACAGAAGGTATCAGAATTAGTGAAGAGACCAAACGGGTCTGACGCCTGTATCGAGGAAAGTTATACTCTGAGCCAGAAAATGAATATTTCGAAATGAAATCTCGTAATATGTATCTCTCTCAGCTACCTACACGAAATATTTATTTTCTAGGCCGTATATATCTCTTCTCGATTTAATCTTTCCATTAGACAAAGGTTTCATAGGTGCAGTTGAAATCAATCGAGTTCCAGGCACTCTGCGCTTTGGATCCGATCTTTCCTGCACTGATGAGACGTAATACCTCGAAACCGGTCTGTAGGTGATCTACTCGAATCTGCCGCGTTCGGGTCGCGTTTTCGGCGATGGCGCTTCGTTGCTTAAATCACCCCTCTACCCCTGCGCATCGTCCCCCGTGGTCTCACATTAGAAGCGTCGCGTAATGGTTCACTGCATTGCGTCAAGTTAATCTTATCGTGACAACTTTTAAACGATTTGCCCAAATTATTCAGTGTAAAAGACACAGTTTATTTGTTGAACAAATTCATTTCCAACAATATTCCACTTATCACAAACTACTTTATTTACAACACTTAGCAACTAACGCTTGATTTATTTACACTATTAGTTTGATCGCTTGATTCACTTTCTGAACTCCTTCTTGGAGTTCTTCAGCTGTGAATGGTAAACGTGCTCCAGGTGGGTATGTCCATACCGCAGCTCAAGATGCTTCACAAGTTGGTCATAGTCTTCCTGTTCCTGGGCCGTGAGAGTTTGCAAAATATTCGTTGCTTCTCCACGCAACGCCAATGTTAATGCTTTTCTCCTACATTCCATCTATTCGCTCTGGCTGCAGCTTCGAATTGTCGGCGGTAATTTGCCCAAGGAATTTTTCCGCCGAACTTGGCTTCATGGAGAGCTTTCCTGGTTCAGAACTGACTTTCACATATTTCCTTGCATTTTGAAGTTATTTGGTTTTGCAAATTGTTAACTGTTTCATTCATCTTACTGATTTCTGCCTGAGCTCCACCTCTGATTTCCTCTACTTCCGTGTTTATTTCCTTCCCGGTTTTGTCTATCTCTGCCTCGATGGTTCCTATCCTTTCTTCGAGTAGACTCGTCACACAACAAAGTTCTTTCCTCAAGCCCTCTGCATTTTCTAGAATTTTGTCTTCCAAACTCTTCGAATTTTCCAGAAGCTTCTCCTCCAGACTAACCGAATTTTGCTGAAGTTCATCTTTCAGTCATTTGGTATTCTCATCGAGTTTGCTCATTATTGAACTCAAATCACCCCCAGAAACTTCGAATGAATATGTTTCAGGATCTTCTTCTGATTCAGTCAAGTTATCCCACAGTCTCTGCTGGAGTACTCATTTCTTTCCAGAACAATCTAGCTCCCTCTCCTCCAATTCTTGTTTTAATTCGGTGACTTTCAAGTCCACTAGGCGCACTTTCCTCGAACACATTCTGTCTCTTATTGACTATTTTCCGCAAAACTGTATATGTCCACTTATTTTAATCGAGCCCGAAAACACTTATCTACTTTCACAGGTCTATTTTTCGCGATAAAGGTCTATCAGTTTATGTTTCCGTAGTCCGGTACTGTCCACTTAGCGAAACACAACGAATCACCAGTCTCTCTGCGCGAACAAATAAGTCTTATAGTCAATTTCACCGCAAATCCACTTCTGATCACCAATTGTAACAAATTAAAGAATCTACTGTCTTAAACAAATTTATTTCCAACAATATTTCACTATCACAAACTAATTTATTTACAACATTTGGCAACTGACGCTTAATTTATTTATACTATTTGAATTCCTTGTTTAACCGCTCGATTCACTTTCTGAACTGCACTTCTCTCTTGGGACGAGAAGCCGGCCTTATATATCGGTAACGATCGTTCTAGAATTCTGTAGTCGTTTCGGTACTCAACTAGAGTTTAACCGGCAGTTGCCGACTGCATTCCTTTCGCGATGATGTCATGATTCGGCCCCCATACTGGTCAGGGGCGGCTTCAGGTTCGTTACACTATATTAAATACTTAAAACGACAATTTTCATGGCACGTTGAGAGATATTCTAGAATGTGCATTGTGAAAAAAAGTATTTAATTGTATTTATAGCTCAGTATTTTGCATATAGTGACTACCAAATAAGAGGTGGGTATATGCTATTGCGGCCTTTTATTTATAACTATTCAAGATGAACAATCGTACGGTACATTCTATGCATGTAGCTCCAACGGATTCTTTTTTGAGAATGTATTGCTTTCCCATTGAAACGATGATCATTCTCACGTAAAAAATCAGATCGTTCAGTCAGTCAGCGAAAACATGAGGGAAAAAATGTGAAAGTGAGATATTTTTCAACCTATCAATCACTTTCAAACAACTCACATATAATGATATCAAAAGTGGACCGAAACGTTCGAACATACATACTCAATCAAAAGACTTTCTTTTGTAAACGTCAAGTTGAGAATCGCCAAAACGAACTCAATACAATTATACTTCGCAGGGAAACTCTTTACTTTCCTTTACATCGCCTCCCTCTTTCTCAATTTATCAAAAGAATCATTCGTGTTCACCAAAAAGAATACATCCAAATCATGGAAATTCAATATTCCATATGCTCGAAAATATTGCTCATTTGCTTTGACCATGGCTTTCTCGAGCATTTCAAAGGGTCTGTTCGGGAAAACACCTTGTTTTGATGCAGATACGTTATTCATTACGAGAATTTTCATCTCATCATTCCAATGGTGTTTTGATATAAAGGAATTGAAGTTAATGAATAATCATCTGCTTATATTGAGGAATAAACTGAAGAGTCCTGAAAACGAAGTCATATTATTCAGTCCATTTCATGCGTTATTCGCATCCTATGAAAACAATGAAAGTTGTAGTTTTGGTAAGTGGTAAGTTTTGGCAACTGTCTCTGAACCGGATATAAGAATGTCAAGATAGACAATTCCGCTTACTTCGATAAGTTTGTTGGGAGTCAAAATGGACACCAGTATGTCTTGGCACAGTCATGTCGCTGGGATTGCAAACGTTGCTTCTCAAAAGCTTACAACACTGTTTCAAGCCAGAATACTGTAAACACCTCAGCCAACTTTTGATGCTTTATAAAGCTCAAAACAGACCTTGCTTGCAGTATTGTTCTCATATATGGAGCAGCTGAATTCCATCCAGAGAAAAGCCATCCGCCTGATTGGAGACGCGAACATCACTCGCAACCTGGAACATCGAAAAAAGGTTGTGGATTTGTCTCTCTTCTATAGATACTTTCACGAGAAGTGTTCAAGTGCCTTGGCACATGTGATTCCACCAAGAGCGGTACATATCAGAAATAGGCGACAGACTGTGATTGCTCATCGTTTTGAGGTTCAACTCAGAAAACATCACCAGAGGTAGGCTGACTACAATGAGGTTTCGCCCAGTTCCCCAAGGGGATCATTCGTGATCGCATATCACACTGTTGTCATTCAGCTGTCGGCACGATTTTTTACACCTTAGCTTGGGTAGACTGGTCCATGGTGGCATGTTTTGTAAAGGCTTCTGGGGCGTTTTAGTTCTCCTCATCCCACTAATTTCTGCCACTGACCAGGAGTCCGGCGACCCCGTCCGTAAGATCACAGTGGCTTCCCGGACAGGGCCTCCAATCCCTTGGCCGTTCCCCTATCCTATTCAGCTAAACTTGTACTTGTCATATACATCTCTCCGGAAAATATTTATTAATCATTCTGACTCCCAGCCCAGAGAATTTGTTTGTAGAGTTGTTTCCGGACTTTGTCTGCAGGTGGCGCAGTAGTACGGAAGGGCATTGTGAAAAAGGGATCCAATTTAATTTATTCATGGCTCAGTATTTTGCATATAATGGCTACCACATAAGAGGTAGATATATGCTATCGCGGACTTTCATTTAGAACTATTTAAGATAAACAATCCTACGGTACATTATCTGCATGTAACTCCAGCGGTATAGGCAGCGCACACTACAATAAGTCTCAGGGAACAAGAGTTAATTTAAATTACTCAATAATTATCGTTATATTAGTACCAAAATTACCCAATTCTTTTGTAAATTGTAGCTTATATGATATTCTGATGTATAAGCTGCATTTATGTGAAGTTTTATCTGAATCCGTTCAGTCGTTTAGGCGTGAAAAAACCACAAACTTACATACATACATACATTACATACATACATCCAATGGGATCGCCACTTTCACGGTTATAGCTTATATGGAGTGGTTTGAAACGCTGGCCATTGAAGAAGCCCACAAGAAGCCTCGAGTCTGGTTGAGATACGTAGGTAACATCTCCATAATATGGAACCATGGGAATGCAGAACTAGACACTTTCCTGAAGCACATCAACAACGTGATGGAGAAGGATCTGTATATCGAAAACCCACTCACACATCTGAACCAGAAATCCAACCACCATCAATCGACTAAGAGAGAAATTATCAAGACTCAACTAGACCGTGCTTTTGGGCTCTGTAATACAAAGGAAGGTCTCAAAAAGAAACTAGGCATCATCAAAAATGATCTTCAAGGGAATGGTTACTCCAGAATGATGGTAGAACAGGCTTCAGCTAGAAGAGAGCCAGAGCTCCACAAGGAAGAGAAGCAGCCACAACCAGTACTTGTACTTCCCTACATCAGAGGATTATTGGAAAGGATAAGAAGGATTGGGTCCAAGTATAACATCAGGACCTGCTTCAGAACTGGAAAAACTATCCGCAACTGCGAAACTGCGATTCCAAGAATTGCATTTACCGGATACCTTGCGATTGCGGAGAATCATACATTGGTGAAACTAAGAGGCCATTGAAAGTTCGCATTGCTGAGCACAAGAAACACACACAGCGAGGAGAAACCAGCAAATCCGGAATAGCAGAGCATGTTTGGACTCATCAATATAATATCAAGTGAGCTCAAGCTGAAATCATCCACAAAGAGGAACACTGGTTTAGGAGAAAATTTAAAGGAGCCGCGTATATGTTGTCCAACAACGCATTTAGCCAAGCTAGCGTAGAGATACGTAACATATGGAAACCTCTAATCAAGCGGAAAACGATCAACTCCCACCAATCGGTCAGCTCCCGCTAAAACCAATGAAGCGGAGAGAGGGAGAAGGGGATAGGTGAAAGCACCCGATTGACCTATAAATAGTCAGATCTCGGAGGAATAAGTCCAGTTATCACCCGAAGACGATTGTGGATACTAACAATCGAAACGTCGTGGCGTAACTTGGTTTGGAATCTTTGAATTTTTAATTTTAATTTTTCTATTTTTGTTAATAATATTTTTTAATTTTCAGCTTTTATTAATATTTCAATTTCATTTTATTTTTCTGGTTGTAGCTTGTATATTATTTCTTTGTAATTTCAGTTTTTTGTTTAATAAAATTGTTATTTTCGGTTAATCTTTTTCAAGTTTTTTTTCAGGGATTTGAAATCAATTCATATTATATTAGACAGTGGAAGTCCGAACTGATGTAATACATGTTCAACATGATCATTAAGAGAATATACCAATTTTCTTCTTCTTTTTTTCTTCTTCTTTTACATTTATAATAGTTTAGATAGATAGATAGATTGATGCACTCACCTAGATACAACATTATCGCTGTTTTTCATTCGTGTGATAGATAATAACAACCCTTCTACGCTACTGTGTAATTGTCCGCCCCTTTGTCGCTGTAAAATCTAAGAATTTCCTAATTCTTGTCTTAACTCAGCATCTACTCCGGCTAGTATCATGAAGTCCTCGGCAAGAAATTAACTTGTTCACATTTTCTGCGATGCCGTCTCATCATATATAAAATATAACACATCTAATGTTCCCCAGGAGACGTTTCGCAGAAAATGTTAGCTTGAAGTACTGCGCTTGTGGGATCGGGGTTTGGGCAAAAGATACAAATATAGAAGAGATATATCACTTGGTTTTCGATAATTCTTCAGAACAGGGCTACTTGTTATTTGAATTGTTTGTTGTAAATTGAGAGATATTTGACTTTTAAAATTAGTAAATTTTTCATCGTAAAAAACATAATCGGAGAGCTTGTACATTGCTTCCTTATTTGTGCACTAAAGTAGTGATGTATTTCATTTTTGATTGAATTCATACGGTTCATTTATGTCATGTAGCTTTTTTATATATCTCCGGCAAAAAAAACTTTCTTCATGCGATGGATTTGGCCGATACTTGATAAAAACCCATAACTTATTCGAGTAACACTCTTTGTGATGACTTCATTACATAGTTTGCAGAGCATCAATACATGTTTCATTATACTCATACATTTTTGGCGTATTCACACCATAGGAACACGAGTCAAATCAAATCAAATCACTTTATGAATCCTGTAGAACTTACAAAGTTATAGGACAGGTCGAATAGCATTTTGTACATATACGTAAAATAATATTTAAAGTGAAATTGAAGCAAACATACATGAAGATTGTCATATGCATTTTCAAATGTTTGCATAAATCTCTGCAGGAGGTTCTCTGATTAACGCCTGAGCAATAAATACATTTGGAGTCAATGAAGAGCTTCCCCAAAGACAAATGTCATATCTGTTACAATTTTCTTTCAAAATTGTGTCGTCTCCGTCCGAAATTAGAAGTGATGTGTCATCTGCATACATAAGGCACGTATTCTCAGCAACCGCGGCCCCGACATCATTACAATATAACATAAATAATAGCGGTCCCAACACTGATCCTTGAGGTACTCCAATGGTCAAAACTTTAGCATTTGAAATACATTTATAATGACTATTTTCAGATATATAATTCACCGAAACAAATTTATTTCTGGTGAAAGACTCTATCCAATCAAGGGCATTTTCTCTCATTCCATATGAATATAATTTATTTAATAATGTCGTGTGGTCGACACAGTCGAATGACCTACTGAGATCACAAAATATTCCAGCAGGGCATTCACCAGCCTCGATGTACTCCAAGATTTTTGAGTAAAAAGCTGTCACAGCAGTAATAGTGGGCATATTGGATCGAAAACCATGTTGAGTCGGGAAGATAATGTTATGCCTCTCAATTAAATGCAGTAAACGATGTAGGTATGCATATTGAAATATTTTTGAGAAACAAGATAGAACAGTGATGGGCCTATAGTTCGCTAAAAGATATGGATCCGATTTTTTGTGGACAGGTACAACTTTTCTAATCTTCAATTTCTCGGGAAACACTCCTGTACTAAAGGACAGATTAACTAAGTTAGTCAAAGGATAAATAATGTATTGCAAGCTTTTTCTGATCACGAACATTAAAATTTAATCAGGTACAGAAAAACTTTTATTCTTAAGTTGGCATAATCCTCGCTGTTGATAGTTTTACCTTCTTTACGGTAGTCAATGAAAATTATCATCCCAAAAATCGATGCCATGACCTTGTCTGTTCTCCCTGTTGAATCCACTGTTTCAATTGATTGTTTTGCTTCGGGATCATTGGAATCAATTCTGATGGATTATTCTTGAAATTTCTAATTAAATCACCACTACCGACGTGGAGAAGAGAATACTCTTTTGAAATTTCATCCTTCATACATAGAATCAGTTTCAGTTCAGAATCCAGGCGATGTTACCACCTGTTTCATCAGTCCTCTCGCACATATCGAGTGGTCCAACGAAAAGTATGCACCTTGCTTTTCTTCTTTTTTGTAACTTAACGCAAAAATGCTCGGACTGGTCAATTTCGCTTTTGAGGGGGACACATTTTAGATGTATTTTTCTACCTGTGCCTTCAACCCGCTAGCGAGGGTGAGTAACAAGCCTAAAATTTTAAATGGAAAGTGGGGTCGAGTGATATATCATTTGAAAGGGCACAAAATTCTCTTTCCAATGATACCTAATTTGTTGTATTTACTTGAATAGTTATAAAAAAAGCAAGAACATTTACTCGATATTTTTGGTGTTGATGAAAATGCGGAAAAACGGCATTTTTATCACTACTACATTCCTCAATTTCTCTCGTACGTTTTATGGTTGAAATAACAACAGCAGATAAGTGTACATAAAGAATTTAGGCAAACGTTCATTGATTAAGTTTGGTTGCTTTTGAAATTATTTCAACTTTACTGTAAAAATGGTTTATTCCATTCCTGAACGAGTTGAAATTGTTAAACTATATTATCAACCTAATAGTTGTGCTAGACTTACTGCTCGCCTGTTTAATAACAGTCATCCCGGGAAAAAAGTGAATGATTCGTACGTTGCCAAGTTAGTCCAAAAGTTTGTCGATACCGGATCTGTCTGTAATGTGAAACACCAGCCACGGAAACCGATCAGAAATGAAGCAGTGGAAGTCGCTGTTTTGGGACATGTTGAATTGGATCATACTCAAAGTACCCGTCAGCTTGCTGCAGCCTCAGGTGTCTCCCGTTCGTCCATAATACAGATATTAAAAGCCCATAAGTTTCATCCGTACAAAATTAAATTAGTACAGGAACTCAATGAAGATGATCCTGATAGAAGGCTGCAGCTTTGTGAACAACTGAGCTAGCTACTAATTGATGATCCGCACCTATCATTCAACACGTGCTTTTCCGATGAGAGTACATTTTTTTTGAATGGAGCTGTGAATAGGCCGTGAATTGCCGTTACTGGGATGACAGTAACCCACACTCATTCCGAGAGGTCCATACCCAGTACCCTCAAAAAATCAATGTCTGGTGTGGCATAATAGGTAGTCATATCGTAGGACCACTTTTTATTCCTGGGAATTTAACTGGTGAGGTCTACCTGAACATGCTTGAAGATACAATTGATCCTCTCATAAGAGAAATAATTGAAAATGACCAAAATCATAATTATGATCGGCTTCATTTTCAGCAAGATGGAGCACCTCCTCACTATGTTGCTTCGGTAAGAGAGTTTTTAGATGACCGGTTTCCTGGACGGTGGATTGGAAGGAAAGGCCCCATCGAATGGCCTGCCAGGTCACCTGATTTATCGCCTTTAGACTTTTTCCTTTGGGGACACTTGAAAAATAAATGTTTTTGCTACGCAGCCCGAGTCCATAGAAGATCTTCGCCAACGAATTACAGCAGAGTGCAGAAGTATAACACCTGATATGCTACAGAATGTTAGGAATAGATTTGAACAAAATCTGTATTATTGTATGAAAGCAAATGGGTCACATTTTCAGCACTTGCTGAAGTGCTGAAATGTGCTACTAAGTCAATTACACATTTCAAAATACTGGGTTGTAGTTGTTTTTCTTCATAATACCTACATGTTTGAGTGAAATACAACAAATTAGGTATCATTGGAAAGATAATTTTGTGCCCTTTCAAATGATATATCACTCGACCTCACTTTCTATTTAAAATTTCAGGGTTGTTAGGTGTCAACATTCTGAATATGATGTATTTGTTGTACTACTGAAGTATACTAGAAAACAGAAATTTTAAATGAATGGTATATTACGTTCTACAATTCGAAATTATCAGAAAAGGGTATTTTGTGTTCAGATTGTCTCGCGAAACAATATTATAGAAATATTAGAGAAATGAAATGTTCACTATCATACGCTATAGCCTTAATTTTGTTTTTATTTTCAATGAAGATGAGGTTCTTGCAGCTCATGGTTTTTTTTTGTGTACTCGTGTATGAATTACATTTTCGAAGTTCCAAGAACGATAACTTGCTGTGGATTTTTGTATAGAGCTGTCAGATGAAGCGACTTGATGGTGCAAAAAATTAATTCAATAGTGAACGACGAAACCGCTTAATTTGAATATGCGACAAGAAAGGAAGACAACGAAACCCAGTTTTGTATACAGCAATCATTTATCTCGATGATGTATAGCGACAAAACTTCACAAAGCCAGCGCATCTCGAAATATGGACAAGAAATTCTGAAAGATTAATGTATTTGTGTGCAATTTCTACCGAATGCAAGAGATTTACTAGGTTCGTACATTGACAAATTGCGACACTGGAGCTGTAAATATTTAATACCATTTATATGGCTCTAGAAACTCTTCATCTGCTTAATTGCATTTTTTTAAGGTGATATTACCTACTGTGTTCAGCAGTTAGCTGTATATTTCCCATTTCTATATAATTGATTGCCTTATACATGGAGTTTGGATTTATATAATAGTTAATATATGTTTTCGTGAGGTGATCAAGATATTTGATCGGACAGCAGTTTAATATTGAGAACACGAGTAATGATTACAGAGTGAACTCTGAAATGTTGACATAACAAATTTTAGTTTTGGAAGAACAACGACGTAATTATTGGATCGTTCAGATTCAAGACTAGGAGGAAAGGAATCCTGCAGAGGAAGTAATCTGGTAGTTGCTTTCGACACACAAACGATGAAACATATCGATGATTTTTTGAAGAACTTCATGATTAGAAAAAAATATTGATGAAAATGCATAAAACGACATTCATAAATACTTTAAAAGGAAAATGGCTCCAGACTTTAACATAACTGTTCTAGAAATCAAACCACCGTTTGTGACACTTTCAGTTCGTTTTGACAAGCGATTCTGCAACCATTTTGGAATTTTCGTAGCGATTCCATCAGTATGGAGTTTAACAGCAGAAAATCATTAACTGCAACGAAATTCTCAACCATAATGTGTGTTTTTAGACCCAACATGTAATTTGTTTTGTGAAGCTTCAGTGATGTAATTTTGATGAATTATTTGGTTGGTTAATGTTGATATATCCTGGATAAATCCATGCCGTTCACTAATATACGTACCTGAACTCCCAAACTAAGGTTTTTGTTTCAAAAATTCAAAGTTTCATGCCTATTTCAGCCTTAATGTATGTATACTTCTTTCGATCTTTTCCCAACAAAAATGATATCTGTGTTGCCAGCAGATGAAGTGATTTCAATATTGAAATCAGGAATTTCAAAGATGTTGTTTATGTATATGAGAAATAAAATGGGTCCTGATACCGTTCCCTGGAGTACGCCCCGGGTAATTATCAGTGGGTCGCTGAGAGAGACGTTTACCTTGACAATTTGTGTTGTATTCGTCAAAGTAACACCCCTCACATCAATATCAGCTAGACGTTGAAGTAGTATATCATGATCCACAGTATCAAATGCCTTGGCCAAATTCAAAAAGACAATTAAGTGTGCATTTCTGTTGATTATGGGAACATTTGTTGATTTGGTTAACAATCTCCAAGGCTCTGTTTTCTGTTGATCTGTTTTCTAGAAAACCATATTGTGATTCAGAACAAATATTGTTATTATCGCAAAATAGTATAGCTCTATTTTTGAGACATTTTTCGAATATTTTAAGAGAATTTATTATTCATAGTTATGGCGATTTTTATCATCATATTTAAAAATCGATATTGTGCATGAGTCTTTGAAAGGTTTGGGTGTTTTTCCAACAGTAATGATTGAATTGAAAATGTGACATATGAGTTCTATGAAGTATATGTGAAGCTTCTTGATAAGGAACGCGGATATTTTATTTTCTAATCCGGAAATGATATCGATCAACTCGTTTCTTGTTACTGGGTGTAGGAATATTGAGTTGCGGCTTTTTATAACGGGGAATATAAGCTTTTTCTATTTTACTTGCCATATCTTTACCAATTCTGGCAGAAAAACTATTGAAAAAAAATCGCCTTTTCTTTATCTAACAAGATTTCATGTTTGTTCTCATCTTCAATACCATAATTTCAATATCACATTCTGCCAAACTTTATTCAAATCATTTTTAGCCTCTAATATTTTATTAGTATAGAATTTGTTTTTAGTTTCTTGGATGAGTTTTGTCAGGAAGTTTCTATAAAGTTTATACTTTCTACTGAGAAGTCAGCCAAAATATTTCGTTTTGATTCGTTTATTTGGTGATAGAAATGAGAAGACCATCTGTTTATTAGTATAGAATTTGTTTATAGTTTATTTGATGAGTTTTGGCAATGTTAATGTGATTGAACGTTTTGCGAAATTTTTTCCGGAGATTTTAACCTCCAAGATGAGCCCCGAAATGATGGACCTAAAGTATTCCAGGACGAGTATTCGAGGATCCTGGTGGAGTAAACGTTTTAAGTAGTTCACGGAGAATATTCCAATAAAATTATCCTCATCAAATTCTTCTTCACTCTGGAATATTCTTAGGAATGAATGAGCTAACATTGAATTATGAATTGCATCCCCCAAGGGCAATCATTATGTTTTCTCATATTTATAAATCTATTCCGTGCATTGAGATAATGCGGTGTTGACTGACGCTCTAAGGAAATCTCAGCTCGAGACTTCTTGTTTTCTTAGCGTCTAAATGAAGTTTCATTAAAGCTAAGCGTAGGAGGATTACCTTATTATTCTCCTGAGAATACTCTCTTTGTGCTGAAGTCTGTCAAGATTATATTCTCTATATCTCCTACGCTGCTACGACTTTAAGGAAATGAGAATTATGTCGATGGATTTGATTCATTTCTGTGCTTCAGGAGAGTATCCGTGAAATCCTAATTTGAGAATAAAAATTCAAAACTCAAATTCAAATTCATTTATTCGTATTTGCAACAGCAGCCATCTGTAAGATGGATATACACGTCATGTTTTAAACGAGTCATTGAGGAATTCTCTAACCGAATAATATGCTTTCGCCAACATCATTTTTTTTAATTGTTTGTTCGTACTTTCTAAAACTCATGTTCTGTATGCTGCTCGGCAGTTTGTTAAAAAACTCAGCTCCGACATATCCTGGACGTTTTTTCAAATTTTGTTAATTTATGTTGAGTTACGCTCAATTCATTTGCAGTTCTTGTTGGATAATTATGAAAGGATGAGTTTCTTTTGAATGAAAGTATGTTTTCTTTTGCATAAATTAATGTTTCATAGATATATATGCATGGAAAAGTCAATATTTTGTTGTCAATAAATATAGTCTTGTAGCTATCTAATGCTGCAGCTAATGTTGAAATTATTTATCGCGATCTCTTGGAAAAATGTGAAAAAGTAATCAACGATATGGCGCCTATAGAACAGTGTCGATATAAGTCAAATATTCCATGGTTCGATTATGAAGTATTTTTATAAAATTCAATTAAGGGACAGAGCTTACAGAGATTTCCGAAATAACTCTAATAATGAAACTCAAAGTAAATGGCAAATTTTCAAACGGTTTAGAAATGAGGTGACAAACCTTCTGAAAGTAAAGAAAAGGCAGTACTATTTTGATAAGATTGATATATTCAGAAACAATCCAAAAGAAATGTGGAAAACACTGAAAAAATTAGTTAATAAAAATGATATGAACACTCCACTCAATATAATTTTTGATACATCAGATGGGCAAAAAACTATAAAAGACAACTTAGAAATAGCACAAAGTTTTAATCACTACTTTATTGAAAGCATTCACAGTATAGTTCATGGTATAAATATTAATGAAGACTGGACCAACTTAAATAATAATATATACATGCCATTCGATAAATTTGAAGTACTCACAATGCCTCACTTACGAAAAATAATCCGCGGCATGAACAATTAATTTTCTATTCATGAAATATTGAACTGTAGGATGCTAAAGGAGATATTTGAAACTATAGGACATGCTATTCTAAATTTCGTTAATACATCGTTAACTACTGGTGAAATTCCACAAAGTTTGAAAATTAGCACTATTGTACCAATTCAAAAAGTTCCTAATACCAATAAAGCTGATGAATTTCGCCCAATCAATACATCACCACCTATCGAAAAATTACTCGAAGTGGCTGTATACGATCAGTTATTACATCATGTTGAGTCAAATTGTATTTTAATGAATAATCAGTCAGGATTTCGAAAACAGTTTTCATGCGAGTCCGCGTTACAATTAACTTTATGCCATATAAAAACTCAATTGGATAATAAGAAATATGTAATTACTGTGTTCCTTGATCTGAAGAGAGCATTCGAAACCATTGATCGTAAAATATTGTTGGTTAAACTCAAGCAATATGGGATAAGGGGCAAGGTATACCAATGGCTAAATAACTACCTCCAGCAACGTAGCCAAAGGGTACGTTTCAGGTCTGAAGTTCCGTCTGAGTTAGATAATGATGTTGGCATTCCACAGGGAAGTGTTTTGGGCCCATTATTGTTTCTATTATACATTAATGATATTAACCTCTTTGTGGAATGCGAATTCATTAACCTCTTTGTTGATGATACCTTAATTGCTTGTAGTGACGTCTGCCTAGATACGGCTATTCAAAAAATGAATGATGTTTTACAATCAATTAGCAAGTATTTGAGTTTGAATAAATTGAAATTGAATGTGTCTAAAAGTCAGGCTATGATATTCACAAGTAAATACAGATATGATACCATTAATATTAATAGACTTAACCTAAACATCAATAATGAACAAATTGAAATTGTATCGAATATCAAGTATTTGATTAATCAGGGTATCCTGATTAATCAGTAATCCAGGACGAGGATTTGAGGATCCTGATGGACACTGACCCATCACAAATGGTGGGTGTCATCTCAGAAATAAAACATTGTCACATTTCTGTGACAATGTCTACAAAATGGATTTGACATAACGTCATATTGAATGACTTTTGATTTTTGTTTGCAGATGTTACTCAATTTTCAGTTTATTATATTGAGAAAATAAAATAAAAAGTTTCTTGCGTTTATGATTCCTAGAAAGAAAATATGTATTTGCATGAGCCTGAAGAAAACGATTTCATTTGAAGTTCATTCATGAAGTTCAATATTTCATGAAAAATTCTGATCATGAAAAAAACATATGATACATGCACTGAGTGAAGGAGACCACAGAATCTTGTTTGAAAACACAACTAAATGCCCCCAACCAGGGGGCATTTTGAGGAATTCGAGAATAACGAACAGGACAACAGACAGCAAGATTGTTAATGTTCCAGGTTCAAGGGCAGGTACGAATACAGGTACAAATGCAGGTACAAATACAACGGATTACCTGACAAGACATAAATACGCTTTACGAAGCCTAAAAGGTAGTCATTGGACAGCAAGTCATGATGGTTAAATCTCTGAAGAAGCTAACCACTCGCGCCAGCGAAACGTCAGGATGAAATTCCAAATATCCACGGCTTTCAAACTCGAAAAGCAATGACACTGAAAACCTCAGCTGTGAAAGTCTAAACCATTTTGACTTTGATACTGATCAGTTTTTGCCATGAATAATTTAGTTTTAGGACTTTGAATAAATTTTAGGCAGTCTTATTTCTTTTTATATCCCTATAATTTATTCCATTACTCACCAGGTATATTTTAATAAATAACCATATCCAATTTTGCGCAATATTGGGACTCTAAATTCTCCTTTTCATGTACTTCTCCGAAAGTAATGCTATCGCTGGTGTTCAACGCCTACATCAAACAGCTCACTAACGCTCATACAAACTGCTACATTTTTTGGTCCTCCGAGCCGGATTCACATTTTTTATCATTGCATTTATGTCCCAATTAGTGAATTACTGATCGGTTCATTTGTCTTCATGACGCGAAAAGTTTCAATTTCGATTTAAATTCAAGGTCACTCTTTTTTATTTGTCGATATCTGACCTTTTTCCTTTTTTACAATTCAACAGCCAATCAATTTGTATTCAAGAACAAAACACAAGCACAACAAAATGCGTTGTGCCATATTCAGTTTGAATCTCTCATTGATATAAAATATTGAATTTCATACAAAATATCCAAAGAATACAGTATTTTAATAATAATAATAATAATAATAAATCGGCTTTATTGATGATACAAAAAAAACAATACAAAGATATATTTGAAAATGAAAATTGTTTACAGGAGATTCTGGTACTCCTTGGCGAAGTCTAGCTCAAAGCTACGCTAAATCAACCAACAAGCACCACTCCATAATGCACGCAAACATACAAAAATAAAAGCAATTAACAGTGATGGTACCACGAAATGAGAACCGTAAATAAAATAATAGTTTGTGATTACCTTCTAAAGATAGTTGATAAATAATTTAATTTAATTGATCTGTTGTCTAAAAAGCAAAAGTTGACATTACTGACTATCATAGATATAATTTTTATATTTGTGTTTGAATTTCCTGATATTGAATCTCTGCAATTGCTCAGGCAATGAATTATAGAGTTTTACAGCACCAAAAAACTGTGCAGTGCGATGTTGTGGCATAGTTAATTTGTTTTTATGTCTAATGTTTCTTGAGTGAATATTTTCACGTAGAATTAGTTTTTGTATTGAAAGAGGAGAATGGGGAAGGGTGATCAATTTATGGACAAAACAACCCAAATGATGAATCATACGGTTTTTCATATTGAGCCAGCGGTAGTTTTTAAAGGCTTCAGAAATTGAATCATACTTACGAAGTCCATAAATTAGGCGGCAACAAGAATTTTGCACTTTTTGTATTCTTTTTTTTATCTGAATCATATAAGTATGGCCCATATATGAAGTCACAGTAGTTGAAATGGCTTAGCACCAAACTATCACAGAACATTCTTTTTAGAGGTTGGCTCAAAATAAAACGATTACAGTATAACAGTTTCAATGATATACAAGCTTTTTTCATTAAATTTTTAACATGACTAGTAAATCATCAAGCATGACCCCTAAGTTTTTAGCTGTATTGACAGGAGTCAAGATAGTATGACCTAGTTTCTAAACGGAATTTTTTTTCTGCAAATTTACGATTCTTCAGCGATCCTAAGTGCATCATCATTGTTTTATTAGGATTAATTTTCAAATCATGTTCACTTGATAGCCCAACTTCTACAAATAATATTGTTCGATCACGTTTATCAATCCTAGTCTTCTCATTTCGAAGAATTCTGTTGCAAATTGTCCCACACATTCTAATAAGAAATCAATAAATATTTGCCCTCGTGTAAATTTTCCTAGACTTACTTCAATCAATAGATCAGAAACTTTTCAATTACATCATATATGAACTCTTGAAGGGCTATGGAAAGAAAACAAAAACTGTGCCCCTGGTCAATCACGACATTGAGTCGGGGTGAGGTCACACGTCTCAACAAGATGCCGATGTGACGTTCTTTATTGAAGTTTTTCTCGCGAGACTTCTTGAAGAAGTGGGTATGTTACATTCTGAAATAAGTTTTGGAGTTTTCTCATTTAGAAATGTTAGTCCCCTGTCATAAAAAATTGATTCAAGTTCCACCGTAGATTTGTCAGGAAAAATTACACCTACAGAATTTTCGGGATATGATATTGATGAATCAAAAAATATATACGTTTTTCCAATTTTGAATACCTACTACTGAGTTAGAGAAATTCAGAATGAAAATTGCATAATCACAGTGGCATATACGCAGTCTGTTGAAAAATAAGATGAACTTCTATTTTTCTCAAAAAATATTCATTTATTCATTAATTTCTAATCCATTCCCTTCATAGTCGTTTCCCCAGACTTATGTCAGCGTTTTTTCCAATCCTCGAAGCACTGATATGCACTTTTTGGTTTGAACGGTTCACGGGAGAGTCCACAGGTCATTAAAGTCGCAGGGGGGAAGTCTGGAAAATACGGTGGCTGAGGCATGATTACGGTGTTATTATAGTCCAAAAAATCACGAACAAGCAATTACGTTTTCTTTATATTGCTTCCCGCAAGCAGCGCATAACGTCAAGATAATACTCCTTGGTTGACGTACAACATCCGTCAGATGATATCTTTGAGAGACCGCACATTTAAAAAATATAAGCAAAGTAAAACCATTGTAGCATGGGATAGCTATAAAGAACTGAGGAGCTATTCGTCGGGAGAAAAATGCGTATCTTCAATTTGTTCTTTTGAAGAAAAATACCAAGGCAACGTGGAGCACATTACGTAATTTATACATCTTGCCTCAGAAGTCAAACCCTAAACTACCACCTAACCTGAAAAATCTAGATGAAATCAATCAGTTCTTTTGCAATATTACCCTCCCTGACAAAACACAATTTCAATAATCGCTTCTTGAAAAGTACCAAACTAAGAACACTGCAGATTCTTTCAGGTTCTCTCCCGTTGACGAACATACTGTATAGAAGTTTTTAAATAAAATCAGAAGCAACGCTGTAGGTTCGGACAGTATCTCACTTCGAATGATTCGTTTGGTGGAAACACATCTGTTGGAATACATCACCTTTATACTGAATTCGTGTATCACTTCCTCGTGTTTTCCTTCCCTTTGGAAACATGCACTTGTGATTCCCTTGGCCAAGTGTAACTCTCCGACACATTACTCTGATCTTAGGCCCATTAGTATTTACCTTCCTGATCTTTTTGATTTTTTTTCAGAGTTATCAAATCAATTTATATTATATTAGACAATGGAAGTGGAACTGATGAAATACACCACGAAATATTGTCAACCAATATCAAACGCAAGTACTTATGATTCACTTTTGAATATCCCAACTTGGGAGCCCCCGCTGAGAATCAAAGGAGCGCGTTTACATATGAAAATAACTTTTCATCACTGATTCTCTGTACCGCTATATTTTCGGAGGCTGAAATTTTGTATGTAGGTTCGTTTTATATTGTAGATGATTTCCGAATATTCCAATGATAATTAGAGATGCGGAACAGTTGTTTTTCACACACGATGAATTCCTTATGAGATTACTTCTTTTATAACGATATATCACACTTAGTGCTTTCGTAATGCTAGTTCTAAGGTGATGGTTACCAAGAGGCGGGGGGGAAGGTATGACAGTTGAGGTTACGATAGAAAGATTCCCCACTTGATGGGAAACCGTCCTGTTTTCGAATTTTTCATCAACAAATGTGCCTTGAAAATCATGGATACTCTTCGTTTTCGGTGTCGCACGCCGTATAATGTGGTAATTGGAAAGCTTTTCAGATGAAAACGATAATAATCCTTATGAAATAAATGAGATACTTGCCTTTTGCATTTTATGCACATTATGACTACCTTTCAATCATACAATTCAATTCAGTATCTTCGGAAAATAAGTTTGAGCTGCTCCATAATCTGATGCGTTATTAAGAAAGGTTGCGATTGCGTTGGTTTTGTTCTGCGTAGTGAACCACTTTGAAGGTTGAGGCTGCATTTTATTTGTGTTGTTTTCAATATTGAAATTGTAGCTGGGAATATACTTCTTAGCAAAAGTTTCATCAAAAATTATGATCATCAGTTGAAAGCTGATATAAACTATGAGGAAAAAAAGTTGGTATATATGTACTGCCACCCGTGCGAGCCGGGTCTGTTTGCTAGTGATGAAATATAATTATATCGGAGGCACCCATGGCTCGCAAATATGCATTGTAATTTATTCATAAACACGAAATCAACATACCATTCGAAATACTAATTAAATTTCACAGGCATTCATTGGTTGAAAATGCATCCAAAAGCACGTAAACAGTGTTCATAAGTCGATCCTTGTTCCTCGTGAAGTAACACAATACCAAGAAATTATGTCGCACAAACTGTTAATTGTCTAGAACGTGAAAATAAACACACAATATCAGTTTTCCATAATGGAGAACAATTGACATCGTAACATAAATCAAATCCAGTCTGATAACTGTATCAGAAATAAATTTTGAAATAATTATTTCTCCCAACAAACTTACACCGTGGGTTCTGATCAGTGCCTGTCGAGAAACAACTACTCTTCTGGCTAATACCACGATGGACATTGAATTATATCCGATATTAATGCAAGTGTTAGGAATGCCTCTTTTCAATTGTTCCACGAACAGCATTACAGTCAGTTCTGATGATAAATTCAGTACCCAATAAATAATGACGAAACTTTTGTAGTACGGACACTATTGCCAACAACTCTAATTCGAATGAATGAAATCTTTTCTCGCTCTCGCTTGTTTGTCGACTATAAAATGA
The DNA here is from genome assembly GCF_025532065.1 of Leptinotarsa decemlineata. Classification (NCBI taxonomy): domain Eukaryota; kingdom Metazoa; phylum Arthropoda; class Insecta; order Coleoptera; family Chrysomelidae; genus Leptinotarsa; species Leptinotarsa decemlineata. Next base: position 1,269,490 of record NW_027412556.1, on the reverse strand, counting down.
CACTGGCTGCTCTCCCCTGTCGGTTAATTGAATCAGAATGCCACCGATTCCATCTCTACTTGCATCAGTAAACACAACGCAACGGTTTGACATTTTGGATCAAAAATAATCAAAACGGGTTCATTATTCAAAATATTTTTGAAATCATCAACAGTTTTTGAATGTACATCCGTCCATAGCCATTGACTATTTTTTTTCAACAATTCTGTTAGAATACTAGCTTTTTGTGCAAATTTATTAATGAACTATTCAAAGTAACTCACCAAACCGAGGAACTGACGTAATTGATGAATGTTTTGTGGAGTAGGAAAATTTTGTACAGCTTTTACCTTATTGTTACCAGGACGAATACCTGATTCATCAATTTCATAGCCTAGAAAGAGTATACTGGTTTGGAGAAATGAACATTTGTCCAAATTTAACGTTAAATGATTTTCCTTTGAAATTTGGAAGACATTTTGTAAAGTTTCAATATTTTCTGCCTTAGTTTAAGTTGCAATCAAGATATCATCGAGGTATATTATAATTTTATCAAATCTCAATTTTCCAAAGATTGAATGTATAGCTTTTCTTGAAAAAATACGGGTGCATTACAGAGACCAAAAGGCTTACGTAAAAACTCGTAATGCCCATCCGGCGTAACAGAAGCTGTTTTTTCTATTGAATCTAGGTGCATCTGAATTTGATAGTAGCCAGATTTTGAAATCAAGACTTGTGAAAAATCGACATCCCTTCAATCTATCCAAAATCTTCTATACAGGAAGAGAGATTTTTCTTCAATAGTGATTTTGTCAAGCTCTCTATAGTCGACACACAAACGTTTTTCATTGTTTTTCTTATCTACCAACAAAATAGGACTAGCAAACGGAGAACTGCTTTCGCGAATCATTCCTGCTTCTGATAATTCAGACACCAACTTTCTGACTATTGGTTTTTTCACTTTGTGCCAACCTATACGGATTTCGTGCAACAACTTTCGGTGACAAAGTTGAATTTTCATCAAGAACTTTTTGATACTCTTAAGTGATTTGAGAGAAGAAGCTACACAGTCACTATTTTCAAGTAACAGGCCGTTTATCTCTTGATCAGGTGAATCGAAACTGAACTTGATGAAGATTCTGAGGAACTCGACTTCCTACGCCGTCCTGCCATCTTCAAACATTCAACGTAGAGCATAAAGAAAACGACGTAGATCCCTCTTCTGAGATGTTAGGAATGCCTCACTGGCTAACAACGATGAAAACACTTATAACACCACCTACTTCATGATATTTATTAGTCTATCCAACAACAACGTCAGTTTTCAGACTGACTCACACACCACCACGCAAAGTATTATATCATCCTCTTATGTAAGCCTATCAGGTGACATCCAGGGCTGTCCCAGTACCCCCCAGGCTATACAAAGCACTGATCCTAACGCACTTCCTAACGCACTTCCTAACACAAGTTACCACACAAAAGATAATCTGTCAGATGTTTCTGGTTCACCCAACCGCTGGACCACCCTGAAATCAGTCGAATAGATCACCTACAGACATTTCCTGAGTATTATCCTTCGTCAGCGCAGGAAATATGGTACCCAACAGCAGTTCTGGGACTCTTCTAACTTCAACCGATTGATTCAACCTGGTTAGACCAGGTTGTAGATCCCCTTACCATTTAATCTGGCCTGAGATGAAAAACATTGGCCTAAGATGAAAAACAGAGGTTGCATCTTCTGATGCAAACAACTGATCTTCAGCCTTTCCCGTTTCAGTAAATGTTGACACTTATTTGTTGTATCATTCTGGAATAAAGACCTATTATTATCATTTCCCCGTAGTGTGCGATGGTCAGGCTCTATCCCCAAAGCCCCGATACATTTGGGAGGGCGCGCCAGCATTATCTACTAATGACCACTCCCCACCACCGAGAGTAAGTGATCATTGGGTCCGAGAATCGTGTACACTGAGCAAGCGCAGTGGGCCAAGAATGACAGTTTCTGCATCTGTGCGGCTAAGATGTCTGCCTTACTGCGGCAAGCCGGTATGATTTTGGTCTGTAGGTATAAGAACATAGGCTTCTATGACCGAAATAACGATTAAAAAATATGAAATTTGAGCTGGTGAGCCCGTTTCGTTCACTACTGCCACAGACGTTATCAGTGATAGGTATCTGGGTTGACTACCAAGTCTCAGCTACAACTAACTAATAAGCTAGTTTGGTCTACAATTTTGCTAGGTTCTCCTGATTGTTCCACGTTTTTAGATATGCTACTGGTGGGCTGTCTATAGGAGTCTATAACATAATGTATATGTCGGTTTGTTTACATATTTATTATTATTCTTAGTCTTGCAAATCTGCCTACATAGGTTCAAATTGAATACTAACTTTTTTTATTATGTCATTATATTAAGTATGAATTGACATGTTCGATACCATATAGTTGATAAATGAATAAATTTCTTTCTTTTTTTCTTATATATATATATATATAATATATATATATATATATATATATATATATATATATATTATTAATAGTTAGTAAACTGATTGTATCTTGCTTGAGAAAGCTATTGTATGGCGAAACACACGTGTTACGGTTTTGTAAACCTTTCATAGTTTTTGGCGAAAGCGGATCGGTAAAAACATCAGGGTTTCTATGCATCTTGAAGAGAATTATTAAGCGAAACACATAATAATCAGTTCCTCGTAAAAAATCAAGCAGCAAGTTCTTCTCAGAGCTCTAATGGCGATGGTATATTCAGATACGGATGTCTGGAACGTGTTGGGAGCTCATTGCGATTTATATGCAAATTTAAATATCTTCTGTACTACGAGTGTCCCGCTATATGTGATGACACCACGACTTTTATTATTCCTGGCTTATTAATATTAAACAGATTCACGAAAGAAAAGTATTAGAGGAAGCAAAAACAGGACACTATTGGAATATAATAATTCGCGGAATTCTCGGTGGCTGTTGCCGTTGGCTGACAGAGGCGTACATGCTATATTTAGAAAGGTAATAACTCATACGTGAGTTAGAGTTAGGAAATAAGAGACAGCTACCATTTCTTGACGTTTTGGTAATGATGAGCCAATATGGAGGGTTAGAATACGATATATTTAGAAAAGAAACAAGCACGTACAGTTCACATCACTGTGGACAGCACAAACATGCTGGGTTGAATTTTTTAGAGCATCGTCTTTTGACTTTCCCTCTAACACATGATAGGTTCACAAAAGAAAGACATACTATACAGGAAATAGCAGCCTCTAACGGTTTCTCGAGGGGTATTGTAGATGACATAATAATGAAGAAGAAGTTTAGGTTAAGAATGAACGGAATCTCGACTTTCAGGAAGGACAAAAACCAAGATAAATACATCTCAGTTCCATACCATCAATATACGAGGAACTTTGGAAAGATTTTCAAGGAACTAGTTATGAAGGTGGTTTTTAAAACAAGTCATACTCTTCAGAGCCTTTTGAGAAGTCCAAAAGACAAAGTCGAGAATTCAGAAAAGTCTGGAATTTACGAATATGAATGTAAGGACTGCGATGAAAAATATTATGGACAGACAAAAAGATCTATTAAAGTAAGATGTAAGGAACACATGGCACACTTAAAATTTGGAAGACCTAAAAAATCAGCAGTCGCCCATCATATTTTGCAACAAAACTATTCCATAGACTTCAGTTCATTAAGATTAGTTTGACAAGTTGACAACAACAGGCAACTAGATGCCTATGAGAGTGTAGAAATAAGTAAACACAATAATATTATGAATAACGATGATGGACCTATACCAAAGAGCTTACTATATAGCTTGTTGAAATAAAATAATGTTGTTGTGAATGTGTCCTACATAAGGACACATTCTAAAAATAAATTTGGATAGGCAATATTATGAAAATAATTTTTATATAGCTGGAAATTGTTTTATATAAACATATATGTAAAATAATAGATAAGGCAAAATTGTAAAATTAATTTAGGTTGGTATACATGTATGGGTGGTACGCCTGGATGGTTTACCTGTATGGGATATCTATATATCATAAATAGGGTAAGCTCGCATTAGTTTCTAGTTTTAATCTTCCTCTTTGAAAATGATCACTTGGTGATCGAAACACGTGTCGAGATGTTGAAAATAACGGTTTGGTGTTGGGAAAAAACTCCAGTAATAATCATTACTACACCAAAGGTTCCAAACAGTGCATCATAAGTTCCAAGAAGAAAAATCCCCTTTCTTGTAAGACATGTTGAAAAGTCTGCAAAATACTAGTGTGAGTACATTTGCGCACTATTTAAGTACAATGACTGGCACTTCATTGAGCTGTTTCAAAATTCGCCTGACTAGACGATGTCGAAAAGTAATTTCCGGCATTATAGATTCTAGTGTGTGAATCGTGAATAGTGCCTTTCCCAGAAAATCAACTGTGGAGTGGGACGCAAATTTTTCAGCTAGTAGAATTGCTTTTTCTATGGCTGTTGTTACAATTGAACCATCCGCTTGTGCTTGTGATGGAATTTGTAGATTTTGTAAAGTTCTGATTAACAGCTTCAGCTACCGACCAGAAGTTTACAACATATCTCAAAGGAAAAAGACAAAGAGCCAAAGTTGGCAAATGCATCAGCATTGAATCTGAAATTAGCCAAGGAGTACCTCAAAGATCTAATTTGGGTCCATAATTCTTCTTGTGTTTGCTAACGATCTCATAACGTTCATTACCAATAATACCACAACATATGTTACTAGTTACGCAGACGACACCAACATACCAATAATAAAAGATAACATTGAAAGCTTGAGGAGAACTACAGCAGATATATATAGTAAAATAAATCTTTGGTCGCGAAAGAATAACTTAAAACTCAACAAAGGCAAAACCAATATCATCTCATTCTCCAGTCGTAGCCTAAACACCGTGGAGATATATTAAGTGATGAAATGATAAGCCAAGTTGAAACAGTAAATATGCTGGGAATTGTTCTAATTTTCATTGCCACATTCGTTATGAGATTCTGAACTGGGGCACTGGTGCAGCTGTGCAAAGGGTATTCCTAATTCAAAAATATATGATAAGAATAATAACTCGACTAGGTTACAGTCGCCAGCACATATACAGGGCTATTCAAATTCGTTTCTGTACATGGGGATCTCGTAAACGATAAGAGATAGAGTGTCGGTTGAGTGGCAAAGTTGCGTATTTTAGAGACCTATTCAATGATGTAAAGAAATCGAATATAGCTCTCTTGGTTCTGGAGATCTACAGGAAAAACCAAAAAATCCCTAATCATTTTGTTGCCTATATCTTCTTTATTCGCAGACGTATTGGAAATCTGTCCACATTTTGCTATTGGCACTTGATGTGGGCTCTCAGAATATATCCATGAATCTTTTATACAGGGTGTCATCTGACTTGGGCCACCCTCGTCTTCGAATTTTTAAATACGGACCTGTATTTTTTGTTGAAGTTTTTGGATCGTAGACGTTCACTTCATACTGAGAAATTAAATTTATTTCTATATTTCGGGATTTTTCGGTAATATTCGATTATAATTGTGTGATTTATTCCCTTTCAAATTACGGTCCTGGAAATGTTTTGACTGAGTTGAAAAAAACATAATAGCTACTTCCACGTCTCCCTATGTATGTATGTAAATTCTACAATATCCTTCCTGAAGATATCAAGGATTCTCCTAGTTGTGTTTAAAATGTAGGTTGCAGAAACTACTGCTTTAAATGAGCTGTTACATTTTTCAGGGATTCATTGAACAAATATAAATTATAGACTCAGTAAATGCTCAGTCATATAGATTTTTAATATTCACTTAGGAATTTATAACCTTTGTTTTTTCTTAGTTTCACAAAGATTCATGAACTATTCACTTACCAATGTGTATTAGGTAATTATTTTTATATTTCTATATAATACATGCTATTCCCTAGATTAAGTCTTAAAACAGCCTCGGCTACTTCTTTATAGACAATGTATGTCAGTGAAAAAAGCCCATTTTTTATTATCATTATCACCTTATCCTTATCCACAATTTTATACCCGATCAGATGAGTAAGGAAAGTTCTTCTGTATCTTCCGTGTTATTCATAATTTGTTTGCTTTGCGAAGGAAGCATTTTCAATGACGTTTCCAGTGATTAACAAACAGTGTCTGATGTTCCATTCATCTGGAAGCTAATTATCCCGTCTGGGTAGTTCTAATGATATCACGGAAAAAAATCGTCCAATGGGAGTAATTTTAAGCAATTACTCATCTAGTAATGATCCGTGTATTCAGAGATAGTTATTCTAACTAGCTATAAATCTACACTGAATTACCCTTTCAACATGAAGCGTGGGATGGATGTTATAAATTCAGTTGCATAATTTTTATCGCCTCGGTGATGAAGAACTTTTCCTGGAACTCCTATAGTCAATTTGATAATCTTCGTCAACTTGCAACTCAGAATTCTGAGATGAAAGTCAGAATTATACAAATCGAAAAAAATATTTTTGTGTGGCCCTTCTTGTATAATTCTGACTTTCATCTCAGAATTCTGAGTTACAAGTCAGAATTCTGACTTTCATCTCAGAATTCTGACGTGTATCTCAGAATTCTGACTTGCAACGCAGAATTCTGACTTGTATCTCAGAATTCTGACTTGCAACTCAGAATTCTGACGTGTATCTCAGAATTATGACTTGCAACGCAAAATTCTGACTTGTATCTCAGAATTCTGACTTGCAAGTCAGAATTCTGAACTCCTATAGTCAATTTGATAATCTTCGTCAACTTGCAACTCAGAATTCTGAGATGAAAGTCAGAATTATACAAATCGAAAAAAAATATTTTTGTGTGGCCCTTCTAGTATAATTCTGACTTTCATCTCAGAATTCTGAGTTACAAGTCAGAATTCTGACTTTCATCTCAGAATTCTGACGTGTATCCAGAATTCTGACTTGCAACGCAGAATTCTGACTTGTATCTCAGAATTCTGACTTGCAAGTCAGAATTCTGAGTTGCAAGTCAGAATTCTGAGTTACAAGTCAGAATTCTGACTTTCATCTCAGAATTCTGACGTGTATCTCAGAATTCTGACTTGCAACGCTGAATTCTGACTTGTATCTCAGAATTCTGACTTGTATCTCAGAATTCTGACTTGCAAGTCAGAATTCTGAGTTGCAAGTCAGAATTCTGACTTGCAACGCAGAATTCTGAGATGAAAGTCAGAATTATACAAATTGATAATAAATATTTTTTGTGTGGCCCTTCGACGCTTTCGCAGATTTCAAATCAATTTATATTATATTAGACAATGGAAGTCCGAACTGATGAAATACACCACAAAACATTGTCAACCACCTTCAAACAAACATATTCTGGTCATCGAAACTTCAAGGTACGAAAGAACACATCTTCCTTCTTGGTGGACGAAATATAGATGAATAGGTCATCAAAGTGATTCACAAGTTATCCTCTTCTATACCTGAGTCCATTGAAAATTTTTGTTTTGTCACATGGGTGGCTATATAGTCTTGGTTGCTGAGGCCATTTAATCAAAAAGAAGAAAAAGAAAAACTTCGATAATCTACTCTTTCGCAAAAAAATTCAGTAAATGCCACGATGTTTTAGATTCCGGTAGTTTTGTTTTCCATATTGTTATTAGTCATTCACTCAACATACAAACAAATTCACAGAACATTGAATTATTCATCGATACGTTTAGGTACAACGACAAACCCTGTACGTAAACGTGATGACTGATGCGATACTTCAGACTCGAAATGTAATTCAATAGAGTATCTTTACGGCAGCCCCAAGCAATTCGGCGGTAGAAAGGTCAAATTGGCGCTTCTCCCCAAGAATGGGTTCAGTTTGAATACATTTACAGTGACATATCTGCTTCAACCCTTCTGCTTGCTATCCCGAACTCATTACTTTGGATGGATTCATTTCCCTGGGACGAGGTCAATTTCTCTTCGGTGATAATGAGGAAAATTAGTTGAGGTATTCATTACTTTACCGATTACTTTGTGATGAGAAACATCTATAGCCGCACGTAAAAGGGATTGCTGGCGTGGCGACACATGCCGTGGCGACGGTCACCTTTGTTTTTTTAGGGGCAACACAAGCACTACAGCAGATTTGGATTCCAGGATGTCGGCTACGGAGGCATATCTTCACCGGCAGGATTGCATATATTGATGAGGATCTCTGTAGGACCTCTATTCATTGATCAAAAATTCAACAGGGGAACTGTATTTGAATATTCTAGAAACTACTGTTGGTCCTCTCATCACTGAAATCGTGATGAGAGGACCAACATACAACATGTTGTATTCCATGAGTGGAATACAACATCCATATCGAATGAATTCGATATGGATGTTGTATTTCACCAAGATGGAGCACCAACACATTACCCCAGACAAGTAGGAAACTATTTGGATACTACTTTTCCGGGGGTTGGATTGTCCGTCGAGGTCCTACAGAATGGCCAGCCGGCTCACCAGATTTGATACCTTTGGATTTTTATTATGCGGCTTTTTGAAACAAAAGGTGTACGAAACTGAACCTGCTTCAATAATGGATATACAGCAGAGAATAATAAATATTTGTAGAGATATTGACGTTACTGTGTTCGAAAATGTTCGGCGTGAGATTTTAGGAAATATTGGGATTGACAAAATTGATTTCTGAAGAAAATCTATCTAATTATTGACGAAAGTATGAAAACTGGTTTATTCAAATATATTTTTTATTCAATGCTAAAAAACAGCCAACATAATAATTTCGACCCATTTTAAAAAGCATGAATTCACAAGTTTTCATTTTTGAGTACCTTCATATAATACATAAAGTTCATTTTTGAGAAAGAAAGTTTCTGGCTTTCTACTACTCCATCTTGATACAAAAAAAAGTATGAGGGAATCTTTCAAAGAAAGGAAGGAAGTTATCAATTTGGAAATGAGTAACTTTAAACATGGATGTGTAGATCATGCAAAGAAGTAACTTTCAGACACAAACTGAAAGAGAGTCCTCCTGAAACAGCTACTTTCATATAAACATTGAATTACACGAAAGAAAAAACTTCTTTCGAAACAAATACTTCTATATGAACACTGAATTATACAGAAGATAATTTTCCCTACTCAGTTTGTATTTCAAACATTCGTTGTGGAATAAAAATCAGATATCATTCACATGAATTCTACTTTAAATGAATGGTAACAGATTGCACTTACATGGAACACTGTCATCCTCACAGATAAAACAAATCTGCAATTTTCCTTAAATTAATATTCCGAACATTCCCGTTTAGAAAACAAATTGAAAGATGACACTCTGCTTGAAAGAGTTGAAGAAAGTATTCCGACATATTTTTCATCGCCTATTTATAGCTACAATGAATGCCTAATTGGAGTAACTCACAGATCATTTCGTTCTCCATTCAGTCCTTTTTGATTTTCGGTATAAACTTGGCCATTTGAACTTTGTGAGACACAATATATCTTGCGGTTTTGTTCATAAACACACAAACCATTAACAACATCATTGGTTATTTATGAGCACTTAGATAAAACTTTGCTAAGAGTAATCAATTCGGGACGTCAACAGAAACATAAATTAGTCCTCAAACTGTGTTAAAGATGGAAGAACTCCCGAAATATACTGATTTATTCCAGTTCAAAAACAAGAGATCACTTTAGTACAGTGAAAAGCCATTACTGCAATAAATAACTGTTTTAATGGAAGACATTCGAAATAGTTATCCACCAAAGTTCAGTGACCATCAGCCTACCATGTCTATAAAAATGGTGTTTTCAGAGAACATGTAAGTGATGTAAAATATCACACCAAGTAATTGGTGTGATATTTGTAATTGGAAATCTATGTTAATGTATCAAATACTTATACAAACTTCTTCAATCCACTTTTCAAAGAGATCAAAAATGTCAACATAAACGTGGTCTTTCGAAGACATTTTTGTGGAAACGTCCAGGTCCGTAACTTTTTTAAACTTTCAACCTGTCACAATCTGAGAAATAAATGAATATGCATGGATTGAAATCATCTCAAATGTAATAAATTTCATTCTGAAAAGTTATTGTGTAATATAATTGATGATGAACGATTCTGTTTGTGTCAAAGCAAGTTTCCAGGTTTTTGGCCGTGGCTTGCAGGTTTTTATGACTGGCGTTTCGTCTACTACTGCGGTAGGCATTATAAAAGGTGAATGGGGTAACCAGATCTCATTATTGTCCATTGCTTCTTCTTTTCTATTGAAGTCATCCATAAAGAGAATGAGCCACTTAGACCTATCGTAAATGCGATAGCTTCACCAACCTATGAGCTGACCAAATACTTGACCAACCCTACTGCAGCCGTTTAAAGAAAAAAAACACTTTTTCGAGATATGCAGTTAGGTCCGGGAGACATAATAGTGAGCGATACGGATAATTGGCGAAGTATTCCCAGCAGATATGACCACCCTCTTGGCTCAGTTTTATCATCAACTTATTTCCAGTGGAATAGTGTTTTTACGAACAAACGAATGGATTAGTTCAAGTAAACGATATAGTGCAACCTAACTTCCAACAGCTCGTTATTCAATAATCATTTCTGAGTATATGAGAATCTCAATAACTTTACAAACACTTCACCAACTTTCTTCGAGAGCTTCTGATGATTCCTCTTCCATATTATCTGTTTCACTATCACTGTCGTCGTTTAAATCAATAATGAATTCATTTCCACTATTAATATGATAGTGTTCAATCTTCATATAGTCTTTTTCTACAAAAATTACTTTTTTAATCTTTTTCTGCCAGTCTTCTTCGGTAATATTAGATACCCCTTCTTCAATTAGCTTTATTATCTTCTTATGAAATTTTGGAAAATTATTATTAGGCCAGATGCTTTATTTCAATTTTCCCCAAATCAACTCGATGAGATTGAAAACACAAAAATAGGGGAAAGTCTCAGTATGATGTATCAGTATCAGTATCGAATATTGACGACTTTGTTTCCATTTTAAATAATAGATGTCCATCAATAAAATTCACGTATGAGTTAGAAAATAAGGGACGACTACCATTTCTTGACGTTTTGGTAATGAGGAGCCAATATAGAGGGTTATAATACGATATATTTAGAGAAGAAACAAGCACGTACAGGTATATTCCTGACAGTTCACATCACTGTGGACAGCACAAACGTGCTGTGTGGAATTTTTTAGTGCATCGTCTTTTGACTTTCCCTCTAACACATGATAGGTTCACAAAAAAAAGACGTACAATACAGGAAATAGCAGCCACTAACGGTTTCTCGAGGGGTATTGTAGATGACATAATAAGGAAGAAGAAGTTTAGGTTCAAAATGAACGAAGTCTCGACTTTCAGAAAGGACAAAAACCAAGATAAATACATCTCAGTTCCATACCACCAATATACGAGGAACTTTGGAAAGATTTTCAAGGAACTAGGTATGAAGGTGGTTTTTAAAACAAGTCATACACTACAGAGCCTTTTGGGAAGTCCAAAAGACAAAGTCAAGAATTCGGAAAAGTCTGGAATTTACGAAATTGAATGTAAGAACTGCGATGAAAAATATTATGGACAGACAAAAAGATCTATTAAAGTAAGATGTAAGGAACACATGGCACACTTAAAATTTGGAAGACCTGAAAAATCAGCAGTCGCCCATCATATTTTGCAACAAAACTATTCCATAGACTTCAGTTCGTTAAGATTAGTTGGACAAGTTGACAACAACAGGCAACTAGATGCCTATGAGAGTGTAGAAATGAGTAAACACAATAATATTATGAATAACGATGACGGACCTATACCAAAGAGCATACTATATAGCTTGTTGAAATAAAATAATGTTGTTGGGTTTACTGATTACTACTACATAAGGACACATTGCAAAAATGAATTCGGATAGGTAATATTGTGAAATTAATTTTTATATAGCTGAAAATTGTTTTATAATTGTGAAATAATAGATAAGGCAAAATCTTCCTCTTTGAAGATGATCACTTGGTGATCGAAACACGAGTCGAGGTGTTAAAATAACGATTTGGTGTTGGGAAAAAATTCCAGTAATATACAAGAAAAATTGTCGCTTAGGACAAACCGACAAATCAGCTTCGAGGATTCTGTCTATCAACAACGTGTATTCATACGAATTTTGGACATATCGTCTGATATCTAAGAATCTGTTGTTAAAAGACAGTCGTTGCCTGAACATGGTGATGACTTTATAGAACTATCGAGATGAAATTTCAAACAGGATATTTCAAAGAAAAGATTTCTCCAAAGCCAAATATTTGTTTTTATCAATTCTTGCAATATATAAACAGTCCCTCCACAGCGTACATCGTTCCGGTTATGAGGGAAGAAAATGTTCAATCTGGAAAATCTCTCTCGAAATGTCTGTTATTTCAAATAAAGGGCACTTTATTAAGTCGGCTCCGATCCCTAACCCATATATCTCTTCAGGCTGAATTGGAGATATTTTGATAGAAAATAACAAAGGAAGAAATGATAATTTCATTTAGAGAGCTGAATTCTGGGGTAACTTCGTTAAAACTTTTTTTTACGGACTTCTAGTTTTTTTATGAATTGTAATAGCCACTATAATTCAGCCATTTTTCATCGATCTTTCTCATACAAAGATTTGGGTTTAATCATCTTTTTTTACACCTCCCACAATCTCAAAAATTTGAAAATCCACTGGAAAATCCCATATCGGTCAGTAAACTGTCGTATCCATAAGTTTGGCCCACAAATTGGAAAAATCAATTGAAGAAATGGAATTTCAAACTCAGTTTTTCAATGGTCGACAAAGCTGTTTTTCTTTCGTTACAAGACGTTTCGAAAAACAATATTTTTCCGTTTTCAAAACACTTGAAAACGGAAAAAATACTTCCGTTTGCACTTGAAAACTCCCGCTTCAATTGTAGAGCAGTATTTTTTGATATATGTATCAACTCAGGTGAGAGTTTTTAAGAGGAAGTATTCTAAAAACACTTTATTGTGTGATTTTCACTAGACAGTTTTACAAAAACGTAACACGTGTTTCCCCATACAATGTCTTCCTCTTGCTACACATTAAATGCTATATATATATATATATATATATATATATATATATATATATATATATATATATATATATATATATATATATATATATATATATATATATATATATATATATATATATATAAATAGGAAAGTTATTGAGTGTCTTGATATAGAAAGAGAAGTTAATATCGGACATAGCACTCATGAAAGTGGCAAACCATAGACACGTGTTTCGGGCTTTTGGCCCATCATCAGTATGGTGCAGTAAAGTGTGAGGATGGGCAACACTTGGTTACCAAAAGATAGAAATACAAATGCACGGAGCCAAAAGCCCGAAACACGTGTCTATGGTTTGCCACTTTCATGAGTGCTATGTCCGATATTAACTTCTCTTTCTATATCAAGACACTCAATAATTTTCCTATTTGTATAATTTCCTGGACCCGGATGTCACGCAGGTAGCTGTAACTGCCTCCGTGGTGATTTTGATAGTTTTCTTGTAAACACAAGATCTATCATCTGAAACCACAAATGTGCGGTTGGCTCCTGTTGGTGGCTCCGTGCATTTGTATTTCTATCTTTTGGTAACCAAGTGTTGCCCATCCTCACACTTGACTGCACCATACTGATGATGGGCCAAAAGCCCGAAACACGTGTCTATGGTTTGCCACTTTCATGAGTGCTATGTCCGATATTAACTTCTCTTTCTATATCAAGACACTCAATAACTTTCCTATTTGTATAATTTCCTGGACCCGGATGTCACGCAGGTAGCTGTAACTGCCTCCGTGGTGATTTTGATAGTTTTCTTGTAAACACAAGATCTATCATCTGAAACCACAAATGTGCGGTTGGCTCCTGTTGGTGGCTCCGTGCATTTGTATTTCTATCTTTTGGTAACCAAGTGTTGCCCATCCTCACACTTGACTGCACCATACTGATGATGGGCCAAAAGCCCGAAACACGTGTCTATGGTTTGCCACTTTCATGAGTGCTATGTCCGATATTAACTTCTCTTTCTATATATATATATATATATATATATATATATATATATATATATATATCTCATTCTACAATTTGAAGTACCTGAATTTCAAGTACCTGATTTTTTACCTAAGCTTATGTTCCATTTTCCACATTTGAAAACATATTCAGTAACGGAGAGTTATTTAATTCTAATTGATCATTTAATAAATTACCAGAATTCATGAATCTATTGACTTCTAAACATTCTAGAAGATTGAGTTTCAAACTTTTCCATTTTCATTTGAATGCATTACGTCGTATTCATGATCAAACCCATGCCTTTTTGCTAAAAGGTGGTTTGCAAATGTTAAATTGGTCTTTCTATTTACAAAACTACTTCTCTGTTCTTTAATTCTTTGGGAAAATGTTCTTCTTGTTTGGCCAATATACAGTTTTGGACAAGAGCCACAAGTCAGCTTATATATTTCTGATCTATCCGACACCGAAGTTTTGTCTTTATTGTTTTTAATAAATTTACATAGATTAGGTATTATTCGTTTTGTAAGCTACGTTTACGTCTTCTTTCATCCACAAACCATCGTACACGAATATAATCATACATAATTCCTCCACACATTCCGTTGAAGATCATTTTTGATGATGTCTAGTTCCTTCTCGAGACCTTCCTTCGTATTACAGAGCCTAAAAGCACGGTCTAATAGAGTCTTGATGATTCCTCTTTTAGTCGATTGATGATGGTTGGATTCGTGGTTCAAATACTGTCCCGTATGAGTGGGTTTTCGGTATACAGATGTTTCCCACTTAGTGTCGGTCCTCTTCACCAAAACGTCTATGAATGGCAATTCGTTATGGATTTTCTTCTCCATTATAAAATTGATGGAAGGTCTCACGCTGTTGATGTGTTTCAGAAAGGCGTCTAGTTCAGTATTCCCATGGTTCCATATTATGAAGGTGTCGTCAACATAGCTCAACCAGACTCGAAATTTCTTGTGGGCTTCTTCAATGGCCAGAGTTTCAAACCACTCGATATATATGTTGACTATGACTGGTGAAAGTGGCGATCCCATTGGCAATGGGATCGCCACTAACGCTAACACTCACTAACACATAACTTGCTTTCAACTTATTTTGAAGAATTCTGTATATATAAATCTCAAATCCATAACCAGTTAACAAGAGCGAATAGCTCCCAAAAATTCCACCTTCCTCGAACTAATTTGACTAGTACGATGAAGTCTTTATTTTATAAAGGTTTGAATAAGTGTAACAAACTCTCCTTTCGTTGACAGATTCAATAAATTTTTTCCAATTCAAAAAAAACTCATGAACTATATAAAATATCATCCTTGATTTGCTTTTTTTTATTTGGTAATATATTTATTTTGTATATCATCATGTTGAAACCATTTTGGAATCATTAAAAAAGGGTTTTTATAATTTTTTTTTCTTCTATCATATCATAATTTTTGTTATTTATATATTTTTAAAATAATGTATGTATATTAGGATGTCCTGAAGAAATCAATAAATATTATTATTATTTTATTTACTTATCTAGTTTTTATTATTCGTTCTCTCAGAACATTCACAAGAAAGAAGAAATAAGGAAATCACGGAATTAAAATTTTTTTGAACGAGAGGAAAATTATTTATCGATATATGAAAGCACTCTAAAAAATTTTTCAAAAATAATAGATTGTGAATATATCAGTACTCAAACTGATATCCGTTGAATTCTCACAATAAAAAATAATAGAATAAATATTTTTTCATTCAATATTCAAAAAATGTTCCTTCTACAGTCTAAAAATCGTGCAAAACGAGTAATAATCAAAGTAATTACCTACATCCCGCGCTTTCTAATATCAAAAAACTTGCAGAAAAGTTCTCGAAAGCTCGTGAACTCTTCACAAACTCATTTGTCAACAACGCACGGTAAGCAGGAACGAAAAATCCCGACTGTCAGATTTTCGACAGTATTTTTATCAGGAGCGCGTGCGGAATCTTCTGCCGTCCGCGCGAGTCTTTTGATTCTCAGGCCAAACGAAACACTGAGAGACCGCGCTCGATTTAACTCAGCAATCCGCGCACCGCCCCCTAGCGCGGCTAACTCGATGTCCCGAAAATTATAAATAAGTTGTCTTCGGCTAACTATGATATATTAGGTCTTTAATTTCGATGAGAATCCAGGTTGGGTTTCGCGAGATGAGCAATTAGGCGCACTTAGCGCCGGGCTTCGCTTTGATGTCGGAGAGTAGCAAAGTTTCATTGCCTATGAAGCTAGTTTACGCGTACTTTCTTCACTGGATGACAAGAATTGGTTCTTTGTAAGTTTTCCGCCCACGCAAACTCGAATTTATCACTTCATCATATAAATTAAACTCCCCCGCCATGTCTCTACATCTGTCTGTTCGTTTGTCTATCAGTCTATCTGAACGCGATAAACTCGAAGACTATCAAACGGATTTTCATGCGGTTTTCACCAATGGCGAAGAAAGTTTAATGTTTGCCATGGCATAAGTCTATCTGTATCTACAGTCGATCGTGATCGACTGGCAGAGTACCTTGACTGAAACTGATCCATTATAGAATAGAATAGAATAGAATAGAATAGAATAGAATATTTATTTACCAATATTTGATACAATAGTGTATATTTGGCACGTCACTTAAATATCACACACAAATAAATATCACAAATGTCACAAATAAATGTAAAGTCATGTAACAAAATGAATAAAAACTGAATCATCACATTTTCACACATGAACATATTTACAAATATGATTGTATAATATAACTTTTACTTGTCAATTTCACAAAAAAACAGGTATATATGGGATAAAACAAAATACTTACACTACACAAAAAGTTTACACAATGAGGAAATAATTTAGATTCCTCATTCCTCCTATTTTCCCTTTGACAGGTCATTTATTTCTATTTATAAACTCATCTATACTATAAAAAGCATTCAGCATCAAATATTTTTTTATTTCATTTTTAAATGAAGATAACGTCATTTCTTTCATAGGCTGAGGAACACAGATGTACAAAATAATACAGTTATAGTATAGAGAGTTTTTGAATGCAGCTGTTTTATGCCCAGGTATCGACAATAATTTTTTATGTCGTGTATCGTACATGTGCCTTTCCGCAGAGGTATTGAAGGAAAGTATATTAGTTTTCGCGTACACCAGACATTTATATATGTAAATGCTAGGTACCGTAAAAATATTATTATTTATAAAAGTTTCTTTACAGCTATCTAAGAGATTTATATTGAAAATCAGTCTCAGTAATCTTTTCTGAGCAACAAAGACGCGCTGTAAACGACTCGATCGTCCCCAGGTTAATATATTCAATGAAATATGTGAATAAGCTAATGCATAGTACACACTTACAAGACCCTGTTTGGCAATTGTGTCTTTAAGCTGTAAAATGGCAAAATAAGCTTTATTAAGCAGCTTGCAGACGTGGTCAATGTGTGGTTCCCATGTTAACTTGCTGTCTATAAAGGTGCCAAGGAACTTAGTTGTTTCAGATAGAGCAAAATTACAGCCAGGTGTTAATGGCCTCCTAAGGTTAAAGTTCATAAAAACCGTTTTCCCATGGTTTAAAATAAGTTTATTTCTTTGACACCACGCATACACTTCGTCAAGCGTTACCTAAGTTTTGTGGTAAAGTTCCTCCTCAGTAACACTCAACACAGTAACAGTGGTATCGTCAGCAGACAAAGTGGTGGCACCATATTGAATATGATTTGGTAAATCATTAACATAAATTAAAAAGAGTAGTGGGCCTAAAATAGAGCCTTGTGGAACACCGAGAGTTACGTCATGCATGTCTGATTGGCATTCATTACATTTTACAATTAGTTTTCTATTTTCCATGTAGGAATTGATATAGCTTAGGAGACATCCTCTTATTCCGATATTATATAATTTTTTAGACAGTATGTTCCTGTCCACTGAATCAAAAGCTTTCGATAGGTCAAAAAATAGAGTTAAAACATATTTGCCATCATCTAGCTCTTTATATACATTTTTGAAAAAATGTGCGGATGCTGTCTCTATTGATTTTGATGGCCTGAATCCATGCTGACAATCTGTAAAAATTTTGTTCCCTTCAATATATGCTAAAATGCGGCAGTAGAGAATTTTTTCTATAATTTTTGAAAATGCACTTAGCAAGGATATTTGTCTAAAATTTTCTACTTCACTCATGCGGCCTTTTTTGAAAATAGGGATTATACAAGCTATTTTGAGAAGATCAGGAAACTCTCCGCTAAGAAATGACTGATTTATGAGGTGCAGCAGTGGGTCTATGATGTTATTGCAAATATTTTTTATGATGTGAGTAGTGAAACCGTCCAAACCAGCCGACTTTTCATTTTTAAGATTGCTTATAACAGTTGCTAATTCATTTTACTCACTGGATAAAAAAATATGGAATTTATCTTATGTTCAGACAAAGTACAGGGCAAAGATAAGTTATATCCGAAATTTTCGGCGATATGATCAGGCACAACGCTAGAAAAATAGGATATATATTCTTTCCATAATAAATTAACTTATGTATTTAACAAGTCTTTTCCTAATCAAAATATTAAAATTGCGTTTAACGCAAATGATCAACTTTCCTGACTCGATAAGGCTTGAATTTTTTTTCTTTAAAATTTTCCGTACAAACGTAGTGGATATGGCCGAATTATGAGCAATTTCCTCAGAGATACTTCCTTGTTTGTTTTATTTTCCATGAATCCTGAACCAAATTAGTGTCACTTTATCATTATTGTGAATCTTCTTTGAACTCACCTAAAACGCCGATTTCATTATCGCCACCTCATTCAATAACCGTACGTTTTCTTTTGGAGGGTTTTTCAAAAGATCCATAATTCCGTAAAATATTTTCGATTCGTTGAAAATATCTATGATTAGGTTGTCGTCGTTCATGATACAATTCCTGATACATTGTCAGAAATTTCGCAGCATTCCTCAAACATCTCGAAGATACAAAAAACATATCCACTTTTTCGAAATTGGAAAAATTCATGTTTCTCCCTTAAAATCGCTCAACGAATTGAATAACTTTTATTTTGTGTGTGACAATTAACTTGACATTCACATTCATGTATTTCATGGCTTACTTCAAAAAAAGAAATTATCGCTTATCATGTTTTTTCGTGAAAAACATCTATGACTTTTTTAATACAGTATTTTTTTCAGTTAATTTTTTTTGATATCCTCCTT
Organism: Leptinotarsa decemlineata; assembly: GCF_025532065.1. NCBI lineage: Eukaryota > Metazoa > Arthropoda > Insecta > Coleoptera > Chrysomelidae > Leptinotarsa > Leptinotarsa decemlineata. The sequence goes on along the minus strand of NW_027412556.1, from coordinate 1,250,160 downwards.
TTCTGAACAGAAATTTTTGGGTAGCTACAAATTTTTTCAAAAGACATTTGGAAATTATGAATGGCTTGGTATTGATACAGAGACTATTGGTCTCTCTTTTTCAAGACGAGCCTGACAGAAATTTAGTTGGATTTCAGTGAATACAAATATTTATAATCTCAATGAACGACATTATCGACAGGAGAACTCTGGATTTCAGTAACATTCGGAAATTCAAGCTCTTAATAAAAAATGATAGTGATGATGTGGTTTCGGGAAGAAACGTCGGGAAATATACATGTTGTGATATATCAACGAATTTGTAATTTTAATGACTACGAAAATTTATAAAACAATATACAGGTCCGTATTTAAAAAATATATTGATGATGAATGAACGAAACTTTGCATTGAAAAATGAGTTCACCAAGATAAAGCACATGAAATAAAGCAAAAAGTTTCTTTGTCATTTTTTGATATTATCGAAAATGGAGGCAATAGAGCAAACAAATAAAATCTGTCATTTTCAGTTTCTTGCAAACTGTTGATGATTTTTTGGATCTGAAAATACCATTGTGTTGCATCCCTGAAAAGGAAACTTTTGTTCCAGAATCAACTCATTTCAGACAATATTTGCAGTATTCACTCCATCCCAGAAATAACGTTGTAGCTTTGATGTAATGATGTATAAATAATTTACTTCTTAATGCAAAATAAACTTCAACGGTATTTCAGATCTCACCAACGTTCAAGAAATAACACATATGGATATTTCAAAGTTAAAACAAATTAACGAAAATCAACTTCAACTTTGATCAACGAAGAATCTGTGAATGTTTGGTTTAACCACTTTTTTCTTGTGTTGTGTTTCGAATATAAAACATGAAAGTGAATAAATGGTTTGTTGGAAAACAGAAAACAAACCGATTCATTAAATATTGACAATCGTGCAGACACCATACAAATCAAGTCATTGACATCTGAAACATTGTTTTAAAATAATCAAGTTATTCCCAAGCATATCAAGTTCTACCACGGTAGGTGACTTTATAACAATAGGGTTGAAATATTTGAAGAAATATCTTGATTGAGAGACTGCATAGCCAGTGATTTTTAGTGAATAGGAGAGTTTCCTAAAAATACTAAAAAATGTTGTGAGAAAAAAATACAGAAGTAGAAATAAATTGAGTACATACACACATTCAATTCAAACTCACCCAAACCAATTAGTATGGTATTGCAGAACATTGTTGTGGAGTAAATTATTTGTCTTTCCTTATTGAGAATCTATTCCAAGATTTATTTATGGATATTTAACTGCGCTATCCCAGTTCAAAATGTATGTATTATTTTTTGCTGACAATATTTCTTGAAGTTCGTTGTAGTATTAGTTGAAGTCTGAGATGTAGAGTAGCAACTATCGTCTCGAATTACTTGACAAAGAACTTCATGAATTCCAGCAACTCGTCGGGTTCTTTTGGTGAATAGAGACGTTTTTCTGCATTCTGTATTTCATCCCCAACAATATATAGAGGAATAAGCAGCCCACATATTATGTTATATATTGGGCAAAAAAACCTGAATATATATAGTGAAATAAAAAACAAGTAGAAATGGAACGATTGAACAAAAATGAAAATAAAACAAAAAGTTAAGAGATTTCCAAGTTATTTCACGACGTTTCGATTGTTAGTATCTACAATCGTCTTCGGGTGATGACTGGACTGATTCCTCGGAGAGATGACTATTCATAGGTCGTTCGAGTACTTTCACTTATCCCCGCTTTCCATTTTTTCCGCTTCACCGGTTTGATGAGAGATGGCTGTTTGGCGGGAGTTAGCCACTTTTCGCTAGTAGATGCACAACACTGGTTCTGTGGCACAGCCAATTCAACTAACAGAAACAAGGTATAACGGTCGAAAACACACGCAAAACGATCGGAAACACAAGAAAAACGATCGAAGACGCATGTGAAACGATCCAAAAAAACGCAAAACGATCGAAAACACAAGAAAAACGATCGAAAACACAAGAAAAACGATCGAAGATGCACGCAAAACGATCGAAGACGCACGAAAAACGATCGTTTTTCGTGTGTCGATCGAAAACACACGAAAAACGATCGTTTTTCGATCGTTTTGCGTGCGTCTTCGATCGTTTTGCGTACGTCTTCGATCGTTTTTCTTGTGTTTCCGATCGTTTTGCGTGTGTTTTCGACCGTTATACCTTGCTTCTGTTAGTCAAATTGGCTGTGCCATAGAACCGGTGTTGTTCATCTACTTTCGCTTGATAATGGGTATCTCTACGCTAACTTGGCTGAATACATTGTTGGACAACATGTATGCGGCTTCTTTGAATTTTCTCCTGAACCAGTGTTCCTCCCTGTGTATGATCTCAGCTTGGGACCACTCGATGTTGTGTTGATGGGTCCAAACATGCTCTGCTATTCCTCATTTGCTGGTTTCCCCTCGTTGAGTGTGTTTCTTGTGCTCGGCAATGCAAACATTCGATGGCCTCTTAGTTTCACCGATATAGGATTTTCCGCACTCACAGGGTATCCGGTAAATGCAATTCTTGGAATCGCAGTCCGCGTTTGGAGGCCTGGTTACGTGAGGTTGCTGAGGATAGTGTTTCCAGATCTGAAGCAGGTTCTGATGTCGTACTTGGATCCAATTCTTCTTATCCTTTCCGATAATCCCCTGATGTAGGAGAGTGCAAGCACTGGTTGTGATGGCTTCTCTTCCTTGCGAGGCTCCTGCTGTCTTTCAGCCAAAATCTGTTCCACCACCGCTTTGGAGAAGCCATTCCATTGAAGATCAATTTTGATGATGTCTAGTTCCTTCTCGAGACCTTCCTTCGAATTACAGAGCCCGAAATCACGATCTAATAGAGTCTTGTTGATTCCTCTTTTAGTCGATTCATGGTGGTTGGAGTCGTGGTTCAGATACTGTCCCGTATGGGTGGGTTTTCGGTATACAGATGTTTCTCACTTAGTGTCGGTCCTCTTCACCAATACGTCTTAGAATGGTAATTCGTTGTGGAAGGTCTTACGCTGTTGATGTGTTTCAGGAAGGCGTCTAGTTCAGTATTCCTATGGTTTCATATTACGAAGGTGTCGTCAACGTATATCAATCAGACACGAGATTTCTTGTAGGCTTCTCCAATGGCCAAAGTTCCAAATCACTCCATATATATGATGGCTACCAATTTGGGAAGCAATCTAGAAAACCATTCAAAGCCAGTATCAATAAACCAGCTTATAGACCCGGAGAATATATACATTTCGATGGAAAGATGCCTCGTACAACCATTGGTGAAGCTGATTACTTCGTTCTGTTTAAAGATGAGTACACCTCATGTCGCTGGGTGTATTTCATAAAACATAAAAGTGTCAGAGCTATGCTTGCAAATACTGAATTATATCAGACGAACTCTAGGCTGAAGTAGTCAACACATCAGTTTACACTTTGAACCGTCGACTTTGTAAGAAAACAGGCAATGAAACACCATACGAAAAATGGTCAGGAATAGCGTTAGAGATAAGTCATATGAAGAAATTTGGAATTGAGGCATATGCACACATTCCTAACAGAAATGAAAGAAAATTACATTTGTTGGATATGATGGTTACAGTTCTAATTATAAACTTCTTGATGTTAACTTCAACGAAAATATAGTCGCAAAGAACGGCCCTAAATATGGATACCTAGAACTTCAAGGAAGAGACAGTGCGAACCCTGCAGCAGAATGAAATGGAAACAGAATCTCATCAAGATCACGAGTAGGACGATTCAATCATTGATAATGAGTCGACAGAAAATCCATCCAGTATTCAACTTCGAAATCGAGCCTCCATCAATATACCATTGAGATATCGTGAAAATTATGACGTAGCAATGGCAGCTGTCATCGATGAACCAAAAACGTATTCAGAAGCAACGTCTAGTGCTTTCAAAACAGAATGGAGAAAAGCTGTGGAATGAGAAATGGCCTCATTGGAACAAAACAAGACCTGGTGTCTTGAGAAACTGCCCACAGATCAAACAGCTATTGGTTGCAAGTGGGTTTTTAGAGTCAAATATTAACCGGACGGCAAAGCAAGATTGTGCGCTAAAGGTTATTCACAAACAGCTGGAATCGACTCCCACGAAACGTTTTCTCCAGTGATTAGATATGACTCAATACAAATTCTTCTTGCACTGGCGGCAGCTGAAAACATGGAAATGAAGCAATTCGATGTCAAGACGGCATTTTAAAATGGAGATCTTCAAGATAATATTTACATGTGTCAACTAGAAGGATTTGAAAGTAGTGATCCTTGCTTGGTCTGCAAGCTAATGAAAAGCCTATATGGTCTGAAGCAGAGTCCACGTTGCTGGAACCAAGAATTTGTAAAATTTATGACCAAATTCTCGTTTGCATAACTGAATGCAGACAAATGTGTTTTTCGCGGCAAAGTTTCAAAGAGAAAAGATATATATTGTTCTTTACGTAGACGACGGACTGATCTTATCGAAGTCAACTGAAATTATTAATATGGTATTGAAGGAACTTGCATTACAATTCAAAATAACTACCGGAAATGGAGATTACTTTGTGGGAATTGAAATACATCGAGGAAGAGAACTAAACCAGATATTCATAAGCCAGCAGGGATATTTATCAAGGATCCTAGAGAAGTTCAATATGTTCGACTGCAATCCGAATTCAACACCAGCAGATCCAAATGTAGTCCTGGAAATGGGACAACGCACGACTATTGAAGAACAGGAAATGGAATCTATACCCTACAGAGAAGCAGTGAGATCTTTAATGTTTTTGGCAACTGTATATGATGGAATCGGCCGATACTTGATGAAAATCCATAACTAACGTATTCCAAAAACACTTTATTGTGAGATTTTCACTAAATTGTTTTACAAAAACGCGTGTCTTTCAACTGAAAGACACGCCAGATGAAGCCATTGTATGGCGAAACACGTGTTGCGTTTTTGTAAAACAATTTAGTGAAAATCTCACAATAAAGTGTTTTTGGAATACGTTTGGCAACTGTAACAAGGCCAGACAGTCAAGGCAGTAAGTCAAGTGAGCAGATTCTTGTCAAAGCCAAAAAAGGTACATTGGGTTGCTGTTAAACGAATATTCAGATATTTGAAAGGAAGTCGTGATGTTGGTATCAAATATGGAACAGAAAGAATGAACTTGCAAGCCTTTTCCTATGCAGATTTTGCCGGGAACATTGATACTCGCAAATCAACAATTGGCTACGCAACTATGATGGATGGATGTATCATAACATGGTCTTCACATCAACAAAAATGTGTATCGAGATCAACAACCGAATCAGAATACATAGCAGCGTTTGATGCCGCTCAAGAAATTGTTTGGATACGTTTATTTCTACATGAACTGGAATTGTAGTGAAGAATCGACAATATTGTTCGTCGATAATCAAGGTGCTATTAGTTTGGTTAAAAATCAAGAATATCACAGGAAAACGAAACATATCGACATGAAATTTCGTTACATAAGTGGAGAATGGATTGCTATCTTTATTGGGTGTTTGTTCAGAGGAGCCACTTGCAGACATGTTCACAAAGCCACTTCCGAAAATGAAATTTATGAAAAATAGAAATGCATTATCCATCTCTTCAAGAACGTGAACAAAGAGTGGGTGTATTGTAAAACAGCTTTGTTCACTCTCTGTATTATTTCAGTTATGTTTTTTCGACTCATAGAAATATGTCTTATGTTTTCATAGAAACGATAAGTTATTGATTAAATATAAATAATGAAAACAAGAAGTTTGAGAAGTTGTTTCAACTGATTTTTCAATTGCAAAACTTGTGTTTTTCTGCTAAATCCAAAAGATTGCTCAAAATGATAAAATCTTCCAAATATTCAATGACATGGTGGTTTACGGCTTCTTCCATGATTTTTGATATCACTAATAACAAAGAGACTGGTCTATAGTTACTTTGAAGATTTTTCTTGCCGTTTTTGGGAACAGGCCAGCAATCTTACAACAAGGGGGAAAACCATTTTCTTGTAAGACAGGTTGAAAAGTCTGCAAAATACTGGTGCTAGTTCATTTGCGTACGATGACGATGACGATGACGTGCACTTCATCCGGACCAGACGCCTTGTTGATATTGAGCTTTTTTCTTTTTGAGTATGATAACGGGCGCTTCATCAAGACAAGACTATTTGTTGATATTGAGCCGTTTCAAAACTCGCCTGACTAGAGCTTGTTGAAAACTCCGGCATTGTGGATTCTAGAGTGTGAATAGTGGCTGGTGTCTTTCCCAGAAAATCGGGATTATAGAACAAAAACCTCAGCAGCTGGCAGAAGCAAAAGAGACATCCTGTCATGTTTCACGTGATTGTGTGGCATTGATCACAGTATCAATAATGAAAGACTCAAATTTCCTCCACAGAAAATTTCATCAACTACGTTCAAACAAATTTTGAATTTACATCTCCTAAAAAGCGCTCATCCTCTTCATCCTAACATCGAGCTTCAGCGAGCATTCCCCTGAGAAGATCGACCGTAGAGGCATTCGAAAAATCGTTTCCTGCAATCATATGAATCGTTTCGACTTGAATGGAACGATGCGTTATAATTAGAAATTCTCGAAGCGCACTCCGCTGGCTACATATGTCGAGATAATGATTCTGTAAATCGGAGAAGTAGCGGCTCGCATTAGCGCCACATTCGTTCGTCCTAAACTAGACTTCTCAAGGAAGCACTCTTCACATTCTTGGCATCATTGCCCATCCTGCAGACCCTAACAGGACATCTTAATGTTCTCGCTGTCGGACGGGAACTACAAGTCGATAACTGACATGTTGAATTGTATTTATGAGCAATGCTTAGTTGAACGTAGACGAATTATCTGTATGGGGAGGTTTTCTGTTGTTTGGACAAGTTTTTTAAATTTTCTGGTTGTAGTCTTCCAAAGAATAAAGAACGCAAATTTGATAAGCTCATCAGAGAACTAATGACACATTAAAAATTGAAGTTCTAACATCTGCTTTCCTACTTTCCAGTCAAACATCCAGCGTCAACGAGAAATTCTCAGAGTTGATCGCCCGTAGAGACAATCGCAAAATCGATTATTGCAATCCTATGAATCATTTCACATTGCGAATCGCGATTTGAATAGAACAATGCCTTATACTCGTAATTAGAAATTTTCAGAACGCACTCCAGTTCTGTAAATTGGAGGAGCATCCGCTTCTATCAGCGGCAGCGTTATATTGGTTTGTCCTAAAATAGATTTCTCAAAGGAGTACTCTTCACATTCTTGCATTTATTAAATATCCTGAAACCCAAACAAGACAATTCAATTGAAAGGGGTGAATTTCCAGGAGATATTGATTTTTGGAGGAAAATTCAGATACAAACTGGAAGAAAAGCCCTCCGAAACAGCTACTTTGATATAAAAATTGAATTACACGAAATAAAAAACACTTTCGAAACAGATACTTTTATGGAATTGAATCAGATTTTCAAAGACAGAACACAACTACTACAGGAAAATCCTCAAGGCAGTCTAAGAGCGGTGCCTGTGCGAAAGTAGCCATTCACCTTGGATTCGAATCACTGCAGATTAAATTCACTTGGAAAAGCGTTTTCAGGAAGTTCATTCCACATACACGCAGTTCTCCAAATGGAAGAGAATTATCAAGCAGTGAAGTTAGAGGTTACTGAGTTGAACCTCAAAACGACGATCAAGGCTGCAAATGAAGTTCAAGTCTACAACCAGGCGGATCTGTATCAGTAGAGTAGGGAGGTGAGGTGTCTCACGGTGGCTTCCGCGAAGGTTTCGGAAGATGCAGCGACATTACTGTCCTTGCGCGGCTTCTTCAACCTTCTCGGGGTTCCTTCCGTGGAGGTGCACAAGTGAGGGAGCTTTCCTGCTGGGGCAGCCGGTTCCATACCTTTATTCTCTTGGCGTCCGCCGCAGGAAGTGCCCTTGCTGTTGGAGTTGGAGTGGGGGAGGAGGAGGGTGCACTTATAGTTGCAGCCACTCCTGCCTCCTTTGTTCTCTTTCTCCTTTTGGCCTTGGCGCCGCAAATGCGCTTGCGTCTTGGCTTTTGTATTACATCACGAGGTGATCTGCTATGTTCAGCCTCATTCCAAACGGTAGATTGGGGTGGACATTTCTGTTCATCCCCAGTCACCGCCTTAGATTGAGGTGAGCACTTCTGTCCAGCCTCGGGATTTGTTTTTGTTATTGTTGTTTCTGTTTTAGTGTTTGTTTCATCCATGTTTGTTTCCACGAGTAGCAAGGGAAAAATTGGTCACCTCTGGCAGAGCTCCGCATCACCTGAGGTAGGCTGATTACAATGAGGTTTCGCTCCGTTCCACAAGGGGATCGTTCGTAACAACATATCACCCTGCGGCCGTTCAGCTGTCGGCACGATTCCTTACACCTTAGCTTGGGTAGGCTGGTCCACGATGGCATCTTTTGCAAAGGCTTTTGAAGAGTTTTACTTTCCCTCACCCTACTTGTTTCAGCCACTGACCAAGAGTCCGGCGACCCCGTCCGTAAGGCCACATTGATTCCACGGACAGGGCGTCCAGTCCCCTGGCCGTTCCATCCACCACCTGGGGACGCGCCCGATAGGTAGCCCAATCCACGGTATTCAGGCGGGTGGCTCTTTGCTGTATGGAATCCAGCAGTCTCAGGGTATACTTGAAGGCGAAGCTCCATACATGAGAACAATACTCCAAAGAAGATCTGAGCTTTATGAAGCATTAAAAGTTGCTGAGGTGTGTACAGTTTTCTGGTTCGGAAAAGTGTTCCAAACTTTTGAGAAGCAGCCTTTGCAATTCCAGCGGCATGATTGTGGCAAGACATATTGGTGTCTATTTTAACCCCTAACAAACTCATCGAAGCAGAAAGCGGAATTGTCTCTCCCGACCTTATTATATTCGGCTCGGAGACATTTATCTTCTTGGAGAAAACCAATGCCTGGGTTTTAATGACATTGAGTGTGAACCTGGTTACTTTCACCCAAATTCGAAATCACTTCTAGGTCCTCATTAAGATATGCAACCTCCTTCTGCCGGTGAAGACGTCAAGTCAAGTCAAGTCAAATCTACAAAATACTGGTGCTAGTTCATTTGCGTACTTTTTAAGTACGATGACGTGCACTTCATCTGGATCAGACGCCTTGTTGATATTGAGCTGTTTCAAAACTCACCTGACTAGACGTTGTCGAAAAGTAATTTCCGGCATTGCAAATTCTAGTGTGGGAAAAGTGGGTGTTGCCTTTTTCAGAAAATCGACTGTGGAATGGGACGCAACTTGTTCAGCTAGTAGATTTGCTTCTTCTATGGCTGTTGTTGCAATTGAACGATCCTCTTGTGTTAGTGGCGAGTTGTGAATTTTGTATAGTTCTAATTAAAATCCTAAGCTAGCGACCAGAAGGATCTAGACCCGCTGGGATTGACAAACAGATCCTCGTTAAGATATGCAACATCCTGCTGCCAGTGAAGATATGCCTCCGTAGCCGATGTCCTGGAATCCAAATGGAATGACGAGACAAGATATCATTCACAGGATTGCTACCCAGTATAGTAAATAAAAGAGATAAAATTTCACTTACATGGAACACTGTCGTTCTCACTGGTGCAGTTTGTCAAATGTTGGAATTCCGTTATGGTCCCACCCACTAGATCTGCGTTCGTTAGAAGACAGTGAAACTGAGAGAGAGATAGAGACAAGAGAGGTATACACATCTTTGTCTATAGTTAATTTTTTTGATTGATTGCTTCCTTTCTTTTTCGGAAGATTCCTACATTTTTTTTATATGAAAATCGAGAATTAGAAAGCCATAACCTTTCTTTCCCAAGAGCTAAATCATGTTACGGCGTTTTTCCTAGCTCCGCCAAGTTTCAATCGAATCGAGGATCATCTGGGACATGTATATCTGAAACAAAAACAGTGCATCTCTGTTCCTCTCGATGTGGTTTCTCCCCGAGTTTTACTGCATTTGTTTTTAGTTTCCACTCCAGACGATACTTTATCTAAACAATAAAAGAAGTTCGTTCGGATTGCACAAAGTTCATCGGAGCATTTATTTGAGCTTGCAAAAATCCATGCTGTCGACATATTTCATTTGTTTTCATGTTTACGTTTTACACCTCCCTGCATATAAGCCTCAATGCGAGTTGATTCAAACTCGATGTATGTATCGGAAAACTTACTTCACACAATTTTTTTTTCGTCAAATATGTTTGGACAATCGACAGCTATCCACAAAAAAAAAGTATTCGACAAACCACAGTGGAGTGAATTAATGTATAAGGATAATATTGTTTCAAAAGTTTTGCCCAATTTAATATCATGTATTTTTGTAGCTCCATACCCCAAAAAATATTTATTCTACTGTACGTGGTAAACATTGATCGTTAGAGAATGTTGTATTATATACAGGGTGTAACATAAGTACGTTAACATATTCAAGTGACGTATTCCTGAGACAATTTTAAGAAAAAGTCTACATGAACTTGTGTCCGAAAAGGCTTCGTTTCGGAGATACGGGGTGTTGAAATTGAATTTTTTGTTCGTCTTTTAAAAATAACTCTTGCAAAAAATTAGTTATTTGCACGAAATTCGGCACCCGGGGTTTTTTTGAAGTGGGAAATCATAATTTTGTATTAATTTTCATGTAATATCTAGATATCTATTTATTTCAAATTGCCCTTTTTTGACAGTGACCTTTTCCACTTAGCACTTTTACTTAACTCCTAGGCCGCTAAGTGAAGTTGCTGAGAACATTACAAAAACTAAGTAGCTGGTGGATTTCGTCAAAATGAACAACTTTTTCCTATAAAATGTTTAACGAAGAATGATTCGTTTTCGAAATACAGATTGTTGAGATTTTTCAAAACATTGTAGGTTTTTGTCATAAGTTTGTTGCAATTTTAGTTATTTTCATCAAACTTTATACGCAGTATACCCGTACAGACTTCTTCTGAACTGAGCATTATCGAACTGTTTATTCAATCCAAATTAAAAAAATTTGTCAGGTTTAATTATTCAATTAGAAAGTGCTACATTTCGGAGTTTGTAAAAAAACAATTCAGAGAAGTACTATGTTAATTATTAGGAAAATAAACATATAAAAATTGAACGAAACAACTATTACAACAACTATTCAAAGTAACGACCCCCAACAGTAATACAAGCTTCTGCTCTCCTCATCAAAGAATTCCGCACCCGTTGAAAAATGCCCGGACTGTTTCTTATCGTTTCGCAGCAAGTTATGATGCGATCCCTCAACATTTCCTCGTTTTCAATGGTGCCACCATAAACTATAGATTTCAAGTGTCCCCAGAAGAAAAAATCGGCGGGATATAGGTCCGGTGACCTCAGGGGCCAATGCTCAGTTCCTCCTCTTCCTATCCATCGTTGGGGATATGCTACGTCTAAAAAACTTTTTGCTATCACACTAAAATGAGCAGGAGCTCCATCGTGCATAAACCAAGAGTGATTTCGGAGACCAATGGGAACATCTTCTATGAGTTGGGAAGGTCGTGTTCCAAAAAATGTAGGTAAGCATCTCCATTCAAACGTGAGGGGAGCAAATAGGGCCCTATTAAATAATCCCCAATTATGCCTACCCGTCACTTGAATATTTTAACGTATTTATGTTACACCCTGTATATTGATTTGTTGAGAAGGTACACGAATTACGTTTAAACTATCCCTCAATACCAAATGGCTCACAATTTTCCTGTATACGTATACTTTTGAACTATTTCACAATTGAATTATAATTATTGCACTCCCCTTTGCTATATTATGTTCCGATCTTGGAAAGATTTCAGCATTACAGTAGTTAAACAAGAATCTTAACGCATAACAATTTTTTCGTATCTTCTCACAAAGTGAATCAACTGTGATGCCTAATAATTTAGTTTCTTTAGAGGATTTTACATGAAAATCATCATCCTCATATATACTGAAAATCTCGGACTCATTTGTAACCATAGTAAATTTCATCAGCACAGTTTTAGTTATGTTGAGTTTCAGGTGATTATTACTTGCCCATGTTATAATTTGCTGGTATACCTTTCCAGTAATATCTAATTGAGTTGCCGAGTCTTCCTCCGCATATGTTACCACGTGTACTAATGAAAGTTGTTGAAAGTAGTGAAACAAGTCATTCGCAAAAATGATGAAGAAAAGTGGTCCTAGTATAGATCCTTGAGGAACATCTTGCTCTATTTTCCGTGGTTCACTCACAGTGACGTCAACAATAACTCGTTGAATTCTGCCTTGCAGATATGATCCAATTAACTTGTGAGCAGTCCCTCTCACGCCATATCGTTTCAATTTCTGTAGCAGTAGTTCATGGTGTCGAAAGCTCTTGAAAAATCTATAAAGAAACCACAAATGTGTAATTTCAAACAGATAACAAAAATTTCAAGTAATTATAACTGCACCAATATCGAATTTCAACACTGAAACCGCGATCAGTTCCTGAGCTGCACACGACGACGATAACCATCCCCGCATTCCCAATTTCTATTCGTCACAGTAACATGACTACAAATTTAATTTCATGACTCTTCAGCCAATCATAAAACTCGGTTAGTAAAAATTATCCAATACGAACCGCCAATTCTGCAGTCAACGTGAACTATGTCGCAGCCGGTTCATTTCTATGTATTGGTTTTTTGACCTTTGAGAGTGCCGGCAACTTTAAGAGTGCACAAGATCGTTTACTTCAATTATAATTTAAGGACTGTTCATATTCGATTTGTATATAATTCAGTGCATGAATTGTTTCGAATTAAATAAATTCCACTGTACAAAAGCGGACTGTAGCATAGCACAGGTCAATTTACTTTTTGCGCTAGTGAAAGAGTAATTTAATTTCTGCACCAGTGCAAAAATTGAATTCTTGGCATAGTAGAGGGTGAAAAAAAATACTGAGTTTTGTCACGGGCGTAGAAAAAGGTGTTTTGGTTATCAATGAAAAGACCAAGACAGGCAATCGCAACGGATTCGAATAAAATATCCGATAATGCCAATGAATGACACCTTCACCGAAATATGCGGTCCATCCGAAGTAATATCAATTACAGAAACCAATTTCCCCGAATGCAAGTCGAATTTTCGCCCACTTGTTGAGTCAAATTTACTGCTTTCCACGAGGAAGGTGTGAACTACCTGTGTGAATGCTATGTGAATAAAAGAAACGGTAAGTATTCCCATCACAATTCGGTTTTATAGCACCGGGTCTCATAAATATGCAGAACACAACAGTCGAATTCTTATTTGGGTAGCGTACAGGGACCGCTAATATGCCCAATTATAAGTTATAATATACGTGTGTAAAATGGGAATTTGGAGCGTGTTCGCTGTTGTTCGACTAGAGATACATCGCTTCGATCCGAGTTTTGGCTAATGACTATTCAACTCGTGTTTCGACGTTGTAATAAAGGGAAGATTGTTCCTGGTTGTTAATAGGTAGATGACCAGAAGGTTCTAAACATACATAGACCTGCTTTGATGAGTAATTTAAAACGAAACCACCGAAGAAATATTCCAGAAGTCGTATCATAGGTAATCTAGTAAACGGAAATATTCATCCTGGGCCCATATATTTTGAAATCAAATTCTTTGTCAATATACATATAGTTTTTTATCGACATTTTTTTGGGTAATGGTTACCTTCCACAATCTGAAAAAATATAAAAATTATAATGGAGAACTTTATACAAGTGTAGAAGGGCAAACTTTTTAGTTTACCCCGATAAGTTACTGCGTAAAAATCAAAGTATTTTTCACAAAGAAAAATCTTCTATTTATCAGTAACTTGTCGTATTTCACAATTTTGCCTATCAAAAAAAATATTAAGAAATTATACTTATCTTTTACGTTTCGGAGGCCAAAATCTGCCTCCGTCTTCAGAAATGGATAAAAATTCGAATAAATATGCAGTTATTCCTTTTTTGAGAGCTTATTTCTTTACTTCTTCGACAGATGTCAAAGAAGTTTTGAAATTTGATTTCAAAATATATGGGCCCAGGATGAATATTTCCGTTTACTAGATTACCTATGATACGACTTTTGGAATATTTCTTCGGTGGTTTCGTTTTAAATTACTCATCAAATCAGGTCTATGTATGTATAGAACCTTCTGGTCATCTACCTATTAATAACCAGGAACAATCTTCCCTTTATTACAACGTCGAAACACGAGTTGAATAGTCGAAGAAGTAAAGAAATAAGCTCTCAAAAAAGGAATAACTGCATATTTATTCGAATTTTTATCCATTTCTGAAGACGGAGGCAGATTTTGGCCTCCGAAACGTAAAAGATAAGTATAATTTCTTAATATTTTTTTTGATAGGCAAAATTGTGAAATACGACAAGTTACTGATAAATAGAAGATTTTTCTTTGTGAAAAATACAAGTGATTGACAATAGCTCTAAGCCGTAAATGAATGAAATTGCCGCAAATTAAATGGCAGGCAAACAGTACTTTAACAATACCCCATTGAAATTGATTGCATAATAGTTATGATTATGATATTGTAGGTACGTTCACCAGTTTTCCTCGTTTAAAACGGTGATAACTGGGTATTCGATAGGCCGCTGCTTATTATACGGATAATGATAGTAATGAAGATAGACAACACAATAAATTGAGTTTAACATAACCGTTATTTATGGTGTCCACTTTATTTTAATTTCAACCAGGTAAATACCTTTTCCCAACACGATTCAGGGTTCGTGATATAAAATAAATAGTGAATTGTTAAAGAGAAAACGAGTGGCATTCGAGGAGTCCGAACTTTCATGTTTCAAACATGAATCTTGAAGATAAATAAATGAAAATAAATAAACGATTCAGTGTCTTACTAGAAATAACTTTCAATTATTATCCAGTTGCAATACATAATAATTAGAACCAAAGAAAGAAAAGTACATGATAACGTTAGGAATGGTTTTGAAGTCGAAACCAGAGCCCGAAAACAAATCTTTCGACGTCATCAACAGGGTTGCCACCTATACTTTATGATGAAGTATTGTACGTTATTTCGGAAAATTTTAATGTATAATTCATGAGAACAATGAAGTACGCAAAAATAGTTCATTTCGCACAATTTGATTTCTCTGGGAATCTTGGCCGTAACCATTTTTGCGTAAAACGAAACATGATCGGTTGGTGCCGAACTCATAGGTCGCCAACGCCACCTACACCCTCATTTCTGAACGCAACCTAACGGCTAACCCTCAGAGTAACCAAAGACAATAGAGAGGCTTTTCCATCCTTATATTGAAGGCAGCATAACTTTGTTTGTTTACGGGAAGTAAGTTGGACCATAAAGCAGTGGCGGTTGGTTCAGTTGATAATTGGAGGGATATTATATATTAATAAAAATCTAGTAGGTGGTAGAAAAACTGGCCTCATTTCCATAATCATTAATAATAAATGAGATTTCCTGTAATAACTATTTGAACAGAATACATTTTCACCTGAAATGATTTATTTTATAAATATATAATATCCCTCCGATTATCAACTAAACCAACCGCCACTGTTTCATGGTCCAACTTAAAGATGAATTAGCATTAATAAAAAATTATATTCTCTGGCTATGAAACAAGGAAATTAATTAAACAGATGTCTTCACCTAAACTGATCAGGAAAATCCAAGCATTTTTTGATTATTCATTGACAAAGCTTAGAGTATATGAATAAATTGTTTGATTTCAATAACACTACTTGTTTAGAACTATTAATTCAAAGAGCAATTTCGATTTTGAAAATATGGTTATTAAAATTGAAAATTTGAATCTTGAAAAACTTTATGTGGATGTTTTAATGTTTTTATAGAGACGTTGGTTTAATAAACAAATTTTATGATCAGATATATTGATCTGAGGGTTTAGCAAAATTATCTACTACACAATGCGAGATGTGTATATAATCTGTAATTGTTCAGCATCAATCATAATTTGATAAAACTAATAAACAAAGAAAAATAATCCTGCATCATTTTTCCACTACGTGCTTTTATTTTCTTATCTTCAATATTCAATGTACTTTAAGTGAAAGAAAATGTAGCAACCCTACTCATTAGTGGTGGTAGTTTGAATGATTTGCTGGACCCAAATGTTCTTGAAGCCAGAGGAAATAGAGCGATCAACCCAAGTCCCACCACCATGACAAAGTGGTGGGGCTTTTATGAACCGGAGGGCATTACTGGTATAGCTTAGCCACTGGTAGAGTTCCCCCAAGCCAAGCGAGTGGAAGGAGAAAAGTAAGACGAAGAAGGGTACCTCCCTGCGGCTCTAGAGGTCAGACCAAGTCCGTGGTAAAAGGGAGCTCAATCCAGTGATTTGTGGCCTTATCAGATATCACCAATGGAACTTCTGGGACAATAGGTGACCTCTCAGATTATTTTTGCATTATATCCGTGCAGGGAGCTCTATTGAAGTGGATTACCCTTTCCTCCTACCCGTAGGAACTCAGTGGACCACGATGACCCCTATAACTCGCTCTGTAGCCGGTCGGTAGCCAGGCGGTTCGACGTGGGCGCTTTGTTAACTCAGTCGAATTGACTGCCGTGTTGGTCGGTGGTTCAAGCCCCAGTCTGAACGATCGTTTTCACTTGCTATCGTCCAACTCGCGTTAGGAATCACACGTAACAAGGTAAGACCCCGTTAATCCCTGGCTCGCACAAGTTTCGACTTCTGAGGGTTGTTGTTCGTAGGAGTGCGACAGCTGGTTAACGGAAAAACAGTTTTGTTTAGATTTTTGTACGGATGCAGGTCCAAGTCGGGCCAAGGTCCAAGTTGGAACAATCCACTGGAGCTAGTCCCATAGATTTCACTCAAACAGTGATTCAGATCCAACGTTAATCATTACTATCTTACAGGCACTGCTGTGAAGGCGTGAATCTCCGTAAAAACAAATTTATTAGTTTTTAAAACTGGCGAATATTTGTCAGTTTGGTTCGTAACCATTAAGGAAGACTTGCTTATGAAAAAAATATAAATAAAAAAGCTAATTTGTTTCCGAAGTGTGTGAAATTTCAATCTTAATACGGTCTCTTTCAAGTTTCCTGTTTGAAATGTTTCACTGGACGACATTCAAATCTGCCTTCATTAACTCTGGCTTTTAACAGCGCATCTTTTTTCGAGATTAGCTGAGTAATTCCGCCGAGATAGCACAGGCAATAATAATGAAAATTGCATTTAAGTAGGTAATAGATATGTAAATTTACAACTTTGTTTTGATATCGACGATTCCATAAGATTTTACATATAAAATGCCTTTATGTCATGCATGAGCTAATTTCAAAGATAAAACAGTCTATACTGGATGGTGAACGTTCTGCATTTCCGCTATTTGAACAGCCCATTGGCGTTTCTATGTGGGATTTGAGAGGGATTCTAAAAATGTCGGGTAATTTCATATGATTTTTTTATACCGGATCCCAATGAAAAAATAAAATACGTTTCTACCCATAGCTCAAGTAACAACATGATAATTTTTTTTTAAATCTGCCAAACTATCTAAACTGGTCAAGATATATATTGAAATAAAAAAGACACATTAATAAATGAGACAGACGGATAAATAGACATTGAAGATAAAAAGCTCAGGAGAATGGGGTTTCTGTTATACATAACTGAAAATCATAAAACATGGAGTACCGCAAGGTTCTGTTCTTGGACCCATGTTGTTTATCATCTACATTAATGACCTATGTTTTCACATGAGGACGAAATGTCAAATTGTCCTATTTGCGGATGATACCTCTTTCATCAGTTCAAACAGCAACATTTCACGTCTTCTTGATAATGCTGAAACCTTGATGACTAAAGCGGAAGCTTGGTTCTCTGCCAATAACCTTCAACTGAATAAAGGGAAGACACAAAACCTCATAATTTCCTGTAATAATCAGATCACGTTAGGTAAGCATTGTAAATTGCTTGGGGCTGTTTTAGATGATCGTTTGAACTGGACCCCTCATATAGATATATTGAGTAAGAGACTATCCAGTCTCTTATTTTTGCTTAGACAGCTCAGGTACTGCCTCAATTCGAGCATGTTGAAAAATGTTTATTTTGGATTATTTCATTCTGTGATCAGCTATGGTGCGATTCTGTGGGGTAATGCTGTTGATTCCTCAAAAATATTCAGGTTACAAAAACGCGCAATAAGACTATTGGCTGGGGCTAGGTATAGAGACCACTGTCAACCACTGTTCAAAACAATGAGGATTCTACCACTCCCTTGTGTGTATATATACCAAAATTTACTAGAAATCCATTCAGAAAGGCAGAATATACAAAAAGTTTCTGGCCTGCATCATTACACTACCCGGGCTGCTACGGCTGATGATTTAATATTGCCACGTTACAGGTTGTCCAAATTTGAGAAAAATTCATTAGATTTTAATCTATATAATAAATTTCCCTGCGAATTTAGATCCATGAACGAGAAATTGTTCAAAATTAATGTAAAAAATTATCTTCTCGAACATTGTTTTTATTCTAGAGACGAGTTTATTCAGACAAAAATTCAATTTTGACGTGTATTACCCAATTTATGTGATTGTGATATATTTTATATTGTATACCTGAAGGTTTTCAGATAATGTTATTATATATTCATTCAATATGATATATTAATTGTGATTGACTTGCTATAAACCATATCATGTATGAGTTACATAGTTAAATAAATATCTATCTATCTATCTCAACTTTTGGTGTTGTTTCACATATCTTACTATTCGATCTGTCAATTTCATAAAAATGGTTACTCAAAGGCTGATGTGCAATTTGAACTCCCTTCAGCCGTCTTAATTCTTTTTTGTCCGACCCTAAAAACTGCTCTCTTCAATGACAGACATTCGGACATTCTATAGTTAAAAAACTTCTGCTTCAGCATCACCTTATTAACTGACGACCTTTGTTCATGGATGATTTTTAGTCGACTCCACATTTCTGGTGCTATTTTACAACTCATCACTGTCTGTAATTGATCGAATCGGATTCTTCCCATTCTCTCTTTTCCTTTTCATCATCTGTGGTTGCAGGCTTTTGTTTCTGTCCGTCAACCAGGTTCAGAAGTCCTTCAGCATTGAAGATAATTTGCATCTGATACTTCCATAGGTGGAAATTAGTTCCATCAAAATTTTGGATGTGAAGAGACCTCAGCTTGTCCATCTTTACTCACTTTCTTGGCTTGTGAGAACCAGAAGTATAACTCGATGTGACAGTGACACTCACATGCATCGAGTAGCCTGGTGTCATGCACATGCTTATAGTCCGTTCATAATTTGTTGATAGCTCACTGCAAGTTTGACCCTCATTAGAGAACTGAAATACAGAGAGGACATATGAGAGGACATATGATATAATAACAAAAACCAAACTAAAACTGGCAGTTTAAGATGTTTTCGACTAATCCACCTTGTATCTGAAGAAATACAATACAGCTATAAAACTATTAATCCGATTATGTAGGTATTTTGAGTGGAAATGAGTGACCAGTGTCGTAGAGTATATGATTAACACATCAGTTACTTTAAATAAATAAATATATTAATATTCTTAAACTGTAGGTACTGTAAACTGTATTTTTATTTTAAAAAAATTTCTTTATTTTATTCAAAAATAATGAGTTACTTGCAATTTGTAAAAGATACATTTATTTAATTAATACCTATTTTTAAATGATATAAACTACGATTACTTACAAAACTATTCAAATTCAAAATAAACAGGATCATCTTCGGAATCCGAGTCGTCTTGCAGGTTAATAATTAGCGGTTGTGTCTCTACAGTCGCATCAATTATATTGTCAAGATCCCACATTTTTTGTTCTTCTTCTATTGCATGTCTTACTGCATCTCGCCAATTTTGTTCTGTAATATGTTGTAAAGACTCATATAACAATTCACGTACAGCTTGTATTTTATATGACGTATTTTTTCTAGCCACATAGCTTTTCATTTGTGCCCAAATGAGTTCAATTGGATTTAATTCGCAGTGGTAGGGTGGAAGTCTAAGGACTGTGATGTTTCGTCTTTCCGCAATTTTGTCAACTACGTATTTCTTGAACATAGATTTGTGTTGCCGGGCAATTTTTAAAAGTTCTGCTTTAACCATTCCATCTTCGTAAGGCAGGGACTTATTCCGCAGCCAGTCAATGATATCCTGTTTCCTCCACGCAGTCGTTGGAAGTCTTTCAAATAGTCGTGAATGATAAGGTGCATTATTCAATACTATAATTGAGTTTGGTGGTATATGTTCAATCATCTGCTCAAAATACTCTTTGAAAACATCAGCTCTCATCTCCTCGTGATAGTCTTTTGTGCTTTTGGATTCAAATTCCAACAAACCATGCTTAGCAAATCCTTTTTCACTGCCAATGTGAGAAACTATTAATCTACTGCCTTTACCAGAGGGTGGGGAAATACCAGTAGACCAACCTTCCATAAAGGCTTGCCTGGAGCTTGATATATTTTTATCTGTCCAAATTTTTGTCAGAGTATGACCTGCGTTTACCCACGTTTCGTCCTGATAGTAAATTGGCCTTCCTTCAGCCCGAAATTTTCGTATAGATCTTAGATACTTTCTTATTATCTCTTCCCGGTCAATCAAAAGTGATTTTCGGTCTGATTTCTCCCACCGGACATGAGGCAAATCCGGGTCGTCTCTAACTTCTTGTAAAATTTTGTTTAAGTTGGGTATTTCTTTTTTGTAAAAAAATTCGTGAATTTTCCTTCGAATACCATTTTTGGCAAATTCATCAATTTCAATAGGTTTTCTCCCCCTCTTTAAGTATTCGTTTGTATTTGGGTTAGCTATACCTTTTTTTTTTCTTTCTGATAGGAACCTATATATTGTTGACTCCCCTACGCCCGTCATGTTGGCACAACTCTTGATTATGTTCTGAACAGTGTTTGTGGGATTCTGAGAAACCAGAGTATCGTGAACGTTCAAAACAATAGTCTTCTCTCTTGGTGAATAGACAGACTTACTGACTGTACGCAACAGTACCGTTGTAAAACTTGATGATGTTGATGATGATGACGAAGCCATCGCAAGCAATCAAACAAAACAAGCAGGAACGAAAGGTACGTATATGTTTGTAGGAATATGAAAAAAAGTTACTCACGCACTGCACAAAATTCGCAAAATAAATATTAGAGACGTTAATTACTGCCGTAGACACCGAAACACCAACGAGCCGTAAATTAAATGCGATTAAAAAATGTACTAAACCAAAAATTATTTTCGTTCGTAACAACTTCACCCTTTCAAGGCAAGTTTCGAATATAAACTGAAGCTTTATATTTAATGAATAAACACCTCAGGAACCTCCGCCTATGATTTTACGAGTTTTACGACCGTTTTATGACTTGGGCCCTCATTTTGTGCTATCGACAAATTATGAACGGACTATAGTCAGTTTCAGATTGTTTTCACCAATTATCTGGTCCTTGGATTTTTCTATCCTTCCGTATTTCATTTGTGCACAATGCTCCTTGAAGCGGGTTTTAATCGCTCGTCGGCTCTGGCCGATGTATTTGCTAATGCAATCTTGACAACTGATTTCGTAAATCCCCGACCTTTCTGTGTTTTCTAGTCTATCTTTTGGATTACCAAGAAGCTGTTGCAGTTTATAAGAAGTTTTATATGCAACTTTCATATTTACTTTATCGAATATCTGTTGAAGCCCTCTCGTGTATTGGGGTTCATAATGGAATTACTATAAACTTGTTATTACTCGAAAAGTCGAAGATTTACAAAGTGATCCCTAAACTTGCATTTTCTAATTATCTTGTCAACTATATCTGGGTTAAAACCGTTTGCTTCAGCTACATACAAAAAGTTATTCAACTTTCACACCAAAGGTTCCAATCTCATCGTTATTAGTAGGACTTGTCTACTATCACTGCAGATTGTTATGTTTTTGCCAGAAATTTCCATAACAAAGGTGAAAAAATTCAACAGATGTTCAGGATTGGTTGTCATTTCCCGAATGACATAGTGTTGAAAAAATTACATTGATGTTAAATTAAAAATAAAACTGAATCGAGATGATATTTTATGAGCTCGCTAATATCGGAGCTTAACAAATCCGCTGACTTCCAATCAGCAATGAAATTACGAATTTATTACCTAACTCACCGTTACTGCAAATATGTCTATAAACCTGAACTAACTGAAGCCAACACTCTCAAGTGAGTTCATAATATTGAATTTCGTTTATTATTACATAAGCTTAGATTATCAAATCAAATTCGTTGAACTGAATGAAATGAAATCAAATTCCGTCTGCTCATGTTTGCTCTCCGTAAATCAGAGATATTATTATCTGGTACTTATCTAATAAACTCGCATCTCAATACCACATACTTCAATAAAGCAAACTCCAGACTCTTCATTAGCAAAGAAATTATTAGGGAAATACCTGCTGCCAGACAGTTTGAAGGGGGTTCTCAATAAAGTTGAAAATGTCTGATGAAAGTTCAAAAAAACAAAAAATTACATCAGTCAGCAATTATTTTTATTCAATATCAATTAGAGATTTGAAATACCTCTTGAAATACATGTAAAACAGTGATTATAGATTCCGTTTATTCGCATCTGTTACTAATTACAGGGAGGCCCAAAGGAAGACGTCAACTTTTTTTCAGATAGAAGACTTCAAGACCTATCAGGTGTATTCGAAACGATCTATTGTGATCTTGGGGCTATGAGTTTTTCAATGTTTTTATGAGAATGTTCGGCTGAATTGGCTCAAGTATTTTAAAAATTTGTTTCTCAAGAGGACTTTTCTCCAGATTATTCAAAGGAACATTTTTTTCGGGCCAGTCTTTCCTTTTCTATACTGTGGCTTGACTGACACCTATCAAGAAATAACTACATCTCTGGCTAATACCACGAAGGGCGTTGGATAAGATCCGACAGGTGTCACTGCAGGATTCTTCACTGAAGTTATTCCTGCATATGCTGTTGGCGGTACAACTGCCGAAAGCGATTTTTAATTATTGGAACACACTTGCAGACCGGTTTCGGGCTGTTTGGTCACTCGTCAGTGCAAGGTACTGTCCGGCATCAACATGAAGTCGATGATTTCCGATATTCAAAAATCGAATTCCTTTCAGAGTATCATTCTTCGAACTAGGCTGATGAGAACGACAAACAACGTATTTGTCATGACCCACGTTAGGTTAGGTTAGGTTAGGCCCAAAGTGGGTGGGTCTATTCGACCCTCCATCGCAACCCGCAAGGGTTTATTGTGGCTCACAACTATTCACACTCGATCAAATAGATCCAGCTTCTCAGCCGATTAGTTTGTATGGTGAGTGGTCTTCTATGTCAGATGGTGAGAGTACGGCTCTGCCGAACTCTAAAAACCTGATTCGGTCCCCAGCGGGGCAGGCACAAAGTATATGTTCTGCTGTTTCATCATTTTCCAAACAGAGGCGACACACACTGTCTTTCGACAGCTGTATTTACGTGAAGTTTCATCTAAAACCGTTCAGTCGTTTAAGCGTAAAGGAGCCACAACATACATTCATACATACATTTATCCATCCTCACAAACTCTCACATTTGTAATATTAGTATAGATGGAATTTCTAAGTTAATAATCCGGATTTTCAGTGCCCTGAAAAATTTGGGTCATTGAATTTTTGAGTGTTTCAGAGAATATGATCCGAATAATAAACGATTCGAGAGCTGTCCACTGTAGAAATAATTGCTCGATGGAAATAAATGAAATTCCATATTTCATAAGCAAAATCGTTAAAATACTGGTGAATAGTCCCACAATATTAAAAAATCCCCTGGACTTTTAATCGTATATACAGTAAGGGTCGGACTGATATTTCTATTCTATTATTCGTCAAAAGCTCAATAAACTGCAATTAGAGGAATTCACATTTCCGTTGATAATGCAGGGATCGAGTTAGTAATTTGTGGAAGTTACTATCCAACTGACATATAGTAAATAAGGGGCATATTTGAAGACTGGCTATAAATCGAATTATATAAAACAACAATTCGTTAATGAACTGACACATCTGTCGGAAAACAACAACTCCCCTGGCTAATACCACGAAGGGTTTTGGATTATATCCGACAGGTGTCAGTGCAACATTCTTCACATTCTTCTGCATATGTTGTTGGCGATACAACGATCTGCTACTACGGAAATTGCAAAGATATGGTGTGAGGGGTGTTGCCTTGAATTTGATGAGGTCTTATTTGGAAAACAGAGTTCAGAGCGTCGAGATTGGTGATAAAGTTAGCAATTTGGCAAATATCAAACATTGGGTAACTCAGGGTTCAATTCTTGGGCCTTTACTATTCCTGATATATGCAACAGTTCAAGTAATAACATATGCGGACGACACAAACTTTATCATCAAAGCACAAGATGCATCAAATTTATTAGATCGTACCCAAATTATGTATGAAAAGGTGCAAACATGGGCAAAAAATAATCACCTTGAACTCAACATATCTAAAACCACGCTGATGAAATTCACAATGAGCAATGTTCAAAAAATTTTTTATATATATAAAAACGAAGATCGACAAATTGAATCTTGTGCAACCACCAAAATGCTAGGTCTACTCTTAATTATAAACCTACTTGGACTCCTCACATAGATACTCTCTGTAATAAACTGATAAAGAACTGTTATGCTCTCAGGTTTATGGCTAATTTCTGTAGTGAAAAAGTCTTATTAAGTTGGTACTATGCGACTATAAACTGCGATTTAAGATACGGAATCTTGAATTGGAGTACAAGCTCTTCTGCTGAAAGAGTATTTATTCTCTAAAAAAGAGCCGTCAGAATTTTAGCTTGAATAGGGTGGAGAGACTCATGTAGAAACGTTTTCAAAAACCATGCCGGTTTGTATATCTATGAGTTATGTAGTTATGTTTACATGAACAAACGTATATTTTCAACCCAGCACCATAGATATATAGAGATTTTCTGATGCCCAACACTCACAGAACGACCTTATTCCAAAAAAGTTTCCTTTTTCTCGGCCCGAAATTCTTCAATAAGCTGGATGACTCAGTTAAGAACTCACCTACGTTGAAAAGCTTCAAGTATAGATTGAAAAAAAATTGGATAATGTTAGCGACTGGAGAAATGTATGGTAAAAAGGATTAACAGGGTCTCTCAGTCAAAAAATCAAAAATCAAATTCTGCTTTACTTTGCCAAGCTTTCGCTTCCAATGGGAAGCTTCTTCAGGGCAGTAAAAATTAGTGAAAAACAATAAATTGAAGATATAAATTGACGTAAAAGTTAACATGTATATAAAAAAAATCGTATACATGTTAACTTTTACGTCAATTTATATCTTCAATTTATTGTTTTTCACTCATTTTTACTGCCCTGAAGAAGCTTCCCATTGGAAGCGAAAGCTTGGCAAAGTAAAGCAGAGTTTGATTTTTGATTTTTTGACTGAGAGACCCTGCAGCCTTATATATAAGGCTGCAGAGCCTTTTAGGAAATCCAAAAGACAAAATTCGAGATTTCGGAGGTCTGGAATTTACGAAATTAAATGTAAAAACTGAGATGCAAAATATTATGGGCAGACAAAAAGATTTATCAAAATAAGATATCTTTTTCCAGCAAGAACAACGCTGGTTTATTGAATACTCATCTCGTCCATTTTTTCCGTGGCAATCGGGAATCATTTGTCCTGCTACACATTTCTTTCCTTATACCGACGTGTGGTAGCGTTATAGCTGGAATATAAATTGACAAATAGAAGCGTAGTGGAGCACTTAACAAAGCTGCATACCGAAATAGGAAGCGCTTGCATATTTCATGTCGTAGATTTCGTGGAATATCAGCCGGTCGCTGCAGAACAAATGAAAGCTCTTGTAATACAACGCTTATAGATCATACCAACAAATGCTGTTTGTAATTTACGCCTAGAGTCGGAAAAAGACAATCTTGATCGTGAGGAGCATAATCCGGAACGTCGTTGTTCTGTCGACAAATAAAAGATAGTTGCTGCATCGCGGATGTGGCTTTTAATGGAGATAATGCAATTTAACTGCCTCGGAGTCGAGGTTTCAGAAATAATTGCTAATGATGATAATGAGTATTAAAGAAGACTCGGTGCGGTAAGAGCGAAATCTCTTTGTGGCCGGGATCCATCAACAAATCCGATTTTTCTCGAAGGATTGAGTGCCCTTCATCCCCCCATTTTCCATGTCGTAATTTAATCTGGTAAATCTGTTGAAAATTAGTTAAAATATTTTTGGGATTTGGCTTTCTACTATCTATCAGTGATCACCTAGTAAAGCTAATTAATGATATTATGGAAAAGGGATACTTTCCACCGGAACTAAAAATAGCTAAAGTGATACCTATATACAGGGTGTAACTAAATAAGTGTAAAACATTCAAGGAGGTGATTCCTCATCGAAAAAAAGATAAGATCTTTATTATATATAAACTTCATTGGAGCATCCCTTGTTAAGATACAGCCCCTCAAAGGGGGTACATAAAATTTGTATAACATTTTTTTCACAAGCACTGAAGAAGTTACAATATTGAAATGAACCTGACGTTTTGTACTACCAAAAAGACAATTAGCCAGTAATTTATTTGGTTCACCCCATGGTTGTAAGGGGTGGAAAATGCAACCCCTAACATGTATTTCCAATGTAACTTTTTGTCTTATTATTTGTTTACCATTTAAAAATTCATTTCCGATAGCCTGTTTCATTACAAACAAAAAATATCTCTTGGGTTTTTTGCCCAAAATAAACCAGTTCACAGCAAAAAAAATTACCTCCTTAAATGTTTCATACTTATTCAGTTACACCCTGTATATTGGCAAACGTTGATATGTAATTAAAAAAAAGGTAAACGTTACCTTTGGTGAACGTCACCATTGAGCAAATGTTGCTCTGTAAGTAAAGAAGGTAAACGTTACCTTTGGTGAACGTCACCATTGAGCAAACGTTGCTCTGTAAGTAGAAAAGGTAAAAGTTACCTTTGGTGAACGTCACCATTGAGCAAACGTTGCTCTGTAAGTAGAAAAGGTAAACGTTACCTTTGGTGAACGTCACCATTGAGCAAACGTTGCTCTGTAAGTAGGAAAGGTAAACGTTACTTTTGGTGAACGTCACCATTGAGCAAACGTTGCTCTGTAAGTAGAAAAGGTAAACGTTACCTTTGGTGAACGTCACCATTGAGCAAACGTTGCTCTGTAAGTAGAAAAGGTAAAAGTTACCTTTGATGAACGTCACCATTGAGCAAACGTTGCTCTGTAAGTAGAAAAGGTAAACGTTACCTTTGGTGAACGTCACCATTGAATAAACGTTGCTCTGTTGAATTTTTCTAATATTTTTTTTAGTTCTCAGGTCAGAATAAAGTCTGAGGACAGACCTTTTGCAGGATGGCCGAATGTAGGAGATGACGAGTAACCCTGGATCGGTCACAGCTGAGCATTTTTGGAGTCCACACGTGTTGTTTATTAATGTTCGTTATGGGATTAGAATAAATATTGTATTCGGAGACTTCGTGTTTATGTTATCTGACAATAACTACAAGATTATATTTATTGTATATGTAAATTCTTGTTAAGAAATACGTAATACTTTATTACAAAAATGCATATGACAAAAGTGATAACAGAATGACAGACTTCACAGTCTACACCCATCGGTAAAATATGACCTATACAGTGTGAAATATAAATGAACATATACAACAATATTAATCAAAGAATACTTTGTGGTCCATAACACCAGATCTATTCGATTACTGGCCAATTATATGTTTATAAATTAAAAAAAAAAGATAACAATCGAAGGAACTCTGTACGAGGCAATTCTTCAGCGTGGTCAATAATTTTTTTGAACCGCTGAAAAATGTATCCTGCAAGAATGAACATTCGAATCATTGAAATGGGCAATAAACTCGAAGCTCGAAAGAGTTAACATTAATCAGAGTTGAATTTATTAGAGCACTTCGTGACAGAATCTATTCACGAAGAATCTAATAAATTGCAAAATCAGCGCTGAACGTTGTAAAACCGCTCGATAGATTGTGTCTCGATGGAAATTCCTGCTGAATGTTTTCGCTTTTTACCGAGCACGTGTTTGATGATTTCTTTGTCCCAGAATTCTAAAAAATGGTGGAAAGCGCCCGAGGAATAGCAAGAACGCCTTCCTTGAAACTGTTGCTTCATGCGTGAAGATGCTACACGAACAATGTGCTCGTAATTGCACTGAAAGTTGGACAACGGAGTAGTTAAGATAGTTAAGACTGATTGGATGTTTTCCGTGTCTTAATGTCACCTGCTCTCTCCAAAGCTTCATTTCGATTGATCTTTATCAGAGTCATTTTTCTCATATTCAGAGTCTTTTCTGAAAATCAATGTCACGTTTTGATGTCACGTGTTTTTGTAGCTCTACAGTGTGTTTCAAATTCGATCCTCTCCATTGGGATCTCGGAAACTATGAGAGATACGAAGATGGTTAATTAGGGCAAAGTTGCGCATTTACATGACTAACAATATGGCGTTGATAAAGTTCTGATATTCCGAGTATATCCTCCGGAGATATCCGAAAAAAACTGAAACTTCGGAAAAGGGTTTTTATTTTTTTCTGGCTTTATTTTTCAATGGATACGAAAATGAATTGCACTTCCACATTGACACTTTTTCCCTGCTACATAATGGTGTTTTCAGATTTGATATCCGACGTTTCGTCTTCCGGTCACCATCATCAACTTAATTTTTCCTTACGGGCGCTATATTGGATTCTTTCTGTTTTGAATAGAACCAATTTTTACATTTTCTGTGAAGCATCATATAGTATTATTCTTATTCAAAAAATTGGAGATATTAAAAAAAATTAATTCTTATAATAGGCTTTGACTTTGATATTTCTAAATTTGACTTCCAATTTGTTACACTCAATGACAATTTGTTATTCAACGAAAGTCATTTTTTGTGGAGGGAAATCAGTTTTTTCGTCGACCTATTTTTGGGTATTTGTTCCTTCCACAGTCTGAAAAAATATAAAAATTATAATGGAGATGTATACAGGTGTATACACTTGTATAAAGTTCTCCAAGTGTATATACACTTGTATATACACACATCGGAAAAGTCTAGGGATATTTTTATAACATACTAAATATCATAAAAATAAATGCATGAGGTCGTTTAATTTCGATTAAATTGGTACACTCGACCACCTGTAGATTTCTATGGGTTGAACAAAGCCTGCAAAAACGGTAACTAATCTTTTATCAAGTTTTTTACAAACTGTAGGTTTTCGGCTAAAATGAATAATCTAAAAGTGTCGAGTTTCTACATTCTATGCAGTTCTTGCACAGCAATTAAACTGGAAATATTGTGCTCTAACATGAAACGCCATCACTTACCATTGGCTAAGATGAATAGAGCTGTAGGGCTTCTTCAAGGTGGCATGCGACAAAATGACGTAGCTCTTCGTTTGGGGGTCTCCCAAAGTGTTATCAGTCGATTGTGGCGGCGTTTCCGTGAAACTGACAGTCCAGCCGAACAACATCCAGGGCGAGGACGCGCTACAACTGCAGTTCAAGACCGATTTTTGGTCTTAACCGCAAGAAGACAACCGACAATCACAGCACCTGAGTTGGTTAACGTGTTGCAGCAGACGCACCAGGTAACCATTGGTCGTGATACTGTCAGAAATCGACGGCATGAAGCAGACCTCCACAACAGAAGGCCACTTAGATGTTCACCTTTGTCGAGAGGCAATCGCGGTAGAAGATTAGAGTGGTGTCAAGAACATCAAAACTGGGATGCAAATGATTGGGCCACAGTTTTGTTTACAGACGAATCCAGATTTGGATTTCATCCAGATTCTTGTCGAGTAAGACTGTGGAGACGACCTGGAAATAATGAACGTTTGAGACACGTTCAGGAAGTCCACACATAAAGAGGTGGTACAGTAATGCTATGGGGCGGAATCATGATCGGCGGCAGAACCGATCTCGTTTTTCCAAATCGCTCCCTCACAGCTCGACAGTACCTCGACACCATTCTTCTACCTATCGTCCGTCCGTTTGCTGGTGCTGTTGGTGAAAACTTCCACCTAATGCACGATAATGCTCGTCCACATGTCGCGCGTCTAGTGACTGACTGGCTCACCAACGAAGGAGTTGATGTATTGCCATGGCCAGCACAGTCACCGGACCTGAATCCCATCGAGCATGTGTGGGACATGCTTCAACGAAGAATTACTCCGCATATGGGGAACATTCACAGAACGTTTCAATTGAGAGAGCTTTTAATCGGTGAATGGGCAAATGTACCTCAACAAGACATTGACAATCTCATTTTGTCGATGCACGATATATGTAGGGCCGTAATAAATCAGCGTGGTGGCCATACTTTGTACTGATTCCAATTTTTTTTGTATTATGATTTTTTTTCGGGGTGCTAAAGAAGAGCCATATTTTTTTTTAGTTTTGCTTATAAGCGCACTCAGTATTTTTGACCATTTAATAAATTTTGTTGTAAGTTACATTCGTTTAATAATCACCCGTCAACTTTTTTTCCCTAAAGCGATCTAAAAAAAAATGATTGCCATTTTTGAAAATATCCCTAGACTTTTCCGATGTGTGTTGTTCTCCATTATAACTTTTATATTTTTTCATATTGTCGAAGGTAACAAATACCCAAAAAAAAGTCGATTGAAAAAGACATTTTGTTATTATACAAGTCATTGAAATTTTAGCAAAAAATGGCTTTCACTAATGAAGATAAAAGAGATATGATACAAATTTATTACAAATACGACAGAAACAGTGTTAGGACATCGGAAATATATTCAAACTTGTAACTCAAAAGACGACAACCACATCGAACTATGTTAAAGTTATTGGATCACTTGAAAAGCCGAGGGAAAAATACGGAGACAAAATCAACAATCAAAATTTGATATATGAGGTGTGTATGAGGTGAAATAGAAATTGTGTCCTTTTCAATGAAAATAGAACTTTGAACAAATAACAATAATTAACAAAAATGTAAAGGCAAAAGCAAATCACAACAAATGCTCAAAATGCTGGCCTTGTTCATGATAACACAACTGTACCCTTCCTCGAATATTATTCACTGCTCGATTGATTTAATTAATTTTAAGATGAGTACTTGTCTAATTTCTCAGCCTTTTTTGATAGGCAAAATTATGAAATACGACAAATTACTGAAAAATATAACTTTTTTTAATGTACCTAGTAACTTATCGGGGTGAAATAAAAAGCTTGTCCTTTCTATACGTGTTTGAAGTTCTCCATTACGATTTTCATAGTTTTCAGATTGCGAAAGATGAAGCTTCACAGAGAAGGTAGATTAAAAAACTAATTTCCTCCACAAAAAAATCATTATTATTCTATATCATTCTATTTTTTTTTCAACAACACGATACTTCAAAAGAGCAAGCAAGTTGATGCGAATGTCCTTCATAAATGACTTGGTGACTTATGTTTTACGCACGAATAATCATCTTGTCATTGTGACACTGCATTTGACAGTGAAGTAAAAGTCACTTCCATTCTTCCCGTTCGTATCTACTTATTCTTTTGTACATGTGTCCAAGTTACTACAATGTCTAAACAACAAATAGCAGATGAAAATGCGCCCCCTCCTCAACATTTGAAACCTCCTGTCCTGAAACCGTCTCATGTGTCGTACAAAAAACTCTCCCAGGAAGAAGCCGATTTTCTCGTTCCCACACCTAGCATCATCCTTCCGCAGTTGCAAGACACCGAGAAAAAGTTTTTTGAATTGGTTTCCACAGGTAAAAAATCTGTTTGTTTCATTTTTTCACAGCATGATTCGCTATCACACATGTTGAAAACTAATGCATGACTCTAATTTTCATATACAGGGTGGGCCATCGAAAACATGACACGGGGGTTTCGGGTACTAATCTTGAAAATCCTAAAAAACGCTCAGACAGATCGATTTTTATTGGGAGGGGAACAGTTTACAGCATCATCACGTCAAATCCGAAGCAGAGGGTGAACAACCCTTGGAATTTTAATAGGGGACTGGCGACGAGTCGCACATCGTTTGAAAGATCTTGGAATTCTCTAAACAACGGTGTACATTTTTTTTTTGGACAATAACAATGGTCTACAGAAAACACACGATGTACTGCCTGCACAGCTGCTAAAGATCACGTGATTATCAACCAATGAGAGCGTAGAAGGGGAGCGTAGCTGCAATGGTAATCGGTGTTCTCACTCACGCCGTCAACTATGCGCAACCTATCTCTTTCTATTTGAAATAAAATTTATTTTCATGTTTGCCGGAAATTAAACCTCAACAAAACTACCTGGCTTTTTGTAATTAACTTTCTGAATATTTGATTGAGCAGCTGTTAAAATTTCATAATGAATCAAACATTTCATTTTCTTAAAAAAACTTTGAGGGAAATTAATTATATGTAAACCCTCTCCAAAGTGTCTGCCATCTTAAATTATAATTAAAAATTAACTAATCTTTCGATTAAAGTTTGTTGGCCTGTGAATCAAACACTTATTTTGGCTTATATTTTTTACACCTTTCTATTATGCGCAGTACCTGGTGTCCCGGGTAGGGTCAGGCAAACACACATATTTGTACTTCTTATTCCATAGATACTAGCCTTACAAAATTTCAGGGTGCATCAAAACTTCATGAAACATGCGTCCCTTTTAACATAAAAATGATAAATGGAAACAGCATTTTCAACCATTTCTCAATTGTAATAGTCCTCTTATCAGTGAATAACTAAAAAATTAACAAAAAAGTAGCGTAAGAAACAAATGAAAGAGTTCCAAATACATTCCAACTGAGCCGTGGCGTACAACAATTCCCTATTAAAATTCCAAGGGTTGTTCACCCTTCTGTTCCGGGGTTGAAGTGACGACGCTGTAAATGGGGAAAAAACCCCTCCCAATAAAAATCGACCTGGCTGAGCGTCAAGTTTTCAATGGCCCACCCTGTATACCACGTAATCACTAGTGAAACTACCAGGTCAGATAAATTGATACCCAATCGTAATTCGATTTCTTTCACTATTTTTTTGTTTGGGTTTTATTAATTTGTCATAAAAATGACAGGAGGTACGGTTGCGGAGCGGAAGGTCAAGCTTTTGACAGCAAAAAAGGAATCATTGTTTACCAATTTGCAGAGTTTATATGATTTGTCAAAAAAGGTTAATGATCCAGTAGTAAGGAAAAAATTTGAAATAATTGGGAGGTCGTTAGATTCAACGCGTAATGAATTATTACAAACAGTAGATGAGGTTATTGAGAAAAGTTTGGAGGTTGATGAAGATTTTATTTAAAATGTTTCTGTTTACCATATTATTGAGGAAATGTGCTGTAATATTAAAGAATGCGAAGTGAGAATTCGAAATGAAAACACAGCTGCTTCTAGCAGCACAAATAGCACGCACTTATCCCAAGGTTCACCGCAACTACCTAAATTGAATTGCCGTATTTTTCTGGAGAACTTGCTCTACATAATTTTTCCCATTTTTTCTCAAGTTCACCTATTCCGAATTCCAAATACTGTCATTCATTCGACTCCAATTTTTTTAACTGGTATATATAAACTTCTAGGAGATGTCATCGCTGTCAAAGAATACCTGGAGCAGAACCCCAAGATCAACATAAACTGCACCAATTTCCAGGGAGTGACCGCCCTGCTGATAGCGGTGCAATCTCACACCGACAACATGGTGGAATTCCTCCTGGAGCAACCAGGAATTGACATCGGCGATTGTGTCCTACACGCTGTCAAAGACAACCAGCCGGTCATCCTGTCGATGCTGCTCCACAAGCTCAGCCAAACCGCCCCCAGTCTGGAGTTCGTCGGAGTCACGCATAGCTCGGACTTTCCGGATTACGTAACTCCACTCATTTTAGCCGCTCAATGTGGACACTATGAAATCATCAAAATGCTCATCGAAAGAGGACACACCATCAGCAAGCCACATCCGCCTTCTTGCAGGTTGTTAACCCACTATTGCTTGGTGAAGTACAATAGTAATAAGAGGTCTAAGCCATTCCTTATGGAAAAACACGTGCAAATTTGAGCAGGTCCATTCTGGACCTTTTTGGACCTCCAACTCAAGGTAGGTGTGACGTAGTCGTCCCCACTTTCTCACAGAAGCTACCACGCTGACGACCCGGGTTCAAATCTCATACCTATAATTTTTTTTTATTTAGGATCACGTGACTGGTTCATGACAAGGAGGCCGAGGGGTGAGGCGGAGTCTCAAGGGGGCCCGATAGGTGAGGCGAGGAGCGGGGTCCTACGCTTGAATCTCTCCGATACTCATTCCATTCTGCATCGATGTCGTCACACGTTTCCCACTCATGTTTGAATAAAAAATTGCAAAAAGTTTAGCTCCATAAGAAAATACATGGGATTTTGAGCCAGAAGCCGCCTTGTTCATCTACTGGATTTGAATTTTCCGCTGTACGCGCGATAGCTGCTGTGTGGGAGTGGGGACGACTACGTCACAACTTCCTTGAGTTAGGTGTTCCACAAGGTTCCGATTGGAGGTCCAAAAGGGTCCATAATGGACCTGTCCAAATTTGCACGCGTTTTTTCATAAGGAATGGCTTAGAACTTGTATAGCTATATTACTTATAATCACTTAGACTCAGACCTTGCGGTACTACAAACAATTAATAAATTTTATGTAAATTTTTCCTCAGTCACTTTTATCGATTATCAGAACCAATGTCGTGATGTGATTCAAAGCCACAAATGTTTGCAATCAATTGCAGTCGATTTGTATACGATTATCTTGACACGTGTCTTGAAATTCTTTTGGAAAATCATTTATTACTCTCTTGCCAGGTCATCTTGTGTGACCTCTGCCAAAGAGTAATAATCCCACTGACTTTCATCCTTTAGACCCATATTCCTTCAGCAATTTGAAAACTATTCGGAAAATATATGCAGAAACAAGTACTAAAATACATAAACCAATTTAGAATATCAGGTAGAATTCTAGAAAACACTATCTTCTAGAGAGCTAGAACCCTCACTTCAATAACCCCAGCTTTTCATTACAATAAAAAAAAGTGCCTACTATAAGTGGCCTTTCTGTCTATAGAAAATCCTAACATACATATCCTTTGATCTTTAACTCTTCAATTTCAAGTTTTAGGATCAATTTTATGTTGAAAGACCCTTTAGAAGCAACGTCAGTAAAGTTAATTTTTCCAATGCTGCGGGCGAGCAGTTCAAATCTTTCACAAGAAAGCTCTATTCTGTTTAAAATCTGTTTAAAATCTGTTTTTCCGTTAACCAGCTGTCGCACCCCTACGAACGACAACCCTCAGAAGTAGAAACTTGTGCGAGCTAAGGATTAACGAGGTCTTACCTTTTAACGTGTGATTCCTGACACGGGTTGGACGGTAGCAAGTGAAGATCGATCGTTCAGACTAGGGCTTGAACCACCGACCAACACGGCAGTCAATTCGAGTGAGTGAACAAAGCACCCACGCCGAACCGCTTGGCTACCGACTGACTGCAATCAGACTGCGAAATATTGCGAATCAATCCACAGCAGATGAAGAAGACATACACTAGAGAAGAGATTATTGAATGATCGATTTCATATAAATCTACTGGTTTTCTCAGTTAGTAATTTTATATTTCAGATGTTCAGATTGCCGAGTCCGTCTCGAACACGACACGACATCCTCCACGCGGAGAGCTTGCGGCTCAACCTCTACAGGGCGGTGGCCAATCCCGCCTACATATGCTACTCTACCCACGACCCTATCCTAGCCGCTTTTCACTTGTCGCAGGAGCTGAAGGAGTCTTCGTTTCTCGTCCCCGAGTTCCGAGTAGCCTACTCGGAGCTATCAGCTGAAATTAGCATGTTCGCAGTGGATCTGATAGCTTGCTGCAGAAGCACTACTGAGATGGAGCTTATTCTAACGCAGAGTTCTGGGATGCAATCGTCTAGTATGTACATGTTCCCCAGGTATGTATGTATAAAAAATATGTCTGTCAGTTTTTCGTTGTTTCATAAACTACGATTTGATACCCACAAACTTTATTTGAAAAATATATCACGACATGTTTGGCTAACACAGTAGCTTCTTCAACAGTGATTTGAAACTACAAGTATAGTCTATCCATTCCCAATTGAAACGGCAATAAAAATAAGAGTACAGTCATAAACATTTCTTGCCTGTGGCACCTAGTCGCCCAGATAGTTAGTAAACGTGCTATCAAATGTAGTTGAGGAAATAAAGGCTCGGCTAGCTGGACTGGCTGAATACTAATTTTTTGTCCGTTTCACAATATTTCTTAATCAGTGCCGTGTGTTCGTGTGGTTAGGTGAGGTAGTGAGTGGTTTTGCAAACCGATTTTTGAAAACTTTTTCTAGAGATCAATTACCCTACCACCAAACTGATATTTTTGCACTCGACGCGCGTTTCGCTAACAAGGTTAGCATCTTCAGGAGAAGCAAATTGATACTGAATCTAAAGACAAGGGTTAGCTGTTTATATACCTAAAGTTTTTTGGTCCGATGTAATAAAGTGATTTTCGATGATTATTTGTTTTTGTTCTCAAATTCCGAAATATAAAAGGCAACCCTCGTAGCGTCGTCTTTAGTAGACATTTACTTATCAATATCTGTTTGTAATACTTACTTACCTCCCTCATTTACTTCTAGTTGTGAAAAGTTCTAATCTACATATCCTTTGAGCATTTACGCATTGGTTTCAAAATATTATCAGTTCTAACACTACTTTAAATGGAAGAACCTTTATAAAAAATTTCAACCGATTGAAATGACTTATTTTCATTAAGTGGATATACAAAATATTTCATTAATGACTCTTCGTTTTTGAGTCTAAGCTTTATTATTTTTCAAATGTCGAAAATCTAAACACACTACTGGATTCACGTAGTTTTGACATAGCTCATGTCAAAATTGCGTGTCATACGGGAATACAATTTGAAAAATGTCAGCAACGCTAGCCACAAAAACCTCATCTCAACTTTCCCAAGTATATGCTCATCGGCAGGATGTAATATATATATAATACATTTGTTTAGTCTAGCCCAACTTGTACATGACCACAACGACGCTCAATGGGTCGGACAGTCATAAAGTAGTTCAAACGCTTTTTCATCTGGGAAAATATCGACACCGAAGAACCGGGTGTTCGACCTCGATCTCAATGAATAAAATAATATTTTACGTTAACAATCGCAATGGCAGTTATCACATTAACATTGTTTTTTCAAGGTTAGTTCTCGCACTGGACTACAAACAGAAAACTTTCGTTGCCCACCCCAACACCCAACAAATCGTCGAAGCAGCCTGGTGCGGAGACTGGCACGAATATAAACTGAAATCCCTGCCCGTCAAATTCCTCTACCCAGTGGCCCGAGCCTTCACTCTACCATTCATAACCTTACTTTGCTTAATAACCCCGAATCATTCCCTAGTGAAGCACTGGAGCATCCCCTGAATAAAATGATAAGCCATACCTCATCCTACGCAGTATTTTTGATAATAATCTTCCTGGAATCCAACATGGACAAGACGGGACAGAAGAGAAAACCACCAAACTCTGGTCTGGAGCCAGTTATAATGGTTTTCGTTGCCGGACATATTTGGATCATCATAAGGATGCTTGCACTGGTAGGGCCCTCAAGATACTTCAAGTTCCTCTGGAATTGGCATGACATCATCAACAACGCTTTGTTCGTACTAACGTTCCTGTTTTGGCTGGCATCGTACTTTGACGCCAAAAACAACGATCAAGTCGACTTGGAGAGGAAGTACTGGCACCACCTGGATCCGCTTTTGATCGCTGAAGGCTGTTTCGCAGTGGCCACCATAATGGCCTTCTTCAAGCTGCTGTTCTTCTGCAGGTTGAACTACTACATGGGACCTTTACAGATATCGCTGGGAAAAATGTGCGCTGATTTAGCCAAGTATATAATACTCTTCGTGATCGTCATCATATCCTTCTCAGCCGGCTTGTGCAGGTTTGTGCAATCTTTATTCGAAATTAAGAATTCAAGAGCCATGCCTCTTCCTGAAATTAGATTTAGAGTGCTTTAGAAAGCTTGTCTTCAATATCGTGTCGCAGTGCTATAAAACATTTATATTTCTTCACACTAAAGATATCTTATGGAGTTGGAGATTGATATACTCCAACCTCCACTGGACTTCTATATACTCAAGACATCTCCATCGTATGTTCCTAATATCCAGAGTGGATATCCATTGGATATTCACCGAGTGTCTCTTCAACAGGTAATAATGTTTTTGTCTACGTCAGGTTCTACCAATACTACGACGGCATGGTCAAAGTGGACGAGAACCAAATCAAGACTCAGCAAGTATCTTCCTTTGTGGACTTCTCAGCGACACTCAAAACCTTTTTCTGGGCCATCCTCTGCATGGCTCCTCTCGAATCGGCTGACGTCATCATCGAAAACTTACCTGGGGAATCCCCTGAATCGACAATCATCAACACTCACGAGTTCACTGAGGCTGTTGGTTACATCTGCTTCGCTCTGTTTGAAGTCCTCATAGTCGTGATGATTCTCAACATGCTGATTGCCACTATGTCGGCGACCTTCCAGCGTGTCATAGACAACTTGGACGTGGAATGGACCTTCGGCAAAACGGATTTCTACTTGGAATATATGCTGCAGTCCACTACCCCATCGCCATTCAATTTGATTCCCCCCCCTGCTGGTATAAACAATTTCATGGTGCTCATGCAAGGACCTAAAGGTAATGATGAAAATTCAACTGCTTGCTGTAGAAAACCCACTGGTAATCTCAAGGTTATCAAGAAAATGAACGAACTCGAATATCCCGCTCTAATGACGTTGTTGGTGCAAAGGTATTTCAGGGAGAAGGATACTGCTGTTGCTGCGGCCAGCGAGATGGATATTTTAAGAACAGAAATCCATGAGCTCAAAGTACTTTTGAATTATATTATTCAGGAGAAGTATTGAAATTGAGAAGGATTTTACAATTTGTATACTTTTTGCTTTTAATATTTTATGTTTATTTTTATTTTTGTACGATTAAGCAATGTATTTAATTTTTTATGACTCTACACATATTTTTTGTAAGTATGTCTTGATTATGAATATGTTGAAAACAAATTACTACTGTTAATCTCATTTTCAACAACTCCTTCAATGTTTCGTATTTTCCTTCTCAGTAATGAATAGTTTTCTAACTGCAAGGTGTTGAAATCAAAACACTCTCCAGAGTTTCTGCAATATTGAACATCACTATTAATCATTTATTAGTGAAGTCAAGAGGGAAAAGTGAAATGCGATCCATCGATGAGTCCACGTATTTATTTTTCCATGCATTTCTAGTGGGCCATTTCGGCGACAAAAAGTAATGTTGTAAATCGTACCCTGAAAAAAATAACGCCGGCCGCCGATGGTTCGTCAATCGATTGTGACTTGGCCAAGGTCACCCTCAATTCGACTTGGGCTTCGCGATCGTTCTAGATGTCGCATCGCTTCGAGAGACTTTCCTATCGGCGTCCAGAGACTTCCATTACGATATATAAACGTTACCAATACGCAGATCGAGAAGTCTAGTTGAAAGTGCGATACGAAATGATCTAATAAAGCGATAAGACATTTGAGTATTAGTCTCAGCTAAAAATTCGAAACGTTGGCAAGAAAACAACTGATTTCTAAGAAATATTGATCGTGTTACCTAAACAACCTTTCTTCATGAAAAATTTGGTGTTGTATTGTCAGTGTTATCTTATTTTATTGTTCATTTCACTTTCAAATTCAGATCTTCGAGGTGTATTTTCATCAGAGCACACTTTTAGCGAGAAAATATCTTTGAGTCTTTTTGAAAATCATTTCCTTGTCGTAATATGGATGGAAATATGATCCTGTTTTAAAATGATAATTTTCGGTTCACTTTCAACGACTGACTGACAATTTCCAATTAATTTGACATCCCTACTCATAAAAATGTTTTTCTTTCTCGGGATCAACTATTTGGTATGCTTTGGATTGATCTCTGTATCCTATAATGATGCATTTAGTTGACTTGCGATCAAACTTAGAACGATTCTATTTGAGAATTTGTACCATTACTTCACAACCAAATATTCTCAGGTGTCCTAAATCCGGTGTTCTTCCTGTCCATAAGTCTTTAGGTTTTTTCCTCAAGGAGAAAATTTGATCAAATAAGCAGTAGCTTAGACAACATCTGCCCGAAACTGTGTATCCTATCCCTGCTGTTGAGAGAACAGTGGACTGTATATTCAAACTGTGAAGTTCTTCAGACTCATTGAATCTTCTGAAGATTCGGGGGACCCCAGAAACGGAATTATCCATTACAATCAATGATTATTAGTACAAACTTGGTTGTTCAAGGTAACAGTTTCATATACAAACACTCAACTTTTAAAATAACTACTGGTTATGTCAAATGTGGAGCGGCGATAAATATTTATCCAGAAACATACCAATCCCATTCCCTTTGTAATGACATAACCACATAAACGAAATTGTCAACAAGGTTTTCCGTTCTTTGGATTGAAACGATCGTTGGTTAACAGAAAAACAGATTTGAATATATATTTTCCAAAGATAAGATGAACCCCCACTTTATGGGGGTTCATCTTATCTTTAGAATGAAGTATCATAAATTGATATACGAAACAGTTGTTTTTCCCGCAAGAGGGCGCCAAAACGAAAATTTACCTACTGAACAACCACATATATGAATTCCTTATGAACTCCTATTCAAATTCTAAGGATGATGGTCACAAGACCTGTTTTTGTTTTTCTTGTTTTTTTATCAACAAAAGTGTCCCAAAGATCTGTTTCGTTTTCGGTGCCGCACGCTGTATAAAAAAATATTGTATATTAGTGAGAGATC
The DNA here is from genome assembly GCF_025532065.1 of Leptinotarsa decemlineata. Taxonomy (NCBI): domain Eukaryota; kingdom Metazoa; phylum Arthropoda; class Insecta; order Coleoptera; family Chrysomelidae; genus Leptinotarsa; species Leptinotarsa decemlineata. Next base: position 1,209,210 of record NW_027412556.1, on the reverse strand, counting down.
GAGAAAGATCCAAGATTTTTAAATCTAATAACGTCTAGAAAGTATATAGATGTGTGCTCCAAACATATTTTTGTCATTTTGCGATTTTGTCAAGCTCATTTGGTATTGCCAAATACGATATATGATCTGTGAAATGAGGGATTGAAAAAAGAAGTAGAGATGGTAGAAATTTGAAATTTCGTTAGTTTAAGGCTTTTTCTAGATATCAAATTATATGCCAAAAACAGGAAATATCCACGCTGACGTCATTTCCTAATTTATGCTGTGACGCATCATTCTATATTTGCTTGGAAAAGTACATCACTCCTCATATTCTTCACCATCCATCCTCGGCTTGCTTTTAAAAAATTATTGTTCATGATGTAACTGATGAATATCTACAAATATTTCTCAAAAACACTCTTCACTGTCTTTATCTCCTGATGATACCAACTTGGTTGGTGAAAAGTGTATCGCGGAGATTGGAAAAGTGCTCGTTTTGGAGAAATTTTCAAGATCATACAGCATTTATATTAATTTCTTGTTTCATTGTATCCAAAAAAAAAGGCCAGGGAAACGTTATTGGAAAAAAAAGAACTCTTTTGATTTTCCAGTGTTTTATTCACAAGACTAACTATTATATAATTTTTCAGAGGAATCTATTGTGTACCTCACCAATTACAAACTTTTTTGGAAATACATGGAAATGTCAAAAAATTTGAAAGAGTTACAGTTATATGTTGAAGAATACTGTAACTGATTTTCTTTTGCAAGGCCAATAAAAGTCCAAATGTTGCAAATACATCTATTTATTACAACCAGTTCGGCTATGTCTCAACTTTTTTTTAGAGCAAACTCCTTCAAGTTCATGTTTCATTCTAGAAATACATTTTTTAATGGTCTGCAGGTCATCAGGACTAGAAACACCTCTCACCAACTCCCTAAATTGTCTACAAAGAGCATCTTTCTCTTCAGCAAAAAGTTTCTTATCACCCTCTGTTTTCGATACTTCAGGTGTGATGCTATTGAATTCCTCAGAATCTCCAAGATCATTGTAGTCAATTGAAATATCTCCAAGGGAAGAAGTATCTCCAACTCTACCATCCACAAACTCAGTCTCATTTTGAAGGAATCTGCACACCAAGTGTATGTGTTTACACATATTCCAGTTGACGCTGTTGTCTAAGCAAGAAGAACAGGAATACTTATGCAAGCAGATGTCACATTCTTTGCATCTCAAGCTGCATCTACAATGAGCATCTCCCACTTTCACTGAACTCACATCACCAACTAACGAAGAAACTCGCCATCCATTATTATCTCTAATTATATTCGCAAACTCCAAATCAAGACTGGCAGCATGCCTTTCCTTCAAGGTTTGTGAAATACAAGGTATTTTTACGCAATGTCTATGTTTTACTAGTCGATCAAATAACTGATCTTTTATGAATCGCATCAGAACAAATAGACACTTATCGAGTCTTCTACAGTTCCTCTCATCTAAATAAATGTACTCAAATATCCTATGCAGCTTCTCCAGGTGGGTGTTGGCATTCAATCCGAAGTCTAGTCTATAACAGTATGCCCAGTATTCAATGTTTTGGCTGAAATTGTCTTTGAAATAGGAAGCAAACTCTCCTGCATCTGGGTCAGCTAACATTCTGTTGAAAGCCTCATATATGGTGATGTTGCAAGTGTTTGTATCTCTCTCGATCAACAGTAACCTTCTCAACAAATTGTAAGTTTCTTCCTGCTTTTCTTGGCTGGTTATTCTATTTAGATTATCTCTCCAGGCGTGATCGACGTGCCAAGAACAAAACAACCTTCTGTCTGGTGACCCCATCACGGAAACCCATAAATCGTACAAAAATTCGTCGATGTCAGCCATGAAAACTTTAGGCATCAATATTCCTACCTGCTCCCTAACGAAATTAAAAAACGTTGTTATTGCAGCCTGATTGGTCCTGCTACAAAACAAAAATGCACAGGGAAATCCCTGCCGCATACTGTCAACAACAAACAGTGTTATTAAATGAAAACCATTGGAATTTGTTTCATGTGTCTGATCAATGCAAATGCAATCTTGCCCGAATCTTCTTAGAATCTCGCTCTGCGCTTCATTCATGAAGATAAGGTAATCACCTCTTTCCAATTCGACATTCTCCATGTTGACCCTATCGGGAGGTTTGTAGTATAAAGCCTTACTACCATTCCCTGTTGAGTCAACCCAAGAGTTTATGGTGATAATTTCGTTGTCTTTATAGAATGTACCCCAATAGTCAAAGGCTGTTTCGATATTCGATAAATCTTTCTGGTTAGCCAAATGCAACTTTTCCACTTTTTCGTTTGAAGAAGAAACGGGAACCTCCTGTAACATAAAGAAATACTGATCTGCATGTATGTCTCTCTCTCTGTCTCTATTTATGTATCTTTGTCTCTCTTTCTGTCTCTTTGTCTCTCTTTCTGTCTCTTTGTCTCTCTTTCTGTCTATTTGTCTCTCTTTTTGTCTCTTTCTGTCTAATTTGTCTCTCTTTCTGTCTATGTGTCTCTCTTGCTGTCTCTTTGTCTCTCTTTCTGTCTCTTTGTCTCTCTTTCTGTCTATTTGTCTCTCTTTTTGTCTCTTTCTGTCTATTCGTCTCTCTTTCTGTCTCTTTGTCTCTCTTTCTGTCTCTTTGTCTCTCTTTCTGTCTCTTTGTCTCTCTTTCTGTCTCTTTGTCTCTCTTTCTGTCTCTCTTAGACTTATTCACTAGATTCACTTGATAATGACTTACCTCTTCTTCGAATATGTCACAAAATTTTAAATCTGTAGTAACTGAAGCACCGGAGAGGAGTTTTTTATCAGATCTGATCAATGTCAGGTGACGCAAATCATTTTGGTGGCCCAAGTGTGTTTTTATATAACTGACATTACAGCTACCATTCGGGCTAATCGTTACTTTCATGCTGGCAGGGCAATAGGCATTGATCTTTTTACTTCCTTGTGATTTAAGTCTCCTCAGCCTTTCTCCTTTTGATTGGTAGTGGCCAGATCTATGACAATGAAAATATCTCTGAAGAACACCCGCACCTATTGAAATACAATTACGCATTGGCTATTTGGCAAAGCATAATAAAAGATGTGATAACTACGTGATTACGTTGACATATCAACCCATTTGATACATTGCATAGCATGAACTGTAAAATATTTCCAATTCTCTTAATGATTAAAATGTTCAAGGCTTTCGCAAATGAAGTTTTCGGTGACACACCCGAATAAAAATAATGTCTCTTTATGAGTGTTACATTTATGAATAAAGAAAAAAAAATTGTTTCTGCGTATTTCAATCTTGATTTCAATTTGTGCAGAGCATTTTTTCTATATTGGGTAATTGAAAAGCAAAAACAGTTTTATTTATAACACTTGATAAAATCATGAAAGCCAAAGTATTACCTGTGTGTCTATCTCCTCTAACTTTAATGTAATGATTCAAATCTTCAGCTTCGATGATGTCTTTCCAGTCAGTGAACTCTCTCAACGACGAGAAACACAAATTTTCCTCCACCAGACTGACATCGTGCATAACTTCAACATGGTTTGTGAATTCGTCCCACAAAATATTATTCTCACATAAAGGACAGAGGAATGTTAGTTGTTTGCAGGGCTCTCCGTTATGTACTTTTCTGTTGTGGAAAAGTAAGTGCCTTTTATGACTAAAATTTTTGCCACAAGTTTCGCATGAAAAGTTGAAAGCTTTTTTAGGGAAGAGTTCTGCTACTTTTGTAGGATGGAAGTGTCTAACATGTTTTCTGTAATTTGGAACGTTCTTGAAGATTTTGTTGTTACACAATTCGCAAACTATTGGTTTCATTTTCTATAAGTTAGTTGAAACATTAGTATTGTCACATTACTTGTAGGTAGAATTACAAAATATAACTGAATTTTGGATAGATAACTCATCAACATCATCCCAGAATAAAATTATTGTAGAATGTGTCTTTCACATATTTCTTCAGCAGATGGAATCCTAGACCGTAAATTATAATGAATCCCATAATTTTTATTTTCTTGATACCAAACTCGCAACCCCCTATAAACAAAAACAGCTGACTTAGCCATAGACGTTATAACTATTGGACTGACCTACAGATTAGAGAAATAGTAGATTGAGGATAGCCATATTAGAAAAGGATGGAAGACTTTGAACGAGATGAAATATTTTACATTTTCATAATTTCTCTTTCTCTAATGTAGTCCTTAACATCAAGTACCAAAGTGACGTAGCTATAATTATATCTAAAAACATTAGTTAAACATTCAGTCCAAATGAATCGGAAGACTATTTCTAGTGCTTTTTAGTTTTTGGGCATTTTTTGCCACCTTCACGTCAAAGTGTGTCAGACCTAATACCATTCAGTAGTGCACTTTACACTTTCTCGTGCAAACATAGAATGAACAGAACAACCTCTTCTGTTCTTTCATGTTCTGTGCATCAGTTACAGTTCACAGATTGAAATTTGGCAGAAGAGATAATAAAAAATTAAAAACCAGTGTTGCCAACAAGGTACCAATTACTACTACGCGTACTTTCAATGTCTTCCAGCATTTGTTGCGTTTAATGTCTTTGGTAGATTCTGTGCGTATTTCACATCTTGTCATGGATCACTTTCACCTCAGAGTGCCTCAGACCCATTTTTCTTCCTGGGAACCGTCTGATTTCTCCATTTCGTTCAACTCCGGATAACATTGCAGCCTCAAGAACTTGTTGCGTTTTTCCCCGATCTTTTTATATTTTTCATGACACCCATTCCAACAATCTTGTTCCCTGTGCTAACCTGCACAGATATGTTGCTGGCCTCGGACCCATTACGGAACAAAAATATCTTTACATAATCCATCAAATTATTTACTCCTTTCTAGTTTATTAGCTAAAGTCTGTAGGTTTTTGGGCGTGACTGTTCGCCTACAACTGCGGAAGACATCAAAGACTATGGGGCATGCCGAAAACAAAGATTAACCTGTTAGACACTGGCCGTGACAGCGTACCACCATGATCATTTGATGTATTTGTTTATTTTTTAGCAGATGTAATCCTAGACTGTAAATTATAATGAATCCCATAATTTTAATTGTCTTGTACCAAACTCACAACCCCCTATAAACAAAAATAGCTGATTTGGCCATAGACGTTATAACTACTGGACTGACCTACAGATTACAGAAATAGTAGATTGAGGATAGCAATATTAGAAAAGGATGGAAGACTTTGAATGATCTACGACATATATTATCATTTTATATTCATAGTTTCTCTTTCTCTAATGTAGTCCTCAAGGTATCAAGTACTAAAGCTATAGTTATAATATATCTAAAAACAATATTAATAAACGTTAGTCAAACATTCAGTCCAAATAAATCTGAAGGCTATTTCTAGTGCTTTTCAGTTGTATAGTATAGTATTGGAAAGTTCTAGTGAACTATTTAGATTATCATGGTGTTTCAAAAGTATTGCTCAAAGTTTATGAAAAATTAAGTTTTATTGAGCTTTGATAGTTTCAATCATTTATTCACTTTACTGTTGTGTCCTAGTTTATTTATATTCAGTTGAGAGTACGACTTATGTTTAATTATATCTTGCTGTGAAAGAATAATGGTCTGTCAAAGAATTTATTAATTCATATTGTTGAATAAGATATTTTTCGATAAATAGTAAGCCTCTGGTAGGGGCCTACTTTTATTGAAAAAATTACATTTATGAAACATTTATTTTAAAATCATGTTGAATGATGGAATTTTAAATATCAGGAAGTAATAACCGATATATTTAATTTTATATAGCTTATATAATAAAAACACTTCCAAAATACAAATTATGAAATTATAAAACAACAAAAATTAATTGGTGCTCCAGGGCGACTTCATTGATTCCAGTGGCGCATTTGCTTTTTCAGCTGCAGGAAAAGGCGGAAAAATCTGCAGCACCACATCATCTGAAAATCTTGAACTGCCAACGTCCTCTCTCTCATAAAACAAAATGTAGGGTGTACCAGAGGCTCCAGTAAATTCCATACATCGCTGGAACACTTAGTGACACGACTATCGTCAAACTTTATCCAGGGAGTATTCAAGAAATATGAGGTTTGCCTTAAAATCTTTATTGATCGAATCAGTGATATTCAAGAGTAACATTCAAAGAAAAATTGGTGATTAAAAAACAAATACAATTGAAAGTAATTTATTATAAAAACTGGCCCAACAAAGAAATTACGGAAGATCGAAAACAGCAAAGAGACATTCTGAAATGTTGTTTAAGGGGCTTACACCTAAGAAATCTAAATTGCAACCTAAAAGAAAATACAAAACCGTTATAAAAATAATTTAATGCAATTCATAGACCTACAATCATTGAAAAGTAAAAAAGTTCTATATCAATCCATGTAATATAGTTGAGATGGTATGTACAATAAATGACGTTGTAGTTTTCGAAATTCACAAGATAATTAGCGCTAAATACATAATTATAAAACGATAAGGTGGTTGACTAAAAATCCACATTGAAGCGCATCAATCCTGGATATTGTCAATACTGATTTTTCAAGCCAAATATGACATGCACAAAAAATGTATAGATTACATTCACAATAATTATGACTCGTATGGAAAGTTTCGAAATATTCAGGTTAACACAAAAAGTACAACAGTTGTGACAAAGGCCAAACAATATTTTTTTGAATAAAGAAATCAATCAAATCCAAATTATGAGTTTTCCCATATGTCTTTCAATTTCAGTTTAAGTAGTAATAATCAGATTCCAGCTTTACCACTACTCATTAGACTATGGTTTACGATTTTAGAGATCCCAAAGAATCAGCTCTGCTCAAATATACTGAACAATTTGAACAGAAATGGTTACGACCGATCTACTAACACTTTCTTTGTTTTTCCTTCAGAATAATTTATACACAAAGATTATTCACAAACATGACAAAACAAAGAATCAATGAAAATAAATGTTTACGCTTGACAAAGCTATTGTATAGCAAAACACGTGTCAAGGTTTTTGTAAAACCCTTTATAGTGAAAATCATACAATAAACTGTATTGATTAGTTTTTTTAGAAAATAAATCATTCAAGTAGATCAATTACAGACCGGTTTCCGAAGCATTACCCCTCATCGATGCAGGACAGGTAACGGTTAACTAATGAAAGCTCCATCTCGTAAACAAAGCCCTTGGCTGTGAAGAAACATCACAACATATCTACACAATAGGTTCTGGTAAATGCCTGCCGGAAAACAACTACTACCCGGCTAATTCCACGTTGGATAGTGGATACCAGAACCTACTGTGTAGGTATGTAGAGAGAGATGAATGTTTGGAAATTGTATTAACGTATTCCAAAAACACTTTATTGTGAGATTTTCACTAAATTGTTTTACAAAAACGCAACACGTGTTTCGCCATACAATGGCTTCATCTGGCGTGTCTTTCAACACGCGTTGAAAGACACGCCAGATGAAGCCATTGTATGGCGAAACACGTGTTGCGTTTTTGTAAAACAATTTAGTGAAAATCTCACAATAAAGTGTTTTTGGAATACGTTAGTTATGGATTTTCATCAAGTATCGGCCGATTCCATCATATATTTGGAAATTGTATTTCGAAATATTCATTTTCTCGGGGAAAAATGATTTGTCTTCCTGCTTCTCATTCTTTATACAAAAAAAATGCGGAAATGTTATTTTCTTTTAAGTATGTATCTCTTCTTGATACAGTTTTCATGATTTTGATTTCTACACAGAATAAATTTAATATAAAATACTCGGAAAATACTTTTGTTAAAAAAATTCTGTAAAATTCAGTGTATAAAAGATACCAATCATAATCCTACTACAAATTGGTAAGCTTTAAAGATCACTAAAAATGAAACTGGCAAAATGTCATTGGAAAATTATATACCAATATGCCAACCTGGATCTCTAATCGACTTGTTACATAAGGAATGCAACAGGGTTCTGTTCTGAGACCACTCCAGCGACCAGGCTCTGAAACTTTATTTCTCTGTAGATGACACTACAGATATCACACAGTCAATAGTAGTATGCCAACATTTGGTAAATCAAATGGAATAAAATCAAATGTTTCGGTTCTTCACAAAGAACCCAAAAAGTAGGTCTAAAATGAGATATTCACATCATTGAAAACATCAAAATATCTGACAAAATGGTATTTCTTCAGAACAAATCCAGAAACCATGCAATACGCACATCAAATTTCACAAAAAGGAAGTGCAGCTTCATCTAGAAATTGCACCATGTCACAAATCAATAAAAACGATTGCAAAACGTCATGAATTGGACTTCAAATTGCTTCCGCATCCATCGTATTCTCCAGATCTGACTTCCAGTGATTTTTCTTAAGAGAATACTTGCTGGGAAGAAATTAAGCACTGATGAAGAGGTAATTGATGAAACTGAAAGATAGATTTTCCTTTTTTCTGAGAATAATCATTTACTGCAAAGCGTCAATATTTGGCTTGGAAAGTCACCCTGGTACTTTACACTTTACCTCTCTATACACTCCCCACACTCCTGTATATGCATGCCAGAGTACAGAGTACAGATGAAACTAACATAAAAATTTTCATTTTTAATACCTAATCTCACTAGAAAAAATTGATGTGTTCCAAAGAGATGCAACGAGACACCTACGTATCTTCCATTGCTGGCAACCAAAAAGCCATGTTCGTGCAGGCAGACGCCAACATCATCAGCTTCGGATTGAATTGGACGCACTGGACAGGGCCCGGATGATCTGCATTCAAAACGCAAACTTTATAACCTGTATCAGCGTTCCACACATGTACTCTTCCATCGGTGGACCCACTGAAGATAAACTGAGAGTCCGGGCTGAAAGATGCTTCGATGGGGATGCCCTTATTGTTTAGATGGCCTGTGAACGTCTGGAGAGGTGTTCCGTGGAAGGCGTCAATCAGCCGGATGATGGAGCCATTAGTGCTTATTAATATTGTTTTTCCGTCTCTGGAGAACTTCAGGCCTGTCCAGTCACATTCTTTCTCTTGCGTCAGTTTGAAGGTTACAAATGGACCCTGAAAACAAAATAGAACATCAATAAGTTGATTCAAAAAAATCGTTAGGTCGCTACAAAATGTATGATAGTAAATCCAAAAGCGTGATATTGAACGAACGTTATTTTTCGTGAAGAAATCAGATTTGGAATCAAATTGTTTTTCTCAAAAATCATCTTTTCGACACCAGAACAAAAACACTGTTTCTTGACTCGTGTTTCGTGAGTCAAGTGTCAGAGAGAATCAATTTATGCCTCAGAGCCAAGTTGACAAACAACCTGACCTTTCCATCAAGAATCACTTTAAATTTTCCTGATTTCGAGATGAACTTACAGAATTCATGAACACTTTAATAATTATTCTGTAGATACTTAGATGCCACTTAAATATCTGGCTATATAAATTTACCAGTATGTGATATTGAAATTCAGTGGTTCAACTAAAAGGTATCATTCCCTGATTAAAGTAAAACGTTAATTGTTTCGTCCCTGTTTCTCTTGTATATAAAAAGATGATACCTAAAAGTGCTTTAATGTGTATTCTATTGATAATAATGTGTAACCTTTTTCATTACAACCGTACTTATATGCATTAAAAATACATGCACACAATCTAAGTAACATGCAATACATACTAGGAAGATAAAAAAATTACGAACTTCCAAAAAAAAATAGGTCAGTGTTTGTCATATTTTCTATCAAGTTCATTCGAACTATTTGGACAATCACCCATATAACTTTTGTATAATGAAAATTAAATGAAACTAAACATGAAAACATGACTTTACCTTGTCGAAAGATCGAAGATCATACAACTTTATGCTTTCAGAATTAACTCCAGCAGCAAAAATGAGTCCTTCAGGGTCGTAGGCCGCTACAGGCCTTCCAGATAGATGCATCAAACCTTGACAGTTAGGAGACCTCAAGTCCCACAGGCGAAGCGTTTTGTCTAAAGAGCCTGACAAAAAGGTGTCCTCGACAGGGGACAAGCAAAGTGAAACCACTTTCTTGGTGTGTCCAGGAAAATACCTGATGTACTTATTGTCATGCAAGGATAAATATCTAATGGTATCGTCCACTTTGGTGGAACTGTGAATGGCAGTGTTTTTGGCATGTGTAAAATGTATCAAATCAACACCATATTTCTTGCTGTTGACCGTCCGGAGCTGTGTGCCTTTTTCGCAGTCATAAATCACGATCTGATCGTCCTCGCTACAAGATATCAAAGTATCGCCACTCGGCGAAAAATCGATGCTGTTTATTTTGTCAGTATTTTCTCGAAATACTTTGGCCACCCTAAAACTTCGTACAACCTGGTCTACCAGTTTCATCTTCATCACCACTGGTTTATCTCCTGTTCTTTTGAAATAATCTCGCGTAGAAACGTAGAATCCTAGTGTCACAACACAAACAAACAATGAAACATGGAGTGGTTAGATTAAAAGTTGCCGATACAAGTCAACCTCAGTATCCGGAAAGTTTTCAAAAATGTTTGATTAAAAGACAAGTGGAAACTAGTAATATCACTGATAATTCAAAAAATTATTTTAGCGTCAGTGATTTATGCTCAAGCAAGATATTTGTTCAACAATAGTCCATCGTTTGACCAAATAAATGAGGATAGCCGCAAACTATTGCATCTATTATTTACTGCTAGTGCATTCACTTCCTTTTATATCTCTCTCTATTCTACCTATATTCTTATACCATCGCTTTCTCCTCAGGCAGTGTTGCCAACCAATTGGAGGCGTGCGTAAGTCGCATGCGAGTCAAAAGCTACCTAGACAAACATCCCGCTATGGTATGATTAGAAACTCGCATGCCCAATGCAGATCTTTCTTGGTGTTCTATCCACAAATCGATCATTCCTCAATTTCACAATCAAATTCTCTAAAACAATTCAAAATTACTCGAACCATGACGGTATCAATCACATGGTTTGTGGAAAGAAGGTAACTCTGGATGTTAACGCCACAGCACGTGGCTAGGAAAAAAAAGCTCTATTATATGAAAAACCTAGAAGGATGTGAGAATTTCACGGATTTTAAGGGAATCGGAGAGTTATGCATTTTTCATTCTCCATTACATAGGTTATTACCATTTGATGCTAATTACTGAAATATGTACGAACAAATTCATTCAGTCAAAAAATAAACTCATTGCGAACAAAAATTATCAATTGAATATTAGTGTTTCAATAGTGTTTTATCCAAGATATTGAATTTTCTGCTACATACTCCTGAGTGTGAAATTCTGCTATGAAAGCGGAATTCCGCTACAGTTGGCAACAGTGTTGTCAGGTAAATTCGACTACCACTCTTACCTCCTACCTACAGGTAGTGGAATTCTAACAATTGGTTGTATCGTATCGGTGCGAGACGCAAATCGAAACGATACTAGATATTACATTGCTTTTCTAACTCTCTTTCATTCACATGGAAATTTGTGTTTTGTACGCTTTATGCATGAATATTTCTTTGTTCTATGGTTTTATGTAAAGAACAAGTGAAGTACCCAAGACAGTAAAATCAGCAATTTTATATCATTGTCATTGAAGGGATTTAATTTTCTTTATAAATATGTCATTCAAAGTAAGAGCAAATTATGTTAGAGGTCATGGAGAAGCACTCTTTCCTGGCTACAGGTAAATTTGTTGGTCCTCGAGGAAAGGATCTGTATAAAAAACATAGGGTCGTATTGGCGCATAATCTGAATACACTAGGATATGGTGCAAAATCTACTGAAAAATGGGCAGAAAGTAAACCAAGAATGCAACCCTACGTTCTTTCGTCTTCTCTAATTCATTCATCTGTGTTGTAACATTTCATTTTTTCCACTGTTCATTTTATATTGTTTGCGACACAATCTGTGTTATATTATATATTATTATCAAAGAAATGATGTCTGAACTTTGTTTCGATACCGAGTCTATGTGTGAAGGATGAAATTTTGAAAAGGTAAAAGGTCTTTTCTGTATCTGACTGCGTATAGAGAAATTTTGGAGAAATCATATAAAGAAGCAAAAAAATAAACTTCATCCATCTAAAGCATTTTCGGAATCTTTCGCAAACTGCAACCGATAACCAGATTTTTGCTATCACCAACGCCAATAGAACATTCCCTTCTTTAGTGAGCAGTCATTGTAGAGGGAAGGTCGTTATCTGCTCTCGCTTTTCTCTTTCCTGCTCTTGCTTTTCTCTTTCCTGCAAAAGATTTTAATGTCAATTTCGCGTTCGAAGATGGGCAATTCTTGGTCAACTTTCTGCAAGATGAATCAGAACTACAAATGGATAATAACCGATATGAGTCTACCACAAGACGTGGACCAATAATCGATGCAGTTTTTCTCTAGATATCATCCTAATTTTCATTTCAAAACATGTATCTTATTTCTCACACCATTAGCCCTTGTCTCGGTTTTGCAATCAACTACAGTGATTACTGATGTATCCGATAATGAAATTAATCAATAAAAATTATATCTAATGCACACTCGCGTTTTTCAAATGAGGAAACAGGTTCATCAGCATAGGTAATTTCATTCATTACAGGTTTATTCAAACGAGGTTGTACACTTTCTATTCATTTGTTATGTTAATGTTTATTGAGTTATTCCCAAACTCAGGTACACATTTTTAACATCAATTGGCTGAACTCAGATAGGTAATTAGAATTAATGTAATTCAAAATGTAAAAACATACTTAAAGCATTAAATATGTACTTTTGATGCACTGTACAACATCGCTAATCACATGATTTTTGTACGTGCACATTGAAATTATGTAACACATAAAGCATACTGGGTGAAAGCTATTTTCTGTGTTTGCCTCATAGCTTTTAATATCTACCGCACTTGTAAACGAAACGTCACATATAATAGCCTACAGAACACGGCCAACAAACTTGGGAGATAGTGTTGATACAAGTATATTCTACTGTGAAGCTTACATTCTTTGACATAAAGCATTGTGACGTAATCACGTAGTTGTCATTAGGAGCACTATTTTCACAGGCTGGATCAATTATAAAAATTTTCGAAGTGCTGTAAAATGTTTTTTGCTAAATAAAGCTTTTTATACTTTAGACGAATATTATAATGAAGATTTTGACTAACATTGCAATCACTTGTATACGCACTTTATATTATTTTACTTGGTTTTATTATTTTAAGGTGTTTATTTAATTTTGAATTGATCCCTTTGTGTTACATATGTATATGTGTGTGTGTGTATATATAGATATATGTGTACATACATAAATGTATTTCTAAACTTTGTTAACAAGAATTCTGTTCTTTGGACAATAAAGTTCTTTCTCTTTCTCTCTCAATTATGCACCACATACCATGGTCTGTGTTACCTATGCACTTCTAACTAATGGCAATGTTCACGGTCATCGACCTAACCTAATAATTTTGACTTGAATGAAATGAAAGTACTAAAACGGGTGCAGCGTGCAGTTTTGTTAGTACTTCTTGCCATATGTTAGTGGTTTTTCTCATTTAAACAATCCGCCGTTTTCAAAAGAGAGTTTTTCACTTCGCCATTACTATAAACATAGGTCAGTATTACATTTTATTTTGCAAAACATCAAAATATTGCATCACTATTTTGCACTTTGCCTGAAGAAGTTTTTTTAAATTTGATACGTGTTTGTGAACTAAATAGTTTTATTTCGAACTTGTAGAAGCCTAAGACAAAATGAGTACTGTAACAATGACTGCAAAGGAGGTGAGAAACGCATATATAGATTTCTTCAAAGAAAAAGATCATGTTTATGTCCACTCCTCATCAACAATACCTCTGGACGATCCCACCTTGCTCTTCACCAATGCTGGAATGAACCAGTACAAGTCAATCTTCCTCGGAACTGTTGATCCAAACAGCGACTTGTCCAAATTGGTCCGTGCTGTGAATACTCAGAAGTGCATTCGTGCTGGGGGAAAGCACAACGATTTAGATGATGTCGGAAAAGACGTATATCATCATACGTTTTTTGAAATGATGGGAAATTGGTCATTTGGGGACTATTTCAAGAAAGAAGTTTGTACTTGGGCTTGGGAATTTCTAACGGAGAAGCTGAAGTTACCAGCTGATCGCCTTTATGTGACTTATTTTGGGGGAGATTCTAAATCTGGACTGGAGCCAGATAATGAATGTAAACAGGTAATTCATTTCGGAAATATGGTTTTTCATAAATATTCAATTTAATGGCTCAAGCTAGTTGTTAACAAATGTTTAGACTTATGCATTCTTGTATACTTTCAATTTTTCCAATAGATATGGCTAGATCTTGGGATAACTCCTAGTCATGTCATACCGGGCTCAATGAAAGACAACTTCTGGGAAATGGGGGAGACCGGTCCATGTGGGCCTTGCTCAGAGCTTCATTATGATCGAATCGGGGGTCGTGATGTGCCAGAACTTGTTAATATGGATGACCCTGATGTTCTGGAAATTTGGAACCTTGTGTTCATCCAGTTCAACAGGGAAACTGATGGATCCTTGAAAGCCTTGCCGAAAAAACATATCGATTGTGGTCTTGGACTCGAGAGGCTGGTATCTGTGATTCAAAATAAAAGGTATGTTTGACAGTCAATGAGTAAGTTTTTCAAAATATAATTTTTCTTGGAGTTTACACGTATGAATTTTAGTTTTGTTGTGTAAATAAGTAACTTCACAATAATTTTCCAGTCATTCGTAAAACTAAATCAGATCTGACTGAAGTCAAGGACTTTGTTTAAAAAGTAATGCATTGGAACTGTCATGAACATTTCCAAGAAAAGATAGAAAATATTAACAAATGCAAGCAAAATCTGTAGAAAAATTTGTTTGTTAAATGTTTTATTAGAATTGAACTACAAAAAAAAAAATTAAAAAATAATTCAGTCTCCCTTGATAGGAAGAATTGTTTTGACACCCTGTATATCAATATTAGTGCCCAGGTCATTAATGAAATAGAAATAAAAAGTCTCCTTCGAACATTATTATTGTTGCTCAGTATGGATTATCAATCAATCAATCAATATATGCTTTATTGTCGGAAGATTAGTATCTTATTGACAAATTTTTCACCTGTATATTTGGTTTCTTATAAATCACTAAAGTTTGGTTAAACAAAAATCTTAAACAGTTTCAACAAACTTCATATCTATGGATTATTATGAAATTCTAGGTCAAACTACGACACTGATTTGTTTATGCCACTTTTCGAAGCCATTCAAAAAGGAACTGGAGCTCCACCCTATCAGGGAAGGGTGGGAAGTGACGATGTAGATGGAATCGATATGGCCTATAGAGTTCTTGCTGACCATGCCAGAACCTTGACCATTGCTCTGTCTGACGGGGGAAATCCTGATAATACTGGAAGAGGGTAAGAATCTCATTTACATTTTATATTGACCTTGTTGCTTCACTATCAAATACTCCACTTTTTACCACCGTTACACTATTGTCAAACACTTTGCAAAAACCTTACAACAGTCGTGTCAAAAAAAGTGAGTTCCATTCAATAAATCAATCAATTTATTATTATTAGACAACTATATATATATGCACTGGGAATGGTGAGGAATATATGTTGACGAAAAGCCTCTTTGCAGCTATCTCTATATGCAAGTTCGCATAGAATTCTGATGGCTTTTTTCTGCTGAACAAATATTTTGTTTGAATCAGAACTTGTGCCCCACAAAAGGATTGCTATACTGTGCAAGTTTGAAAAATAGGTTATTTTAGCCGCTTGATGTGTTGAAATTGTTTTCATTCTCCTTATACAATATTTTGCTGAATTAAGCTTCTTACTAATTTTGCTTATTTGTACCTTCCAATTTAGTTTTGAGCCCAGATGTATTCCACGGAATTTTAGTGATTTTTCCTCTGTATTGTTTTTGCTTGACATCATTAGCCTTTGAGTTTTTTCTTTGTTTAGCAGGAGTATATTTTCCGTAAATCTGCTTCGGCTCTGTCTGTTGTCTTATGTCACCTTCATCTTTGCCTTTAACTAGAAAAGTTGTATCATCTGCATATGCACTTGATGCATAAACCTTGATATTTTCGAGAGATCGTTTGTGTAGATGATAAACAGAATTGGCCCTAAAATAGAACCTTGGGGCACTCCTTGAGTTACCGGAATTGACTGAGATAGTGAATTTTTCCACCATGTCGATTGAAAACGATTTGACAGGTATGACTTGAGCAGTTTATACGAAATTCCTCTCACTCCATAATATGATAATTTCTCTAACAGTATTTCATGGTCAACAACATTGACAGGTACTACAACAGCAAGTGATATTTATTCTGAAATTGAGCATTTGATAGCAGAATATGAACTCGAATTTAGTAAATTTAGTAGTTGTAATGAATGAAAATCATTATTGTAGCATTAATTTTCAGTTATGTACTTCGCCGCATTCTGAGACGTGCTGTACGTTATGCCACTGAAAAATTGAATGCCAAACAAGGATTCTTCGCTTCCTTAGTAAATGCCGTAGTTGAAATTTTGGGCGACACTTTCCCAGAAGTTAAAAAAGACCCTCAAGGTAAGGTGTCAGGAATTGAAATTGAACACTCATCCTTTGAAAATTCGGAACTGTACGGCGCTGTTGATTCTTTCAGGTGTAATTTGCGTAATCAATGAAGAAGAAGAGCAGTTCCTGAAAACTTTATCGCGAGGAAGGAACTTACTGCACAGGACAATATCTAAGTTAGGAGAGAATTGTAAAATCCTACCTGGCGATGTCGCTTGGAGATTATACGACACTTACGGTTTTCCTGTTGACCTGACACACCTGATGGCCGAAGAGAAAGGTCTCTGTGTCGATATGGTGACTTATGAGGAATCGAAAAAGTTGGCTCAGATTGCTTCTCAGGTTAGTGTTCCAGTCAGTTATACAGTTTGTGAGCGAACAAATAGAAATACAAAAGAATTGATTTTAGATTGATTTTCAACTTCAGGATGCTTGTGGTATCGAAAACATTCCTGTCCAAGTCATCTGTGTATTTTGTTTGGTGATAAGTGTAAACTATATTCTGTACCCAATGTACAGCAAAGTCCCAGAATTGATCCCTGTGGTACCTCCATGAAAATTGTTAGTTTTTTTGAGGACAAAACACAAACAGTACGATTTGAATCACTGGATATTGAATTCATTTTTATTCATAGTTTATTCCACATAAACACAGTTTTCCAAATGAAAGAGTTCTTGAACAGTGAAGTTCAAGGTGTACTGAGTTGAACCTCAAAACGATGAGCAGCCACAGTCTGTCGCGTATTTCTGATATGTACCGATCTTGGTGGAATCAAAAGTGCCAAGTCACTTGAACACTTCCCGTGTGTTTTCTGTTGTATCACTAGGTGTATGTTTTCATTTATTTTTTAATTTTTATTCATTAATGGGTAACGCTCAATTAAGTTTAAGATATTTCACAATAAATTATATGAATACAACAAATAATTACATCTAACTTATTTGCTAAAAGTACAACTAATTTATTAATAAAAAACAACAGTGAGAAAATAAATTTACTGAATTGAAATATCAATTAAATAAATGAATGATCAAGATATGGAAAATTCAATAATTGAGGATGTTTATATTTATATTTATTACCATTTATAATTTATTTCTGAGCGAGCGTAATGCAAACTTAAATTTTTTGTTCAATGAAAAGAAGTCCAGATCGACTTTATTACCACCAACAGCAACTCTAGACAGGGTAGAATGTTTACCGTAGTTACAACGATGAAAATCTATGAATATTACCGGAATTTTTTCCCAACACCAAATCGTTATTTTTAACACTTCGACACGTGTTTCGATCACCAAGTGATCATCTTCAAGAAGATATCTTCCATTTGGATTGAAGGGGTTATATTTTTAGGAGTGATTAATTTTTTGGGAAAGAAAGTTTTTGGCTTTCTACTACTCCATCTTATACAAAAAAAAGGGATGAGAGAATCTTCCAAAGAAAGGAAGGAAGTAATCAATTTGAAACTCTATACATGAATGTGTAGATCATGCAAAGAAGTAACTTTCAGACACAAACTGAAAGAAAGTCCTCCTGAAACAGCTACTTTTTTTGTATCAGATGGAGTAGTAGAAAGCTAAAAACTTTCCTTCCCAAAAAAAAATATCTTCCATATCTTGCATAGTGAAAAAATATAATTTCTTCAACATTTCTTTCTGTAAGTGATATGGTTATTCATTGATAGATGCTTGTCCAACATGAATCCTAGATATTTGAATTCAGTAATGAGCTCAATTTTGTCATTGTCTATTTTTATTTCATTTTGATTTATCGTCTAACCCGTGGTAGGAATCACACGTTAAAAGGTAAGACCTTGTTAGTCCTTAGCTCGTACATGTTTCGACCTCTGAGGGTTGTATGTTTTTTTTTATTGAAATATTCCAACAGTTGTTGATATACTATTGATTCTAACAGTTTTTCAGCGCAAGGTAAAGCGTTAATTGGCAGATATTCATCAGATTTTGTAACGAGGTATTCACAAAATGACACCACACATGTCCAATTACTTCAAAACTACTTTTTATGATTTTGCTCGATACTGCAGCCACTTGTGATTCTTTGTTTGCTAAATTGGATACAATTACTTTCAATTCTTGGAGAGTTAGTATTTTAAAATCACTGAAATCCTCTTCAACTTAGTCGATGTAACAGGTAAATCCAAAATCTTCAATATCAGAAATAATGTCTGTAATACTATTTACAAAAAATTAATCAAAACAATTAGCCAATTCCTGTTCTTCTCTAATGATTACTTTTTGATAATTTTTTTCAAATTGAATACCGTTAACAAAGGAACTAAATATATGATGTGGTGCTGCAGGTTTTTCTGGGTTTTCCTGCAGCTGAAAAAACAAATGCGCCACTGGAGTCAATGAAACTTTATTAAAAATGAACTTTCGAGCCCAAATTTTAAATCGATATTGTTTAAAAAATGTAATTTATATTAGAAAACATCCTCAATATAATAATTTATACAAGTAATATGTTGCAGTCATTTGATTGAACAACTTTTCTCAGGGCAAGGGTGCTGGAGTTGCAGACAACATCAACTTGGATGTTCACTCAATAACGGAACTGCAGGACAAGGGTGTGCCTCCTACGGATGATTCCCTGAAGTACGCTTATAAATCTGGACAAAACGTCGATTCAGAATACACCTTTGAACCGTGCGAAGCAACTGTGATTGCTCTACGATTCAACAAACAGTTCGTCGATGAAGTTCATACAGGAAACGAATGCGGCATCCTTTTGGACAAAACAAACTTCTACGCAGAACAAGGAGGTCAAATCTACGACACAGGGTACATTGTGAAAGTTGGGGATGACAGCGTTGAGTTTTCTGTAAAGAACGTCCAAGTCAGAGGGGGTTACATCGTTCACATAGGAAACCTGGAAGGAACACTGAAGAAGGGGGATAAAGTCAGTCTACACATTGACGCCTCGAGAAGACGTCTGGTGATGAGCAACCACACTGGCACACACATCCTCAACTATGCTTTGAGGAAGGTCTTGGGCACCGAAGCGGACCAGCGAGGGTCCTTGGTAGCCCCCGACAGGCTAAGGTTCGACTTTACGAACAAGGGAGCATTGACGACAGAGCAAGTCAAAAAAACCGAAGAGAGCTCTAAAGAGCTGATAGCTAAGAATGACAAAGTGTATGCTAAGGAAGCTGGTTTGGCAGTGGCAAAAACCGTGAGGGGGCTACGTGCCGTTTTTGAAGAAACCTACCCGGACCGGTGAGGATCGTTTCCGTGGGTATTCCAGTGGAGGAGCTGGAACGAGACCCGTTCAGCCCAGCGGGTGATGGTACTTCTATTGAGTTTTGCGGTGGCACCCATGTGCAGTATGCAGGCCATATCGGGGACTTCGTGATATCTAGCGAGGAGGCCATCGCCAAGGGTATAAGGAGGATAGTAGCTCTCACAGGGCCGGAAGCTACTAAAGCTTTGAAGAAAAACGAGCTGCTGGAAAACAGGCTGAACGAACTGAAATCTCTTATCGACACTGACAAAGATGGCAGCAGGTCTAAGGAACATGTTAAGAAAATCGTAGAGCTCACGGAGGAAGTCTCCCAGGCAGTGATACCGTACTGGAAAAAGGACGAAATGAGGAACACGTTGAAGAACCTCAAGAAGGCCTTGGACGATAAGGACCGCGCCGTAAAAGCAGCAGTGGCCAACAAAGTTGTCGATGAAGTCAAGGAATTCGTGAAGGAGCACCCTAACCTTCCCGTCCTGGTTAAGGAGCTCAAGGCGTTCAATAACACTAAAGCTCTTGACACCGCTTTGAAGCAAGTGAGGAGTTTGAGCCCCGCCACTTCAGCTTTGTTCGTCACCGTGGATCCAGACTCCAACAAGATGTTCTGCTTGTCGTCTGTTCCGAAAGATGCTATCGAGAAAGGGTTGAAAGCTAACGATTGGGTGCAGGAAGTGGCGAAGAAGTTGGGTGGGAAAGGAGGCGGGAAACCAGATTCCGCCCAGGCTTCTGGTAGTAATAACGCTGCGGTCGATGATGTTATAGATCTGGCTAGGAAGTTTGCTGAAAGTAAACTGTCGTGAGGTGTTTTGGCTTCAAAACTTATTATTCAAAGTGCATTTCAAGTTGACTTTATGGGTTTATTTATATTATTTTACTGTCGACTGTTGTAATAAATCGATTTTTCCAATGAGTAACTTTCTGTTCCTTGTTCAACCTGTGGGTGGTTTGTAGATAAACATATACTTTATTGTCCAAGAAAAAAATGAGTGATTTTTTTGCTGGTATCGTTTTGGCAACACTGTTTTTGACAGATCACGCGTGAATCGTGTCTTGTGTCATTGTCAAACTTGTTCAGTTTGGTCTTAATTTAACCATGAATCGACTTACGAATGAACAACACTTGCAAATTATTGAATTTTATTATCAAAATTCATGCTCAGTGAAGAAAGTGTCAATTTATGGACAGTTTCATCGGCCTACTGAGGCAGCTATTCGGATGCTTGTGACTAAATCTCGAACCCAGTTTACATTATTGGGCATTAAACCACCAACACGCATACGTAGAGTGAGGACCGAAGAAAATATTGCGGCTATATTCGCCAGTGTTCGTGATGACCGTGAAATGTCGATGCGCCGCCGTTCGCAGCAATTGGGCTTCTCTTACTCCACTACGTGGAAAATTTTGCAAAAGGATTTAGGTGTAAAACCTTATAAGATACAGCTGGTGTAAGAATTGAAGCCACACGACCTTCCACAACGTCTAACATTTGGTAAATGGGCGCTGGCAAAGTTGGAGGAAGATCCACATTTATATCGAAAAATTGTGTTCAGCGACCAGGCTCATTTCTGGTTAAATGGATACGTTAACAAGCAAAATTGACGCATCTGGAGTAAAGTACAGTCACAAACATTGCAAGAGCTACCGATGCATCCCGAAAAAGTCACTGTTTGGTGTGCATTATGGATCGGCGGCATCATCGGGCCGCACTTCTTCAAAGACGACAATGGCCGGAACGTTACTGTCTATGAATGGCGAGCGCTACCGTGTGATGATTGACGATTTTTTGTTGCCCAAAATGGAAGATTTCGATATGCCTGACATGTGGTTTCAACGGTGCCACGGCACGCGAAACAATGACCCAATTAAGAGCCGCCTTCGGTGAACAGTTTATCTCACTTTTGGGGCCAGTCAATTGGCCGCCTAGATCGCGTGATTTAACGCCTTTGGATTATTTCTTGTGAGGTCATGTTGAGGCTCATGTCTACAGGGATAAACCAGCAACGACTGACGCTCTGGAGGCCAATATTGAAGCATTTATATGTGAAATACCGGTCGATATGTTAGAGAGAGTGTGCCAAAATTGGACTATGCGCATGGGCCATCTAAAGCGGAGCCGCGGACAAAATTTGCATGAAATCATCTTCAAACATTAAATTATATTGATCGTTTTATTGATTCCACTAAGGATTTCATCAATTTTTTGTGTTGTTTTGAAAATCAAATCCTATACCTCTTAAAAAATCACCCGTTACTATCTTATTGACAAAGCTTGTTGAAAAATCTGGTATGTATAGCACTTCAAAGAATAAAAGAAAAGAAACAATTCAAAAACACAAATACCCAGAAACACAATTTGAGCAAAACTAAGTTCACATATCTAATAGATTAAATATAACAATAACAAATAAAATTTAACAAAGTTTGTAGACAAAATAGTTTGTATAGTCCCTTTCAAAAAAAGTAATAAACAAATATACACAATTTGAACATAAGTTCACATGTCATGGCAATAAGATAAGATATATCCCAGAATGAAATATAATTTAAAGTATAGGTGTCAATATAAACAACAAAAAAAACATATATTAAATCACAGCAAAGTTCCATTGTAATATTCATCTAGATTGTAGTAAGCTTTAGTTGCAAGGACATCTTTAACAAGATTTCTGAACTTTAAATAGCTTTTTTCCTTCGTAATTTCGTAAGGTATGTGATTATACAGCTTTTTACTTTCATAAATTGAAGAATACTTTGTCCGACTTGTTTTTGGAACAGAAAGATGTATTTTATTTTCTGTTACTTGTCGGGTAATGTAATTTATATGTTCCGGAGTTCCAACCATATTATGTTTTTTGTAAATCAGGCAAACAGTTTCCAGTATGAAATTACAAGTAACAGTGAGAATTTTTTCTCTCAAAAATAATAGTCAGTCATGACTCACACACTCCCACCTTCCATAAGTATCTAACCGCTCGCTTTTGCAAAACAAACATTGAATGAAAAAGTTGTTGACTGCAAAATCCCCAGAAAGCAACACCATGTCTCAGGTGGGACTCAATCAGGGAATGATATACCATTTTTGTTGTGGATGAACTCAGTTCATTTGAAACTATTGGCATAACATCCTGATGTCAATTTTTTTATTCAAAGCTGAAATATGTTGATCAAAATTTAATTTGTTATTCTTGAAGATTCCCAGGAATTTAGATCGGTTTTTTATTCTCAAGAATTTCTCCATTCAAGTATAAATTGTTGATATTACAGCTGAAGGTGAGTAGGTTTGTTTTTTTAATATTAAAGCACAAGTAGTTCGCGTCACACCATTTTTTCACAACTTCTAAATCACTAGAGATAGTTTCTTTCATATTATAAGGATTTTTTCCATGCCAAAGGAGCGTGGTGTCATCTGCAAAGATCGTAAAAATCCCTTGAATTGAGAGAGTATCAAGGTCATTTACATATATGAGGAAAAGAATCGGGCCCAGTACTGATCCTTGTGGAACGCCCCATAAGATATCATTAGTGTGTGATAGTTTTTCGTTTGATCCTACTGTTTCCTATCACTTAAGTGAGACCTTACACACTCCTCTAAAGCCATAGTAGTTCAACTTTTGCAAAAGTAGTTCATGATTTACACAATCAAAAGCTTTGGAGAAATTGCAGAATACTGCAGCAAAGACCTCACCATTATTGAGATGTGTGTAGACATATTCAAGAAAAGAAAAAATTGCAACATTTGTGCCTTTTGAAAGGCAAATTGAGAGTTGGTTAATATATTGTATTTATAAAGAAAAGCTGAGACACTTTTTTTCACAATTTTTTCTATGATTTTGGAGTGTTGAGAGCCTGGAGATAGGTCTGAAGTTATTTGGATCTTCTGCATTACCGCCTTTAAAAATAGGAATTACAAGAGCTGTTTTTAGACACGGAGGGAAATTTCTAAGGGAAAAGGATTTATTTATAGTCATCACTAGTGTATTCAAAGCGGAATCGGGAAAGTTATTTGAAATGTTTACTGAAATTTCATCAATGCCTGTTGCATTTTTGTTTTTATTTTCTTGCAAGACTTCTTTCAGCTCTAATAAATTTGTGTCTTCAAAATGAAAGTTGTTGGGCATATTTACATTATTTAAATAATCCATAGGATTTGAAGTAGGAACAGGGGATGAAGTTAGTTTTTGAGCAATTGTGCAGTAAAAACTATTGAGTGTTTCCGGATCTATATATCAACTTGAAAACAAATTCTCCACGAAAAACTCTGTCCGTAATAAGGGCTTTTACACTGCTTTTATGAAAATTCAAATCAAAGTAAGACTATATACCACATTCATTCTGAGTTGATGGGTGTTCAATAAAACAAAATGCAAACTCAATCTTCATTTACTTCTTTCGCTTCTTTATACTCATTATATATAATCCTAATTTCTTTCAATAACTCTAATACATTTGTCCCCACTTTGGCACTGACAGGAATAACAGGTAAGTCTGTATGTTCTTTCAGCTTCGTAATGTTCTCTTCAGTATCCGGTAAATCTATTTTATTAGCGATCACCAGTTGAGGCCTTGCTATGAGGTCTTCGTTGAATTGAGACAATTCAAACTGTAGAGTTTGGAGATTCTCCCACGGTTCAGAACCGGAAATATCGATGATGTATATAAGAGCCATACATCTCTCAGCGTGCCTCAAGAATTGTATTCCTAACCCTTTGTTTTTGTGTGAGTCTGGAATTAACCCAGGTAGATCGGCAACTAGAACATAATTGAATGTAAAATAATTACAATCAATAAATAAGTATCTATATAATTCCAAGTGACAGTGAAAATTCGAAATTAAAAAAAAATGGCAAAGATGTCCTGACATAGTTCTCCAATTTCAAGTTGGTATCACAGACACTTTGTCCAGAATTTTCTGGCTTGAAAAGTTGCCAATTATTCATATCTGCCATATATGATACTGACAATTTATTTGTATAGAAAGATTATACCCATAATATAGCGTTTTTGTTTGCGGTTGAGTTGAAAAACAGCTTTTGCTGTTACTTTGCCAATCCATCACTCACAGTTATTCTTTTACTAGTTTGTTTTTCCTTATGAAGTTGATGAATAAAGACGGATTATTATTATTAATAGACAATAATGGATACACATTTGTTTTTGCTGTGGAGAAAATATATTTTCGATGAATTGAATGTTGGGCAGTTCATCTGAAAAAATTTGTGTAGTAATCTCGCTATCAAAAGTTATACCAAACCCACTGACTTTTTCATTTTGTGACTAACCTGCTATTTGTTCATAATCATCATACTGGACCATCCCTAGATGCGGTTTCAGTGTTGTAAAGGGATAAGGAGCTACCTTAGGCCTAGCTCTTGAAATTGCTCTGAGCAGGGTGCTTTTACCTGCATTTGGAAATCCTATCTGAAAATTCACCAGTTTGATGAAAATAAATTTACATCTCGGATGTTTCTTATTGGCTTGCGCTAGTTTTTGCAATAAAAAAAAAGACTCGAGTATTTCTGTCAGTTTATCAAGAGTCTGAAGTCAAAATTTGGCTCTATTTTTGAAGATATTGCCATTCAAAAGTTGAAACTAGGATACAATATGAAAGACGATGAGGATACCAATAATTTTTGTTGGTCTTTTTCAATAATAGTTGGACGTTATTACCAAGAGGCAGTTCCTGAATAGATAGTTTTACATCTTGCAAGGTGCCATATCTTCAAATTTTTCAAAAATAAGCGTGAGCCATTGGAATTAATAATTACCAAGCCAACGTGTGCCATGCTCCTAATTTCCATGGTATACTCTAAGTCTTCTCCTTGAGCACCGTACTCGCATATATTTGGAGCTTGTTCAGTGGCAGTGGTAAAAAAGTGATTTCCTCTGCCTCCGGCGCCTCCTCTAGCAGCAATGAACATCAGTCCTTCCTTCGACAAATCTCCTACAACGGTTCCTTTAGCATTCCTTATTATCGTTCCGACTGGTACTTTGATGATATAATGGTCTGCGTTTCTGCCGTGGCAGTCTTTATTAGCACCCCTGATTCCGTCGGTTGCTTTGGCTATGGTAGGAACATTCTTCAAATCCTTAACATCATATGTCGCCTCAAAAATGACATGACCCCCATTTCCACCATCGCCCCCATCAGGTCCAGCAAATTCATTGCGGAAAATAGACATGAAGGATATGCAACCATCTCCGCCTGATCCTCCAGAAACTCGAAGTTGTTTCAAATCTATAAAGCTTTGTAACTACGTTCAAATTGGAAGTTAATCAATAGAGAATTTGCTTACTGTGTTCTTTGTTGATTTAGGTTTTTTGCTTCGCAGTGGTTGTGCAAGGCTCTGAGAGCATCTACAGATTCCAGTCAGAATTTTAAATGACAATTTTGTTCTGCTGAACATCTTTCAGTGTTCCTCAGAACTAATATATTCCTATAAAACTTTGTTTTATTTTCTTCGCAGTTGAATTACAACACCAGAACATTATTCTTAACCTTGACACTATTGACAGCTTCTTCTTATTTTTTTCATTAATGGCTTCAGCTACCAGGGCTATCCAGCCAGGAGTTCCAGAATCATGTTGCTACTACAAATGGAGCCCACACTAAAGTGGATCTGAGTCGAACCCAAACCCCCTGGGTTTGCCGTAAAACAAAATTCAATTGTAATTTGAAGTCAATTAATCACTACAGCTTTATATTGGATGTAATCAGAAATTTGGATATGGTTTGTATGTTAGATGGTGATAATTGTTTGAAAAAGATATTGTGGAAGGTAAGAAGCTGAATTGTTGAAAGAGGGATGCTGAGAGAGGCAAGAAGAAGTTGTATATTGTGAGATTTGTTAGGGCGGGCAAAGAATATATGTAGGAGAGTCTGTATTCCCTACATTCGCAGCAGTCGTTATCAATTATCTTTTAGTTTGTGGAGATGAACTTTATTGACGGAATAATTGTTCCTAATTCTGCACATATTGACGATTCCTTTACGAGAACAAGTAGCCAGATCCTTGAACCTTGATATTATGTTTTAAGAATGCTTGAAACTCTATAGTCTGCTTGAGGACGATTAGAGAGTGGATGGTTTCTTCCAATATTGGCTAAGGTGTCGGCTGGATCGTTACCCTTGATGATGAGATCCATGCTAAATTGATGTGGTTTTCTTTGTTACGGCTCTATATATCAGTTGTCTGGTCCGTAATGAAAGGTAATCTCTAATTGTAGATATGGTTGACCAGGAAATTTTTGCCAGGGCGCTTTTGAGTAGCTAAAGAGGAACACTAATGACTCTACTGTGCTAGTGACTAATGGCACATGACACAATCTATAATGACTTGAAATACATCAAACTCTAAACATAGTATCTTTATACTATGCTATAAACTATGGAATAGTTCACTAACAATCTACCAGACTATACTACAATTATGGAGGGTATACTATATCCACATGCTTTAGACTACTTGGAGGGATTAAAACATCAAGTCCATATGATGTTCTATTCCTTTGAGTTAAAGTGGATTTGGTCACCGTACAGAAGTGTTTACTTCTGTACGTTGATTTGGTGTTTATTAAAAGAAGTTCTCTCCATTAACGAATGGTTTTTATGTTTCAGTTCCTACTAACAACTCTCCATCTTTCAAAATGTTTTTTTTAAGATTTCAACAATAATTCGATAATATAGGGCAATTGTTGTTAATGTACAAAATTGACTATGAAATTTTTGCTTGGTATCTTGTTGGCAAGACTGCTGAGACTTCAATGTCAAAATTGTCAAATGTGAATCTATGGAATTTCATAAAAGTTGTTGATCTTATTTTTCCGAATTTCATAGATTAAAACTGTGAATTATCCGGAATCGTTTTTACAATTGTACCGAGCTAGAAAAATGGTCGTCGATAAAAATCCTTTGTCTGGAAATGCTTTAGAACAGTTTGTCATCTTGGCCAAAAGTGCCAAGGGGTCCGCTTGCGTAGAACTCATCAAACAAGCACTGGAAACACCGGGCGTGTACGTGTTTGGAGAATTACTAGATATGCCAAACGTAGTGGAAATGGTGAACAGCGCCGATAAAAAATGCTTGAACACTTTAGAGTTGTTTGCTTTTGGAACTTATAAAGATTACCTAGCGAACCAAAGCGAATTGTTGGAATTGACACCTGCTCAGAAGAAAAAACTGCAGCACCTCACGATCGTCACTCTTGCCACTAAGTCCAAGTGTATACCATACAGTACTCTTCTTCAAGAACTGGATATAAAGAATGTGAGAGACCTAGAAGACCTTATTATTGAAGCTATTTATGCTGATATAATTCACGGTAAACTCGATCAAAAAAATAGCCAGTTGGAAGTAGATTATGCAATCGGCAGAGATATTCGAGCCGATGATATAAACGTGATACTGAACTGTCTTCAAGACTGGTGTTCTTCTTGCGAAGGTGTTCTAAGCTGTGTGGAAAGTCAGATCCATCGTGCTAACGCAGAGAAAACCAGAGCCATGCAAAGAAAGGCTGACATCGAAAATGAAATAGTGAATATTAGAAAAACCCTGAAGACTCAGTTGCAAGAAAGGTCTGACGGTAATGATGAAGTGATGGCGACAGACAGTCGGGAGGCGGCTTCATCTGCTGAGAAGGGAAAAAAGGTTCGGAATATAAAAGGTCTCAGGATTCTTCGTTAACATGAACTCATTGCTAAAGTGATATATGAGAAATGGTCCAGGCGTGACACGAACTCTTGATTCCAAGACAGATTTTTGTGATTCATGGACGTTTATATATTGGCTTTGATTTTTTTGAATATAATTAGGTTGTAGAAATCAGTAACAATTTAAAGTATGCAAAGGTACTGTTGATCTTTCTTTCAAAGTTTAATTGAATCGTAGCTGATTTGTGAAGTAATTGTTCAAATATGTTCATAGCTTATACTGAAAATTTCGTAACTAATTCATTTGTGTTCAAAAATTTTACATCAAACTTGTATGTAGTCTGACAATTAAATTAAACAATAATTTTCAACTTCTGTCGTTTCCTATTTGTTCCCAGTATATAGCAATTAATGAAATGAATCGACAATAATGTCTTTTCAAATACCTGAGATACAACGTATTGCTAATATCTAACTTAGTCGATTGATGACTCATTCATTTTGTAGAAATTCATGTTGAATATAGAATAAAGAAGATACTTTTGTCTAGTTTCTACTGTGTTTATTTATTCGTTACGACCGGTTTCGGCTTATAAGGCCATTTTCAAGTAACTACCACAAATTGTCAAGTTGCGTCTTAAATAGTGTGGACAGGTATCTGCTCTAGGTACCTGTCCTAACACGTTACCAATATTACAATATGTCACGATTGCCAACCATTGGATGTTTTCTAAAATTCCTAAATTCAAAAGGGGCGTTCTGCATAGATCTAGTTGGTTGTTGAGCGTTATGAACTTCGGGTCCTTGTACAATTTATTCATTTCCAACGCTTCCAATGAATACATCTCCCTTCCTTTGTAACATGTATGAAGAATTTTCATGTTTCCTTTATTTATTGTATGGTTTGTTTCTTTTAGATGTCCATATATGGCTGATTTTTTATCTGATAATACATGTTCTCGGTATCTTATGTCGAAGTTTCTGCCTGTCTGACCTGTATAAGTTGCTGGGCAGTCCCCACATTCTAGTGTGTATATGCCCGATTTTTTCCATTTATCCCTTTTGGGTTTTGCGTTGAATAACATGTTCCCTAAATTATTCTTATTAGAAAATGATGTGCTTATGTTGAGTTTTGAAAAATAGTTCTTTATATTTTCTGAGTGCTTCCCTGAATAACTTTTGCTAGCATATTTTTACCTTCTTTATGTTCTTCCTGATTTAGGTATAGTTCCTTCATGATCAATTTTATGTTCTTAATGGAGATCAGTTTTTCAATTAAGTTGGGGGGAATATGGTTGTCATATGCGCTCTGCTTTATGATCTTTTCATAAAGCTTTTCAAGAAGAAATTAAGATCAATCAGGGTCTGATATTCTCTATGCATGGAGTACAATAAAAAATCTTTATCTGGGCACTCAAAAATGTTTTAAACTATCGTCAGTTTCCACGAGTTAATGTAGTTTTTTATTGACGTCCACCTCTGAAAATTCTTTAGACCTATGAGATTCACAAGTAACATTGCCTGTACCCACCACCTATATGTGAAAAACTCTTTTTACATTCAAGAATTGTCAAAAAATTAATGAATTGCTGTCTTACCATACCTTTGTCAAAGATATCCAGCTTGCGACGAAAAGCAAATACAGCTTTTAGAAAAGCTATAACCAGTGTATTGCGCTTGATTGTTGTGGCTTGAAAATATGAGGTATGGTGTACCTCATCTACGTATTAATTTATGCTTGGTATACAACACATTACAATATTTGGCGATACAAGTTTCGACCTTTCGCCGCCTGTGGCTGACCGTTGCCTTAGCCTAGACCATTCAGTCCAAATGTACACTTCAGACTACTTTCAACCCCCCTTGGAACGCCATTATACAGCGCATTTCTTTAATGTCCCCCCACTTTGATTTTTTGAAAGGATCAACTCAAAAAACTGAAATTTGGGATAATGAAATGATTGCATAAATACTTTATTTTGAAGCTCCTGATGAATACTTCACAACCCTAGAATATGAAGTTCACCTAATACAAAATGGCGGAACATTTAATAATTTTCTAAAGACAAACAAATTAATATCAATATTTCTTGAAATATTCCTTTTTATCTGCCATATGGCAATTTCAACAAACCGATAAGGTTTGTTAAGTTATTTTTTGTTCATAAACACGACAAAAAATGTCTGTATGACAATGAACATCATTATTCAGTTAGCATATTCTCATTTAGTTTTTGGTTTTACTAGTAGATAGGCACCACGTCAACAATTTATCAATATTGGGAAACCATATTGTAGGACCTCTATTTATTGATCAAGTTTCAACAGGTGAACGTATTTGAATATGCTGGAAACTACTGTTGACCCTCTCATCACTGAAATTGTTGAAGCGAATCCTAATGAATTCGATATGGATATTGTATTCCAATAAGATGGAACACCACCACGTTACTCTAGACAAGTAAGAAACTATTTGTATACTACTTTTCCCGCTCGTTGAATTGGCCGTCAAGGTCCTACATAATGGCCAGCCCGCTCGCCAGACTTGACACCTTCAGACTTTTTTTAACGGGGCTATTTGAAGCAAAAGGTGTACGAAACTGAACCTGCTTCAATATTGGATATACGGCAGAGGATAATAAATATTTGTAGAGATAATGACGTTACTGTGTTCGAAAATGTGAAATATCGGATAGGCTTTTCATGTGTCAAGAAGTTCAAGGCAACCATTTCGAGCATCTTCTGAACTAACCTCAAGCTCATATGCAGTTAAACGTCAATGAATTCAGGCAATTATTAAAAGTTCCGCCATTTTGTAGTAGTTGAAGATATTGACATTATATTCTAGGGTTGTGGAGCATTTGTCAGGGGCTTCAAAACGATGGGTCACAAGACCCCTTTCCATTTAATTTTTTTTCCAAATTGCGCCCAGTCGCCATCTTGAAAGTTTCATCTGTCAATTTCACTTCAAAATAAAGTATTCTTGCATCATCCCAAATTTCAATTTTTTGAATTGACCCTTTCTAAAAATAAAAGGGGTAGGGGACATTGAAGAAATACACTTTATGGTGTACCATAAATGCATGAAAATTTAATTATTTTCATAATATTGAATTGATGGGAAAGAAAGGTTTTGGCTTTTTACTTCTCCATCTTTATAAAAAAATGCGAGAATTATCAAAGGAAGGTGTAGATTGTGCTCAGGCTTTGCAAAACAAAGATTGAACATTTGGAAGCAGGGCCGTAGCAAAAAGAAAATCCAGGGGGGAGGGAATCGAAATTTTCCCAACCCCACCAGCTAAATTTCCCAACTTTCGAAAAAATTAAAGCCGAGGGATTAGTTACTACTATAATATATTAATTTTCTTACTTGGCTATCCAAAGATTAGCTGAAAGCTTGTTAGGGTATGCACAAACAAAAATAAATTTTCGTAATTATAAAAATAATAATGGAATTATTCTGCTTTGGACCAAGATCTTCCACCATATCTACCATGTATAGGAATATTCAATACAAATCTGTTTCCTGTTCTGTTTAAAATATGTTTTTGCGTTAACCAGCTGCCGCACTCCTACGAACGACAACCCTCAGAAGTCGAAACTTGTGCGAGCTAAGGATTAATGAGGTCTTACCTTTTACCGTGTGATTCCTAACACGGGTTGGACGATAGCGAGTGAAGATCGATCGTTCAGACTGGGGCTTGAACCACCGACCAACACGGCGGTCTATTCGAGTGAGTGAAGAAAGCACCCACGCCGAACCGCTTGGCTACCGACCGACCGAATGAAAGGAAACACTTAAATAATATTGTGCTTATTGTTTTCTACTATTATTTTTTTCTATCTTCACGGCCCGAAATTTACCAACTTTTTCTCAAGTCGAAAAAGCAGGGGGGGAGGCTCCCCCCCCCCTATGGCGACGGCCGTGTCTGGAAGGCAAGAAGATTTATGGACTTCCGGGAAGAAAAAAGCTCTCTTGAAACAACTACTTTCATACAAACATTAAATTACATGAAAGAAAAAATATTTTCGAAATAACTACTTTTATATGAAGATTGACAAAAAACACAATTTTGTATTCAGTTTATACTCCAAACATTCTGTATAGAATTGAATTTAAAGTGGTTTTTTTGTATAATTGTATAAAAACAGTTGTTTTGAAAGTATTTTTTCTTTCGTGTAATTCAATGTTCACATGAAAGTAGTTGTTTCAAGAGCGCTTTTTTCCAATTTGTATCTGAAAGTTACTTCTTTGCATTTTCTACACAACTCTTGAGTTCGTTTCGATATAAATTGCTTTCTTCGTTTCTTTGGAAGATTCCCACAAGCCAAAACATTTCCTTCCTAAAAATATACTTCTTTCAATTTAAATTGAATTGATCTAAGTCGCTGCCTCTGATATGAAATTTCCTTCAAAATTCAGTTCAATAAATAATGGTGAATAAGCTCTGATTTTTCATCATATCTCATTTTTGTTAGAAAGTTTAACAAACCCCCCCAAAAAATAGAAAAAAAAACACAATTGGTGTTAAATTTTATTTACACAACCATTTCGACATTATTCATGAATATACAGAATACATTGTGCTCGCAAAAAAGATTCCTATGTTAGTGTCCAGGACGGAAAAATAGTCACGCATGTTCCAATATGGCGAATCTTCTTCTTCTAAAAAACACCATAAAATACTCCGCTACTGTATTAGATCTATCGTTTAGTATAAGAACAATTAGTGTCAGCAATTTTTTATCACAGAATATGTCGTCAATTGATTGATGCTCAAAATTGCAACAAAACTTTAATAATAACTTTCTCAGAAGCCATCAGAGCTCAATAATGTTTCAACATAAAAATAGGGTAGTTCCTTTTTCTCATATCACAAAAAAAATCATAAAGTGGTTTAAATGCTATCTTGAAGAACATATCTTGTATCAAGCGATTTGGGCTACATACAGATATACCTAAATCACACATATACTACATCAAGTTGTTCGACAATAATTGTCATCATGAGACTACATTCATTGTAAATGTCAAGAGTCGACATCCATTACCTCCAGTTAACAATTGATGTTTTGAGCTGTAAATTGTCACATTGAGCAAACATTTTGAAAAGGTTTACAAGAAGTAATTATAATTGCAAGTGGATTCTACAATTGTTAATTGAGGTTAGGAAAATATACTTCAAATTGACATTTATAACCTCACTGTTATGATGAGCAAACATTCCCAATAGTTAATTAGGGTTAACAGAGTCTACTTCAAATTGACATTCATATCCTCGATTGGAATGGGAAGTGAATATCTTGAAGATTTACAAGTTGTTATAATTTTACTGGCCCAAATCTCAGTTGAAGTTAACAAGTATTTACTGTGATAGCCAACATGTCAATGTAACTGTCAATTTGTTGACAATTATTATCCGGTTGGAAGTTGCCATTACAAATAACAATTTCGAGTGTTTGAAAAGTTGAATATACTGATTTCATAAGAGTTATAATTTCTACTTTGAATCAATAATCGTCATCAACAACGTCATTTCTGTTCACTTGGGCTCCACTAAAATTCAATGTTTCTCACTATATGGAAGTGGCTTTGACCCTGGGACTGCTGAGTTTTTTGAACCTGGTGCTCTTAATATGGAAAATTTCTCCTTCATATCACAAACAACAAAGTCGCAGTAGAATAATACAAGCAGTAGGCTCTCTCACCACGTGATCCACCCAAGTTGCCAAAGACCTTCAACCACTCTTAGGATCGCGTTCAGTGCTGTAGTATTAAAGGATTCGACGTACCACGAGCATCGGATTAGTTATAATAAACGGTCGGAAATTATTGTGTTTAGTTTATTCGCTGTCGTTATTATTGTTTTTAGCTTTTGTAGTTGGTTATAAGTGATTTACGAACGAAATTGGCTCTGCACTTCGTTTCGAGGTCACTGAGAACTCGGTGAATTTATGAATGAAAGAAGTGGGAGTGGACTTATCAGTTGAGTTTTACTATGACTAAGTGTTTTGTTTGGATAATAACAGTATGGTGTCACTTGCCAATATCGGTTACAGATCATTTTTCTACAAAAATTACTTCATCAGATTTCATTGTAAATTGATCAGTGACGTCATTTGACAGCTTTTTGATCAATGATATTCATTGGATGTATGAAAGTTCATGTGAATATAGAAATGAAATTTTCATAGGAGTATATTTTGATTTTATATATTCCAGAGATCAATTTTGACAGTTGACAATATCATAAATAGGAAAAGAATATACTGTGGATGAGGTAATGCATACATTATATTTTAAGTTGAAGATATATAATTCAACACCCACCATTTCGAGCAGGCAATTACCAATAAAATAACTACTTCCAAGTGATAAAATCTATAACTGTCAGTGTAAGTTGACACTTTGGGAGACAGCTGTCATTTCTACAGAACATTTCTTCTTTAAAGTTGGCAATTGTTGATTCAAGTGGTAATTTCAAAAGTTGGAATGTCAATTTGATTTCATTAGATGACTATTTCAAATTTAGGATGATGATTTGATTCAAAGGTATGCAAGACCCAATTTGTGATTTTGAACTCCGATTCAAAATTAGTTTTGTAAGAAGTATAACACATCAATATTTTACAGCCACAAGATACAATTTGCAGGCAACTTCCCAACATAATTTCAGTCTTTACAATATTTCAACTTCCAAAGCAGAAAGAGGAACCACCCTGTGCACACATAAACTGTAACCCGATTTGTCCTGAGCTTTTGATCGTGTAACTCTCCGAAAATCTACAAATAGTGAAAGGCAATCGTTACTGTTTTTCTTGCGTAAGCGTATTTAAAATCTACCTAAAGAATACCTTAACCTAACCTAACCTACAACAGTTTTATGTATATATAATATAATAGACGAAAGCATTTTTGGCATAACTTTGATACAAGTTCCCGCTGTACTCTTATCGGGGCCGCGGACCAATAAATAAATACACCATAACAAAAAAATAAATTAGAAAGTTTGACATTTGCCCGGTAGATAACATTTCCTTCTTTCGCCTGGTGAAAATAGAGAGGTGAATAGAGAGAGAATATATTCATATATTATGTGGTTCGTTATAATGAGTTAACATGTGGGCTAAAACTTGCTTATAATCGTAGGGCACACTGGCATAGGCTCTTGGTGGTCGCGGGTTTTTCATAAGAACGGGTTGTTCGAATTCATGGTTGATGTCCCGCCAACCTGCAAAAAATAATAATCACAATATATTATGTATATATATATATATTTATATATATATAATATATATATATATATATATATATATATATATATATATATATATATATATATATATATATAATCTAGAAAGGTTAATGCAGTCAAGCTGCTGGAAAATAATTCCATGAAAATCAAAAAATAAATAGATAAGTACTCTTTGATCATTCCCATATTGATTTCAATTTAAGAGCCACCGGTATACAGCTGTTTCAGCCTATTGGGCATCGTCAGTACCGGGCAGGTACTGACGATGCCCAATAGGCTGAAACAGCTGTATACCGGTGGCTCTTAA
Organism: Leptinotarsa decemlineata; assembly: GCF_025532065.1. Taxonomy (NCBI): domain Eukaryota; kingdom Metazoa; phylum Arthropoda; class Insecta; order Coleoptera; family Chrysomelidae; genus Leptinotarsa; species Leptinotarsa decemlineata. The sequence continues at coordinate 1,173,166 of NW_027412556.1, read as the reverse complement.
ATTGAAATCAATATGGGAATGATCAAAGAGTACTTATCTATTTATTTTTTGATTTTCATGGAATTATTTTCCAGCAGCTTGACTGCATTAACCTTTCTAGATTTCATATCATTTCTAGACACATGTGGATTCGTTTTCCGATGGCATTTCAGGTTAGCTTCCCAAATTTCTGCTACCGCAGTTGTCGGTTGATTGGTCAAACCACCAACACTGACATAAAAACTTGGCAAGTTGACTTGGGTGTCACACCAATAGGTGGTTCCACTTATGTTTCGCTTGCGTTTACGCAGCTATTTTTATCAAGTACTTTCTTGGTTTTTTCTCATTTTGTCTTCAATCGAGGACCACCTGCCCGGTACTGACGATGCCCAATAGGCTGAAACAGCTGTATACCGGTGGCTCTTAAATTGAAATCAATATGGGAATGATCAAAGAGTACTTATCTATTTATTTTTTGATTTTCATGGAATTATTTTCCAGCAGCTTGACTGCATTAACCCTTCTAGATTTCATATCATTTCTAGAAACATGTGGATTCGTTTTCCGATGGCATTTCAGGTTAGCTTCCCAAATTTCTGCTACCGCAGTTGTCGGTTGATTGGTCAAACCACCAACACTGACATAAAAACTTGGCAAGTTGACTTGGGTGTCACACCAATAGGTGGTTCCACTTATGTTTCGCTTGCGTTTACGCAGCTATTTTTATCAAGTACTTTCTTGGTTTTTTCTCATTTTGTCTTCAATCGAGGACCACCTGCCCGGTACTGACGATGCCCAATAGGCTGAAACAGCTGTATACCGGTGGCTCTTAAATTGAAATCAATATGGGAATGATCAAAGAGTACTTATCTATTTATTTATATATATATATATATATATATATATATATATATATATATATATATATATATATATATATATATATATATATATATATATATATATATATATATTATTATATATTCAAGATATTATACTTGGGGTACCACAGAGGTCCATTTTAGGCCCACTGCTTTTTCGATCTATATGAATTATCTTCCGAAGTATATAAAACAAGGTTTCATTATCCTATTCGCAGATGACACTACCATAACAGTTTCCGGAAATACTGCGGAGGAGCTAGAAAACAACAGTAATTCAGTCATGGATGACATGATTTCTTGGTGTGATAGAAATCAACTAAAACACCCTTATCTAATCACAGGTGAAAAACAGGTAAAAGTTAGGTAAAAAATGACATTGGGAACATTAACAAGTAATTAGTTCAACGACTCTCGTTATGTAAGGGTTATGATTTGTCTAAATTAATATAAAAACATCAACATGGCCGTAGGAATTAGTCTTGGTCATTATCTGATGGAGCTAACTAAGTTAACAAAACGCGCGTGAAGAAGAAGTATTTTTGTTCTAGTGAGGGGAAACATTTTTCAAAAGAAATATATGTTCTATAAAGAGCTAAAGGCATTTAAGAACAGAAGCAATAGAAGAGTCCACTTAAAGAAAGTGAATTGACAGTGATACCCTGGCCAACGTTGTTCTCAAAAAATATCTCTTTCCAATGAATATTTTAAGGAACAATATGTATGATTACTTTCTTCGATATAAACTCCCATGCGAACGACATCGCGTGCATAGCTAGTGCAAAATAATTAACGAAATGAACCGAATACATATAAGTGCAAGAACGCCTTCACATTGGGTCGCGCGGCTGTCGCGCGACCTAACGTGGAGGTGTCACATACTCTGCGGCCCGGCGTTGACACCCGCATCGTACTGTGTGGTCCTTGTCTAGAAGTGTGACGGCCGCCGCCCTATAGCTCCGACAAAATTATAACGTCAATTTAGCAATACTCGTGTTTCGGTAAAAAAGTCGTAAGGTAAGCCTTATCTAAGGCTCTTTTACCATAATGCACTCACCTTGAAAGGATTCGCGGTCCATCCGTTTGTACCATTCACAGCAACAGGCACTGTGTTCACGGAAAAGGCAGTTATAGGTTGGAAGACCTGATGAGAAGATCCGTTCGATTTGATCGGGTCCCGGAATGGATTGGCGAACGACTGTGGAGTCGGTTGCACGCCGTTGACGTTTCCCCAGTTGACAGAGTTCACGCCTCCGCTGTTGAAGGGATTAGAAATGTTTCCGATCCCGTTTTCTTGCGAAGCGGAAAAAGCAGTCATGAACTGACCTGGAATGAATCTCTAATTGAATTAAACGGAAATAGATACAGGTCTGCGGTATTTTCCAGACCGGTAGAACATAATACAGTGTGTCAATTTTAAAATTTACAATGGGCTATATCTCACGAACGAAAGCTGATATCGAAACTCACCCCCATCAACCCTCTAGTCCCCACCCACCAAAACACAAAAAGGTTAAATTGCAAACCCCTACTTGTGATACATCATTGAAAAGACTATGAAAAACGCTATCCAAAGGTATAAATAATAATCGTACAGGGAGAGTTTTGACCCTGACAGTTCCATAGTGAATTTTTTACAATCTGTATTCCCACCCTTGAAACCGAAAAGAGACTGCACAGCAATGAAAGCAGCTCCACACTGTCCACGCTGCTACAATGGTACTGGATGGGACCAGCACCTACCATTTGAACTGACATGTGCATTCCTTGAATGGTTGCGGTCTGGACTGCACTGAAAGTGATGGAACTACAATAAAGCGCCAAAAAAAGAAGAAGAAAACAGTTACAGTCAATAACTTCAGCGACAACTGTCAGCTGTCAGTTGCCGCGCAATTTGGCAATTATACGGAATTAAATGGTTGTACTGAGAGGCAATAACGTAAAAACTCATGAGAAATACGACAACAAGATTCATTTTACTGTACCTTGACTAGGCGATCCAAATATCGAACTCTGCGGCGATGGGGAACTGTACACAGAACCCGTCGGCGTTGGGGAACTGTAAAGGGAACCATTCGAGCCGGTCGAGTTCCAGTCCAGCTGGCCCGACTTCTGGGACTTTATTTCGTTATCTAAATCTTTGAGGGCAGCGTATTTGTCTTCGGCAGGTTGAGGCTTCGTACCGTTCAAAGAACCATTCAGGGTTCCGTTCAGCGAACCGTTCAAAGGCGGAGGATTCGACTGCAGGTTTGACCAGTTGTTTATGTTGTTGAATGTCGCTTGTGTTGGGAAACCTGCACAGAAAAAAATATAGTTTCAGTTCCAAATGAAGAAAATCAACGAGATATTTGAATAAAACAAAGCTTACAATGTGATAAAATCGCGTACAGATACAAACATGTACATGTGGCAATGCCACATGTATATAATAATATATTTCTCACTCGTTTGATTTGCGACAAATTTCTGCGCTCGTGAGAAATATGTCGTTTTTCTCACTTGTTGTAGAATATAACTACTATTCCTCTTCATCCATCTTTCATTTTGTGAAAAAAATTATTGCTCACGTTACCTCCTTCAATTCCTTGTGAACTTATTATTAGCCGTAGGCCAAATAATTGTTAGTCTTTTAGGTCTTTTCAGGGGCTATGGTCTAGATCAAACGACGATATGTCAAAAAAATTACCCTCGAAATATCACGTCATCAGATTTGATGTTTTCGTCGGCAACATTGTCTTTGGCGCGTCCGCTGCCAAAAAGAAACGCTTCAACACACGCAATACCAAATTATCTATTTCCTTCAAACTAACAACAGTTGCTTCACCCAAAATATTGTATCCCACAAACTAATAGTCCGACAGCTGTGAGATTTGTACACGGATGTTAGGGTTAATCCATATCCATAGGTAACATTTAAGACTTGAGACCCAAAAAAATCTTATGATCATACAAGAGCTTCATTTTGAAAATTGATTCAACTTTTGGAAAAGTATCCTTAGCATTCCAAAGCTCCATAAGCAGCAATGAATAGGAAATCGAAATCTCTTTTTTATGAGATATTTCTCAATTCCCATTTGCATGTATGAACTTTGGGGGACGACACTCAAGTACGTTGAAGGTTTTGCGAAGACTTTAAGGGGTCAAAACTCTCACAGACCCGATATGGGTTTAAAGTTCTGCTCACCCTGTACAAAGTCCCTGATGTATTTATTACGCCATTGCACATTTTGGGAAATTAATTTGCAAAACAATTTCTGGAATAGATAAAGAAATAGGGCTCGATATTGTGTTTATTCAATGTCAAAGCGACCTTAAAATCTGTACGTAACGACGTTAACCCTTTAACGGTTGTTCTGAAACAGCGTGTGCTGGTAAATTATCTTCTATGGAAATGAGAACGATTCAGGAAATATAAACGAGAGCAGCTGTCAATGATTTCCGTATTTTTATGCGACCCTAATAAGTTCCTAGAGGCTATTTCTGATAAGTTGCATTATTGAGAATAGATTTAGTTAGATCAATGAACTCAAATAGAGAGGAAACATTTCCCTGTTTAGCAAGCTAGAATTTTTATGTTTATGTTCAATCGTTTTAGGCTAATTTAAGGTTAATTTTGTACTCTTTTCCTGAATTTTTTGCTTTCTATCTTACGTAGATACTACAAGTTCTGCTAGCTTAACGTTGAATGAAAGACGTACATACCTCAGAGTGGAACAACTCTACTAACAGGCGATAGTAGCAGATCTGGTTAACGGAACTGTCGAGGGAAAACAAAGGTACTGCAACGAATATACTTGCCTTTCCGACCTCACTCTACTCGTTTGGAGTAGAGAAGTGGACACGAAAGAGAAGACCCGAAATTGATGCACCTCCATAGAAGTCTGCATCCAAAATCATCCGTTCTACGGTAGTACTTTCCCCAACAACAGGGAGGCCGTAGACGTTTAGTTTGGAGGTTCTACTTGACAGAATGGTATCAGTAGAGTCATCAGGAGTTCTTCCTCTTCTTTGCATGAATCACCACCATCAAAAATCAGTACTTAGAGCATTTTTGCTGCCCAAGCGGCTAAAGAATCGGTATGGTTTTCGACACTGTACGAGGTGAGCCCTATAGAGGAGCCCAAGCGGGGATTTAGAGATTTACTAAAGCGCGGCAGATTAATATACAGGGGGATGCCTTGTACCCGGTTAAGTACCTCCACCAAATATGAGCCCCATATATAAGGCCGCCTGTGAGTGATAAAGGATCAGATTAGAAATTCTCGAGCGCGTCAGATTGAGGTAGGGTGAGTTAATTACCTGCTAAAAAGTGTATATTCCAGTAATCTGACAATTTGAGAGTGATGTAAAGAAAGGGGAGGGCAGCAAAGTTGTAAAAAAATAACATCATTTTCGACATTCTCGAGCGTAGCTATTTTTTTTTATTTTGAAGGAAATAATTCGAAGATAACGAGAAGTATATAATCTGACGATTTCCGCAAGCCGAAATAACAAAAATTCGCCGATAAAGTTTAATGCGTGCAGCTCTGTGATACCTATATTTCCCTCTCCGAGTTTCCATTCCTCTGTTCTCTATTCACTTTTTCTCTATCTATTACTCTCTCATTCCGTCCCCACTCTGAATTCTGTTGCCATGACGTCATCACAGCTGATCACAGAGACTCGTTCGTGATGAAGATGATGATTAATTAATCAAATGATTGATGGATGTAGCCGTTACTACGTGGAAGGAAATCATAATGAAGAAAAAAAAATCAAATTTTCCATGTTTTTTACCACTTTTATTTGTAACTAACGTTACATGTCCTATAAGGACATTTTCATACTTATACAATATATAAGTTTGAAAATGTCCTTATAGGAGAAAACTGCAGTAACGTTAGTTACAAATAAAAGTGGTAAAAAACATAGAAAGTTTCTTCTCTCTTTTCTTCATTAATTAATCAATGGATTATAAAAAATGAAATTTTTTTGAGCATTTTTTTTTATTTTCTCATAAATATTCTTTTTTTAAGTATTCTACTTAAAAAACATACACTTATTTATTTGCATGCTATTTCCTGAGCTTTTCAATTAATTAAGTACAATGAATTAAAAAAAAAATTAAAAATATTGTTTTTGTCAGATTAAGCGAATCCCTCTAGATAATCGTCAGATTATGAGACAGCACGTCTAAAACATAAAGATGAACCATATACCCACCTAACCTAGTGCTTCAATTTTTTCTTGCGAAAATCAGAAAAAGGTTATGATAATGGTTAAAACCCGTCGTTTCGCCTTTATAATCGATGAAAGAAACTTTTCAGCCAAAACATCCCGACAAATAATATTTATCCAAACTGTATGTGAGAAATCCTTTATTCATACAAGCACTTTTTTAGAAACCTACAGCTTCAAGAGTAGTCCGACTCTGCCGCAATACCATCACTCTCAGAACTCAGTTTCTTAACAGTTTTATAGGGGTAACATAGTAGCTAAAATACGTTGAAATGCTTGCTACTGATACCAATTTATTTTATAGAACGACGCCATTTCAAATGATAGCGATCCGGGATACTGAAATTAGATGAATTGAAAATATGAAATACCGCACATAAAGTGATATTTGCAGCAAAAAAGTACATAAATATTATAACATTATATTTAGAATGAAGTGAGTTAAGTTTTGTGACTAGAACATTAATACGTCGACAGAGTGAATTTTTGTATAATTAATAATTTTACCGAAAACATTTATACATGAGTGGCGCGCTAATAATTAGCTATATATTTGTCAATAAAATTTTATTTGCAGTAAAAATATCAATCTTTGAAACACAAACAATGTATTCAACAGTTTTATGAGTGCAAAAGTGAAACTTTAAAGTGGCTTCAACATTTCTATTTCTTAGTTTTCAGTTGGTGACATATCAATTATATTGTCCTAGTGTCCAATACAAAATTACTTATTGCGCCTTTCGGCTGTATTATATTTTATAACGCCTACTTGGAACTACTAAAAAACTCTTATAAAACTGTCTTCTGATTATTTTATAAGTATCGCTTAAATGTGTTGCAAAAGTGCAGTAAGGAAAGTCTTTACAAAACTACTTTTTAAGAGTGTTATACAAATTTTATAGTAACTGCCAAAATGTTTATAAAACTATTTTGTAGTGTTTGTGAAAGGCCTAACAAAATATTGATAATAACTATAATGTTTTATAAAACGGTACCAATTTCCTATTTATAGCAGTTTTATAAACACATTGAAAACATTTCTGGGAGAAATTTAGCTTAATAATTTGTTTCTACGAAACGTTTCTGCAACTATTATAAAATACGAAATTGCTAGTTGGGAGGCGTTTATTCAACCTTCGAAGATTGATACCAAACAGTTGTTGGACTACAGTGGGGATGAACTACGATATCTAACAGGCCTTCTTCACTTTCGACCTAACCTAACCTTGTTGGAAGATTCTATGATAATCACCAATCTTTGGATGGAAAACATTTCTGAGAAATGGGCATATCTTCTAATAAATATACTGAAGAAACACTGCAACATTTCTTCATGCAAAAAGAGCAAGACAACTTCAAGACAAAAGAGCTAGAAAGAGCATTGCTATGTTTTCTACAAAAGCATTTTGTGAGTGCACGCAAGAGCAAAACATATCATGTTTCTAGCTAAAAAAAAAAGAAAACAAATCGTCTGCCAAATCACTTACTCCAACGATTTGTGTTGCACTTTGGAAACAGAGGACGGTTGTTAAAAACAGGACCCTGAGTTTCGGAAAAATTCACGTCGAATATGCTGAAGTCTGCAAGAAACAAGTCACTGTCATTGATTCAATATTTTTGTAGCAATACTGAATATGGAGAAAAGTTTTAAAGTCAAAATGAAAGACAGGGAAAGGACAGACTTGACTCAAACACTTTTTATATAAGGTATTGTAACAAGTTAAATATTTTACTGTCTTAAACAAATTTATTTCCAACAATATTTCACTATCTCAAACTAATTTACTTAGCAACTAACGCTTAATTTATTTATACTATTTGAATTCCTTGTTTAACCGCTCGATTCACTTTCTGAACTTCACTGCCCTCTTGGGACGAGAAGCCGGCCTTATATATCGGTAACGATCGTTCTAGAATTCTGTAATCGTGTCGGTGCTCAACTAGAGTTTAACCGGCGGTTGCCGACTGCATTCCTTTTGCGGTGATGTCATGTGTTTGTTCGCTGGCTGACATATCGGTCACGGGCGGTTTCAGATTCGTAATAGTATGAACAAAAATGGACTATTCACTACTATGATGAAAACACCACTTAATGCTAAATGAAAGTTGAGACACAATATTGGTACATGCGTACACACCACAATTTTTTTTTTTAATTTGAGATAGGTGAAAGACTGAAATAAATTGATCAAAATTTGCGTAATACATCACTTTATATGTTCAATCAATGATTCTCCGTGATAGTTATTTTTCAAATCTATTCTTCTGTGCATATTAAGTCTGGGCTAGTAAATTTATATCGTTTAAAGAAACAATAGAATACTAGTCGTGAAAAGTGTTGACTAATTTATTATCGAGGCTAACGACAACAAAGCACCTTTTCTTAGCCATAATTGACCTACAAAAAGTAAACAATAAAGTACATAACTTTATAAGGCATCAAATATTGCAATTATGCACAAAGTTCGACGAGTTTATATATAATATATTTGTAAGATATGAAATTTACAAACTACGTAGTATTAATAACACTTCTGAATAGAAACATAAAATGTCCCAGAAGTTCCGGAAAAAGCTAAATCTTCATTCAATAACAACTACAATTTTTTGTGCATTAAAAAGTCATCAAAACCAATTTTTCTACGCGTCCTTCTGAATTCAATGAATAATCGGTCATATTTTCAGGAGTTTCATGAATATTTGTCACGAATTTGAACCACTCAGACGTCAAAAAAGTTGTTTCGCAACGGTTCTCCTATTAACAGATCGCAAACAAAAGGAAACGATTCTGTTACTCAGTAGACTGTAAAATTACCTAGACAGAAGGCGACAACAAAACCACTAACTATTTTGTTACATTTTAAGGCTCCACTGTCGGTTTGCGATCGTAGAAATATAATCGCTGAAGTGAATAGATTTGCCACTTTGTTGTACATGAAAACAAAATTGGAATCTACAAAAGCTTTCAATCGGAAGTTCTAAGAAACTGCTTTGGTTTTGATTTTTTTAATATTGTTTTGGTTACAATCTCCAAATCCTATATCGGTGAGGCCATTGAAAGTCCGCATTGCCGATCACAACAGAAACGCACAGCGAATCGAAAATAAGAGAGCATGTTTGGACCCATCAACATAACATCAAGTGGTCCCAAGCTGAGATCATCCACAGGGAGGAGCACTGGTTTAAGAGGAAGTTCAAAGAAGCTGCATATATTTGTTTTATCATAGATTTCATATCACATTACAGTCATTCTGGACAATGGAAGTCTGTTAAAGTGGTTCCAAAGTCAATTTCCTATTGGAATTCAATCTCTGTAAGCTGGGGATATCGCAAGAAAGCAATAGGATGCTTCTCACGAAGAACGATGTGGAGAGCGTGAAGGTAAAACAAGAAGCGGTATGACAAAATGATTCAGTTTAAAATCTGTTTCTCAGTCAACCAGCTGTCGCTCCCCTACGAACGATAAACCCCAGAAGTACTTGGGCGAGCTGAAGAATAACGAGGTCTTACCTTTTAACGTGCGATTCTTAGCACGGGTTGGACGATACGTAGTGAAAATCAATCGTTTAAGGATTTTTGCACTTGAGAAAACTTTTATGGAACTTAGTTGGTCTGTGGCCTACATTCTGGGTAGTACGTTTTAGGCAATGGTGACTCTCTATAGGGATCCAAAAATACAAAGATATATAGTACGCGCCAACTAAAATGACTCAGCGCAGAAACGTAAAATCGTTCTGTTTCGAAAGACTCCGCCCACTTAAGTTATATGTCGCCAATGTACTTATTGACATCAGTTTGTGTGACCAATAGCTATCTTCTGGGGCTGGTACAATTTGGTTTTGAATGCTCATCAAAATCTCATTTAGTTTGCGCGTAATTCACAAAGTATTCCGTTCAACAAACGAAAGAATAATAAGCAGACCATTTACTGAACAACTTCTCTCAAATTGACTAACTAAACATGTCTTGGACTATGAATTTGAACAAAAATGACTCTCGTTTTCTGAAGAAGAGAACGTACACCTACAACAACAAAAGATTGATCACGCCCTTCAACCGAAGAAAACCAGAAATAGCTAATTACATGCCGCAAAAGTTAATGACGACCGACTCTGTCGAGGTCAAGGTCCCGAGAATTTATATAGCGGTCATTCGGTTAAAGAACCTAGATCTATATAGCTACAAAAAAAAACTAATCTACCGGTGATTGCCGATTCAAATTGTTACGGAATGAAATCGATTGCAAAATTATTGTGCTGCTTTTTCCGTAAACATGCTACAAGGACACTACACGGAAACTTCGGGAGAGAGTGCCCATGTATCAACATATACAGCTTGTCAAATCTAGGAACGCCCAGTTTGTTCAATTTTCGGTCCTTGACTTGCAGAAACGTGAAACGGGCGTTGTCGTGGAGCACTTCTATTGACCAGTTCAGGCTGCTGCTGATGCAGTTTTCCATACATTTCATCGAACTCCTCACTGTTATGGTTTGGCCCGGTTGTAAAAAAAAATCTAGTGAATAATACCAGCCGCTGACCACCATAGAGTAACTATTTTTTGTGAGTTTTCGCCTTTGGAAGAGCCTTGGTGGCTCGTCGGTCTCCAACCATTGTTTTGACCGTCTCCTGTTGTCGTAGAGGATCCAAAAAAAGTATCGTTTTGGTTGCGCAAAAGCAAAGAAGAACAGACTTCGAAACGAGGCAATTTGTGTCGATCGTACAAATCGTGGGGCATCCACTTTTTGAGCTTGAGGTTAGTCTCCACCAGCAGGGTCCTCAAATCCTCGTCCTGGATAACTGTAGGTCTATCACTTCAGGGCTAAACTCTCCGGAACGAAATTTCTCACACCAACGTCGAACAGTGCCGAATGCCTGGTTTGCTGCTTCGGCAGCGCTTGAATACGTAGAGAAAAATTTACCAAAAATACCCTAACGACATTATAATCTGAAAATAATCTATAATAAATTGATGATTATAATTCAATTTTAAGTTGTCCTTTTAAAGTGTCACTGTTTTTCGTGTTTCTTCCTGACGTTTCGCTGGCGCGAGTGGCTAGCTTCTTCAGAAGTTCAACCATCATAGCTTGCTGTCCGATGACTAACTTTTAAGCTTCGTGAAGCGTATTTATGCCTTGTCAGGTAATCAGTTGTATTGGTACCTGCATTTGTACCTGTACTTGTACCTGGAACATTAACAATCTTGCTGCCTGTTGTCATTCTGCCCGTTATTCTCGAATTCCTTAAAATCGGGTTCCATATTCGATTGAGGTTCACCGCTTTTTCTTTTCTGTTGAAATTCTCCGTGATTTTGTGGATTTCTATTGCCTCTCGTATCAGTCGGTTATATTATCCCTGGTTGGGGGAAATTAGTTCTGTGTTTTCAAACAAAATTATGTGGTCTCCTTCACTGAGCACGTGTTCTGCCCGCAGCTGACTTGTCCGCTTAGCCTAGTCTGCAGTTCCTTTTATGCTCTTTCAGTCTTGTTCCCATGGATCTTTTGGTGGTTCCGATAAATACCTTCCCACAAGTGCACGGTATGCGATAGACCCCTGCTGCTGATAATGGGTCTCTTTTGTCTTCAGCCGATCTGAGGCTTTGTTGTATCTTCCTTGTGGGTTTGAAGACTGTTTCGATGTCGTGTTTATCCCATAGTTTTCCAGTTATGTCCGTGACCCTAGAGATAAACGGTAGATATGCGCGTGCAACCATCTGATCCTTTTTCGCTTTTTGAACCGTGGTGCCCTTCGGTTTCATGGCTTTCCTGACCTCGGAGGCACTGTATCCATTCGATCTCAAGGTCACTTCAAGGTGTTTCGGTTCCTTCTCCAGATGTTCTGGTTCACATATTCTCCGAGCCCGTTCCGTTTGAGTGGAGATGACTCCTCTCTTTTGACCAGGATGGTGGTTCGATAGTGCGTGCAAGTATATATCTGTGAGTGTGGGTTTTCGATACACTTTGTGTGTTAGTCTGGTACCGTATCGTTCTACCAGTACATCTAGGAGCTGATGAATAAAAACTTGTACATTTTTACAGTTACTGATTTGTCTGTTCACTTCATTTAATACGTCACTGTTACATAGTTGGTCCCTAGAGTAGTTTTTCGAACACATCCAAACTATCTATAACCGTCATTATATGGGAGTGCATATAAATATAGTGCACCACCTTGAGCAATCCGCCGTATTACATGTAGAATGGCGTCACTTAGTTTACCATGGATTATCATCCAAACTAAATGTGCATGGAGAAGTTTATTTCAGTCGGTTGCAGTTGTAAGAATTGGCCCATACATACACACAAACTTTACAAGTTTGTGAAAATTTGCAACAAATTTCAAAATATTTAAACAACCAATTATCGTATATCACTCTCACTTACAGGCACTTAGCACTTATAGAAATCTTTAAATAAGGAATGTACACCGAGAACAAAAGCTGGCTTTAAAGTTTATTCAAATTATCTATGAAATTGGTGGATATTTCGATTATGTTCATAAACATATTCAATTCATTACGATTTGTGAATTATCAATGCCCATCAGTGTTGCCACTTCTTTTGCACACCAGAATTTTGAATTTGATAATAATGAGTTTAGAATTCTGTAATGTGTTTTGGCTAGAATATATGCCCTAAAGAAAATAACGCCGGCCGCCACTGGTAGTCATAAAACAGTCGTGACGTAGCTAAGAGAGCGCGAATGTACGATGATTCCCCGCCACTCTAGAAGCAGCGAGAATAATGCTACTGGGCGCTTTGTGCCTATTTTTTGTATATCAAAACAACCCAAAAAATTAAAAGAAAGTTGATGAAATGTTTATTGGAATCGGTAGGACGATCAATATAATTTATTGTTTGAAGATGATTTCATGCAAATGTTGTCCGCGGCTCCACTTTAGATGGCCCCTGCGCCAGGTCCAATTTTGGCACACTCTCTCTAACATATCGACCGGTATTTCACGTATAAATGCTTCAATATTGGTTTCCAGAGCGCCAGTCGTTGCTGGTTTATCCCTGTAGAACTGAGCCTCAACATTACCCCACAAGAACTAATCCAAAGGCGTTGAATCACGCGATCTAGGCGGCCAATTGACGGGCCCCAAACGTTAGACAAACTGTTCACCGAAGACGGCTCTTAATTGGGCCATTGTTTCGCGTTGGCACCGTCTTGTTGAAACCACAAGTCAGGCATGTCCAATTCTTCCATTTTAGGTAACAAAAAGTCGTCAATCATCACACGCCATTCTCAATAACGTCCGGCCATTGTCGTCTTTGAAGAAGTACTGCCCGATGATGCCACCGATCCATAATCCACACCAAACAGTGACTTTTTCGGGATGCATCGGTAGCTCGTGCAATGTTTTTGGCTGTACTTTACTCCAGATGCGTCAATTTTGCTTGTTAACTTATCCGTTCAACCAGAAATGAGCGTCGTTGCTGAACACAATTTTTCGATATAAATGTGAATCTTCCTCCAACTTTGCCATCGCCCATTCACCAAATGTTAGACGTTGTGGGAGGTCGTGTGGCTTCAATTCTTGCACCAGCTGTATCTTACAAGGTTTTACACCCAAATCCTTTCGCAAAATTTTCCACGTAGTGGAGTAACAGAGGCTCAATAGCTGCGAACGGCGGCGCATCGACATTTCACGGTCATCGCGAACACTGGCGGATACAGCCGCAATATTTTCTTCGGTCCTCACTCAACGTATGCGTGTTGGTGGTTTAATGTCCAACAATGTAAACTGGGTTCGAAATTTAGTCACAAGCTTCCGAATAACTTCCTCAGTAGGCCGACGAAACTGCCCATAAATTGGAAGAAGTGGAATAATTTGCAAGCGTCGTTCATTCGTAAGTCGATTCATGGTTAAATTACAGACCAAACTGAACAAGTTTGACAATGACACAAGACACGATTCACGCGTGATCTGTCAAAAACAGTGTTGCTGAAAAGATACCAGCAAAAAAATTACTGATTACGTTGAGATCACGGTGAATGTCCAACAACTACATGTAGCGGACAAATAATCTCATCGGCCTGCAGAATTTTCGTTTCACCTGACCCCGATTGGTGTACGTATCAAAAATAGAACGGAAACCTTGCGAATAATAGACACGGCTTTTATACGATTATTTCTTTTATTCTAGAAGTGCATGTCGCAAGTTGCGCACCGTTCATTGTTTTCTTTTGTTACACAGTTCAGCCACTTGAATGGCCAATTTTAGACCTACCGGGTGACTGCAGCAAATGTTTTTGAATCTTTTTCGTAACTAGTGACACTATTCTCGGCTTTAAACGGGTAGCAGGGTAGCACTTTGATGTTGTATTCATAAAATCCCTAACAGGATTTATCCTGGAACCGTATTTCGAGAAAAAAAAACGTCCTGGCTTCTTTATAAAAAATAACGGGATCAAAATGAACTCTTCACAAAGATGTGTGGATCATGAATAGAATTTACTTTCAGTTACTAACTGGAAGAAAAAAGTTCTCCTTAATCAACTACTTTCACGATATTGAATTATAGGAGAATCGCTTTTTTCGTTGACCTCTACAAAAAATTACATTCAAAGTACTAATTCCCTAAAGGAATAAATATAGTTTCAAAAACTAAAAAACACGCTTTTAAAGAGCATCGAACTAAAAAGCTGAAAATATTTTTTTATAAGCTTAAAACAATAACGAAATAAAAATACTAGTATTATTGTGCAATAAGCGACGGGATCTTGATATACAAAAACTATGACACAAAGCGCCCACGATTTTTTCAAAATAATACAAGTATTTTTCGTTCGTTATTGTTTTAAGCTTGTTAAAAAATATTTTTAACTTTTCAGTTCGATGTTCTTTAAAAGCGTGTTTTTTAGGTAGGGTGTAAGCAACTATTAAATTTCAAGGTCAAAGGTCACAAAAATCGGTGTTTTGCGCTTTTTTTTTGGAAATATCTCATTTCCTATGGGTTTTTTGCTATTTGTATTTATTATCAATATTGTAGAATACAAAATTTTCTACAAATTTTGTTTGAAAAAATTTTTTATACGGTGAACCGTTTTCGAGATAGAGGGCGGAGAGCGCGCGGTCACAGCATCACTTCAGGTCAACCGGTGCCTCCGGTCGAAAACGCGCCATATATAGTTGATGAACTATCGATAAATCAATGATTATAAATATTTGTCAATTTTTATTAACTATTATATTATATTTTATCATTTTTTCAATAACTTATCCACTTTTTATTCAGTATTAATTTATTTAACAACACTTACCTGCCCATGTAATTGCAGAATTGTTAATGAAAATATAGGAATTATATTTGAATTTTAACCTAATTAATATTTATAACTTCTTACATGATGAAAAAAAAAAACAAATAAATTATGAATTAATCTTTTTATTAAAAAATATCATTGAATACATTTATTTTTATTGAAAGTAAAGAAATGGAATAAAGGGTACAAAAACTACAATTTATAATTTTAATCATCTTCTTCCTCTTCATCGTCGTCTTCTGGCTGCTGGCAAATTTCAAACTGGTCTTCATTATCGTCTTCAACGACATTTGTCTCAAGTTCTTCCATGATTTAGGGGTCAAAGGTTCCATCTTCGTTAATGTCGCTCTGATATGGTAGAGCATTGAGACAAGCTTGCCCATTACATTGGCCACAAGCTAAAGAGCATTGCAAGCCCGCTTTCCTGCATCCGCATCGCGAACCACAACCACTCTTGCAGTTGCAGAAAATTGTATTTAACAAATCTTCTGGAGCAGGTGGTGAAATTGTCATGATAGGCTCCAAAAAATCGTTTCGCATTGCCCAACCCCATACCTGGGGTTCCAAATCATGTCCTAACCAAGTTTGAACTTGATAATATACACGGTTGAAATGTTGATGAGCAGCTGCACTTGTTGGTGGAATATTTGAAAGCTGCACAGGTTTATTAAGTTTTGTAGACTTGACGTAATGCATATAACGAAGATGATCGAGACTTTTCACAGATTTCGGAGCATTATAGACTGCCAATAAGGTTTGAGTTCCACTCTCTAATAATCTCTGGGCCGAACAATTTTCTTCCTCAAATGCTGTCAGTTTCTCAAAAACTTCTAAAAATGATTTTTTTCCCTTTTTAAAATGCGCAGAAGTTGTGTCACAGCCACTTAATGCGTGCAGAAATAAAATATGTTTTTTAGAATGAGGATAATTATCAAAACTTTTATTCGAGTATATCTCCGTTTTTACATTACCTTTCCCAACTTTTTTAAAGAAAATTTCTTGTTCGTAAGACAGTGTACGCCCAATTAAAATGACAAGTAAATCAATATCTTGTCCTATTATAACTGCAGTTTTTTTAGACTTTGGTTCTTCAATTGCAGTTTCAACAATAAGAACATCCGCATCATCTCTGGCTTGTTTAGTAGTAATATTTGCAGCTTGTAATTTTTCAATTAACATATTAATGAACTTATCTTTGTTATTTCGATTTGATAAGAATTTTTCTTGAGTAACTGGTACAACCATTGTTTCATCGAAACAAACTCTATACGTTTTTGAAAGTGCAGCAGGTCTTCTCTGCTGCTCCATAGCTTTTACGTTCTTACTGTAGTCTGAATATCCGTCAAATACAACAATTATTTTGGAACTGTAATGCCTCTGTAAATAATTCATGTATTCATCAAAAATAATAAATAAAAATTGACAAATATTTATAATCATTGATTTATCGATAGTTCATCAACTATATATGGCGCGTTTTCGACCGGAGGCACTGGTTGACCCGAAGTGATGCTGTGACCGCGCGCTCTCCGCCCTCTATCTCGAAAACGGTTCACCGTATAAAAAAATTTTTTAAACATAATTTGTAGAGAATTTTGTATTCTACAATATTCATAATAAATGCAAATAGCAAAAACCCATAGGAAATGAGATATTTCCAAAAAAGCGCAAAAAACCGATTTTTGTGACCTTTGACCTTGAAATTTAATAGTTGCTTACATCCTATCATATGTAGGTTTTGAGACAACTTTTAGGGTGTCAATATACAAGTATTTACAGACTTACAGCTGGGTATCTCGAATTCCGAGATTCTTACCTAATTTAAGCTTAAATGACTGGATTATGTTGCAAAATTTTGAGTAACAAAAAGTAAGTTATAATAACCGAGTATCCATGTTATTTGCAGGTACAGAATGTACGAATGTGTAATAATTTCTAAATTAGATGTTGAAAATGACCTCCATTTTCCAATATCATAGGCTTCTGACGGAATCAATTTGTGTTTCAATTTATGACCAACTTTTTTGTTACACCTTGTATATCCACGACATTCAGACAGACGCGGTAGAGATGGCTGGAGCCAGATTCAAGTTTCAAAGTTTAACAGTCCCTGTTGGAAGACAGTATATTTTTCATTCGTGTAAATACGAAAGCAGATCATCTTCACATTTTTGTCGAAAGTTCATTTTGAAATTAATTACTCTCTACCTTTCTTTGGAAGACTGATTCCCACATTTTTTTGTATGAAGATGGAGAAGTAGAAAGCCAAAACTTTTTTTTCTCAAAAATTTATATCTCCTGAAAATATGCCCTTGTTAAAGTAAACAGTCATTCTATATTGTTTGATACTGTTCAATTTCTGAGGGAAAAAAAAAAAAATTTAATCAAAACTCACCAGTATTCGTCGCCGTATTCGCGCTGTTCCCGAAAACGGGATTATTGTCGAAGTTCGCGAAACCGTTCTGCTGCGGCGCGTTGATCTCCTGGTGGTTGCCGTTCATCGTGGTAGTCTTGCCAGCCCCGAAAATATCAGCCCGATCGAAATCAACCGCGAACCCGCCACTGACGTTATTCCTGTTCACTTCCGGTCTCGTCCTGTGCGCCGACTGCATCTGAGCCCCGTTGACTTTCGCCGCTTTCGGAGTGTCCGTAGTCAACGGCGACTGCGACGCCACCTCCGACACTTTCGAATGGACCGGGTCCAGGTAATAGCGACGTTTCTCGTATTTTTCCACCATGAAGTCTTTGATCGATGTTTCGTCGGTGCCCGGCGACGCGCCCTCGTACAAGCCCAGCCACACCCTACGGCAGTATTGGTTGCCTCGGTTCCGCAGCAAATCTATTTCTTCGTTGGTGAATGTGGCCATAGATATCGACTTCACTCGGTGTGGCGGCGTGATTCCGCGTCTGAAACAAAATGGGACGCCGTTACAAAAAGACCTAGTCATGGAAAACAACAAGTACGAGGGGTCTACAAAAAGTTTCGAGTCAAACAACGGCCTTTTGAGCTAGTGTGACCTGGTGAATATATCGGTTCAAGAGGGTGCCTACAAATTATCTTAATGCAGAGACATGACATCAAAGGGCTAAAAAAATTAATATTTGAACATGGTTTACCTATAGAACGAATGATTATTTAAGCGAATCAATTGAAAACAATAAAGATGGTCCAGTGTAGTACGCTATACTTTCATTTCGGCTACGTTAATAATTTTAAAATTACTAAAATTGTTATTGTCGAAATTCTTTTTGCACCTATCAAAAATCATCAAAGGACAAAATGTCCTTAGAGTAGTCCAAGGAATAGTCCCTTAATTTTTGCCGCACGTTTAATAAACACCCTGTGTATACGGATACGAAAATAAACTACAGGGGAATTACGAAATGTCATTGTTTTGACCAACATGTTGATGACGTCATTATCGTAAGGAAAAATATCAGAACAGTTTCTTCAAACAAGCATCCTTAATATGCATACAAAGTTCACATGATAAAGGTTATAATAACACATTCTTGTTTTGTATTGATGCAACACTAGATAATCATAAAAATATATCCAATGACAATTTTGATTTAATATGATCCCTTAGGTCCCATTTGAAAGTTAGTAATTACAATAAAGGATCCCTCAACATCCTCATCATTTATCGGAAATTCTCACCGATGGGTACGCATGTTGGCATGTAACTTCAAATAAGGAAGTGTCCAAGTCGTATTGAAGAGAAAAGTTAGTAACGGTTTAAGATATCGGACATGGCGATAAAACTCCGACTTCCGTCAGAAAACACAAATGCAATGCAAACCAAACAATGAAAATAAACAAACCTTCATCTACCAAAACTTTTATCTCACATCCGAACGAGACGATAACGCTGGAGGAGAATCTTGGCTTGAATACAGTGGCATTTAATATTTTATAAAAGGGGCTTATCTCGGTTAGGAATTTGTATTTCCCCTTATCATCAATGAAGAAATAGAACGGATTTTTGCGGTTGTTATGAAAAAACTATACTATATGGCTTTTTGAAAAATTATACCATATGCGTAGACGACACGTATGCAAAAGCATAGTTTATGTTTTTACATACTTACGTTTGTAAACTTTTTACATACATATGTATGTAAAAATGTATACTTTTTTGCGAATAGTAGGTATCTGAATAACTTGACTCAAAATAATTGTTTACTAAACTTGTTAACAGATCAATAACAAGTAATTATTTTTCACGGTGAAGGCTTCTAATATGTGTAAATCACAATTTACACAATACTAACAGCTGTTTTGATACAATGTGTTTGAGAATGGGGGTAGAAAAAAACTTTTTAAATAAAAAATGACAAGTTGACAAGTTCATTCCAAAAATTGTATAGAACCTCTCTTTTAAACATTCTTCATATCTGTCGGATACAACATTCAAATTCCCTGAAATATTTATTTCGAGAACGCTTTATTAATGTTCAAACTGATCTACAACACGTTTTTGTTGATAGTGCTCCGTTGTCTAAGATTCGAATATTATGAATATTGCAATCTCGGAAATTGTTTCTTAGTTAATGCACTTTGATCAAGTTTGTCGAAGAAATAATTGATTGTAAAAACCCAACAGTATCAGTTGGTACCAACAAGCAATCCCAATACCCAGAATAAAAATATTACGACATGCCAGATTAATAAATAATTACAACTTCACAATCCCCTCGATTATTTCCGTAATTCTATTTCCTATTATTTTCTACTGATGGTTGCTCTTATTCAACTATATACAGGGTGATTCAAAAGTACTTTGACAAACTTCAGGAGGTGATTCCTCACAATATTCTAATATGAATTGTCCAAATAAATAAATGTCCGGAAACGCTTCGTTTCCAAGATACAGGATGTTGAAGTTTTATTTTTATTTTCGTTTTTTTCAAATAACTTTTGAAATACTGAACTTAATTAAACGAAACTTCGTAATAGGAGGTTTTTGAGGTGTCGAATTCGAACCTGACGTTCTTATTGCTCTTACTCGTAGGGGGCGCCACCTACAGGTCTTTTTCTTTTTTAAAGATTCATTTCTTTTTTGGGCGTACTTCTAGCACATTTTTCAGTAAAAAAATCGATTCCTCTATCATATCTACGTAAATAAGCTACCCTTGTTACTAGTCACTGTAAGCAACCGTTTTCTAAATATTTGGACTTGAAAACTTCAAGTCGATTATTTGATAATCGATGCATGTTGAAGTTATTACGAATATTTTGCTTTTTTCACAAGAATGCTTTGGAAATGAATTTGACGTTTTACTCGTTTGAAGAGGTCATTACTGTTGGGTACGTTCCTTTATGACATCCTTAACCGAAATAGTTATTTTTGTATCAAGGGTGCATAATCAGTATTTGTTTTAATAAAATTTGCAAAAAATGTCAACATTTTATTTCAGGAAATTTTGAATATATAGAATAAACTAAAATAAACGAAACTAAATTGTATTCAAATAAATTGTTGGAAGTCTCCACCTTCAGCGAAGACACAGGCAGTCAGTCGTCTAGTCATTGAATCTCGTACCCGCTCAAAAATTATTGGTGTGTTTCTTATTGTTTCACAGGCGTCTACTATTCGGTTTCTTAGATCTTCCTCGTTCACTACTGGAGTCTTATAAACTAGTGACTTCAAATGTCCCCAAAAATAAAAATCTATCGGGTTTAGATCTGGGGACCTTGGTGCCCACGCCTGGTTAGGTTCTTCTACACCCCTACCGATCCATCGATTTGGATAGACTGTGTTGAGGAATTCCCTGGCTAAAACGCTAAAATGGGCCGGAGTCCCATCATGCATAAACCACATGCGGATACGAATTTCTAATGGTAGGTACATTCTGAAGTAGTCCCGGCAATTCATTTTTTAAGTTTCTAAGTCTAAGTGTCTGTAAGTTGCGCCAATCAGTCGGAGCGGAAGAAAGAAAGGAACTATCAAGTAATTATCAATTATTGCCGCCCATACATTTACAGAAAATTGATACTGATAAAGCCTTTCACTAACTGCGCGCGGATTTTCGAGAGCCCAAATATGGTTGTTATGAAAGTTTGTGATGGCATTTCGGGAGAAGTTTGCCTCGTCCGTGAAGAGTACATATCTTAAATATTGAGGATTTCCAGCCAATTTTCTCAAAAACCATTGACACATAGTAATGCGTTGGGGAAAGTCTCGTGGCAAAAGAGCTTGTACCCTTTGAATATGGTATGGATAAAACTGTTGATCGTGGATAATTCTCCAAACTGTGGACTGAGTAGAATTGACAGCTTCAGCAATTACTCTTGTGCTTGTTTCTGGATTCTCCTCGAGAGCGTTCATAACAGCTTCTTTCAATTCTGGGGTTCGGACTGCTCGTGGTCTTCCAATAATATCAGCTGCCCTCTTGAAGCTACCTGTTTCTGCCAAACGACGGTGGAGACTAGCAAATGTTGGAGTTGAAGGCAGTACTCGATTAGGAAATCGCTCCTGGTAAATACGTCTTGCTTCGCGCGCATTGCCATCCGCAAGGCCATAAACGAAATGCATATCGGCTAAATGAGCATTATTGTTTAAATAATCCATTTTTTCAAAATTAGTGTTTTCTACTTTTACTTACTTACGGAAACTTCAACAAAACGCCTGTCACAAAATATGTAATTACCAAAACTACTCACAAACGTCAAATTTATTTCCAAAGCATTCTTGTGAAAAATGCAAAATATTCGTAATAACTTCAACATGCATCGATTATTAAATAATCGACTTGAAGTTTTCAAGTGCAAATATTTAGAAAACGGTTGCTTACAGCGACTAGTAACAAGGGTAGCTTATTTACGTAGATATGATAGAGGAATCGATTTTTTTACTGAAAAATGTGCTACAAGTACGCCCAAAAAAGTTATGAATCTTTAAAAAAGAAAAAAAAACGGTGTAGGTGGCGCCCCCTACGAGCGAGAGCAATAAGAACATCAGGTTCGAATTCGACACCTCAAAAACCTCCTATTACCAAGTTTCGTTTAATTAAGTTCAGTATTTCAAAAGTTATTTGAAAAAAAAAACGAAAATAAAAATAAAACTTCAACATCCTGTATCTTGGAAACGAAGCGTTTCCGGACATTTATTTATTTGGACAATTCATATTAGAATATTGTGAGGAATCACCTCCTGAAGTTTGTCAAAGTACTTCTGAATCACCCTGCATACGAGTGTGACAAAACTTTCATCAAACTCTTTTAAAAACACTGAATTGCAAAAACAAGTGCCAATCGGTACCACCAAGCAATTCCACTACCCAGAATAAAAATATTATGACACTCAAGTTTATTGGAAATCAACAAATAATAATTATAACTACACGATATGTTCGAATTTCATTTTTTACGCAATCATACATATTGCGCGTTAGACTGACATTCATTTCTCTGGACGTAACAGTGACACGCTCACCTCTGACCCTAGAACAGACGGTGGACTAGTTTCTATTTCTGCGCCTTTATCTAATCGAGACAATCAACAAAAAAGTAGTTGATTGAAATTCGAAAATATCTGGCAACAAGAAAGACTCAGTAAAGACCATGTAAAAAAAATTGTATCGTAACTCTTTCATTTATTATATAATGGAAAGTCGAAAAAAAACGTTTCTTGCTCAAAAACTGATGTCTTCCTCTTTCAATTTCCCTTTAGTTATTTTGTTCAAAGTTATAATTTTTTACCAGGATCTTTCTTTGGTTGCAGTTGACCCGAAAAGTAGGTAGTCAAAACTGTGTTGAGATATCCGTTCATCAATATTTGACAAGATAACATTACCAAGGGAAATGATAAAACCGAGTGAAGGACAATATTGGTATTTCAACAAATTGAACTATCTTATCTCTGTTTGCAGTAAGGATAAAACTTTTCCTCGCAAATTTAGGGCACTGAACTATGGAATTGGATTTTCAGTTCTACATTAATGAGGGGGGGACGTGTTTTCCAAGACTATCATTGAGCATTTAATGTTAGTGAGATATCCGCTTGAATATGACAATTAAAAAGCCATCATCGACGTCGTTTTCGAGAGACTTGACTTAGCTTACAATATTTTATTTAGATTTTATTATAATAACGATAAAAATAAAATAAAAACAACAATAAAAATTAATTGGCGCTCCGGGCGACTTCATTGATTCCAGTGGCGCATTTGCTTTTTCAGCTGCAGGAAAACCCGGAAAAACCTGCAGCACCACATCATCTGAAGATCTTGATCTAAACAATGTCCTCTCTCTTATAAAACAAAATGTAGGGTGTCTCCAGAGGCTCCAATAAATTCAATACATCACCAGAACACTTCGTGACACGACTATCGTCAAACTTAAACCAGTCCGTTTCTTCTTTGACCAAGGCGACCAAAGCTTTGACCAAATTCAACGCCAGAACCACAGTGAACAATGACCGCATGAATATTATAATAGTGGTTTGCTAGGTTGAAATGTTCATCTATTTCGAACCTTCCAAAGAGTTTCTTGCTTCCGTTAGAGGTTGAGTCTTGTTTTAATTATATGGAAAAAAGTTCCTACATCAAAAACATGACCCCAAATAGTGAGCAGTATTCCAAAACGGCTCAAATTCGAGTAATAATGTCATTCCAGTAGATCATTACGGAAACGTCATAACTAAAAATTGTCCCGTCATTCCCCGTTATTATTTTCTGCACCCAACATGTTCATCGACTAGCTAGTATAAAAGGTTGAACAACGACACAGCTAAAGACATTATTCAATCTCAAAGATTTGTTGTCTCAATGATATCGAGGATGGAAAGGATCTGTCTGAGTGTTCTTGAGAAGAACCCTTCACCCCAACAATTTCGTTCACGCTTTCATTTTCTTTCCTTTAGGGAATTGCTGTAGCCCAACCATTTTCAAGTTATAAGCAAAACAAACAGCTAGTATAGAGGGTGTAACTAAATAAGTGTAAAAATTCAAGGAGGTGATTCCTAATCGAAAAAAAGGTAGGATCTTTCATATAAAGAAATTTCATTGGAGCATCCCTTGTTAAGATACAGCCCCTTAAAGGGGGTACATAAAATTTGTATAACAATTTTTTTCACAAGCACTAAAAAAGTAACAATATTGAAATTAACCTGACGTTTTGTACTACCAAAGACACTTAGCCAGAAATTTATTTGGTTTACCCCATGGTAAAATAATTTTTTGCTGCGAACTGGTTTATTTTGGGCAAAAAACCCAAGAGACATTTTTTGTGTAGAATGAAACAGGCTATCGGAAATAAATTTTTAAATGGTAAACAAATAATAAGACAAAAAGTTACATTGGAAATAAATTTTAGGGGTTGCGTTTTCCACCCCTTACAACCATGGGGTAAACCAAATACATTTCTGGCTAAGTGTCTTTTTGGTAGTACAAAACGTCAGGTTGATTTCAATATTGTTACTTTTTCAGTGCTTGTGAAAAAAATTGTTATACAAATTTTATTTACCCCCTTTAAGTGGCTGTATCTTAACAAGAAATGCTCCAATGAAGTTTCTTTATATGAAAGATCCTATCTTTTTTCGATGAGGATGTTCTACACTTATTCAGTTACACCCAGTACATGCTCATACAACAAACAGCAGATCAGTAGTCTCATTGATATCGAGGATGAGAAGGATCTGCCGAGAAAGTGCTTGAGAAGATCCCTTTACCACAACAATAGAGGGTTATTTCGTTTACGGTCTATATTAAAAAAACAACTTTTGACGAAGTTTCTTATATTGTTATCATTTTTTTTCGGCTAATCGCTTCCTCTCAAGGAGTCACATGTCAACTGATCTCGACCACCCAAATCGCATCTGCCGCTTCAAAGACAACGTGAACGAGCTACCCAGAAAACGTTGCTCACTTGTTTCGTATCTGGCACCGATTGTGACGGCCTTGATCGAGTCCGGGAAGTAGTAGCAGCAGCAGCCTGTGGACCGATACGGCGATACCGATAATGTAACGCGAACCTTGGAGGCACACGCTTATCACTCCGTCATAATACGGGGGTGGGCTAACAAGTAATGGTGTGTGCAAGAAACGGAACAAAAGTTCATAAACCTAGAGATGAATAAACAGGACGGCATTATTTTTATTAACACGCTTTATTAGGTTCACCTGTATGTATTTATGTTTGCTACTCTCAAACTGGGGATCTGTATTTGACAGAATTATCGACAGTGATGCTTGATCTATTCGCGGGCAGATGGCGCTGTACGTAATCTCCTTGATATATCGACATTATTGCTTGATCTATTCGCGGGCAGATGGCGCTGTGGGTAATCTCCTTGACATTATTCAAACTCACTTTACATGAATTTCTTCATTTGAAAATATTTTTTTTATTAACACGCGCGCCTGCTGCCTCATTTTTTAACACGCTTTTATTATTTCAACAGTTCGGACTTAGAGCCTTGATGATTCTTCTTCTGGTTCTGGTTCAGATGCTGTCCTGTCCAAATTTTATGTACCCCCTTTAAGAAGCTGTATCTTAACAAGGGATCCTCCAATGAAATTTCTTTATATGAAAGATCCTATCTTTTTTCGATGAGGAATCACCTCCTTAAATATTTTACACTTATTTAGTTACACCCTGTATATCGTAAATAAGCATCAAGAAAGGGAATCAGGAATTTCCACTCACAAGGGGGAAAATGTGACTTAATGTGACAAAACTAGTATTATATATCTAGTCGTAAGATTCATATCAGAGTTAACTTTTCAATAGATAAGTTGACCTTTTTCTTTCTCACCATACATGTTCGAAATATACTTATTTCAAACCTACGGTGCCGTCACAGAGTCACTTTCATCTATCGCCGAAAAGAAACAAATACGCATAATGCATTTTATCGATGAAAGACAAGGTTTGTTTTGGATCCGCCACGAGTACGACGAACTGTTTGCTTTTAAATATAAAACGCGATAGCGAGTTGCAAAAATACGTATTTCAAACAGAATTCGATTGCTCAAGAAATTGATTTTCGAAGGAAATGTAACGGACTATCACGCTTGCTATGCCGCTTCTTCGATTCGTAAACAAATGAAACTGATGTGACGGTTTTTAACAATTTTTCCACTTGACTTAAAAACAACATAATATATAATGTTGCCAATGATTTGTCAACAATTTTGTTTTTTTTTTCATCATGCAAAAGTGCTACAGTGAACAACTCAGCAAATAAGATGAGGGGTATCTACGAATAGAATGTGTTTCGATCACCAAGTGATCATCTTCAAGAGAAATATTAGATCCTCCTCTTGAAACACGAGGCAAGGTGTTTTTTATTTTTATCTACAACTTGTTTTATCAAAATTGGTGTAAACTTACCTTTTCAAATCTCAAACACACTGCAGTTTTTTGAATGTAAAATTTATTTCTCATTATTTCGATTTGATATCAAAAAAGCACCCTAATTTTCAATCAAAAACTGTCACGTCAAAATATGTTTGAAAAAAAATCGATATGCTTCTTGTTCTTCGAAATCTACACTTCTTGATGGTGTAAAAAATATACATTACTATTGGAAATCCTCTCCGAAAACGGAAAAAAAAACGAAAAAATCCGAAAAGTTTCTGTTTCATCATTGTGTAAAATTTAAAGCTTTTAATGAAACTTTACACTTTCCTTACTTGAAAATTGTTAGATACCATGCTCTCTAAATGGACCTTGTTCTTGCGGTAAACGCAGACAGTAATAAGAGTTTTGTTCCTAATGCTCTTCTACTGTCAGCTAAAAATATAAAACAATAATCTGCTGAATACCATGAAAGTATGACTGCCAGTATTTTTGAAAAAGGCTACGAAAAAAGTGTTATTGGAAGCTATAAAAGCCCATGGTCATACTAATCTGAGTCTTTCTGTAAATTCAATTCGATCGAGATGATTTGGGCTGTTGTTAAAAAACTGAGGAAATATAACCAATCTTCAACAAATATTGAATCCGTACTAGGAAATATACGAAAAGTTATCAATGAAGTAAACAACAGTGGTGAATGGATGATATTTGTACAGTATATCATAGAAAAGGATATTACTGGAGTTTTTTCCCAAAACCAAATCGTTATTTTTAACATCTCGACACGTGTTTCGATCACCAAGTGATCATCTTCAAAGAGTTTTAATCTTCCTCTTTGAAGATGACCACTTGGTGATCGAAACACGTGTCGAGGTGTTAAAAATAACGATTTGGTGTTGGGAAAAACTCCAGTAATATTCATTACTACACCAAAGGTTCCAAACAGTGCGTCATAAGTATAGAAAAAGATAATGAATATTACATTTCACCTTCCATCAATCCCAATATTATAACCCCAAATTCAGATTCAAGTTGCGTTTTTATTTGATTCTCATGTAAGTACAAACTGTTTTTTTGGCATTACTCTTTACTACTAATAAAAAAAATCTGTGTAGGTTCATAAAAAATGAAATGAATTTGGAAAAAAATTATACCACGCCACCACCAATATCTGATTTATGTAACATGACACTAAACATGTTCATCAACTGAGTTTTTCAATTGATGAGTTAACACTCCTGTCTTCAACGAGAGCTGCAAGAGAAAAACTTTGAGAGTATCATCAAATGCAACCTTTAAAAGTCGATTGTTTTGATCACTGTCTCAATTAAGTACACCACATCCACGAAATCTATTGATATTCACCGAATATTAATGGTGACAGGTATGTTCGATGATTACTATTAACATATTTCATTCGTCACAACATAATTTGTACTACTTTGCACGAATACTTTAACAAATGATGACGAACTGGAAGATCCTTAATGGTGCCTCTCTACGTAGAAATGGGAACAGAACGATACAATGAACTTGAGCCTCAACAATTTCCACTTTCGTATATTAATGATGATGTTTCAAGAAATTTCAATATGTTCAGCTGAATGGTTTCAGCTCTACGGAATATAGTGCTTCTTCCGGTGTTCCACAAGGGTCAAATCTGGGACCGTTGCTCTTCAATATCTTCATTAATGATATTGCAGATGTTATAGATGTGTATTTCCTTTTATATGCCGATGATCTAAAACTATACTGCCTCGTTGAGAACATAGATGATTGTGTGAACGTCTCAGCAAACGTAGGACGGGTTGTAGAATGGTGTTATCGAAATAACTTGTCGCTGAACCCGGATAAATGTAAGGTCATGTCCTACAGTTTAAAAACGAACATCTTGGGCTATGTCCTGTAGAGTATTGTATTACAAATAAATAAATGTATAAATAAATTTGAAACAATAAACTCTCACAGCTAGCGAAAAACAACTGACTACCAGGCTAATACCACGACGAATATTGGTTAACATTCAACAGACATTTGGGCAAGCGTGACAAAGAGCAGAAAAACGAAAATCCAAAATTTAAAACCAACAAGCAATAGCAATGGCGGATTTATTTCGGTTTCGTTAACAACTTCAATACCGAAAAAGCGGAGCCTTGCACATATAGGAAAAATGTTCAGCTGTATTTCTAGACCTAGCTAGGGCATTCGACACCGACACTATGGAAGACTATCTATCACATAGAACACAAAAGGTCAAAGTTGATAATAACCTGAGTGAGGCAATGCAAGTTAAAACAGGAGTGCTACAGGGAACAGTTTTAGGTCCCATACTATTTCTTGTTTACATCAATATTTGAACAATCAGAAAGGGGTGGGTTAGGCTATGTTCAAAGTGAGTGGGTCTATTCGACCTTCCACCGCAACCCGCAAGGGTTTATTGTGGCTCGACCTATTCACACTCGGCCAAATAAACCCAGCTTCTTAGCGAAGTCGATTAGTTTGTATGGTGAGTGATCTTTCAGGTCAAATGGTAACAGTACGGCTCTGCCGATAAGAAAGGGGACAGAGATATCCAGATAAGGCTTGATCGCAACCTTCCTAAGTATAAATGTGAAAAAAAAACTGAATTTATTTATTGCAGAACGATCAACCGGGAAATAACATAATCGACATCCATGCAGGGACTTGTACTAAGATAACAAACTGCAATTGTGCTGTAAAAGAAAGAACAAATAATAGTTGAAAAAAAATAAAGAAAAACAATCTCTAATAGCAACACAAACTAAAAAATAATTCGAAAATAATTTAAGATTGTGTTCAACACCGATAATAAGCCCTATGGCTTGATGTAACTGATGTTTTTTAATAAATCTGAAATCAGAATAAATCAATTTACAATATTCATCAATTTAGTAAAATAATTACTGAAAAGCTAGAAGATCAGTCGTCAATTAATTAAAAGAAACACTTGAAAGGTAAAAACTTAGTACAAAGGCATGAATAAACATACCAAATTTTCAAAAAAATCGCTTTACAAACAACGCAGATTCTTGACGGTTCCAGAACCTTCACCCTGTATAATAAATGTCAATTGCCTTGAGGAAAAATTCAAATCTAGTAGAAAAAAAACTTTGTTTACATACTTTATCGTACCACGAGGATAACGAACCAGTTGCGCGTTATATTTTTTCTTCTCCGACTCTAAATATACGGATCGTGATAAATAGCCGACAAAAATAAAAACATTATTTTTCCATGAACTTGAAATTTAAAAACAAACAATCTTCGATTTGCTAATGAATTGTTTTTATCGAGAAAACTACGTTAAAATGTTGCCGATATGCCCCACGGTTCGAAGTGCAATCGATTTGTTGTTGGTATGTTTTGTATACATATATACGTATGCCGTTTTCAACACCATGACAATGTTTGGATCATCGGTTCTAAAAATAAAACTCATTAGATCGTTAGTAGTCCACCGACGTGCAAATATTCAAATTATTAATAGATCGACAGCCATAAATATTCATAATATCATTCAATAGCCTTTTGTGCCATATTACTTTATTAATTGTGACAAAAAATTAATTTCTGTATAAATAAGATTCCGTAGCGATATACATACTTTAAATTTGAAGTTTAAAGGTCGTTTTCACCTCCGTCCCATAGAACCACTCTATATCGACGATCCTTCAGTTATAACAGTTACAAGGAAATTATTTTGTAATCTTACAAACTTCCTCTCGTTCATTGGTGTTAATTCAGGATACATTTGGTTGAATTTTCTACAAGTTCTGGCAATGATTTGATCAGACTGTCCGTGTATAATAAATAATTTCATAAGAACTTCGTTTGAATAATCGATATTTGCATTCATTTCAGAAGTTTATTCGAACACCGTCGATAACTCTTTGTAAATTACTTATAAAAGTAACCGAACTGCTATAAGCTTGATAATTCCACTGCTACCAAAATCCAAATTGTAAAAAAAAATAATGTTTCTAGAAGAAGCGACTTTATTGAGAAAACTTGACGATTTAGGTATAGGGACATGATATATCATCTTGAAGCATTTTTCACCATCTTTCAATTAAGGAGTAATATACAGGGGGTTTCATTTGAAAAATGAACTTTTGACTACTTTTATGCACAATGGAAATAATAGTAATTTTAGCACGCCCTGTATGATATGAAGTCGATTTCTTGGTGTTATTTGAATATTTCGAGTTTGTCCAAACTATCATCAAATATCAACTTTTCATGAATTGAGAGTACTGATGTACTCAATTTCAATTAAGGCTATGTTTTGGACCATATTTAGCACAATTTATTTTTTATCTCGAAAACAGATAGAGATAGGTATATGACATTATTAACAAAAAAGTATTAAAATACCAGAGCGATTTCAAAAATGTATTAATATACGGGGTGTTCTGTTTAAAAAAATGAAGTTGCTAGGACTTTTTGATGGAAGTGGCAACGCCGCAATGCTAAAAAATATTTTAGATCGATAGAACAGGTAAGGAAATTTGGAAGGTGAAATTTTCAGAAAAATCATGCTTTGCGTTTTCCAGAAACGTCTAACCTACCATCGACCGTGAGTCACGCTGTATACATTTTTATTTTTTTTAGTTGACCCGTTCAAAAAATAAAAGGGGAGGGGACATTAAAGAAAAGCACTGTATGTAATGAATAACTGTTTAAAAAATCTGTTTAAAATCTGTTTTTCCGTTAACCAGCTGTCGCACCCCTACGAACGACAACCCTCAGAAGTCGAAACTTGTGCGAGCTAAGGATTAACGAGGTCTTACCTTTTAACGTGTGATTCCTAACACGGATTCCTAACACTACAAATAAATATTATTGTTATTATTATATTCCCCTCCTCCCACCACCAAAACATTACTGTAATGATGAGGATTGCAATATTATATGCCGACTACATCGAAGAGGACGGAAACAGTGACTGAATTTTTCTGAAAATGTGTTAGAAATGTTGATTGGTATGGCCGCATAGTTTCGAACGGGAAAAGATCCGGTCGGTCGGCAATTTTCCAATTCGTCATCCAGAGAATAGTGATCGCGATGATAAATAGGCGCGGAACTTGTTTCCGCGCATTTATTACAGGTTACACGGTGGGTTGTGATGTAATAGAGTCGATTAGTCGATGCGGTGGATTAGAGTTAAAATCCTGCATTTGATACATGCAGGATTTTTTTGCTACATCATGGATATCAAAAAGATTTTGGCATGACGGTTTTCTGATATCTCACAGATAGAAGTCTGCAACAAATTTTGCCGATGACTTTCTTCTGTCACTTGCCATTGCACGTTCCGAGAGTAGCAAAATTCCATATTCTAGAATAAAACAGCTAATTCGTCGCCCCCCAACCAATAATCGGCCTCTGCACCCTCTGCCCACACTTAGAAAAGAGCGAAATTGTTAATATGCCCAGTTTCCACATAGCGATTTCAGTTTACACCGAAACCTTTTGACCTTTCGTCTGCTGACGCAACACATTGTTGTTGACAAAAACAGTCACCGGCGACACAGTCTCCAAAATGTCTCTCATTTTGACAACTCAAGTTTTTGTTTTGTCGAAATCGACACAGTTGCTGTTTTGTTGAGGTTTTGTCCTTTTGGTGGAAATCCAGCTTTAGATGCCAGATTTCCGATAGAATCCTACTGGCGAACCAACGGTTCACAGCCGTGAAAATTCCTAGAGATGAAGCGTGACATAACCGTTCGTGGAATAGACTATAAAAGCGAGATATTGGCATTTTTCCTGCACGAATAAACATATTTCCACGTAGCACTTGCGCAACCGTTAGTCTCGGACCGATGGAGAAATCATGTCGGATGATAGTGACGAGAGATAGTGTTACAAAGCTCTCGGGAATCGGAGAACGTTCATTATTTTGCGTCCTTCTCTTAGAAGCGATTCAACTCCATTCACTCCGGATAACAGATAATGAAATTCCTGTTAAATATTTGATCTCGCAACTATCTCAGAGTTTATTTGGTAAATAACTAATGAATGAATACTCGATAATCTTTTGCAGACTTTTTATCACATCAGTTCAACTGAAATGTTCACAATAATTCATAGCCCCAACTATTCGAAAACAAAAATGCGGAGCTGGCCATTGACTCGCAGTTCACGGCCAGTAGATATAAAAAGAAGAAGAAGAATTTCAAAATCCTTCACATTTAAATATTCGGGAGGACCACGGATTGCGCTCCCCGATATTTTCAGATTTACAACCCTCCAAAGTTCCGAAAATTGCAACTTTCCAGCCTTCTTATTGCACAATACAAACTATACAAAAAATTATTTATTCATCATCTTCACGTCATTTTTCATCTCTTCAGTTTAATTAACAACACATTTCCTATAAAAAACTTGATTTAACAATGTATTTGTTTTCTGGCGACGTCCTTCCGTTTTAAGGTTATATTCTAGTGAAAATTTTCGAAAAAAAACCGGTTGGTAACTGTCACCGACCCAATTTGGAATTCGTATGATTTAAATGCCTACTTTGACGGGAACAATTCTCCTCAAAAATTCTAAACATGATTTGAACGGAGTCAGAATTGAAGATCTCGATGATGAAGGCAAAAATACTTTTTATTATTTGAATTTAAAATGTTAATAGCAATTCAGTGACGCCAACTATGACGTTAACCTCAAAAAAATATGACCAAAAAGCAGCCCCCGTTAAGTTTTTTTATAGGAATAATGTTGATTATTAGACTGCTAAAGAAGGTGAATAAATACTTGTGCTTTTCTGTAGCTTGTATTGTGCAAAAAAAGGCTGCGAAAGTGAATGGGGAATGTTCCTCCTGACGAAAATCAAGTAGTTTTCATAAAATAGCTCTGAAACAACTCATTTTAAAGTTATCATTTCAACCTTTTTCATTGAAAAATTATTTAAATACTTAAAAAAGAGAAATGAAATAATTCGTTCGACATTTAAAGGGATTCGTTTCTATTTCACCATTTGGCAACATCAGTTATAGCTAATAAAGGACAATGAATCTGTTACCTGTATGGGACAAACAAAGATGCCATATTTCAGAGGCGTGCTGTTCTGTTTACTTATGTTCCGAGTTCCGAGACATTCTGTGACATATGACATTTTGTGCACCTAACCTATCTTCCTCTATATAAATAAATAACAAAACAACTGTTGTTTATGTGGCTTGTGGAGGTGGTACTGAACTATAATTTATATTTTGCCCTAATTGTTGATTTATAAAGATAATTTTCCTTTTTTAAAGTAGAATATCTAGGTACGTATAAATTATTTCAACTTGATATAGGCGCTGTTGCCAATATGTGAATTTAGAAACAAATCCCTTTAAAATTAAAACCCAACATTTGAAACAACAATTTGAATACTTTTTCATAGTGAATTTGAAAAACTCATGAATTAAACGCAACTTTATTTTGTTCAAACTTGCATTTGCTGTAACAACCCAAATTGAGGAACATTCCCCATTCTCCAAATTTCTTGCATTAATAATCAATACCGTTTACTCAAGTCGATATTGCACGCAAGAAATATTTCTGAAACTATTTCTGTGATGTACGTAACTTCCTATCACAGCAAGGCCAAAAGGTCACGATTTCCTGAGGTGCACCATGCAGCGCGTGAAATATTAAAAATGGAGATTAGATTCTGACGTAATCGCTCCAAAACTCGGATCGACTTTTCAGCTTCCAAGCAGGTTATTTACGATTCCAAAACGGAAAGCAATCACTCCAACTTTCACGTTATTCCGTCTAGAAAATAGTTGGCCAACATCCACGTGCATTACATTTACATGTGATTTGGAAACTGCATTTGAAACGCATTCCTTCTTTTTACGTGCAGCAAACATGAACGGAATTTTGCAGGCTGTGCAAATTTTTAATGCAATTAATAGCGCTGATTGATCCAAACAAAAATAATTAATACGATTGTTTAAATATATTTATACGCTCTCTGGAGAATTTAAATTTTTTACGGGAACAGAAAAAGGTCGCAGGCGGCCAAATCTGGTGAATGCGGTGGCTGAGTTATTCTTCTGAACTAAAATTTTCAAATACAACGTTTCTATCGCAGATAAAATTCACCGGATTCTCTACTGGTAATAATTGACTAAGTCAATTGTGGTTTGGGTGGAAAGCCAAACACGCCAATATCTTGTGTCCGAGGAATTGATGAGGCTTCACCCAAGTTCTGGTTCATAAAAATTTGAGTTTTTCTATTTCCCATAGTGTTGCAGTTCTGCAGTTTTTGTGTTGGATTCATCATATGACTGTTTCTGTTCTACGTTGCATATGAACGGATAATTCTTCTACCAAGTTTTTTACAAGACTCACAATGGCGGATCACCGCAAAATACTGCCCAATCCCCTGACAAAACCTTCCGTGTACACGCCACTGACTGCCCAGATCGCTGACTCACTGAATAGTTTTTGGTATGTTTTGTCGTCTGTTGCCCATCGAAACGGGTCAGTTCATCGAACTTCCGTGCCAACTTGTCTGAAATTGTCGATTCTTCTCCCCCATGAAAGCAGGTGGAATAGAAATGGTTATATTTTGATGATACCGATTTGAGCAATATTCTAATTTCGCCGGCGCTGATGTACGTATCTCATTATTTTCACTTTTTCTTATTCCAGTTAGAATACTTATTAGGAGAAAGTGGTAGCGTTCCACGACCACATAATACTGATATAAGAGATCTGCCACTGAAGAATCACTGATAACTGTTTCGTGTATTTACTGTTCAGAAAAACAGAAGTACCGTTATTGTTATCACAATATATTACGGACCTACCAACGCTTGGCATCTCTTATTTACCAGAAACCAGAAAACCCCCAGTAAAACATCTACAGACCCCTAGACCCCTGGGAACATAATGATCTTCAATTGAAAGTGAAATTTTTCCAAAAATTATATCGTCTTCAGAAAATTTAAAACTGAAGTTCGATATATTCACCTTATCCAACGTTCCCAGACCACAGGATTTCCAAATGACTGCTGAAAAAAAATTACTCTCCTGGCTATTATCACTACGGCCATTGGATGATTTCCTACACACATTCGTGCTAGTTTCCTCATTAAGGAAACTCTGTCTGCCAAATTCTACTATAATCGTGATATAATCTGGGGACTTAATATCGATTATCTCTTGTCTTATTAAAATGACAAACTTCGGACAGAGGCAAACCCATTTTCTGTTGTTTCTCTCAAACTTCGTTGATCTCAATCTTTCATTCTTTGTAACGGCTCGAAATAGTTTATATTACCAAATCTTCTGAGAAAACGTCCTATTTTGTTCGTTATCCTTAAAAACATAGTAGAAATGTTCTTCTGGTCTCTGTACCTCTGTACCCAATCTTCATTTCATTCACGATGAATCCTTTGCAAACATATTTACGGTTCGTTTCGAAAAGTTATTCTAAATACTTCAGTTCCCAGTGCTTTTCAAAAATGTTTTTTATTCCTATTTTTATTTCAAGTGAAGATGGAATTCTGTTTTGAATTCTCCGTCTATGCGTGACCAGGTGCAAACCGTGGATTAACGAGGTCTAAACTTTTAACGTACGATTCCTAACACGGGTCGGACTGGAGGCAATGAAAATTGTGAGAGTGGAACAATAAAAATTTTGAATATCAATGCATTGGGCTCTTTTGAAATATCCTCCTATATGGAATATGGCATATTTCTTTCCTTATTAGAATTCTGCCTGAGAAGTACTTCAAAAAATATAGGGCTGTATGGGTATATACCGAGCGGTTCAGAAGGTATGTTGTATAGATCTATGTGGTTAATATCAATACGCCAAATTTGTACTTTGCGGAATTCCCGCTACGTCGAATAATCGTTACGGCGAAATGTATCCCGCCCATGAGAGAGAGAGAGAGAGAGAGAGACACAGAGAGAGAGAGAGAGAGATAGAGAGAGGGAGTTCGACGTAATAAGGTGAATATTTCGTCTAGGAGCAATAAGTGTCACTACGTTGAATTCCCGCTACGTCGAATTCTCACTACGTTGAATTCCCGCTACGTCGAATTCTCACTACGTGAACTTAATCCCCCCACTTAAATTACGCGACTACAAGGAACCAATTTCAATTTTTCCACTTCTTTATAAAAACGACTCGACACGACAATGGAGTCAGACTAGAGGGGTCTGACTCGATTTACAATTCGGCATTTAGTCACCGCAACCTGTACATTTGACGCTTACGAGCGGCGGTGATCAAATGACGGCAGAAAAACACATCTGGTATGAATAAGCAACCGCTGCGGATGACGAATAAAACAACCCACTTGCCCAACCAAGAAAATAAGAGAACAAAAGGTACACGGCATGATTTAACGACATATCTCGACAGGAATGTTATTGTTAAGTGTACTCGCGAAAAAGTACTTTCACTTGTGTTTCGAGTCACTGCAAGAAAATCTGAGATATTCGAAAGGTTCAACGAAACGAATGTGTACTTACAGGACTCCTTTTACTGAAAGTCACTTTTGAACGCATTTTTCTCATGAATAGTATAGTTCAAGTAAACGATATAGTGCAACCTAAATTCCAACATCTCTCCTTTAACAATGTAGTTAGGGAGCTGAATAATTTCGTTATTCAATAATAATTTCTGATTACATAAGAATCACAATAACTATCTGTCAACATTGCAGTCCTCAAGTCTTTTCACACATAGTTTCAAAGAATTCGAAACCCATCCTTTACTTCCTCCCCAATGCACAATGATTAGTCGCGATCCTTTGTTTGCGGGCATGTTAGACGTACACATTCTCGAACCATCAGTCCAGCCGTTTGTAACTGTGTCGTGAGTGTCATACCAACTTTCGTTCAAATAGACAATTTGGTGATCGAAATACGTGTCGACGTGTTGAAATAACGGTTTGGTGTTGGGAAAAAACTCCAGTAATAATCATTACTACACCAAAGGTTCCAACATGCATCACAAATTTTCTATGACGATGTCACATTTGAATTTTTTTAAAATTCAAATCCGATCGAGACAAGCAAACTGATAAACTTAATGTCAATAAAAAATCACACTCACCAAACACAAAACAAGGCCATGAAATCGTCGATTCACAAACTCATTCAGAACTTGCTGGGAGCACTTCCTCGAACGGTTTGTGCATGCTTATCACCAAACTCGATATTTAAATATCCGGACATAATAAGCATTTTTTTTCCGACGTTAATTGGACTCGTGTGTCAGATCAGATGCACACTACGACGGAACGAAAAAACGTCAGAACGAACTAATCCAGATTAAACAAATACTACACACGAATTTACTCCCCCTATCATCTGTTGGAGTCGCGGACCGGAGAGATTTTGTATTTTTTTAGTTTATAGTTTGGCGCGCCACGGATTCCTCAGGGATCTAATTACAGTTGTACGATTCTACTACGTTTCTGATTGACTGGAAATGAAGCAGTTAGTGGATGCACGTGCCTTATCAGGAACAGATGACAGGCGATAGCTATACAGTTTGTTTTCAGTTTTAATATACCTAGTATTCGAAAAAAATC
The DNA here is from genome assembly GCF_025532065.1 of Leptinotarsa decemlineata. Classification (NCBI taxonomy): domain Eukaryota; kingdom Metazoa; phylum Arthropoda; class Insecta; order Coleoptera; family Chrysomelidae; genus Leptinotarsa; species Leptinotarsa decemlineata. Next base: position 1,134,944 of record NW_027412556.1, on the reverse strand, counting down.
ATTGAAAACGAATACAGTTGAGTAGATCTACTCTTCGACATTATTTTTGACAACTGGTGGCAAATTTCCAGTCATCTGCAACTCGTTCTCAAACATTCGGAGGTTGAGCTTGTAGAATTCACAGGTTTGTCCCCAAACTTTCAAACTATCAAGCATGGCGTTTCGCAAGGGTCTGTTTTGGGCCCGCTCCTATTTGTCATTTATGTGAATGACTCGTGCAAATATATGATGCCGTTCAAATCGGTTCTCTCCGCGGACGGCACCACTTTCATTCTGTCGGATAAAATGAATGATATGTTACAGTCTCATCTCGACGAGGTATCTAATAGTCCTAATCTGTGGTTTCTATCTAATAAGCTGAAACTAATTGGTCAGAAGACACAAAACATCCAGATTTCTGCTAATAATCCAATTATCTCTAATTGTGAAACTAATGAAGTTAAATTACTGGGCATTACATTAGATAATAGACTCAACTGGTCTGCACATATTTCTCAACTGAGGAGAAAACTTTATTATATATTTCGGAATTATTCTAATCGAACGTTTTTAAAAATTCATTTTGATCAAGATCATTTTGATCTTCAAGCACACAAAACACTTCTAACTCTTACCGACAAACTAAACATGCTAAACATCAAACTGTGGAAATAGAGTAGTGTAGTCTTGGTTAGATCTGTTCTACACTGATGAGGAGTGATATTCCGAATCCGGTATACACGAGGATCTTTAGCAAAAATTTCTTCTGTGAGGAAATTTGCACAAATGTCTGTCGGATACAATCCAATGTTCGTCGTGGTATTAACCAAGAAAATAGTTGTTTTTAGCACTCGCCGAATCCTACCATGCAGGAAGATAAAGATCTATTCTTATCAATAAACTTGAGTTTTTCAAACAAATATACTTATCACAGAATACATCATGATTCATTTTTCTCATTTTCGTATCATCGTCGAGATTATTGTTTATTGTAGTTTTATAACTGCCCGGAATTTTCAGATGATTAAATGCGATATCTCTTGTTGCTCGCTTAACACAATAATAATATTATTAAAGGGCGATTATCGTCAAACCTTTTTAAAACGATTCTGGCTCGTAACTGGATCGCAGCGGTAGGTAAAAGTGTCACCAACAAAATTGTTGGTAATAGTGACACTCCTCAATCGTTTGTACACACATTTTGATGAATTTGTTATGGCGGGTTTTGCAAATTTCTTATCACAAAACAAGCTGACCCAAATTAATTATATTATTGAAAATTTACGAAATATTTCGATTTTCTTTTAAAAAATAACTTTTCTCTAACACCAGAACTGCATTACTCTTCTCGACACCATCCAAGTTGTAGAGAAAGTAAACTAATTCTTGACTTTTCGAGTGATCATCTTCAAGAGGAAGATTAAACCAGTAATATCAATTCTTAACTCTTAAATTGATCTCTATCCAATATGTATATATATATATATATATTATATATATATATATATATATATATTATGTATATATATATATATATATATATATATATATATATATATATATATATAATATATATTATATATATATATATATATATATATGTATATACATCGGAAAAGTCTAGGGATATTTTTATAACATACTAAATATCATGAAAATAAATGCATGAGGTCGTTTAATTTCGATTAAATTGGTACACTCGACCACCCTGTAGATTTCTATGGGCTGAACAAAGCCTGCAAAAACGGTAACTAATGTTTTATCATGTTTTTTACAAACTGTAGGTTTTCGGCTAAAATGAATAATCTGAAAGTGTCGAGTTTGTACATTCTATGCAGTTCTTGCTCAGCAATTAAACTGGAAATATTGTGCTTTAACATGGAACGCCATCACTTACCATTGGCTGAGATGAATAGAGCTGTAGGGCTTCTTCAAGGTGGCATGCGACAAAATGATGTAGCTCTTCGTTTGGGGGTCTCCCAAAGTGTTATCAGTCGATTGTGGCGGCGTTTCCGTGAAACTGGCAGTCCAGCCGAACAACATCCAGGGCGAGGACGCGCTTCAACTGCAGTTCAAGACCGATTTTTGGTCTTAACCGCAAGAAGACAACCGACAATCACAGCACCTGAGTTGGTTAACGTGTTGCAGCAGACGCACCAGGTAACCATTGGTCGTGATACTGTCAGAAATCGACTGCATGAAGCAGATCTCCACAACAGAAAGCCACTTAGATGTCCACCTTTGTCGAGAGGCAATCGCGGTAGAAGATTAGAGTGGTGTCAAGAACATCAAAACTGGAATGCAAATGATTGGGCCACAGTTTTGTTTACAGACGAATCCAGATTTGGATTTCATCCAGATTCTCGTCGAGTAAGACTGTGGAGACGACCTGGAAATAATGAACGTTTGAGACACGTCCAGAAGGTCCACACATACAGAGGTGGTACAGTAATGCTATGGGGCGGAATCATGATCGGCGGCAGAACCGATCTCGTTTTTCCAAATCGCTCCCTCACAGCTCGATAGTACCTCGACACCATTCTTCTACCTATCATCCGTCCGTTTGCTGGTGCTGTTGGTGAAATCTTCCACCTAATGCACGATAATGCTCGTCCACATGTCGCGCGTCTAGTGACTGACTGGCTCACCAACGAAGGAGTTGATGTATTGCCATGGCCAGCACAATCACCAGACCTGAATCCCATCGAGCATGTGTGGGACATGCTTCAACGAAGAATTACTCCGCATATGGGGAACATTCACACAACGTTTCAATTGAGAGAGCTTTTAATCGCTGAATGGGCAAATGTACCTCAACAAGACATTGACAATCTCATTTTGTCGATGCACGATAGATGTAGGGCCGTAATAAACCAGCGTGGAGGCCATACTTTGTACTGATTCCAATTTTTTTTGTATTATGATTTTTTTTCGGGGTGCCAAAGAAGAGGCATATTTTTTTTAGTTTTGCTAAAGTATAATTGCAAAGACTCTCTGTCGGTATTTTCTTTTCGTGGAGGGTTAAAACATCAAATAACATATCTCTTGAAGAATGATTCACTTTGAAAATGGTTTCAAAACAAAATAATCATTTAAATAGCTGCCAAATATTCTGGATAATAAAGTTATGAGAACCAAATTGCGACCGATGTACATTAAGCTAGTCTGAGCATATACAAACGAATCTCAAGGACTCAATGATACAATTATTTGAGTTCGTATTAACAATATTGACACGAAAATTGTTCAAATATTTGTCGATACTGAAGTAAAATATATAAACAAACCCAACATTGAAATGAGTCTCCCGAGCAATGAGCGAGATGTGATGTCATACTATTAAAATAAAACTTGAAATGTCCATCACTAAAATTAGCATAATTACAGAAAATGTAAACTATTACGTTTCTAGGAATTCCTCATAACACTTCAATTATTGAAACAATAAGTTTTCAAAGAAATTCGTATTATATTATTTAAAATCCTTGCTAATAAAGTACATGGTAATAATAATTGAAGAAGAAGAACATTGTTTTATAATACCACGGACTTATGATAATACCCAATTACAGAAGAATTGAAAAGTTATCCTTGAACTTTCAGATGCAACAAAACCCACTCTTTGAGATAAACAACAGTTCATTCAATATTCAGTGAATCTACGGAATAATCTACATGACTATTAGCGACTAGTTTCGTTTTCAAAAACAGAAACAAAAAACTGCTTTAGCTTCGAAAACGAACTCGAAACTAGAATTCCACCCAAAAGACAAAAATCAGTCAGATTCGCGTGTTTTGTTGGGAAATGTTTCCTACCATTTCCACTACAAGAACAGTTTTTATCATACATTCCCTAGACTATGTTTTCATAATGTGCTGTCAATTTTTTTGTAATCGATTATTTTGAGCGAAAGCGGAAAAAAACAACAAAATACTGGAAGAGATCATTGTTGACAAGACCAATAGATTATGGTATGGATAAAATTATAGCGGATTTTATGAATGATTACATAGGAATGGATGGAACTGAGACCATCGTTTGCCTCCCAAAAATCCACAAACCGGAAAATCAATACGCCCCATCGTGTCAGCTATTGGAGCTCCTGCCTACCAAATAGCAAAGTGGCTCACTAAGGAATTTGAAACCTTGTCTATTGCGGAACCAAGTTTTAGTATAAAAAACGCTTTACAGTTCATACAACATACAAAAAACGTGGTTCTGCAAGAAGGTGAGATTTTGGTTTCTTTTGATGTTAGTTCCTTATTTCCTAGCGTCCCAATTCCACAGAACTCGCAATACCTCAGGGAATTACTAGACAAAAATAATTTCAATAATAACGAAATCGATGAATTCGTTTCTCTTACTAATTTGTGTATGAAACAAAATCGGTTCCAGGTAGAAGGTTGCTTTTATGAACAACAGGAAGGAACGGCCATGGGAAACCCCTTGTACGCCTACCTGGCAGACCTGTTCATGAGCAGATTCGAAATGGAAACCAAAGAAAAGTCGAAATATTTTCCCAGGATTTGGCTAAGGTATGTGGATGATATTTTCGCGGTATTCGATACCAAAAAATCGAATATTGACGACTTTGTTTCCATTTTAAATAAATGTCCATCAATAAAATTCACGTATGAGTTAGAAAATAAGGGACAACTACCATTTCTTGACGTTTTGGTAATGATGAGCCAATATGGAGGGTTAGAATAAGATATATTTAGAAAAGAAACAAGCACGTACAGGTATATTCCTGACAGTTCACATCACTGTGGACAGCACAAACGTGCTGGGTTGAATTTTTTAGTGCATCGTCTTTTGACTCTCCCTCTAACACATGATAGGTTCACAAAAGAAAGACGTACAACACAGGAAATAGCAGCCACTAACGGTTTCTCGAAGGGTATTGTAGATAAGGAAGAAGAAGTTTAGGTTAAGAATGAACGAAATCTCGACTTTCAGAAAGGACAAAAACCAAGATAAATACATCTCAGTTCCATACCACCAATATACGAGGAACTTTGGAAAGATTTTCAAGGAACTAGGTATAAAGGTGGTTTTTAAAACAAGTCATACACTACAGAGCCTTTTGGGAAGTCCAAAAGACAAAGTCGAGCATTCGGAAAAGTCTGGAATTCACGAAATTGAATGTAAGGACTGCGATGCAAAATATTATGGACAGACAAAAAGTTTTATTAAAGTAAGATATAAGCTTGAGGTCAGTTCAGAAAATGTCCGACATGGTTGCCTTAAACCTCTTGACATATGAACAGCCTATTCGATATTTCACACCGAACATTTTTGAACACAGTAACGTCAATAGCTATACAAATATTTATTACTTTTAATTCAGGATTGGCCAATTACAAAAATTATGCTCTTTACGAGAAATTGCCCACGAAATGGGGATTTCTGTAAAATCCACCACAACTATTTTGAAAAAGAACAAAAATAAATACTACATAATACGCAAAGTTCATCACCTCAATGAAAGGGATTACTGAAGGAGACTACGATTTGCGAAGAGGTTAAGACGTAGAAATAGGGAAGTTGGAAATATTTGTAAAAATATAATATGGACTAACGAATCAAAATTCACCAATAATGGTTGGTTTAACAGAAATATCCATTATAGGTGGAATAATACAAATAAACATTTACATAAGGAAACCAATTTCCAAGAAATAAATGTTTGGTTGGGAATTGTGGGACAAACATCCTTGGCTCTTTCTTTTACGATGATCATTTGAATAGTGAAATGTATCTTCATTTTCTATTCGATGAATTCGATGGCTACTTAGATGAATTGCCACTGAATATCCGCCATGAAATACAATATTTTCTACAGGACGGCGCTCCTTCCCATAATGCAGCAATTGTAAGGGAACAATTAGATGCAAAATTCCCAAGACAATGGACCAATTAACTGGCCAGCTCGATCCCCAGTTCTTACTCCTTCAGATTTTATTGTCTGGGGATACATAAAGGATAAAGTTTTTTCAGCACCAAGTACAGATATCGACCATCTCGAACAAAAAAATACGAGATGCATGTATTAGTATTATACCTATTTTGATCCTAATTAGTTCGATAATCTGCTGATGACTTCGACCTCAACTAATTGGTAGAAAGCGCGATACGCGTGACTGATCAATGCGAATTACAGGGGAATTATAAGCGAATTTTACAACCAACATTCATTGCGAAAAAGATATACTTCGTTGTAGGTTTGAAATATCTTCACTCTTACAAAAAAAAGTAGTAGTGGAATGACGTTACTAACATTAACAAGAAACCATTCGACTATATCAACTCATGATCTTTAGTTGATGCCTATATGTAATTGATGCTGAAATACCAACCATATCATTCATAATCACTTCCTTTTTTTTCATGGCTGAACAGCAATAAATCGTGGAATATCCGAAAATAAATGATTCGTTGACGTGACTCAGTAGTTAGTAGCAAAATTCCGTGAAATCGTATTTTCCCGTTTTAAATGGAATTGCAAAATTGCACTACTTAATTTTAGATAACCTCCTTAGAGAGTATCAAATTAAATTGAGAGGGTCATATTACAATATACCAGCGAAACTTTTTTAGCTTCTCGACGATCCAGTTGCAGTTTTTTTAACCTTCATCACGGCTAGTGATGAGTAATACGAGATATCAAAAATTATTATCTTTTATCTTACTCCACAGTTCACTTCATATATTTCTAAAATAAATTCACGATGAACTTAATTATACTTAGTCAAACTCAAGAAAATTTGGAAATAATTCAACGTTTTGTAACACGTGACTTACAATTCAAATTACTAACTTTCGGGTACAAATGCGGTGCTGCAAGTAGGCAAGTGCGGCCCTGACATTTGTCAAGTATTAATTGTTGAAAATGTCCCTTCAAAATTTATTCTGGCAATGTTGCCAAACTTTCATTTCCTCAAGAAATATTACCGCCGCTTCTATAATAATAATAAGTAATCGACTTTATTCATCACAAGAGATGAAGTATATCTCATCTGTATCTATTTACATGACTCGAAGAAAACCTTATAACGAATGGGCAAAGTATCAGCTAAAGCTGTTTTTCAACTCAATCCTGGATCACCTCTTATTCTTCCCATAATTAGCTATTCTGAATACGATTCATATGTAGATATTTTCCTGGGATTATCAAATGGCCGTTATTTTCAATATTGTGTCACAAAGGACAACCAGGCAGTGAAAACAATCGCCTTTAATGTCATCTTGATTTACAATTGCAACAGAAATTTTGCCGCGAATGAGTGAAAATGTCAAAGATTTGATAATATAGGGGTCAGTGACAGACTGATCAAAAATTCTTCCTTGATGGGTGTGAAAAATTAGCATTCGATTCAACATTGATTTATAGTTATAATGGCAACAACGAAATTAGAAATTAAAGAAAGAAAAAGTTGATGAAGACAGGAAAGGTTGCTCAAACTGTCTGTCTCTCACTTTTTGGAATCAAACTTGATCAGATCAGGTGAATGTGGTGGCCATAGTGATTCTTCTAATTTCTATCTATCCTTCTAGAACTGTAACCAGTTGTCGTTCCAGTACGATCGACAACCCTCAGAAGTCTTCGAGCAAGCAAAGGATTAACATGGTTTTATCTCATAACGTACGAATCGGTGCTTCTTCCCATTACATTAGGGAAGATAATCATCTTTTTGGATCCAAAGTAATTAGAACGTTGATTATAGTATCTTACCAAGTAATATAAATCAAACACCTACATCTAATATATCAGGATTAGGTTTTTGTTCAACAATACATGTTTTATGGTTTTTCTATAAATGGGGACTGTCTAAAAACGTGTCTCGAATATGTAACAGTTTATATAAAAGTAGTTGCTTTTTCTTTCGTCTAATTCAGTGTTTATATGACAATAGGAGGAGGACAGTGTTCCATGTAAGTTAAATTTTTCCTCTTTCTTAAACTACATTGTGTAGCAATCCTGTGAATGATATCTGATTCATTTCGGGGGCTTCTTCTTTCTTTTTGACAGTCACTTCTTTGCATGAACTACAAATTTTTGTATAGAGTTTATTTTGAAATTGATTGCTTTCTTCTTTCTTTTTTTGGAGATTCTCTCGTGTATGAAGATAAGTAGAAAGCCAAAACCTTTATTTCCTCCAAAAACTTCTTGAACACATTACTTGTTAATGAATCATAAATCATGCTATTCACATCAAAAACAAAATGTCAACTCATGAAATTTTACATTCTGTAAAACTAGGATTTAGTTTTGTAATCTGGCAACGTCGCTTTTCATTTTTGACAGTTTGACACATGACAAATAATAAATTCACTTTTAGAGGTTATATTCGCGCTTTTTCCGAGTTGAAATTTAGATTGTTATGGCGCAAACTTTCCATAATAAAGAAGTATTTTTATATGAATGTGTGTCTATAGTATCTATCAATTATTGAATTATATTAGAAAATAATCTTAATGAGAATCTTTGTGATGGTAGGTTCCTAGTTTCCCTTTGATGTTTTGTTGAAGAAAAAAAAGTACCTACTCTTCAATGGTTTCCGTGCAAAAACTGTGTATGTTTTGTTCATTTCGGAATGATCTAAAGTTTTACCCTGGATTTTACCTGAGAGCTTTATCAAAATCATGATTGCCAGAATGCCACATACATATAATATTATACACTCTACCTACATTCAATGTCCAGAAGTTCTGAATGAATGGTCAAAACATCAAGACTGTCAGAATTGGTAACGTTGACCTCTGTCAATTGAACCACTCACCTGATTATTCATTTTGTAGTATTTGTTTGTTTAAATTTGTACATTCTAGAGAAATTATTCAAAACAAGGGGTGTAGGGGTCATGGCAAACTGCACTATATTCACAGGAGTTTCAATACTTTCTTCGACACTTTCTTAGCGTCTTGTGAAGTCTCAAAAATAGAGAGTAACGTGAAGTAAAAATATTATTAGACTAAATACTTAGTACACTTTATGAAGTGAAATACCTTGTGAAATACAAAATCCTTGGTGATTAAAATAATTTCAACTATATAAAATGATAGTACAAGCAAAATGTAAACTATACAGTTATTTTTGGGTTAACTTGATTCTTAAAAATGTAGGAGCTTATTTTTATTGTAATTGTCAGTTCATCTTCCGTACTTTTGAACCCGATGATACAAAAACTGCATAAAAACTACAACAATTTGACTTCAAAAGTATCTAGAATACAAAGTAACACATAAGGCAATATGTATGTTCAACCTAGGATATTATCCCCTTTCAAGAGCAGGAAAGGCATGTTGAAAGAATAACTGTACTCACAGCATTCCAGAACATTTTGTACACACAAAGGATCCAATGGTAACATTCACATAGGTAGGCCCGCGTTGGTTACAATCGAAACAGTATTTGTTTTGGGGAAAGGCACCTAATTCACGCAAAGTCTTCAAGTTCTTCTCGTCCTGTTTTTTCCGTGACGAAGCCATTATTTTCACGATTCAACTACCTACACTCAACTTCCGTCCGCGAACGATGTTCTAATTCCTACTTTCTCAACTACGTAATTTTAACTAACCGACTGAAAACCAGTGACTGCTGCACGACTGAATACTGACACCTGACACGATGGGAATCACTACACTGGCACTACGGCAACGGCAGGCCACAATACAATCTTTAGCAGTGGCGGAACATCGAAGCGTGGAAATTATTAGGTTTAATCAAGTGAGAGGCCTTCAATTTAACCTCAAATTATCAATTGCAAACTTCACACCACTGTATTAAAGCACAGAACTCGAAAACTACAACACATGCACTTTCTGAAACAGTGTTTTGTACACTCAGAGTAACAAAACTCTGAGATTGTACTCTAAACAGTGACATTTAGCACCGCAAATTGCATAGGCGTGTAATGAGGATGGGATAAAATTACATGAATATAGTAAACCAGGTTATACAGTTATCAAAAACGAAAAAAAAAACTGATGTAAAGGTGACATCGGTATGTAACGGACGAGTTTCCCTTTAGTACTATTTATGTAATATGTCACTGTCTGGTATAACGTGAAAATTTGAAGATGGTTCACTCGCCATCGCCCAAAAGAACTGCCAAGATGAAAAATATTTTCTATTAACTTTTTTTGGTATTATGTAATAGAGAATTACCAATAATTTGTTATTGATCAGAGGGTGTAAACTCTCACAGTCGGGGATAAATGTGTCAGAGCTATTCCCTGGTTTATTGGTCGTGGTCTGCAGATTTCTATGATCGAAGTGTTGTCTGCCTTTGCGGTACACATTATCAAATATTTTATATATATATATATATATATATATATATATATATATATATATATATATATATATATATATATATATATAATGACCCCATCTAGTATCTTGTTTTTTAGCTTTCACTTTTTTCTCTCAAAAGATTCAATTTTTAAAAACCGTAGCCCATTATAAAAACATAGTCTAGAGAAGGCAGGATGGAAACTGTTTATATAGTGGGCACGACAGAAAATATTTCATAACAAAACCACAAAAGCCTTAATCTACCTTTTGTCTGTTTGGTGAACCTAGAGAAAATCCAACACAAAGGATATTACCTGATGTAACCCTAATACAGGAAAATTTACCTGCAGTACCTGCACCAAGGCGTTCTAACCGCATAAAAGAACAAACAAGAAGATAAAACGTTCAGTTTTAGTAGCGCCAAGAAGGTGATAGCACAGCTAGCCATCGAAAGCGGTTGCATATAATAAATACAAGTTATGAAGCTTCAAATCCTTTTTGACAAATCCTTTTTGACAGAGCTTGCAATATTTCTTAAGGATTAAAGGGTAAAGGTCATAAATTTTGCAAAATTCAGTTCAGTGTTTATATTTACAGTATTTTTTGTTCAACTCTCACAAGAACTATAGCAGTAGATATCTTCATCAAAAGTAAAAGAGATGCATTAAGATCGGCAGTTGAAAGCTTTAGTTATTGTGAGAGTTATTAAAAACAAAATTCAAATATCCACAATATATTAGATAATTCGATATTAAAAAGAGACAAAATGTTTATCTTTAGCATACTCATAGGAGACGATGAAATACAAGAAAACAATATTTCTCCCCAGCATCTCAGGACTGTATATGCTATCAAATCTGATAATCTTAAAACTAAATTAAAATTACAGACTAGATAAACCTATAACTATGGAAAAATAGCGACTCTTATATTTTTAATCATTACACGAAATATTTGCACAATTTCTCTGCTTCGCAGACAGTTCAAATAAATATACTGTTTCTTGCTCTGCAAATTTATTTCCAATTTGGTTTCTCTCCTCGCTTGCTTTTATTTTCTGCAACTCTTAGAAATGTGGGAAACGACCAAACAAGAACAATAAACTGCCATTTTCACTCAGTTTTCATATTTAGGAAATATATCTCGCCACGGTAATGTTTTCTTGAAACACTTGTTTTTAAAAATTCACATTGAAAGAAATCAAATTAATTCTACCAATTCTTTTGCTGAGCTTATTCCTCAGTTTATTACATTGCACAATTTATATAAAATATATATAAAACTTTGTCGTGATATTTACCTATTTTATAAAAAAAAATCTCAGAATTACTCATGTCAAGATGAAGTTACATATTGTATACTTTTTTATCAGCACAGGTAAATCTCGCCACAAATTTTGTCATGTGGAAAAGTTCTGGCTAATGTTAATGAGGTCTTGGATTGTTTTCCGCCATCAGTATATGACATTTCTAAAAATATCACTTGGTTTCTATATCCAAAATATCTGTATTCATGTAGTCCTCTATAGCAAGAATTAACATTTCACCTATAGTCGATATACAGCCTCATGAAATTGGATCATCAGTAACAATTTTGGAAAACGCTATGAATATCAAAACTCATATTATTGCGCATCTTACCTGCACAGGTAAAAATCCTTAACTTTAGAAGAGTTTTTCAAAGCGTAATTTTTAATTTTTTGCCTTTAGATAGACCCACCAAACATCAATTTTTTATTGCCAGGCATTTTTATTATTGTTAATTTTGTGCCATAGGCGATTTTTTTTTTTTTTTTTTTTTTTAAAAAACTCAAAGTATTTTTTAATGTCTGCAATTTTTATATTATGTTCTTTAAACACAAAATAATCTAAAATTAATTTGCCAGACGTTAATTCGATTGTTAAGTATTAACTATAAATAAAAAAGTAATGAAAAGTATTGCGGTATAATGCTTGTGATTAGAGAGAGACAGTTTGAAGTGCAAGACAGATAGAAAGCGACAGCAGCGCATCGGCAAATGGACAACATGGCGTCAGTCTAAAGTCACATGTTTGTTTTGTGTTTTCGTTATTTGTGATGTTTCATTTATTAATTTTGTTATAATGGCCAGTGATATAATCCAACGCCCTTCGTGGTATTAGCCAGGGGAGTAGTTGTTTTCTGATAGGCGTCAGTCCATTCAACCCACTGCGTAGGTATATCCGAGACTGGCTTGAACATTTAAAGTTAATTTCTTTAGATTTGTTCACTGCTAGTATTTAAGCATAGCCCACTGACTGATAAGAAAAAAAATAGCAATTTTATAGAACGAAATTATGTGGGCTAGAGATGATCTGAATGAGAAACTAAGCCTATTTTCCAATGAAGAACTATCAACAACTTATAATTGCAATACTTTCGGCAGAACGGGGAATAAATATATTTCCTAACTATGAAAAAAACTGAGCGTTTCACAATTGAAATCTACTCAATAACTCATCATATATTTCAAAAATTCAACGACTGAAAATGTTCAACACTTAATTATTAATAAATCCTTAACTATAATAATATTTTAAACTCGAGTCTGATATTTTGGTGTAGGAATTTTACTTTCATACCATCTTTATCCAACATTTTCAAAAACCACATACCATTTACTTTCTAGAAGGCCTATGAACTGCAGGCAACAGCCTTTTCAAATTTTTTTAAACATATCATTCCCCGTAAGACATAGATTCAGTTGTGATTTATTAAAACAAAAACCCTAATTCAACTTGAAAACAGTATATTTTTAAGAGAGATTAACTTTTGGCAAAAAAGTTTTAGCTTTCTACTTCTCTATCTTTAAATAAAAGAAAACCTCTCGAAATAACTACTTTCACATGAACATTGAATTATAAGAAAAACACTTTTTCCTGTTCAGTTTGTCTTTCAAACGTTTTATAGCTCAATAATTACTGAAGTTATTTTATAGACTGCAATACGACTCGAAACTGCTGATAATTAATATTTACAATCATTCTAAATACTTAAAGGACACATCAATGTGAAACTGAGCCTATTTTCCAGTTTGAATGTTTGAAGTACAAATTGAATAGGATTTTTTTTGTATAATTCAATGTTTTTATAAAAGTAGTTGTTTCAAAGTATTTTTTCTTCCGTGTAATCCAATATTTATTTGAAAGTAGTTTTTTAGAGGGCTTGTTCTTCCAGTTTATGTCTGAAAGTCACTTTTTTGCATGATCTTCACATTTTTGTGTTTATTTTGCAATCAATTGCTTTTTTTTTCTTTTCCTTCGAAGATTCCCACATTTATTTTTATAAAGATTCCCACGTTTATAAAGATTTATAAAAATTTATAAAGATTCCCACATTTATTTTTATAAAGATGTAGAAGTAGAAAACCAAAATCTGTCTTTTCCAAAAACCCCAATCTAATGAATTTCAAAGAGTTTATTCCAAAAAGAAATGACTTCCAGAAAATTCAAAAAGGCGACTGATCTAGTCATATGTCACAAAACGATTCTTTGAGTAACATAACCTCACAAACGGTTTTTTGCACTCCCAGGTTGGTATTCCCGAACTTTTTTTGTTCTCTAGGCAAGTTAATAATTTTCACAGAAAATTTCTGATGGATTTTTTCAACCAATCAATTGATGGACTCATCGGAGAATTTGAAAACTTGTCTTCTGAGTAATTCTTTAGACACAGATCAATGGGGAATGTTCCTCCTGAGAAAAATCAAGTAGTTTTCATAAAATAGCTCTGAAACAACGCATTTTAAATTTATCATTTCAACCTTTTTTCTTAAAAATAAAAAACATTTAAATACTTAAAAAAGAGGAATTGAATAATGCATTCAACATTTAAAGGGATTCGTTTCTATTTCACCATTTGGCAACATCGATTATAACTAATAAAGGACAGTGAATCTGTTACCTGTATGAGACAAACAAAGATGACATATTTCAGAGGCGTGCTGTTCTGTTTACTTATGTTCCGAGCTCCGAGACATTCTGTGACATATGACGTTTTGTGCACCTAACCTATCTTCCTCTATATGAATAAATAACAAAACAACTGTTGTCCATGTGGCTTGTGGAGGTGGTATTGAACTATAATTTATATTTTGTCTTAATTGTTGATTTATAAAGATAATTTTCCTTCTTTAAAGTAGAATATCTAGGTACGTATAAATTATTTCAACTTGATATAGGCGCTGTTGCCAACATTTGAAACAACAATTTGAATACTTTTTCATAGTGAATTTGAGAAACTCATGAATTAAACTCAACTTTATTTGTTCATTTGCATTTGCTGTAATAACCCAAATTGAGGAATATTCCTCATTATATACTATCAAATAATTGAATTATGCTTTGTCAAAAATTAAACCAAAAAAAGAAAAAGCTCATTTGAATCAATCCCAAAATTTTGTATTATTTAGTTCACAACAACATTCCTTTGGTAATCTTGTATAAAATGAAGATCTATATCACTTATTATTATTATCATTATCTTTAAAAACACTCTCTGTGTGAATTGTCTAACAGGAAATGTTTATCTTTGTTCTGTTTTTTCCAAAGTGTGTACAACTACGAATAAAATTCCTACACCACTAGATATAACACAATATATAATTGCCACCGAATAAATATCAAATAAATTATGATGAATTATATTCTGTGTAGGAAGATAATAATATACAAGTGTGGGCGAAGCCCCTGATATATAGTTCATTGCAAGAGACAAAATGTTAAAGTTTCTAGATAACAACTACCGCCTTTCACATAAAGTATGATTACATTTGTTTGGCTTGTGAAAAACGAATAGAAATATATGGTTTTATACTACAACATTGTTCGTTCAAGTAGGTAAGGTTCTTCTTCGACAGTTCATGCAGCGTTTTGTTAAGAAACATTTTGCATTTTTTTTTAATTAGATTATGGGAGACTGTTGAGTTTTTTCAACATAAAAATTGCACTAATATGATAAAATGAAGAAAAGATGCAGAGATTTCTAAAGACCCTAGGCATAAGAAGTTGAAATCAAAGCAAATATAGCTTGAATATTATTCAATTTGAAACGTTTAAGAAAAAGGTTTTAATTGGACTTTTTGAAACAGGCAAAAACAATTGCATTAGAATTTTGTACATTTTCCAAACGAACGTTCGAATTCAGCTTTAAATTTTTCTTCGGTATAATACCCGATTGTTTTAAATAGATTAATTCGATATTATTAGACTGATAGGATAAGCGGGAAAGAATTCTTAAGGTAGAGTTCTACTTTGTGTTGAGTGACGATAAAGTCAGCAGAATTATGTATAAAATAAAATAACAGTATGCCTACGGAGATCTTCATAGCATCATATCAAATCTCTGCGAGCTTCTCTGAAAACAAAAACCAATGCTCTGGAGCATTTCCTCAATTTTACGTATTAGACAAAAACCAAACTTCCTCAACATCTAACTCTCCAATTTTGGCACCCACCGAAGCAGTAACACTCTCCCCGTTACAAACACAAACTGTAAGGAGTCCCTGCAACGGTTCCGCCTTAGCTGGGCCCCTCCGCCATTTCTTGATCGTTCTTTGAATTCAAAATCGACTCGACTGGAATTGCACGGCTAGGAGAAGGACTATCTACGTTCCTGAAGCTGAACCCCGGCGAATCTGCGCTGGACAAAGATTCCGGAGTTCCGACGGAACTCAAAGAACCCGGCAGGGAATTACCTACAATATATTAGAATTTGAAATACTGACCTTGAGAAATTTATGTGAAGGGGGTTTTCGGAATGTTGTGGGATTGAAATACAAAATGGAAAAACTACATCAGATTATACAGTGCATTTCTTTCATGTTCCCCCGTCCCCTTTTATTTTTTGAACGGGTTAACTAGAAAAATTGAAATTTGGCATAATGAAATTAATACATGAATACTTTTTTTTTGGGGGAAAGAAAGTTTTTGGCTTTCTACTACTCCATCTGATACAAAAAAAAGGGGGATGAGAGAATCTTCCAAAGAAAGGAAGGAAGTAATCAATTTGTAACTCTATACATGAATGTGTAGATCATGCAAAGAAGTAACTTTCAGACACAAACTGAAAGAAAGTCCTCCTGAAACAGCTACTTTCATATAAACATTGAATTATACGAAAGAAAAAAAATCTTTCGAAACAAATACTTCTATATGAACACTGAATTATACAGAAGATACTTTTCTCTACTTAGTTTGTATTTCAAACATTCGTTGTGGAATAAAATCAGATATCATTCACATGAGTTCTACTTTAAATGAATGGTAATAAATTGCACTTACATGGAACACTGTCACCCTCACTGGTATACACCAGTGAAGACTTTCTTTCAGCTTCTGTCTGAAAGTTACTTATTTTCATGATCTACACATCCATGTATAGAGTTACTTATTTTCAAATTGATTACTTCCTTCCTTTTTTTGGAAGATTCTCTCATCCCCCCCCCCTTTTTTTTGTATCAGATGGAGGTAGTAGAAAGCCAAAAACTTTCTTTCCCAAAAATTAATCACTCCTAAAAATATAACCCTTTCAATTCAAACGAATACTTTATTTTGAAGTGAAATTGACAGATGAATAGATGAAGCTTTCAAGCTTCATCTTAAAGCTGGGCGACATTTGGGAAAAAATCAATGTACTTTATTGTCTAAGAGAAAAGACTCTTCTTGATAAAGCATGGTTTACATGTACATAATGTACATGCCTATTAATTTGTCAGTTATTTATATAAAATGGTTAAAATTTGCAGATATAAACAATAGATAATACATATATCTTTGGTCTAGTTGTAAATAATAATAATAATAATATTTATTAGTCTGAAGAAACACACAGTTTTAGACACGTCAATACAATTTCTAAAATAGGTTTGAGAGGATAAGATTTGTCAATAAAGTTTTAAAAAAATGCTTGTAGATAAATTAGATTTACAAAAATAAGATTTGACTAAAATGTAAAGCCATGAGCTTTTACAAATTATAAACACATAGCTAACGTATTATATATATTCAAAGTTGAGTAAAAGTTCGGGAGGTGACCACAAAAGTGTCTCTTCCTTCTTGGATAACTTCTAAAAATTGATCAATTTCATATAAAGGATGTTTGGTTAATATTTTCTTCAATGAGTTTTTGAATCTTCTAAATGGCAAGTTACGAAATTCGACAGATAAGGCATTGTATAGCTTAATTCCTATATTATCTGTTCTTTTCAACCAGCTGTAGGAACAAGGTTTTATTTATTTCTTGTAACATGTTGGTGTATATCCTTGTGAGCAACTTCATTCAACAAGTTTTGTTGAACAAGAAGCAGATTTTCATAGACAATAACTGAATATAGGGTCATTATTTTAAGTTTTCCAAATATTGGTCGACACTTTTCATCATAATTGGCAGAGATTATGCTTCTTACTGCAGATTTTTGAATGACAAATATTCTATTAAGATGTACCTTTGATGCATTATTCCAATTGATTATACCATAACTAAGGACTGAATGAAAAAGAGAATGATATGTTGCAAGTGCCGCACTTTGATTTACTATTTTTTTTATTCTTCTGATAGCAAAAACCGTCTTACTAAGTTTACTACACATGTTATTTATGAGGTCTATCTATTTCAAGTTGGAATCTATTTGTACCCCCAAAAATTTGGTAGAAGCAAATTGTTTCAAAAGTTAATCTTTCTGTTTTTTGTTCATTGAGAATCAAGTCATTTGGTGTGAACCATGATCAAGCTTTCTCTAATATGTCAGTATGGATCATATGAGGATCATCTATTTTATATATTTTTTTGCCCAAGGTTGCATCACCTGCATACAACATAGTTTCTATGCCTGACGAGTTCATCACGTGAGGTAGGTCGTTGATATATATTAGAAACAGAAGTGGCCCCAATATTGACCCTTGTGGCACTCCTCTCAATATTTTTCTTTTTTCACTTTTGGTATTTCCTAGATCAACAATTTGATATCTTTTGTTAAGGTATGACTTCATCATGTCCAGGCAGACACCTCTCACTCCGTAGTAAAATCTAATTTTGCCCATAAAATCGAGTGATTTACCGAGTCGAATGCTGAAGTAAGATCTGTAAAAACGCTCACATATATTTCTTGGTTATCAAAGGCGTCTTTTATACTATTTGTTTATACTTTAGTTAAAAATATGCTTTTGATGGTTTTCCGAAATATTTTCGGGCATGGTATATTTTTTACTTGGCTCGGCAGATGATTGAAGAGTTTTTTACTCTCAAATAAGACAGAGTGTTTGGTTAATGTCGTTTTTGGTAGCCGTAGGGGTAAGTCGTCTTTTTGACGAGTATTATATGGTCTTACAATTGTCATATTGGATTTTTTCTTATGCATCAAGCACACTGTCTTAAGGATAAAAATACTGTATAGGGTCAGAATTCCATGTTTTATAAAAAGTGGTTCACAGTGATCCTGGACTTAGCTTTTGATAAATATCTGAGAGCTCTTTTTTGTAAGACAAATACTGAGCTCATTAGCTGATAACAGCAAAAACCCCAGAACGAAATGCCACACATTAAGTGTGATTCAATGAGAGAAAAGTAAGCCATTCTGCCTAGCATAGCAGCCCGAGGCTAGGTTTTTGTTTATGGTCCTTACATGGTCATCAAATCGTAATTTATCATCAATATATATACCTAAGAATTTTATGCTGGTATTGTTATTTATGATTTGTTCATTCAAGGTCAGATTTTCATAATGGAACTTGAAGGTCAGGTCAGGTCAGGATTTTGGTTTTATTTACGTTGAAGCAAAGATAGTTTGAGTCACACCAGGTTTTAACTTTCTGTAAGTGTAGAAAGATACGCTCTTTCAGAATTTCTATATCACTTCCATGCCATAGTATGGTGGTATCGTCTGCAAACATGGTAAAGGTTCCATGTATATCGATCTTACTAAGGTCATTAATGTAAATAAGGAAAAGAATTGGACCAAGAACGGGTCCTTGGGGAACTCCCCCATATCAATCAATCAATTTTATTGGTAATAATACACATCGTGTATTCAAGAATACAATTTACAAGAATACATACAATTATAAAATTACAGTTTAAAAAATAAAATGAGTAAAATAACTTTTTTTTTCTCCATTGAGTTGAATATAATATAAACAATCATATTAGGTCATCGAAGTTATTATCCAAGAATTCCTGAATTGAATAAAAGGCTTTCTTCACCAAATAATCTTTGATTTTTTTGAAAAATAATCTCTCCTCAAGGAGTCTTATGGTCACTGGCAAGCAATTAAAGAAATGTATACTATAGTAGTCAGTTCCTTTTCTGTTTCTATGCAGTCTGTGATATTCAGGAATAAAGTCCTTTGTATTGTGAGGCCATTTGCTCATTAAAAAACTCAAGTACTGTATAGTTTGGAAAGCCCCGTTGAAACTAGATGAACTTTGCATCAAGTTTGACAACTTTTATTTTTCAAAATTTGTTTTTAACATCAAAGAGGCTCTTAAAATATTATTATATTACAAAAAAAGAAATTCGGTGACGAGTTTAGTTAAAATAAATGATTTAGTACAGGTGTGCTTAAATTTTGATAAGTAGAAAAAGCAGGAATGCGGAAAAATAGTGAAAATATAAAATACTTATTATGGGTTTGAAACTTGGTGTGTGGTTTAAAATTACAAAAGAAAATGTTTCTATCCTTTGATATTTTTGGATATTTTGAAGAATAATGTCATTTTTCGATGTTTCTTTTCTTTAATGTCAATTTTGACAGGTTAAGGAAATCACGTGACCTATTTTGTAGACGCCATTTGACATCATTTCTTAAGCAAAATCTACTGCCAAAATCAAATTTCACATAAAACGATAAATAAAAAAGTTTCCATTTGATGCGGACTTTATCGGTGACACTGTATATAAATAAGAAGAACACAGTCAGGATTCTTTCTTATTATTATATATCTTATTATTATTACCTGTGGTGGTGAGGAGCCCGCCCCTGTCGTTGCCCCCCGAGTAACTGTACACTCTCTTGGCACGGGGGCTGGCATGAAAATCGAGCTTATCGTCGTCCAGCTTTCTCTTCACTCCGAGGGGGCTGGGTCGGAGCACTGGACTAGCACTACGTCTGATAATCGTTCTCGATCTAGTCGGGCTCTGAAAGCCCATCCGCGTGGGGGAGGGGGAATTGCACATAAAGGGGCCGCCGCAGGTTGGCAGCGATATTTGTAGAGGTGTCATCCTGCTGGTTTTTGTCGACTCGTTGCTGTCGTTCATTATGCTGAGGTCCTCCCACGACTGGGATATCTGCATGGACTGGTGGATTTCCCGTTCGTGGGCGAGCTCCCGGGTGTTGCTGATGCCATCATGTTCCTCTTGGCGCAGTTGGTTGATCCTCGGCGTCAAGCGAGGGCCTGATACCTGCGTTAGATGAATTCATTAAAAACAATAAAGATATACGAGGGTGGTTTGAAAAGTTTACAACCTTACAAAGATAGTGTCTCACTTCTCATAGAAACACCCCCGTATCTTCCGTAATATTCGAGGTGGAACGATGAAACTCTCAGGACTGATGGAAATGCTCAAAATGCACCTACCACCTGAATGGGGCTGGCCAAAGTGATATACACTGTCCGCCACTCGCGATGGAACACCCCATGGTTACGGTAAAACATATTAGGGGGCAAAATAGGCTCAAAATTCCTTCAGATTCCTGATCAGGAGTACCAACTTATTACGATTACACTTTTTTCCTGAAAAATTTCAGTCCTTAAAAATCCGACTTTGTCTCACTTCTTATGGAAACACCCCCGTATCTTCCGTAATATTCGAGGTGGGACGATGAAACTCTCTGGACTGATGGAAATGATCAAAATGCACCTACCACCTGAATGGAGTTGGCCAAAGTGATATACACTGTCCGCTACTCGCGATGGAACACCCCATTTTTACGGTAAAACACATTAGAGGGCAAAATAGGCTCAAAATTCCTTCAGATTCCTGATCAGGAGTACCAACTTACTACGATTACACTTTTTTCCTGAAAATTTCAGTCCTTAAAAATCCGACTTTGTCTCACTTCTTATGGAAACACCCCCGTATCTTCCGTAATATTCGAGGCGGGACGATGAAACTCTCAGGACTGATGGAAATGCTCAAAATGCACCTACCACCTGAATGGGGTTGGCCAAAGTGATATACACTGTCCGCCACTCGCGATGGAACACCCCATTTTTACGGTAAAACACATTAGGGGGCAAAATAGGCTCAAAATTCCTTCAGATTCCTGATCAGGAGTACCAACTTACTACGATTACACTTTTTTCCTGAAAAATTTCAGTCCTTAAAAATCCGACTTTGTCTCACTTCTTATGGAAACACCCCCGTATCTTCCGTAATATTCGAGGTGGAACGATGAAACTCCCAGGACTGATGGAAATGCTCAAAATGCACCTACCACCTGAATGGGGTTGGCCAAAGTGATATACACTGTCCGCCACTCGCGATGGAACACCCCATTTTTACGGTAAAACACATTAGGGGGCAAAATAGGCTCAAAATTCCTTCAGATTCCTGATCAGGAGTACCAACTTACTACGATTACACTTTTTTCCTGAAAAATTTCAGTCCTTAAAAATCCGACTTTGTCTCACTTCTTATGGAAACACCCCCGTATCTTCCGTAATATTCGAGGTGGAACGATGAAACTCCCAGGACTGATGGAAATGCTCAAAATGCACCTACCACCTGAATGGGGTTGGCCAAAGTGATATACACTGTCCGCCACTCGCGATGGAACACCCCATTTTTACGGTAAAACATATTAGGGGGCAAAATAGGCTCAAAATTCAGTCCTGAAAAATCCGAATTTGTTTCACTTTTCTTAGAAACACCCCCGTATCTTCCGTAATAATTGAAGTAGATTTTTTTTGGTTTTAACATCAAAACATGAACGAAATGTTTAAGAGAACAACAATACTAGAAACAACAAATGCAATGAAAACTGGTCTGGGTGTTAATACAACTAGATCTTTCAACAATATTGTCAGGTTGACAGTAAATATCAATGAGCAACTGTTTTCCATGGTAATTTCAGGGCACCGCATGATTCAATGAAACTGATGTAATTCAATCCCTTCAAATGATGCTTTATTTTCATAAGACATAGTCTTGCAGACAAAGTTTGTGTAGTACATACTTAAGATTCTGTGACTCATTGCTGGGGTACCCTGCACATACTCGTGTAAAAATATCTTTTCCCACTTCAGACTTTTAACAATAGTAAGTTTATTTATCTTAGAGCTATGCGTTCATGTATTTAATAATAGAAAAGACTTTACTTTGAATGTGAATATTCACAGCATTAATACCAGACAAAATGAAGACAATTTTATATTCCATTTTATAAGTACAAGGTGACAGAAACCTCTGCTTGTTACCTGGGACCAAAACTTTTTAATAATCTTCCACAAGAGATTAGGGAAACAGGGTGCCTGAGAAAATTTAATTTTCTATTAAAAAGATTTATAATCAACAAATATCCCTACATGATACAGGAGTTCCTTTTGTATATGTAGATTATGTATATGTATATGTGTGTGTATCTGTGCATAAGTGTATACATAAATAAAAGTTATATATTTCTATTTATATGTCTATTTTATTATAAGCGTGACTACTGTCTTATTTTAATAACATGTATTACTTTTACTTGACTATTATTAAGTATGCTATTTTCTATGTACCTGACGATTTCTATACGTGTCAATCATGTCAAAAAGAAAAATGAAGAAGTATATTATGGAGAAACTTTATTATTGGACTGTGACATTACATGATGTCTAACCTAGGTCTATCAGTATTATTTTGAACTTGAAAACAAAAACAGTCCAAAGTTACTTCCCTGAGGCACACAAAAAAACTTGCCAGTGGGAACAAAGAACATATCCTCCATTTTTGTTACTTGATCAAGTCCACTTGAGTAACTGTCAAGAGATTAAAGATATCCACAGCTTCACATTTTTGCAAAAGTTTAATAGGTCCTTTGTTTGGAGGAGACATTTCAAGTCAAAATGATTTAGCATATTCATCTAGATCTATGTTTTTCATTTAGGTAATCACAGTCAGTTGAAGTAATGCCTAACATAAGTGATCTGATCAGAAACTAAATTGGTTAGACATCAAGATTTTTTGTATACATGATTGAGGAATTCTAACTGTTTTCCATTAATGAAGAAATCATACTGGTGGACAACATAACCTCAAAAGGTTTCATCGACTTGAGGTTTGTGAAATAAAAGGACTAGGATAATTTCTTCCGGTGATGGTCAAACTATACAGCACTATGATGATGGTAATTCATAATAACATAAACTGATATAAAGGATATCTGAAATCCCCAAAAAATTAAAGTATATCAAGGAGATAGCAAACAAAAGTAACCCATTGAAAAAAAACTCAACAAAACTGTACAGACCCTTACTGATTTCTAAAGCAGCATTGGAAAATCAACGGGGAAAAAATATACCCAATCATAACTATCGACAAAAGAGGAAAACGAACTATTTCATCAGTTTGGACTTCCATTGTCTAATATAATATAAATTGACTTGATAACCCTGAAAAAACTCAATAAAAGAACATTATAAAAGAATAAAAAATGTGGAAAATTCTCAGGAATAGACTGATTAAAGTTTAGACTATTCTTTAGAAGCTCAGCCATATTACGAGGCATTGTCATACTTTGTCAATTTGATTTCAAAAACCGAAAAATTCCCAAATGCCTAAGTACTGTCCTGATTATACCAATATACGAATAAGGTTTGAAATAAGAGGTATCCGAATATAAATCCAACTCATTTATAAGTTCAAGTTCCAAACATTTTTGAGAAACTTTTGAAAGAGCACTCGAAATAATTTTTTGAAAAATATATTTTTCAGACAAATAATACAGATGCATAAACATAGAAAGGCTACATTTCTAAAATATTCCAATGAGTTAGAATAGATATTCTCATTTCTCAGGAGAATATTTAGTATGGTGTACCTCGCGGAACTATAAATGACCCTTTCTGAAAGGTTTAATGTGTTAGAATAGATAAGATTTCAGTTCCTAGAAAGATATTCAGTATGCTTAACAAGGAGCTTAGAATTTTTCATTTAAATAATTCTATATATTCAACATAGAGAAAATCAACCACTAGAAATAAAAACTGACTGATCCTTGTCTCTAGGTGTAAAAAAACTAGTTGTGTAGTGAACACCAAAAGACAAATAAAGAACAAACTTGTATGTATGAAGCTTCAGGATTGAGGATTTATCAAATCATAGACAAAAAGAAAACTTATTGTTTACACGTCTAAATGATAATAAATTCTATGTTCCCTTGTGAATGTGTGTATTATTTATCTTACTCTATTTTGAATCTTTCCACTCAGAATAATGTGCGATAGTGATACTTTCCCACAGACTACAGGGCTTAGCAATCATTCACTATCGATTTGTGTGCATATATTCGAATTATTCTCTATCGTTTATGCATGCATATACAAATTAAGACATATTGTATTTCATAATTCTTACCGGTGAACCTGGGACTTGGCTGAAGCTGGCGCTAAACCTCCTTGTTCTTGTCTGTGAAGAAGATCCAAACAAGGAACTGAAGGGTTGCTGTTCCCTGAATACAAAAAACGTAAGGGTAAACAGCAAGAAAACATCAAAATCTTACCTATTGGGTGCAGTAGGATTAACTGTAGTCATCACAGTAGTAGATTCATTAATCATGGGGGCACTGGAGCACCTTTTGAGAGTCCCGGGTCCGTTGCTAGGACCATCAACGTCCATAGCCACCGAGTGGGAATTTGTTAATGACATTCGGGAACTCTGGAACCCCTTTTATAAAAATTAAAGGGAACATTTGACAGTAACCTCTTCTAAAAGTTGAAAAATTCCGACCGGTAGATCCTGTTGCGAAGATTTTTTGAACATCCACTTTTTAATAAAGCTACTAGAACTGAAACAATATGAAATTTCAGTTAGTCGATTAATCCTGTCAAATAATTTCTGGCTGATTACTGGTTATAAAATGTTTTCGGGTGCAATTCCGACTTCACGAAACATGAAACTAAACATAAAATGACAGTTGACAATTGACCGGTGATGTGGAAGCTGATCACAGAACTAAATCCAGGAGTTTCATATTAGAGCGAGTTCGTAAATTTACCAAAATCAATTTGTTGGTTAATGGATTACAATACCGACCAAGCATCTTCAGTTCTGACAGGTTGGAGCCTAGCTCCCTTACCCTTGTGGCTGATTTTTGTCAGAAGGACACAATGGGGTGTAGCAGTAAGTGAAAGACTCGAAAGTGTAGGAGACTGCACAATAGTGTAGACAAAAACATCATATCATTGGGCATTTTGTTCTTTTTGGAGAATTATTATTGAATTATGAGTAAAACTCCAGAAGTTGCTTAAATTTATAACACGAATTTATTGAAGACAATAAAACATTTTCATAGTGGAAGTATTTTATTTGCATTAAGAAAATAATTTTTTTAATAACTAGTTTTTCAGTTTTGAAAATTCTACATGTTACTAAAATGGGTACAAAAATATTGCATGAAATCTAAAACTACTTCATTAGAGCAACGAAAAACTAAAAAATTAATCATATGAATTCAACGACACATTGAAACATTCAACATTCAGATCATATATCGACTTTGACGTCTTGGCTTAGGTAACATGGGATACACTTGTGAATGCTGGGTTGCGCTTATGTTTAAGGAATTGTAGACCATGGACCTATGAATACTAGGGACGGAGAGTTAAGGCGCGGAGGGTGTCAACATCATCACGTTGTAGAGTAGGCAACACTGCAGTGAAACACGAACAGCAATAGTAACTAGGTAACTTTTTTTATGGCTTCCTTTTCTCACACAAGTGAAAAACGAAGACAAAACAGTAAATGTTTGACCGGTCAATGTTTTGTTAATTGATGTGATTTTATTATTTCAATTCTTTTCACCACATAGTTAGTTGTTCCCAAGACTTGACGAACTGACATCCGACAGTTGATATTTGCACCATCTATCAAGATGTGGGTCAACCTCATTTTTCTCGTCGAGAGTGTTTGACCAATCAAAAGCGAATCGGTTAGCACACTAGGGGCTGTGACTAGGGTTTCTATGCATCTTTTTTCGGATGTATAAATTGATAACACATGTGTGAAGATCCATTGAACGTATTGTGAAGTGTTGCTTGTATCCTACTTCCTATTGTGTGCTGAGAAGGAGATATTTCCATTAAATACAGTCATATGACTTCATGGGTTTTTGCTGTGCATTTACTGGGGCAAATTGAAACAGCATCAGTTCAAATGTAACTATCGTTCCTGCCATCTGAAAAAAATTACAGCATTATTATCTACACTGAAACTGATATCATTTCAACATTACCAACTGCAGATGAAATGAATATTATAGGTATATCATTCTGATTTGAAAGAATCCCCAACAAACATTATGAGCACGGAAAATGTGTGGCCTACTGGGGCATCTGCCGGAGACCAACGCCAACAGAACATCAGCCCAACGCTTTTTCATATTACTTTACCGGTATTAAAATTTTTTTGATTGACACAGTTTTCCTATTTCTACATATTTGTTCCAAATGGACCGTTATATGATCGATTTGTTGGAAAATCTCAACTACCGTTAACATTTCTAAAGATCAAAATACATGCAGAAACAATATCATCATATGAGATTTGTCAAGCTGTCAAGTGCCATACTTCAGTGTACATGAAAAAAATTTCGAAATCAATAACTTCAAAATGGGTATTTAATTTTTTTTGATTGGTATTACTGAACATATTTATAGGGAGTTGTGACTGACTTTTTATGATAATGCGTGATTTTTAATTCCATTAAAAATATAATTAATATAAAAGTAAGTATATGGCACGTGGATGTCGTGGTCGAAGCGGAGAGCCCAAAAGAGGTGTATTCTCAAATAAATTTAAGTTCGAATACATTTCGAAGTGAAAGATGACTGAGTGAACTGGCGACCCCCTACGCCAGTAACCAGGCTGGATTTTGATGAGTTCGTCAGTACGACAATAGATGTCTTATTTTTTTCGAAAGCCTCCTGAGAAGGAGGCGACAAGTGAACAATTGAAGTGTTTTTGGAAAGAGAAAGTGAATGAAAAAATTTAGTGTGGCAACATTGCTTCGTGCAAGACAACTGCGCCCCCGGACGAAGCTTCTGTTCACTATGGTTAGTTAGGGTCTGGCCAAATGCGCTCGAATGAGAGGCAACAGCCATAGAACATTGAAATTCATTAATTATTTCCATTATATATAGTATGAGTGAAAGTTAAATATGAAATGGGTGATTATCTCATATACACCACACATTGTTTCTTCAGATGACTTCGAATTTGAAGTAATTGATTTCATATGAGATATACAGAAGTAATGAAATTTAATTTCAGAATGTCTTTTCTAAAAGGCCGCCTAAAGTACTTAAAATGAAGTCTGCTTCGAGGTGTATGGACGGTGGTGGGATGATACCCGCTTGGTTAGCGTCTCAAATACTATCTGATAGTACGGTGGTTCAAGTCCATCAGCCGGACGATAGATTTTCACTACGTATCATCCAACCCGTGCACGTTAAAAGGTAAGACCTCATTAATCCTCAGCTCGCACAAGTTTCGACTACTATATGCGTTTTCTTTCGTAAGGAGGATACAGCTAGTTATTGAAAGATATATTCTGTGAACAGTATCGAATTTGTAACGAAACCATTTGTCAGGAATAATAAGAAGAATTTTTGCCCCTGATAAAAACGAAGGAATATAACATACACAATATAAGAGCATAGAAGTTGAAGCAGAAGATGGGGATAGCTGATTTACTTTTTTAACTGTTTGTATAATTCAAAAGTAATATTTTATTTTCGTTTCATTATAGATTCCCTTTATTTTTATACCTATTTTTTTTCCTACCCACTTGTGTTACCCACAGTTACTGGTTGTTGGTATTTGAACCTACCTCTTTCAGTAGGTTGAGTAAATGTAAATATTGTAATGATCGAGATGAGCAGAAAAGAAATTTCTAATTCACAGAAAATTAAAGTTTACCTGAAGTAGAAAATTCTTTGTCACCAGAAAAAATCCAGATCCAGATAATCCAACTGGGTTTGTACATATTTGTTCAATCAAACGAGCCACCTACAAATAAGTTTATCGGTAACTCAAAATTGGTTTTGAAAGTGGATTTGAACAACAATTTATAACTTATAAAACACTATTACAAAAAATGGAGTGAGCTGGAAAGTATGGCCCTGTAAATTAATGAAGGAATCACGTTAATCTGTTGATTTCCGATAATTGAAAATCGATTTCCTTCAGAGTATCATTTCTTGAACTAGGCAGAAGCGAACAACAAACATGTTTGTTAATGCCCCATCTGCCTGTGAACGAAGTAACCAATCGCATTTCCCAATTTTCTCGTATAAGGAAGAAAACTTCACAAATTTAGTGGGCATACTTATGCTGATGCTAGACACTACCTTGCATTGACGAGTGGCCAAACAGTCCGAAACCGGTCTGCAAGTGTGCTCCAATAAAATTGAAAATCGATTGCGGCAGTTGTACCGCCAACAGCATATCCAGAAATAACTTCAGGGAAGAATCCTGCACTGACACCTGTCAGATATAATCCAACGCCCTTCGTGGTATTAGCTAGGGGAATAGTTGTTTTCTGATAGGTGTCAGTCCATCAACCTACAGTGTAGGGAGTGGAGACTGGCCTGAACGAATTATTTCGCCATACTATAGCTTTTTCAGACGTGTCTTCACCAACAGGTAGTTGAACATAAATAAGTGTACTACTAATTATGATTTTATCAAAATTAGATTGAATTTAGTGAAAATATTTCTCTAATTTCAATTTTTTTTATATTATCATGAATTTTTTTTAATTGATCATTCAACATTGTGAATTTTTACAGAAAGAGGAACAAAGAACAAAGGTGTTTCTCAGAGAAATTAACTGAAAATGACTAATAATTTTTTCTCAAGTATAGCCACCTAATCTACCTATCTCTGAATTGGTGAACTTTAGAAATTTTCCCTCTCCTGGCTCTTCATTCTTTTTAACTCCTGTTACATGTGATGAAGTACAAAAAATCATTACATCTTTGAAACATTCAGCTTGTCCGGATATCAATGGAATAAATAGTCGAATTATTAAGGCAACTCAGGATATTATTCTTGTCCCATTTACCAATTTGATAAATCTAGTCTTTAAAGACTCACCAAATATTTCGAAATCAACATTTTTTTTTGCAGTTATCAATTTGGTTTTCGCGGAAACTGCTCTACCACCGATGCTACTATGAGTGTTGTCAGAGGCATAGTTGAGGGAATTGAGACCTGTCAAAGGCCTTTGACTGTTTCCCACAGCATTTCACTCGAAAAACTGTCATATTATGTTGTAAGAGACACTCCTTTGGGTTTGATTGAAACTCACCTGGATAATCGTAATTAGGCGAAATTTAGTTAGTATGAATACACCTGAGGTAGCTATTGCAAAGCGAAACGCGTGTTGCGATTCTGTTAACTATTTAGTAAAAATCTCTCAACAAACATATAATCTTTTTCTTACCTCACTAGAGTATTGTTCACTTGGTACACAATATAGAATATCTAGTGGTTTCTTAGCTTCTTCGTTGAGCCATGCTCCATACATAGATACAGTCAGAATGCGTAATACCAAGAAGCCAAAAGAAATGAAAAAATAAGCTGTTTCTATCGCTCCGGTTCTTTCACTGAAAAAAAAAAAAAGATTTAAGAGATTAAAATCCAATTAATTTCTATGTTATTGACTTTGTTTAGATCGTACAGACGAGCGAACAATCAAGAGGCTGCAAATTTTGCGGGCGTTGTTGAAAAACATTGTCTTTTACGAGCAACACCCGTCTGCGTTGGCTAATAAGAGAAAAAAAAAATGAGGATATTGTGAATGATCTTGGAAAAAAATTAGTTTTTGAAAAAAATTGTATAACGTATATTTACTAATGGATGGAGCCGTTACTACATGGTAGGAGATCACCATCAGAAATGAGAACTGAAACTTCTTGTGTTCTATATCACTTGTATTTGTAACTAATGTTACTGCAGTTCCGTCCTTGAAAGACATTTTCCAAGAATTTCAAACGAATTGTTTAGGTGCAATTTTATATGTATAGAAACAATTTTGTCAGACACAAACGACTGTGATAGCTACACCACATTTTTTTTACAAAAACACAATATTCTTAACTTTTTCGATCAGTTGGCAACGACTGTAAAATCTGCTCAGTTTGTAATGCGTTTATTGTACGCCTGTCTGCACCGAGACTAAGTCTTATGTTTGAAATATCATGGATATTATTACAAAAAACATTTAGAAATATGAACTGTTTTGCCACTTCTATGTTCTCGCTTTCACCATTTTGGCGAATTTGTACACATTGGCGAATTCGCCATTTTATACGAAAACGACATTTTCTGACCTGTCTATTTATCGTACGCCCGTTTGCACCGAGTATCAGTTTTGTGTTTGGATCATAATATGAATATTATGATGAAGAACATTTGAAAATATGAACACTATGAATTGTTTGACACACTATGTTCTCGCTTTCACCATTTTAACGAAGTTGTACACATTGGCGAATTCGCCATTTTATAGAAAAAGAAAATTTTCTCGCCTGCACCATTTGTAGAGCGTTTATTGTGCGCCTGTACGAGTCATAGTGTTGTGTTCGGAATATAACGGATATCATGACATGAAATCATTTGGAAATATGAATTGTTTGACACTACAATGTTCTCGCTTTCACCATTTTAACGAATTTGTACACATTGGCGCCTTCACCATTTTATAGAATTTTTTCTCGCCTGCCAAATTTGTAGAGCGTTTTACAGATGTTTAGAGAGAGGTAGGAAAATAGGCAGCTTCGAAGGAGTCATTTATATAGTGACTTTGGCTAAAACAGTCAAAGTCACTAAAGGAAGATTATCAATCGGCTACGTCGGTGCAACGTGGGTGCTTTGTTAACTCACTTGAATCGACCGCCGTGTTGGTCGGTGGTTCAAGCCCCAGGCTGAACGATCGGTTTTTACTTGCTTTCGTCCAACCCGTGTTAGGAATCACACGTTAAAAGGTAATACCTCGTTAGTTGCACAAGTTTCGACTGCTGAGGGTTGTCGTTCATAGAGTTACGACAGTGAGTTGACGGAAAAACAGATTTTAAACAGATTCAAACAGATATTTTATTAAATCCAGAGGCTTTTTTGTTCTTAATGGTTTTTATCGTGTCTTTGATATAAAGTGAATTTATCGTTGACAAATGTGTTTTTTGAGTTTATGAGATAATCATATAGAATCACGGTGTTATTTGTCAGTTTTTCAGCTATGGTACAGTAAAATTGGTTTAGATCATCTGCCGATACTGAAGTATTCAGTTACTTTCCTTATCTCATTTACCATGGACTTGTTTCATGATTTTTTGTTCATAGTTTCACTTAATAGACATTTTAAATTGAAAAACAGTGGACTTTGTTTCATCTCTCTAAGTACCGTAGTTTTCCCGTAATTAATTATTAAAAATCGAATGTGGTGACGTCACGGCCCTATTCCCGCTTCTTGTTCGATTGACCAATAGAAACAATATAAATAATCTACATTGCCAAATCGTGAAATTTACGAAGCATATAATTATCAATTTAATTATGGAAATGTATATGAGCCCGTTAACGTTTCAATTGACGAAAAATTCTCCACATGGAATAAAATGTACACGAAAAATTGCAGATAAGTTCTATATCTAAAATCAGTACATAAAGTCGATAGATCACAAAATATTTACCTACACTATAATTTTATACATTATTTAATAATATACAGTTATGAAAATCAAAAAAATATAGCAAACTGAATTAAAGAATCATTCCAAATATTCAATTTATTCTACAATCCTCAATCTGTACAACTTCACTTTGTCATAAAAAAAACGATTCCTACATACATACCTCTTTCTAATATAGCTACTACATTCAAGCGTTATAGGCTCGCTTGGGAAATCTGTTGAATCTCCCAAAACTTGTTAGGAAGGTTGAATGAGGTCAAGTATAGACAGAATTAATTGTACTCGAGATCCAACAAAAGCTTCTGAGATAATAATACCATTAAATCATATAATTACATTTAATTAATTTCATTTCATACTTTCAGTAACAAGATTAATTCCAGATAATACTTTCTGTGGAGAATACGTGAAGTTGAAATAAAACACTCCATCATCAAATTCAATATTTTTGTTCCCCCTTCATTTATAGTCACTTTTTTAATGATTTCTATAAAGGCTTGGAAGAGTAGAAGGATTGTAGTTCTTTATTTTCAAAACTTTCACGGAGTTGACAACAATAACAACAAAATGGCGTCTGTCAAATTGGATCATCAGATCTGTGATTGGATATTAAAAACTAATACACTTGGCAACTCCGCTCTAGACACGATCAATTTTATTGGTCAACAGACACGCGGCCAATTTGAATTCTTGCTTTTCGAATTATTCTTTTTTCTGCAAATATAAAGAGATTTTGGGACTGATTAGGCTTGATAAGTATAATATATCCCTAACTTGATCAGTCTATAAGCAAACCAGTTTCAACAGTTTTGAATAACTTTATAGTTTTAGAGTTTGTGATTAGTCCAGTGTATATTTCAAGGGATTGATTATTTGAGAAGATATTTTATCGGTATTCAAACAAAAAACCATATCTCACCTTAAACTATTGTAAAGCTGAATGCACAAAAAAAATATGTTGTGAAAATAAGAAACCAGTACTAAGAAGGACAGATGTTTTTCCAAAGACTTGCTCAGATTATACAACTTCTGGTAGTCGTGTCTGATTTCTTTCCAGAATTTTTCGTGAGTCACCTGAAAGAACATTAATTTTTGTATGACATAATGAGTAATGAATTTATGCGACTATATTCGTGGATGTTTACCATTTTACTGACCTTATTAATTTCCAGTCTTTTGAAAATTTGCTCGAACTTAGACGTCATGGCAATGCTTATGAGTGTGATAAAAAGGTCTGTGAAAATCCATGTAAATGTTGAAATGGTATTGGCAAACTGAAATTGAGTTAAAGGGATCTTTATCGAAATTTATATAACATAATTTGAGCACCCTACTCTACTTATTGTTTTTTAAATGTCAGAAAATCAATGCTAAAAGAAAAAACTAAAATTGTAACATGTATGTACCTTAATTATTGCTCCAATCCAAATATTATAGTCGATGAAACTGAAATAATTCTGGAAAGATACTTGAAAATATACTTTCAGGGGTTCCTCGGAAAATCCTTGACATTCTTTGGATTGGAATATGCCGTTCATGATAAAAAATATATGCTCCACTGAAAATAATCAATAATGAGTTTACTGTTTTGTACTGTACTGTGTCTTTGAGAGATTGGAGTTAACTAAAAATCATTTGGAGTCAATGAAAGTGGCGCCATCTGTGTGTTAGCCCACGAACTCTTGAGCCCACCTGATAATTTCACTTATTGTCTCTTACATAAGATTGCAACTGGTTTAATGGAGAAATTAAACTATGACATTTGCTTACTAACTAAAAGGAAACCCATCAAATCACAAACTACCCCAAACTAGGGGTTAATTTGATGGTATTTTGTGAAAATATTATCTGAAAGACATTTTCTTTGGAGGAGTCAATGTTTTTTACTGGTTTTTTTGGTGCATAACGAGTATCTGGAATAGTTTTCAAAGCAGTTTTTGAAAACAGTAACTGAAACATACAGATTCCATAATCATCAACACATGTTTCCGGTTTGTCTGGAAAATTGAGACGAATCAGTTACAGATATGGTTAGGTTAGGTTATTTTAGGTTAGGTTAGGTTAGGTGAGCTCTGTGGAAATGGATCGTACGTAGTTGCATTACAGAAAAGAGAGGTTGAAAATAGAAATATGAACCTAAACTGACGTGTGCCAAAAGAAATGTAGATGTTTGTAATTCAGGCGTTGATCACAAGTGATTTTTTTGGGTTTTGAAAACAGGAAAGGGTTATTTTCCGAAACTTCATCAATCTAAAGAGCCAAGTATAGAAATTTCACGTTTAACGTTGATTATGAGTACTCAATTTGTTGACAAAATTCATGAATACAACAAATTGATGACGAATAGGACTATTTAGTAGTTTTTATTACGCAGTCAATTTTTGGTTGGTTTTCAATAGATTCCTTATCGGTTTAGTTTTTTTTGTTTTCCAGCTTATGGAAGATTAGACACTGAAAAAACAGCAAGAAACTCATATTTACCTGTATTTCTCAAAGGAACATATTAGCATAGGTACATACCTATTCCTAAACTCATGAATACTGCTGTAATGACGACGAATTTTCTCTTTGCCTTAGTTTCATTGAAATAACCTCTCATAGACATCTCCACCGCAGACCATTCCCGTAAAATATAAGACCAATGACGTGCTATTTTAATGAGTCGCACTGAAGCCAAAAACGTGCAACTGTAGAAAACCATTTGTACTACAACAAAAGAAAAATCACAATCGAAAGTATGGCTTCAGATACTGTGAGACACTGTGAGATTATACTTTCCAATGTAGCTTCAGATTGCGCATCTTAACGACCAATGCACAAAAACCGGAATTTTAATTTTTCATATTTAACTTTGAATCAGCTATACAGGGTGTAACATGAGTACGTTCAAATATTCAAGTAACGTATTTCTGAGATAATTGCGAGAAAAAAAGTCTATGCAAACTTGTGTCCGGAAATGCTTCGTTTCGGAGACACAGGGCGTTGAATTTGCTTGTTCGGTTTGTTGGAGGTTGAATAGACACTAATATGTCTTGGCACAATCATCCTTCATAAAGCTCAGACCTGCTTTGGAGTATTATTCTCATGTATGAAGCTGCAGCCTCAAGCATACCATGAAGCTGCTAGATTTCATCCAGCCTAATGACTTCGACAATTGCGGAACTATTCAAAAGATTCGTTACCAACTTACCAGTTTGAACCACGATCAAGCCATTAACGAAAAATTTAACTATCCAGAACCCAGTACTGGTGAGTGTAGCTGCAGCGTTGAACACTGAATAGCACACTCTCAGGCTTCCCCACTTGAATGTGACATCGTCAATACCTTTGCTAATACCATGCAGAGGCATTACCCCAAAAAACTGCGCCATGACTACCAAGAATTTTATATTCTCGTGAAAGCTATTTTGCTGTGATGGTTTGCTCCGACCAACATTCACAGATAGCTCGCTTGTAGCTTTTTGATTTACTTCCATGATGAGAGTCGCGGATATTCTGTAATTCCGGAATCCTCACGGGTGGTGTTATTTCCACAGGGATTTTCTGTGTTTGTTGAATCGGTCTTATCTAGGTTTGATATTCAGGGTAGTGAACATTTTTTCCGAAGCGAATGTTTATCTAAATACAGCTTGATCTGATATGCCGTGAAATGCTATGATGGATGTGTAAATGTTTATGGATATATCACGTGGCATAAAGTGTCGAACATTTGATGAATGGAAAATATTTTGTAGATGGCTTTGCTTCTGTCGAAGAGTTCAAGGTTGGGATCGATATCTATATCTGATTAAGTACAGTGGAGATATCAAACGCAATCGTAAACGCAAATAAAAACTAATATAAACAATTTTTCGAAAGGAAAGAAATAAGTGTATGAAGGTAACTGAGTTGAAAAGAAAATGACAAGTAAAACATAAATTGAAATTAAAGACACGGGAGATGAAATGAGTGAATTTTAGGGCTGGAAAATAGTTTTTCATGAGTCCAATTGAAGTTGGATCTCCTATAAAAAAAACTGCAATGCAAACGATGAAGAAAATGTGAAGATGTACAACTTTTGTCTGAACCATTTTTTTGCAACCTCTTTTTGGATTGAATATACTGCAATAGAAATATTCTTTATTATATTTTATTCAGATGTCAAGCTACATGACTGTATTCAGAAACCGACATTTTACAATTTAAAACACTTCCAAAATACAAATCGTGAAATTATAAAACAACAACAAAAATTAATTGGCGCCCCATGGCGACTACAAATAAGAGTCACCGGTAAAATTTCCATCAATGAAAAATGGACCTATAATATGATTGCCAAATATTCCGGCCCAGACATTCCCTGTTCGAATTTTTTTTTTATTTAGGCATACAAGTTACCGAGTGGTCTGTCTGATGTATTATTAACATGCAATTTCAACTTCAAATTATCTCGAAAATTAATCGTTACAAATTTTTTTTTAACAGATTCATGAAGGTATTCGAAAGACCTCTAAAACAAGGTGCCACTCGACCTACTTTCCCTATCTAAATAAGGGGATGCGTACTACAAAAAATCTGATTAGTCTGAAAGGTGTCCCCCTTTAATTAGAAATCGACGTGTCCGAGCTTTTTTAAAAATCTTACTTTTTATATTCAAAAACGGCTCTGTTAAGTTTTCGTTGTTACACACTGTATAATAAATACTATGGATGGAAAATACAGTTTTTTCAAGGAATATGTGATAAAAGATAAGACTTCAAGAGATGATATTATTGGACCTAGCACTCAGGAAATGGTAAACCATAGACAAGTGTTTCGACCTTTTTGGCCCACATCCCTCCTTGGTTTGGTTAAGTTTGAGAATAGACGATACTTGGGAAGCAGGTGGAAGCCGGTCTTGATTCATATCAAGATACTCGGCATCCTTCAAGTATGATTTTCAACACCGGGATGACGAGCTGACTTCGTAGTTATTTCATTGGTTTTCTTGTGAGCACAAGATCTATTACCCAAAACCACAGATAGGCGGCTGGTTTCTGTCGATGGCTTCAATGATTTGTGTTGTTTTTCGTGTTGCCCGTTCTTACACTTGGCTACACCATATTGATGATGGACAGAAAAACCCGAAACACATGTCTATGGTTCGTTATTTCATGTCCAATAAAATTATTCCTCGAAAAAGTATCTGTTTGATGAGTTGAGCGGTATTTGATCTCTCACGAAGAAGTATGACATTTTTATAAAAAAAAATGGCTGAATAGATAATACAAGGGTAATATTATGTATAGGTTATATGACGTTAATGACGTATTTCCTTTTTATTTCCGTTGACCTGAAAAGTGAACAATCCTCAGGTTTTCAGCCCATACATACTTCCCCATCAGTTAATTTTTGTCTGGAGCATGAATAACTCG
Organism: Leptinotarsa decemlineata; assembly: GCF_025532065.1. Classification (NCBI taxonomy): domain Eukaryota; kingdom Metazoa; phylum Arthropoda; class Insecta; order Coleoptera; family Chrysomelidae; genus Leptinotarsa; species Leptinotarsa decemlineata. The sequence goes on along the minus strand of NW_027412556.1, from coordinate 1,097,359 downwards.
TATGTTATTATTGCAGTTGCCATCTGGAAAAAAAAAACGAAAGTTGATGATCTAGTCGTTCAGACAAAGTTTATTTCCAGAAAATCTTTTGATATTGTTTGTCATCCCGAATGCAAAGGCAAAAATTACAACTCGATAGCATTCACTGTCAAGGCATATATCTTTGAAGCTGCGCGTTTGCCAAAAGCAAGTGTGACGTCACGAGATATGTATTATTGTCCGTACAGCGTTAGAACAACGTCTGAACCGTTATAAAGTAAAGAATGTGTTGTTTGAGGTTTCGAAGAAGATATTTTCAATCCAGGAATGTTCTAGTGAGGCAAAACGAACGTTATTTTTTATCACCAGTGAACTTACCCATTTGGAATATTCCGATATGGATAAGGACTGATTTTTTCTGAATTCATTCAATGGAAGCGCTTCTAAATTCTATTTATGCAATTATTCAGGTACTGAATAAAGTCTGAAACAGATGGCGATTTCTACTCGGTTCCCTAATTCGTATATCTGGTGACGTCATGACCGCTTTCGCCGAACCGTTTCTTCGGGGCTATTTTCTGAAGCAACGGGTCTATGTAGAGAATTCTACAGACTACACGACGTTTAAATTTTTGCAAGACAAATATTGAAAATCATTATTTTTGATTTTAAATTATGGGTAACCCTTGAATATTAGAAAGAAAATATGAGTTTCACTAAAACACTAAGTACCTACTGTGTAGAAGGGGAGTACTTATATATACAGGGTGCTCCCATTCTAAGTGAGTTGAACTATTCCAGGATGCATTTTACATTTAGAAAAAAATAGTGATTATGAACATCCCATATGTTGGTTATTAGGTTGTTTTAAACGCTTTATCCGTTTCAATGTCATGTGTTATTGTAGCTCCAAATTTTAACTTTTTGCCTCTCTTCAGATCATCGTATTAGGTAAGGTCGAAAGTAGGTGGGTCCGTTGGACCCTCCACCGCAACCCGCAAGGGTTTATTGCGGCTTACAGGTGCAAGAATCCCCCCTTGATACCCGCGACAACCTTCTCATATGAGGGTTTTTACACGTCAGCTACACTTGACGCAAGTTTTACATATCAGCGCCTACCATAATCACCCAAACTCTCGCCAACCAACTTCTGTCTTTTCAAGCACCTCGATAATCTTCTCGCCGGTAGAACCTTCACCATTCGGAAGCAGGCAAAAGCGTCCTTCGTCAAATTCGTCAAATCCCAAGCACATAATTTTTATGCTGAGTAAATCGACTTGTATTATGTAAAAGTGCACTGATTGATATGACGCTTATTTTGATTTAATTGAATAAGTATTTGAGATATTACAGTTCAAAGTAGACCTATAAAAATGGACAAAACCTTCGAAACAACCTAATAATTATCAACTGATGAGTAAATGAGTAGAAACGAAAGATTCGGCAATGAAAACAACTGATATGAATTTCTATTTTAACACTGCTTCTCACAATTATCACTCACACCAAATATCAATCCTCTTTTCAAGGTGAAAAACTGATTTCCTGAGAGTGAAGTTTCGTGGCAGTGAATTTCTAGAATGAACCTCTCTATCTAAAAAATAAGAAAAATTGATCAAAAATTAGACATGGAAGTTATGATTAGTTCCTACTATTCAATAATAATTTGTGGTGAATAAAGACGTATTATTATTATTATTATCATGCTCCAATAATGTTTCTTGGTTATTCAACACAACATACCTCTTCATTATAGTAGTCTGACTTCACAGAGATGAGGTACCTCAAAGGTTTCTGAGACTGTAGATTTACTTCAGATCCATACAGTATCACTCCGCTCAGCCTCAAAATCACTATTCCAAACGAAAATATGAAATAAATTCCATCAATTATGGTTCGTTTGATTCTGAAACATCAAAAACGTATCTGCTTCTTATTAATGATAGTGATAATAAAAAGCGATTAAGTGTCAAGACGTCAAACTTTTCCATTTTCCAAGAGAATCCAAAACCCAAGAACAATGAAACGGCTATACCAAACAGGATTCAAAAACCTACTCGAACTGAATATATCTCTTTATTCAGTTGAAAAAGTAATTCATTTACAATAGTACATATATTGTCACATTATAAATAAAATTATATCGATATGAAAAAATACAAACATTCTGATTGAAAATACAAATCTATAAATAAAAAGTTACATAAGAAAGTCATACTTAAGAATATACCATATTTTCATTAAGAAATCCTTCAATCGTCTTTTGAATATATTTATCGAACCACTATCTTTAATTTATTGTGGGAGGTCAACAATCTACTCCTTTATAAAATAAAGAATAATGTGTACTATTTTTTAAATATTTTTCAACTTTTATATTGTTTCTGTTCCTGGTATCATGCCCATGTATTTCAGCCACATACGTTGATTTATTCTGTAGATATACAGGTGAATATCCAATTTTGATTTCAAAAATAAAAATTATTGTTTGGTACTCGAAGAGTTTCTTTACTGGTAGCCCATGAAGGGCTACCAGTAAAGAAGCCCTTTTCAATACTTTAGCTTTAGCATTGATAATGTTTATTGGTCTCAATTGAATAGCTTGGTTTGTATTTGGTCCTTTTGGTATAGGTATAATAGTAGATAATTTTAGTTCAGTTGGTACGTCACCTTTCTCTAAAGAACTGTTGATAATGTTTAACAATGGATTACAAATGGTACTGAAACACTTTTATTGACTTTAGTCTTTATGTTGATGTTCTATAAAAGCCTGTTTAAACTGTATTTATTACTCTTGTGCGTTATCTAACCCAATGAGGATAAATAGTAACACCATGTATGTGTCAATATTAGTACCAGTGACTTTTCCACATCAACCCGTGATTCTAATATGGAAGTTTTCAATTACTTTTCATTACTTTAAATCATTACTTTCAATCACTTATCTGGCTTTTGTTTCATTTCTTCACGAATAACTACTTGATCATGCAAAACAGAAAACCCAACTTTCTTAGATTGAATTAGCACTGATACTTACGTCAATCCTTTATACAGCTGAGACAGAACAAAATACATATTTGACGCGAATGATATCAATATCATGTGGCCAATCTTATCATTCACCTTTTGGCATAATTCTGATATCAAACTATAATCTTCTCTCACTTTTGTCCAGAAATAAAGAGAGATGTACTGAAATCAAGAATGAAATGAAAAAAATCTCATTATTTATTGACTGTTCATGGTTCATTATTTAGATTTCTGGTATGAAAATTAGTATCCCTTTACTGTGGAAACTGCTACCCAGCACTGGTGCTCATGGAAAGGAAAGGACGATAAAATAAATAAATGCTTGCATAAATGCATCAATTAAACTCATCCACTGAGTCAGAGGGAAATGAAAAATGCTATCAATGAATAATATTAGAGCGAAGAAAGCAAATTTTGTTTTTCTATGACTACTGAAGAAGGCATGCATTATTTATTTCACTAGAAATTATCTCCCCTACTGAAAATTTGTAATCTAGTGAAAAAAATTGTTATTTTTTGGAAGTTCTTCGCTTGATAACAAATTGGGAACTCAAGAAATATTTCATTCGATCTAATATGATATGATATAGGAGAGATCAGCTGAAAAAATTATATCAAGCAAAAACTGAAATTAAAATGAAATAAAATACAAGCAACAACCAAGAAATCGAAAAATTGAACTATTAACAGATAAAAATAAAAAATATATCAACAAGAAATGAAAATTGAAAATCAAAAGATTCCAAACCAAGTTACTTCACGACGTGAAGTAACTTGGTGATAACGAATGAAGCAGTAAGAAGGCCAAAAACTTTCTTTCCTAAAAAATAACCATTCCTAAAAATATGACCCTTTCAATTCAAACAGCTATTATTATTCAGACAGAAAAATTTCAGAAGCTTTATTGTAGGACGGTTCAGTATTTGAAGAGGAACTCTAACCAAAAAAAAAAACGAATAAACATGTTTCTTTGTATTACATACGCACCTTCTTACGAACTCCAGCTTTGATTTGTGAGCAAATTTGCTTCAATCTGAATACTAGAGTTACGCTGATCATCATTATGAATGTGTCGAGAAAATTCCAAGCAAAAACGTTGAAAATATTGATGATCTGAAATACCGAATTATTCATTAGTGAATTGTATATAAGGAGTCAGTAACACTATCGAGATTTCACCTGCAGTGGTGGATACTGATCTTCACGAATAGAAGATCGAAGACTTTCTTCAGACGGAGCAATACAGGAAAAGTACATGATAATTACCTGCCTCGATGAGAAAAAAGGTGCACACTCAGTAAACTTCCTAATCTGTGTGGACTAATCAAAACCCACAAGAAAAATGTTTCGCTTAGATCTGTTCCACATATTCAGTCACCTACAACTTATCCACACTCCTGCTTACAATCATCCAGCTGCTATTGCAAATAATCTTGTCTTTTGAGAACAATTGAAGACACTCGAAGCGATGGAAAACAGATCAAGCTCAAATAGGGGGAAAAAGTACCTCTAATTCTACAGAGGTTCCTATCGCTCACCGGTTATCGCTAACATATAAATGGGGTAGTAATGAATTGCTGGCCGTTGAAGAAGCCCGCAAGAAGCCCAGAGTCTGGTTGAGATACATTGACGACAACTTCATGACATGAAACCGAGAGGACGCGAAATCGGCAACTTTTTTGTAGCACCCTAACAGCGTGGGACCTTCTATAAGAAGAGATAATGAATTCACAATTGATAGTTGTTTTAAGACGTGATGATTGAAGAGGACTAACACTCAGGAGATTATTTGAATTACGAATCCATTCACCACCAACTTACCAAGAGGGGAAACGTCTAGACCATAATTGATCGTTCACTCAGACTTCACTCTCAATGAGGAACTGGGCTAAATAAGAAAGATCTTCAGTAGAATAATTATTCAAAAAAGCCTGTGAAATGGATTTTGGCTGGCAAAATGATTTTTTAATATTCCGTTCTGAAGTCTTTCTGGTATTTCCTGAAATGTGACGTGTTTCTCATGGGGTTATAAATGTAATAACAATACGAATTTCATTTGCTTTCCTCAATATATCTATTGTTCATTATTTTGCAAATGACTGTTGTTCTGGAAGAACTTTGTGAAATAGTTAGCTCCGAAAATTGTCAAGAAATGGGATGATCCTCTTTAATAATCGGCGATGATGTCGGTACTTGAAAGTAAGTATATCAAATCATTGTTTCGGAAAACAGTAAATCGAAATGAAAGATCGACTGTACCGTACTGTACTACATAGTCACCATCGCAAGGAGGCAAATTCCAACGAAAGTTTTGAAATTATTTAAAATATACTTACGAATGAAAATGAAGCTACCGGATTGGAATATTCCATATGATCAAAAACAAATGAATACTCTTTTTTAAATACAATTCCAGTTGTGTTCTATTTGATATTGCTTGGGGATCAACTTGGTTGTAGGTAGCCACCCTTGCTAAACTGTGTTCAACTGAAAGCAAATCAAATATCTATAGTAGATATTATACAAGGAGTACCATTGGAAAATGTGCATGTGGTAAGGGTCAGACTATTCCTCAAGACCTGTTTTCAATGGACCCTAGATTCTTTACATCATCAACTTTGTCCTGTTTTCAAATTTTGAAGTGAAACTTCTCCACGTGCGCTTGACATGGGGAGTAACCTGGTGAATGCTTGACAAAAGCGTTACCGTGACGTAGTGCATCAGTAGTTCTTGCTACACCGTAATCGTACTCCAACCACCGTATTCACCTGATTTGCCCCCTGTGACTTTTTTCTGTTGTCAAGAATGAACAGACTCACAGAAAGACGGAGTTTAGCAACGATTGAGAAGATAATAACTGAATCACCGGGAAAGCTCAATGACATATATCAAAAACTGCATTCACCGAACGGGCCACAAACCACTTACTCTCTAGACGTTCCACGCATATTATCAGGTCAGGGACGCTTTTGTAGTTCGTTGTGACCACCTGTGGAGGTCTCTTCGAAGTATATATCACAAAACAACAGTATTTCAGTGATATAAGAAGAAGAAGAAGAAGATAAGAAGGTTTTGTGAAGAAGAAGTAGTCTTTGTTGACATTTTTCCTTCAAAAGGAATTTGAAATGTATTATTTTTGTTATTGTTCTGCGATCAGTTAGCATGGTTAGCATCTTCTCATGAAGATGCTAACCATGTTAGCAAAACACGCGTCGAGTGCGAAAAATATCAGTTTGGTGTTACGGTAATTGATTTCTAGGAAAAGTTTCAATAGTGGAGCTGTTGCGTTTAAGTTTCCCGCTTTTTTGTTTAGTTCCAATTCTAAGTTATAGAGGGAGTTGGAAATCGTTGCCAGCTGACAGCATTGGCGTCAACTACGCATGCTCATAATTCGACAAATTATTGCTGCGACCTCTACAGGTGGTCACAACGAACTACAAAAGCATCTCCGACCATTACCATTTCCATGAATCGTCTGTAGAATAAGTGGTTTATGGAACGGGCGGTGCGAAACACGGTAATCTTAGCCGACCAACAACCGATCATTACCGAGAAGTGGCGAACTCTGAACATACAAGGAACTATACCGTGGGGTCAGTTACTTCTACTTCTGGTAAGTTTCCTCTCAGTCATTTCTTTCGAATTATACACGGGAGGAATTGTGGAATACAGCTTGTGTTTATTATCCATGATTTCAGTTTCCTGTCGATCTAATAGAAAGAGACGTTCGTGAGGAAAAAATATTAGGAACCAATTCTGTACTTCTGAAATATTTGTCAACTCACTTAATGTTCCTGTAGTAGATATTACAAACATGATTGTAAATTGTTTTCTCAAATTCTGGTAGTAGCTATAGTTCTTGAAAGCTATTTCTATTTCACGAAAACTTTTCAACAATTCCGACCAGTCCATTGCTAATTTGTAGAAAGACAAAGAAATGGCGAAGGCGAAGAAGCAAAACATAAAGGAATCTGAAAGAAAATGTAGAGTTATAGAATTTGATGCCTCATGAGGGATATTTTAGATGACAATGAAGTTAATACTACTATGAATGAATTATAGCATAGAAATGAATCCCATGTACTCCATTTAACTGTGCATATACATATCACCTTGACTTACCCATTGAATGTAAATTGAATTCGTGAGTGACTAGCTGAATAAAAGTTAGGACAGTGCAAATTAGTGTTGACAACGTCAACAAGAAAGAATATACGGTTAGGGTGGATTTCCATTCGAACTTTATATTTCGGTGGTCTTCTGAAGTCAATTCTGAGACAGGAAATAGTCCAAATATTTGACAAACTCTCAGAATATATTTTATATCCCTATGAAAGCAATTTTCCGAGTTTTTCGTAGCCATTTTCCTGAAAGCGAGGATAATTATAAACATTTTATAGAAACACTCTTCCACATTTTTTATTTATTGGGATCATATAAGAAGCCATACTTCAAAAAAAAACATTACAAATACCTTTCTTTCAGGAACTTTGATGTTAAGCAGGTGGAGACAATGACCGGAGACAAACGACTGGATGGAAGATTTGACTATTTCGGGAAACAAAATTTTATTCTGCTGATGTGGTGTTTCTCAGGATTTATTTTTGGTTGTTACCGTATCGATGAAATGTCATCTTATTGGGGACAGTTCATTTTAATTAACACAAGTCTATTTGATCAATTGGTAAACGTCATGATGAAAGACTCGATAAAGTACGATGAAATCCATTTCAGTATTAACAACTCAATTCAATAATGAAAACCGGGTTCTGAAATAGTATTGAAGCAATAATGGATGGAACTAATGTTGATTGTTTATTTCAGAAGTATCAATAGGAACTTCATTTGAATAATTATTGTGTAGCTACCAAAAAGTTACAATAGAGGCATGTACAGAGTGAGCCGAATCGGACATTTTTTAAGGGAAACTCTTGTTTTCAAACTAGATAGATGAAAACTGATTGATGTGTCTGAGGATCAAATTTTTTGACAAACTCATTGGTGGTTTTTGGCGAGTGCATTGGTTTGGGATGTGGCGGTTGAGAAAACCGGCCATCGGATGCCTGCTTCCACGTAGCCCCGCTGGATACGGGAATTACAGAATCACTTGTGGTTCTGTTATACCCTAACTCAGGGGTCTCCAAACTTTGACCTAAGCAACCGCTTTTTTACATTTCAAGTGACACTTGACGACATCTAGTGGCGAGTAGTGGTACTATGTACTATTTTTTTCAGCTACCCGCTAGGTGGCATTAGGCGTGATTAAATATTTGGAATTACCGCGTTGGTTCGAGAAAGTTCTGATTCTAGCTAGTGTATTTCAATCACTTCGAGATGGCAGTAATAATTGCGTATAGAAAAGCTAGCGGCGCAACTGCGAGTTAGTCTGCGTAGGAAAGGTGAGGGAAGCGAAACTGTCTATTGTGAAATAAAATAACACCCGTCAATAAAAGTATTTTGATTTGGCTTATTGTTTTTATGTGTGATTTATTAGTATGGAAAAGAAGCGAGAAATCGACAGTGTATGCAGAACGTCCAATTGAAATGGAACTTCCAGTATTTTGTGATCGAGTCCAGTAATAAGGCGTTATGTTTAATTTGTAATGAAACCATAGCTGTTCTGAAAGACTATAACATTAAACGAATTAGACCGTTTTAGACCGTGCTTTCGGGTTCTGTAACACGAAGGAAGGTATCGAGAAGGAACTAGACATCAGAAAAAATGATCTTCAACGGAATGTCTACTCCAAAGCGATGGTATAAAAGACCTTGGCTAAAAGACAGCAGGAGCCTCGCAAGGAAGAGAAGCCGTCACAACCAGTGCTTGCACTTCCCTACATCAGAGGATTATCGGAGAGGATAAGAAGAATTGATTCCAAGTACAACATCAGAACCTGCTTCAGATTCTGTAACACTATCCGTAGCAGCTTCACGAAAACCAGGCCAGCAAATGCGGCCAAAAATTGGCCCCTTCTGAAAATATATCCTATTTCATAAAATGGCCATTTTTTTTCAATTGAAAACCTTGAACTTCATTTCTCTATAGAAATTGATCTCCATAAGACCTTGAGGGTAGGGGAAGAACACATTTATACTACTTGCATGAAGATGGATGTGTAACAATTCAACTCAAAAGAGGTACCATCTCCATGCTGTATAGATATTCACTTACCTTTGAGTGGAATAACGGATTTTACCAGATTGAAGAACCTTTAAGTATGAGTACAAATCCTGATGGATCTGGTCATCAGAACTGTCGGTAAAAAACACAGTGTTTGCTAAAAATATTCCTGTTGCTCTTTCATACGTTTTTTCTCCAAAGTAGTGAAGTGGATTGGCGCTGAGCTTTACTAACTCTTTACTAACTAATGCAGGATTCTGCATTTCAAATCTTCTATTCCGAAGTTGTGATTCTCATAACAAAAGTTAGGTTATGAACTTTTCACGTTGGAGTGTCTTTTTTGCCCGTATCTTCGAAACAAAAATTCATCAAAGGAGAAAATACCTATATGGGAAAGAAAGTTTTTGGCTTTCTACTACTCCATCTTGATATTTTCTATAATGTTATCCAATTTGGTACTGAAGAACCTTAGGGTAAGTGTCTTAAGGCGAAACATCGATGCATAGCAGTGAGGATGACAATGTTCCATGTAAGTGCAATTTGTTACCATTCGTTAAAAGTAGAACTCATGTGAATGATTACTGATTTTTATTCCACAACGAATGTTTGAAATACAAACTGAGTAGAGAAAAGTATCTTCTGTATAATTCAGTGTTCATATAGAAGTATTTGTTTCGAAAGAATTTTTTTCTTTCGTGTAATTCAACGTTTATATGAAAGTAGCTGTTTCAGGAGGACTTTCTTTTAGTTTGTGTCTGAAAATTACTTCTTTGCATGATATACATTCCATGTATGGAGTTACTTATTTTAAAATTGATTACTTCCTTCCTTTCTTTGGAAGATTCCCTCATCTTTTTTTGTATCAAGATGAAGTAGTAGAAAGCCAAAAACTTTCTTTCCCAAAAATTAATCACTCCTAAAAATATAACCCATTCAATTCAGACAAAATATACTTAAAAATAGTTCAAGGAATAGTACCTTCATTTTTTGCCGCATGTTTAATAAACACCCTGTATTTCTAGTGATTATTGATAAGAAAGATAGGAGGAATATATATCATTTGGAAGAAAAATGAACATTAGAAGAAAAGTGAACAAAAACCACCGTTTTTTTTTCGAAATATCTTTTAATTAGAAGAACATACTTATGAAACTTCCCAACACTTTTTGTCGAGATTCTAATGTCGAATAAATATAAAATTGTCAAGGTTTTCATATGATATTTACGGAATAAACTCATTTGTCTGGCAGAACTGTATCAGAACGAGCTCATAGGAAATTACTGCCGCTGCAACCTGAAACAAAAATTAATTTATTATGAATAAAATCAATACTCATTAGAGATTTGTACAATTGTCATCGGAAGAACAATTATTTTCTGTCTCTCTGCGCTGTAAGCAGAAAACTAGATGAAGCCAGTTTGGATATTCCATTGAATTCATGAGTGGTACCCGACTAGACTGCGAGTACCACGTTGTGATTTATCTGAATGCAACGTCATCGGTCCATTTAGCTGTCTGAATAAACGGATGACCAGAGTTTGAACTTTGTCAATGTCAATGGAATTAATCAGAAAATATTCAGTGCATGAGAGACAAGCTGTTGCCACTTCATTTGCATAGACTCCAGTTCCTGGATTTTCCTAGATTTTCCAACATCAGGAAGTTCTCATGTAATTGTCTAGCTTTGATTTACAAAATGAATCATGCAATTTTTGAATATAGTCAACAAAAATTTCAGCCTAATTAACTGAATTTTTATAGTATTTTTTCTCAACAAATGGTAGACTCAACTTGTTGAATTATAAACCGTGTGTGAAGTGAAAACCACACATGAATTAAATGAATTGTTTTTGAGAATAACTCCCATTTATACATAGACAAATATGCAAAGATGTATTTCATTATATTTTGTAGCGATTTTCTGTTATCGAGAAAAATGAGTCCAACTAAGTGTATTATATCTGAAAGGGACTAGTTCGAACGAAACAAAATAGACATTGTCGAATAAATATATAATCTTTAAAAAATGATGAAAAATCACCCGACCTTTTTCCATTGGAGTAGTAAATTTTATCGAATCTGCCTAATTTGATTATTCATGTGATTTTTGTCACTCATTCATACTTACTTTCAGGACTGAACCTCTTGTGATTTTAAAGAAGTTATGACCGGTTAAGACCGATGAATCGTTTTGTATTTGATGTATCAATCTTTCCACCTGAAAAAGCAAAATAGATCTACTGACCATGAAAGAAACTTGAGCGAAAAATACAGATAAAAACTACTTATGCCACCTGCTTTCTCTATTCATAGTGTTTAATTTTCAGATAAACAACATGGCTCTGGCACTGAATATTTTGTGAAAATGTAGCTTTTGATTTGGAATCTCTGTCATAAAATGAATCTACTGAAATTATTATTCACACACCAGCAACCAGAATGGAAATACTGTTTCTTGACGCGCGTTTGGTTAAGTTGGCATCATTAGCAGGATATTCAGATCGTTATTTTCAACACCTCGAAATGTCTTTCGATCACCAAGTGGTCATCTTCAATAGGAAGATTAAACAGGAAACCTAGCGAAGCTAAACCTATTTCTGGTATACAGCTATACCACACCTTTGGTGTCTTAAATTAATTTTACAATTACCCAATGTGTCCTTATATATATATATATATATATAATATATATATATATATATATATATTCACGGATGGTAGAATATGATGTGTTGTTTTTCCGGGTGTTCATCCGTTGTGTACTATTCGATAGTCGACGTTTCGCCATCATCTCAGATGGCATTATCAAGACGAGTTACTGCTTCGCTTCGAGAGGTGTAACTGATGTCAGGTTCTTCTTGTGTGTTTTTTATATGGTTTCGCTTGCGTAAGTTGTATGGATTTGTTACCTGTTTTTCTACCTGAGGGTTGTTGATGGCTTTTGGTAGTTCTCCTACCTGTTTTTCTACCTGAGGGTTGTTAATGGCTTCTGGCGGTTCTCCTACCTGCGATGGTTCATTATCAATTTGTGGTTGTCTTTGGTGGTTGTTTTTAATTATTGTTTTCCAAATCCTTGGGATGTTTAGTGAGTCATCCCTTTTGTTGATGAGGCCTTGCTTTTCGATTTCGATAGCTTCCCTGATTTGTCGTATTCTTGGGTTTTGCACCTGTGCTATCTGTTTTGTGGAGTCAAAATTAATCTTGTGACCTGTTTGTAGATGGTGTTGAAAGAGGGCAGAGGAGGTTTGTTTTGTTCTTATCGAGTTTTTGTGCTCCTGGTTCTGGCAGATATACGTCTGTTGGTCTGACCGATATATTGTCGTCCACAGTCCTCGCATGTGATGCTATATACTCCTTGGTTTTCTAGGGAAATTCTCTCTTTCGGTCTGGGCAGCCAACTGGATATCGTTTTGTGTGGTTTGTAGGTTGTCCGAATGTTTTTACGTCTTAGTATTCTCCCGATTTTGTCGGTCACACCTTTGATATAAGGTAGTGTCACAGATTGTCTGTCGTGTGGAGAGTCTTCTGTCGATCTAGTGGATGTTTTGTTGGTTCTTCTTTGTCTGTCGATGGCCTTTTGAATGATCTTTGGTCCGTAGCCATTTTGTCGCAGAGCCTTTGTTGTCTCCCCCAATTCTGTTGCCCTGTTTGTTGGTTCTGTTAGGCGGAAACTGCGGGATATTAACGTGTTGGCTACGGATTGTAGCTGGGTAGGGTGGTGTCTAAGTCATACGTGAATTTTATTGATGGACATCTATTATTCAAAAAGGAAACAAAGTCCTCAATATTCGATTTTTTTGTATCGAATATTGTGAAAATATCATCTACATACCTTAGCCAAATCTTAGGAAAATACTCCGTCTTTTCTTTGGTTTCCATTTCGAATCTGCTCACGAACAGGTCTGCCAGGTAGGGAGACAAGGGGTTTCCCGTTCCTTCCTGTTCCTTCCTTTCCCGCTAGGAAAAGAGGAACTAACATCAAAATAAATCAAAATCTCACCTTCTTGCAGAACGATATTTTTTGTATGTTGTATGAACTCTAAACAGTTTTTTATACTAAAACCTGGTTCCGCAATAGACAAGGTTTCAAATTCCTTAGTGAGCCACTTTGCTATTTGGTAGGTAGGAGCTCCAATAGCTGTCACGATGGGGCGCATTAATTTTCCCGGTTTGTGGATTTTTTTTACAACTGGTGAACCTTGTCAAATGATCCCGAAACTACATGGATTGAACTTTGAATTGCTCCACCGTATTCGCCAGATTTGGCTGCCAGTGAGTACTGACTGGTCGCAGACTTCAAAAAAATGCTCACTGGCAAGAAATGTTGATCGAATGAAAAGGTTATTGCTTTTTGTGTGGCTCTTGATGGACGTTACGTTGATGAATGAAGACAATTTTGAACAGAAAAAACGCGTTTTCCTTCGTAGGCCAGGGACTGTTGAGCCCATGAGGACCAACTTAGTGCTTTCATATGTGAATCTAGTGAACGAATTCCATCAAATTATCTCTTGAAAACATTTTTACACAAGATAATGGCAGTCATTGAAATCTCACCTCATAAACAAATAAATTTTCACAAAAAAGTTTTTTTCCTGGCAGTTTTGGTACGCTCCTACTCATGTTTCTTATCACAGGTGAAACTATTGAGAAGCATATACTAAGCATAGAAAAACACGGAAAATTTTATCGGTGGAGGAAGAACTGCTCCTTTATTGTCGACTTACGTTTCTATCAAAAGGTTCCGCAGGCACTCTATTCAGTATCGGCAAAAAGCGTCTGCTCTCCTCATGAATGGATGCAGCATATATGGTGAGGACACTGACTCTTGCTATGACATGAACAAAGGAATATAGAAAAACAACTCTTTTTATCTGGGTTCGCATCTTTCTGTAACGAAAATAAGTTTTCCAAAATAGAAGCACCTAGATATATAAATGTTCACTCACTGCAAACTGTTGAATAGTTGAACCAGGATGAATGCGATATTGTTAAAATAAGTAGCCGTTATTATATTCGATAGTAAGTCATTCAAAGATCTGGAAACAGAAGCTAGACGGTTATAGTCTCTTCTGATTTGGCTGTAAAATTCTCTGTCGGATTCCTGAAAAAAAGTTCTATTGAAGAAAATTGATTAAACATTTCAATTTCTCAAGAACCCAGCGGTAATATCCATCAGTGTCAGTTGATCTGGTTTGACTTTCAGATCAGGAAATTAACAAATTGATATACATGCACAATTAACAGGATTAATGTGACTCATCAGTGGTTATGACAGGAGCATCCAGACATCAATTCTAAGTGGTGGTGATGATGATAACTGATAATCACACCATCTATGGGAAGGAAAGAAAAAAGAAACCATGAATATCAATAACAAACGAGGATGTTTGTTTGAAGGTGATTGACAATGTTTCGTGATGAATTTCACTAGTTCGGACTTCCATTGTCTATTATATAAAATGATTTGAAATCCCTGAAACAAGTAAAAAAGACGAGTGCATTGACGAGTGGCCAAACATGCCGATTAGCATGACCGTTAAGAGATAAAGTATACACATGAGAAAACAAATCGTTTTCTAATTGGATGATTTTGTTATCCAACATGTCCATCATTTGCTCACAAAAATAAGTTCTTCTATCAAAATCGTCTTCCATGAGCTCCTGAGTAGGTATCATTTTATAGGGGATGCATTTTATTTTGTTTTATTATTTTTACTATCGATCTATAGCTAACACTGAATGTAGTGGATGCCTGTCTACTCGATGTATGTGGGTTTTCCTCAAACTCAAGCATAACATCTAATTTGGGTTCATCACTCATTGCTTTGGCAGCTGTTTTTTTTATCTGCACCACATGACCAAGCTCGCGAAACTGCTTCTCTATTTTGCTTATTGTTCCTTGAGATATGTGTGGTAAATTAGGAAATTTGTCATGAAATAGGCGAGCTACTTCCTGTGTTCGGGTTTAATCTCCGTAACCAATCATTTGTAAAACTGTTATTTCATGCATTCCCGTTAATCCGACCATTTGTCAGACTTGAAGTTAACGAACTTTAGATTTGATATATTGACAACTAATGTTGTAACATACAAAATAAGTTGAAAAGGCGTTTCAAAATATCGTGGCCATCCACATTTAGACTTGTGTCAAAAGAAATTAGAAATATCAGAGTTTGGGGCGAGAATTTCATAGTGAATACAGGTTTTGAAACCGGAAAAAAATTGTTTCCAATTTGAAGGCAAAATTCATGAATATGACAAATTGCTGACTAATTGGACTTTCCAGTAGTTTAAATTTCGCAGTAACTTTTTGGGGTGAACTTTTTAGTTTACCCTTTACTACACTTCAGCAGATTATCTATTGATTAGGTTTTATTTTTTCAGATCGTAAAAGATTATAAACCTAAAAAAAAGTATCAAATAGTGAGCTCTCCACAAAACATGTCGTTTAGAGAATATGTGGAACTTTCTTTTTAGAAAAAATGTATTACATCATCTGTACAACTTTTGATTTTGGGATTCACTGAAAAAAATTGGTTTATATAACTCACCAGATCTTTAGGAGTTTTAAATCGGAGATTTTCGATGTGGCTCTCAAGGGAGAGGGATATTTGTCGAAATCTTGAAGAAACCATTAGAGAAACAATTATTATGAATGTATCTCCAATTATCCAGTTGAACCAGATTGACCAATAGTATATCTGAAAATGATATTCGAATGAAAACATATTTCACGCAATTAACAACAAAATTGAATGAAAATTCGATAGTAGAATTTTTTTAGTGAAATAACTGTATTACATATACAGTTATTTCACTAAAATATACATATACATATTATACATTTATGTATAATATGTAAACTATATTGTCATTCGACGAATTGTTAATTGAAAAATCTGGATTAGAACTAAAAGGACAATAGACTAAAGTAAAAACTCCATCGGTTTTTAATTTCAAGCCCTTCATTATAAAATAACCTTTACAACTTGTTAGTTATTACTATAATAAGTGTATAAAAATGTGAAAATGGTTTACATTCTTCAAGATAACATACAAATTTGAATGTAAATCACCGGTATGTGCCAGGTATTTCCAACTTAACTTTCATTTCATTTTCCAATAATGTCTTACTGCGAACAAAAAAGCTTTATGAACCTTACCCAGAATATTATGCCAATTGAAATATGATAAGGAATGTAAGAAAATTCAGTCTGGTACTCATATCTCAGGAATTCATCCAACGTATCGAATCCCATTTCATGGATTTCTTTTGTCAATAACAAAACTTTTTCACCTGGAAATAATGAATTTGATATGTGAGATGTATATGCAGAATGAGAATAGCAATATATAAATATACTTGTCGAACATGAAGAAACTACTTTACGAGCCCTGAAGAAGAATTCAAGACTTTTTCTGAGTGGCTCACTGCGATAATATACAGAGTAACCCAAAAGTTGCGGCATGGCTCAATTTTTGAAAACGTGAAACGGTAGAAGAAAACGAAAGTACCAGGAGTTCAGGATTTCTTTTGAGAATCCGATAATGGATTCGGAGTTAGTCTTGATTGCAATCAACTTGAAGCCCAAGTCTAGTTCTCCGAACAGAAACTCGTACTCATCACATACTTCTCACAAAACTTATACGATTATTATCGTTTCAATTTTACAAGAAATAATGAGTTCTTAATCAAATTACGCACCGAAATAGTTTGTTCGTGTTGATATTACTATTTTGAAAACTATTAGACATATTTATCCAAAAGACTCTTGAGCGAAATGATGTATATCCTGAAATGCGACAGTGTTAACACTAGAAGAGATGACGATGGCTTCAATACTGCATATTCCCATTTGAAAAGTAAAATACCTGAACAACTTACCCTTTTTCCATTCTCTTTCTTTCTGTCAGTGATTAAAAAAACAGACACCTTCACCACACAGCAATCACAGATGAAGCCTTTCGTATCAAAATCTGTATCAAAAATGAATATGTTTTTTACCCAGCTCGGAGTTTACTATAGTGGTCTCCAAATTGTTCATAAATATATCTGCTAAAAGTGGACTGAGGGGTGAGCCCATTGGTAAACCTGACTCCTGTTTATAGAATTTGTTGTTGAACTGTAGGTAGCTCTGATTCAGGCACACATCGAAAGCTGTTGAAACTTTTAAGAAAGTGATATGGTCTACTTTGCCTTAATCTAATATGTCTAAAATAAGGGGTTTTCACTTGTTGTACGGTATGTTGAAGAACATACGTGGTTTGGTTCCTTATGTTTTCTACTAAAGTCAGTGAATTTTTAATGCTGTGAGGTGGGACGAAATTGGTAATATTCTTGAAGAACTTGTTGAGACGTATTCCTAGTTCTCTTACATACGAAACTACCGGTCTTATGGGGTTATCCTCTTTATGAGTTTTTATCAGGGCATATAGTTTAGGGCAACAGGGGTTCATGTTGGTGATTCTCCGTTTCTCTGATTCCGTGAAAATTATTTTAGTATCCAAGAGGAAATTTTCAGTTCATTTTGACTATTTTTCGTTGGGTCTTTCTTGATGACAGTAAGGTTTTCATTTCAAATGACTGACTCAATTTTCTCGTTCAAGGATAACGATGGCATTCAATTTATCAGCTTTCGTGAAAACAAGATGATTATTTCTTATTTTTTGTTGTATAGTTTTTACTATGCCTGTTTCTCTACTGTTTGATGAAGAGAAAGGATGGTTCTGAATTATTTCATTATCCTGTGTGCCCCTATATCTCTATTATCTGTATGTTTCAATGCAATAGCTGTATCTGTTATCAACGTATCCAAACTATTTTTATTAATTATTGTTGGTGTATATTCCGGCCTATTGAACATTGTTGAAATTTCCTCTTTGTTAAATTCTACTTTGGCGAAGTTAATGATTCTTTCGCTGAACTGGATATCTGGTTCGACTGATTCGCTGTGTTAGTTACAAAAAAAAGTGGTAAAAAACATAGAAAGTTTTATTTCTCTTTTCTTCAATATGATTTCCTACCACGTAGTAACGGCCACATCCATTTATTGAATCATGATTACCCTAAGCCTCTCCATTACTGTGCCATTTTTAATGTTTCTCTTCATGTTTCTCTACTCAATAGTAATTTCCTCTGCCATTTCTCAATCCGTGGAAAAGTAAACGGGTTTTTCCCTAAAATGTGACTTTGAGTATCAAATATTTGGCAAGGTCGGGATCCAGGTCCAATCTAAAGTCACCCTCGATCAGTCAAGAGAAAACAGTGAATATTTCCTTTTTGTTTTTCTTTCATTTCAATAGGCCATACTAGATCATACTGGTTGCCACTATTTTGATTCTCATTATAGAAATATATCTCCCCACGCTACATTTGCTAGTACAGTTGAGAGTACTACGTCATTCAAAATCTTCATAAAGTTTTCGGTACTGAAGTTTAATCGGTTGCGTCTTTTGGTAATGGAGTTTTCGATGGCCAAGGAGTATGAATCGTGCTGTATTTGAGGAGGTTATTTACGTAAAATAGACACCAGACTTGACGACAAATAAGTCGGGACTTATACAATACGTATACCATACAAATTGTTATAAGCAGAACACAAACCATATGGAGATAATGAAACGTTGACAAATATGAAATAGTTATTCATTGACTGAGTGTATTGGTTTGTATGTTATTGGGCTGATCGGCAACTTTCCAAAGATCGATCATTTATTTTCTCCTGACTTCGCGGGCAGAGAAGTGAGGAGGGACTTTTGAGATGTGATGTTGAAGCTGTGTTACACTATGCTTCCGTGTCAACTGTACCGATGAAACCGCACAGTGTGACACCAGCTTAAGCATGAACAGATACACCAGTCAATATCCTTATATTGTCTCTTTATTTGCATTGGAACATTTTGAAACTTGTTTAATGACGACTAATACTTACCAAATCCAGCAATAACCAAAATTATGAATATTGTCTTCAACTTTCTTGCTATTTTGACAGATTTCACGTATCTTTTCGAAATTTCGCTTTCTACCCCGCACATTTCCAGAACAAAATTTCGCCAATTTCTTGCAATTAATACCGATGACAGTAATATTGCAGCAACTTGGATATCTATGATAGGGCTAACTGAAATGTAAACAATTTATTTCTGTAGTTCAATTTCTTAACTTAATTTGATTCGGAAAATAGTTCTGTGGTTATGGAGGAGCTATTGTTATATTTCTTCCTTCTTGTCTCAGAAGTTACTAAGAAAGTGACTTGCCTCTTTCGAAACTTCTGAAGTTTCTGCAGAATCATAGGTTGAAGGAGTAGATGAATTATTTCTCATAATCTTTTCCTGCTACCTATCCTCAGACACTGAATACACTGAGATATTTCAAGAAATAAAAAAATCTATACAGTGCATTTCTTTAATGTCCCCCCCTTTCATTTTTTTTATTTTGAAGTGGAATCTGGGAAAAAAATTAAATGGAAAGGGAGTCTTGTGACATATCACCCTGACGAATACTTCACAACCCTAGAATATGAAGTCAATATCTTCACCTACTACAAAATGGCGGAACATTTAATAAGTTCCTGAAGACAAACATATTAACATCGATATTTTTAGAAATATTCCTTTTTATCTGTCATATGGAATTTAAATGGTACACCAAATAATAATAATAATAATAATAATCTTCTTTAATCCCAAGAAACAAGAATGTTTATAACAGGGATAAAATTCAAAATAATGATCAAATAAATTATTTCAATATTAAATATCAGTTACATACACAGCTCATAAATATATAAATACAAACACAAATATACATATATGCATACATATTTACATATACACACCGACATATATAAATTTATACATTTTTGAATTATAATGGTAATTAAAAACAAAACAATGTAATATGGAGATCAGAATTTCAATTAGAGGAAGAAAGCAGAAACTTTTTCAATTCCGATTTGAATTATGTTTTTTGATTCATTTTCAGTTTCTCTGGAAGATTATTTTATATTTCAACTCCTAAATGAAATATTGATATCTCCCAAAATTCTGAGCCTAGTAGTTTTTTTGCTTGTCTTATATTATAGTCATGGATAGTATTTATTTGATTGAATTCCAAATTCGAATGTTTGGGATTTTTTCTAACAAAATGAATGAAACAACAAATTTTCAATTGAAAAATAGACTGAATATCTAAAAGATCACGTGGTATATATAAATTTGACGTAGGTTCAAGATATGGCAATTTGAATATACATTTTATTATTTTATTTTGCAGTCTCTTGGGAGGATTTAATATTGATAAATTAGCTGTTCCCTAAATTGAAATTAAATATTGTAGATTTGAATATATCAAACAGAAATATATACATTTAAGATATTTTAATCGAATAAAATCTCTAATACTAAATAATATTCCTAAAATTGGTCCGATTTTCTTCTTTAACATCTCAATATGAGTATTCCAACAGAGACTTTCATCAAAGTATAGTCCTAAAAGTTTTTTGTTTTGACAATATTCAATCATTTTGTTGTTAACAGTCAAATTCTCTTTGGTTGTGATTTTGTTCTTAGTTATCAACATTAAAGAAGACTTTTCATAATTCAAACTTAATTTATGATAATTCAACCAAGAGGTTGGCAATATAATGTCATTTTTCATGTTATTCTGAACTTCTTTAGTATCACTAGAAAAGTATAGCAATGATGTGTCACCGCGTATAACTTAATATTTCCTTTCAACAATAATTTTGAAACAGAATTTATGTGAATCAAAAATAAAACTGGACCCAAAATAGACCCTTGTGGAACACCACAGGTGATAGTTTTCAATGAACTGGCATTCTTCCTTAGACACACAAACTTTTTTCTGTTAGATAAATAATTTTCAAACCATCTATGAATAATTCCTTGAATACCAATACTATTCAATTTTTTCAATAAAATATTATGATTGACTGTGTCAAAAGCCTTTCGCTAATCGAGAGATAATAGACCACATTTCATATCTCTATCTGATTGTTGTTGAATATTAGAAATGACATCCATTACTGCAGACTTAGTATCACTTGATCTGCTAAAGCCATATTGACCTGAATATAAATAATTTATTGACTCTAAATAATCTATCAACCTATTGTTCATAACTGAAGATGATCCTGATCGAAGAACAGAATTGTGCGAAATCATGACGGAAACCATTGCAAGGCATCCTACCTATCTCCACAATATTTGTTTTAGTGACGAATGTACATTTTTTCAAACGGCAATGTTCACAGACAAAATTGTCTTCATTGGAGTAACACCCACCCTCACGTTTTCCGGGAAACACATACTCAATATCCAGAAAAAAATAGCGTTTGGGCAGGAATATTGGGAAATCAAATTGTAGGACCTCCATTTATTGATCAAAATATAAGAGGGAAACAGTATTTGCAAATGCTGGAAACTTGGATTCATACATTTTTTCAGCTGTTTCAGCTGTTTAGTTTGTTGGTGAAGGTAAAATTTTTTTGCACGTTGGCGATTTTCTGCTATTGGAAAGAATGGATCACAGAATTTGCGTCAAATTTTGTATGAAAAATGTTTTGAAGAATAGTCGAATCTCTATTAGGAATTGAAGTTGGATTCCCTTCCTATTGATAGATTGATCTGATATTTGGAACACACTCAGTTTTGATGACAATACAATTCAATGAATTCTGTATCATTGTGAATCAAAGATGGCCGCAGCTACAAAATGGCGGAGGTCATATTACCTTCTAATACTGAGGTACTTAATGAACTAAACAGAATGAGATGAATTGGGTTACAAAATTAGAAATTAAAAACAAAGTAAGTAAAAAATATGTTTAAATTCAACGGTTTTGTTGAAAAGAAAAAGATGATGATGTAGATCACAGCAGTCATCACACCTGAGGAGAGTGGTATGATAGCTGCTACCTAGGACCTTCCGAATTATTTTTTAGTCTCTAATACATTTTCTACACCACGATTATCCTTTTTTATTCAACCGTTCAATATAAAAATTTATTTCTACTAATTTTTCTCAGAAAATCTTATGCATATCCATTTTTGTTCACTTGTTCAATACTCACTCATGAAAACCATACCAATATGGAGGGGTTGGACGTTGCACAACAAGAAAGCTCCGTTTAAAAGATAGGAAATAGCCAAAGATATGGTCAGGAATGATTTCCATGATATCCATTTGAATTTTAGATTTTTTGGATCATTGCTCCTGATGTTATATATCGGAAATATACCACAGAATTGAGATAATGTCAGGAAGTTTTTGAGTGTTTCATGTATGTTCCCGTCTTTGGTTTCGACTTTCATCCTGAAAAAGTTATATTAAAACGATACCTAATGGATATCACATTATTTTTCGCTATATAAATAAATGTATTTGTGAGTGAATTCTGAAATATTTCCAAAAGGTTCTGACGTTATCTGGACAAGATTTTAACTGATTCGTAAATACGTAATCTGTGATGTGGTACAGGCTTTTCACAGAAGATGTCAATGACGACGCTAGCTCTGGTCGCCTAAGCACATCAACAACAGATGGACATGTTGAGAAAGTGAAGAAAATTGTTGTGAAGAATCGTCAAATCACTATTAGAGAAGTAGCTGAGGATTTCGGCATATCGGTTGGCTCATGCCAAGCAGTTTTTCCGTAAATTTTAGACATGAAGCGTGTGGCAGCGAAGTTCTTTTCAAAACTGGTGAATTTTGACCAAAAAAACCGTCGCATGAGCAATGGCGATCTAGATCTGCTCAAAAAGGACGTAACTGGTGACGAGTCATGAATATATGGTGATGATATCGAAACCAGAGTCTAATCATCCCAATAGAAGAGCCCAGAAGTCCCAAGATAAAAAAAGCTTCGCTTGTTCGTAATTTTTTTTGACAAAAACCGTCATGACGCCTCAGCTACCATAAACTAAGTGACAAAGAAAGGTAAACACACATTTATATCGAAAATATGTTGATGATTTTTCACATACATACTTGACAGATGGTAGCAAACAAACAAGTAAGTTTTCAAAGAAATTGGATGATCGTGAAACCAGTGAAGTTTAATTTAAAACCAGCAAGTTCAATTTAACCCACTTCCCGGTATCCGATTGATCTGGAATTTTGCATGCTGGTCCAGAACCGATTACAATGCATGTTAATCATGAACGTGACCTGATGCTGCTGCCAGGATCGGCTCCGTACGAGAGATCACATCAGCGGTAAATAGCAGGGACACGAAATTTTGTAAACGCATTCGTTTATGATAGGCAGTTAGTAGGTCCACCATGAAATAGATGCCACATCCAGGGTTGGCTTCAATAAAAAAAATATGTTTTTAGAAAACAAATCAAATTTGATTTAAACAAGACTGGGGGGTTGCCTGAAGAGTTGGAAATATTTGTGGGGGCCAAGGTGATGTTTAAAGGTCTAGTGAATGTTGTCATTGATCATATAATAGAAATTATATGGCCCTGTTTCCGGAGAGCACAAATGTATGACACGGACCTTCCATCAGTCCGTATCGATTTCGGCAAAGATGGGATCCACTTTATTCAACCGAAATCTGTGCAATTTTCAGCTAAATTTAGCCATGGTACAGCTGAACGTAGAATGTTGCCAATTGTTTTATGCTGGGCTTGTACAGTTCACAAAATGCAGGGTAGTATGGTTGACCACGCTGTTGTATACTTGGATTCAAAGTTGTTTGCTGCCGGCCAAGCGTACGTGGCTTTAAGTAGGGTCACATCAATAGAATGCCTCCTGATAGAAGAATTAGACTGTTCGAAATTAACTGGGACTCGGCCATGTAATAATGACGCCATCAATGAAATGAAAAGACTAAGAAATATAACAAGCTAATTCTTCTATAAGGTATGCTGGAGGAGTAAGTACCTACCTACTTCTATAGAATATATTTTATCCTAATAATAATTTTCCCCGTTCCTTAAGTTTTTCTGTTGAAGGACTCTCCGTTTTATAGATGGACTTTCGTATTGATCGATAACTATCGATTGAAACTAAAAAATATAGAATAATGATAAAAACTTTTAAAACAAGTGGAACTTCAACCTTGAATAACTTTTTTGCACACATAGGATTTATCGGGTTTGAAATTTTAAATTTTATTTAAATTTCATCTGACTGAATATGTAGAGATTTCTTCTAGGCATCGCGACGAGCTTTTATTATAATTTCAATTCTGTAAAGTCATAAATGAATGTGGTTAATGTGATTTGAAATTTTGATTTGATCTTTTTTGGGCACTTGAAAGCTTGTTTCAAAAGTTTTTTTATCATCATTTCATTATATTTCAAATTACCTTTGTGTCATATTGACGTGCTTTGCTTGTGGCCAGGCCCGATCACTCTAAACGATTGTTTTTCACTCTATGGCAGTTTTTCAGGTTACATGATAAATGATTGTATTTAATTAATGACCAAATAAATACATTATTGTTCCATAAGCTGTTTTTGTGTGGTATTCAAGAAACCTGAAAGGTGGACGTTTTAATCGAATGAATGATAAATACTTATGTTTACGTGAAATTGATTGCTTTCCAATAGATTTCCGACTCTGTAACTCGATATCGTTCTGTTGATTTTCCATCTTACTTGGGTAAGGCAGCTCAATTTTGAATTTCTTTTAATGATAGCTCCATTCGAAATATGACTTTGACATCAATGTCTACTTCGATCGTGATGAAAAATTACCAAAAAAATTGAGTCATGCGACGCCAAATATAAGGTTTTTCAGTTCTTCTGCAAAATTTCTGCTGCATGAAATGTTTTCCTTTTTTTTTAAATTTTTCCACTGCTACAAAATAAGACTCAGTGGATTTACTTAAATTTAGCGTATGGCTTATTAGCATCACAAAAGTTAACATAACAGATATAATTGTATGAAAGCATAAAAAGATACATTAAATTAAGCCACACCGACGCACGTTATTCAGCTGCTGAATATACCAAGCCCAGGGCTGAGGATCTCAGTGTGTCTAGTGTAATCCCTAGGTTCAAGATAGTCTTGCAGTTCTCTATTGGCTAATTTATTGTTCAGGTGGAAACTATAGACCTCTGTCTTAGCAGCACTTGGTTTTTGTTTCCACTTGCGACTGTATTGCTCGATATCCAGCAGGTCGTTTGTAAGAACATCCTTGGTGGCTTCAATATCTTTGTGTAGCAGCTAGTGTCCAGTCGTCAGCGTATTTGAACTTTCTCGAATTCGTTTCATTCATGTATAAGCTGAGCAGAAGGGGGACAAGTACTGATCCCTGTGGTAAGCCGTTGTTGAGCTTCTTCTGAGCACTCATATGATGCATTGTTTGGAACCTTTGGTGTAGTAATGAATATTACTGGAGTCTTTTCCAACACCAAACCGTCACTTTAACACTTCGACACGTGTTTCGATCACCAAGTGATCATCTTCAAAGAGGAAAATCAAAACTAAAAACTAATGTGAGCTAACCCTATTTATGCCATATAGGTAACCCACACAGGTAAACCATCCAGGCGTACCAACCATTCTGGTATACCAACCCAAATGAATTTTACAATTTTGCCTTATTATTTGACCTATTATTTCACAATATATGTTTATATAAATTAATTTTCAGCTATATAAAAATCAATTTCACAATATTGCCTATCCAAATTTGTTTTTGCAATGTGTCCTTATGTAGTAATCAGTAAACCCAACAACATTATTTTATTTTATTTTAACAAGCCATATAGTATGCTCTTTGGTATAGGTCCGTCATCGTTATTCATAATATTATTGTGTTTACTTATTTCTACACTCTCATAGGCATCTAGTTGCTTGTTGTTGTTAACTTGTCTAACTAATCTTGATGAACTGAAGTCTATAGAATGGTTTTGTTGCAAAATATGATGAGCGACTGCTGATTTTTCAGGTCTTCCATATTTTAAGTGTGCCATGTGTTCCTTATATTTTACTTTAATAGATCTTCCAGACTTTTCCGAATTCTCGACTGTCTTTTGGACTTCCCAAAAGGCTCTGTAGTGTATGACTTGTTTTAAAAACCACCTTCATACCTAGTTCCTTGAAAATATTTCCAAAGTTCCTCGTTTATTGGTGGTATGGAACAGAGATGTATTTATCTTGGTCTTTGTCCTTTCTGAAAGTCGAGATTTCGTTCGTTCCAGATCTCCCATATAAATAATTTCGTTCGTAACCCACGGCTTTCTTTTACAACTATTTCCATCGAGATTAACGGTTCTTTCAACAAATGGACATGCTAAACCTATCCAATATAATAGTAAATTCGGAAAAGTTGCATAAGCACAATGTTTTAGCGAAACATATGATATATTTTTCCAAATAAAGTTTGTGGAGATCAAATCGTCAGGCGTAGTTTTTGAAATTACTATGGATCTTCATCAAGTAACGGAAGAGTCAATCAGAACATTTTTAAAAGATTCCCACTTTTTTTTAACGGTTTCACTCAGTTTGCCTTCAGCTTTTAACCAACTATGTAGCATGTGATCCTATTTGAAAAATTTTTGTATTGCAACGATATGCTCAAGTTCGGTTTTTGGTGAAACTTTTTTTGTACCAGATTTAAATAGTGAGCGGAACACCTCTATCAAAAGAAAAACAACTTGCATGTTTTTCTATGGGTCTTTATGGGAATCATCACCACACATATCTGAAATAATAAAAACACTGAATGTTCCAAAAGTCAGTCAACAACAGTGACATATTTTACTTCTTTGACTCTGTCGGGGAAGTTCGAAAATGAACTGAACCAAAGAGAAAGTGACAGTCATAGTTGAATTTGTTGTTCAACTCGCATTTATTCCTTACAATTGAACATTGTGAATATTTTCAACAAACAACAAATGTGCAATATCTTCAGGACATCTCTTCAATTATGAAGAATCTTAACATTGGTAGCTGCGTTAAACTGTATAAGTACCAGTTCATATGTTACCACAGCACCAGCAATCTGAAAGAGAAAATAATAGATTTGTTAATGACAGGTTGAATATTTCATTTGGAAAATATATATATCTCTTCCAAGTGGTCAACTGAAAAACTATACTACTACTAGGTTGAGCCATTTGCTTGTTTTTAGCTACACATTTTTTCATCTGACTCTCAGTTCCATGTATGAGGAATTTTTGAATTCCTCATGAAGATGCCATTGTATGGCGAAACACGTCTTGCATTTTGTTAAAACTGTTTGATTGCAGTTCTTCCACCAAATATGAGCCCCATATATAAGGTCGCCTGTGATGGATGAAGGATCAGATTAGTGAAAAAAAATTGATCATCAGAAATTCTCGAGCGCGTCAGATTAAGGTAGGGTTAGTTAATTACCTGCTAAAAAGTGTATATTCCAGTAATCTGACAATTTGAGAGTGACGTAAAGAAAAGGGAGGGCAGCAAAGTTGTAACAAAATAACGTCATCTCGACATTCTCAAACGTAGCTAATTTTTTTGACTTTGAAGAAAATAATTCGAAGATAACGAAAAATATATAATCTGTCGATTTTCGCAAGAAGAAATAACAAAAATTCGTCGATAAAGTTTAATGCGTGCAGCTGTGTGACACCTATATTTCCCTCTCCGAGTTTCTATTCCTCTATTCTCTATTCACTTTTTCTCTTTCTATTACTCTCTCACTCCGTCCCCATGAAATATATAAGGACATTTTCAAACTTATACAATATATAAGTTTAAATATGTCCTTATAGGACGAAACTGCAGTAACGTTAGTTACAAATAAAAGTGGTAAAAAACATAGAAAGTTCAATTTCCCTTTTCATCATCAATTAATCAATTGACTATAAAAGATTAATTTTTTTGAGCATTTAAAAAAAAATCTTATAAATACAAGTATTGTACTTAAAAAACATACACTTATTTATTTGCAGGCTATTTTCTGAGCTTTTCAATTAATCGAGTTCAATGAATTGAAAAAAAATATATTGTTTTTGTCAGATTAAGCGAATCTCTCTAGATAATCGTCAGATTATGAGACAGCACGTCTAAAATATATCGATGAACCATATATATCTTAATCTGACGCGTTAGAGTATTTCAAAATGGCGAATTTTTTTTGCACATTATAATAATGGACATTGATGCTATCAATATCTGACGCGCTGGAGTATGTCCATGCAACAGTATTTTTTTACATCTCCCTGCTATAATGCCACATAACGTTTCTGATGCGCTTTTTGTCTGAATTTCTGTCGTTTCTATTCATTTTCAATACTGTGAAGGTTTATGTTTCGCAATTGAATACGTGCTTATGGCCCACCGATAATATCTTCATTTCGAGCCGGCAGTACTCATTATAGAATTAATCGTACCCCACAAATATAATTTTGAATCTTGTGAAAAACATCAATGCATTTGAAACCAGATTTGGGCTATTACTATTAGAACTCACACTCAAAATTATCCCCCGGGTCACTTTGAACATCCTACATCCTGTCAAAGCCACATTATCGAAGTTTATTTGTATCAAGAGACGTTTGATCTGAAAATAAAATTGAGCATGTTTAGAAAAATAAATGATCTATGAGAACAATGTTGAAAATGTTATTATAAAAAATCTTTGAATGAAAATTTGTTGAAATATCATCTACACATCTACACAGCTCATTGCCAATGCTACTTTTAAGGTTATTCACATTTGTTTACAACTAGATATGAGTACTTGAAATACTTTGTCTCGTAGACGAACTGATCATTCATTATTCTGAAAGAAGGAACTGAAAAATGTATGTCACATCTCACCTCAATGTTATACGAGTCAGATGGAACGGAGTTGAGAACATTAGCAGACTCAACACTCTCATCGTTTATCCAAGCTCCATAAAGAGAGACAGACCCTACTCTCAGTATCAAGAATAAGAACGAAAATATGAAATGCAATCGTTCCACCATTCCCGAAACAAATCTGAAACATACCTAATGAAATTAATATAAAGTATTCTGGATATATCATTGTAGACTAGATGAAATGTTTTCGAAAATAGAAGAATTAAGTGGAAAAAAGTGAAAGTTTGCAAGTTTCCTTACATGAACTGTCAGTTTATTAACGAAATTTTTTCTGATCGTGTTCTTATTCAAGATACACATAACTCAAGCCGTTCAAGCCAGTCTCTACATACCTACACAGTAGGTTTATCAGAAAACAACTACTCCCCTGGCTGATAGCACGAAGGGCGTTGGATTATATCCGACAGGCGCCAGTGCAGGAATCTTCACAGAAAACTTCCTGCATATGCAATTGGCAATACAATTGGCATATGCAATTGGCAATACAACTGAAAGAGTCGACCTTCAATTATGGAACGGGCACACTTGCAGACCGGTTTCATTGACTTTAGGTCGATGATGGTCACTATCTTGCACTGATGAGTGGCTAATAAGCCCGAAACCGGTCTGCAAGTGTGCCCGTTCTATAATTGAAGGTCGACTCATTCATTTGAATTGCCAATTGCATATGCAGGATATTTTTCAATGTCCTCCATAGAAAATAGTCCAAAATAGTAAGATCTGGTGATCTTGCAGACCATCTGAATGTCCCATAATTTGTCTCGAAATGGAAGGACTCTAATTCGAACATTTATTGCACAATTGATTTTTTTGTGTATATAAATTACTTACTTCATTTCAATTATATAATTATAGTGTTCGTTTCGGATGTTATTATTGCTATCATGTCTTTTTCTGCTCATCAAAACACATATAATATATTTTTGTTGTAGATGCATTTCAGATAATCATAAAAGGTTTTCTTATTCGAAGTTCATTGTAGACGACGCTCAGAGCGATGTAAATATGAAAAAATATGTATAGGTAAATATGAATAAGATTCAATTTCTCAGTATCAAGTGAACGTCTACGATCCAAAAATTACAACAAAAAATACAGGTCCGTATTCAAAAATTCAAAAATGGGGGTGGCCCAAGTTAGATGACACCCTATATAAAAGATTCATGGACATATTCTGATAGCCCACATCAAGTGCCAATAGCGAAATGTGGACAGATTTTCAATATGTCTGCGAATAAAGAAGATATAGGCAAAATAAATTGGGTTTTTTTGTTTTTCCTGTATATCTTCAGAACCAAAAGAGCTATATTCGATTTTTTACATCATTGAATATGTCTTTGAAATACGCAACTTTGATACGATTTACCTGACACTCTATCTCTTATCGTTTACGAGATCCCCATGTACAGAAACGAATTTGAATAGCCCTGTATAAATATTTCTGTTCTATTCTTTCTTGGATTTTTATGTATTGAGATTGAGACATGAATGAAAGGTAATTTAAAATAGCCGATATGTATTTGAGGTTGTCTCTGAAAAATTAAAAATATCTGAAATGCTGAATGAATTATCTGCTTATGAATTATCTGTCACTTACTCCAAACTTTTGTATACTTTATCCAATAGAAAAAATATGTTCAAAGTATACGATAAAAGTACAATACAGGAAATGTGATCATCCAATTCTTTGCATAGTATACTCAGTCTGTCGTAATCTACTCGTATCTCTATCCAGAACTGTTCTGACTTCGCCTGAAACATCAAAAAAGAGAAAAAGGTCGTTTTTGAGCTGAATTTAAACCATACCTTGTTGATGTTCTCAACAATCTTTTGGGTCACCTGCTTGAATCTCATAGCTAACGCCATACTCATCATGATTATAAATAAATCATTGAAAGTCCATATGAGAGTAGCATAAACTATAATCATCTGAAATAATAATAGTAGCAAATGTATAAAAAATTAACTCGTACTTCCCGTGAATCATAATTGATATGTCATAAAATTACATATTCAACATCGGTTCACTTACTGAACAATATCCTGCAGTCACTATATTAATCGGAACAATGTTGAATAGTTGAGGAAATGTTTCAACGTAATATTTTTGATAGTCATAAGTATTTCCAAATTCTGTAGTTAGTGTATTATAACGGCTATATACACCCAAACAATAATCACCTAAAAATAATAATTTTTCATTCTTGGTGGTAGTTTTTCATGTCTGATATGTTCGGGTTTTCCGATATGATTGAAGTTATTTCACCTACTGATTCCTAGTAACATGAAAATCAGTGAGGATATTTGTAGCCTTCTATCCAATCCTTCGGGGTATCCATAGTTGATATTCATAATTTTATCCATTCGACACCAAGACTTCATCAGTTTTTTCCATGATTTGGCCAGCCAAAGATACAGGAAGAGGGTTATGACAGTAGCCAAGTAAAACAGGAGGATTCCTACAATGAAATAATGAACCTAAATATGGAATTTTTGTTAGGGTGGGTATGAAAGCTAAAAAATAAAATTCTAGAATTCTCTCCACATTTCTTTTTTTAATTTTTCAAGTACACAAGTACAGCTATCATCTCATATAACCAAAAAAATTCTCAATTACAGAACCATTACAGAATAATGTAGGTAAAAGTCCAGTTTTTATCCATCACTACTTCTAAATCAGTTACAAATTCGACACGTGTTAAAAGTTCTCCCGATATGTAGTAATCATAGTTTACAGGTGTAAGTACTCGATAGTACGTCATACATTTACATTTATTCACGTTGAGATTCATATCATTTTGTGAACGCCATTCACTAAATCTGTTTAAATCTGTCTGTGATACTAAGCAATCATCTGGTGTTTGAATTGTCTTAAACATTTTCAAATAATCTGCAAGAAGTAAGATGTCAGTATATTTTAAGTTAACTCTGATATCATTAATAAAAATGTTGAAAGGAAACGGCCCCAGATGGCTTCCTTGTGGTACACCTGATGAAACATTAATTTCGTGAGATATGTATTCCTTGACTTTTACATCTTGAGATCTGTTACTAATATAGCTTATCAGCCATTTCAATAGTTTTCCACAAAATCCAATTGCTTTCAATTTCTCACATAAAATTGAATGGTTCACTGTGTCAAATGCTTTGGAAAAGTCGGTATAAATGACATCTACTTGATGTTTCTCCTCCAAAGCCTTCAACACATACTGTGAAAATAACAGTAGGTTGGAAGGTGTTGATCTGCCTCTGGTAAAGCCATGTTGTTCATGTATAAGAACTTGATTAACTGAATCTTTGATTTCGTCACATACTGTGGACTCAAACACTTTGGGTATAGCACTGATAATACTTATTGGGCGATAATTCTGTATATTAGCTTCATCACCAGATTTATGAATAGGTGTTTTGAAGCTTGATTTCCAGTATAGAGGAAATATACCTAATTTTAGAGAAGAAGAGAAAAGCGCTAATAATGGTTTTGCAAGTGTAAATCGGCAGTTTCTCAATAAAATATTTGGTATTCCATGCGAACCAGGACTTTTATTAATGTCTAATTCCCCTAGCTTGGTTAGAATTGTTCCCAGACTAATAGTGCAGTTACTTATGTGGGGGAATTATCGTGATTAATTTCTGGAATATTAGTCAGCTCATTAGGTTTATAAATAGATTGAAATTCTATAGCAAAATTATTTACAATACCATTGCTATTTTCAAAATACTGATCACCCAAATACATATTTTCGGACAGACCAGTTGTATTTATATGGTATTCAGTGATTCGTACAAAATTATCATAATTGTGTTCACTTAGTTCCTTGCATTCTCTTCTAAGGTTGGAAAATATGAAATAATCATCCCAATTTTGACTTTTTTTAAACCGCTTGTGTGCTATTTTCTTTTCTTTTGTTAAGTATATTAAGTCACTCGAAAACCAATGAGGAAACTTTGATTTTCTAAATCGCACAACGGGAATAAAATTGTGCAGCACCTTGTAAAAATTATCAACTGCCTTATCTATGTCAGTTATATTACCCCATAGTTCGTTCCAGTTTATTCCGGCCGAGTAATAATTTAGACCTATATAATCGCCTTTTTTAAAATTGTATCTAAATGCATGAAGAGTTGAAAAATATGAAGTTGAAGATGAACAGTATTTCAGAGGATTCCAAAAAATCATCCTTCAGGTAGTTTCAGATAACTTGCAAACTGTAATTTTCTTACCGAAATCTTCGAAGTCATATCCTGTGAAAAACCAGTCCAAGAAGCATGTCATAACAGCAAAAAAAATTATTGAAATCAAAGCTAGTGTGTATATTACTTTCCAACTCCTCCACTTGAAACCCAGTTCATTATAAGATTTTGTGATGTTTTCCTGCGGAAGAATTCCTATTATTTGATAGACTACCAGAAAAAACTTCAAAGAGTTGTGGATATTTTTCTCTTCAACTACCACTTTTGCTAACTTTACCGAATTTTCTACTTTATTATTTGTCACAACATACACCATTATTGTGGTTCTTGCAAGAAAATGGAATTATTGATTTGTTTTTTCTGTAGTAGCGTTGAGTCTGTTGTGAGTGAACTGAATATTCGATAATGATTTATATACACTAGACATGTTTAATTATGCACCATTATAAAAGTGATGTATGTCACTGTGTTGATGGAAATTCATTTATTTATTGGAAAATAGAATCAGCTTTTAACATTTCCACCTTTCCTTCGATAAAATTGAAGCAGAATTTCACATAGCTCTTTTCTAAACCTTGTTCAGTTAGCTTTTCAAATTTTCACAATTTGAAGGTGTTTGAAACTATATTACTAGATAATGAATATGTATGAAAGTGAAATAAATGAACTCGAAACATAATCTGCAGAGAAGATGGACCTGCAGTGTCAAAACTGTAAATCTTTCGTCACATTCGTTGATTTTTTGTTCTGGAATTTATCTTTATTACGTATAGTTGAAATTCAATATCTCAAACACATGTTATATTGTACTTACTCTAATTCTTGAAGGGTTGGCTGTCATTGTTCATCTTTCACTGCCTGAACCACTGCTCAGACTGTTTTTGGCGAGTGTATTGTTAGTAAGTAAGTAAGTAAGTAAGTAAGTTTATTTGACTACGTTACATTACATTTGTAGCAGGTCATAAACAAGTGTATATACTAATATGTATACATAAATAATTCAATGTATAAAATTTAAAATTCACAAAATGACTATTTTCGATCAAGTTCAATCTAGTAAAAGTACGAAAAAGCCTAGCGTAATTTACTAAGAAAC
Source organism: Leptinotarsa decemlineata (assembly GCF_025532065.1). Lineage (NCBI taxonomy): Eukaryota > Metazoa > Arthropoda > Insecta > Coleoptera > Chrysomelidae > Leptinotarsa > Leptinotarsa decemlineata. The sequence continues at coordinate 1,063,108 of NW_027412556.1, read as the reverse complement.
AAAGAGATTAATTGTGTTGATAAAACGTGAGAAGTGGTGCTTCCAAATATTCTCCCATTGTTTTTGCTAGAAGTTCCTTTCCTGGTTATTTCACTTGTGGCGATTGAGATACCAGCCAGTTATGTTTGAACCACGCTGGTATTTTATATGCTGTTATCGACAGCATGATTTGTTCAGACAATTAATAAACCAAGCTTGAGAAGTTCACCAATAGAAAACTGATTTCAGTTAATAATTTTGGACTGAATGTAGACAAAACTCAAAATTCAATTGTTTCTTCACTCCAAAAGATTGGAAAAACGTTACATTTATAAGAATTACCCTAGTGATAAATGAAAGTAGTTGGGTAGCTAGTGAACTAGAGTCTAAACACAACGCATTTATGATTCATCATCGGATTTATCAGCAGAAAGGTCTGACCAGTAGTGCAAGGCTGAACCACAAATCTCTTGCTAGACTAATCAGGATGAACTCTTCAGTTTGTTTCTTTACTCTGAAACAAATCCTCTGTTGATTCAGCTCTGTTCATTTTTTATATTGTAGAAGTTTGAAAACCCAAAAATAGAAACATTTCATTACTATTCTGAAATAAAAAGTTGTACGAAACTCAAGGCTCTAAACAGCGAGATGTTACCAAATGGTGAAATAGAAACGAATCCCTTCGAATGTTGAATGCATTATTTCATTCCTCTTTTTAAGTATTCAAATAATTTTTTAAAGAAAAAGGTTGAAATAATAAGTTTAAAATGCGTTGTTTTAGAGATCTTTCATGAAAACTACTTGATTTTCGTCAGGAGGAACATTCCCCATTCCATCACGAATATCCGTAGAAACGTTTCATTCTGTGAACAGTATCGATCAATAATTGCTGCATGGCATATTATGAAAATATTTTTCATTCACTCACAAACATGTACGATACCAACAACCTACGGACAAATAACATGTCGTGTATATCTGTTTGTTTATTCAAGTTCAACCGAAATGCGGTCAGGAAATACTAATTATTGTTCAATATATTTACAGGATTCGAGATAGGTGAACGAAAGAAGTGCCAGTCAAAATAGGAACGACGGAAAACATGTCAAATCCTGTAGATAACAAAACAGAAACCGTTTCTCATGGAAGAACTACACTCCACGAAGCTTCCAGATGGACAGTTTTCATGTACCAGATTTTTGGTTTCATGCCCGTTCAAGGGATCTCAAAGCCCAGTATTCACCAGCTTAAATTCTCATGGCTGTCATTCAGGACTGCATACGCTGTTTTAACAATTATTGGTATTTCTTTCGTAGCTGGAATTCAGATGACTCGATTCTTCGTGAGTGACATACAAATGGCTGACGTTCTCAGATTGTGGTATTTCCTGCGATCGCTTCTAGGAGGAATCTTTTTTTCGAAATGGCCAGGAACTGGCGGCAATTCATGGAGAAATGGAGCAGAGTCGACGGATCAATGATTGAATACGGATGGCCGAAAGACCTCAAGAAAAAAGTTAATAGAGTTATTGTCGTTCTCATGGTAATGCTTGTAAGTGAGTATGACGTGTGTAACAAAAATATAGGGTGTTTTGAAAATGATCGGCGATCGTTGCAGCGAGTACACTGTAGACTGGTCTGAATGAATTTTTCGTTCAGATGATTTGATTCATAGCCAGTCTTCAAGTATGCCCAGTGAATATTTGTGAAAAGTATATTTTTGCCAAAAAACAATGCTTTATTAACACACATTTTCTTCAAACTAACAAAAGTTACTGCAGTGAAAATGTTTTATCTCACAAACTAATTGTCCGACAGCTGTCAGATTTGTACATGTGTCTTTTGAAGGTTAGGGTTAACTTTTCATCACATGGATTCAATACTAGTAGCGTCATCTGTGTCTTAGCCCATCTAGTTTAGGAATCTACTTGCTTCATTTCAAAAATTTTTCCATCTTCCATGATTGCAGGATATATAGTTGTCCCAGCTTTTAGAGGATATTTGTGTCAAGCCCTTACATAAGTCTTTCTGTATTTTCATTTCTTTCTTTTCCTTTATTCGACATTTTCACTATTTTGTGAGAATACTATTACAATACATAATACAGTCCAATAAATCTTTCGAAATCACAATTGCTCATATTGACTACACTTTTGTACTCAATATGAGAAATTTGCTAACATTATTAATAATCAGAACAACCATTTTGACAAAGTGATCTGGATAGAGTCTGCGGAGTTCGAAGAGAATATCTCGATATTTTATCCGTCTTTCCTCCTCTTTTTTGACGATATTCGTCTCGCTAGGAGCTGAAAACTCCACGACAAATATCGTTTTGGTCTTGTGGTCGAGAAGGACTACATCAGGCTTATTAGCTTGTATGAGCCTGAGGGTGGGGAACGAATAGTTCCAATAAATTCGGCACTTCTCGTTCCCCACAACGGATTCAATATCCCCCGGAGCGTAGGGCAACACCGCTGTCTAGTCAATACCGTAAGAGTGTCGTAGATGGTAATATAGCACTCTTAGAGCCGCGTCATGTCGATGGATATAGAACGAGACCGCATATGCTGGACATGCTAATAGCAAGTGCATTAGGGTCTCGGGCGCCTCGCGGCAGGCCCTGCACCTTGTGCCAGGAACCTCTATACCCATCACGTGACTGCGGTAGACTAAGGTGTTGAAGACACCATCCTGGCAAGCCATGATGAACCCCTCAGTTTCGGACTTCAGCCCACTCGACCTGAGAAAAGCAAACGTCAGGCGCTTTGATAAGCCAAGATCTCCAATGTTATTGAAGAAGACCCCATGCATTGGCTTATCCTTGTGTCTCCGCAGAAGTAAGGTGATCTCTGCGGCTTTTATCTGAGCTTTTTGCTGAACAGGCTCCAACTCGGTGATAGAGTTGTGGTCACCTCGTTCAGTGTCGAAAACTATACCGTGTTCATTAGCTGCTCGGGCAGCTGCCCTAAGGAGAAATGCTCCAATTCCTGCTCTCTCATGGTCACGGAGCATGCAGAGAAGGGGATCCGAACTCCTGACGACTTTACAGGCTGTATCCAGTACCATTCTGTCATGTAGACACTCCAAACTCAAAAGTGCACGGCCTTCCTGTTGTCGGGGGAAGTACAACCGTGAAACGGATGATTTGGGATGCAAACTCCTATAGAGATGCATCATTTTTCGGGTCATTACGTCGAGTTGATACAGCTCCTCCCGAGTCCCCTTCACTACTCAAACGAGTAGAGTAAGATTGGAACGGCAAGCATATTTGTTGCAGCAACTTTGTTCTTCCGATGACCAGATCTGTCGAAGTTTGTGCTGATACTTGCCGCGGAGAGAGTTTTTCACTGATGTTACCTCTTGTGAGTGGCGTTGTTCCACCCTGAGGTAAGTATACGTCTCTCCGGCATCCAGATGGTGTAGGATGCTTCCATCTACGAGCTGCACATCCTCTCCGTAGTCCCCGCATCGTCCTCTTTTGAGATGGACCATTGCACATTTGTCTATCCCGAATTTCATACCGATAGCATGCGTGTACTCTTCCACCACCCTCAAGGACTAATGGAGATCCTTCTCTCCAGAGGCATAAAGTTCAAGATCATCCATATAAAACAGATGGGTGACCTTGTGCCTCCGTTTCCGGAGATGCCACAGTTATACCCTCGAGTATTTCTGAGCGCAACGGATAATGGCAATAGTCAGATGCAGAAGAGAAGGGGACTGAGGGAATCACCCTGAAATACACCCCTGCTGTTTGGACTCTTGCTTGACCAGATGTTATGGTGAAGCGAGTTCGCCAAAGTGGTATCAGTTCTTCAATGCATCTCACTATGTTGTCGGGTACCGCAAGACATCTGAGCAAATGCAAGATGAGCTCATGCGAAATTGTATCAAATGCCTAATGGTAATCAATCCAGGCCATAGAGAGGTTACGCTTATATTGTATCGAGTCCTGCGTTACGTCCTACATTATCATTATCATTATTATTGTTACTATTATATACATTGCTATAATATTCTCGACTTTTTTGAATTTATATTCGTAAATATTGTCAAGAAAAAAAAAATGTTTATGACAATGAATCACATCCACAAAAAATCAGTGAAGTACAAATCGCAAAATAAATAGTTCTCTACTATTGTTTTATATAATTATATTTTTCAGAGGAGAGGTTAATGATTGTCTCTCTTTCGAGAGATGGATGATTCCCCCAGTGTGCCCCAGAATTTAGTTAGCAAGCGAAAAGCTCGTTATTAGTGAATCTAGAAAGATGAAACTGATGCAGTCTGTGGTGCCATCCGTACCACACCCTCAGCGGCCATGGATATCCTTCTAGATCTACCTTCTCTCCACATTTTTCTGGAGAGAGAGGCTACATGAACTGCACTTAGACTTGTGCACACCGCCAATTGCACAAATAGATCTATTGCAGAGTACAATAGACTGCTGATTGACACTGGAGGTCATAGCAGTCTGGGAATGACCTCTGCCATTATGCCTCCAACTGTCAACTTTGAACTGCCTTATATAGAACAGTAGAGACAACTAGATCCTCTGGCAGAAGGAAATATTGAGAACAGATAGTTGTTGGTTTACAGATGGATCAAAAACACCTACAGGTTCTGGTGCAGGTTTTTTCAGTCGCAGACCCAGGACAGAGATATCAACTTGCCTAGGGTTCTATGCGACTGTATTTCAGGCTGAAATATATGCTAATGAATTGTGTGCGTAGATATTGTTAGAATCCAACCTCATACACAAGTCAATTAAAATATTATGGGACAGTCAAACGACGTTGGAAAGTGGTTTGTAATAATGTCAACAAAATGATATATTATAGTATTCTTGGCATGGAGGTTCGAATAGAGTGGAAATTTTTAGTGTCACCTGAACAAATTGAGTTGGGTGTGGTTCCTTAGAAACTACGATTCCAAAGATGATCTAAGAAGATAATTTTGATGTTTCACTTCACTGCTCTTGTAACATTTTAGTAGCTCTAAGATCAACGAAGATGTAGCTTGTTTCTGGGACACCCTGAACACATACAGAACTGTATTGAAATTCAACATATCTGTGTTCTAATTGTTTCAGTGGAGTACATTTTGATCAATCTTTTGAAGTTCCAGGATGACATAATATCTGGTAGGCCATTAGTGTTAAATATGAAAACCTGGAACCGCCAGCAAACGCATTTCAATTTCAAATATGTATTCGAGTTGGTTGACTATAACTTTATCAGTGGGGTGATTTTAATGGTGAGTACTTGCAAAATCTCATATTAAAAGAAATTCTAACTGTATCTTCTATCGAGTTTGAATAATTTAAACAATGTTTATCCGTTAACCAGCTGTTGCACCTCTACGAACGACAACCCTTCAGAATCATTCAATCTTCTACCAGTCACTGAAGAAATATTTTCAATCTCAATAAACTCAAAAAATCAATCAGAGGATTCATTACGTTCAATGCCAAACTTCTCTATTTCTTCGGCTGGACAGAAACGTTGTTGAGCAAACTCTACATCATTTCTATTATTCAACAATTTGGTGAACTGTGTGTATAGATTATAGATAGATAGATTATAGATTATAGATAGTTACTAACATATCATGCACAACACAAGTACTGCAGTTACTTAGGTCCTTAGGTTACATCTATCCACACAGTAAGGGTGATAAAACTTTATGTAAACTGTAAATGATGTTCCAAATGGATTTGCCTTCTACTACTACTACTACTACTTACTGTGAGTTATTTTATTGATAACAATACAACAGTAAATTTTTACCAGGTTATTTGATGTCTTCGTAAATCCCGGAACTTCTGTTGAACGTCAGCTGAATTTAGTTGTAATGAGCAACATATTCATTTTTGGTAGAAATATTTATTTATTTATTTACAGGTGAACCCCAATATTTGTTTACAATAAATTGTGTAACAATAAAAGCTTATACTATACTATACTAATTATTATAAATACCTTTATGTGTGTAACAAAAGACAATAAAAACAGACAGTATTAACTAATAAAATATATGTATATGACTAATGAGCAAGAGACAAAAGTATTTTGATTATCACAGAAAAAATTGACTTTATCACAGTAGTTACTTCTCAGTCTCAACATTTCAGATAAAGGAGAATGATAACCATAGTTGGTTGAGTGATACGGTGTAAAAACTAGCTTTTTTTGTCTAGTGGACCTCTGTGAAACGTTGAAGTTGATGAGAGATAGAATTTCCGGACAATCAATGAGACCAGATATAATTTTGAATAGATAAACCAATGTCGCAGTTGTTCTTCTATCCTCAAGACTCGACAGAGATAATATACTCATCACTTCACTGTAACTGTATTCACCTATAACCAACCCTAGTTTGTAAGCCATGGTCCTTAGAAATTTATTTTGCACATTTTCTAATTGTTGTTTATACTTATGGTAGTAGGGACTCCAGATGATGGTGTTATACTCTATGATACGGCGTACTAAAGAACAATATAATACTTTGGTTGTGAATGGAGAAAGATTGGTTGATGATCTCACAATAAAGCCGAGCATTTTTAGAGCTCTCATTGAAACAGAATTCACATGGTTGTTGGAACAAAGCTTGGCATCTAACAATATACCCAAATCCTTACACTCTTCTTTACATTCCAACATTTCATCATTCAAAAAATATTTAAATTTGATTGGTGATCGAGACCTACTGAACATCATTGAGTAGCATTTCTTCGTGTTGAGATAAAGACAGTTTGCTTCACACCAATCAGAAATGGAGTTTATATCACTCTGAAGAAGATTAGCATCATGGACACTTGAAAACTTTCAGGTCATCGGCAAATAACAAGATTTTTGAATTAGTGATATTTGAGCTAATGTCATTGATAAAAAGGCAGAACAACAAAGGGCCACAATGTGATCCCTGTGGTACACCTGATTTCACAAAAAGAGGCTCTGAAACTGTAGTATTCACTCTAACTGATTGAGAGTGTCTAATTAGATAACTGCTTATCAAATATAGAATGTTACCGGAGAAACCAATGGCAGATAATTTTTTTATCAATAAGTTATAGCTGACCCTATCAAAAGCTTTTGAGAAATCAGTGTAGATAGCATCTACCTCCATAGACCTCTCAAGTGCTTGTGTTATCCGGATGTAAATCCGGATGTAAATCCATGTTGCTCTTGTAAGATCAAGGGTCTACAGACATTCATTAATATTTTGGCAATAAGCTGATCTGAAACTTTTGGAATAGCTGATTGAATACATATTCCCCTATAGTTTTCAACTTTTTCTTTCGATCCACTTTTATGAATAGGGCAGATGAAGCTGCGTTTCCAAAGATCAGGGAACGTGCCACTGGTCAGTGATTTATTGAATGAAATGAAGACGATTCTCGCCTGTTTCAGAGGTACTCCACGATAGCTGAACCAATTTATGACATTCATGAACAATCTCAATAGCAACATTCGGTTCACACTCGAAACAGAGATAGGGAAACAGATACATTTCTTAGACCTGGCCATTACACACAATCAGAATCAATTTGAGTTTGTTTTCAGAAAACCTAGCTATAAAGACCCGAATCTAAACGATACGGAAATTCTGCACTATGCAAGGAATGGTTGCAAACTCAATTATTTAGAATCCTTGGAAATTCACAAGCATAAACATTGCGAGTGCAACCTGTTGAATGATCAAATCGATTCAATTTACTCTCTATATTAAACATACATTTCTTTCTGTTTTTATTTCCATGATTGCTGTTTCCTTTGGGGAATTTTTTACATGATTTTCCAGGATAGTGCTGCTGAATTCACCAATATCAGCAGCACTATCCTTTGTATTACTTTTCTTGCCACTTTTTTTCCACCAAAGCCAAACTTTTTATCTTTCATTTTCCTCTTTTCCATAGATTTTCTTGCCACAAATTTATTTTTTTTCACCATCAAGGAAATCAAGATCTTTAGACATCCCTTTAAAACTTTCTTGACCTGATTCAACATTTCTTTCTTTTCTTCCTGTCTTCGTAGTTTCGTTTGAATTTGAACCATTTTTCCCTCTTTCCTCTGTTGCCGAAGTTGTTTGACCCTTCCACGTCTCTTCTGATGTTCTTGCTTCTTCATCAAAAGTTCCCGAATTTTTTGCATGTGTTCGTCTGTCTTCGCCATCTCTGCAAAGTAATCATCAGGCCTTTTTGTCAACAATTCCAAGCCTTTTAATTTGGGAATAGCTTCTGATACTGCAGCTTGTGCTAGAAAAGCATTTCCCTTTTAAAATCATCCAACACTGGATCTTCACTTGGTGTAAATTGCAGCAACTTCTTATTGTTTTTCATCTGAGTTTCTCTTCTTTCTTCCTGCGTTGCTATTTGAGCAGCAATTTCAGGAGCTAAAGTTGCTTGATCATTAACACAATCAAGCCTTCCTATCCAAGGAAGATTTAACTTCATTTCTTTAACTTTTTGTTTCAATCCCCTCACATTATTAAGAAATTGTTCAGAAACATATCTTTTCCGAGTTTTTCAAATCATTCTATCAAGTTGAAGTTTCACAAATGATTTTTACTCCAAGAATGTGAAATAAATATTCTATATGCAAATGAAATATGTATGAGTTTCATTCTATCAATATTTCAGTAATTTTATTTCGAAACGCAACATAAAATTTGGCGAAGGAACTATTCGAATATTTGGCGAAGGCACAGCACGTGTTGGTTTATTTAAACATATCTTTTCCGAGTTTTTCAAATCATTCTATCAAGTTGAAGTTTCACAAATGATTTTTACTCCAAGAATGTGGAATAAATATTCTATATGCAAATGAAATATGTATGAGTTTCATTCTATCAATATTTCTATCAGTAATTTTATTTCGAAACGCAACATAAAATTTGGCGAAGGAACTATTCGAATATTTGGCGAAGGCACAGCACGTGTTGGTTTATTTAAACATATCTTTTCCGAGTTTTTCAAATCATTCTATCATGTTGAAGTTTCACAAATGATTTTTACTCCAAGAATGTGAAATAAATATTCTATATGCAAATGAAATATGTGCAAGTTTAATTTTTTAAATATTTCAGTAATTTTATTTCGAAACGCAACATAAAATTTGGCGAAGGAACTATTCGAATATTTGGCGAAGGCACAGCACGTGTTGGTTGATTTAAACATATCTTTTCCGAGTTTTTCAAATCATTCTATCAAGTTGAAGTTTCACAATAAGAAATTCTTCTACCAATTTGTTGAGTCCTGGTTTCAGCTGTCCTTTGGAAAATGTATCTTGAAGCTCCGCATCACTGCGGAGCTTCAAGATACATGTTCACTGAAACTCATACTGGAAAAAATTTCGAAATATTTCGGAATTAAAAAAGACATCATGAGAAAAATCGTTAAAAGTCCTATTTTGAATACCTCTACTTTTTGCATCAATAACTGAGGTGCTTTTTTCCTGGTGTCTGTAAGTGAATACTAGTGAATAAAAATTGTTGATTTTGAATAATTATTTTGGAGTTTTTAGGTGACACAATTGCAAGTTTTATTGGCTGGAACATTTTTGGATTTGTTCATAATGATTATAAGCCTTGCACTTGCCTCCCGAATACAACAAGTTGCAGAGAAGGTGAAGTTTTTGTCAGCATATGAAGTGAGTAGCATCTCTGAATTGCAATACTTGTTTATATCGTTCGAAAATGAACATTGAAATAGTACATTGCTAATGTTATCATCCCCTGATGAATATTTGTTTTCAAGGACATTTATAATGTCTAACACTTCGACTTCTGTAACTTCTGATAAGTAAATTGAGTTTAAAATTTCTGGCACATTTGCCAAGTCCAGACTACTTGGAGTATTTATTACCACGGCGGCTGCCGTGACGAAAAAGTCATTCATCAGATTACTAGTCTCTTGTGGGGAGACTATCAGTCTGTCTTCGATTTTTATTCCTTTGAAAGAATTTTCCGAAGTGACTTGCCTGCCTTTCTCAGTGTTGACAATAGTATAGGAGCTAGGAGAGTTCCAAATCAAAACACCGTGTTATTTCTTATGGAGCTTCATTCTGGCAATTTTGGATCCTGCGACCAATCAGAGCGCTCCAAATTGTCACGTGACCCAGACGCATCGTCGCGAGTACACCACCCTGGCGCCACCTATGAGTCACTAGCTGAACTATCTATTGGAAGGCGTAGGACGGTACATCTGACAGAGGGGGCTCCGTGGGACGGTAAATGGCGTCTTCTGCCAATACGGATCGGTAAATGGTGCATCTGTCAAATGTCAACGTAGGACGGTACATCTACTTCTGACAGAGGGGGCTCCGTGAAGATGAGGGGGCAACGCACGGTGCTGCAATTGGGGGCTCCCATGGTGTTTCGTATGAATTTACGTGGCTTTGCGTATAGGATTTTGAGAGATTCATTTGAATAATTCATCGTACAGAATTGTTTTCATGTCCTGTTATCAGTAACTACACGAAGATAAGCGCTCGATTCATCGATGCAAAAGTATATGAAAACAACAAAAGTTATAGAACACACAGAGTCATCTATGAGTCACTAGCTGAACTATCTATTGGTTGAAGAAGGATACTGTGCCCTTTCAAATGATATATTACTCGACCCCGCTTTCCATTTAAAATTTTAGGGTTGTTACTGACCCTCGCTAGGGGGTTGAAGGCACAGGTAGAAAATACATCTAAAATGTGTCCCCCTCAAAAGCAAAATTGATCTGTCCGAGCATTTTTGCGTTAAGTTACAAAAAAAGGAGAAAAGCAAGGTGCATACTTTTCGTTGGATCACTCTGTATAGTGCCACTTCACCATGAGCTTTGTTGATTGTTTTAAAATAGAAAGATACCAGGTTGTAGTTTTCCAGTTGATAGACATCCATACTATTTGTCGACTGCCAGTGCTCAGTTTCTGATATAACAACACTAAGATTGTTGAGAAAGTTTGATATGCACTATACATTTCGATGGAATATGCTCATTTTTCCCGTCACTTTGTTTGTTTCCGTAACTTTTTTGTTCCCCCTGTAGCTCGGTTTCCTATAAAAAATCCCCACCTTGTTCATTAAGGAATTCGCGATGCCTCTCAAAGTTGAATCTCTCAACTCCTACATACTTTGGCCAGAAGTCAGGTCTGAAAATTTCCTCTTTTTTTCCAGAGGTGCTGCGACAACAAATCTTTTGAGTTGTTTCTGTTCACCAGGAAGCTCTTTGACTATTATTGCATGGTGTACATTTTTAAAATTTGGACGTATGTGAAAGAGTTATTTCCGATAATTAACTTTTTCAATGTTGTTAATAGCAATAAATTGTACGCCATTGCTCAGTTGGAATATATTTGGCACTCTTTCATTTGTTTCTTACGCTACTTTTTTGTTAATTTTTCAGTTCTTCACTGATGAGAGGACTATTACAATTGAGAAATGGTTAAAAATGCTTTTTTTATTTCTCATTTTCATGTTAAAAGTGATAACTGTGCCGTAAACACAACTTCGGTTTTAGTCTGCTTCTCCATGTTTGTTTGTATTGCTTTGTTTTCATGTTGATATCTTGTGCTGTTGTATATTTATAAATAAACATTATTATTATTACTATTATCTCTACATCAGAGGTTCTAGTACCTTCAACTACTTCACTCTCAAATATATTTGATTTTCCACAGAACACTACAGAAAGCTCGTGGAAGGGAGTTCGAGAGGACTACAACAGACTAGCCTGTCTTTGCAAATTCGTCAATCTGAAAATCGGTCCAGCGATTTTACTGTCCTTCTCAGCAAACTTGGGACTGATACTGATCCAATTATTCAATAGCCTGAAAGTTAAGCCTAGTATAGTAGCAAAGCTTTACCTATATTACTCTTTTACTTTTTTGCTGGTTAGAACAGTAGGTGTTTGCCTAGCTGGAGCTACAGTGAATGTTGCGAGTCGAAAACCTTTGCCATATTTGTATAGCGCACCTGATTCAGCATATAACGTAGAGGTGAGTTTCACAACCTGAAATTTTATATATGAATTGTATTCGATTACACAGGTTTGTGATGAAAAAATTATAGGATACTTAACTAGTGTATTTTGTGTGCAGATTACGGGAAAAATATTAAAAAAATTCTGTCACCTTCAGATAAGCCACAAATTTCACCTGAAATTTTCTTATTAAATGGGTTTTTAGGTTCGGTATGGATTCGATGTTTCTGTATTATATAGCCTATAAAAGCGGTAAATTGAGTCTGATTTATGGAGCTTTTATGATGAACAAGTTACTACACAATGTGGGTGTATATCTAAGATAAAAAATGGTTTTAATGTATTTATTTCAATGACAAAAACGAATCTAAACTGGAAAAATCCAGTTCCTGGAAAAAAGCATGTATGTGTCAGTCTGTCTGCCCCCTACCTAAACCTACTGTCTGCTGGACGACGGGCGCCAGCCAGTGTGGTGTACAAATCAAACAGTTTTGTGCTTCAGTTTTGAGAATAAATGGCTACTAGAGGATATGTTGATTCTCCTAACAGTTTCTGTTATACTTGTGGATCTTATACCATCAAGAAGCAACAAAGGAATAATTCTAATTCTGTTCAGAATGTGTATTTTGCATACTTTGGTATTGAATTAGGGGACCAAGATAAATCTTGGGTTCTACATATAGTGTGTTCTGTGTGTGTTGAAGAAATTAGACAATGGTTCCAAAGTAAGAAGAACTCATTTCGTTTTGGAGCATCCATGGTTTGGAGAGAGCCTAAAAATCACAGTGATGACTGTTATTTTTGTTCTTGTTCAGTGCAAGGTTTCACTTTAAAAAACAGAAAGGATATTTCATACCCCACCAACATACGTTCAGCTGTTCGCCCTGTTCCTCACCGTCTTAACTTGCCTATTCCTCCACCTCCGGATATCTTGGACAACATTTTAGACGGTATAGACACAAAAACACATAGTAGCATTAGCGACAGTGATGCCAGCTACGATCCAGGTACCAATGACCCTGAACTTTCCTCTCAATCAGACTTGAACGATTTATTACGAGATCTGGGCCTCACAAAGGACTCAGCAGAAGTTTTAGGGTCTAGACTTAAAGAAAGACATATGTTAGCCTCCGGTGTTTCATTTTCATGGTACGGATTTAGAGAAGAGGAATTTGTCCCTTTTTTACACAAGAGGGTAACCTAATTTTCTGCAAAAATGTACCCGGCGTCATGGAAATGTTCAACATAACGTATGAACCAGAGAAATGGAGACTTTTTATCGATTCATCAAAAAGAAGTTTGAAAGCTCTACTTCTTCACAATGGGAACCAATATGCTTCTGTGCATAAACTAAACTAAGAGTTTATTGTATTAGTTTGAGAATGTCCATATAGGAGGAAACTGCAGTAACGTTAGTTACACTTAAGAGAGTTAAAAACATAGAAGTTTTCATTTTTTTTTTCATAATAATAATAATAGTAACGTCTTCCAATACATTTGAATAAAAATAATCCTTCAAAATATATTTTAGAAAGTAAAGAGCGAAGTTCAACTCGGCAGCGGAGAGTGCTACTCTGTTGAAAGATACATATGCGTATCTGTTAAATGATACAAAAGACCAATGTATAAAAAATATTAAAAAAAAGACTATACAGTTTTTGGTGGTAGCGGCGGTTTTCAACCTTGTTATAATGAATGAATAAAAACCTACTGATAAGTTCTGAACAAAAGATTTTTGAGTTGGGTTTTGAAAGTTTGTATACTTTCTGTTTTGAAATTTGGTGGAATAAGATTATATATCTTGCAAATCTGATAACTAAACGATCTCCTGAAAGGGGTGGGGACAATATCCCTCGATGTCTAATATTGACATTATGAACAGCAGTGCGGAATGTTATTTTCTGATGAAGATAGGAAGGTCTACCGGTTAGGATGATTTAATGAAAGAGATTTCCAGAATGTAGAAATATTCTGTTTCCCATATTCAACCAACCCGTTTCACATATCTTGTTGGAAATTCTTTCTCGCTTCCTTATTCCATATATTAACCGAAGGCAAGAATTTTGTACCTTCTGAATTTTTTGTTTATATTGGTTAGATTTGGTCCATAAACGAAGTTCGCATAATTGAAATTAGATGAAACCAAGGTCTCGCAGAGTAAGGATTTCAACCTAATAGGAAGACAATGACGTACACCATATATAACTCGTAAGGATGAGTATGCTCTTTGCACTAATGCATTGACATTTTTTTTAACCTCGAGTTGAAATCCGATAATACTTCTAGAACCCTGGTTTCATCTACTACTTCGATATTTACAATATTAATTTTGATATCTACTGAGTTTAGAACACCAACTCGTTTATTATTGGGTCCATATAAGATAGTCTTTGATTTTTTAGGGTTTATAATCAGACAATGATCAATAGCATTTTTAACGAATATACCGATTTCATTCGTTTTTTGAGGCGGAAAATTAAAATAATTTTGGGTATCATCCGCATAACAATGAATGTTGCATTGCTGAATACTTCTAAGAATATTGCGGGAGTATAGAGCAAACAGCACAGGACCTAATATTGAGCCTTGTGGTACTCTAGATATGAGTGGAAGATAGTTAGATGAGAATATTTAACATAAAGAAATGAAAGAATACAGAAATCAGGGTAGAAGTTCTCACTTTCAACGTATTCTGTTGCAGATAGATCGACTAATTCGACAAATAACCCGAGACGATGTGGTTCTATCAGGAATGAAATTTTTTTATATCCGTAAAAATCTTATATTGCAGGTGAGTTGATAGATATTGGGAAAGAACATCAAAGATTTTAATTTTCCGTTTTCAGATAGCTGGATCCATAGTAACATACGAACTTGTGTTAGTGCAGTTTGCTGGAGATTTCTTGAAAGAACATGAAATTGCTAATAGAACATATTCATTATGAGTTTAAGTACACGTTTGACAATTTCTCATTGCACATAAATAGATGTTGAATTGAAGCAATACTCACTTGAATATAATGATATATTGTGACCTAGTTATTTTATTTCCTGAATTTCAATGTCGCTTCTTAGAAGGTACCTCAATAGTCCAAAAATTTTATGAACAATTTTTCTAGGAACATTTTGGAATAAACTATATGAGAAGATTGAAAAATCATTAAATTAAATCACATCGTCATGCAACTACTAAAAGCCCTGCCAACAATAGAGAAAAAATGTTCAAAATTATTCTGGATTGAGCAGTACACAATAACCTACTTGATCATTGGAATCGTTTGAGACATTTTGTAGCACAGCGGGTGTTAAGTCCTTCATTCGTTGCCTGATTCAATATTTCAGGTCACAGATAGAGCCAGGTATGTTAGTATACAGTATTTAGATCTTTGTTCGTTAGATCTACAGGCAGCGGATTTTATTTCTCTTCACCACATTGAAAATATCAATGACAAATTGGCACTTTTCAATGGGATATCAACTGATGCTTTTGAGAAACATTCTTCTATCAAAACTGTTAAAATTTCCAAGAAAAGGGCCCCTTGGCTCACAGACAATCTGAAACTCATGTTCAAACTAAGAGATGGAACACTTACGAGATTCAGAAAGACAAAATTACAGCATCACTGGGATTATTACAAACAGTGGAGGAATTCAACCAATCGTACTGTGAACCTGGAGAAAAAAACATATCTGAATTATAGGCTTACAAGAAGTAAGCACATATGGAAAGATGTATCCGATTTGAATATTCACCATAAAAGAAATCTCAAATCCATTCCAGATGTTGGAAGATATCAACAAATTTTTTGGAAGTATATCAAACTGTACTCTTCCCCTGATGATGAAATTATGGATTTTTTTCGAGTAATAATGAAGCTACTGATGACGATGAAATCTATAAGTTCATTCTGAACATGAAGTCGAATGCTGTAGCACCTGATGAGATAAGCATTTAAATGTTGCTGTACTACTGCTCCACAGTACTTCCACATATCACTCACTTATTCTATCACAGCATATCGACTAATTCCTATCCATCCATCTGGAAGCAAGCAAACGTTCTTCCGTTGGCCAAAAATTCTAACCTCGAAAGTTTAGGCGATCTCCGACCAATTAGCATCTTAGGTGCTCTCTCAAAAGTTTTTAAAAAAATATCTGAATGACTTCGATATATTACCGGAGTGTCACAGATCTATTGATAATAACAAACTCTGTCTTCTGATATTATTGGACTATTTTGGGCTACCTAGGGTTTTCAATACATGCTGTAGCACTACTCAAAAGTTACCTTCGCAATCGTTCTCAAAGAGTTGTGTATAATAACGAAAAATCTGATTTAATACAAATCCAAAACGGTGTTCCTCAAGGTTCAATATTGGGCCCTCTCTTGTTCGTTTTATATATATCTCAATTCCTTAGGTCACTGCACTTCGCAACCATACATTTTTATTCCCTACGATATTCAGCTGTACATGGAATTCGACGAGAATTCAATTAACGAGGCCCTATGGCAAATTAATACCGTTCTCTATATGTTATTATCTTTTTTGTGATGGTGGATGGTTTAAACTTGCGGGTATGGTGGAGCTTGTTTGTGTAGGTTTCCTGTATATTGCCATTTGAAATTGTGTTTTGTTGTGGTTATATCAGATGGTTATGTCCAGGTTGTTAAGTTTTGAGTTGTTTTCTTCCTCATTGCTGAACAATAGTTTTTGATTTGTTTCGTTAATTTCTTTTGTCATTTGATCTATTCTTATTCCACTGTTTTGTGATATGTACAGTCCATCGTCAACGTATCTGAACCATTCTCCTCTTTCATCATGTGTTTTTATTATTGTTAAGATTTTCTCATCTATGGTTTGCAGCTATATTTCGGATATAATGCTAGATAGTGGGGATCCCATTGCTAGTCCATCTGTTTGTTTATGAATTTTCCCTTCAGATTCGAAATAATTTTGATTGAGTATTGTATTCAGACTGTGTTCCATCTGGTTAATGTAGGTTTTGTCTATGTTTTGGTGTTTTAGTTTATCAGATATGATGTTTATACTTTCGTTGACTGGTATGTTGGAGTACATGTTTTTTATATCGAATGAGAATAGTTCAGTGTTCGGGCTGACCTTTGTCGTTGAGATTCTGTCTGTGAGTTCCATT
The DNA here is from genome assembly GCF_025532065.1 of Leptinotarsa decemlineata. Classification (NCBI taxonomy): domain Eukaryota; kingdom Metazoa; phylum Arthropoda; class Insecta; order Coleoptera; family Chrysomelidae; genus Leptinotarsa; species Leptinotarsa decemlineata. Next base: position 1,045,999 of record NW_027412556.1, on the reverse strand, counting down.
GAATTTTTGACGCTGTGGTTGTTGTTCCTGTTGATTTTGTTTTTCAGTTCATCGGCTATGACTTTGGAAATTTTATATGAAGGTGCTTTGGTAAAATTGATAACCGGTTTTACAGGTTTATTTTCCTTATGTATCTTTATATGTGCGTTGAGTTTTGGTGCTTTTGGGTTGTCGAATTTGTATCTGTTCAATGTTTTGTTGTTGAAGGACCAAGTTGACTTGAGTGTCACACCAATAGGTGGTTTCATTTATGTTTCGCTTAAGTTTACGCAGCTATTTTTATCAAGTACTTTCTTGGTTTTTCTCATTTTGTCTTCAATCGAGGACCGCCTGCCCGGTACTGACGATGTCCAATAGGCTGAAACAGCTGTATACAGGTGGCTCTTAAATTGAAATCAATATGGGAATGAAGTTTGAGTAGAGCCTTGTTTTTTTCCAATAAATAGTTGAAATACAATAAAAAGAATATATGAATGTGAGGGTTTACGACCCAACATGAAAAATTGAGGAAAGAAAAAAAGAAAGAACTGATTGCGGTTTTGTTTGTAAGTATCTGATATGTAATTTAGGTTATCAAACATATCTATAGGACAGCGCTATTTACTACAGTTCTTCTTGAAGTATTTAAACAATCATTCCAGTTAGTTGTTGAGATGAACAAAACTATTACAGTATGGAAGATTAATCATTCATGAATATGGGGAACAAAGGGGTCAAGATTAGATTCTTTGAGGTTACTTGAGCGGTTGGGAGGTTTTGACTCTTCGCAAGAGACTTGAGTAAAGCATTTTCGAATCCAACGAATTGAAGAAATTGTGGTTTCTTGGATTTAGCATACAACTAGCATCCCTTTCATACCTTGAGTTCCAATTTCTGGAATTCTGAACGAAGACGACTAAGTTTGCTTAACTCTGCAATAGGTTTTGTTGGTTATCAAAAATAGGTAGAAATTTGAATTGAAAGGGTATATATTTAGGAGACAATAATTTTTTTCCACATATACCCTTTCAATTCAAACAAGATTCCTACGACTGGGATTCAATCAAATAATGTTATTACGGATTGTCATCAACGTCATGGGTGGATTCAACTCATTCCGTGAAAAAGTCGTAATTTTATGAACGAATTAAGTGTTTTTCCTGTAATGTCATACGTATTTGGTACTGAACAGTCGAAAAGGATGAACAATGTTTCCTGTAAATGAAATTTCACTTCTATCACTCATTATATTATGTAGGAATCCTGTGAATGATATCTGATTCGATTCCATTACGAAGTTTGGAATACAAACGGAATAGAGAAGTGTTTTCTTTTATAATTCGGTATTCACATAGAAGTATTTATTTCGTGTGATGTTTTTATGAAAATAGCTGTTTCGAATGGAGTTTTTCTTCCAGTTTGTGTCTGAAAGTATCTTTGCGTGATCTACACATCATTCTATATAGCTTAATTTTGAAATTGATTGATTTCTTCCTTTCTTTGGAAGATTCTCACAATTTGTTTGTATCAAGATAGAGAAGTAGAAAGCCGAAACCTCTCTTTCCCAAAAATAGCTAAAAATGTTGTTTCCAGTAAATGGTCTCTAATGTATTTCTCAGGGCAAAATCTAATCTTTCATCTAAATGTCAGGTATTGATTGGAACTGTGAGGAACATGCACATTCACAAACAATTTCAAACGTAAACATGACAATCAAATTCAACCGTCAAAATATAACTTGGGGTTTAGTGTTGATACGTAAATATTATTGAATCTACATATGTTTATTCGTTTTCATTCACGTGCTAGGTGAGTTGATGTGACACGTTTTCGTAAACTTATTTGGAAAATAATTGAGTGTCAGAATGTAAAATTTTACTGGAATGGATACCTCGCATTCTGGACCTGGAAGTTCTCCAAGAACGAATGGAAAGAGACATACAGGTAAATATTGATTCATCAGTTTCGTAGTGGATGAAAAACACTAGTATTTTCCAGTAGAAAACATATCAAACATTGAAAATCTGTCTTAAGATAATATATGATGTGTTTCCGTACAGGGTACGTTTATGAAAACAAACGGATTTTTTTTCAAAAACATGAAATTAGCGATGGATGTTTATGTTGTTGATTTTAGTAGAATGAAAAATGAAAATCAAAATTCTATATATCAGTGAGTTTACTTTAAACTGTAATAGCTACATTTGATCAAAATAAGCTACATTTGAATCAATGTACTTTTGCTAACGTAACACAAGATGACTGATTTCGTCACTATGAAAATTGTGTGCTTGGGACTCGAATGAAGTCGACGAAGGCCGTTTCTGCCTGGCCCTGGTTGACGAAGGTTCTACGGATGAGAAAGCTTATCTGTTTAAAATCTGTTATTCCGTTAATCAGCTGTCGCCCCCATTCGAACGACAACCCTCAGAAGTTGAGAAACTTGTGCGAGTTAAGGACTAACGAAGTCTTACCTTTTAACCATTTTGTCAGTAAAATGAATATTTATCGAATTGTGGAGCTACAAAAACATATTTAAAATGGAGTATCACTGTCTGCTTGCTTGAGAATGTGATTGTTTTTTGCAGTCGAAATAGAGACCGATATGAACAGCAAAAACCTTATATTGAAATCGAAAATGGATTCCAACACCTTCCAGTCTGTCATGGACTTGCCACTCAGAATTGCTCAATGTTTCGGATTCTTTCCCACTAATATTGTCAGGCAAACACGTAGATCGATGAAAATTAGATGGTTACATTGGCAAACTATCTATTCATTTTTGACATTCATGATACTAACTGAAGAAACTATCAAGGCTTTTTTACGTAGAACTGCCAAGAAGACACAACATATTCACCATAGGTGAGAGATATTGCTAGAGATGGAATTATACAGGGTGTTTCCTAACTACGATAGAAAAACTCCAGAGGGTGATTCGTTAGGTTAGGTTAGGTTTCAAGGGGAAGAGTTCTCATAAACATATATCCGGAATTGGTTCATCTCTGACATACAGGGCGTTGTCGTTTTTAAAAAACGGTATCAATAAAATACCATTGATATCCTTACAGCGATTTGAATGAAATTTGCTACAGTTATTTGATGTGATAAGACGCCACATAATTTTTTTATAGTTTCATATTTTTTGAATTGACAACTAAAAATACAATTTTTTGTCGCTCGTGCTTTCTACATATCAATCTTTGTTTTAGAGAAAAAAATTACTTGTGAAGTATTCCTCATGGCACTGTTATGGTCAATTATTCGATTCCTCAAGTCATTCACATCTAGTACAGGAGTTTCATAAACAAGATCAATCACACTGCGTAGATACTTTGTGACCTTTCGAAAACGTTCGACAGCGTCTCACATGAAACTCTGTCAGAAAAATTAAACTATTACGGAGTTAGAGGTATTACGCACCACCTAATAAGAACCTTTCTTACTAATCATCAACAAGCAGTGACGCTCAACGGTACCTTATCAAACTTTAAAACTATTAAACATGGCGTTCAGCAAGGGTCTGTTTTGGGCCCGCTCTCTTTTGTCATTTATGTGAATGACTTGTGCAAATATATGATGCCGTTGAAATCGGTTTTTTTTGCGGACGACACCACTTTCATTCTGTCGGATAAAAATAATGGTATGTTACAGTCTCATCTCGACGAAGTATCTAATAGTGCTAATTAGTGATTTATATCTAATGAGCTGAAACTGAATTGTCAGAAAACACAATTCATCCAGATTTCTGCTAATAATCAAATTATCTCTAATTTTGAAACTAATAAAGTTAAATTACTGGGTATTACATTAGATAATAGACTCAACTGGTTTGTATATATTTCTTAACTCTAAAGAAAACTCTTGGGTTCTCTATTTGTTCTTCGCCAATTGAAGTACATCACCAGTGCAAATATAATGAAAACCTCATAATTCATATCATTCCATGCAAATATTTAGGATGTAAAAAAATGCATTGAGAGTGGTGGCTGATATTGGATACAGGGATCACTGTCAAAAATATTTCAAAAAACTCAGGATTATACCATTGCCAACTTCATTTCTTTATTACGTTTCAATTGAAATCCATAAGAAGAACTGTTTTTCTCGAAACGACCTATCGAATCACCCACTGAGGTTTCTAACCTTAGTTAGGAAACACCCTGTGTATTTGAATCAACCTTTTTGTTCTCACCAACTGTTTTTTTCCAGATGTTCTGATATTTCATTCGAACTCAGTAATCCAGTTTATATTGCTGTTCAAGTTGAGTCTGGATTGGCCGTCTTATGTAAAAGAATGGCACAAAATTGAAAGGAAATGTTGGACCACAGTTGATAGCTGCAGTAACCTCAAGAGGAAAATAAACTCCATTGTTTTGTCAATATTGATCATCGCTACAGGTAATTTGGTAGAACGAAAAATTGAATGTCAGCCAACTTGCATGGCGGTGGATCGAACTTATTGCAATTATCGAAAAAAGATTCAGTACAGTTAGACTTTTTTTCTAGTTGAACATTTTTTGATCGCTGCATATATCTTGAAAACAAGCATGGAGAGGTCTTCTACGGTAGCAGAAGGATTCAAAACATATTTCCTTAGAAGTTACCGCTCAGCATTCACTTCCATGGATTACTCTTTATGGAAAGGAGTTATTTTAGAGGTACAATGGATCTAATAATATCCAGTGACGGCTCGTGCATTGGAGAACAGGGGAGGCTTGAGTCATATAGACTATATACACACAGAAAATCCCGACGGAGGCGCGAAAATTTTTATGTTGTTGCACGCTTTGCTAAATACTAAAGTTAGGGCATAGGCATGACAATGCATAAAAAATGCATGAGGAGCTATGGACTTTATTTCAGTTTGTGAACCATTTAAATGGGCGGCCATGACCGCAGCCCCATCATAGGTTTGCGCAATTACCTTTTGCCTAAAATTATAGGTGTCACACGTACGAATTAAAAAATTAAACAAATCGTAAACTGTGCGCCCAGATGAAACATCATGAAAACCCATAAAACGTTCTACCACATTACCATCTTTGACATATCTAAAAACGATTGAAAGTTGTGATGTACAGGTAATATCGGTAGTTTCATCAATTTCCCGTCCAAAAAAAGCAACACTTTCAATCTACTTGCTTATATTTTGGATGGTTTTTAAGGTGCCCGAAAAAATGCTACCGTTTAAAAAAGTGCCAAATTGTGAATCATATTTGCCCCATAACACGAGGTAATTTTTTTAAATCGGAGTATCCTATTTTAGACCACGTTTGGTATTCGGTTTGTACGGAAAATAAAACACAGGGCCAACAAAAAAGTTTTTCTCGTTTAATGGAGCCGGTTAACTAATCGCATTTATCGTACTAACAAATATTAAATCCACGATTTTGTCGATTATCAGACGATTTAATTGAAATCAAATTTGGTTGAGGCCTTCCCAGGATTTTAATAATGTAAAATTTATCATCATAAGATAAAGATTCAAAATTATTTGTCAGGAACCAATCGACGATATCGTCAGAATTTTTAATTTCGTCCAACTTATCCATAATAAATGAAAAAAACCGAGAAGTGAAAACCTGAAAACACCTGGAAATTGAAAGAAAACACTTTAAAAACGCATTGAAAATATTACCAAAAAGCACTGCTATTATATAATACTGCCTGTTTTATACACAAATAACAAATATTATCAAGAAACACTAAAACGATTTACCGAAATATCTTTCAGTGTCGGTCCGTCACGGAATATTTAAATAAAAAACAAACGCATTCGTACACTAACGGAGACCAACTGGAGGCTAGCCTCCTCTGACGCTATAATTTCTGCAACAAAAATTACAAATCGGGACGTATGTCAATGGTTGGATCGGTCTCGTGAAGCCTGTGTTTTTCAAAGCGGTCGGAGGCTTTGCTCCCTTGCAACGTATGGCATTTATTATTTCGGGTTGATGGTTAATTCGTTATTTGTTCATGGGCGGTGCGTTTGAGGTTTGTTGATGCAGGATACAGTGTGGTACGTACTACGTAGTGAGCGATAGTGTGTTTTCGGGCATATTATATATTTATATCAAAAATTAATGGTAAAGTAATGATACCCGAGCATTTTTAGAAAAAAATAATCATAATTATTTGTCAATATCTTTCAATTTTTCACAATAAATAGCCTCAAATTTTATGGGGAGGCTGAGCCTCCCTTGCCTCCTCTGACGAGCCGCCGCTGATAATATCCACCCTGTTGTTGTTGCTGCACCAGGAAAAACTGTTTGGGCAGTGCATGAAGTGCATGAATGACCCAGAAATTGTTTTTGTTAGACCAACGATTTCTTTTCTCCATTTCAGTTCATCAATCTCCAAATGGCTTTCATTTGGAATTACATAGATATATTCATCATGGTGATTGGTGCGACTCTGAAATACAGAATGCGACAAGTTACACATAGAGTTGAAATGTTGGCCAAATCAAAGGTACATACAACTCATCAGCCAATTAGTTTATGAATCAGTTGAACCAGCTCGTATGTTTAACATTTCAGGTGAACCAAAAACATGCTTGGAAAGTCTTGAGGAATGATTATCTGCAGGTAGTTTCCCTGTGCTGCTCAACCAACAAAAGAATATCCCCAATGATCATGACAAGCTTTACGATAAACTTGTATTTCATACTCAAACAGATTTTCAGAAATTTGATAAAAATGGACAGTACATTGGAAAGAACATATTTTCACATGTCATTCGGCCTTTTAATCATTAGGATATTTTGTGTCATAATATATGGTAGCGGTGTACACGATGAATGGATGGATATACGTCAGATTATCCATAATGTGTCTACAACGGCATTCAACATTGAGGTGAGTTTTACATAATTGTTCAGTCGAAACTTGTGCGAGCCAAAGACTAACGAGGTCTTACCTTTTAACGTGTGATTCCTATCACGGGTTGGAAGATAGCAAAAAATCGATCGTTCAGCCTGGGGCTTGAACCAGCGACCAACACGGAGATCGATTTAAGTGATTTATAAATGGTCATATCTCGGATGATTAGTATAGTCATCCCCTGAAGACGATTGTGGATACTAACAATCGAAACGTCGTGACATAACTTGGTTTGGAATTCTTTAATTTTCATTCCATTTTTGATTCTTCAATTTTTCAGTTTTTTGCCTATTTTCATTCCATTGTTATTTCATCTCACGCTTTATTGCTTAATATTTATGTTATTTTCAGCTATTGATTTTAAATTTTTCAATTTCATTTTTTTTTTCAAAAATTTCAAGTCATATTATATCATATTAGACAATGAATGTTGAACTAGTAAAACTCACCATAAAATATTCACTGATTCAAGAAGTTTTTTTTTTCAAAACTTTCAGGTGGAGAGATTTATAAGTAATATTTCATCGTATGAATTGGTGCTATCGGGGAAAAATTTCTTTGGCATACGAAGGAGTCTAATTCTACAGGTAAACAAAAAATTCAAATTAGTTTACAGCAATTTCTCAATGAATACTGATAGCGTTTCATAAATATATTCTCAATGGAAACGCCCTATTCAAAAAAGAACGAGCTATAGAACAGGGGTCTCCAAACTACGGCCCGCGGGCCAAATCCGGCCCGCCAGTGTCATCAATCTGGCCCGCGACAAGCAATGATTTACTGTCATCAATCTGGCCCGCGACAGCCAATGATTAACTAATTGTTGTTACTATTGCTGTGATAAGTTGAAGAAGAAAACACAGAATGATAATTACTCGGTTTTATTTACTTGCAAGGTAAAATTAACGACAGAAATGATGAGAAAGAAAACTAAACTTAAGTATCTAAGCTTAAGCATATTAAGAACAAATAATTAATGAATCACGAAAAAAAAATGAATCACGATAAACCAAAACACTAATGATTTATGTAATTGTGATTTTTCACCGACAATACTTTGTAGTAGTGGATCAATTTTACTTGTACCAATTATCAAAAGAGATTCAAGATGCTCATCGGTTAATTGAGATCTGTTAACATTCTTTGTGTACTTCATCTTGGAAAACGTTTTCTCACACAAGTAAGTAGTACCAAAAACAGACAACAACCCACGAGCAAATTTATGTAAATTATCAAATTGTTCCAAATTGTTCCAACAAAGATGAATTTTGATATTTGTTCTTAAGCATATCACTGCACCGTAAATCAATAATTTCCATTTGGACTTTCGGAGCCAGGGTTTAAATGTCAGAATCAAAAGGATTTTGAGAAAGCTTAATTTCATTCGCAATGACATCAAAATCTGAAAAAACGAGTATCAAAATTTATCTTCAAAGCACTCAAAGTTTCGATTGCAAAATTGACGGGAAATTCAGTCTCTGTAGTGTGGCTGAATATTTCACATGTTTCAAAATGTGTGAAATATTTTATTCGTAATTGCGATTGAAATAGTATTATTTTCTGCCTGAAGGATTTGATATTGGTGTATAAATCAGGGAAAAGCTGATTTTCTCCTTGCAATCTCAAATTCAATTCGTTCATATGATTTGTCAAATTGACATAGAAGGCTAACTTCCACATCCATTCACTATTTTCTAAATCGGCAAAAGGGCGCTGCTTCTCATTTAAAAAAAATTCGATCTCTGCTCGAAGTTCAAAAGAGCGCTTAAGGACTTTTCCGCAACTAAGCCAGCGTATGGCAGTATGATATGGTAAATCATTTTCTCCAATCTGTTGAATAAACTCGCGGAATTGTCTGTGATTCAGCCCAGTGGATCTGATGAAGTTAACAACTGATATGACTGGTTTTAGAATTTCAGACATATCCAAACATTTACCGCACAAGGACTGTTGATGAATGATACAATGTAAGACTAATGGTTTTGAACCACCATCATTTTCTACAGCCTTTGACACAAGTGCAACCACTCCTTTATTTTTACCATACATATTTTTGCCTCCATCAGTTGTTATAGATTTCAAGTTTCTCCATCGAAGGTTATTTTATTAATGGCATTTTCAACTCCCTCAAAAATATCTGCCCCAGTTGTCGTGCCGTGAATACTATCAATAGCAAGAAGTTCTTCATTCACATCATAGCTTTTATCTACTCCGCGAATAAAAATCAACACCTGAGCAGTATCTGACACATCCGTTGACTCATCCAATGCTAGAGAAAACCACTCATGATGTCCATTTTTGTCATTTTTGTTGAGATGATATATTTTCTGCGATGTCTTGCACCCTCCGAGCCACGGTGTTTGCTGACAAACTGACACTTTTAAATAAATTTACCTTTTCGGGGCATATTTCTTCAGCTACTGCAATCAAGCATTCTTTTATCATTTCTCCATCGGTGAATGGTTTGCCACGTTTTCCGATTTCAAGAGCCACACGAAAGCTGGCGCGAGTTGCAGACTCTTGTTCAGTATTCGCTTTGGTAAACAAAGATTGCTGCGATTTGAGTCCGCGTTTCAAAGCTTCAAATTTTTCCTTTCGCAAACTTCCTGTATACTTGGAGTAACTTTGAAGATGTTTCGATTCACAGTGTCGTTTAATGTTATAGTCTTTGAGAACAGCTATGGTTTCATTACAAATTAAACATAGCGCTTGACCTCAATCACAAATACTGAAAGTTCCATTTTTTTTGGAACGTTCTGCATTCACTGTCGATTTTTCGCTTCTTTTCCATACTAACAAATCACACATGAAAACAATAAGTCAAATCAAAATACCCTTATTGACGAGTGTTACTTTATTTCACAATAGACAGTTTCGCTTCCTTCGCCTTTTCTACGCAGACTAACTCGCAGTTGCGCCGCTAGCCTTTTAATATGCAATTATTACTGCCATCTCGCGGTAATTCCAAATATTCAATTACGCCTAATGCCACCCAGCGGGTAGCTGAAAAAGATAAGTACATAGTACCCCTACTCGCCACTAGATGTCGTTAAGTGTCACAAAACACAGTAATAATTGAAATGCAAAAAAAGCATAAGTTTGCTTAGGTCACGCACTTTGCGACTATCCTAGTCTAGAAATATAGTTGAGGGCAGAAATTGGCCCTTGGAACAAACTGAAAAAATCATTATGGCCCGAAGGCTTCAAAGTTTGGAGACCCCTGCTATAGAAGAACAAAAACTGACACCACTTGAAAAAATTGAATTTGTAGATGATTTGCTTACTGTTTTTGGGATTGTTTCTGTTGTTGAACTCAAAACATCATTACCACTGTCTTCATTCAAATCAGAAAAAATATATCAAAAATTTTGAATTATCAGATTGGAAATGTCAATGAGGTAATCCAACCTCCAGCAAATTATTTCCAATTATGAACAGAAATCAGTTTGAAATATTTATCAGGAACTGACTATTCAACAGTGGTGGTTTTGAATTGCTCTTGACCTTCAAAAAATTAGTTGCTTTCCAAATAACGACTAGGAAAGTGAACAAGCAATAAGCTGATTTTTTTTTCAGATTGCCGGGACTATAGTGACTTATGAATTGGTGTTGATCCAGTTCAACATGGGAATATTAAAACAATCAAATATTGGACCATGAATGAATTAAATATTTTTTTCAATTGATGTGTCTCATTTCATTCTAACTAGTATCGAATTGGTAAGAAAAACATACTACTTTAATGATACAGAAAAAAATTGATGGATATTGTTTGAAATTCGAAGTATTCAACATCAAATGAGACCACTTTTTGAATATTGATCAGCCTCAATTTAGTTTATCCAGGATTGATATGAAAAAGAGGGCACTTTCAACCGTGATTTGGGACAGATTAAAGATAAACTTTCCTCTAAGGCAGGCAAGAATATTGCAAGAGGATGATTTGGAGGTCTCTACATAGAAGCAACAGCGTAACTTTTTTTCTCAGACTTATTCAATTGTTTCATTGAGAATGTTCTATATTGAAGTAGCTCTGAAAATGTTCCTGATGAAAATTGCAACACCCCCTCCCCTTCTCCCTCTATCTTTATGAAAAATTTGGTAACTATCTAAACAGACATCCTCATTTGTTGTATATCGAGTAAGCCATGTTTCAGAGACGGTAATGATACCAAACTTTGAATGTACCGCCTGCTTGAATTCGACGAAACCATTCAAAATTGATCTCGTGTTTATGTGACAGAATGTTATGCTGCGCATATATGATTTTTTTGTTGAAAATATTTGTTTGTCGAGGAGTATTTCGAGGAAATATCAAACAAACATCACATACCTACCGTAGAGAAATATATTTTTCAAGTAACATTGTTTACCCAACCTAATGCATGCTGAAAAAATATGTCCGAGGAACAATTACTACCAAAACATGACAAGCATGGAAAATACTTATGTTTTTGTTTCTGTTCATTCACGGGACAAACATTTCAGAAAAAAGTGTCTTTGAGGGCCTGAAAGGAACAATAAAAACAGTGAAAGCGATATAAAAATGGTTATTATCGAGTTTGCGGTACCAAGTTCATTAGTGGATATGAAAACATTGTCTGTTCATTAGCCTAATCAAAACAACCAGACGAGCTCAGCTTGAATTCATTAATATACAAGTATCTGCCTATTCAGGTACATGAATACAGTTGTTTCCATACAAGTCGAGAAAGTCAGCAGAACTCATCAAGGTACGTAAATGTGAAAAATTAACCTCTGATATTTCTATCAATCCCAGGAATGGCACATCGTGTGTTCTTTAACAAAGAGTTGGTTGTAATTTATTATAGTACTTCTGCGGTGAGTCAAGTTCAAGTTGATATACGAAATTCGTACAAATCACAATAACAGAAACAAATTTTCTGTAATGCGAGTCTAATTGAACCAGTAGAACTACTTTTCAGTTGAAAACACTTTTTTCAGACCAGAACACTTCTCATCCTTACTGAAGACGACTGACACTATTTAGTCAAGTCTATGTCTTGATGATAACTTGTAGCTGTACCTGTAGCTCTCACTACAAATGGCGATGACATGGTCATACCTAGAAGTCGTATTTACCAAGGATTAACCTCAAGCGACTTTTTGGAGCTTTTGATTTTTATTTCAACCGAGTGCCTACAAGAAGTATAAAGAACATCGCAGTAATTTATCCTGGATAACACTAGAGTCACATAGTAAACTTTCACATTCTTCCATTCAAACAACTATCTATTTTAAAAATCAGTTCGGATTAACAGTATTCGTTGTGTGAACTTGTGCTGAAATGTTAAGAAAAACTTATATCTGGGTCAGTCCACGAACCCAGATTCTTAACTTCATTAAAAGATGTTGAAGGACCCCCCTCCAATCTGAATGCTACCAAAGTTGTTCGCAACAAATTCTTTTTTAGGATTCTTCCTACCAAAAACGACTGCAACGGTTTTATTTGTATACAGTTCCAGGCAATGGTTCATAAAAATTTGAACAAGATTACACATATCAAAATTCAAAGCACTGAGTACTGAGAATACTCTTCAGTATTGAATGACGAATATAATCATGTATCATCAGCATAACAGTGCTGCATGCATGTTAGGAAGGACTTAGGAAAATTGCAAGTATATAGATTGAAGAGTAGGGGCCCCAATACTGACCCTTGTGGTACCCCTTCATCAATTTTTGAAATTTTTGTGTGCTGCGTGTTTTCGAAATCAGTTCCAATGGCTAGCTCAGTATCACCGGTATATTGTTTGTGACTGTTCTCACGGCTCATCAAATCTTATCAGACTCCACATTTTCCAACATATTGTCTTTAGGTTTACCTGAAATGTGTTGGAGTGGCGGAAAGTATCAAAGGCTTCTTTCACGTTCGACTTTCCAAAAACACCATTTGTATTTCTGCACCATTAATTAATTTCAAACACTTGCGTTTCAGAAATGGATCCATCCAAAAATGTTTTAATATTGATGAGAAAATCCTCTTCGAATAAATTCCAAGTCGCTATGAAATTTTCTATGAGAGTGGCACAATGTTTCAGCTACTTTCCCATTGATCTTGGCAATGGAAATCTCACCACCCAACTAAAATTCAAGTGGTTATATTGGAGAGTAGCCTATTGCCTGACGACGTTCATCATGTTCATTTTGGAATTTATCTTTGTCATTAATCATACAGCTAGGATGCCGTTCAACTTCTTGAATATCAGTAAGTATTTATTGTTTCTACTTTGATGTAGCTGAAGGATACCAATCACTTTGGAGGTTATGTTTGAAACAAATTGCTGATGATGATGATGATCAGGTGGATGCAGTCAATGTTCAGAAATAAATCAGTTGACTAATCACTCATTGAGGAAGATGTCAACTGAAAAAAAGTTACAAGGAGGAGTTTTATTGCCGGTGGTATGGGTCACCCAAGGTTATGGCCCTTGTCTCCAAACCACTGAGAATCATGGGGCCATCTACGTTATTGACAGCAGAACAGTATTGATTTCGAAAGATCAACTTGAAGCAGCAACTTGTTTTGACAGTCTATCCATATTTCTCAAAGTAGTGAAAATGTCAGCAATGTTTTTCATACTGATTTATTGGGTGATTATTGAAAATTACCAAAAAACTTCAAGTGAATTAGTTCAGAAAGGTAATTGGGCTGATGGTTTCACCGATGAAAAATTGGGCAATTGTTAGCGAAAGTCGAACTACTGAAACGGAAGTTACTCTATATGCTAAGAATTACTGTCAATTTCTATGTACTGATCTTCCTGAAATGTTGAAACTCCATCCCCAAGCGGCGGGAGGTAGGTCAGCTCAGCTCCCTATCAGAGCTGTCCATAAAGGAGTCTCTGCCCTCTACCTTATCATGTTTGGTGGAAAGTTCTTCATCTGGTAGCTGGGTATCCTTGTCCTCCTGGCGTTGGCAAATTTTCATCCGGATGTTAGGCATGGAGTGGTTTGAAACTCTGGCCATTGAAGAAGCCCACAAGTAACCTCCTGTCTGTTTGAGATACGTTGACTATACCTTCATGATATGGAACCATGGAAATACAAAACCAGAGACTTTTCTGAAGCACATCAACAGCGTACAATCTTCCACCATCTCTACAATGAAGGAGGATTCCCTCTAAACCAGTGAGAAGCGAAGAGAGAGAGAGAGAGAGAGAGAGAGAGAGAGAGAGAGAGAGAGAAGAGGGGATGGGTTTAAACATTATAATTACCTAGGAATAGTTATCTCTCAGAGGAATAAACCAGTCGTCACCTGGAAACAATTGTGAATATTAACAATCGACACGTAGTGAAATAACTTCATTTAAAATCTTTATCAGTTTTCCAATTTAATTTTTATTTAAAATTTCATTTTTTTTTGCTCATTTTCATTCTATTGCGAATTAATTTCACAGTTTATTGCCGAAAATATTTGATATTCCAGCTATTCATTTTTTTTTACTTGTTCATATTATAATCATATTAGACAATGCAAGTCCGAACTAGTAAAATTCCTGCAATGTCCTGTTATCATCTAGGTTAGTTTAATATTTTTTTACTATCAATACACTGTTATCTTTCATTTCGAAAATTCATTAGATAACCCTGAATAAAATACCATAACATCGAAATTTTCTTTCATTTACCTGTCAAATTATTGTTCGTTATCATGTTTACTGGATATTTTCCAGTTAATTTGGTGAAACACAATGTCCAATGATTTATTCCAACACCAAACGTCATTTTCAAAACCTCGACACTTCTTTCAATCACCAAGATCATCTACACCCAAGGTTCCAAACACTGTATTACAAAAAAATATACATATTGATCTATTTCAGATAACCCTCCCAGCAAACATATTCTGGTGATGAGTCTGATGAACAATTTAGTTAGCTCTATTTTCATTTCAGAAGTTTTCATCTTCCACCTCTCAGGATTGATACAATTTGTCTTGTTTTTCAAATTGACTTACTATTGGCCGAGATTCGTTGAAGAATGGGAAAAAGTAGAAGTCAATATGAGAAAGTACCAGGTGTTTACAAATCTACGCCTGAAACTGAACCTGATGACTTTATGTTTCATGTTTTACGCAATAGGTAAGACTTATGCACTGAGGTCTATTGAATTCATCTTGTTGTACAAACAGACTGAACGAAAGAATTAACAAAACTGTGAATGATATCTGTAGGATGTTTGGGGTACAAACTGAATGTAGAAGTGATTTCTTCATGTTACAATGTTAATGAATTTATAAACTTGTGTTCCGATACCGAACAGAAGTGATCTGACCTACCAAGATCTCATCAGTTGTCCTCTCAACTGTTCTTAGAAGGACAAGTTTGAAAGTGAAGGTGATGAACAGAAAACTCAATTCTCGAACATCAAAGATAAAGCCATTCATCGACCACCGTACAGGATTCGCCGTCTGTCTTTCTCTGAAGCTTTCACTATAAAGTAACTAGACAAACTTGTGATGCAACATTTGACAGCGCAGCTTCGACCCACTGAGGTCTCATCAATGGTACCAAAGTCTATCCAAATCCAAGATAGAGTAAAACGAAACAAAACCGAAGCGTGTTCACGTGATCGCCCAGTGTCAGATGGAAAGGGCAGCGTTCATTGGTGAATTCGCCTTCTTGGTACGAGTTCGGTACCAGCACAGGGTTGTAATCAGTCGTTTGCGTGTTTGTGTGGCGTGCGTTATAGTATATTGTTTAAAATTGTTTTCCAAGATGTTCAGTACAGACACTGCTGATGACACTGTGAGCTATACTCTGAGTCCAGCCAGGAAACGATCCAAAAAAAGACATTTGAGTGTTGAGATGAAAGAAGTGATTTTAAATGTGTTCAAGAAAGAGATGGAAGAAATTGAGACATCGACTGTAGACGAAGTCGTATCGAAAGTTTCCGATAAAATTGGAGTGTGTTGCGCTTCGATTTACAATGTTTTACGGGAATATAAACAAAATCATACATTTTCCAAACCGAAAACAAATCAGAATCGTCAAACCTTTATAAAATCAATGGATGATGCTGATAAACATGCAATCAGGAGGAAAGTGCATGAGTACTTTTCAGAAATGAAATACCCACGATAGACAAAGTACTCACAGAAATAAATGAAGATGTTTTATTGCCAAGTTTTAAGCGGTCAACATTCCATAAAGTATTGAAACATTTGAATTTTGTATGGAAAAAACGAGGGCGCAATAGTTTATTATTGGATAGAGAGGAAATTGTGTTATGGAGGAGAGAGTATTTGACCAAAATTAAATATTATAAAGAACAACAGAGAACAATTTATTATATGGATGAAACCTAAGTTAATGCTGGTCATACTACCTCTAAAGTATGGGTCGATGAAACTGTGACCTCATCTAGCAGGGCCTTTCTAGATGGACTATCCACCGGATTAACAAATCCATCAGGTAAACTTATATTTATATTAAGACCTGCCTCAATCTCGATATATAAAAAGTAACCCTCGTATTTGTTTTATTTATACTTACTTACATACCTCTTCATAATTTCAGGTGAAGGAAAACGGCTTATTATTTGTCACATCGGCAATGAGAATGAGTTTGTTGCTGAAGGGCTGTGGTGTTTCGAGTCAAAGAAAACTGGAGATTATCACGAAGAAATGAACGGTGAATCTTTCGAACAGTGGTTTTCCAAAGTTCTACCCCATCTGGAGGATAATGCTGTAATTGTAATGAACAATGCACCTTATCATTCGCGACGGTTAGAGAAGATTCCGACAACGTCTTCAAAGAAGGTTGAAATCCAAAATTGGCTGCGATCAAAGAATATTAGCTTTGAAGACTCAATGCTAAGAGTACAGCTACTAAAAATTTTGTCAAGGAGCGCAAGGTTGAATACCAAAAATATATAGTCGATGAGATGGCAGCAGGCGAAAACAAAATTGTCCTTCGCCTGCCTCCATACCACTGCGAGCTCAATCCCATCGAGTTAATATGGGCGGACGTGAAGAATTTTGTAGCTCAGCATAACACCACGTTCAAATTTGCAGATCTCAAAGTACTTTTTGATGAGGCTTTGAAAAGAGTCACAGCGGAGAAATGGGAGAAGTGTGTTCGGCATGTGATATCGGAAGTCTAGACAAAGATGTGGAAGCTTGATAACATAATAGAGGCACAAATCGAGCCACTGATAATCCAGATTGGTGAGGATGACACTACTGATGAAGAGACAAATTCATCCAGTTGAATGATTTTGATTAATATTCCTTTTAATTTTACTTAAAATAAAAATTATCAATAAAGAAATAATTACGTCTCTTTTCATATAATGCTTGAGTGCGCTGTGAAAAATCCAATGAAAATCTTTTTATATTCCACATATTATCTGCATTTTTTCCGTTAAACTGCAAAACTTGTGCATTTCACTCGTTATTATAAAAAAGTTTCCCTAAGTATGATATCGCATTTGCGATCAACAAGATGTGGTTCTGAATACGACCCTGGGCAATTCTTGGGATTTTCAATATCACGTGCGTAGGGCATGTCAATGTTTACGTCCACTCTATCTTGGATTTGAATTTGCTTTAGGCTGTTCTGAAAAGGACAAGCCTGAAGGTAAAGGCAGTTTATATCTGAAGGAATATTATATGCCGGATGTACGCTTTTTTAGAAGTTTCACACACTCCTCGTATAAAAATTGAGAAGTATACAGCCAACAAGGTTTTTCCAAAAATACTTGTCCCCTGAAAATACTTCATTTTCAATTTCAGATTATACGGTGATGTAAATTTCAGGACTATTTCGTGAATAAATATCTGCAAGTTGTTGGAAGCATTATTGAGTCCAAATGGGATACGAATGAACTATAAGTATACTGTAGAAGTTTGAAGTTTAATTTTGTTCATCTCAAGTTGGTGGTAACTAGGTACTAGTTGAATTCCTTCAGTTGGTTAATAATAATTTTACTGGTTAAACAATCGTGAAAATTCAGTTTCAGGTTTTTTATCAGCGCTTCAAAGGTGTATTCTGACTTGAACTCAATGATGAAATATACCATATTTGTAATCATCTAACAGTGGGTGGTCATAGAAGTACCTGACCCACAAGGAAAACACGAAAATTTTGGAAAAAAATTTATTAATTTTTCAACATAATCTCCTTGCAGCCTTATACACTTTTTCCAGTGACATTCAACACCGTTTTCATAATGAGAACTGTCTTGTTGCTCAAAGCTTCTTCAAACTTGAAACATATGCTTAATTTCTAATGGCGTGCTATTTTCTGAACAACTACCGCCATCTCTTAGTCAGGCTGGGTACTTCTGGGACCACCCTGGTGGAATGGCTGTGAAACTCCTTTTATGTTTATGTTTTACAGTTGAACACAGTTTAGTAAGTGCTTATAAATTGAAAAAGTGGATCGACAGCAGCCAGAACACTTCTGAGGCTTTACAAAATTACTTCGTAGAGACTTATGACCACGTATTCACATATGTGAATTATTCACTATGGATTGGACTGGCGTTACAAGTGCGATGAAGACCGCAAGAATAGTCGTCAACGATTTTAAAGTATTTTAATTTACAGAGAACCTTCAATTGGAGTTTCGCCGATGTTACTATCATGCTCATTGGAACAGCTTTAACTTTTAGATTGAAGCAAATGTCAAGGAGGATTGAACGGATTTCTACGTTGAAGGTATCCTTCCCAATGCTCTAATCTACCATTTTCATGTTTCATACTATTCTCAGGTTCAATTCTCACAGCTTTTTGTGTTATCTCGCAGCTCAGGTCTCGTTTAGATTTGAAAAAAAATTATATTTATTTGTGAACTGGTTAAATTGAAATCTCTTCATTATTCCAAATTATAATTTCCCACGTCATAAAAACCCCGGGTTCCAAATTTCATGCAAGTAACTTATTTTTTTGCGAAAGTAATTTTTAAAAACTAACAAAAAATGCAATTTCAACACCCTGTATATCTTTAATTGTCTTGAATATTTTACCGTACTTATGTTACACCCTGTATAGTATTGAGGATTGTTGTTTTATTGTATAAATAATTTTCAACTATTTCTAGGTGAATAACATCAACCAATGGAAAGTTGTAAGAAAAGACTATATTCGTCTAACCGAATTGTGTTATGAAGTCAATTCCAGACTGTCTGCCATAATAATGATGAGTTTTTTGACTAACATGTATTTCGTTTTACTGCAAATCTTCCTGAGCATGAATCCAATGGAAAATTTGGTGCAGAAAATTTACTTCTATTTGTCTTTTGGGCTGATATTAATCAGAATAGTGGGACTATGCGTTTTTGGCGGAGCAGTTTACGAAGAATGGAGAAACTTAGGGTTCCTATTGAATTGTGTTGTTACAACTACATACAACCAAGAGGTGGGTAGTATCTGAGAATGTTCATTCTACATGCACGTCGGATGATTCATACAGGGTGTACCATATAAAACTCCGCGGGCAAATATCTAAATAATGAAGAAGAATATCCATATTTCGTGAAAGCAGATCATTTTGTGGTCAAAGGTCCTTTTATTTACGTAGAGATCCAGCACTAGGCGTCGTCATCCGTTAGGGCGTCGCGACACCGACGCCAGTGTTTTAAATGGTAACCCAGTATTTTCAATTAGTTTTTGAATTCTGCATTAAATTCTGAATGCAGCCATATAGCAACCTTGTACTTTTCCTTGAATACTGATGAAAAAAAGTATTTTTATTGCGTATTATAAAGAGGGCCATGACTAAGTCAAAATAAATGCAATAATGTATTTATCGGTCTGTCAGAAGACCTGTCAGATTTGACGAAAGTGTATTCAGTTTTGTGTTGGTTTTTCGTGAAATTGAAAAATGGTTCAATTTTCAAATGCAAAAAAGTTGGATATGATATGTATTTATGGCGAAGCAAGAAGGAATTCAAAAGAAGCAGTGGGAATATACGCTAATCGGTATCCTGACAGAAAATCAACGTCAGACAAAACATTCGCTGGCTCAGCCAAACCTTTGGCATGAAATGGATGTTTTAATGAACGGAAGCGAAAAAAACCATATAGTTCTACCAAGTTCTACAAGTAGCAATGCATTGTAACATTTCGAAACCGTCAATACAACGTATTTTGTTAAAAAACAAATTCCATCCATACAAAATACATTTGGTTCAAGGACTACATCCATGTTTCATTTTCAATAACTAAAATATATTCCCATATTCAGGAGATGCTGATAGAAGATTGAACTTCATTGCATGGTTGTTCACCCGTATTCATGATGATGATCAGTTTCTAAAAAAAATTTTGGAGTGATGAAAGCCGTTTCCATAACAACGGTACACTAAACAAACATAATTGTCACTATTAGTCTGACGCGAACCCTCATTGGGTGCAAGAAACGAGATTTCAGTCTGTGTGGGGGTTAATGTTTGATGCGGAATCATTGATGGTTATTTTTTCGAAGGAATTCTCAATGGGGAGAGATACTTGGTTTTTCTACAACATGTGTTGCCGAATCTCTTGGAGAATTTACCAAATAAAACTCGACTAAATGGTGTGGTTTCAACAAGATGGGGCACCTCCACATAATAATAGAACAGTTACCCAATATTTGGATGATACTTTTAATGAAAAATGGATTGGAAATAAGGGTCCAATAACATGGCCAACTCGAAGTCCAGGTACTACTCCACTAGATTCTTTGTGGGGATATTCCAAAGACAGTTTATATGCGACGTCCACAAAATTAAGAGGATTTGAAAAATAGTATCACAAATGTTTGTGCTTCCATAGCGCGAGAGACGCTTTTAGCTGTCACGAATCGGGAATTATCGAAAAGATGCAATATGTGTATTCTCCGTAAAGGGAGGCAGTTTGAACACTTACTGAAATTGTTCTTCTTATCACTAACTAAATTAGTTATCTGTTGTCAGTTGCTCGTCTTCGGCAAAGAATCCCACAGTTTTAAATAGTAGATCCAGATACAGCATCCAAGTAATGCTATGATTACTCGTTCTGGCTTCGGCTATATTCTTTAAAATAATAACACTTTGACAATGATATTTTATCTTCGACAATATCGTTTAAGTTATGTATGTTATATTTCTTAGAATAGTAACACTTTGTCAATGAGATTTCATCTTCGACAATAAAGTACATTTTGATTTGATTTTTGATATCGCAAAATTTGTGTTTTGACTTGACATGGAGGGTTTCTTTCGAACTTTGGCCAACTATTACTGACTTTATTTGAATTTTGGGCCAGTCTATTTCGAACATTACAATTCATCGACTATTTTCCTATGAAATGGATCACAATTCACGATGTCACGTTCAAAATTGGTACTGTGCTGGATGGTATCTGATATTAGGTATTTTGGGAGAGTTTCTAGTCAAAATTAGATCAAGGTCATATCGATCATTTGATCCGAATGATAAATCTATAACTCGGTAAATATGCATCTTGATTTTCTAATTTCTCATCCGACAGGTGGAGAGAATGGCATGTCACGTTATTTCGTGGGAACTGTCTCTGTCTGGAAAAAACTTTTTCCATATTTCAAGAAGCCTTATTCTCAAGGTGAGCCTCATCATTTTCTTGTGTGCATTATCACAAAGAGACAATTTTGCAGATTGCTGGAGCAGTTGTTACGTATGAGTTAGTACTCATCCAATTTTATAGGAATGCTCAGTATAATAGCATGTAGAAGCCTCCTGAATAATGTACTAATTGATTTTATCATATATTTGTTATTATGAATAAAGTATGCATACCCAGTTGAAGAATTAATTACTGATAATCTTGTTCAAAGAATGAAAATTTCTTCTACGGTATTGATTAGATGGAAAAATAATAAAAGCGTTGGGCGTAAATTTTTTTATCTGATCAATACCGTAGATTGCTGAGGAGAGTGGTGTGACGACTGCTACCTAGGACCTTCCGAATTATTATTCTGAATGTCAAAATTATTATTAAATCTAAGGTTTTTTGAATGTATCTGATATCTGGAAAGGAATTTCTTCACCAAGTGAGTGAGTTTTATATCAGTTTGTGAATGTAACAGGCGAAATACAATTCTCTTCTGTTTTGCATTTTCAACCAATTTAAAATTCAAATTGAACGTCTCTATTCAATTCGGGAATAGATTCCATCAAATGGAGCTCATTAAGTTCATATGTAGGAGTAACTATTAGTAAATACTTCTTTTTTGAATAATTAAACTAAACACAACGATATTTCCATCTGTGTATTATAATATGAATGAAAAATAACAAAAATCAGAGGAATTCACACACATTACAGAGTACTAAAATATTTGAACCGTTTGAATACGTTTTCTCTACCAATCAACAGATGTTGCTGGTGGAAGTAAGCGTGGAAATTTCAGTGATTACGTGTAATGAATTTGCCAAAAACGAAATTTTCCAGGAGGTGGAAAAGAAGTGTCAGCAAGAGTATATTGAAAATGTGGCACATATACGTCACAATGATTGAAATGGGAGAGAACCATACTATCATACAACTTGATTTTCAATTTGTAGTTCAGAAAATGTCTGACTCTGAATGAGTTACAATGACATATATATGCATTTTTAAATTTTTGAGTAATATGCTGTTTGAATCGTAACTTATTATCCATACAACACAACAAAGTTTTTGTTTCGGGGTTGAAATTAGATGATTTTAATGTATTTCCACGTGTTAAAACCGAAAGTGACCATAAAAATTATATATTAGCTCTTGTTTTCAAGATATAGTATCATTATATTATATATATGTATATTGAGTTTTCAACAAATGAAATATTTCATCACCAACAGTTGGTACACATGTTTGTTTACATAACACCCCTCTCATCAGCTGTTCTTAAGTAGTAAACATAACCTATGTGAGTTTGTCAATTGTACGCACGTGGTTGCTATTGAAATTATCGTGTGAAGTTGATTTTTAAATTAATTTAAGTGCTGATCTGAAATGCCTCGAAAGTGTGTGAATTCTGTCGATAGCTTTTGCTATATATGTGGTGAAATAACATTTAAGGCTCAGAAACGTAAAATGACACCTATCGTTAAGACAGCCTATGAACATTATTTTGGTGTGAAAGTTGGGGACCAAGATAAATCATGGGCTCCTCATGGGCTCTTCCTATGTTGTAATTCTTGTTCCGTCATATTGCGAGAGTGGCTGAAAAATAAAAACCGGGCAATGGCTTTTGCAGTACCTATGGTTTGGCGTGAGCCTACCAATCATACAGACGACTGTTATTT
The DNA here is from genome assembly GCF_025532065.1 of Leptinotarsa decemlineata. NCBI lineage: Eukaryota > Metazoa > Arthropoda > Insecta > Coleoptera > Chrysomelidae > Leptinotarsa > Leptinotarsa decemlineata. Next base: position 1,022,878 of record NW_027412556.1, on the reverse strand, counting down.
CTGCTTAACTCCTCCCATTAAGCAAGGTTTATCTATGAAGAAAAGAGGAACGGTTAAATACCCTAATCTCCCATCTGCTCTTCGGCCTGTACCACACTCAGAAAATTGGCCAGTCCCTTCTCCACCCAAAACTATGATATTTTAGAGGAAGGTGATGAAGACTGTTTAGAAGGAGCAACCCATCCTTCTACATCCTATGACCCTGATTTTGAGGTAAGCGATAGGTCTAGTTATCCGCACAGAATTAGTCAAGCAGAGTTGAGTGACCTTATAAGAGATCTTCGCTTGTCTAAGGAAAAGTCTGAGCTGTTAGGGTCAAGACTACAACAGTGGAATCTTCTAAAACATGATGTGAAAATATCTCAGTACAGACAGCGTCAAAAAGATTTGCTTCCTTTTTTTGAGAAAAAAGAAAACCTCGTAGTTTGTTCTGCTGTGTTAATGGTTTGATGGACTGCTTGAATTTGGATCACACTCCATCTGAATGGAGACTGTTTATAGATTCTTCAAAACTAAGCTTAAAAGCTGTACTTCTGCATAATGGAAATCAGCTACCCTCTATTCCTATAGGTCATGCAGTTAACATGAAGGAAACGTATATAAATATGAAAACACTTCTCCAATCAATCAAATATGAACAACACAAGTGGCACATCTGTGGTGATCTGAAAGTCATTGCTATACTCCTAGGAATGCAATTAGGGTTCACCAAGTACTGTTGTTTTTTGTGTCTGTGGGACAGTCGGGATAGAAAATCTCACTATAAAAAAATGAACTGGCCTACACGAGACCTAAACCCTAACGAGAAAAATGTAGTTTACGAGCCTCTTGTAGATCCTAAGGATGTTCTCCTTCCCCCATTACATATTAAGTTGGGACTAATGAAAAACTTTGTGAAGGCCATGGACCAGGAAGGACAAGCTTTTAAGTACTTGAGAGCAAAGTTTCCCAGGTTGAGTGATGCTAAAGTCAAGGAAGGCATCTTTATTGGGCCTCAAATCCGTGAAATCGTAAATGATCCTGTTTTTGACATGATTTTAACAGGAAATGAAAAAAGAGCCTGGGAAGCCTTTACATGTACATGGGTTTTTGATAACAAAAGAGATGATAACTTCACAGCATTGGTTAAAGAGCTTCTTCAAGCTTACCACCAACTTGGATGCAACATGTCCTTAAAAATTCATTTTCTTCACTCTCATCTTAATTTCTTCCCACAAAACTGTGGAGCTGTGAGTGACGAACATGGAGAAAGATTCCATCAAGACATTGCCTTAATGGAATAGAGATATCAGGGCCGTTGGAATGAAGCAATGCTTGCAGACTACTGCTGGTCTGTGTGTAGGGATGCTCCAGAAGTGTTTTATAAAAGACAAGCTAAACGACAGCGATCTTACAATGAATCGGATGGACTTAATTGAGATTTGGTAATACAAACTTCTTTTATTTGTCAAAACACTAAGAATAATGTTTTTTTTTTATTAATTTTGTACTTGAAATATTCTAAAAGAAACATAACAATATTGTTTTATGTACTTTCATTTTTCACGTATAGTATAACTACTCTTTAAGATTGAGTACTGTGTATCTCAAAAACCAGAGCTAATAAAAATTTTTCATTGTTATTTTCGTTTTTATCACCCCAAAATTAGTAGAAATTGACTAATTTAGTGTAGGAAACATTCAAAAAATATTTTTTTTGTTGTGTTGTGGAATGACTATTTGTGACGGTCAGTTATTGATTTAGGTCAGAATTGATGCCGTCCGTAGCTTCCGCTAGATCACAAAATTTGAAAGAAAGATATAGCTGCGTGTCATCTGCATGAACATGGTATTTACAGTTTGTCAGGTGTAGAGAGAAGTTGCTAGTGTGAATGGTGTATAATAATGGTCCCAAAATACTTCCCTGTGGAACGCCCTGACATATGTCCACAGAATCTGTTTTCCCATGCTTCAATTTTTAATTCCCTGCTTATATTCATTTTGAAGCAATTTCATTTCACGTTTCATTGTTGAATTTAATTGGTAATTTAGCTATTCATTTTAATTATATCTGTTCTTACAGAGATTAGAATCATATTAGACAATGAAAGTCCGAGCTAGTAAAAGTCACCATGAAACCTAATCAATCACTTTCGAACAAAAATTTATTGACTCTAAGATGATACGAGTTCGTCGAGTCAGCTAGTTGGTTATAGAAATCTTGCTATCGCAAAGTGAGTTTGTCAACCTTAGATTAAGTCAGTATGGCTTTGTGTATTCTATCGATAACGATGAGACAAATTTCAAGTGAGGAATGCAGTTTATTTTGAATAGAGGAAACATACCAAACTCAATTCACCAGTCGGTTTCACGCGATTGGATAATCAAAACAATAATATCGACAATTTATTCAAACAGAATCGTGAGTTGATTTCCATAATCCTGTGCATTCGAAAGATAAGATAAAAACATATTCACGTCTTCACTATAACGATCGAGGATAAGGCAACACGGTGATTATGATGTCATCTACAATGAAGGTGAGAGAATTTTAATTTGAAACATAATTTGTTTATTCAGAAGAAGTGCATAATACGTTTTGTAACTCAACATTGTTTCTTGAAAACCATGGTGAAGGTGAGTGCATCAAGTGGAAGTGAAACTGACACACGTTTTCTAGTGTACCTACTTTGTGAATGAATAGTTTTTTGATTATTAGCAATTAGCTCAAGAACGATAACACAGGCCAACAAAAAAAATGTTTTTGAAAACTTTGTTTGCTTTAATAGTTGATTTTTATAGATATTTGTGTGCTGAATGCAAATCTGGTCTTAGTTTTTCTGTATCACCCATAGTTTTTGAGAAATTGACTTTTTTATATAATTCAAAATATTACGGTGTATGGTGAAATTATTGAAACACTATCATGGTTTTTATATGCAGTAGGTTACTTGAAATCATGATACAGTGTTGTGATGTAGGTTTCACTGGTCGTATGGGATTGGTATCTATTTTTTCTTTGAAGTTTCTTGTGTAGCCTTTCCTGCGATGAGTCGCTTGTTGAGCTCCACGGTGAAGTGACCAACAGTAGTCTCCATCATGTTGATCTTCCAGCGGCTCTGGTAACGTTTTTTCATCAATTTAATCTCTTAGTGAAAACGCACATCCTGCTCCTCACTAACATCTCCCAAATTTTTCGGGAAGTAATCAAGATGACTGTTCACGAAGTGGACTTTCATCGAACATCCTGGTTTCTTTAAATTCTTCAACATTTTAGCTACAATGGTACGATATTTAGGGTCTTTTGCATTTCCTAAGAATTTTGGAACAACTTGCTTGAATGATATCCATGCTTCTTTCTCATGTATGATCATTGTGGTTTCAAAGTTCACGTCGAACATCATTTTTCGAATGTCGGGTCCTACAAAGACGCCTTCTTTGAGTTTAGCCTCTGAAAGGTTGGGAAATTTCTGACAGAGATACCTTAAACAAGGTCCATCTTCAGGCAATGCCTCTACAAACTGTTTCATGAGGCCTAACTTTATATGTAGAGGTGGTAGGAGAATGTTTTAGGATCTACATGTTTTTTTGCGGAGAATGTCCTTCTCGCCGGTTTTAAAGACTCCCTCACATGCCAGTTCTTTCTGCACCAATGCTTTACTGTCCCATTCACACAAAAAACATTACTATTGTGTAATAAAACAGCTTTAAACTAGTTTTGAAAGAATCAATAAACAGCCTCCAGTCCAGTAATTAAGATCCCTAACTAAGTCGTTGGGCTCTGAGTGAACAGTTTAGGCTCTATATTTGCTGTAGCACATTGGAACTCTTCTAGGTTCCCTCCATACCATTAGAACACCGTACTTTAAGGTTTTTTTCTCCTTTTATAACCATTTTCTAAGTTCTTCAACACAAACATAACATACCTTATGCGGGGCCCAATATTTATCCTGCTCACCAAGTTAAATTCCAAAACATAAGAAATAATCCTTTTTCACAAAGTCTGTAATGTTTCTTTGATGTGTTTTAATAACAAACTCACCACAAATATAACAAAAACTGTCAGCAGAGTTCTTACAGCCGCGATTAGATATTTTGATGAGACAGTAAACAAAACATCAGCTGTGAACAGAACAATATAATTCCCCATTTTCTGGACAGTAAATATGCTTCAGCAGTGCTGCCTACTCTTCTACATCCAGCACAAATCATTTTACAATTTCATTTGTAGTATATAAAAGCTGTTTAATTCTGTAATAAATCAAAAAATTCAATATAATGATGTGCAAACGTGAAAAAATGGTAGGTTAAAACGGCTTAATAAGTTTCAAATTTGGATTTAGCACCCTAAAGAACAGAATAATGAGGTGTTTTAAGTAAAAAAGTTTTTTCATCGTTGGCCTGTGTAATAGGTAACTCGAATGATGTATCACACTTGTTATATTATCTTCTTAAAAAATTGTGGCGCGACCAAGGGTGTGCAGAGCGAAGTAACTGATGTATCTTGGTCGTGAGAAGGTCAGAAATCAGAACCTCCAGCTGTGATTACTGAATATTTTTAACGTTTCCACTTCTTTCGGAATTATTCGGTGTTCATCTAGATTTAATCCTAATACCGCCGTTTTGGTTTGTGCAATTCAAATCATTTGAAAATTTTGAAAAATACTTCACTGGACAATACTTTCGAAATGATGTATTATTCTTGATGTAGCTATCCAAAAGAAGTTGTGGGGGTGCAATGCAAACATAATATAAAGAGAAGTTAGGAATATTTAAATCTGACAGATGTTTTTATCACAGCTAAAGCATACGATGTTCTCGGTTTGACTATGCGATAATCAGCTCTCTTGGTCCTTCTGTAAATTGCGTTTTTTCTGTTAGAAGATCACCTAAATCGAAATTGAAGAGTTGTAGTGAATGGTATCACCTTAGAGTCTGTTATAAAAGGTGTTCCTTAAGGATCTACCTTGGTGCTTTAGTTTCAGTTTGTATATTCATAACTTCCATCAGTCTGAAGAAGAATACGATATTTATCAATAAGCAGATAATACACGACTTTAGTTCTCTTCTGTTCGCTGACTCGATTTTGCGAAACATCTCTTGTGCTGCTTATTCTGAGTTACTTCAATCTGAGCACTCAAGGTCAGCATAGTTGCCTTCATTTTTTGTGTTCTGAGATACCATCACAAAGTTTCGATCATTGGGACACCAACTTATTGAATGAAAAATTTTCTGATAATTCCATATGACGCAATTATTTTAAGAATGAATTTTTGTAAAGATGTGCAAATCTTGCAGAGAGTAATTTTCATACACAAATTGGAAGAACAACCCTTCCGAAACAACTACTTTGATATAAGCATTGGAAAACAGTTCATTTCGGTAATAATTGATTTCCAAAACTTTCCTTTCCCAGTTCATTTGAACTACTGTATGTATCGTATATGTTTTTTCTTTCTGAATCTTGAATGTTAAGGCTGACACTCCTTTCATTCACCTCTACAGTTTCTGCTTATTGCCTCACTATGTTTGTTACATTAGTTGTATGAAAACTCAATATTAATAACATCATTTCCATAGATATGTCTATCTCCAGCAAACGAACTATCAAAGTTCAAAATAATGAAGTTTTCAAGAACTGTAAGAAATGTTATTTGTTATTTTGTATAATCGATCTCTTTAAAAAAAAATAATTTCATATCGTTTCCTCATCGGTTCGAAAGTTTACAATAAAGTTTGTTTTTTCCAGCATATTTACTTAGTTTTCTGTATATTCTCAATATCTGAAGCAAGATTCATCAAGGAAACAGAAGATGAGTTGAGCCCGTTCGAATTGGATGAATTCTTGAATGGAACATTTAAAGCCACAACTTGGACCGGGCTATGGATTTCAGGTATGTGATATGTTTTCAAGAGATACGTTTCTGCTCTCACTGCGTTGAGAATTTACTGCACTGTTTGCGAATCTTCATCAAAAAAGTTAAGTCTAATCAATTCCTAAAATTGGAATTATAAACCAATCACGTTGTTGTCAGACGTTGCTATCATCCTATTTTTCTCGAAATTCTGTTGTTTTTTGAAATCTTGCATTTTACTGGAGATCTTGACTTTTTTCTGTCAAAATTCATTACATCTGTATGTGAATGAAACTGTGTGACATACAGAGTGGTCCAACGAAAAGTATGCACCTTGCTTTTCTCCTTTTTTTGTAACTCAACGCAGAAATGCTCGGACAGGTCAATTTTGCTTTTGAGGGGGACACATTTTAGATGTATTTTTTCTACCTGTGCCTTCAACCCCGTAGCGAAGGTGAGTAGCAACCCTAAAATTTTAAATGGAAATTGGGGTCGAGTGATATATCATTTGGAAGCGCACAAAATTATCTTTCTAATGATACCTAATTTTTGTATTTCACTCAAACATGTAGGTATTATGAAGAAAAACAACTATAACCCAGTACTTTGAAATGTGTAATTGACTTAGTAGAATCCTACTTCAGCAAGTGCTGAAAATGTGACTCATTTGCTTCCATACAATAATACAGATTTTGTTCAAATCTATTCCTAACATTCTGTAGCATATCAGGTGTTATACTTATGCACTCTGCTGTAATTCGTTGGCGAAGATCTTCTATGGACTCGGGCTGCGTAGCAAAACATTTATTTTTCAAGTGTCCCTAAAGGAAAAAGTCTAAAGGCGATAAATCAGGTGAACTGGCAGGCCATTCGATGGGGCCTCTCCTTCCAATCCACCGTCCAGGAAACCGGTCATCTAAAAACTCTCTTACTGGAGCAACATAGTGAGGAGGTGCTCCATCTTGCTGGAAATGAAGCCGATCATCATTATGATTTTGGTCATTTTCAATTATTTCTGTTATGAGAGGATCAATTGTATCTTCAAGCATGTTCAGGTACACCTCACCAGTTAAATTCTCAGGAATAAACAGTGGCCCTACGATATGACTACCTGATATGCCACACCAGACATTGATTTTTTGAGGGTACTGGGTAAGGACCACTCGGAATAAGTGTGTGTTACTGTCATCCCAGTAACGGCAATTATGCCTATTCACAGCTCCATTCAAAAAAAAGTACTCTCATCGGAAAAGCACGTGTTGAATGATAGGTGCGGATCATCAATTAGTAGCTGGCTCAGTTGTTCACAAAATTGCAGCCTTCTACCAGGATTATCTTCATTGAGTTCCTGTACTAATTTAATTTTGTACGGATGAAATTTATAGGCTTTTAATATCCGTATTATGGACGAACGGGAGACACCTGAGGCTGCAGCAAGCTGACGGGTACTTTGAGTATGATCCAATTCAATGTCCCAAAACAGCGACTTCCACTGCTTCATTTCTGATCGGTTTCCGTGGCTGGTGTTTCACACTACAGACAGATCCGGTATCGACAAATTTTTGGACTAACTTGGCAACGTACGAATCATTCACATTTTTCCCGGGATGACTGTTATTAAAGAGGCGAGCAGTAAGTCTAGCACAACTATAATATTGATAATAAAGTTTAACAATTTCAACTCGTTACAGTAAAGTTGAAATAATTTCAAAAGCAACCGAACTGAATCAATGAACGTTTGCCTAAAATCTTTTTCTACACTTATCTGCTGTTGTTATTTGAACCAAAAAACGCCCGAGAGAAATTGAGGAATGTAGTAATGATAAAAATGCCGTTTTTTCCGCATTTTCATTAACACCAAAAATATCGAGTGAATGTTCTTGCTTTTTTTATAACTATTCAAGTAAATACAACAAATTAGGTATCATTACAAAGAAAATTTTGTGCCCTTCCAAATGACATATCACTCGACCCCACTTTCCATTCAAAATTTTAGGGTTGTTACTCACCCTCGCTAGGGGGTTGAAGGCACAGGTAGAAAAATACATCTAAAATGTGTCCCTCTCAAAAGCAAAATTGACCTGTCCGAGCATTTTTGCGTTAAGCTACAAAAAAAGGAGAAAAGCAAGGTGCATACTTTTCGTTGGACCACTCGATATACTAAGTATATATTTATTAAGACGGGGTATTTTTTCGTGGATTTAGATTTATGCCGATTACTTTTTCTATATAAGAGTGAATTTTGTTGAAAACTATAAATTTCTGAAAATCAAAAAGCTCAGACGATATAATCAATTGTTTCAAATCTTGACTCCTGACTAGTCGTTCATTTTCTAGACGAATCATTTATATTCATCAATAATAGTGGAATCAATGAATATAATGTAGGAACAAATACAACAGAAACGATGTTGGACCACACTGTGATGGTGAGTAAGAAAAACTTCTATATATTTTGATTTGTGTTCAAATGAGATATAGTATGCAATTAATTTTTTTGTAGGCCAACTACACGAATCCACAAATAAGTTTCTCTCCTGACCGATCCTATGCACTATTTCGTTTTAATATGTCATCGGTAAGTCTTTTCATCAGTATTTCCTTTTTTCTCGTGTGTGACGAAGTGAAAAATTCTCACTCAATAGAGTAATCTGATTTAGAATAAAAGATCAACATACGATTTTGGGAAAGTTTCAATGCAATGCAAATTATTCACCAAGAAGATTGCCAAGGTCATTGTTGCTATTATAATCTTGAAACAGAGTAAAAGGAGTTTATGAATATAATTATGCAAACTAGTGATAAGTTTGTGGATAGAGTCCGAAGGAGAACGCCGTAAATCATTCTTCGCATGTAGAATACTATACTTTTTCCATTGGAACTTATTTATCGAAAATTTCCCCCTCTTTAACGAGCTCCCTTCAAAATTGCTAAAATATTAATATTTTTTGAGTTATTAACGAAAAACTAAACACCATTTTTCTAATATTATTTTGTTAATAACAATTTCAAATTTTTACCTGCACCAAAATCCTTCAAAAACATTTTTCTAGAGGTGATTCCGAATCGAATGAGCTATCGCTCATATTTTTAGGACCTTTATCTCTATTTTTCATGATATTGAACTTGTTGATTAGACTATTGAGAAAAATTGAATGTTTATACAAAGCTGAATTCTTAATTCGAAGTTTTCTCCGTTTGATACCTCAAAGATCATTTCTTAGTTTTAATAGTTTGAGTATGATGTAGAAATAAAAAAGTACTTATTCTGACCAATTTAATTTTTTGAAATGCTCAGAAAATCACTATAGAACATTTTTGGTAGCTACAGCTGGAAAATGATTTTTTGTTGTTATAAAATGTTAAAATATGTTGTTTCCGTTAACCAGCTGTCGCACCCCTACAAAAGACACCCCCAGAAGTCGAAACTTGTGCGGGTTAAGGCCTAACGAGGTCTTACCTTTTAACGTGTGATTCCTAACACGAATTGTTTTTTCACATCACTTCAAAAAAGTAATAACATTGGGATTTCTCTCAGCTTCAAGATTAATACTAACTTCTGAACTACTCTTTCACCTTCTTTTTCATTGACTGCATGTTGTTATATGTGTTTGTTGACAACTAATATTGATAATCTTCGCGACGTCAGATTTGCATGCATCCAAATATTCATTTGCAAATCAATATTTTTATTTTCTAGGTGTTCAGACATTCGACGTCTAGTCTTTATCAGATATACGATATTGCGGAAGAGTGAGTATTGTTTTCAATAACTATAATACCTCCATGATATTTGATAACACTGATAGCAAAGCGACTGATCTAAAAAAAAAGAGGAACTTTCAGTACTGTTTCACATTTGTTATGAAAAAACTAGAAGTCCTTATTTATTATTATCATTTTTTAATATATCATTCGAAATGGAGGCAGTAGAGCCAAAAAACTAAATTCGAGTATTTTAGTTTCTGGCAAATATTTCAAAAAAACCACAGAAATTTTAGATCTGAAAAAAGATTATTCTACTTTCTCAAAATAGAAATCTTTTCTTCAGTTTAACTGACGTTGTACTGAAATAGCAATAGCGGCATCAGCTGAAAAAAAATGGCCTGTGTAATCAAATCATTTCATATTTTGTTGAATTATAACGATACGAAGAGTAAATTTTAGCGTTTTTCTTGTTTCTGAAAGAAAAAAAAAGAGATTACTTTCAGAAATGATGAAAATAAAAAAGTATTACCGGTATATATCTCTACATTATTTCGTACAAACAAAACTTTTTTTGATTCAGGAGAGAAAGGAGGATATATCATGAACGAAATATAAGAATTTAATTTTAGCCTTCAATATATTTATGAATTCCATGTGATATATTCAATGAAGTTGAGTATTTCATAATTTATGTAAATTATTTCTTGATGTCTCGAGATGTCCCGATACATAGAACCTCAATTCCATTATATTCAACCAATTCATTTTCAAAATATTAATTAATCAGGAGATATTACGACATTGCAAAACTGGAACCTCTACAACTGGTTGCTTTCGCTCCCAAAGGACATGGATTAATTTACGTAAAGGACAACAATATATATTATTTGGATTCTCCAATCGTTTCCGAGCCTTTGGCTATTACCACGATCGGCAAGAAAGGAATAATTTATTGTGGAGTTGCTGACTGGGTATACGAGGGTGAGTCAAATGAAACATAGATGACTATCAAAAATTTTGAAAAACTGAAGTAACTGAACCTAGAATTCAGGAAAATTAAATTGGATATAATTATTCAAAAATATATGGTGAGGCGTTCAAACGAGAATTTGACTTTCCAGCAACTCAAAAAACGAGAATTCACGGGGAATTTCAGTTATTGTTTCAAGAGAGATACAGCTACACCCCTATATGTAGCCCTATATGTAGTGGGGGTGTGGAGTAATATATCATTTTTCTTCTCTGTCTTTCTCTATTTTTAATGTCCGTTGCATTCCACTCGGGCGCATATGGCCAGGCCCCTGTTTATGACAGGGGGAGCAACAATCTTGCTCTCAACAATGTCACTAACTCGTTTCCTTTTTCATATTTTTTGTTACAATAAACCCATTATCTTTTGGAAAATCGTTTGCTGCTCAGGAGATCTTTAAATTTTCTTTAATCATATACATGGCTCCCTTTACGTGGATGTCCGAAACACCCTGGCTTGGATTCAGGTGTAAACGAAGGGTTATCATAATGAAATCTAACACATTTTAATTAACATAATAGATACATACATCACAACACAAAAAGGCTCCACGAAAGCACATGGCATTCGTGTAGATACTATCTTTGTGGACGGACGTTATCGGCACGTCCGTCTACTACTACGGATCTCCGTATATCATTGGAGATGTCTTCTACACCTCTATCACCTCTAGGATAGAAAAACGTTGTTATCTAACAATTCTCTGGAACAGCTCTTGAGGATTTACAGAAGTCGTAATGGAAACTTTCTACTCAACATCGAAAAAATGCAACGGTGAGGGATCAGACGATGTAACTGGCACCCCACTAGACAATTTTGCCAATTCAACGCCTAGGAAATCGTTCATCAGAAAACGGTTTGCACCATCTGAATATATCCTAGACTAGTCATTCCAATATTTGACATGATTGTACAAAAACATTTATTGCAAACGAAAACTACCGGTACAACAACTGAGATTGACCTTGAAATCAATCAATGAAACTCTGCAAAGGTTTCGAAATCAATAAACAGTGGTAGTTGGCCACTGCCACTTAATTGAAACGAAATTGTCCATCATTTTTTTTATTATGAACAGAACATGACGAATTCTACCCTATCAGAAACGGAGCAGTTCAAGTGACAGTTTAAGGTGGTTTACAAATCGATAAATGACAATCTATAAGACGGTTAACTAGTGTGTTTAGATTTTGAATGACCACAAATTCCGTCCTGAATAATTCAATAATCCACGCCCAACATTTGGGTTTTTCAATGAGTACACTTTTGTATTGAATGGTGAATTCAAAAAGTCATAATTGACGTTACTGGAGCAATGTATCAACTACTGATGTGAATCCTCATTTTATGATGGAAACGCATCGATTACATCGATTCAGATTTCATAAAATTACAAAGGTGAGTAGCCAGCTACATCACCTGATCTCATGCCTTTGGATTCTTTTGTAGCAGCTATTAGCAAGTAGGTGAACTATCGGGTATGAATTTCATGTTGAAGTTGTATCTCTCGAAACAAAAATTGATGTATTCTTTGTAATTCACGCCCGTTTATTCCAGGAAGGGGACAAATTTTCCTTAGAACGCCCTCTATATAGTTGTTCCATTAGAAGATTTTTCAGTGAATTAATTTCAGAGGAAGTACTGAGTGCCACATCAGCCTCATGGTTTTCTCCTGAAGCTAGATATTTAGCTTATGCTGTATTTGATGATACAAACGTGAAAAACTTCTCTTATGCCATTTATGGAGAGCCAGGATCTAAGGAGAATCAGTATCCCACTGAGGCACAACTCAAGTACCCCAAAGTGAGTAATACAAGGATACAAGAATTTTTTTCTATAGAATTAATTCTTGGGATTCTGAGGCGGAAGTGGCTTATCAGTGTTTTTTTATGTGTGTGGCTCAATTTGCGGCGGCGTTATCGCTGTTTGAAAGATAACGAATCGAGCGCCCTTGAGTGTTGTTTCAAAACACATCAGTCAAATGCTATACAGGGTGTGTGCTATATTGAAGAAAAAATCATGGCTGCCATGGAGGTATACAAAGTATGTGCAGCGTTGACGAAAAACATGGCTGCCAGCGTTAAAGAAAAAAAAACAAAACAACATTTCTGCCATCGCGGTATACATGTTGTGTGCAGCGTTAAAGAAAAAAACATATTTGCTAATTATAAAAATAATAGTATAATAATAATGATGAATGAAAAATCATAAAGAAAAACATTGCGGCAGATATTAACAAGACAATAGAAAACACTAGAGGCGTTATATTATTTTGATGAATGGAATGTGTGATGGAGAACAAATGCGCCACAAACACCTCCACATGAACATTCACGTCATATCTTAAAATTCATTATGATTACTTGATTTATGTCCTTGTAGGACGGAACTTGTAGAACTTGTAGAAAGGAACGTTAGTTAGACATCTCTGTTCATACAAATATTACTTATTTTCAAATTCATGACAAAAAATTTACTGCTTTCAGGTAGGAACACCAAACCCTCTTGTCACCATCTACCTGTATGATTTCACTACGAAGGAAACAGTTGAGTTTCAGTTCCCATCCACAATCCACAACAAAGACACGAATGACTACATTTTCTATGACATGACGTGGATTTCTGACACCGAAGTGGCTATGATTTCCACCAACAGAGTCCAGAATGAGTCTATTATTATACGATGTAAATTGGATGGGTCGTGTATTGAGGTGGGTGAAATATGGTCATATTTTGGATAAAACTTCATTGTTAGGAATTGAGGTACACTTAGTAACTGATTTATGACAGATCATCAAAAATTAGAACACGCAAAGGGAAGAAGACACCGCTAAAAATCAGGTAGCAGAAGACAATGCGTCACTTTCCATTATTTTTTCCAATGATCTAAAATTCTATAGATATAAGGATAAGAAAAAAAGAATGACCATTTGAGATATTGGAGCAGATTTTAATTCTCAATGATTTTTTTTTCTCAATTTATGATGTGAAATACCATTGTCAGATAAGTGGGCAAGAAACTGATGCTTTAACACTACCTATTAGTGTGAAATGGTGAACATAGTTTCGAAAAGCAAAATTTGGACATAGGCGCTTGTACTTCCAATGTTCAGATCTATTTCAGTACATACTTTTGCATTTTGAAGAACTTGGGATCTATAAGTTCATTCATTCTGAATCATTGACGTTTTAGGAACAATCTTACAAGGAAGAAAAGGGATGGTTGACACCACGGATCCCAAAATATAGCAAAAATGGGAAAAGGAGACTAGAAATCTTACCTCAAATCGAAGGTGACGACAAATACGATCATTTGGTACTTACAGACATCGATACCAATACACAAATCAGACTGACTAATGGCAGACTAGTTGTTTTATCTATTTATGGATGGGATGAAGCTCGAGGTTTGATGTAAGTAATTTGAAATTGCTACCCCTGAAATGGGAAACATCTTTATATACTTCAATATTCTACGAAAACTTCTGCACAGAAAAGATCTCCGTACTTTTTCGCTGTGGTTGACATTGAAGAAGACATAAAGATAATAATTTTTTTTAAGAAACAGGGGATAAGTACTACTGTACATGTTTCGCATATGGAAATGAAGAAAGTTAAAAAATATCGATTTTTATGGTTTCTATGGCTTTCTGATATGAGTATATATCAAATGTATCATGTTCGATAACTATTCCTAACCTTTGGAGAGTCATGAGTCTAGGAAATTATTATGGCGGCCATCTATTTTCGGCAGTTTTGAATTGTTTTTTTTTGACCTCCTTTCATTTGATATCTATTTCATGGGGTTTCATTTAAAAACTTGTCCGCCATTTTGAGCGGTCCGTTGGATTGGATTAACACTGACGTCATGTTATTTTTCATATCATTTTCAGCCAATACCGCTATTTGATACTCATCCAAACTGAAATTGTAATATGAAGAAAAAAAAAAAACGAAAAAACTGTTCGAACTGTTATTTCAGATATTACAAGGGTACAGTGGCCGATACACCATCCCAACAACATGTGTATGTTGTTTCTGAAGGAGGAGAAAGTGGATGCTTAACATGCGGCTTTATTGTTGATGGGAGTAACTGTACCTTTGCTGATGCTGCTTTCAGCAAAAACTATTCTTACTACGTGAAAACTTGTTTGGGGCCCAATCCACCTCTACTGGTAATCGTCAACACAAATGATGTGAGTTAATGGATTCGTTTTGCAAACAAACTCTACGAAATTTTGTGAATATAAAAAAAAATTCGTGAGTAACAAATATTGTTCTTACACAGAAACATATCGAAAGTAACGTTATATTTTGAGCATTCACTTTTTTCTCAGAATAACTTCTACTAAAATGAAATTTTGACGTAAAATACCAACATGGACATCAAATGATATTTTTGAATAAACTTACTTACTTACAAGTATTGATTACTTCCTTCGAGCACTGAAGACTACTGTATCATGTTAGTTTTAATTTTTAGCCTAGTGATAGTTTTGTTTGGGAGGAAAACAAGCCCTTGAGAGAAAAACTCAAACTGAAATCAATGCCAGTGGTAAAAAACATGGAAGTTCCTATAAGCAACAATTTCACCGCTAGAGTTCGATTATTTTTACCACCCAAGCTAAATGAAAATTCGTTAAAAAAGTACCCAGCAGTTGTGAATACGTAAGTATTACATTATTTCTGAATATTTCAAAACTATCATTTTTTATTCATCTATTTCCACTTCGTTTCTTGTGATAAGTTAGAAGTTACAAGTTTTACATATAAGGGTCATATACGTACTAGATATCGCACGTTGAAATGTTAGCCATCGTCAATCCTAAGTTTGCACAAATTTCGATTTCTGAGGGTTGTTGTTCGTAGGGGGCGACAGCCGTTCAAAGGAAAAACATATTTTAAACAGATTTCAACAAATATTAGACAGAGAATTCCAGTGTCGCTCATAATGCTGGTAACTGACCGGTACAAGTTTTTTGATCCCTACGAAAGTTCAGGAAACAAAAAATGTAAAATGAGATTTATTAATGGCGACAAAGGACTGACAAGGTACAATTCAGCCCTTTGCAGTCTCACGTAATCAAAGGTGGAAAACAAGTAAGGATTAGGTACCAGTCAGATATCCTCGTGATTCCATTAAATGCATTTGAGTAGACAGATCCCTCTTTGTTCTTTCAAGAAAAACTGGAATGAAAAAACATCTCATATGAGTTTCAATATTCTCAGTGATCCAAGAAACATTTTATTTTGACACTAGCACCCGATTTAGGGGAGGCAGGTGGGGATTTAGGGGAGGGGTGGTGGTGGGGGTCCCACAATGAAGATTAAAAAAATATCGAAATTTTGACGGCTCAGCAGCTTTCACGTTTCCTATCGAACTTTTTTTGCATTTCCTCTAAGAATACTTTCACAAGTCTCCATTTACTATCAATTTTCTATTTCATCAAGCACTTCAGTAGCAAGATTTTTTTTATTTGTGATTTGTAATTTGTTTGAATTGGAGAGAAATAAAATAAGTGGGAACATCTGGAAAACGGTTGACCCTGCCAGTCATCTTTACAGCTTCTCGCTTCTTTGAGCTCAAAATTTTAAAAATTATTCGACGAATTCAGTCGAATGAAAATTTTTAAACGACACTTTCCTTCAAAAAAAATGTAAGAGGCTTATCGTGTTCCCTTTTCCTCGTGTAGATATGTAGAAATATGTAGACTTGAATACCCTTGTGAGAAATTGAGCTGAAAATGTGTATAGTGAAAATATTTTTACAAGAACAAATACCGTTTTTGGAAAAACAATGGAGAACCTTGATAATTGGGGTGATATTTGGCTTGTGACTCATTAGGAATCTATAAGACGTGCCACTGGTGCGAATTCCCTTACAACTTTTAATTTCAAAACACTTTACATTTTCTCAGAGGACTTTTTCGCCATTCATATGGATAGGGTGGAAATACATTACAATAAACCTCTATATCTTGGATTCAGTATTTTTGATTTATCCGACACAGTTATGTAAGAGTTTTTTTATAAATTCATAAAACATTACTATGGGCTGAATGCTTCTTCTTCTCAGGGGCCTCCACTTGTTCGTTACCCCAAGGCCTTCAGACTTCCAAATCTGAGACTTTCACTGAACAGTTTACGAAATCATAACAAGGGTTTTTCTATATGATAGTTTCTTCAAGCGTGATCATCAGGTATCGACCAATTACATCACATTTTCTTAATGATATTCCACAGTGTACATTATTTTCAATGTGTTTTTCAACAAAAAAACAGCCTGAGTTTTATCGTACTCAAATTTGACAAATTTACCCTTTCAGTTGGAATTAAAATATCTTTGAAGTCTGTTTTTTCATTAACCAGCTGTCGCCTCCTTTCGAACGACAACCTCCAAAAGTCTATACTTGTACGAGCTGAGAATTAACGAGGTCTCACTTTTCGACGTGCACGGCTTGAACGACAGGCTGTGAATTGATTAGACGAATCTTTCAGATACGGCGGTCCCGATTCTAATCAAATTTTGGACGCGTACAGCACAGCTTTACAATACTACATGGTTACTAATAGAGAATATATTTACATACTCATAGATGGAAGAGGCACTGGACGAGACGGTCAAAATAAAATGTTCCAGATGTACAGAAAGTTTGGCACTGTGGAGATAGAGGATCAGATATACGTAACAAGGTATGTATTGGCAATGTGAGACTGAAGATAGATCATTCCATTGGAATGGAAAAGTAATATTTTTTCGAAGAAACTTACCAGTTACTAATGGAGCTACCGTATAGCAAGACGCATGTTGGATAAAATTTATTGTCAGAGTTTCATAATTGTTATCATGTATAGTTATGCTAGGTTTCATCAACATTTTTTCCGTTTTAATGTTAAGTGTTCTGGACCCTGAGACTGACCCATCATGAACGGCTTGAAGTTTGCCTTCTAGAAAGTTCTAGAACAATCCGAGACAGTTCTAGAATAGCTTGAGTGTACTCTAGATAATTCCACAACATTTTAGAGGATAACGAAATATTCTGAAGTCTTCTGTAACATCCTGGAACATCTTGGAACATTCAAGAACAGTCTCAAATGTTTTGCATCATTATGAACCATTTGAACTATGTATGGGTGAAGCTACCCATTGATAGGTGTATATGAAGCAGGATCCCTTATGATCCAAAGTCTCTCCTTCCATTCCAACTAACACATGAGATCACATCAAGTCCCTGAGCAAAACTTGGTACCCCAGCTGGTAACTTTAATATATTTTTTCATAAGTTCCACTAAATAAAGAATATGTAAATAATTTTTGGAGCTTCCGTTCAAGTTCTAATTCATATTTATATTTTTGCTCCAAAGAAGGAAATTTCACCTGATTTTTTGAAAGTAAAAAGTGAGAAAACTGAATCAACTACCTTGTTATTAGAACATTTTTGTCACAGGTATCTTCAGGAACGTCTCCACTATATCGATTCAACGAAGACGGGAATATGGGGTTGGAGTTATGGAGGATTTGCATCAAGCTGGATCTTAGCCAAAGATAAGGATCATGTTTTCAATTTTGCACTTGCTATTGCACCCGTTACTAGTTTCATATATTACGGTGAGGAAATATATCCTGAATTAAATAAAATCACTGTATTAGATTTAGAAAAGATTATTTTCATGAGTGAATGAATTAATGACTGAACAGAAGATGACTCAAACTGTCATCTGATGATGCCAACTCTGTTATCGAAACCCTCCCTACCCTACAGATACAGATGATAAGTGACAGTTGGCATGTCATCCATTACAGTTAACAAACTGTTTGTGAGATTTTCATGACAATGTATCTACTTTTCAGTATCTACTCATGCAGAGCTGTACTATTGATAATGTATTTTTTTTAAATAAATTGATGGATGTAGCCGTTACTACGTGGTAGGAAATCATAATGAAAAGAGAAATGAAAATTTCTATGTTTTATACCACTTTTATAATGAAAGTGGTAAAAAACATAGAAATTTTCATTTATCTTTTCAGTATTTTTTCATTTCGTAGCGTGTTCATATTTATTTTATTCAGTAATGTATACAGAAACACATAATTCATTATAAACTAATTATATAAATAATAATTATCAAGATGGAAATACATAAATGTTATTTCTCGTAGAAACCTCTTTTCGAGTACGTCCATGCTTTGATCTTGATATGATCGGAAAACTCTCTCGTCTTATAGAAATAGATAATTCTTGTTCTTTATTTATATTTGTCTTTCAGATAGCATCTACACTGAGCGATATATGGTTTGCCCACCCCTGAAGACAACGAGCTAGGATATAATAATTCAGATGTAACCCGAATGGCAAAACTTTTCGAAGGAAGGAATTATTTCATCATTCATGGAAGTGGGGATGATAACGTACATTATCAAAATTCAATGCTCCTAGTGAAAGCTTTGAAGTATGCTGATATCGACTTCAGGCAGCAGGTAACAATACTTATAATAATAATAGCGTTTACTGAACTACTTAAGAAATATCAAATTGGTTACAAGAAAGTCATATTGAAATGAGATACATACTTCTGTTACTATTCTAACAAAAAACTGCAATTTCGGATAAGGTCTTTCATAAATTGCGAGTCGCAATCATCAACATAACATCAAGTGGTTCAAAGCTGAAGTCATGCACAGAGAGGAACACGGATATGAGAGAAAGTTCAAAGAAGCTGCATATATGTTGTTCAACGACGCATTCAATCAAGCTAGCGTGGAGATACGCAATATATGGAGAACTTTGATGAAGTGGAAAAACGGACAATTCCCGCTGAACCGGTGAAGCGAAGAAAGGAAAGAAGGGCAACAAAATTGAAATACAACCCAACGAAACTACCTGGAGTATTGGGCTCCATTCACTGAATTCATCTAACGAGCGAATACAGTTCAGAATACAATATCTTTTTTTTTCCAGACTTACCCTGATGAAGCTCATTCATTATCCGGAGTCTCTAAGCATTTATATCATACTATAGACAAATATTGGGCCAACTGTTTCGACCAGGACGCTGCCAAGTTTACTGTACACAAGAAAGAAAACGGTACTTGATGTTGTTTTAATTTTAAGATGATAGTCATAATTTTGTATGTCGTTTTGAATAAAATGAATGAATTTCATAGGAAGTATGTACTGCATGTTTTTCATTTATCAATAGTTATATGTACATACAAAACTAGATAAAAGGCAAATTTATTGTAATATTTATTCTCAACATGGTACTACTTCTGCTATCCTCTCCATAACTGATGATATTTTCAAAGCAACCGATAAAAATAATATTACATATTTAGTTTTATTGGAATTCAGTAAAGCTTTTGATACCTTAGACCGTAGTCTTTTATGCAAGGAACTAAATCACTTTGGTTTGCCACAGATCTTATCAATATCTTTCTGAAACACCCAACTCACTGTATCAGCCTTGATCACTACAAATCAGCAGTTCTAAATACCAAGTTCGGGGTTCCATAAGTTTGCAGCCTTGGACCTCTTTCATTCAACATCTATATCTTGGATTTCTACAAAAGTATAGGATTTCGCAATATTGTCTACTACGCTGGTAATACTCAAATTCAACTATCATTTTCGGAAAACAACCTTCAAACACAAAAACTCATAAATGAAGATGTCAGTTCACTGTACATCTCATAAGCACATGATAATAATAATAAACAATACATTTATACATAAAAGGAAAAGGGTTAGCCAAAGGCTACCTTTCACCCCTTTTATATTGGCCACGCAACTTTCTGTATCGGTGTTATGAGAAGACAAATATAACTGTATATCATCTGCGTATAGATGTACTTGACAATGTGATAAGAACGTGGGGTGATCAAAAATGAACACTGAAAACATCAAGGGTCCTAAAATACTTTCCTGCGGTACACCTGAGATTGTTTCTATTATGGATGATCATGAGTAATCATCCACTTTGATCCTCTGTGATCGGCCTATGAACTTGAGCTTGCTGATAATCAAATCGAAATCAAAGCTTTACTTTGATCAAGCTTTACTGAAATAACTTGGAATTGATTGAAAAATTCATCATGTATGTTATTTGGACCCAAATCCAAAAGGAGATTGATTCTAACCTCATCAAGATCCACATAAATGATGTTTTGCCCTCCACATCTGAAAGTAAAAACTTGGAGTTTGTAGATTGACTCTGATTTGAGATTTTCTAAACATACCAGACGTCTTTGTGAATCATCTTATAACATTCTCAGACAAATTTCTCCCAATAGAGATATTCTTACTACACAACTGAAATTTAAGCTTTGCGAAACTTAATTTATTTTGAAATTGTTAGTAGCATGCGTGGCTCTTCCGCCACCCTCAAGGACTGATGTAGATCCTTCTCTCCACAGGCATGATGTTTAGGATCATCCATATAAAACGAATGGGTGACCTTGTGCCTCTGGTTTCCGGGGGTGCCACAGTTATCCCCTCGAGTATTATTATTATTATGTTTCAGCAGTACGAAACCTCAATAGTGATCAGTCATATATATCGGCTGACGACCGAATAGTTAATGAAAAAAACATATACCAGTTTGTGTATCAAAGTTACGTCTTTGCATGGCCTACCTATCTTTGTAAAGAGTCTAGTTTGAAATTAATTACTTTTTGTTTTCTTTTTTTCTATGGAGGCTTCCACTTTTTTTTTCTAGAAAGATGAAGAAGTACAAGGCCGAAACCCTTCTTTTCCGCATCTACCAAGACAACTGTAATCTCAATCATCTCCTGATGAACGCGCGTCGAGAAACAGGATTTTTGCTCTGGTGGAAGAATGTTTTCAATAAATTCATTTTACCCCAGAAGTTCCAAAATATACTTGTCGAAGAGGAAGATAAATGTAATATGAATAATGAGCTATTATTGAATTATTATTGAGGAACTTATCCAGCGACAGAATTTCAACGGAAAATACCAGCTTTTTGTTCGTCTAGAGGCATTCCATAATTCCGATGAGATCTTTGCTCAGCCCAAATTCATCCGATTCTGAACTTATTGACTAATGACCTGCTTCTCATATGCATGATTTATTGAAACGTGTGCTACTTCATTTGTTATCTCTGACAAGCAGCTAGAGATTTGGCTGCATTTCGCAAAACACAAAGCAAAAACCAAGTCTGAGGACATTATCGACGATTTTCTTGATTGATGTGTTTTGATTCGCTATTTCGGAACAAAAGGAAATACAGGGTGTTTTTCAACTACGGTTCGAAACTTCAGGGGGTAATTCGTTGGGCCGTTTTAAGAAAAAAGGTTCTTATGAACTCGTTTCTGAGATACCGAGCGTTGAAGTTGAAGAAAAAGTATTTATAAAATATCATGGATACCCTCACATCGATTTGGTTGAAATTTGCTACAGTTATTTGAAGTAATGAGGCGCTTATGTAGTCCTGACTAGTTTGAAACCTCTCTAGCATAAAAAATAAAAACTCTTCAGGATGGGCTGATCTCTTACTCAAAATTTTCCTTAGACTGCCAAACACTGTATTAGATATCATAGCAGAAGCTACAAATAAATAAAATTAGGGTAGAGCATGATATAGGCAAAGTTAATCAATCGTGTGATGCCAATTTATTATCTTTCAATATATCAAAGACTAATATAATGCCCTTTAAATGTAACCTGGACCATGTTAGAAATCACACGTTAAAAGGTAAGACCTCGTTAGTCCTTGACTCGCACAAGTTGCTCAACTTCTGAGTATGGGGGCGACAGCTGATTAACGGAAAAACATATTTTAAACAGAACATATTTTAAACAGATATAATTCTTGAAGAACACGCCTATTAGTATTCCATGCAAAAAATTATCCTCAAGTTGTTATGCGATAAGGTCCATCTCTTACCTTTTGGACTATCAATCTGCTAGAAAAGCATATTTTGCACTTTTCGAGTCCCACTTGCGGTACGGAAATTGTTTCTGGGGGAGCAGCTGTCAAAATTTAATGAGTCAAGTTCGCACAATACAAAAAAAAACAGTGAGATTCATTACCACAGCTAGAGTGCAAGATTCCTGTAAGCCCCTTTTTTTAGCACATCACATCTCAAAAGTCTACTGCCTCTTTATTTCAGAAACAGTCTGCCTAATACACCAAAAGCACAAAGATAACATCTCATAATTGGCCAGCTCGCAGTTCCGATATGAATCCTCTACATTCTTTTCATATAAAACTCCTGTTCTAGATGTGAATGACTTGAGAAGTTAAATAATTGACAATCCACACTTTGATGTCACACGTTCCCACACACTGTTAAAATGATAAGGCGGTATTGTTGATACCAACTGAAATAAGTCAGCGCAGAAACGTAAAATCGTTCTGTGTCAAGAAAATCCACCCACCTCATATTTCGCATTGTCAGTAGCGCAACAGCCAGACGTAAATAGTCTTGAGTAAGGTGCTAAGTTATCAGATGAGTCTTGAATGAAGTTATAAGTTGATGAGCCAATTTCATAACTTTAAAATGAGTACAGTACGAAAAAACGTGTAGTATTGAAAGTAGAAAGGGTGAATTGGACACTTTATTGATGGTAAAATCGCAAGTGACATAAATAATTTCAAATTACATTCCAATAATATTAATTAAGTGTAGGAGTTTGATATAACCAATTCTTACCAATCTTACCAATCAATCAACCAACCAACCAACAAACCAACCAACAAACATTCATTTTTATATATTAGACAAGTATAGCTGAGGCACCAGTCAATCTAATAATGACACTGATGCTCTTCAAATATGACTCAACTTCTGATGGATGCACCAAACTCTTACGAAGGTTTGAAATAGATGAACCCTTCAATCTAGCACACCACTATTATAATCTCATTGGAGCCTCTAGAGACACACTACATTTCATCCTATAAAATAGAGGACATTGGCAGATGAAGATCTTCAGGTGGTGCTACAGGTTTTTTCGGATTTTTCTGCAGCTGAAAAAGCAAATGCGTCACTGGAATCAATGAGCTCCGGTGCCAATTGATTTTTGTTGTTGTTTCATAATTTCATGATTTGTATAACTTTCCTGATTGAGTTCAGGTCACCATATAAAGCATTCACCTTCATTCAAATCTTATTTTGATTTATATTTTTCGATGGATTCTTCTATACCGGTAAAGAGGATGGATCATCCAATTATTCAACGCGATAGAAAATATCTCCTAACAGCAATCATTCTGAGCATATCAACAACCACCATATGAGAATGATCAACATAACTCAGGATGTTTGACAACTTCCAAAAACATGTTCCATGTTTCACAATGGTTATTTTTATCCCACAATGAAAATTGACTAATGTGATGTTTATTTAAACAACTTCAATGAACTGAATAACATCACGTCGATTTGAAGATCGTAAATGATCAATGACAAATGGCATTCAGAAATCTGTGAAAATTTTAATCAGCCCAATGTGTTTGGAAGGTCGATTCATATACGATATCGTATTCCGAATGTTTACTGGAAGTGGAAATGGTGAATTTTCAGGAGATATATTATTAGAGGAAAACGCTTTTTGGCTTTCTACTGCTCCAGCATGAAACAAGAAATGTATACCACAGTTTCTGTTTATGAAATCAATAATCCGAAATTGAACCAAGTGCAGTTCAACTTTGATTTACTCCAAATTCGACAAGTTTCAGTTTCTCTCAATCCACTAGTATTTCACCATTTTCAAAACTGTTTTCCTAAGGACACCGTACTCCAAACATGTTGTACCTCAGGGTTAAATATTATTTGTCTTATATACTTCTTAACTCCATGAGGCGCTAAGATATTCAATCATCGACTGTTATGCTATCAATACTCATACCTAGTGTTGGAAGAGGATCTGTTAAACTATGCTCTACAGCAAATCAGTCAAGGTTGACAGTTTTTTGCTTTTTTTGTTCAGAAGCTTAGGTGAGAGCTCAAGAGAAAAAAATCCTTTCTTTGGGTTGGAGAACCTGCAAATTTGTTGCCACATGTTGTGAATGCAGAGAAAGATACTTTGTGGATTTTGAATTGTTTGTATTTCTCTCTAGATGTTACCGGGTACCGAATTTCGTGCAAATTACTCATTTTTTGCAAGAGTTATTTTCAAAAAGCAAATTTCGCTGCACAAGGAGTCACGCGTTGGGGATACCTTTCATGATAGATGCGTCTGGCCTCGCTTGGACATGGTACCAAAAATCACTTTATAAACTCCGAACTGTGAATTTGTCAATTAATAGTTAAAAGTGTGACAGCGAACTTCTATTTTCATAAACAAACTTCCATAGCCTACTCGATTTGAATAACTTAATTTGCAAGCGGAGAGTGACAAGAATTATTGAAATCAAATTTGGCTATAAAGTAATCATGCATCGATATAGAAAATTGTAAATATTTCGATAACGATCACCTCCAGCGTTGTTGAGAAAGTATACCTTTTTTACTTGGAAAAGGTGTGGAAATTAGGTTTTTTCATGAAAAGTACCAAAAGTTTTCTGTTAGAAAAGTTGGGGCAATTTGAAATAAATAGATAGATAGATAGATATATATTTATTGGCTACGTTATATACATGAAATATTTGTAGCAAGTCAAATAGGAACATATTCACACTCGTGTTCTTGAAAAATTCATATAAATATACCCACACACACATATATATACACATATATACACGTATACATACACATATACACACATATATACATGTATATAGAAACATACACTGTCGTAAAACAACTAAAACTAATACTTAAAAAATATACAAGTCATTTCAGAAGTTCAGTAGTTGGCGTACTCATATATTCGTCAATCGAATAAAAACAGATTTGTATTAATAAATTTTTTATTGTCGCTTTAAAGTTTGCTGATCCTAGTTTCTTATTTTCCGCGGTAGTTTATTATATATATCCAAATCGAGCGAATTTTTTTTGATATTCCTAGTCTAAACCTCCTATTCAATAGAGAATCGCCATGCCTAGTGTTATAATTATGGTTTGAACTATTTGTGGAAAAAGTGTGGCAATTTTTATGGATCTCTAATAAACATTGAAATATAAATATAGAGGGAACTGTCATAATTCCTAATCTTATAAAATGAGATTTGCATGAATCTCTAGGAACCAATCCTACAATGATTCTGACCGCACGTTTCTGCATCACAAAAATCCTGGAAGTATGGACAGAGTTACCCCAAAGTAAAATTCCATAAGTCAGGTGGCTATGGACAAGAGAAAAGTAGGAAATCATGAGTATATCTGTGCTGACAGATCTTTTCAGTCTTCACATGAGAAAGAGTTGACAAGCCAGCTTCTTCGAAAGAATATCAATATGATGGGACCATTTAAGTGACTGGTCTAAAGTAATACCTAATAGCTTCACAGACTGATTACTGTTAGATGAAAAATTGGAAGAAAAAATCAATTTTTGTGTTTTTGATTGGTTTTGTGTCAGACCATTCGGTATTAACCATTCATCGATCTTTTCAATCAAGGTTTCATCCTTCTGTTTCAAATTGACAAGATTCGAGTTCGAGAAATGAAATGTAGCATCATCTGCATATAAAAGCCCCGTCACAAACTTAAGGTGATCAAATATATCATTGATATAAATAATGAACAGAATTGGTGACACTGGTGACAGCGTACGCAGCGCCCCCTAGATGTTACATAAAAATTATTACGAAATTATCATTTCCCACGTCAAAAAAACCCCGAGTACTGAATTTCGCGATGATAACTGAATTTTTGCAAGAGTTATTTTCAAAAAGCGAACCAAAAAATTTAATTTCAACACCCCGTATCTTCGAAACGAAGCATTTTCGGACATAAGTTCATATAGACTGTTTTTTTTTGAAATTGTCTCAGGAATACGTCACTTGAATATTTAAACATACTTATGTTACACCCTGTATATGTTATTGTGGATTATACAGTGGAGTTTCTTCCAGATGTTGGGATCAAAATGAAACAGAAAGTGAATATTTAGGGCACATTACACCATGGTATAAAACTCATCATCACATTTGGACGTGAATCACAAATACATATCTGTTCATCGAATTTCCAGATTGAAAATCAACTACCAGGTTTCATCTCCAAATTCCTTTCCGGATACGAGACATAGCAAGAGAAAAGACAACAATTAGACCCATCCTCCACTGAAACACCACCCCCATATCACTCTCGCGAAAAGGGATAAGGAGTTGCCAAAATATCCGCAAGGAGCGCTGGGTGTGCGTCCCGGCAAACCCTGCTGCAGTATTCGTCCGGAATCCGAACACGATGCTTAGCGTCGCGACGCTTTTAGTCGGTCTTCCCATACCTGTAGTGACAGTGATGGACCATCAATTCACCTGTTATGCCTAGTGGTGTCAGTTACGAACTCCGTTTTTGATTTGTTTGATTCAGTTTCGAGAGTTTTCATTCAGATGATTCGCAGACACGCTTTTGAAAGTTCGCAAAGTTGCTAAGAGAAGAAGGTGAGTTTTTGGATGTTCTTCGCTTGTTACTCTCGGAGACCCGGATGAATTTGATAGAAGTTATTTCGGGAAAATTAGCTCTGCGAGCTGGTTGAAGCTGAGGATGGTTTTCATTCTATATTTCCGATTAAATAGAACAATATTGGATTCTTATCTGCAGCGGTTTCATCTGTGATTCCTCTGCAATATTCGGGCGATTATTGATATGAACTGAGAGCAGATGGAAAACAAATCAATGTCCAATGCATTTCCACTCTGTTTTCAGAACATAATGCAATTCTTTGAAAAAAAAATGTAGGTATGGCACATGCGTAATTGAATGGAAAGTAGTTTACATCATTGAATTTATTGGTAAAATATTCAGCAATCAAAAAATCTTCCTGCAATTATTTTGATTTTATCATTCTGAATTTTCTGGTTTTTTACCCTTGCAAGAATTGAAAGAATCCATCCTCATACACAAGTCAATGACAGTCAAGCGGCGTTGGTAGCTCTTGGCTTCTACCAAGCAACGTCTAAATTGGTAGCAATTTGCCAAAAAAGACTCTCCTCGATAGGAAGACCTAACAGATTGTCTCTGGTCTAGATTCCTGGCCATACTGGCCTGGAAGTCAACGAAGCTACTGACTTTCTTGCAAAGGAAGGTGCTGCAAGCAGCTTCATCAGGCCAGAACCTGTCAACGGTATCGCTTTAGGCTTTGCCAAACAAGCTTTGAACACCTGGATGGCAAGATTTATGGGCCTCTGGCAGAATTTCCCAGGATTAGCTCGGTCCAAGGCGTTTTTACACACCCTTCAAAGCTTGATAGCAAACAGTTGTTGGACCACAGTAGGGATGAACTACGATGTCTAACAGGCCTTCTTACAGGTCACTGTCATTTTTATCATCATATGCAGAAACTAGGACTTCGGAAGACAGTGTGTGTCGGCTCTGTTTGGAAAAATGATGAAACAGCAGAGCACATACTTTGTGTCTGCCCCGCTGGGGACCGAATGAGGTTTTTAGAGTTCGGCAGAGCCGTACTCCCACTATCTGGCATGAAAGACCACTCAACATACAAACTAATCGGCTTCATTAGGAGCTGGGTTCATTTGGTAGAGTTGTAGTTTTTAAACTACTTTTAAATAACGTTTTTGATTGAAGTTTTTATTAATTCCTTATTATATTTTCTGAACAAAATCATCTAAACAAACGCATCTCCTAGCAACACCTAGCATACTCCATTTGAAGGAGATTGTAGGGCACTACATTACACCCCCCTAAAAAAATATTAAACGCGAAAATGAACTCTTTTTCCAAAGCGGGTTACATAATTTGATTTTTCTGGATTTTCACTTTTGATTTTCTGATTTCTTCTTGAGAATTCCATTTGGTGTGTTTGGAAATTTTGCATTTCCAGGTAAATTTTCATTCGGAGGATAAAAAGATATTTTCAAAAATTGACTTAGTCAAGACCTTTCACCAAATTTTGATGGCTCCAGAGGATATCGAGAAAACTGCCATAATTAACCACAGTTCGGGAGCAGTCTTCTAGAAGGATGGTAAAGTAACAGATTTTGCACGACTGAATTCAGTTTCTGGCTCCATGCTGTAGTCTGGACTAGTTTGATAGTTTGATAGAACAACGATCTTCTTCTATGGAAGTTGGGGAACTACTGAATTAAGTATAGTTGTAGACTCTTTACTCATTTGTTGAATAAGTTTTTCTATGCCTTTCATTCTCCTATTATTATTTTCGAGATTTTCAATCAGCTTATCACAAAGAATCTCTAGCTTGTTCACCTTTTCAATAACACTACCTTCTGCTTGAGGTTCCTTAGATTTTTCCCGATTACTGATTTTGCAAAGAAGTTCTGTGAAATCAAAGTCTTGGGAATTTATCATTCTAGGATACTCCTTAAGAATTTCAGCCTCCAGCATTATTTTCATCAGTTCCACCAGGATTGACATTGAAATATTGAAGTAGGTTAACTATCTGCCCTCGCGAAAGGTTTTGAAATAACTTGACCATGGTTTTATCAAATGCGTAAGAACTATTCACTTCTTGGGGTCAACAATTGTAGTTTTTAAACTACTTTTAAAAAACGTTTTTGATTGAAGTTTTTATTAATTCTTTATTATATTTTCTAAACAAAATCATCTAAACAAACACATCTCCTAGCAACACCTAGCATACTCCATTTGAAGGAAATTGTAGGGCACGACAGAGTGTAAATAACTGAGAGCCACAATAAACCCTTGCGGTTGCAGTGTATGGTCGAATAGATCTACTCACTTTGGACCTAATCTAACCTTGCACAAAAGTTAGAATGCGTTTCTCGAAAAAAATGCACAAGAAATGATTAAGGTTTTTTTAGGAGGATCATTCCATCACGTACTCATCTCTATTTCTTTATAGGTTCCTGGGTCTACTCACCTTATTGAGAAGTGAAACTTCAACTATTCACAAGAGTTATAGTATTACACACACATTTTGCCATGTTTTTTTTGTCTTCCAGTTTTGGGACCTGATCCCATGAAATATTTCTCAAACAGCAGCAGTGCCATATTTCCTGAAGTTTTCTTAGGTCTAGTTCTTCAGTTCATTCTTATTGGTTTTGCTACGAAGGATATTCTTGTTGTTTTTCTCTTGGCATTCTGTAAATGTGTTCCAAAAACAACATTTTTCAAGCAGACTACTATTATAATATTCATGCAGTCATTGTTCACTGTGGTTCTGGCGTTGAATTTGGTCATTATTACGCCTTGGTCAAACGGACTGGTTTAAGTTTGACGATAGTAGTGTCACGAAGTGTTGTAGCGATGCATTGAATCTATTGGAGCCTCTGAAGACACCCTACATTTTGTTTTATAAGAGAGAGGACATTGGTAGATCAAGATCTTCAGATGATGTGGTGCTGCAGGTTTTTCCGGGTTTTCCTGCGCCACTGGAATCAATGAAGTCTACCCGGAGCGCCCAATAATTTTTATTGTTGTTTTTATTTTTATCGTTGTTTCAATACGGAAATGTTTCCTACTTCTTCATCAATCTCAAACACCTGTTCATGCAGCTGTAGTTTCGTAGGAAGGTATCATCTTTCCCTCCAACCGATTTCCTGGAGTCTTTGAAGTCCACTAGATACTCGTTAGGACAACAAGAGGATTGTTCCGAATTCTTGGGGTTCTTGTTGAATACTCTTCGTGAGCAAAACAATAGCAAAATCAATACTCCTGACCGCTCTGGACTGAATGATTCCGTACAGCCCATCTCGTCTTGTGTTTGTAAATCTTTTGCTGGAAAAATCCTCACTTGTTTACTTTGTGGTAAATGTTCAAGAAGTACCGAAAACTTACGTGAATTTCTGGAACTTCATGTAGCTTTTCCTAATATGACTAATAACCAGTCTGTGCAAAGCTTATTGTTAAATCATCTGAAAATGGAATTTTCAACAGGAGATGATCGACTGTATTGTCAAACATGCGCCAAACTAACTGACTGTTATAAGGAAACAACTATAGCTGAGGAACTAGTCAATCTAATAATAACACTGATGATTTTCAAACAAGACTCAACCTCTAACGGAAGGAAGAAAACTCTTTGGAAGGTTCGAAATAGATGAACATTTCAACCTAGCAAACCACTATTATAATATATATGCAGTCATTGTTCACTGTGGTTCTGGCGTTGAATTTGGTCATTATTATGCCTTGGTCAAAGACGAAACGGACTGATTTAAGTTTGACGATAGTCGTGTCACGAAGTGTTCTGGCGATGCATTGAATCTATTGGAGCCTTTGGAGACACCCTACATTTTGTTTTATAAGAGAGATGACATTGGTAGATCCAGATCTTCAGATGATGTGGTGCTGCAGGTTTTTCCGGGTTTTCCTGCAGCTGAAAAAGCAAATGCGCCACTGGAATCAATGAAGTCTCCCCGTAGCGCCCAATAATTTTTATTGTTGTTTTTTATTTTTATTGTTGTTTTAATACATTTTTCTTCTTTGCATATTCAAGTTTTCTCTGAACATTTTAGTTTCTTCATGAATTTTTTCGTGGGGACCAGTATCTGCAATATTGATTCTTCTTTCATATTTTTCTGTTAAAGTCTAGGATACGAACATCCGTATTGAAAAAAAAATTGTAATTTTTGAAATATTTTCTTCAATGTATTTTTTTTCTGATTGATTCGGTCATTACTTGATGAAGATCCATAGAAATTTCACAAACTGCACCTAAACGATTTGATCTCCACAAACTCTATTGAAAAAATATATCACAACATGTTTCGCTAAACATTAGCTTCTTCAAATGATAATAATGATAATAAATAATGTTTAGCGAAACATTTTGTGAAATATCCTTTCAATGATGTTTGTGGAGATCAAATCGTTTAGGTGTAGTTTGTGAAATTCAATGTATATAAACAATGGAAAATTCAGAAGCAAGGTTAGGTTAGGTTAAGTCCAAAGTGAGTGGGTCTATTTGAACCTCCACCACAACCCGCAAGGGTTTATTGTGGCTCACACTTATTCACACTCGATCACATGAACTCAGCTTGTTAACAAGCCGATTAGTTTGTATAGTGGTCTTTCAGGGTCAGATTTTAAGAGAATCCTGGAAGATTCTGCCAGAAGTCCATAAATCTTCTTGCCATCCAGGTGTTCAATCTTTGTTTGGCAAAGCTCAAAGCGATGCCAATGACAAGTTCTGGTCCGATCAAGCTGCTTGCAACACCCTCCTTCGCAATGGAGTCAGCAGATTCATTTTCTTCCAGGCCAGTATGGCCAGGAATCCACACCAGAGACAATCTGTTGAGTCTTCCTATCGAGGAGAGTCGTTTCAGGCAATTTACTAACAATTTAGACGTTGCTCGGTAGGAGCCAAGAGCTTTCAACGCCGCTTGACTGTCTGAGAATATTTGTATTGACTTGTGTATCTCCAGTCTCTCCGGGCACGTTGATATCTCTGTCCTGGGTCTGCGACCCAGGAACCGGAAGGTGTTTTTGATCCATCTGTGGACCAACAGCTATCTGCTCTAGGCTAGGTGGTTCTAGCTGGAACATTGGCCACACCACTAGGCTACGTTCCACTGTGTGTGGAACTTCACGTATTTGGTACTGTGGTTCTTCTCTTCCAGATATCAGGTATTCATGAGTAAGCCTGGTGTGTTCTGTTCTGAGCCCAGTTAGTATCACTTGTTTTCTCCTGTTCAGAGTTCTGAACCACCATGGTCCTACCGTTGGTTTGATTCCATTGAATTTGTGAGGCCTTCTAGTTCGTGTCCATAATCGCCTTTCGTGCGCTTTGATAACTGATTTGTTACCTGGTATACTCATACGTGAGGGAATCCAGAGTGATACTGTGTGCTTATTTAGCATCTGCAGCTCATATAGTCCCTTCTGTACTATTTGGAACATTTTTTGAAAACTATCGTGGGAATACTTCCAAGTTTTCCAGTATCCTATCGATTACAGTTGATGTTTTGAGACAACTGCGAAACACAAGAAACATGTACAAGATAACCATAAAGATATCTTTTATATTTTCTAAATTTCAGACGTCCTAGTCGAGTGATTTCTCTGTCCCACCTTGGAAATGATACTGAAGTCTTCTATTTTGTTCAATAAAATTTCATTCGTTAGCAAATAAAAATAACTACATTTGTAACATATCCTAATCGCAGTTCCTTCTCAGAAAAAGATTATTTTTGTTTCAATGAATAAAATAATATATATTCTGTTGAGCTACATCGCACTATTAGGTGCTGAAAATGAGAGATGAATGACTCGCGTTTATTGTATTTCCTTCACAGCAATAGATGAATGATTGAAATCATGAACAAAGTGTTTTTGGAGACGTAGAACATATAGGGTCTTCCAACAGGAACTTCCGAACATCGACATTTGATAACGGCCATCAAATTAGTTGTCAGTCATTTGGTTTGTTATGCCAAATCACCATGGACGGATATATCATCTAAAAACACGTGCAGATAATGAAACTGATTTCGCGTCGCGTCGCTCGCCAGAACTCGGCCTTTCGCAGACCACACCTTGGCGAATTTTGCGTCGTAACTTGGGCCTGCACCCTTCAAAATTCAACTGATCCAGGAACTGTTATTTCCTTCAATTTCTCTATAAATCAATGGTCTGAAACACATCCACATAGTTCTCAGCAGATCCGAATAGAGTGAGTTGAAGTTGGCTCTTGGAGGTATTGAACCGAAAGCAATTTTCCAGATAGCTGTGACTTTCAATGTCAACCTTTAGTCTGTCACACTTCGCATAAACAATATTTGTGCGATTAGCAATATGCACTATTCTCATGCTGTCCATCTAGCTTTTTCTGTGAGGAAAACGTGGAGGACGAAGGTCTAGACGACCTATATACATCACAGCTAGTTGAGCTAGCTGAATATGAAAAGAGATTCGATTTTAATGAATCAAATATCCCCCACCTTTTGATGATAGGTACTACGGTGGTTACCGAAACCTTCTCGGCATCAAAAATGAAACAAAATATTACAAATAATAAAAAACTGTTACACATTGAATGTAACTGACATATCTAAATCATTTTCCAACCTCTGTTTGAGGAGGAGATTTGCCATAGAGTTTACATGTCCATCTCGTGAACTTATTTGAATTTCGCCGAAATGTCTACACAACCTCGATGCACATTCATTCAGAGTGAGCCTTATTTGAATATTCTCAATGAATAATTCATATATGCTGAGCTGAACTGGCTGATGTTTTTATTACGTCGACTTGATTTAAATATGGGATTTCCATCAAAAAAAGATAAAAATATTGTGATTGTGGATTGATTGTAAATTGATACTTTCTTTCTTGAATCTGGAAGAGATATAGAGTTCACGATACTCACAGCTCCATGCAGTAAGTGGAGTGTACTACAATTTCTCCAAGTAAAATTGAGTATTTTCCTCATGAGTTCTATTTTTGTGTCAAAGATATTTTTCAGTTTTTTGGCTGTAGTCTCAGGATTTCCTGCCTGACGTTTCGTCTACTACTACAGTAGACATCATCAAAGTCGATGATGAAACGGAAACTAAAATGTTAGGATTTGATTCTGCTTTTATATCCTCATTTATGGGTATGGCTTCGTTTCTCTTAATTAGATTGGATGACTATTTTTGTACACTTGAGGATAGATAGCCTCTCCCTGTCTTTCGAAATAATCCCTGTTTTTCTCAATTGTATCGAGTATTTGTGTATCTTCTAAAGCCTTTTTGGCGAATATTATCGGCTAGAGTTGATTTGTTGGTTTGGCCAAGGCGACAATTTTTCCTGTGTTCAGAAAAACGAGTACCTATACTACATATACTTTCTTTTTGTGGTTCCAATGTAGACCGACCAGCAGCTATTCGGGTATCGCTAAGCGCTCTTTGGGGACCTTAGCTGACCTCAGACTCTCTCTAATGGTTTCTGTTGACCCAAATATTGGTTTCAGGTCGTGATTGTTTGGAATTCTTCCAATCCGGTCTGTAAACATGATGAAGGGAAGATTTTTCCTCAACGGAACTAGCTGGGGTAACTTTGCCGTTCTCTCTCCTGGGTCGTCTGGCCTCCTTAAAATCAACTTCGCTTCCCATTCCCCTTGGAGGCAGTTTTTAGGTTATTTATTTCCTCAGAAAGACCATCAGGTTCACAGATGCGTTCTGCCCTCTCAACCAAATTCAAATATCTCTCTCTTTTGCTGTGGCTGGTGGTTGGAGTTTTCATTTAGGTAACTATACAGGGTGTAACTGAGTGAGTGTAAAACATTCGAAAAAGTTATTCTTCATCGAAAAAAATATAGGATCTTTCATAAAAAGAAACTTTATTGGAGCATCCCTTGTTGAGATACAGCCCCTTAAAGGGGGTACATGAAATTTGTATAACAATTTTTTTCACAAGCACTGAAAAAGCTACAATATTGAAATCAACCTGATGTTTTGTACTACCAAAAAGACACTTAGCCAGTAATTTATTTGGTTTACGTCATGGTTGTAAGGGGTGGAAAACGCAACCCCTAAAATTTATTTCCAATGTAACTATTTGTCTTATCATTTGTTTACCATTTGAAAAATTATTTCCGATAGCCTGTTCCTTTCTAAACAAAAAATGTCTCTTGGGTTTTTTGCCCAAAATAAACCAGCTCGCAGCAAAAAATAATTTTACGAACAACTACAGAGATACATCGTCATAAATGCGATTTTATGGATTTATTGTTATTTTGTAGTTGATACCTGCATTAAACGAATATGTTAATATAATCTCAGATCGTCTGTTGAAAAAATTCACCACCTGAAGCATGATTCGTCTACAGTTTTCATAAATGCCCAATTTCGATTTCACGTTATTTCCACCACTATCAAACTATAAACCGCATAAACCACATGGGAATAATCCAGCGAATGATTTGGATGTCGTTAAGTCACAGTATAAAGTTTTTATGATTCATAATTGCTTCCAGAGATTCACATTACTCTGGTGCAGGAAACTTATTCTCGTTCTTCTCGTATTCGGTTTATGATTCAATAGTAATAAATGCATTGGATGGTTGAGAGGTCTAATTAACTGTCTGCATTTACAAGTATCATTAACCCGTCTGTTCGGGTTGAAATTATGAATACACTGACTCATTTTTGATGAAAATTATCAATTATCAAATTATTATAGATAGTGTTATTATTTCCATTGAGTATGTTGAAAATCAACATGTTCATGAATTATCTGTTTTCTTAGAAATAATATTGTATTTTGATTAGTTTCTCTAAATTTACTCGTACTACCAGAATTACTCATTTATCTCATCAAGTTTCGTACCTACCTATCATCATGGAGGATCTTCCAACAGGGATTTTCTAACTTTGACAATTGATAACGGTCATCTTGTTAAAGCTACATCTGTCAAATAAGTTGTCATTTATCCAGTCTGATAAGTTATACTCCTAGTTATCCTTCCTCCTGTGAAGAAATTTGGAAAAAGACACAATTGATATTGGAAAATGTAGAACAGTTTCAGTTATAAAAGTAAAAATATGTTCAA
The DNA here is from genome assembly GCF_025532065.1 of Leptinotarsa decemlineata. Taxonomy (NCBI): domain Eukaryota; kingdom Metazoa; phylum Arthropoda; class Insecta; order Coleoptera; family Chrysomelidae; genus Leptinotarsa; species Leptinotarsa decemlineata. The sequence continues at coordinate 986,760 of NW_027412556.1, read as the reverse complement.
AAATTATATATATATATCAATTACCAAAATAGAAAATTCCTTAAATATAAGAATGTCCTAAATCAACAACGAACTATTCAGTGAATACCCGAACATAATTGGCAAATGTCAGTTTATTATTGCAGGTCACTGTAATTCTGCAGACTCAAGTTTTTGATTCAGACTTCAATTTCGAATTGTCTTATTCAGTTCTTGAATAATTTCATTCATATATCCATATATTATTGAGAAATGGTATAGATAATTACCTTACTTTCCTCCAACGCTGGTGTGTGTGTGGTGTGATTTTTCTACGAAGCTGGAACTCATGGATATCTCACTAGAATTGGTTGGACAGGTAGGTTTTTTCACTGAATTTACCATTATTAATCAGTATTGAATACAATTATGTTCACTTCTTAATTTGCATACAATATTTTTCAAATTTAGCGTGGCGTTTCCCTTCGTCACCTCAAGAAGAATCCCGTTTGTTGACAAAATAGTCGAAAATCTATTTCTTTCCCCTAGTTACCATCTATCAATTTTCACATATTCAAATTTCCAACTTCTTTATCAAGAGAATTATCTATTCTACGAATTTAACATTAGCTCTTAAATTTAGATACATTTTCATTTAATAATTTTATACAAAAATAGTAAACCTCCCTTTTATGTAAATATAAATATTTTCCAAAAGCATCACTTGATGTCAGTTTCTAAGGGAAATGGTTCACAAAACATTAAAATTGGATATTTTTACATCATTCCTAAATAATAAACAATTAGTTTATTATGCCTTTTTCTGTTTTTCATCAAAGATATTAATTTAATTTTATCTGAAATTTCTTTCTAACCTATCATCTTCTTACTACATTGTTCTGTATTCTTCTTTCCTACATGAATAAATATTACTATTATATCATTAAGAAGTTAACCCAAGACAAGACTTGAGAAAATAGTGTATCCCGCAACAGCTCAAACGAGATCGTCAACTCGTATAGCAAACTACGCTTGAGGTAATGAACTAATATGGCATTACAAGTGTAATAACTCCAGTAATGAAACCCCTAGCGCTATATTACAGCGGGAGCTAGCAACAGCCCGGTTATTCAACGCCAAAGAGCACGAACAATACCTAATGATGGAGTATTTAATTTGTCCAGTGATTGCATTGTTCACGGAATCGAGGACGTAATGACGGATTTGAGCGCTTACGTTAACCTGCGAGTTCTCAAGAGCAGGATAAATTCTGAATTCATTGTCTCTGAAGATATTTTCCAGCTTCCCGTCTTCCATACTTTCGAACTTGATTAGGGATTATGTGAGGTGAATCTAGGTTGGCTTCCGAAGGATTTAGGTTCTGATTTTGTTTTGTTTCATCAATATGCGGCAGTGGCTATCGCTACGGAGTCACAAGATTGAATGCTGAACTAAATATATTGTACGAGGTCAGTTCAAGAAATAAGGTGAATCAAAAACATTTAGTTATCAATCAATTTGTATTTTGTCTCTTTCAAGGTAGCCCTCCTCTATAAAATACACTTGAGTCAGCGTTTTTTTCCAATCCTCGAAGGAGTTTTTGAAATTTCCTTGAGCTTTTTTCAGCGATTCAGTTTTTATCTCATCAATCGTCTCAAAACGTAACCAGATGTCTGGAAAAATGTGCAATGTCGCAAAAAAACGAAATGTCATTTTGTCTTTATAGTGTTGATTATTAGTCCTTTCTACTCCTTCAGCTTTGTCTGTCTCAACATTGTCTCCCTTCACTACTATTTTAACTTCATAAAACTCATCAATCCACTTATTGATTCTTTTTATTAAGGTATTTAGGTCATTCTTTCTCTCCTTTAAGGCAATTTTGATTCTTTGTTCTAGATTCTTCCATTTATGATCTTCATTTTGATATTCTCTGGCTGTAATTAATTTATAGATAGGTCTTTGAGTTTTTGGATAATTTTTCAACTTCTTCTTAAGTGGTGATTGACTATTGCTCATTTCTTAGCAGATTAATCGAAGTAGCCTGAGCTGACTTTCTTTTAATGTTTTCTTCATTTTCTTCAGTCGACAAATGACGGATATTTCGACATAAAAAATAGTTAGAAATTTCATTCTCTATGACAATCTTCAACAGCTTCTGTGGAAAGCTTGTACCACTTGTAGCAAATTTTATGATCCATGATACAATCACGGTATGCCACTGTAAACATTTCAAGTGTTTTTTAGCACCAATTCCATTTTCACACACTTTTTATTCAATTTTTTTTCGATAACAGAAAATCGCTGAATACACAAAACACTTGTAACTTTTATGCCTCTCACCAACAAACTGAACATGCTAAACTTCTGGAACTGTGACCATATGTTCCAGATGGGTATACCAACATAAAAAACATAGCCGCCAAATTTGAACACTGACCTAATTTTTTGAAAATACATCATAGAAGGCTCTCTCTGTATTTAACGTACTGTGTAGCATTTCAAATTGTTTCTGAGATGATCTAACCAAGGAAAAATATCCCAATTTTCATCAAGTATTAGTTTTAACAATTCGATTTCTTGACAGTTGTGGTTAATTCCACGTGATGCGTATTTGTTGCCGTCTTATCAATTATAATAGTGATTTTTTCGCTGTTATCTTTTTGGCAACACTGTTTTTGACAGATCACGCGTGAATCGGGTCTTGTGTCATTGTCAAACTTGTTCAGTTTGGTCTATAATTTAACTATAAATCGACTTACGAATGAATTACGCTTGCAAATTATTGAATTTTATTATCAAAATTCATCGTGCATCGTGCACTCCTTCCAATTCATGGGAAGTTTCGTCGGCCTACTGAGGGAGCTATTCGGGGAGCTTGTGACTGAATTTCGAACCCAGTTTACATTATTGGACATTAAACCACCAACACGCATACGTAGAGTGAGGTCTGAAGAAAATATTGCGGCTGTATCCGCCAGTGTTCGTGATGACCGTGAAATGTCGATTCGCCGCCGTTCGCAGCAATTAGGCCCCTGTTACTCCACTACGTGGAAAATTTTGAGAAAGGATTTGGGTATGAAATCTTATAAGATACAGCTGGTGCAAGAATTGAAGCCACACGGCCTCCCACAACGTCTAACATTTGGTGAAATGGGCGCTGGCAGAGTTGGAGAAAGATTAACATTCTTATCGAAAAATATAATAGTCGTTTGGCGAGAGGTCTGGAAAGTATGGTTAGTGAAGCACAACTTCAACACACAATTCGTTTAGTTTTCGTTGTCACGAAGCACCGTTTGTAATGAGTCAGTTTCAATCAGATCTCGATTCCTTGTCTTGGATTACTGTAGGTCGACCACTTCGAGGCTAAAATCTCCGGAACGGAATTTCGCGAAGGGATGTCAAACAGTACGTTTATCAACACAATCTTTGCCAATATTCATTGAGATATGCATCCACAAAAACACATAACATTGAAGCGGATAAAACTAATAAAACATTGACTCAAAGAGAACATACCGTCTATTTTCAACACCAATTTGACTGGAAATTCAGGTGAAAGCACGTCGTTTCCACTATTATATTGCCTCTTCCGCATCTCACGGCAATTCCTTGATGCATTTCTCCAATAAACTGTCAGCAGAGAAATTGATATAATAGCTGGTAATTCTATAACGAAAATTGGTGACGAGGTAACGTTTCAATCGGGAAATATTTTGAATAGACAGCTTTGAGGCGATAAATTCATTCACTTCGTGACGTGAATATTTTAATTGGTTCAACCGAATGAATTCCTGGTAATCAGTGATTCACATTGTGATTTGCTGACTGGTTTGGTCAAAGAAATAGATGATGCTTCGGTCTGAAGTCTACAATACGAACATAAACGCATGTCCAATATTTCATCTTCTCCACACACATATGTATAAATTTCCGTTGAAATAATTTTGTCATGACCTTATCCTGAACATTTAACGTTACAAGTTTGGGGGAAAAAACAAGGGTGCTTCAGACCACACGACTGAAGTAAAGATGTCAGTTGATTGGTCAAGCTACTAACGCCGACATGAAACTTGACGAGCTAACTTGGGTGCCAAACCAATAGGTGGTTTCACTTATGTCTCGCTTGTTTTTACGCAGTTATTTTTGTCAAATACTCTTTTTGGTTTTTTACATATCTCTCCCACGCTGTACTCTCTTTACACCAGTGACCTCCCGAGGTCCGAGCGTGTGTGTAAATATCTCTCTACGCCAATGATATGGCTCTCCTCTCATCTTCCATGGGTTGTGAGTTGAAGGGTCGCTTATATGCAACTTGCATTGAACGACCTCTAGCGCTGGTACCTCGAATAAAAGATCCGATTGAACCTGGACAAGACTTAGGCGATAACCATGGGAACAACGGTATCTTCTTCGGCTAGAAAAGTGAGTATCTCTGGAAGGGAGATTGACTGGCAAGCTCGGGTTGAATACCCCGGTCTTCTAATAGACCCGTGAAGGCAAATATTGAGGGTCGGTGCAAAAGTCTGTACCCTCTGATCAACAGACGATCCAACTAGAGTCTAAGGAACAAAAGTACGATCTACAACACGATGTTCAAGCCTGTTATCATGTATGCCTCAGGCGTCTGGGGAGAAGAGGCTCTGTCTGAAATCTCCATTCTGGTGAAACTACATAATAATTCAATACGGATGATCGTGAATGCTCCGTGTTTCATGCGGAATGAAGCCATACGCAGAGGTTTGCAGCTGCCTTCCATTCAGCAGTCCGTCCCCGTTGACAGATGAACAATTTTACAGCCATCTCACCCTAGCTAGGTAGGGTAGCCAACCTAGACAGGTTGGAGCCAGGCTCCAACCTGTCTGACTGGAAGATGACTACAACACATTTTTTCTATAACCCATTAGTTAGGGAAGCTGTAGACTATAGACGCCGCTACCAGATTCAGAAGGCCTGTAGCTCAGTTGAGTGAAGGCCCCACAAAGTCCGTAAATAGTGAACAGTTTTTCATCAAATACCCAGTCAGGAAGGAGTGCAGTTTTTGTGGCTCAAAAAAGAATCCTGAGACTCATATTCAATTTGAATTTCAGAGATAGTTGCCGGCTTATTTTATAGGAAAAAAGATTTTAACCCTCATATCCATTTATATTTTTAAATTTGCTATGTTCGCAAGACATAACTTATCGGTTTTTGCGACAAATAGATCTGAACAAGAACATAATACACGGCATGGAGCTTTTTTGAGAATTCCACAACACAGAACCTCATTATATGAGAACCTCCCACGGTACAATGTAATCAGTTGTTATAATAAATTTCCAAATCAGCTAAAACAAATTACCAATGATAAGATATTTCACAACAAAATTGAAATCTTTTTACTTAGAAAGTGCTATTATACTTACCAAGAGTTTATAAACGATGATTCGATAGACACAGATCTTACATGACTTTTACCTTTTTAATGGTTAACAATATTGATTGTTTATTTTTATTTTTATTTACAGACAATCAAATTCATATGTATTTATTTACTTATTTATTTACACATATGTCCGTATATTTTTAGTGTAACAAATTGTAATATTATACTACAAGGATCTACCATATGTACCTAGCGTACCAACAAATGGTTAATGAACTATCATTATTATAACTATTATTATTATTAAACTATTATTATTATGGTATAAGAAATAAGATACATATGTTTTCGAATGAAAATTAAAAAGATATTCAGAGAAAACTGTATCGATTTTTGCTCCATTTGTTGTGGTAGGCTCATTTCGGTTATTATTCATTCGTAGTTGTGATTCATCTTGTGGAAAGTTTAACAAGAGTCGTCCATCTTCTGACGCTAAATTAACATCGAAATGTGCTGATAAAATTAGTGGCAACGCACGATAGTTTCCTCCAGCTCCTCCCTCTCTTACCCCTACAGTAATATACGAAATGTAACACTCTCTCTCTCTGTCTTTGTATCTTCACTAACTCATACCTCTCTCTCAACTACCGTTCACCAACTTACTCCTCTAGTCAATGTTCACTAAGGCTCGACACTCAAGATTTTGGTCCCAACCAACCGCACCTAATTTTTTTCAAACCACCAAACTGAACAACACAGCAACTGAAAACCATCAGAATGGGACCTCTGAGATTACAGAGGGAGAATTGACTATCAGAGAGTTTGTTAAAAGTTTAAATTAACTTTCGAGATATCGCAGGGCTGTGTTGTTTTAGTTTTGCTACATTTACTTCCTGAATGAGTTCGACTAGACGGGACTATTTTGATTCAAATTGTGTTATTCAATTACAGGTTCCAATTTCAGCCCTCTAAAGCCATCATTTCAGGCAAAAATATTCTAGAACTATTTTTTGATAATTTTCATATTCTTGCATCAATCTACATTCATGTTTCTGCTCACAAGTATCATTTCAGATATTTCCATATCACTCACTTCATTCATAATATGGCATCCTCTGTTATTCAATGTACAATGTAGTGAAATAGCTCAGCGTTTTGGATAATTGTATGACTGAGTATAATGAAAATATTGTTTTTAATGGGTTTGAAACACTCAGTACAAATTTTCCATGAACATCAGGTTGAAATGCTTACTATTATATAATGATAATAATTTATTATATCCTTCATGATCACAAGGATACGTCGACATTATACATACATAAAAATCTTTACAAAACGTGAGATACAACAAATAAATACATGAAAGAGTGACACGAATACAATACACTCTCATCGACTTAGATATTCATTGACATTGTAAAAAGAACCGTTGATTAGGAATTTTTTCAGGGTTTGTTTGAAATTCATTTCTTCATTCTCCCTTTTTATGTAATCGGGAAGATTATTAAAAAGCTTTGCTCATACGTAGGATAGACTGTTCTCATATTAATTAGTTGAATGTTTTTCCAACCTAATAAAGTTACCATTTCTTAAAGTTTCAGGGCATACTACGATATTTTTTCTTAGTCGAAAATCGGGATTTTTTATTAGCGATTTTTTTATTGAAAAAATCACTACGCCACTGGATTCAGAGTGCCTCTAAACAGGTGTAACCAAAATTTCATGAAAAAATATTAATTATTAACAAAGTTATGACAACTCAAAAATTTGAAAACTCACACAGTTAACAGTGTGTACTATTAAATGTATACAGTGTACTATTGTCAACAATATTCACCTTACAGTTCTTCGAATTATTTTGTGTCATGGCTGCAAGATTGACCGTAAGAGAGAAAATTGAAATTGTACGCCTTCCGGGAGATGACGTTAGAAGTGCTAAAGAGGTTTGTAGAGTATTTAATGAGAGACATCCAGATCGTCCTCGTATTAGCTGCGGTACGGTAAATAAAATAAATTAAATATTCAATGAAACTGGTGCAGTATCAAAAATGATGTTAAAAAGTAATCATGTACCAAGACGAAACAGGAATGACAGGAATGATCAAATCATTTTAGATTATTTCGGAAATAATAAATAGTAAGTATAAGGAATGCCACTTTAGATTTGAATATTTCACGAGAAACTATTCGGAGATGTCTCAAAGCGAAGAATATTAAACCTTTCAAGCCAAAATTTTTACACACACTTCAAGAAGGCGACGAAGCAAGACGCCTGGAATATTGTTTATGGCCCAAGGGGAATATTTAAACAATAGAAATTTCCTAAAAAATATTTCATATACCGACGAAGCCACTTTCACTACAAATGAAGTACTGTCATCACAGAATTGTCGCTATTGGGCAGCGGATAATCCTAACTGGGTAACAAACTGTAAAAGCCAGTATTCCAAAAAAATCAACTTCAGGTGTGGAATATTGAACGAACGAATTATTGGTCCTTTCTTTTTTGAGGAAAACATTAATGCGCAGAGGTTTCTAGAATTTTTAAACACAGACTTTTGGGATGCTATTCATGAGCTGCCAATTAATGAATGATCAAATTTAATTGTCCAGTTAGATGGGTGTTCAGTTCATTATGCCAGAGCTGTGAGGCAATGGCTTAATGAACATTTTCCAAACCGATGGATAGGCCGTGGTAGTCCGTTTATAGAGTGGCCACCCAGATCTCCAGACCTCACAGTTTTGGACTTTTTTCTCTGGAAACTTCTCACACAAAAGGTTTACAAAAGCCGCTCAAGAGATAGAAATAAACTTTGTGCAAGAATTCGACAGGTATGAGCAGATATAAGCCCTCAAGAACTAAGGAACGTAATCAGAAACATTCGTAAGCGCTACGACACATGTATCGAAATACGTGGTGGATTAGTAGAGGCTACTAGAATATGAGTTAGAATTAATTGTTGCACTGGATCGAAACATTTCAATAATTAGTTATCAGTTACGTTTATTAAATTTTTTTGCTTCATTGTTAGTTGAATTGTGTGAATGTAATTCCGTTATTTTCATTAAAAATATTTACGCTATTTGTTTTTTTTTTCATCTGGCAGCACTTTTGTTGTTGAAATCATAAAAAAATGATATATTGTGACTGTTAGCTGTGTGAGTTTTCGAATTTTTGAGTTGTCATAACTTTGTTAATAATGAATATTTTTTCATGAAATTTTGGCCACACCTATTTAGAGGCACTCTGAATCCAGTGGCGTAGTGATTTTTTCAATAAAATATAACCCACATTTTAGGGGATATGATTTCAATTTATCGTTCATTTTTATTCCACGCTTTTTATATTAGCTTCCCCTTTATGTATGTTTGTTTGTAAGTCTCCTTTTCATTTCATATCGAGAAGTGTATTTGACAGAATTATCGATATTATTGCTTGATCTATTCGCGGGCAGATGGCGCGCTGTACGTAACTTCATTGATATATCGACATTATTGCTTGATATATTCGCTGGCAGATGGTGCTGTAAGTAACCTCCTTGATATGATTTGAACTCACTTTACATGTATTTCTTATTTATTTATTTATTTATTTGTAACCCTCCTTTGTGCGCCCGCTGTCTTCGATGTTCTTCAAAAGCGTGTTTTTCACGTTTTTTAAACTATATTTATTTCAGTTGAATTCATTGTCATTTCAGAGAAGAAAAATGTCGAATTGAATATATTCCAAATAAATCTTAGTAGAGAGGTTTTTTACAAAAATTCTGGTACAATAATTGATTGATAGATTTTTAAAATCATTTCCAATTGGTTCTGAATTGCATCTCGATGTAATGATGTTTGACAGCTCCTCTTGATGAACTGTTCATGGATAGTGCTTTTGAACATGTTACCTACTTGAATTTCACTAGTTCGGACTTCCATTGTCTATTATATAAAATGATTTGAAATCCCTGAAACAAGTAAAAAAGTAAAAAAGAATAATTAAAAAAAAGAGAGTAGTTGAAGTAGTTGAAGTAGTTTTTTTTAATTATTCTTTTTTACTTTTTTACTTGTTTCAGGGATTTCAAATCATTTTATATAATAGACAATGGAAGTCCGAACTAGTGAAATTCATCACGAAACATTGTCAATCACCTTCAAACAAATGTTACCTACTTATTTTGGCGAAATAACTGAAATATTTCTTGGTGAACTCTTTCGAAAAACAGCGATATAATATTATTGCAGTAGAAATTTCAGCATTTAAAAATGAATCACACTGTATGAATTCAGTCACTTCATCATTCCGATACCTATCAATCTTTTGATATTTTTCACATTCAAAATCAATAAATGTCCACAAAGTGTATATTTTTTTCAGGATGAACATATAATTTTCAGTTTTATTGTTGGAGTGTGTGTCATCTTTCATGTCAAGGTTGATATTTATAGTGCCAGATCCATAATTCGGTGCCAAGAGCACCAGCAATTTGCGGTCTAGGTTTTTATGTTATTTCTGAAAACGAGATGGATATTTATATCGAATTGATGAAGTGCTAGTTTAATAACGAGGAAAGGGAAATTCTTCCAGTTAGTAATCAAAAGATGATATTAAAATTCGAGAAGAAACAAGCACAAATGGTTTGTTAGCCTGTTTTCCCCATCTTTCTTCGACAAACTGTAAAATAATATCAACGATTTAGAAAATTCAATATTTCTAACCTTTGAATATTGCTTAATATACTGGGAATGAAAACAAAATAGTTAGATGACTGTATCAAAGACAGATGATAATAATAATAACGTTAGTCCCTGTTGTAAGACCCTATATAACAGATGTGTATCTTTGATCATCTGATAATTCGACATTTTCAAATCACTTTTTCAATCAAGTGACATGTTGTTCCCTAAAATGGAATTCATTTTCATGTCAAATATATTCAGTAGTAAACTCCACCTTCGGAAAAAGTATAAAACATGAAACATCGTGTATTGAAGTACCAATTTTCTAATTCTACGAACATCACCACGAACATATCTCAGTTTCCCACATTTTTCGAGTGATTCCCGTACCGCAATGTCGGCCGTATGTTTATCTTCATAACGAAAATAACTCTGCTGAAATACGATAATGGCTTCCATCCTCCGGGTATCTGGCTGCTGAAGATTTTCTTATATATTTTTCCTGCAATTTACACTACGGGCCCTATCTCGTATTGCTTTGTTGGCCTACGTTTTCTGATGCCGCGCCATTCAGGCGTACCCAGATAGATATCAATACCCGGCTATGATGTTATTTCCTAGATACACGTATCATGCGGTGTTTTTTCGTATTACTCTGCGGTATGGAGATCTTTACGAATCATCGTAAGTTATCAGATGTCTTTCGGAAATCACTCTTTCGAATGGAAGTGTGTAAATATGTTTTCAATCAGTTTCAGTTTGTTTGGTATTACTGTGGAGTTATTAGATTGTTCCAAAATATTTGTTCGACTACTTCAAACTGTAATATCTCATTGAATAATTATTCAATTCAAACGAAACCAGCTCCATTTCAATCAGTGAACTTTTGCCAACTCAATACAAGTCGATTGATCCCATCAACATAGAAATTGGGTGCTCGAGGGTAGATGGGGTCGACGAGGGCCGTTTTTGCCTAGTCCTGATTGGCGAAAGTTCTATCGGTGATAAAGTTTTCTAAGTGCTCAAAAGATGGTAGTCGTTTGGCGAAAGATATAGAGAGTATAGTGAGTGAAACAGAACGACGATACTCAATTATAAAAGATGACCATTACGTGAAAAATTCATTTGACTTTGTCGATTGGGCCAAGGATCGATCCTTGTGGTACACCACATTTGATAGTTTGAGCAGAGGAACACTCGGTTGTTTTAACTACCTGTTTGCGACCTGATAAGTACGAATGAAACCAGTGGAGAGTGTTGCCTCTGAAGCCATACTGTTGCAACTTATTAAGAAGGATCTCATGGTTGACACAGTCGAAAGCTTTCGATAGATCACAGAAAATAGAAGCGACTGCTTCTTTAGCGTTATATTCGGAGTATATCGTTTCTAACAGAGAGAACATAGCATCATTAGTACCCTTATATGCTTGGAATCCAAATTGACGAGAAGTAAGGATGTTTTTATTATTGCGAAAACATAAAATTCTGCTTTTCACTAGTTTTTCTATGAGTTTAGCAAGGGTAAGAATAAGTGCTATAGGCCGGAAGTTGGAAGGGTCATCATTGGATCCACCCTTATACAAAGGGTGCGTATTGTTGCGTATTTTTACGCTGGCTTGGATGAATACGTTGTTGGACAACATGTATGCGGCTTCCTTGAATTTTCTCCTAAACCAATGTTCCTCTCTGTGCAAGATCTCAGCTTGGGACCACTCGATGTTGTGTTGATGGGTCCAAACATGGTCTGCTATTCCTGATTTGCTGGTTTCCCCTCGCTGTGTGTGTTTCTTGTGCTCGGCAATGCGAACATTCAGTGGTCTCTTAGTTTCACCAATATAGGATTTTCCGCACTCACAGGGTATCCGGTAAATGCAATTCTTGGAATCGCAGTCCGCGTTTGGTGGCCTGGTTTTCGTGAGGCTGCTACGGATAGTGTTACCGGATCTGAAGCAGGTTCTGATGTTGTACTTGGAACCAATTCTTCTTATCCTTTCCGATAATCCTCTGATGTAGGGAAGTGCAAGCACTGGTTGTGACGGCTTCTCTTCCTTGCGAAGCTCCTGCTGTCTTCTAGCCAAAGTCTTTTCTACCATCGCTTTGGAGTAGCCATTCCGTTGAAGATCATTTTTGATGATGTCTAGTTCCTTCTCGAGACCTTCCTTTGTATTACTAAGCCCAAAAGCACGGTCTAGTAGAGTCTTGATGATTCCTCTTTTAGTAGATTGATGGTGGTTGGATTCGTGGTTCAGATACTGTCTCGTATGAGTGGGTTTTCGGTATACAGATGTTTCCCACTTAGTGTCGGTCCCCTTCACCAAAACGTCTAAGAATGGTAATTCGTTGTGGATTTCCTTCTCCATTGTGAAATTGATGGAAGGTCTCACGCTGTTGATGTGTTTCAGAAGGCGTCTAGTTCAGTATTCTCATGGTTCCATATTATGAAGGTGTCGTCAACATATCTCAATCAGACTCGAGGTTTCTTGTGGGCTTCTTCAATGGCCAGAGTTTCAAACCACTTCATATATATGTTAGCGACTGGTGAAAGTGGCGATCCCATTGGCAGTCCCTCATCTTGTGTAAAGAATTCGTCCTTCAATTGGAAATAACAGAGTTTCGTACACAGCATCCTAGTAATTCCATGATTACTTCTATAGGTAGATTCGTTCTCTCTTTCAGGTTCCCGTCTTCGGATAGCTTTCTCTGTATGATTTGGAGTGCTTCTTCGACCGGAACGTTGGTGTAAAGGCTTTCCACGTCGAAACTAATTAGTTGATCTTCCTGTGTGACCTCAATTGACCCTAGTAGTTGGAAAAATGCTTTGAATTCTTCACAAAAGACGATGTTTTTCCTTGTAATGGTCGTATTGAGGGAAGTAAAAATCTAGACAAGTTTTGAGTAGCCGAATCTCTGGAGCTGATGATCGGTCTAAGCGGAACGTCCCTCTTGTGGATTTTGGGTAGTCCATACAAGTGAGGGGGCTTACTGTAGTGCGGTGTTAGCGATGATCTTTCCTTGTGCGAAAAATAGACTTGTGTTTTTTCAAAATCTGGTACAACTTTATTTCGATTAATGCAGTAGTAGTAGTAGTATAGTAGTATAGTAGACAAGATAGTACTAGTTTGAATAACCATCTTCCTTCAAATCATTCGTGAACTAATTCCACATGATTGAAATTCGTGAAATTCCAGAGTTCCCATCAATCATTATACCGTCCCCATTTTTCAATCAGCAGTGTGCTCCATACGACAAATCAAAAAGTGCATATAAATTTACTTTACACCGTCAACATATATCTGGCCCCTTTCCAGTGCTGCATCTTTCATTCCTTGCCAAACTACAAATGAAACAAACATTCGTTTATGACGTCTATTCAGACAGCTCGTTCAACCCTGGCCATATTCCATTGTGCTCTTTTGATTCTTTATCAGGGCGTAACAATATCGGAACTATTGTCTGTTGGAAATTATATCAATGTAAGTCTACAATAGATTTCATCTACAGGAACTTTTTCAATGTTTATTCAATTCATAAGTCTTTCTCTGTCTCTGTAACAGTCAAAGACAAAATGAGTGAGGATTCCGCAATTATCGTCCATTATATTACTGTTGTTTGGGACTATCTTTGTGTCAAGTTCAACATTGATAACCAAACTAAATGTTTTCAAGATTTTCATTGGGAAATGATAGGATTTGTTGTGTGTGCTGATGGGTAGCTGTTGTGTGTTGTGGGTAGCTAATGATCCAATGCTCAGTAAAGCAAAATAATGGATTTGTGGTCGTTGATAGTAGAGTTGAGGCTGTCATGAGGAATTGTTCTGTATGTCACTAACTATATGTGGACAGTTCTTCAATAATAATAATACTAATGATTTGATACAATTTCGCATGAGCTCATCTTGCATCTGCTCAGATGCCTTGCGGTACCCGACAACATAGTGAGATGCATTGAACAACTGATACCACTTCAGCGAACTCGCTTCACCATAACATCTGGTCAAGCAAGAGTCCAAACAGGGTTGGTCACTTTCAGAAGGGGTGTATTTCAGGTTGATTCCCTCAGTCCCCTCCTATTCTGCATCTCACTATTGCCATTATCCGTCTCAAGGGTATAACTGTGGCACCCCCGGAAACCGGAGGCACAAGGTCACCTATTTGTTTTATATGGATGATCTTAAACTTCATGCCTCTTGAGAGAAGGATCTCCATCAGTCCTTGAGGGTGGTGGAAGAGTACACGCATGCTATCGGTATGAAATTCGGGATAGACAAATGTGCAATGGTCCATCTCAAAAGAGGACGATGCGGGGACTACGGAGAGGATGTGCAGCTCGTAGATGAAAGCATCTTACACCATCTGGATGCCGGAGAGACGTATACTCACCTCTGAGTGGAACAACGCCACTCACAAGAGGTAACAGAAGTGAAAAACTCTCTCCGCGGCAACTATCAGCGCAAACTTCAACAGATTTGGTCATCGGAACTGTGGGGGAAGAACAAAGGTGCTGCAACAAATATGCTTGCCGTTCCAATCTCACTCTACTCGTTTGGAGTAGTGCAGTGGACTTGGGAGGAGCTGTATCAACTCGACGTAAAGAACCGAAAAATGATGCATCTCTATAGGAGTTTGCATTCCAAATTGTCCGTTCCACGGTTGTACTTCCCCCGACAACAGGGAGACCGTGTATTTTTGAGTTTGGAGTGTCTACATGACAGAATGGTACTGGATACAGCCTGTAAAGTCGTCAGGAGTTCGGATCCCCTTCTCTGCATGGTCCGTGACCATGAGAGAGCAGGAATTGGAGCATTTCTCTTTAGGGCAGCTGCCCGAGCAGCTGATGAACGAGGTGACACAACTCTATCACCTACTTGGAACCTGTTTAGCAAAAGCTCAGATAAAAGCCGCAGAGATCACCTTACTTCTGCGGGAACACAAGGATAAGAAAATGCATGGGGTCTTCTTCAATAACATTGGAGACCTTGGCTTATCAAAGCGCCTGACCTTCGCTTTTCTCAGGTCGAGTGGGCTGAAGTCGGAAACTGAGGGGTTCATCATGGCTTGCCAGGATGGTTCCTTCAACACCTTAGCCTACCGCAGTCGCATGATGGGTATAGAGGTTCCTGACACAATGTGCAGGACCTGCCGCGAGGCGCCCGAGACCCTAATGCACTTGATATCAGCATGTCCAGCATATGCGGTCTCGGCCTATATCCATCGACATAACGCGGCCCTAAGAATGCTATATTATCATCTACGACACTCTTACGGTATTGACGAGACACCGGTATTGCCCTACGCTCCGGGGGATATTGAATCCGTTGTGGGAAACGAGAAGTGCCGAATTTATTGAAACTATTCGTTCTCCACCTTCAGGCTCATACAAGCTAATTAGCCTGATGTGGTCCTTTTCGACCACCAGAGCAAAACGATATTTGTCGTGAAGTTTTCAGCTCCTGGCGAGACGAATATCGTAAGAAAAAAAGAAGGAAATACGGATGAAATATCGAGATTTTCTCTTCGAATTCCGCAGACTCTATCCAGATCACTCTGTCAAGATGGTTTTGAATATTAATAGAAGGACCATAATTTGTATTGAACGTGGAGGACGACATACCGAAATGTAGGTATAAGTGTTTAACAACCTCATTTAGATCCATAAGTAATTTTCTGTACACAAATTTTATGTACACATATTTTGTTGAGCTTGGAGAAAGGTTGATTGATTTCGAGATAATTCGATTAGTTGGATCTATTTATTGTAAGAAGATATTTTTTCAACTTTCGTTTGAAGCTTCCTAATGGCAGAGGTTTATATTCAATGGGTATCCGATTATATGACTAGGCAATATGGGAAGTGAAAGATCCGCGAAATGGAGAAGTTTCGTGCTGTGGTATTGTTAAGTGTATCCTGAATCTCAAGTTAGGATGTGTGTACGTCTGTGCTAAAGGATATTTTTTCGAAAAGATAGGAGGGTTTTTAGTTTCAAGGAGTTTTTGAAAAAATGTTGCAGAATGAAATGTTCGTCTGGATTCCATTCCAACATCTCAACCAATCATATTAATGATTGGTTGAGATGTTGAGGCATTCTAAATAATCAGGAATATATTAATTCTTCATGGATGGTAGAAGAGCCTACAAATGAACTAAACTCGGTGGGATTTTGATCCAATAACTTGAACGTAGTTCGATGTGGTTGCCGTCTTTCGGGACACAAGTTTGAATACATTTCCGATGTCCTAACACTGTTTCTATCGCATCTGTAATAAATTTGTATCATATCTCTTTTTTTTCTTCATTCATGAAAGCCGTTTTTCGCCAAAACTTCAATGACTCGTACAATAATAAAATGTCATTGAGTGTAAACAAATTGAAAGTCAAATTTAGGAACATAAAAGTCAAAGCCAATTATGATAAGAAGTATTTTTTTTCAATATCTTCAATTTCTCTAAAAAGAATGATAACTTATGATACATCATTGGAAAGGTAAAATCTGGTTCTATTCAAAACAGAAAGAATTCAATATAGTGCCCACAAGAAAAAATGATGGCCGAAAGATAAAACGTCGGATAGGATATCTAAAAATACCATTATGTAGCAAGGAAAAAGTGGCAATGTGGAAGTGCAATTCATTTTCGAATCCTTCAAAAAATGAAGCCAGAAAAAAATAAAAACCATTTACCGAACTTTCTGTTTTTCCAGATATCTCCGGATATACTCGGAATTTCAGAACTTTCCCAACGGCACATTGTTAGTAAGGTAAATGCGCAACTTTGTCCCAATTCAACTATCTTCGTATCTCTCATAGTTTCCGAGATCCCAATGGTGAGGATCGAATTAGAACCACCCTGTATATGTACTCAAATTCGTACAAAAATATTTTTTCCATTTCTGAACATCTAGAAAAATTGTCATCAAAAATAAGATCCTTCAAAGGATTCACGCTGAAAAAATACGCTGTAAGGATCAGTCGCATCTTAAAAGAACATCTGATCAAATATTGTCGCACAAAAAGAGACAAACTATTTCTGGATTGGAACGCTCAGAAATAGAAGTGTTGAAATAGTAAATAGATATACGTGGGCCGTCGACTTGTTTGTTTTGTAAATTGGACCACTCAAATGATACTCTGTCGAGATTTGGAATATGATAATGAGAGCGGAATCACAGCTGATGCGATTATCAAGTTGAGATGCTCATTAGTGTTATTATAAATAGACTGCTCGATTTCGAAACTTGTCACAATTAAATTGGCATGAACTTGGATTCTGTTGCAATGTATTTAAAGATCATTTGAATCATAATAATAGATATCTCATTGAGATGAACATATTTTTTTCGATAAGTTTATGTACGAGAGACATATGAAATGGATTGGTTTCAAGATGTCTATCATATTGTTACAATTTTGGGTTGGGGGTTGCTTAGTGTAAACTAAGGGCCATCATTTCTTCTCTCTACCTCTGTAAATTCTCTCGTTGAGCCTCCATGAAATCATTCTTCATCAGGTTAACCTTTTCTAACGGAGTCGGTACAAACCCTTGTGAAACAAATCCAATTTTTCCACTTTTGGCTGTCTGAGGGTTTTAAAATTTAGTGTAAAAATGTCCAAGCTTCCTCGTACTGTCCATGTTTTCATTTTAGTAGTCTGGAAGTAGTTGTGGAACTTCTGAAAGCAGCATTCAATTTTGTTTTTACATCTTCAAAAGTAATACATTCGCTCTCAATTGTCTAGAGTCTAGAGCAGCTCCTTGAAGGAAGCAGGGAACTTGCAGAAATGTTCTTTATCTGACCAATGATTCGCCTTTGTAGCTCTATCGAATTTTTTAAAAAAATCTTCCACGTTCTCATTTGGCTTGCCTGTGATCGTGTTCGGTGCAACCAAAGTCAAAGCTTCTTCTAGTGACATCTGGGTTTCTCGTTCTGTGCTTTGGAATTCTTCGTTTTCACTTCAAAGGGTGATATAACCACTTTAGAACCGGAGTTTTTAGCGTCGAAGTTCAGTTAACATCAAGTTAACCAGATTTTATACAACTTTGTTTTGGGGGTTGCTCAGGGGTAGCCTTAGTAGGAAAACACCATGAGGATACTCAAGTTCTAGGCTTATTGCCTAGGAGTTGTACATGGGGAGCCTTCCCCAATCAGGTCTTACTAACACCTATCTCATGGTACATGTTAACATCATCAAAATTGTCAAGTCGGTCCCCTCTCGGTCCGTACGCCTCGTGTTGGTCATAGTGGCATTACGTCGACGCACCGCTGCTAAACTGAGAGCGTAGGCCGTCATCTCGCAACAATATGAACCTGTACATCAAGTACAAAAAACTTCATTTGCCAATATTTGAATAGGTGCACAAGATTATTGCTGAAAGATTGATACTTACTGACCAAGCGGGTAGTTGTAGTTCCAATCAATTTCGTCAAATGTTTCTACAAATACAAACTAAGTAGAGAAAAGTATCTTCTGTATAATTCAGTGTCCATATAGAAGTATTTGTTTCGAAAGAATTTTTTTCTCTCGTGTAATTCAATGTTTATATGAAAGTAGCTGTTCCAGGAGAACTTTCTTTCAGTTTGTGTCTGAAAGTTACTTCTTTGCATGATCCATGTATAGAGTTACTTATTTTCAAATTGATTACTTCCTTCCTTTCTCTGGAAGATTCCCTCATCCTTTTTTTGTATCAAGATGGAGTAGTAGAAAGCCAAAAACTTTCTTTCCCAAAAGAGTATTTTCCATTCCACAGGTCTTTATATTCGAAAGGATTCAGAATATTTTGGGATGTTCATGATTGTTGTGGAATATTCGGAAATAGTCCCTGTAGTTGTATATTGTGATAGCTAGCTCTTCATCCCTCATCTAAGAAGATGTCCATTTTCACGTGGAAAGCGTGATTTTGATTATATCGAAGAATGAAGCTATGCCCTCTAGGAAGCTCTGGAAGAGTCCAAAAATGTATTCAAGAGTGTTTCATAATACTTCACAGCATTCAACGACATTCCAGAATAGTCTGGAATTGTAAACATTCCAGAAATATGAGTATATGAGTATGAAGCAAATACTCAATCTTTCATGGAAAATTGTATGGAAGTTTGCTTGGCAGCAAGACTCCTGTTAAACTGACATGTTTTTTTAAATGGTATATTTTGACGCACCCTGTACTCTTCGACGCCATGTTTTCTCCTTTAAATAATGTATTTTGAGACATACCGTACACAGTCGTATTCCTAACCCTTCATTTTCAAACCATCCATTCAAACTCCATCCATAAACAATGATTTATTGTACAACTGGCAACACCTGCTTTCACTAGCAACCGGTAAAACCTCGATACCATCTCCATCTCTCTTTACATCGATTACGTCACACGCGTCTCTCGCTCTAATACACACATACACATATTTACATGAAATATTAATTATGTCCCAAATCTAAGTATATTGCCCTATCTTCAACAAGATAATAACGATTACATTCTACGGAAATAAAAAAAAATGCTGTCAAGTATAATGAATAAGTCAATTTCGGTCCCGACAAAACTAACACTATAAATACCCAACATTCGCAGTTACCTTCAATATCTTACGTTGGTGTAGAGGCTAAGGACAATGTCTACCGCGCGGACGATCCAGGTTCGAATCTCATAACTTTAAACTTTTTTTAATTAAAATCACGTGACTGAAGGGGGCCTGAGCGGTGATGCGGAATCCCAAGGGGGCTGAGAGCGGAGTACTAAGGGAGCTGATAGGTTAGGTGGAGTACCAACGGGGCCGAGGGGAGGAGTTCCACACTTGAATCGCTACGATACTCGTTCCATCCAGTGTCGATGACGTTTCCCCCACTCCTGTCTGAACCAAAAATTGCAAAAAGTTTAACTACATAAGAAAATACATGGGATTTTGCGCTCGTTCCCGCCTTGTTCATCTACTCATACAGTTAGACAAACGTTAAAGGCGACATATTTTTAGAGTCAGGTGAATCCAATTATTCAGCCACAATTAGTTGCAGAATAATAGTCATTTAGTAGATTGTATATGGGTTTATTTGCTTCTAACGATTGGAATGTACAATACTGATATATCTACTTTCTGATGGAATCCAATATCCATTTCATATACGAGGAAACTCTGGTATAAACAGCTGGGCCTCGGCCGCATCTTGCGAGACCATAAGAAACGATACCAAATACGTACGTTTTTAGATTGTGGTCGCTTTCATATTCTTTCGACATCGGACCACCAGAATCACCCCCACATGAGTCACTTCCTGAAAATGCGAAACAAAAGTAGTTGAAAAAATTAGCACCGTAGATATAATCACTGGTGCTAGGCAGTGCATTATTAAACTCATATATTCCCTTGAAGAATAAAACTAGTTGAAACCGGAGCCCAACAACAAATCAGTCGTGATTCAACGCCTGAGCTGAATCATAAATGTTTTCTTTTGGGCTCTATCTCCAACTTATATTACAGTGAGATCTGTGGACAAAGACAGAGGACGAATTTCATTCGACAGTCAATGCAGAAGCTTGGCTTCGCAATGGACCTTGAGGAGCGCCGTTTATCACTGATTTCCGATGATTGAGATCCTAAATATGACATTCCCATTTAGAGAAAAGCCCATGCTCACTCATAGATACTATATTTATCACATCAAAGAGATTCTTCAATCTCCAAATGACAAGTTACTGAATCTATTGATAGAAGATTCGACGTTCATTTTATTCAACTATCAACTCCCGTTGAGAAAACTTATTTATATTTTCAAAATACTTATCAACTTACCACTTGGGAATCCTGCGCAATACTGATTCGCTGTTAATAGGCTCTTCTTGAATCTCTTCTCACATTCGGTTCTTTCGATGACAGGTATGAAAGCATTCATCAAATGTGGGGAGTTGAAGGCGTGTTTATGGCTCATTTGACCCCATCCCGCAATTTTTACTTCTTTTCCTACCAAATCAATATTGAGAAGTTCACCTCGTGGTAGACAAACTGGCGTTACAAAGTCTGAAATTGATGTTGAACAGAAATAATAGAGAGAAATGTAGAAGTTCCATCGCAAAACAGCTTCTTCAAGAGTATACGATATTGATATATGTGTTGGACTCCCACAATAAAGTTCTGGTAACATTTTTTTTCTGTATACCCAATTTCATGCTTTCTATGAACATAACATAATATGTATCTTCCTCTTGGGAGATATAGAAATTTTGAGTATGTTATACAGCTTTATATTGACTACATGAGAAATATTTATAAGATGAAACGATTGATAGAAGTATTTTGCTTCAGAAGCTGAGAGAAGATATGGGATTTAGGGGTTGGTTTATGAATGGATAAGCAATTATTTATCAAATAGGGAACAGAGAGTACGTGTGAATGATTATTTCTCATCATATATAACACAAATCGCATAGGAGCGCCACAAGGTAGTGTGCTTGGTCCCCTATTATTCATTTTATATCTGAATGATATTCAATTATTTACAGTCTATGAGTTCATCAACTTATTTGCGGATGGTACCTTATTGGCCTGTACTGGAGTAAATTTAGAAGAGACTGTTGGCAGAATGAATAAAGTTCTAGAATAGAAAAATATTTGAAAACCAATAAAATGAAACCTAACGTTAAAAAAACAAAAGTAATGATAATTTCTACTGAATTAAAATATAATCGAATAAATACAAACAACATAAATATAAAAATTGAAGATGAACGTATAGAAATAGTAACATCAGTGAAGTATTTGGGATTTCAACTTGATAATTGCTCATCATTCGACGACCACTTCAAATATATTGAAAAAAAGATTGCAAAAAAATTATATTTTTTCTCAAGAATCGCCAAAAACTTATCAACAGATACAAAAAATTTTGGTATATAAATCAATAATCCAACCCCATTTTGACTACTGTGCATCTATTTCATTCTCTTTTAATTTGAACTGAGTTCAACAAACACAAAAACTACAAAATCGAGGAATGAGAATAATTTTAAAATGAAATAGGTATACACCAATTTCTACCATGCCATCTGCTCTACTGTGGCTCTCAGTATCCAAAAGATTATTCTATTGTTCCATGGTTTTCATTTATAAAATATTAAATAAAATGACCCCACCATACTTGCTATCATTAATAACTTTCAATAAGGATATTCATCACCAATCTACTAGGCACAACAGTCACATTCATATAAATAGAACAAATACAAGAAAAAGTATGAGTAGTTTATTTTTTGAAGGTTTTGTCCAATTCAATGATTTACCTGATTCAATTGAATCTACTCTATCATTAAAGATTTTCGGCTCTGCCGAACTCTAAAAACCTGATTCGGTCTCCAGCGGGGCAAGCACAAAGTATATGTTCTGCTGTTTCATCGGACAGGTGTAAGATTCTTGCCTTGATACCTGGATTGCCTGGAGAATGAAAATCTTCAGTTGAGAACCGAGCAGGAAAATATTGAAAGGAAATTGAAGGTAATTAAAGAAACAATTGAAGATATTCTTGAAATAAAATTACAAACTTTTCATATAACTAACGCTTATAGACTTGGGAAATCACAAAGTAAATCAAGGACAATTTTGGTGACGTTCCATTTACAATTGAGAAGAAAAGAAATTATAAGTAATTGCTCGAAACTTAAAAATACCGGAATATTCATAAGTGAAGATCTCATACCCAAAGATTTGGAGAACAGAAAAATTCTTGTAAATCACTTGAAGTTAGCAAAACTGAAAAAAAACTGCGGAATTAAGAGGAAATAAACTCATTGTGGATGCTGAAGATCTCACTACTCAAGAGGAACCTGATCTATCTTCTCACCACCTCCAAGAAAATCGTATAGTGCTCCTTCCACACCTACTCCCGAAGAGAAAGTAGAAGACGATAAAAACGACAGTTCTGATACTAATCCGCTAATTCCATTCAACCAAGGAAAGAATATTAAGAAGGCTGAAGAGAAATTACAAACAAACAAAGAAAAAAATTGTCGCTACGAAACGCGTTACATAATTACAACAGTGATACACCCAAAAAGCGACATACACGATCAGACAAAAGTGTTGAATGAAAGTTAATTTTTCAATTCTGAACATACATATTCCAAATTAAAATCAAATATTGTATTAGAAATGTGATTTTTCATAGTACCCTACAAACTTCAATGATCATGATTTTATTGTAACACCTCAATTTATTCCCAAATGTCATAAAAAACAAGAAATCAAATGCTTAAAGTATACCTGAAATATTTGTTACCCATGCGCAACTGTAGAAGTTTTTATGGGTTTCAGATATTTATTGGTTGAACACACAGACACCAGAAACTATATATATTTTATTTGACTGTATAATTTGATCAGCGAAATTTTCAATTACGTATGAAAACTATTTTTTATATAGCTATGTATTTTCTTATAAAATAAACCAACTCAATTAACGAATATAATAAACCCCTCACGCCCATGTACAAGGTTCTATCTTCAATGGGAATTCTCCCTCTTCATTTGACAATTAACTTATTATATTAATATTAATTTCATTGTGAATTTTGTATATTGATCAAATAGAGTTTTTATTATTATTATTTTGTTATACCCGCGACAACCTTCCCATATGAGGGTTTTTGCACATCACCTGACGATGCCTTAGATTCACCCGTGCAGGGCTTTTTCGCTTTGTGAATCATCATTTGATCGCAAACGTATGCTAACCTGTTCATGGGGGGTTTGTTCCTCCACCTGTTCCCCCACCTCAAGGAATTGGTGCAAGGTGGTTTCATAAGGTACCCCGCTCTTAAGGAGACTACTCAGGCGTTTCCTGGCTACACCACCACACCTTTTTTTAGGTTCAGCTATTGGATCAAGAGTTGGAGAGTTGAGAAGCTCTCGTTCCTGATCTAAATTTACAGGGAGGTCCGTTGGAGTCGTAAGCTTGACATCCATCTCCTCTGTAGACTCGGCGTCAGAAAGAATTTATGAGTTAACTCCACTCATAAAAGTCCCACTAGTAGCTAAGGAAAGAAGGTCAGTCACGGCAGAGCTCCGCATTACCGTGACAAGGCGATGCTACGACGAGACGGCGCCCGGTATCTCGAAGGTTCCGTAGTGACAGCTGATAGGCTCAGTGTCATTCATGCTCTCGGCATGGATACACACCTTGGGATTAAGCCATCGTTGGGATGCCATTCAGTTAGGGAATAATAGAACCATGATTGACGTGATTGTGCCAAGACATATTGGTGTCTATTTTAACTTCCAACAAAGTTATCGAAGAAGAAAACGGAATTATCTGTCCTGGCATTATTATATCCGGTTTGGAGACATTTCTGGTTGAACCTGGTCCTCTAGATCCCCTTCAGATATGCACTCTCGGGCTCTCGGTGGAGATGTATATCTACAGCTGATGTCCTGGAATCCAAATGAAATGAAGAGACAAGTTTACTGTTATCAGCAGAGCAATATGTTGAATTCTTGATGTACAATATTATGAAGCAACCTAGACTACAGACCTTCATAATAATGTCGAGAATAGCTAGACTGCAGCAGGAAAGAACTACGTTGTCCAACGTT
Organism: Leptinotarsa decemlineata; assembly: GCF_025532065.1. Taxonomy (NCBI): domain Eukaryota; kingdom Metazoa; phylum Arthropoda; class Insecta; order Coleoptera; family Chrysomelidae; genus Leptinotarsa; species Leptinotarsa decemlineata. The sequence continues at coordinate 962,207 of NW_027412556.1, read as the reverse complement.
GTCCAATAGGTCTGAATTATCGTATGAAGACATTTGGAGTCTTTGGAGTCAATAGTTGCAGACTTTCACTATTCCCATTTGACCTAAATGATAATAATTAATCACCGAATGAACTTATTAGCTTCGTGAAAAAGCTGGACTTTGAACTGATGTGATTCAGAGAGAATCCATGCTGATTTCTGTAGAGCCACTCGCTTGAAATATATTTATGAAGAATAAGTGTCAAAGACCTCTCAACTCTCAGGTGAATACGAGAACATTCACAGATTACTTGTGATGATAATTGATGCTGGTGATTAATAGTGTTTTTCATTATGTCTCCCCCTTTCCTTGTTCTCTCTCTCTATCTGTCTCGCTATCTATGTAGGCCTCACCGTTCAATATTGCTGGTCTTCGTAGTTGGATCAACATAATGTCATTTTTTAAGTCACTTGGAGAATATTTGTAGTGCTTGATAAAATTTCCTACTCGTATGTCTTGGGGAGGGGGTGCACATCCTTTGAAATCACAGTTTTGTGTTCTATCCTCAGAATTTTCTCCAAGTCTAACCTGAAATTGAATCAGATAGTTTAGGACTCACACTGTTAACGGGATTCAGAATGAATTGAAAACGGTATATTTCCTAGAAGCAATCAAATTTGGGCATGAAAACCTTTAGTCTTTCTAATCATCTATCTTTTTTTCTTTCAGATAATAATTTCTGGAAATTTCTGGAAAATTTCAAGGATTCATCTTTGGAGCAGATTCGACAATCTGATAGTCTGTGAATTCTAATTATAAATTACAGTCGGTTCTACTCACACGTTAATATTTTTATTGTAGCAGTGAGCAGCAGATAAAACATAGAATCTACTAATCAAAGCACCGCCACAGAAAAATTCCAAAATTCGGCCAAACCTAGTTGTGAGTTTCCTGCCTATTCTAGCCATCCATGGTAATTCTCCCAGAGCAGCTCTATGCCCACCTATTATTCTATGTTTCAGCAGTGTCCTTGTTTCCCCACATGAATTTGTTGGAACGTATATCCATGATTTGTGGTTGTCAATCTCGTTTTGTGCGACTGAAAACTCATAAAATTTCATAAACTCCTCGAGGATGATGATTCTGATAAAAAATATTACTAGTTCTTATTGATCCTGAGAAATATATTCAACGTTATCAATATTTTATTAAACACCATTCTGGAATTATAGCTTGGGGTAGTACAACAAAAATATTTGAAAATGTATCAACACAATTGTCAAGTATATGCGGCTTTTGCACCTTTTCACTCGTCAATGTTTGTTTGTATTTTTTTGCCCAAAGACAACACCGCAATCATGCCTCAGCTACCGTATTCACCAGTTTTGGCCCCCTTCGACTTTTTTCTGTTCCCATGAAAGGACGACCAAATTGCTGGGAGAGCTTTGAAGGGGACAAAATATAAATCAATGAATTGATTTATATTTTTTGAAAAAATTGAAAATTCACCTTATTTTTTGAACAGACAACGTACGTTAACACTAATCGCTCTGGAATCATTTAAATGATCTAACATCAATGTAATAGAACATCAAGGACCCACAAATGCTTTGAATATAAAGTTTATTCAACTTTATATTTATATTCAATGTAGCCACACTTCATATGTAATGGTTATAAAATGATTAATATAATTCCAAAAGGAATTGATAATTTGAGGTTGGCAATATTCAAAAAAATTGGTACAATTGGATATAAATATTCTCACATTGAGTTATTTCAGAAGATGATTATTCAATGTTCTTACAGGAATGATTTTACAAAATATTATTTCAAATGTGATATTTGATTCAATGACATTTTGAGATAAAATTTGTCTGTTTCTTGCGTTTCCCGCGAACTCTAGAGTTACGGAAATGATGAAGAAAAACATTACAAAGAATATTTCAGAAATCTTCAAGAGAACGATTTTGTTGGAGTCAATTACTTCTGTATTTTCTTCAATGCTATTGTTTTAGCAATTGACAACATTTCATAAGTCCAATTTCAGATTTAACAGCTACACCATTTGTACAAATGATAATAAAATGGTATCGATCAATATTTTTATTCCATTGAAGTAGTAGTTTTTTATCTTACCTGTTTTGTGACTTTTGGAATGTTAAATTACAAACCAGCTACTATACCATTCATCCAATCAAGTCATGATAATGAGAAGCTACTGAATTTTACATTTCATCTTCAATAAGTACGTGAAAACTATTTTTTTTCAGCACTGTTGAAACTGACATACCTATCCAATAGGGTACTGTAGCAAAATTAATTCAGTAAACTGATTCATGAAAACAAATCACGATAAAAATAAGAATTTCAAGGATATTTGCAATCAATCTAATTTACCAACACTATCGGATTAGTTGCCTACTAATTACCCATGATTGATGTGGAAAATGTGTGACTTTCTATATAAGCAATTCCAAAGTAAATCCACGTTTGTAATATTTCCAATTTGTAACGTTCGAAGTCTTTATTATCAACGAATCTGTTCATTTCCCAGAAGTAACCAACGACTTATCTCAATATTCAGTACTTTTAAAACGTGTAGCAATTGAATACATACCACAAAATCCAACTGTGTAGACAAAAATAACAACAAAAACTGTTTTGCAAAACATTTTCATAAGCTTAGTTTTACGTTCATATTCCACGTCTCTCAAACTTAATTGAAATTTATCAGTATAGGAAATTAATGTCTCCATAAAAAAGCAGATATTGTTTCACGTAGTGATAAAAATATTGTTTTTTGAAATAGGATATAAAAGTAAAAGCTAAACTCGTTTTCAATTCAATTCAAATGAGATCAGTAAAATTCCGGTCACGAATGACCTATATAAGTATATAGATATCTTTTTTAATTATTAAGATAATTCTACAACAAAATATGACTTGAACATTTGAAATAGTCTAAAATATACGTTTTCCAAAATGTAGAAAAAAAAACAGTGTCAACTATAGTATTTATCTTCAAAAATTACTCTGAGTTATAAAAATAATTGTTTATCAAAAAGCACTTGAGCTGATATTCAATGTGAAACAGTTCACTATGAAAATGTGAACGTAAAATATAGGGTTTTTTGTGTCATTTGGCAATACAGTGAAATTCACAGTGAAAACACATTTTTGAAAACATTCGTGACCTTGAGAAAAACTTATGGAAATGATTCAAAAAGTAAACGTAAACATATTTTTCTGTATACGTTGAGAAATTGTATCACGTTTCAATAAACATAATAAAAGCTGAATCATACTTACGTCTCTGAAAGAATTACGAAATTTGATGACTATTTTCCTATTATTTTCAATGATTTCATGAAGATAAGTTTTGGCAGAGTATTTGATCTGTTGAAGAGGAATCCAAGTCCAGTACTTTCCTTTGCTAGAGTTTTTGACTTCATTTGGGAAGTCGTCAGATTCTATTCCTTCCATTTTACCATTATGGAACATATTTATGATGTTCTATGTTCCACCATTCCACTTAATATTTCAATCAAGAAAAAAATGTATATTTAATGTCCCGTAAAAAACGTTATTATGTTTAGATATTATTCAAAAATGATTTCTGTGATTATCTCATTACAAACGTACTATATGGCTGAAAATTAAAAAGTAAAAGATTTCAATCCAAATTACTCCACGACGTTTCGATTGTTAGTATTCACAATCGTCTTCAGGTGATAACTGGACTTATTTCTCCGAGATCTGACTATTTATAGGTCATTGGGGTGCTTCTACCTATCCCCTCTTCTTTCTTTCCGCTTCATCGATTTTAGTGGGAGCTGACCGTTTGGCGGGATTTGGTCGTGTTCCGCTTGATTATAGGTTTCCTTATGTTGCGTATCTCCACGCTAGGTTGGCTAAATGCGTTGTTGGACAACATATATGCGGCTGCGTTGTTCCTCCTTGTGGATGATTTCATCTTGAGCCCACTTGATGTTGTGTTGATGGGTCCAAACATGCTCTGCTATTCCTGATTTGCTGGTTTCTCTCCGCTGCACACTGGGGCCAAATATACCAATTGTTGGCAGGAACTCCAAAAAGGAAAACAAGCAATCGGAGTCAAATAACACGATTGTAAAGTTGAATAGTGTCTGCATGCGACAGAATACGCATTGTAGCCCAGATCTAGCAGGCGTTCTGTTCAACTTGATTTGACGTTAGCTATTTTTGCAGCTGTGTAAGTTGTCAAACTATTTCATTGTGAATTTGTGTTGTTAGAACTTTGGTATGTTCATTATTAAAAATTTTATTTCAACATGGAGTGTTTATACACAGGTTAGTCTATTGACTCATGATAATAATGTGTTTGATATGCAAGCAATTTCGAAAGTATTACCAAAATCACTAAGAGGATAATTTTTTTTTGATAGTTCAAAGTTCAAATATGATTTTAGTTGTTGTTGTTGTCATGTTTCCAATTATCATTTTAGAATGATCTTTGTAGCATGTAATCACATGATAACAAAAAAAATGTTGCACGAATTTACTCTATTTGAAGAAAATATCCTTTAAAATTAACAATACCAATTGTCAATTTGAGAAATATCGGTTTTTGTTATTTCTAGGAGCGGGTTCCTCAGAAATATGTATAACTAGGGAATTATTCAATACAATGAATGAATGAATGGTTCTGGTTACAAAATTAGAAGAGCGAGTGAACGCCTTGAGAAATTTTCTCGAAATGAGTACAAAGTGTCCAAAACAAGGTTTATCTGCACTTCATAAAAAAAATTTCCTTCTTTGCCCTGGATTTCAAGGAAAGATGGCGGAGATCTAATTGAATTCATGACAGATTTGTTATGAAAAATGAAAACTGGCTGAATACGTCAATGAGTTTTCCAAATTTTATCATTTCATCTAAGAAAGCAGGTAGTCCTCAAATTACTTCCAGCGCATCATCAGAGAGAACAAAACGCCAAAAAAAATTATCATTCGCCTCTCATATGAGTTTGCGATGTTCTGGACAAGTTGCAGCAGCAAGTGTGGTGAAGGATGTCACTCAAACAACTCCAAGGCGAGGGAAGAAGTATAAAACTGCTTTCAAGTCTTATAGTGTACCCAAAAAGCAATAACTCACAGGAGCAGAGGCTCTGGCTTTGTATGTTGAAGCCCAACTGACAAGACACCAATATAATATAATAAGAGAGCAAGATGATGAGAGATTTTATTCCTATAAGAAGATCCAAGCGGTGAAAAAGGAATGTTATCCTAATAAAAGCAGCATTTCAGTATAAAACAATGCAGTATATAACAGAGACCTGCCACAGACATGCAAGCTCTTCATCAAACACTTCAGCCTCCTGGATGCTCAGCACGTAGTTAGAGAGAAGAGACAAGACCAATTAGAAATTGATTTTGTTCGAGGATGATCAGGACAAGCAGAATATAAACAAAATTTCGACAGTGATCTGAATGCCAGAGATGCAAATATTTCAATTTCCTCTCTTGTACCTATTAGACTGATATCGGAAAAAACCTCAGAACAACAGGAAATTATTGTTTGACAGAACACAAGAAGTTCCTCTACACGGTATTGTGGACCAATAAGATTTCAGTTCCAGCATGAAACCCAAGAATTATCCAGACGGGAAAGAGAATATATAGATGCACAAATATAGCAATTGCGACCACTGATATATGAATTCAATAACACCCATATTGGGGTAAATTTCAAATTGCTACTCACAATGGTTGACGACAAGGTGTGTCATGCACTCACGGAAACTACATCAACACAAAGATGTTTTATCTATGGTCTCATATGCAAAGATTTCAATAATATTGAAAAAATCTCCTTTGCAACCGAACTGGACACAACTAGATTGGAATTTGGCCTATCTGTGCTTCATGCATGGATACGGTTTTTCGAATGTCTGCTACACCTTGCATATAAACAACCGTTGAAGATTTGGCAAGCCCGTGGAGAGAAAAACGAGCAAATTTCAGCGACTACAAAAAAAGATATCCTAAATCAGTTCCGACATGAGTTAGGTCTATTGCAAGCGCGCTTTTTCAATAATCCAGATATATCAGCAAAAATAACTGGTGTTAACATTGATATAAAACGCTTCAAAATAATTCTACAAACCATATCAAGTGGATATGAAATAAATATGGAGAGCTATCAAGTGTATGCTCTAGAAACGGTAACAGTTTATTGAAGAGTATCCATGGTACCCGATGCCACCAGTATTATAGATCATGCTATACTTCCAATAGGCCAACTGAGCGAAGAAGCCCAAGAAGCCCGCAACAAAGATTTCAAGAGGTATCGCAAGTATTATTCTCGCAAGATATCACGTACTGCAACGAACGAAAATGTCCTTCACTTCCTCCTCGTAAAATCTGATCCTTTCATCACCAGCATGAGAAAAATACCCAAGAAGAAAGCAGTGTCGCCCGAAAAAGATATATTGTCTTCAGTGAAGGAACCAGACGTGGGTATCTCACAAGATAGCGACAGCAGCGAATCATTGATGAGTAGTAATTTCGGCGAATCGCTATGAATATGAATATTTGTGTGAAATGAACAATTTGACCCTTCATTGACAACATGCAAATAACAAATACCAATCTAGCACCACTTTCCAACGTGACATTCTTCCCGAAAAACATGAAAAAACAATAGAATCATTTCTGCCAACAATTAGTATTTTTGACTCCACTGTGCGCTGTGTGTGTTTCTTGTGCTCGGCAATACGCACTTTCAATGGCCTCTTAGTTTCACCAATATAGGATTTTCCGCACTCCCAGGGTATTCGGTGAATGCAATTCTTGGAATCGCAGTCCGCGTTTTGTGGCCTCTTTTTCGTGGGGCTGCTATGGATAGTGTTTCCAGATCTGGAGCAGATTCTAATATTATACTTGGACCCAATCCTTCTCATCCTTGCAGACAATCCTCTGATGTAGGCAAGTACAAGAACTGGTTGTGGCGGCTTCTTTTCCTTGTGGAGTTCTTGCTGTCTTCTAGCTAAAGCCTGTTCTACCATCGCTCTGGAGTAACCATTCCGTTGAAGATCGTTTTTTATGATGCCTAGTTCCTTTTCGAGACCTTCCTAGATTTTTTCAGGGATTTCAATTCGATTACATATTACATAGCGTTATTGGAGCGTTTGAAGCCCGAAATTGTAAATAAACGACCGCATATAACGGGGAAAAAATGTTTCATCTAGACAGCGCACAGTGTCACAAGTCAATCAAAACAATGGTAAAACTATATGAATTGAACTTAGATTTGCTCTCACATCCACGGTATTCTCCAGATTTGGCTCCCATCGACTAATGGCTGTTCGCTCTCAAAAAATGCTGACCGGTAAGAAGTTTCGCTCCAATGGAGAGGATGTCACTTGAACTGAGGCATTCTTTGAGGCAAAAGATAAATCGTTCTTCGAAAATGGTATCTATTGAAATGTTAGGGTGGCACTGAAACAATTGTGGAGGTAACTTTGACGAATAAAGCTGATTTTGAACAACAAAAAAACGCGTTTTATTCCTGAGAAGATATTGTTATCTTAGTTAACTAGTGTAGTGACCCAATAATTTTTTTGAAAAAAGATTGGTTGTGTAACATGATCAATGTTCCCTTAAAAAAACAAGAAAACAATTGTTTTTTCAAGAAAAAATGGATCCTGCTACCCAACCAACCTTTTTTCAGATTGTTATCTCACTTTTTTGTATTTTTATGAATTATTTCGTTGAATTCATTATCATTCATGTGCTTGGTTTAGGATGTTTGGGTTTGGGCTTTGAATTAATTTTTTTTTTATTCGCTCGGTCCCGGAATCTCAATATTTCAAGCAGTTCCACTTTCTTTATTCATTTCGAAACCTTCCATCTCTTGTGGTATTTCCTTTCCCTCATATAGTTTCATTAAATATTCAGGAATGAGTATTCATTGAGTTGAATTTACTTTGCAGAATTTTTCTTGATTGCAATAATGTTATTGGGCAGAATTCCAGAAGTATAGAGTCTCCAAGAGTATTCTATTTGAGGGTTCACTCTCCATTCATTCGAGGCCGACATTGTACTATTGATTCGACCGAAATGCAAATTCACTGTTCATTATCTCATTTCATACCAGTGTAATTATACCGAAACTGGGTTGGATTATGCAGCGGAAAAAGCTTTGCAAATGTGAATTTGCAGCCGTACTGAAAGCTTTATCGTTGTTAGCACAGAACAGCCAAGTGGACTCAACTACCGGAACATTACTGGTGGGAAATATTGTTGAAAGTAGAGCTTAAACTCGATACAAATCCCTCTGAAGGGTTTTTAGAGAGGTAGAGAGATTTCGTACACAGTCCTGGCATCAGCAAATAACTCATATCAATACACAAGATTTAGTGAGAAAACCAAGAGAAGTAAAAAAGTGTCGTTCAAATATAGCTAATGATAACTGGTACAATGATACAGATATTACAATAGAAGATGAGACTTACCATAAACATGAGATTTGACTGACATGCATTAAATACAATGGTGTACTGTTCAAAAAATACGATGAATGTTCAAGTTTCCCGGGCTCCAACCAATGAGCGATTTTTTCATTACACGCTTTATATTAACTTCACCTGTATGTATGTATATTTGTTTGTTTGTTTGCTTGGAACTCTCAAGCTCAGGATCTGTATTTGACAGAACTATCGACATCATTGCTTGATCTATTCGCGGGCAGATGGCGGTGTACGTAATCTCCTTGATATAATTTGAGCTCACTTCACATGTATTTCTTCATTTCAGCATTCAAAAATATAGCGATACGGAGAAATAGTGATGAAAAAGCAATTTTCATATGTAAACGCGCCCCTTTTATCCTCAGGGGGTGCCCCAGTTGGAATATTTGAAAATCTTTTCTTATTGCACATCTATAACAACAATCGACCCTACATATAAAATTTCAGCCTCTGAAAATATAGCGGTACAGAGAAACAGTGATAAAAAGGTGATTTTCATATGTAAACGCGTCGCTTTCATCCTCAAGGGGCGCCCCAGTTGGAATATTTGAAAGTCTTTTCGTATTGTACATCTACAACAACGATCGACCCCACATATAAAATTCAAGCCTCCAAAAATATAGCTGTACATAGAAACAGTGATAAAAAAGTGATTTTCATACATAAACACACCCCTTCCATCCCCATAGTGGCACCCCAGTTGGAATATTGGAAAACCCTTCCTTATTGCTTACCTACAAAAACAATCGACCCTACATATAAAATTTCAGCATCCAAAAATATAGCGATACGGAGAAATAGTGATGAAAAACGATTTCCGTATGTAAACGCTCCCCTTTCATCCTCAGGGGGAGCCCCAGTTGAAATATTCCAAAATCTTTTCTTATTGCACATCTACAACAACAATCGACCCTACATATAAAATTTCAGCCTCTAAAAGTATATCTGTACCGGGAAACAGTGATAAAAAGTGATTTTCATATGTAAACGCTCCCCATTCATCCCCATGGGGACGCCTCAGTTGATATATTTCAAAATCTTCTTTTATTGCACACCTACAAAAACAATCGACCCTACATATAAAATTTCAGCATCCAAAAATATACCGATACGGAGAAATAGTGATGAAAAACGATTTCCATATGTAAACGCTCCCCTTTCATCCTCAGGGGGAGCCCCAGTTGAAATATTCCAAAATCTTTTTTTATTGCACATCTACAATAACAATCGACCCTACATATAAAATTTCAGTCTCTAAAAGTATATCTGTACCGAGAAACAGTGATAAAAAGTGATTTTCATACGTAAACGCTCCCCTTTCATCCCCATGGGGACGCCTCAGTTGATATATTTCAGAATCTTCTTTTATTGCACACCTACAAAAACAATCGACCCTACATATAAAATTTCAGCATCCAAAAATATACCGATACGGAGAAATAGTGATGAAAAACGATTTCCATATGTAAACGCTCCCCTTTCATCCTCAGGGGGAGCCCCAGTTGGAATATTTCAAAATCTTTTCTTATTGCACATCTACAACAACGATCAACCCCACATATAAAATTCAAGCCTCCAAAAATATAGCTGTATATAGAAACAGTGATAAAAAAGTGATTTTCATACATAAACACACCCCTTTCATCCCCATAGTGGCGCCCCAGTTGAAATATTGGAAAATCCTTCCTTATTGTACACCTACAAAAACAATCGACCCTACATATAAAATTTCAGTATCCAAAAATATAGCGATACGGAGAAATAGTGATGAAAAACGATTTCCATATGTAAACGCTCCCCTTTTATTCTCAGGGAGAGCCCCAATTGAAATATTTCAAAATTTTTTCTTATTGCACATCTACAACAACAATCGACCCTACATATAAAATTTCAGCCTCTAAAAATATAGCGATACGGAGAAATAGTGATGATGTAAACGATTTTCATATGTAAACGCTCCCCTTTCATCCTCAAGGGGTGTCCCAGTTGGGATATTTTGAAATCTTGTACTTATTGCATATCTATAACAACAATCGACCCTACATATAAAATTTTAGCCTCTAAAAATATATCTTCACACGGAGAAACAGTGATAAAAAGTGATTTTCATATGTAAACGCTTCCCTTTCATTCCCATGGGGGCGCCTCAGTTGGAATATTTTAAAATCTTTTCCTATTGCACATCTACAACAACAATCGACCCTACATATAAAATTTCAGCCTCTAAAATATAGCTGTACGGAAAAACAGTGATAAAAAGTTATTTTCATATGTAAACCCACCCCTTTCATCCCCATGGGGCGCCCCAGTTGGAATATTGGAAAATCCTTCCCTATTGCACATCTACAACCACAATCGACCCTACATATAAAATTTCAGCATCCAAAAATATAGCGATACGGAGAAATATTGATGAAAAAGCGATTTTCATATGTAAACGCGCCCCTTTTATCCTCAGGGGGGCCCCAGTTGGAATATTTGAAAATCCTTCCTTATTGCACATCTACAACAACAATCGACCCTACATACAAAATTTCAGCCTTCAAAAATATAGCGGAACGGATAAACAGTGATAAAAAAGTCATTTTCATATGCAAATGGGCCCCTTCTACCCCCATGGGGGGTTCCACGGTTGGATTATTCGAAAATCCTTCCTTAGTGTGCATCTAAGACCTAAGAAGCATCTTTATACTAAATTTCAGATGCCTAGGACTTACCAGTACGGAGAAACAGAGATGAACTAGTGAGTGTCTTTCGCATTTATAGATTTATAGAAGTATAGGTTTTTCTTAGATTGTTTTCATTTCATCTCATCAGAATGAGTTTGTTTCATTCTCTCATCACCTCTGGAAAATTGCTAGGAAAATGCTCAATCAGATATGATTGATATGATTGATATATCTAGTGATTTCACTCTTCTCACGGATTATATAACAATAGTGGTGTACCGTAATGATAACTGTACTGACTGCCGCATTATGTGTATTGCTATAAGTTCTTCAAAGAATTCATCAGCACAAAACAAATAAGTACCCGGTCTAGAAAAAGAAAAATCACATTTGATTACCTTGAACTTTTCTAGTTTCCCGACTTCACCGACTATTCCCTTTGAAATGTTGCTCTTTCGATTCAAAGAAAAATCTCCTACGTCCGTGCCTCAAAGGAAAACTGCAGAGTTGTAACTCTCTTCACGTGAACCAGCGAAGTTTCGAATCGACAAAGTTCGAATATTAACCGGAGTCCATACTTTGGAGATTAGTTGTGTCGCTGGAGTACGACACAAGGCGTTGTACATGAGTAATGATGTTGTCAACCTCCTTGCAGGATATTCGGGATTGGAAAATGGAACTTTTGTTGCCACCGGCGGGTTCAAGATACTAGTTTCCTGGATACATTTTCGGTGGTGTAAAGAGTTTGTGAATGGATGAAATATTTCGATAGTTTGAAATTATAGTTGTCATACTTTCGTGTTTTCGTTGCTTGGTTACCAATTACATGGAAAATATCTTTATGATTCGCCATGATATTGAAACGACAACGCAGTTCATGAATACCTCCATTGATGTATTTACAATATATAATACAGGATTGATCCAAATTCTTGGGGTTCTTGTTGAATACTCTTCGTGAGCAAAACAATAGCAGAATCAATACTCCTGACCGCTACGGATTGGATGAATCGTACAGTCTACCTCGACTTGTGTTTGTAAACCTTTTGCTGGAAAAATCCTCACTTGTTTACTCTGTAGTAAATGTTCAGAAGAGAAAACGTATGTGAATTTCTGGAACTTCAACTAGCGTTTTCTAATATGAATAATAACCAGTCCGTGCAAATGTGCGCCAAACATGCGCCAAACTAACTGACTGTTATAGGAAAACAAGTATAGCTGAGGCACCAGTCAATCTAATAGTAACACTGATGATCTTCAAACATGACTCAACCTCTGACGGAAGCACCAAACTTTTACGAAGATTCGAAATAGATGAACACTTCAATCTAGCAGACCACAATTATATTCTTCATGCAGTCATTGTTCACTGTGGTTCTGGCATTGAATCTGGTCAATATTACGCATTGGTCAAACGGATTGGTTTAAGTTTCACGATAGTCGTGTCACGAAGTGTTCTGGTGATGCATTGAATTTACTGGAGCCTCTGGAGACAGTCTACATTTCGTTTTATGAAACAGAGGACATTGGCAGATCAAGATCATGTATTATGTATTTGATTATGTATATGATTATTTATCACAACGCAAAGAGGTAACCAAAATAAAGAATTTGGTGTCATCATCTCGCGATGTCATTTGTGGGGTACCTCAGGGGAGTGTTTTGGGACCTATATTATTTTTAATCTACCTGAATGATATAGATATCATCCATGGTTGTATCTGCCTTTTGGCAGACACTTTGTTATCAATTTCAGGAGATAATATAGAAACAGTAGCTGATCAAATGAATAATGACCTAAGAAATGTTTTAAAGTACATGAATCGCAATGAACTAAAACTCAACAAGTTCATACATACTTTTTTTTTAAATTGTCTCAGGAATACGTCACTTGAATATTTTAATGTACTCATGTTACACCTTATATAGAAATTGATTATCAAAAACCACAACATAAATATAATAAATATCATGAATATATTTTAGATCAAATTGCACGCTTATCACATGTTGGAAAATGATAAAAATGAACTGAAAACATGAGTTTTGTGTTCGATTCCAGTTTTCGTTGACGAACGGGATTATTGCAATGCATGGAACTTCTCAAATGTCCCATAATTAACGTTTAGTCCACGAGAACAAACAATCTAATATGCGGAATCTCCTCTTTGGCACGCTCTCAACTCATTTTCTTGCAATCTCACGTTTATTACGACCCCGAGGTGATTACAAATATATGCCGGAGATTCATAAATATTTTGATAGCTGCTAAGCTCCGGGAGTCACTGAAATCGTCCTTCGTAGTATTTCAAATATCATGAGAGATTATCTGGGGAATATAGATTTATTGTTCAGATCTGGAGCCATGTGACTCATAAGTCTGTCTGGTTGGCAACCCGGGCCTTCAGGAACCAACTCCTCATTCTGTAATTGATGGACATTATTCTCCAATGGTCATTGGGCGATTTTGGCGAAAGTTGAATTTATTTTTTTATGAGCTTTGCTTCGCTTTTATCAGTTGTGAAGGAAGATACAAATATTCGTATGAGTTGATCAATATACAGTACATTTCTTTAATGCACAACCTAAATAAGGTTTGTTAAGTTATTTTTGTCTATAAAAATGTCAAACAATGTCAGTGCGACAATGAATATCATTATTCAGTCAGAATATTCTCATTCAGTTTTCAGTTTTACTAGTAGAAAGGTACCACGTCAACAATTTCTAAAATTGCCAATTCTCGTCCATTGGAAGAAGAAATTGAAGCGATTTTTATTTACGGTGCGACGCGTAACTATCACGAGACCGAAAGGATTTTGAATGAAAGTTTTCCGAATCGTCCTATCTGTAGAAAATATTTTGAGGGGAGTGACACCAACCCTCACGTTTTCCGAGAAACCCAATAACCAGAAAAAATTAACGTTTGAACAGGAATATTGGGAAACCATATTGTAGGATCTCTATTTATTGATTAAAAATTCAACGGGGGAACTGTATTTGAATATGCTGGAAACTACTGTTGACCCCTCTCATCACTGAAATTGTCGAAGCGAATCCTAATGAAGTCGATATGGATATGGTATTCCAACAAGATGGAGCACCACCACATTACCCCAGACAAGTAGGAATCTATTTGGATACTACTTTTCCGGGCGTTGGATTGTCCGTCGAGGTCCTACAAAATGGCCAGCACGCTCGCCGGATTTGACACCTTTGGACTTTTTTATGGGGCTATTTGAAGCAAGAGGTGTACGAAACTGAACCTGCTTCAATATTGGATATACGGCAGAGAATAATAAATATTTGTAGAGATATTGACGTGGCTGTGTTCGAAATTGTTCGGCGGCGTGAAATATCGGATAGACTGTTCATATGTCAAGAAGTTCAAGGCAACCATTTCGAGCATCTTCTGAACTGACCTCAAGCTTATTACCTCGTATTATGTAGTTAAATATCAATGTATTCATCTTGAAAGTTTTATCTGTCAATTTCACTTCAAAATAAAGTATTCATATATTAATTTCATTATCCCAAATTTCAATTCTGGAGTTGACCCGTTCAAAAAATAAAAGGATGGCATTGAAGAACTGCACTGCATAAAAATGAAATGATATTTATGTCAAGTATGTAATTTAATCATTTCTGTTTAAAATCTGTTTTAAAATCTGTTTTTCCGTTAACCAGCTGTCGCCCCTACGAACGACAACCCTCAGAAGTCGAAACTTGTGCGAGCTAAGGATTAACGAGGTCTTACCTTTTAACGTGTGATTCCTAACACGTTCTGAAAGCAGAGATTTGATTTTTGGTACAGACGTAGACTTTCATGAGCCGCACTTTTCGCAACACTTACCCAGCTTACTGTGATCCTGGAAAATGCAAAATTCTCGATAGTTTGCTTCGCGTTGGAGACAGCGAATTAAGTTATTTGAAAAAGTTATTTTGAAATCGATTTCGACTCTTCGTACCGAGTTTTCAACCAAAATTAAAATTTTAATTTTTTTGTTACTTTCATGTCAGGTCCGATTTTCAATTAAAGGTTACGTATAAGGAGCTATATAATTGGAAATTATTATTTCATTGCATGTAAGTAAGTTAGACGAATTTTGAGAATTTTCTCAATTTTTGTTGAATATGATCGATTGCAAATTTGCTGATTTTGGATGGGAAATCAGTCATATATTTTGTGTTTCAACAGTTTTCTACTTGAGTCAGTGTCATGGAAACAAATGAACTATTAATACCCCAAATGTCAGTTTGAAAGTGAATGCGTCAAAAATAGTAACAAAATGCCCATCGAACGTCTCAATTTACGAGAAAAAATTGAAATAACAAAGTTACTTGGTGCTTGACAAAAAAGCTGACGAATATGAACAATTAGATTTCTGCTAGTGGTCCCAAGGAATATTTTCCATTACATTGGATTGGTTGAAATAGCTTATATGAACAACGGCCTCCTCGCTTTCCTGACATGCCTTCAAAGGATTTTCGCTTCTCGGGAACTGTCAAGAACAGGATTTACAAGTCTTAGCCACGAAATCAATAAGAACTTTGTGAGAGAATACGGCAAGTCTGTCGTGAAATAAGTATTCAAGGACTTAGGAAAGTGGTCAAATAATTGAAAATGGTATCAAAATTGAGGGCGGGCCAGTTGAGAGAGACAATATTTAGAACTGACTTTCAATATTTCATTTCCTGTGGAACTCACTTCATTAATTGTCATTTAATTTCGAGTAATAATCAAAATTTGAATTTTTTCATTATGAATACTAGGTTTTCCATCTCTATCTCTACATTATAATGAATTTACCTTTTCGTAGCTCCTTATTTGAAACTATTAATTGAAAATCAGACTTGAATATGGAAATTACAAAAAAATCTAGCATGTAGGATCAAAATTTATTCATGAGCAAATTTATCGAGTAACTTATTTCGATATCATCATCGCGAAGTAAAATAACGACATGATAAGTATCATGTCGTTGATTTCCTGAGTTGCCACCTTTATGATTTCATGGAACTTCAAAAACAAACTCAAACTTTGCATACAACAGAAAAAAGGATTTTTGAGGTGAATTTTTATATTGATTAGCTATTATTGAAAGGAACTTTTATAAGTAATTCGTTTATATTTGGTGGTTGGTGTCACTGAAGCATCACTTTTCAGAAGTACCCCTTCTAAATTATAATTGTTTTTCAAATATGAAAAAACCTATACCAAAAATCTTTTTTATGATTTAGACGACTTTTGTACACAACAGTGTGTTACTCTAATCTAGAGAGACCAGATTTTAGCGTGCCGAGCTACAATTATCCAGATTTTTGGTTCCAATGATCGAAACTATGGATAGTTTCTAGGTTCGGAGTTTTTTATACCAGTTTCATACATACTTCTCGGTGAATTCTAAAAACTAAAGCAATTTTTTCATCAAAAGTAACCACATCGTTCCATTTTCGTTATTTTGTCAACCCATGTGTATTCTTTCCAAGCCTCAATTGTTTGTAAAATCATGAGTCTCAGATCTTGAATCCTCACATTACTATTAACAATATTTTTTGAACAGGGCTCCTCCACACTGCCTTATTCTTTTACGATAATTGTTTTATATGATTGTTTTTGGAATACGAAATATTTCATACTAAAAAGCTTCTGTAACATGCCTTTCAGCATGATTTTTGGATACAACTTTCCTGACAGATGTGACATTCTGGATTCTTCTTCAAAGTGCTTTTCTAACCTGGCGATGTCAGATTTCAGCGAGATTAAAAGCGCCGAGCTACAATTATTTAGATTTTTGGTGTCAGGCGATAAAAATCCGGAACATTCCAGATGAAATGCTGCCTTTCCAGTAGACGGCACACCCAACAGTGAGGAATATCGCGTATTGCCAACTTCAAGATCGTCCTGTGGGAATCCAAGCGGATATAATTTCGAATTTTATTCAGAGCCTTTCACGCCGTTCGAAAGGGCTTTTAGAGAGATATCCTTATCCTACTTTATTAATTTTTAGCCTCATTATCATGAAATGCGCTCCTAAAGTTTCGTTCAAGAGAAGAAGAGACGGTTTGGCTTCTGTGAGAGTAAAAATTAAATTTTGCCGCATTGAAGAGATTTATCATTCTGATTTTATGACGGTTTTTCGCGTTATTGAGTTGAAGTACTCCTGATGGAGAGCTGTGGAAGTTATTACTCTCACGGGAGAGTGCAGAACACTTTCTGATGAAACTATGTGAGGACGAGTTACTTAATGAATATGGGACGAGCCGAAGAGGAAAACGGAAAAAGATCTTACTGAAATCAGCGATTGGTTTGAACATAAAAAACTGACTATAAATTACGATAAAACTCATTTTATTTCTTTCACAAGCTTCAAGTGTCAACTTCCAAATTTTCGAAACTCACAAATGACAAACAAAAAATGAAATCAAGTATCTTGGAGTAACCCTTGACTCACACTTGTGATGGAATTACCACATAAACCAAGTAACAAAAATTATCAGACTCTCATTATTCAAATTCAAATGCCTGAAGAAAATTCTAGACATTACTCACCTGAAGATACATGCACTTGTTGAGAAACGTCTGAGGTAGGGGATCCTTTCCTGTATCCTTACTGTAGTCCAACAAATGTTGGAAGATTCTGCCAGAAGTTCATAAATCTTCTTGCCATCCAGATGTTCTATATTTGTTTCGCAAAGCTTAAAGCGATGCCGATGACAGGTTCTGGTGTTGGAAATATCGGTCAGGATTTTCCGTTACTGGTTCTGGGTGTGTAGAAATGTTCGAAGTTCAATTTAACTTCAATATATGAAAGCTACAAGAATAGAATAATAACTTCAATTACAAAACTGAACAACCTCTATGACATCTCTCAAAATATGACATTGCTCTCCAAAACCTCTATATGGTGAGCCGAAATAATAAATAAATTACAACATTCGGCCATCCTAAATGTATGTTTGTCCTCAAACATAATCATCTGATTTCTTGTTCTTCGTTTAGGTCTGTCATTAATCATTTTATTTTCTTCCACTCTTTCTTGGGAATCAGGAATTCAGTCTTTATCACTATCGCTATCATCATCACTCGATAAGTAAATTTTATTTTCTCTGTCTTTTCCAATTTCCTCAATAACAAATTCGTTTTCTTCATCTTCTTCTTCCGTTTCATCATCTTCTTCATGATTACGATTTATTTTCATTTGTGATACATGTGCTACTGTAGTTAAATTTGAACAACTGTCTTGTTTATTGAGTTTCTCTAACCTGTATGTGATACATTACCACAAATGGTCCACGATATTTCATTTGAGTTTTTGGTGGTTGACCAATGGAAACGTGTGGTTTTCTAACGGCTACTATATCTCCCAGTTCGAACTTGACTCCGTTAAACCGCTTTTCATCAAAATATATCTCATATTTTTGTTGACTTTTGTTAACGTTTTCTTCAACTTTCCTTCTCATTTCTTCATGATAATTCGGTTTACCATCCTTCTCTATCAAATTAACCATAGCAGCGTCTTCAAATCTGGGTTGAAATCCATACAGACATCCGCAAGGTGTGAAGCCTGTTCTTCCATCCACAACATTATCTATTTTCTTTTCCACTGGTCCAATGAAGCTGCTTGCAGCACCCTCCTTAGCAAGGGAGTCAGCAGCCCCATTGGCTTTCAGGCCAACATGGCCAGTAATCTAGGCAGGGTGATATCTATGTCCTGGAGCTACGACTGAAAACACCTGCACCGGAACCGAAAGGTGTTTTTGATCCATCTGTGAACCAACAACTATCTGCTCTCAATATTACTGTCTCCCAGAGAATTCAGTCCTCTCTCTCCTCTGGAACAATACTTCATATGGCAGTTTGTAGTTGACAGGCATAAAGTCAGAGGTCATTTCCAGAATTCTGTGACTTCCAGTGACAACCAACACTCTGTTGCAGTCTGCATTGAATTGATTTATGCAATTGGCAATGCGCAAAAGTCTTCATGGAGTCCATCTAGCCTCTAGGTAGATCTAGAAGGATCATGGCCGCTCATGGTGTGGTACTGATGGTACCACTGATGGCCAGGCAAGCCTGTCTTTGTAAGCCAAAGAGCACCATAAGTGATCATTGGTCTGACGATCTTCACATGAATCCAATGGATTTGTTTGGGATCTAAACCCCAAGTTTTACCAGAAATTCTTGAACATGTCCATAGCTGGCTTTGTGTAAAACTTTCACCAAGTGAGCGTTCCAGGTGAATTGTTTATATGATTTGGGTTATTCTGGAAAGTTCTTACAAATTCCTAACCCTTTCCGAATATTCCATTCAAGAATGTTCTGGTATTTCTGAAATATTGTGGAGTGCTCTTAAATAATCTGGAATGTTCCGGGATTTTCTCAAACCCTTTAAACTATTCCTGAACATTTCACATCATTCCAGACAGTTCGGGATGTTTTGGATGTTGTATAATGCTTTCTATTACTCTTCCATCTTCCGGACTGTTCTAGTATTTTTCAATTCAATTCGAATATACTTTATTGTCTGAAGAATAAATTCTCATTGACAAAGCCTTGTGCGAAATATAAATAACATATACATGAAATCACAAAAGCATCACAAAAGTAAAGTCACTAAAAGTAAGTGATAACATGAACTGAGACATGTAAATAATAACAAACGTCCAGGATATAAGAACATGGTCAATAAAATTAAATAAATCAATTTATTAAACTAAATTGAATCAAATCAATGAAATACCTTAGATATTACAGTTAGTTTTCTCAATTAAAATTATCATCGTAGAATTCTGCTAAGCTATAATAAGATCTCACAGAAAGCAAGGCTTTCAACTCTTTCTTGAGAGCTCTAAGGTCATTTATGGTTCTTATAGCTTGAGGGAGGCGACTGAACATTTTGAGACCGTTGTAAATAATGGAGTCTTCAACTAGGGTCGAAGAAGGCTGCGGTAATTTAAAGCTGAATCTTTGCCTGGTTTGATACATTGGCGCGTCCAAGTTGTTAAACAATACCTATATTTTTGAAGAGAAGGCACATTGTCTCATGGAGACCATGGTTAGGATTCTGTTAGAGACAAAAAGAGGCCGACAAGAGTCCCTAGGCTTGGCTTTGCATATGCATCGTATTACACGTTTTGTATTAGTAATACTGATTGAAGGCATGTGGTAGAACACACACCCCAAAAGCAAATACCATAATGGAGATGGAATTCAAAAAGGGAATGATAAACCATTCTAGCTTCTGCAGATCCAAGCTCAAATGCAGTTACTCGTATTACATGATATCCAGAGGAGAGCTATTACTGTCAATGAACAAGCCAAGGAATTTAGAATTTGGTACGTTGTCAATTTGAATATCATTTAGATGTACCGCTGGAATCTGGCAACGATAGAACACTACTTTCGTTTTAGGTAAATTCAAGCTCAAGAGATTTGGATCAAACCAGTCTTTCACTTTCATGATGTCATTCTCAATAACTTCATACAACGTATGGTTGTCAGGAGCATGACATAAAATTGTAGTATAATCAGCAAATAAAGTTAATTTTCCTTGGATGTTTATAGACGATAGGTCATTAATGTAAATTAAGAATAAAAGTGGGTCCAGTACCGAATCTTGTGGGACGCCGCAAGTAATTTTACCTTCATTTGAGTAAGAAGTGGTTTTGACCATCAGGGTGTGATCTGCTGAGTATGACTCAAACCACTTAAGACTTATTTCAGTTTTACCATATCTACTGAGTTTCCGTAAAAGAATTTCATGATTCACGCAATCGAATGCTTTGGCTATATCACAGAAGACCGCAGCCCCTGTTTCTTTGTCATTTATGTTGGAATAAACATTGTAAAGAAATGAAAATATGGCATCGGAAGTGGTTTTTTGCTTTTAGAAATCAAACTGGCAATCACCTATCATTTTGTTTTCATTCAGAAAGCAAAGGAGTCTTGTTTTGACTAATTTTTCTATCAATTTAGCCATTTCAGAGATTAGAGAAATTGGACAAAGACTTGATGGACCATTGATGACTTCTCCCTTTGGCAGTGCTAACACAATCGATTTCTTCTAAAAAACTGAAAATATTCCTTCTCTAAATGGATTATTAATTAGACCAACTAATATATCGAGTATTCTTATCGAATTTTTCCTAGGTTTTTTGTAGAAATTTCATCTGAGCCTGTGGAGTTTTTATTTTTAATGGAAAATAGTGTTTCATGCAGTTCGGCAATATTTGGATCATATAATATAGAGGTGTTCGTAACTTCAATAATCACAAAGTCTAAGGGGTCACTGGGTGCTTTTATATTTTTCGTCAAGTCCTCCGCAATAGAGCAATAGTACATCCCAGAGAGTGAAATACCCAGTTCTCATATATTCAAAAACCCATTCTTGTAGTGAAACGAGATACTTTTTCCTCGACTAGATGATGTGACGTTGTTGACAAAAAAATATGTAGGCATATATGTTCTACTATGCGTGGAAAGACGAGTTGAATTAACGTTCATTTGTATAATAGCTTTCAGAGCAACATAAAACCTGAAACCAATTTCCCGTCAAGCTGCAAGACCTTCTGGATGATTTATCCACGCTATCGCAGCTCCAAGATAATATGAAGGCGTTGTACTTCCATATCCACTTTCCCATTTGAGTGGAATCCTCAGCTCCCTCCTAAATTAGTCCTACAGTAACGCATACTAACAACCTTTACCCTTTGAATACAGGGGCTCTGGAATAGGAAATTACAATTTGTTCTATAAATATATTAATTGCCTTTTCGTTTTTTGCTATTGAAAAAGCAACGGCGGATAATTCGTTCCACTGACGGTAAAGAAAAATTTAAGTGGAGCGCCATGATCCTGATTGCGGCAACAAAGAAAAAGAGCTCGATGCGGAAGATTGAGCAGGCCGGAGATAGTGAGTGGGTCATTTTTCTAAGTGGTCATTAAGGGCGAGTATGGGGAGGGGCAATGAAGAGGTGTGTTGTTAATAGTGAGTATTACTACATAAATATGTTCTATCATGATCATAACAAAAGTAATTTCGGTGAATATTTCATCTGCATGGAAAACATCATAATGTTTCTTGATATGTTTCTGCTATGGATGTCGAAGTTAGCCTTCTATGTCGATTTGATAAATCATATGAACGAACTGAATTTGAGATTGCAAGGAGAAAATCAGCTTTTCCTGATTTATACACCGATATCAAATCCTTCAGGCAGAAAATAATACTATTTCAATCGCAATTACGTGAAAAATGTTTCACACATTTTGAAACATGTGAAATATTCAGACACACTACAGAGACTGAATTTCCCGTCAATTTTGCAATTAAAACTTTGAGTGCTTTGAAGATAAATTTTGATATTCGTTTTTCAAATTTTGATGTCATTGCGAATGAAATTAAGCTTTTTTAAAATCCTTTTGATTCTGACATTGAAACCCTGGCTCTGGAAGTCTAAATGGAAATTATTGATTTACTGTGCAGTGGTATGCTTAAGAACAAATATCAAAATTCTTCTTTGTTGGAATTTTATAAGAGTCTTCCACTGGAACAATTTGATAATTTGCATAAATTTGCGCGTGGGTTGTGTTCTGTTTTTGGTACTCCTTACTTGTGTGAGAAAACGTTTTCCAAGATGAAGTACACAAAGAATGTTTACAGATCTCAATTAACGATGAGCATCTTAAATCTCTTTTGATAATTGGTACAAGTAAAATTGATACACAACTACAAAGTATTGTCGGTGGAAAATCACAATTACATAAATCTCATTAGTGTTTTTGTTTTACTGTGATTCATTTCAATTATTTGTTAGTTATTAATATGCTTAAACTCAGATACTTAAGTTAGGTTTTCTTTGTCATCATTTCTGTCGTTAAGTTTCACCTTGCAAGTAGATAAAATCAAGTAATTATCATTCTGTGTTTTTTTCTTCAATTTATCACAGCAATAGTAACAACAATTAGATAATCATTGGTTGTTGCGGGCCAGATTGATGACACTGGCGGGCCGGATTTGGCCGCGGGCCGTAGTTTGGAGACCCCTGGTCTAGAGTAATGTTGTGGTGCTCCATCTTGTTGAAATACAATATCCATATCGAATTCATTAGGATTCGATTCGACAATTTCAGTGATGAGAGGGTCAACAGTAGTTTCCAGCATATTCAAATATAGTTCTCCTGTTCAATTTTGATCAATAAATTGAGGTCCTACAATATGGTTTTCCAATATTCTGGATATTGGGAATGTGTTTCCCATTATCTGGAAAATAAACTCCACCGAAACAAAAATTAGGTATACATCAACGTTACAAAAGTGTCCGCAATATTAAAAATTCTATAGGAAGTTTTGTATAAGGAACGTTAGATATGACATACTGGGTGAGTATTTATAATTTATTTATTTACTTTATTCAATTGTTTGGTTATTCATATGAAAGGTGATATTTGATGATGTTTCCACTAACTTTAACTTTCGATAATTTGTAAAAATTTTATTATTATCATAAACATACGAGGGCTACTCAAAAAATGAGGTGAATGTTAAAATTTTGCAGGGTACATACATTCGATTGGCGTCCTGTATAATTGTTGACCTGTTTTTTTATCTTTCCTGCAAATCATTGTTTCAAAAATTTTTCAGAGTGGCTCGTTTTCTACTCAAATAATTTGTAGCTCCCGAACCATAAGCTTCAAACCATATGTCGCATAAGCTTCAAACCATATTGTATCGCATCTGATAATGCGACACAATATAGGGTGATCCATTAAAAAAATTGTGACATGCTCTAGGGGTGCGATAGAGGAAATAACATCAAATGTGAATATGTCAAAATGTGTCCCCTGTACACTATGGTCGACGTGTTTTTTATTTTTCCTGAAAACCATTCTACCGAAAGTTATTCAGAGTGGCTCGTTTCAAAAACAGAATAACACAGAATAATCAGAATAATCAACTAGTGAGACAACCATTTTCGGTCACCAAAAAACATTTCATCCCTTATTATCACGCTATTTCAAATGCCTCAAATTATTCAATTTGTTCCGAGCTCTTTTCGTGTGGTGGTTCCAATTACACCGAAATTATTTCAAACGTTTTCGACGGAGTTGAACACCGTCTTTCATGTTTCTTCTCCATAAGGATATCAGATAAGATCTGAACGCAGAAAAACTCAACCGACATGCAAGGCTATAACTAGGTATGAATATGGGAGAGATATTTCTCCACTTCCGTTCACGATAACTTCAAGTTGTTGATGTGTTCGAATTGACCTTGGAGTGGGATTTAAAGGGGCTAGTTTTTTGATCAGAGATTTATGGGAAGTCATCAATCATGCTGGAGCTCTATTTGTCAAGTCATGAAAGTCAGTTGAGTCAGAAAAGTAGTTTTTTGTCTGATCCAATCGATCATATCGGTGACATCCACTATAATTGTTTTAGAATTCTAGCTCTAATATATGCCTGCTCTCAGTGAAAGCTACAGAGAGATAGCCCAATGAGATTTCTAATGGTGATAATAGCAATAATAATGAAAATAATAATAATAATCGACTTTTGATGCACTGTTTGGAACCTTTGGTATAGTAATGGATATTACTGGAGTTTTTCCTAACAACAAACCGTTATTTTAACATGTCGATACGTGTTTCGATCACCAAGTGATCATCTTCAAGAGGAAGATCAAACTGTTCATACTCACAAAGTTATAACTTTTTATGGCATAGAAACCGGTTCCAAGTACCTGCGTTTTGATTGTCTTAAATTAATTTTACAATTTGCCTTATCTACTAGTCTTACATAAATGTTACAATGTGTCCTTATGTGATAGTTAGATAAATCTAATAATCAAAACATTATGAGCTATATAAAATTCAATTTCACAATATTGCCCTTTCTACTTGTCTTGAAATAATTTTACAATATGTTTTTATGTAATAGCCAGGTAAATCTAATAAATGAAATAGTATTTCAATAAGCTATATAGTACACTATTAGGTATTGGTCCACCATCGTCATTCATACTATTATTATGTTTACTTAATTCTTCACTCTCATAGACATCTAGATGCCTGTTGTTATTAACTTGTCTGAGTAATCTCAATTAACTGAAACCTATGGAATGGTTTTGTTGCAAAATGGGCAACTGCTGATTTTTCAGGTCTTTCATATTTTAAGTATGTTAAGTGTTCCTAATATCTTATTTTGAGAGATCTTTCAGTCTGTCCATAATAGTTTGCATCGCACTGCTTACATTTAATTTGGTGAATTCCAGACTTTTACGAATTCTCGATCTTGTCTTTTGAACTTTCTAAAAGGTCCTGTAGTGTATGACTTGTTTTAAAAACTACCTTCATACCTAGTTCCTTGAAAATCTATTCAAAGTTCTTCTTGTACTCTGTACCATGTGATACTCCCCGTCAGACGGTTCTACTTCCAGATAGCTCACCATTTATTTTATTCAAAGTTCTTCTTGTACTATGTATCATCAGCATATCGATGAATCTCAAAAAATCCTAGATATTTGGAAGAGCCAGCTGTGTAAAAGGTAGATAAAAGTGGACCCAGTACACTACCCTGGGGTACTCCCTGTCAGACAATTCTACTTCCACCATTTATTTTATTCAAAGTTCTTCTTGTACTCTGTATCATCAGCATATCGATGAATCTAAAAAAATCCAAGATATTTGGAAGAGTCCGCTGTGTAAAAGGTAGTAAAAGTGGAACCAGTACACTACCCTGGGGTACTCCCCGTCAGACGGTTCTACTTCCAGATAGCTCACCATTTATTGTAGTTTACTGACTACGATTTCCCAGAAAGATTTCAATGAACTTTACCACCGATTCCCCCATTCCAAAATATCTAGGTGTTTTACAGAGCAGGTTGTAGTCCAAAGTATCAGAAGCTTTGCTATAATCAATTGAGACCAATATCGTACTCCGTTTCTGATCACAACCTCTAAATACATCATCAGTAGCTTTTACAAAGGCCGTTGTTGTACTATGTTCAGGGCGGAAACCAGATTGAGTAATGGAAATAGTTGCCATTCAATTTAATTTGAATGACAACTATTTGCTCAAGAATTTCAAAAATGGTAGGTGAGATATTAATAGGTCTGAATTGTGGCATTAATGTGGGATTATTTGACTTAGGAATCGGATGAATGAAATATTTTTTCCAGGAATCAGGAAAGGTATTTCTGATCAAGCAGGTATTGATAATAAATTATTTTCCAGCTGTGACGAACAACAAACTTTCGACACACTAAATTTCGTTATATTATAACCTCTTCGCTATAACATTTTGGCAACTGATTCCGGAGAGAGGTAAAACTCCCCCGCAAAAATCGATCCAACACAACTGTTCCTGTTCGAGTTGGCGAAACTTTGGGCATTCAGTCGATCGTACAAAACTCACGCTTTATTAAAACTGAAACGGTTGGAAAAAACATAGAACTCCGTCAATTCTGAATTGTTTTTTCTGTTCGATCAAGCGACAGAGCCGGTGAAAACGGAAATACATGTAGAAATGGATCATTTTTGCAACACATGATTGTAGTTCAAGGTCAGAGAGAGCAAATGCAAATTCTGCAAGTTGTCAGCTCGACATTTTCTACTGTTCCATCTCTTTTTAATCAATTAACACGCTTTTGTTAGCTTCTAGTAGAAGAAGCTCGTGGTTATTTGACAGTTTAAGTGGTATTTCTATCAAAACTGGTATCTGCATAATATATTGACAGTAGGGAGAATTGAATGTTGTATTATCCAACAGTGTGATTGATTAACTTTGTATTCAATCTATCACGTCATTCCAAACCTCTAAAGCACTGTTGTACCTCATATTTTACTCAAAATGGAGACAAGAGGACGGAGTAACACTGAAACAACTTCTCTCGATAATGAAACAATTGATACTATGATCAGCAAATTAGCACCAAAGTTGATTGAGAAACTTGGCGAGAAAATTGACGATTTTAAGTAGTTAGGAATTCGTCGCTACTCTTATTTCATAAAACATTATGTTAACAGTATCACTTAGATATTAGATTATTATATTTTTATTGAGTTTGAGCCCTGGAAGTTCCACATGAACAAAACTAGTAATTTCAGTGTATACTACCAAAACTGCAGAGGTTTAAATAGAAAATGTACTGAGTTCTACAGAAATTCCTTAGTTTGTGCTTATGATGTTATAGCTATATCTGAAACATGGTTACAAGAGGGAGTTGAAGACGGTGAAATTGTAGATACAGATATGTTTTGCCTGGTTCGAACAGACAGAGATATCGAATATACAAACAAGTCTACGGGAGGAGGTATTTTACTGGCTATCAGAAAAAATTACAAAATTTTGCAAGTAGTTAGGAAATCGACATTTTTTAAGGCACTGGTTGTACGGGTGAAAGTTAATAGTTGTAAGTACACATTTTGTGTGTTATATATTCCTTCAAATAGTTACATTGATGTTTATGAATCGGCTACTGCAAGGTAATATACCGGAAATAACTGGTGGAATATTGAACTATCCAACTGCCATTGAAAAACTTGCAATTTCAACTGATTTCATGGATTTTAATACTTTTCAGTTATATATCGACATTCCCAATTTGCAGGGAAAAACACTGGACTTGGTAATCACTTCTGAAGGTGATATAAATGATTGAACTGTACAAAGGGATTCTTTATCATTTGTCAAGGAAGATATTTATCGTCCTGCCATAGAAATCACTAAAATCATCACGTTTCAAAAACTTGAAGAATAGTCAAAGTAACTTTCATCAAATAAAATGACCGATATTTCCATCGTATTTTTTTTGCAAAAAATGTTCGATTTGATCCTACAAATTGACATAACATTTTCTATGAAGCAACTGAAGGAAATTAATCAGGCACTATTATTAAAATAATAGAGTGGTGGAAACCGCACCTAAATTAGTTAGACAATTTTTCATACAAATAGATGAAATTTTATAAATCGTTATTTTGTATTTTTTACCCTTGATGATAGTTTTTCTACACATCTACTACTACTACACATACATAATGTTTGGTTTCACTAATTCCATTGTTAAAACTTTTAATCTTATCGTTTCCATGATTGGTTTTCTCAGCATTCATCTTTTCGAAACAAACAAATTAATCACCTCTTCCTTCTCTACAAAGAGTCGGCATTCCAGTATAATGAATCCAGAACATAATTCTGATATCATCAGTCCAATATGCGCTCTAATGGTGATGGAGAACCTGAACAAATGGGCTAGGAACATAAATGTGTCAACGACTCGCACAGCGGTAATTCCCAGAGAGCCAACGAACCTTTTTCTTGTTAATCCCCCCAATCTTTTCTAAGCCGTTCACAGTGCTAATACCGTTGAGGGCATTCTTTGTTTACATATATTCTGGAATGGGTCTCTTGACCTGTTTTGATTCCTGCCTCCAGCTCGAAATTCGTGAGGAATATATGAAATTCCTTGAACGTAGTTTGTTTTGGTTTCATAGCGATTTTGATTTTCGTTACCTGGCGAATTCACCAAATCATGGGATTGTTTATACATACTCTGAAAACTCGTAAAAGCAGAGAAGCAGGTGTTATATTTGAAAGTCCTTCACACTCTATTTGCATTTTTGACCTAAAGTTTTGAAATAATGGTGGTAATTCAGTAAGTGAAACAACAAAACCCAAAAATTTCACTAGTTCGGACTTCCATTGTCTACTATATAAAATGATTTGAAATCCCTGAAACAAGTAAAAAAGAATAATTAAAAAAGAATAGTTGAAAATAACAATTATATTAAGCAACAATAAACCTGAAATGAAATGATAGTGAAATAACCTACAAGTAAAAATATAATAATTGAATAAATAAAAATTGAAGGAATGAAAAAAGAAAAAAATAAAAAGTGTAGAGATTCCAAGTCACGTTAGTTCACGACGTTTCGATTGTTTCACTTTCACAATTGAGAAGGAAATCCACAATGAATTGCCTTTCTTAGACGTTTTGGTGAAGAGGACCGACACTAAGTGGGAAACATCTGTATACCGAAAACCCACTCATACGGGACAGTATCTGAACCACGAATCCAACCACCATCAATCGACAAAAAGAGGAATCATCAAGACTCTATTAGACCGTGCTTTTGGGCTCTGTAATACAAAGGAAGGTCTCGAGAAGGAACTAGACATCATCAAAAATGATCTTCAGCGGAATGGATACTCCAAAGCGATGGTAGAAAAGACTTTGGCTAAAAGACAGCAGGAGCCTCGCAAGGAAGAGAAGTCGTCACAACCAGTGCTTGCACTTCCCTACATCAGAGGATTATCGGAGAGGATAAGATGAATTGGTTCCAAGTACAACATTAGAACCTGTTTCAGATCCGGTAACACTATCCGTAGCATACTCACGAAAACCAGGCCCCCAAACGCGGACTGCGATTCCAAGAATTGCATTTACCGGATACCCTGTGAGTGCGGAAAATCCTATATTGGTGAAACTAAGAGGCCATTGAATGTTCGCATTGCCGAGCACAAGAAGCACACACAGCGAGGAGAAACCAGCAAATCAGGAATAGCAGACCATGTTTGGACCCATCAACACAACATCGAGTGGTCCCAAGCTGAGATCTTGCACAGAGAGGAACATTGGTTCAGGAGAAAATTTAAGGAAGCCGCATACATGTTGTCCAACAACATATTCAGCCAGGCCAGCGTAGATATACGAAACATATGGAAACCCATCATCAAACGAAAAATGACCAACTCCCGCCAAAACGGTCATCTCTCACGGAATCAGTGAAGCGGAAAATGGAAAGTAGAGAAAGTGAAAGTATTTCAACGACCTATAAAATAGTCATCTCTCGGAGGAATCACTCCAGTCATCACCCGAAGACGATTGTAGATACCAACAATCGAAACGTCGTGAACTAACGTGACTTGGAATCTCTCCACTTTTTATTTTTATTTCCTTTTTTCATTTCTTTATTTTTATTTATTCAATTGTTCTATTTTTACTTGTATTTTATTTCACTATTATTTCATTTCAGGTTTATTTTGGTTAATATAATTGTTATTTTCAGCTATTCATTTTCAATTCTCCTTTTTTAGTTGTTTCAGGGATTTCAAATCATTTTATATAGTAGACAATGGAAGTCCGAACTAGTGAAATTCATCACGAAACATTGTCAATCACCTTCAAACAAAACCCAAAAACATATGAATATTAATTCCGTCTATATAAAAATTTGTTTCTCGGAATTCGATGAAGGTCGTTTTTGCCTGGTTTTGACTGGCGAAAGTTACAGCGGTGAGAAAGTTATCTTAGTACTTGAAAAGATGATAGTCGGTTGCCGTAAGATCTGGAGGATATGGTGAGTGAGGTAGGTTAGGTTAGGTTAGGTTTTTTTTTTGTACCTAGGGAGCTGTCTGACTTATCCATTTAGTTCAAGTCTCCACAAAACACTGCAGCCTCTTGGGCTTATTGCGTTTATTCTCCCATCTTCTCATGACACCCATTCCATCAGTCTCGTTCCCTGTACTAGTTTGTTTCGTGTTGGATATTCGTCATATTCTTCTGAATGTAATTTCGTACGTCCATATATTACCTGCCCCCTGTGATTCAGTTCCTCACATTCGCATAAGATGTGTAGAGCTGTTTCTATCCCTTCGTTGCATAATCTGCAGCTGAGGTCTCCGTTGTACAGCCCCATTTTATTCAGGTGTCCTCTAAGCGGACAATGACCAGTTAGTAGCCCTGTTATTATTCTGAGCCGATCCCTACTCGGACGGTTCCCTAATGAAGGTTCTACTGTGTTTGTTGCCAGGTACTTTTGTCCAGTACTCTATATGCTTCTTATTGGTCCATGTCCTAATCTGGTTTCGTACCAATGATTTTGGTACCTCCAGAGCTGGTTCAGGACCAATATATGAAGTTGATGATCCGCGTCTAGCGCATTCATCAGCTTTATCATCACCAGTGATTCCTGAATGCCCTGGCACCCAGTACAAAGTTAATTTGTTCCTGTTTGTAAGTTCATACAGTTCTTCATGGCATTCCCAGACCAGTTTTGATATCACCTTCGGGTTTTTAAGAGCCCCTAGTGCGCTCTTGCTAAATATTGATTTAATAAGCCTTGCACACTGCAAGATGGCATACACTTCCGCCTGAAAGACGGATGTGTATAGTCCTAGCGGATAGCTATAGTTTAGATTCCTATCCGCTCGGTATATTCCAGCTCCCATTCCATGTTTGTTCTTCGATCCTTCTGTATACCAGGGGTTTTTTCCAAACATGTTTCACGGCTTATGATTTTGGCCGTAAAGGTGTACTTCGGTGTCATGTGGTCATATTCAATTTGTGCTCCTCCACTTGTTCCAAAATTTCTGTTCGGTCCAAGTATAAAGGAGGTAGATTGAGGAGTGTCTCCAATGGAGCTGTTGGGGTAGTTTTCATTGCTCCCGTCATTCCAAAACATGCAAGTCTCTGCACCTTGCCTAGTTTGTTGTTGGCGGTCAACTGCTACATATTTGGCCACCAGACCAGAGATGCGTATGTTATCATGAGTTTAACCACCATCGTGTATAACCAATATACCATGTCTGGTCTCAGCCCTTAAGTTTTTCCATAGGTGCGTCTGGCGAGCGCCAGTGCTACCTCCGCTATCCTCTTTATCCTGTCCAAGTGTTGGTTCCAGGACAGTTTGGAATCTAGGATTATTCCCAGATATTTAACCTCCCCCACACTTGTATTTCTTCACCTTGAAGTTTTAGAGGTCCGGGACCCTTTGGTTTAGTCCTCTTGGTGAATGCTACTATGGTCGATTTGGATGAGCTTATGTTAAACCCTTTTCCTTCGGTCCATCTTGTTATAATGTTCAGGGCCTGCCGCTTGCATCCCTTCACTACATTATTGTATTTACCCTGGACTAAGATGACTAAGTCGTCTGCATATCTCAGTGTTTCATACCCATTATGGTCCAAGAGACACAGTAGCTGCGGTTAGGTTATGTTAGGTTAGGTTAGGTTAGATTAGATTAGATTAGATTAGATTAGATTAGATTAGATTAGATTAGATTAGATTAGGTCAGGTTAGGTTAGGTCAGGTTAGGTTAGGTTAGGTTAGGTCAGGTTAGGTTAGGTTAGGTTAGGTTAGGTCCATAGCCGGTTTTTTATACCCATTATGGTCCAAGAGTCACAGTAGCTGTGGTTAGGTTAGGTTAGGCTAGGTTAGATTAGGTTAGATTAGGTTAGGTTAGATTAGGTTAGGTTAGGTTAGGTTAGGTTAAGTTAGGTTAGGTTAGGTTAAGTTAGGCTAGGTTAGGTTAGGTTAGCTTAGCTTAGGTTAGGTTAGGTTAGGTTAGGTTAGTTGTTCATTCTACTTATTGTTTGGTCCAAGAAATTGATTGAGTTGTTTGCTTCTATTACAATAGTGAATTTAATGTTTTCATGAATTTTGTTAACATCCCTATGGAAAGTATCTAATTGCCTCTTAGTACCTGTTAAACATACCAAAACGTCATCCACATATCTATGCCAATACAAGAAATTCTTAATCAAAAGACGTTTAAAGATCGACTTTTCCAGATTATCCATGAAAATTTATGCCAGTAAGGAGCTTAATGGATTTCCTATAATGAAACCTTCTGAGGATGAATAATTATTGTTGTTTAATGGAAAATAAGTGAATAGATATAAATGACGTTATTGGGGCGATGTAAATCCTCATTTGTTGATGGAAATACATTCACAAACTCCACATTCTTGGTAATCATATTGTTGAATCATTGTTCATTGAAGGTAATCTTATTGATAAAAATCTAGAGGGTAGTTGGTGACCGCAGGGCAGTGAAGTTCCAGATATGATTTCCATATCAGAATCAGTCCCCCTAGAAATAAAAATCGACGTGTTCTTTAAAATTTTCGAATACATGTCTGTTTCTGACTTACAGGGGAGGTCAAGTTTTCTCCGGAACGCCCTGTATACAATGATACAGTAGAATGAATATTCATTGAGATATGGAGTTACGAAAACACATGTCATCAAAACAGACACAATTTTCGAAACAACCTGAGACCGTAAACGGCCTCCTTTCCTCTTGACTGTTGAATGGAGGGGCAAGATATAAGAGTCGGACACAATTTTTGTTCAGATCTTCCTCCAGAAGAGTTTCAGAACAAATAAGTTGTTTTATGAAGGAGAAGAGCACGCCAACATTTGCAAATACAATCCTCTGACATAGGTTCATGGGTTCAATTACAACTATAAGGTATCACATCTGAAAGAATGATGTTTGAAATTCAATATTTTCGAATGTTCAGAATAAAGAAATGAATGATTTGGATCATTTGTCCCATGACCAAGTGGATGAAACTTTTATAGCAATCAAATGGATATTTAGTAAAACGTCAGTACGAGAAAACAGTTTATTTTTATTACTCATCCAATGAAAAAATATGAAAAGCTCTGAATGGAATTCCGTTTCTCGTTTAAACACGCTCGAAAAAGCTATTGTATAGCGTAACACGTGTTGGAGTTTCGCAAACTGTTCGAATAAAATCTCACAAGTAAGTATTACTCAAATACTCCAACAAATGAAGGTGAAAAGAAAAAAATTCAATTGAGCGCGTCAGATTTTCTAAGGGGATGTTAAGTGCAACAAAAAAAGTCTCATTCAATAATTTGACGATTTCGATCTGACGCGAACTCGTGACCATCATTGTAATGTGCAATAAAAATTCGCCATTTTGAAATACTCAAGCGCGTCAGATTAAGATATATATCGTTCATCTTTATGTTCTAGACATGCTGTCTCATAATCTGACGAATATCTAGAGGGACTCTCCTAATCTGACAAAAAATATTTCTTTAATTATTTTTTTTAAATCATTGAACTTAATCAGTTTTATTCTCTATGTTCTCAATCAGTTCCTGAGCTTCAGAGAAGCTCAGGAAATAGCATGCAAATAAATAAGTGTATGTTTTTTAAGTAGAATACTTAAGTATGAGAAAAAAAAATTTAAAAAATGCTCGAAAAAATTTAATTTTTTATCATCAATTGATTAATTAATTATCATTTCCATCTTCATCACGAACGAGTCTCTGTGATCAGCTGTGATGGCGTAATGGCAACAGAATTCAGAGTGGGGACGGAGTGAGAGAGTAATGAGAGAGTGATGAGAGAAAAAGTGAAAGAGGAATAAAAACTCGGAGAGGGGAATATAGGTATCACACAGCTGCACGCATTAAACTTTCTCGACGAATTTTTTGTTATTTCGCCTTGCGGAAATCGTCAGATTATATATTTTTCGTTGTCCTTGAATTATTTCCTTCAAATTGAAAAAATAAAAGCTACGCTCGAGAATGTGGAAATGACGTTATTTTTCTACAACTTTGCTGCCCTCCCCTTTCTTTACGTCACTCTCAAATTGTCAGATTACTGGAATATACACTTTCTAGCATGTAATTAACTCGCCCTACCTTAATCTGACGCGCTCGAGAATTTCTGATGATCAATTTTTTTTAATAATCTGATCCTTTATCCTTCACGGGCGGCCTTATATATGGGGCTCGTATTTGGTGGAGGTACTTAACCGGGTACAAAGTATCCCCCTGTATATTAATTTGCCGCGCTTTAGTAAATCCCGAAATCTCCGATTGGGCTCCCCTATTATAATACCAGCAAAAGTCTTTTGAGTACAAACAAGCTCAGATTCTAAAAGAATCTCATTCTTGCAGACAATTCGAGCACTTGTTCACATTTCCTTAAACTATCACTCACCATTACGCTTTGTGTAATTGCATTCGGCATTCTAGGACGCTCTTCGCAATTTGTCGAAGTTAATTACACTTCCATAATTGAGTTCGTCATCAAGTTCGCAAACACTGCGCTCAAGATATTCGCAAAATAGATAGCATATTATGCTTTCCTTCATTTTGTATGAAGTCAGGGTGTGCTTACATTGGAATATATAATGAATAGAGGCTAACTGGCTTTTGTGTCCCCGAATGAGAGTTAATAACCTTGAAGTTTTTCAGAAGAAGTGCTGCTTGGGAAATCAAATTGAATGGAAACGGGCGATTCACACTCAATTCAATGTTTGTGATCAAAAGCTCAGAAAATAAGCAAACCATGCCGAATGCAAAGTTGGGCAACATCTGGTTCCCAAACCCAGAAAACATTACGTAGGTATGTGCAGTATCACCAACAACAAGAGTCGACCCCACATCTTTGATTTTAGCTAAAAGACCCAACTTTGCTTGGAAACGGACTGACATAATCGCGTAGGCAGCAAGAGGTACCTGCCTGGTCCAGACAGGAAGTGGTTGCTATAGCTAACTTCGTGGTAATGTTGATTACTTCCTAGTTAATTTCAGTCAAATACGTTTTGGCAAAAAAACTTACTCTATTTATAAACCCTGTCAAACTTTCGTCTCTGGATGGTGACCTCTTCAAGATAAAGTCAAATTGGTTGAGATATTTCAAAATCTATTTATACTAACGGCAAACCTTAGTTCAACAAATATTGCGAACCACCTGTCGCCTCCACTGGCAAAAATGCCGTTGCGAAAGCCTCAACATTGACGTTCTTATGCCGCTAGCGGGACACAAATATCATACCAGCTTTTGTAAAGCTGATCATACTTTCAGATCAGCTCGGACGAATCAGATTTATTCAAAAAGTGAACAACACTATGGGTGTTCGAGGATAACATCCATAGCAAATATGTTGCAAACCCTTCAATGGCTACCAGTGAAGAAATTCTTTATTTACCTGCTTTTTCTTTTTGAGTTTGCCCAGAAGATCACATTGCAAACCGACTATGATGAGGTATTCAAATAGGATTCTGAGAGGAGACGAATGCACACAAACAAAACCATTCCGGAATGAAATTTGATTCCTAATGACTTCTGAGACGGGAAACACCATATTTCACCAAGACAAATCGTCGTGGAAGAGTGTGGAAGCATAAATCCATTCCATCGCTTCCGTTTCTACTCACACCAGATATCATTAATGATTTATATCCCGTGAATTGTCCTTTCTCGTGTTGTTTTAGATTCTTATAGAAACGTAAAGGTCAACAAAGCGATTAGAGAGAAATTGTAACACCGTTTTATCGGAGGCTACGACTAGTCGTTTTTCAGTATTTTCTTTCCATCAGTTTTGATTCGATATTAATTATCAATCACATTTTCAGAAGTGTGAACCACAAAGAAAATTCCCCACCTATTTTCAAAACAAATTAACTGAAATCGATATTTTGGGAAGTATTGATTTTGAAAGTGTATGTTACTATATTGGAGCTCTTTGTTTCAATAGTTAACCTGAACACAATATTTTTCTCTGTTATTCAAACTATGACCTTCTACCCCTTCTTTCTGACATTCATTTTTGAAACCAACATGGACAGTCATCACAGTCTTCTTTGAACGATCATAATTTCAGGAGCTTCCCCGTTTATTGTATCTTTGGTGAACTTATTTGTTAATCTTGCCAAAATCGATACTCATTGACCAATCTTCTCCAAATGAAATAATCGGAGAGGATGAAATTGAAGTACCAATTAGAAAATGATTGAAAGTAAAGACTTCCAAAATGATTTTGATAATAATTTCCATTGGACAAACAAGTATTCTCCACCATTATGCAACTTAATGATATCCTCAAAGAAGACTCAATTTGAGTTGGTTGCACGTGAATTGTGGAGATGATTCTCTTTTGGATTCTGAACTTCACAGGTTTGGTGAATAACAGGCCGGAAAACTCCAAAACAAGCGTCATATACCAGAACCGCAACAGTCTTCTGAAAAAGAGGTTTCAGCTCTATCTTCCAGAAGACAAACTCAATCGAAGTCACTTTGAAGGTACAGGTTACTTCATAATTCAGTGAAATCAGTAGTTCTCAAAGTGATTTTTAATGATTTTTCATCACAACAACATTTGACGAAAAATTACAACATATTCCACTTCAGGCAGCCACCTTTGCCGATGGGTTAGCGAATGATTCATAAAAAATTAGTATTTTTTGGTTTTTACTTTCACATTGTGATATCTGAACTAAAGGAAAAAGAAGGCAATCAAGAAGAGGTTTTACCTCTATCTTCCAGAAGACAAACTCTATCGAAGTCCTTTTAAAGGTACAGGTTACTTCATAATTCAATGGAATCAATAGTTCTCAAAGTGATTTTCAATTCTTTCTCAACACAACAACATTTGACGAAACATTACACCAGATTCCACTTCAGGCAGCCACTTTTGCCAA
Organism: Leptinotarsa decemlineata; assembly: GCF_025532065.1. Taxonomy (NCBI): domain Eukaryota; kingdom Metazoa; phylum Arthropoda; class Insecta; order Coleoptera; family Chrysomelidae; genus Leptinotarsa; species Leptinotarsa decemlineata. The sequence goes on along the minus strand of NW_027412556.1, from coordinate 924,815 downwards.
TGGGTTAGCGAAAGATGCATAGAAAAATAGTATTTTTGACTTCCCCATTTTTATATTCGATATAAAGACAGAAAGAAAGAAATCAAGTCAAAATTAACTCTTCATCAAGATGTGCGGATCATTCACAAAAACTTCTTTCCGAAAAAAAAGCACATAGAAACTTATAATTCCACATGAACATTAGATTACACGAAAGAAAAAGTCTTCTCGACAAAAATACTCTCCAATGAACATTAAATCATACAAAAGTCACGTAATTATGAACAAATACTCTCTTTTCCATTCGAGAGACGCACCGCGCGCAGCTACAATGCTGTATCCTCGTCTATCGAACAGAATAGCTCGCTCAAACCTCTCTGTCGCACATCTTTATTCGAATCAAAATATTCATTTTTTATTCTTCGATGAGATTCATCCATTGAACGAATGTTAATCCAATGGTTATGCCAGCAAATGTTTGTATATTTATAGGCTTCTAACCTACTTTCGATTGGTATGAATTCTGTTCATCAAACAGATCAACATAATGTTTGAAAACATTTTTTTTTCATTTATAAGTAAGCATAATCTGACCTGGATATTTTCAGCCACGAAATTCGCGTTTCACAAATTTACTACGGACCAAAATTGAATATGACAGGAAAATAAAATCCAGCTGGAAAATTTCCTCCCAGACTACAAACGAGGCAATTACTTGAGTGCTCATGACTCACCTGTAGACATGTTTACCTAGGATATGGATCGAACTTCAAAATTTATCTTGGCTGTCTCCGCTTCCAAAGGAAAACGTGAGTCTCCATGAAACCCGGAATCAATCTAATTCAGCTCCGTATATTTACTCATGAGTTCGGGACCAGCTTCAGAAAAGTGTACGAAAAAGTTTGGATTGGAGTTATTTGGAAATTCTGGTAGTATACAAAAAAGAGAAATGTGAAGAAATTGTGAAGTATTTTACAAAAAACAGGTGCAGGTGGAAAATAATATAATTCTCAGTGGTCAAAGGTTATAACAATGTGAAAGATGTATCATCTGGATTGTTTCATATTGTTATGGAAGTTTTGGTCAGAAAACACTTCAAAATTTTCAGAATTGTTTCGATCTATTACCATTACCAACGTAAGCTCCATCTTTATTGAAGTCCCAGCGTCAACTCACGGAACCATTACAGAGTGTTATTACCTAGGGAATAGGCAGATGGAGACATCAGTATAGTCATAGCTTCTTGAAAATGACTTCAAAGTCGAAGCCGAAAAGTCGAACAACTGCAAAAACCATCCGCAGTTCATCCCAGACTTCAGATTATCATCAGATCAGCAATTTGATGTTCTGTAGTCGGAGTTGAGCTACGTCTATAGTTTCCCTCTGTTTGACGTTTCGAATTCCGCTTTGAAGCGAATTTGAAGGTATAGGACAGAGGTATAGAGCAGAGGTATTGCTATTATACTATAACAATTTTCAGTTGAAGATGATTCATTAGCAACGTCGCAGTTGAAGTGACCAACGGATAATCCTGTTACCGACTCTGCAGAGGCGTACCAAAATAATATTTTTATTTATTCAAACACATAGGTAATTACGTGAAAATTGTTAGAGTGTGTAGATGTGTGGCGAGACAATATTGACCTCCATAATTCCGGTGATGTCTGTGATTCATCTTGTTTATTGAGGCAGTTTTTCTGTAGCAATGGTTTTAGTGTTTTTGAAGCTTATCGTGTGGCCCATTTGATGGTGTTGTTTAAAGAGAGATGAGGCTGGATCTGATTTGCGAACAGCTAGTTTATGTTCATAGGCTCTGTTGGAAATTCTTCTATTGGTCTGGCCAATGTAAGTTTTGGAGTAGATAGAACGTGGTAATTCAAATATACCCTGTGTCTTACGTTGTGGTTATACAGAAATCGTCGGTAACAACATGGGTGTAGGGAAGAAATGCTTTTGACTGGTCCAGTAATTTGGAGTGTGGGGTATGGGTTTGCTGTCTTTGAATGGATCTTTGGATTTGGGAGAAGAGATAGTCGTTTCGGGGAAGAGCGGCTTTGAGTAAAGTTCCCTGGATCTATTGTTAGTATCAGTGGGTCTTATACATCGATGTATAAGAGAATTCAAAACGGAATTCAGCTTGGCAGGATGAGGATGGGACTTAGCATTGAGATAGAGATTGGTACGGGTAGGTTTTAGGTAGACAGTGTTTGAGAAAGAGGTCTTGGACTTTGTGATGAGAACGTCCAGGAATGGAAGTGAGTTATTATCTTCGACTTCCATTGCGAATTTTTGGTTAGGGTGTGGGAAGTGGATGTGGTTCAGGAATGCATGCAGACCTTCAGATCCATGGGCTCTGGTGTTTGCAAGAAGTGGAGAGAGTGGAGAATCCATCGGGTAACCTTTCGATTTCTCGTTTTTTGGGTTGTTTACATGGTATTGTTGAAATACGCGCGTTTGTTGAAGTACGCGCGATTTTAATACTCGAATTCAAACACGCTGAGGCTTACACAAAACGAGCAGAATAGAGTTCCAATAGAATAATGCACGTTTCATTCAAATAAAGCGGACACATAAAACAATCTCATCCACGAGCTGCAGCAAACAGGCGCCAGATAATCAACAGGGCGGATCATTCATACAGAACGGATTCTGCTTTCTCGTACATCATCACCAGTTGTCAATATGGAAAAAATCGAAGGGAAATTGCGAGAATAGCATGTTGATTTCCACTACGTTCTCTTCGTTTGACAGTTTGTACAAGATTTATCACATCGTGTGAAGTAGGGTTCTGCATACGTTGTTATGAGCTGATTTGATAAACTGTGTGACCAAGAAATAATGATACACTGCGCAGTTCAAGGTTATTAACTAACTAAGGTTATTAATCCGATGTTTGGAATAATGGAAAAGTTCATCAAGACCAATCAGGCAACTGAATTTCTTTTCTGTTTCAACTGAAAATGATTATAAAATAATAGTTCTGAGGGGAACTGAGTTTAGTTTTCTGAACTATTCGATACAGATATCATATCAATATCAATACAACTTTTTCAAATGTCATGTGTTGTCTTCTTGAAAAACAATTAATGTCAGACTCTGACTATTTGAACTCAATAAAATTGAAAGTGATCGATACCTTACTATGCGTTTTAATCAACCAGAAAACTGGACATACAATGAGGTTTGTTAAAATAACTTTTTCAAATAATTTTTTTTGGTAGCTCCAGCGAGGAGCAAAATATCAAGGATTTGTCCTTTTCACGGGATCGCAGTATACTGGATTTGAGGTTATCACGCATGCTGAGAATTGCAAAAAGTGCAGCCTATGGAGATCTACGTCTGTAGCAAAAATCAAAGCTCTGCTCCCAAAAATTACTAAAATGCAGGGGTGTCTTCGTCTTAAGTGTGTCACACTGACCCTCTTACTGTGGGAACTTAGAGGGTAGTAGATAATAACATTTTTTCACAATGCAAATAAATATGGGTTCTCACAATCTACTACACCATTTATTGTCTTCTTTTTAGAGTCGGGACGTAAAGGTAAAAAGCTTGATTTGAACGTTTTTTTAAGCGGTGTATGAAATAGGGACGCAGATTCACCACTGAGATTTGTTTTGATCTCAAACTTTGCGTAAAAGTACGAATAAAAAAATCAATTGCAAAATGAATAAGTTAACTCACCTTGTTTGATGTAGTATGGCAGAAGGATGTATGGTAGGAGTGGAAGTTCCTTATTAGACAAGGAAAAATCGCACCTGTAACTTTGTGGGTTCGCACCACGACGTAATTGTATTGCAGTTTTTACACCCAATCACGACGACGAAGGTTTTTCGTCTCTCTGCTCCTCTCCTTGAATATATTTCGGAACGACAAATTCGAGGAAAACAAAAAAAGAGGACAGGATCGGCATGAGTAGATTTGAATAGTAGGAATAAGTAGTAGGATTTCATCAAAGTAAGGTTCTTGAAAAAACAACAATTTAAATTATTTGCCCGCATAAATTGTAAATGCACCCTAAACCATATTTACAATTGTGAAACAAAAATAATGAAAGAAAATAAAAAAAAAAGAAATAAAAATTTAATGTTTGGTAATGAACCATTTCCCACCCCCCTGAAAATACTTAGCGTATTTTCAGAAGTGGTCATCGTAATCAGGAAGAGGACATAATTTAACTAAAGGTCTTTTAATAAGACCTTTTGTAGTTTTTACAATAGCAACACGAGGGACCCCGTCAGTACCTAAAGTTAATTCAGTTACTCGGCCCATTAGCCAATCTAAAGGATTAGCATTATCATTTTTATTAGCAACCATGGTTCCTGGAGTAATAGTTTCAAGTGGTTTAGTCCATTTATATCTTTGTTGTAGAGTATGTAAGTATTCAAGGCGCCATCGTTTCCAGAAGTCACGATAATTTTTTCCTTCTAGAAATTTATTTTTTTATTGAAGCCAACCCTAGTGTGGCATGGTGGGCCTACCAACCTATCATAAACGAATGCGTATACAAAATTTCGTGTCCCTGCTATTTACCGCTGAGGAGATCTCTCGTACGGAGCCGATCCTGGCAGCAGCATCAGGTCACGTTCATGATTAACATGCATTGTCATCGGTTCTGGGCCAGCATGCAAAATTTCAGGTCAATCGGATACCAGGAAGTGGGTCAAATTAAACTTGCAAGATTTATTAACAAACATACAAGTCAAGCTAAATAAAAGCTTTCAAAAATACAATTCAATACAGGGGTGGCTCGTAAAATATGTAACTCGAATTCACAAGCAAATGTTTGTTTAAATTTTTTTTTTCATTGCAGATCCCACTCCCGCGCCCCAGCCTAGGCCATCTTTCAGCGTGGGAGGTCCATTAGAGTTGAAACAGTGGCGGCGTTCACGTGCAACGACGAGGCTCTGGGGCGGATAACGGAATGCACGCCAATGTGCACGCGGACCGGAACGAGTGGCGACTACCGCCCGACGATACTCTCCAGGTCGGCGAATCGAAGACCAAAAAGTCCGAGGTAGGTGACGAAGAGGTCAGTACTCGATGGGGAACGCGGTGGAGGCACCACCTAACCTAACTTCTGGATTTTCCCTTAGTTTCGTTCGGGCAGAGAACGAACCGAAGCGGGCATTTTTTGCAAGAAAATATATGCGAGATTTTCATCGTTGTTATTATTATTATTATGCAAAGAGTTTGGTGCTCCAACTGATATCATCTCTGTTGTTTGAAAATAGATGAACAATTTAGTTTTTGTCAACCTTCTGAACTTATAATATACCTATGTTAAGAAAGTTGAAAAATAACAACATTGGTACGAAAACAAAAAATCAACAACATGAAACTGGTACCACCATCTGTATCTGTAGAGTAGGGAGGTTGAGTGTAGGTCCACAGCAGTTAGACCACATGTGTCCCATTGCACATCCTCCCAAGAAGTTGTCCTATGAAGTCATCGTCCATCCTGTCGTTTCCAATATGTATTCTACAATACATATATGAAAATTAGTCATATAAATTCAAGTAACTCCTATTTGTAGTTACGTTATTCACCTGGTACCTGCCCAGGTGTTACAGGGCGAGCTCCACAAGCACGCAGGTATTCAAAGAACATGGGACGCTACTGAGAACGTAAGGTTTCATCTATGTAAAAATAAGTTATGTCTGCTCGCTCTGGAATCATAGTCTATAGTACCTAATGTATATGTATCCATGTAGACTATCGGATATGACATCTGGACATCAAGACATTTTGACATACGTCAAAAAAAATAAAGCTATTCATGATATGACGCGGAAGTTTCGAAGGGAATTTTGAGTTTTCAAAGCGAATTAAGATTGTTTTCCGAAACATCGACTACTAAATAAGGTATATAAATCGAGATGTTTTATGACTGATCATTCGAAAATAAATTATAGTGTACCGGAAAAATGTGATGGCAATTTTGTTTTGTTCTCTGCCCAGAAAGCAACTTGTGCATCCCGAATGGACCTCTAGTGGTATGTCTTAAAAGGAATGAGTACTGACTATAGTTTTAGTATATCAATATGATAAGCATATCAACCATTTCAAAAAGAAAATTTGAAAAGAAAAATCTTTAATTTTTTCACATTTTTTTTTGTATATTTTAGTTAAGACAGGTTTTCATTCAAGAGTTCACCAAAAACTGATTCGTTTTTTGTGTATATTTTGAATTTTTTCAGAATTTAATTATTGGTCTTTCGTTCAATTTAAATCGTTATATCTCTGCTGAAATTCTGATTCTTCATGTCTTTCATTCATAAGATCTGAATTCAACTCTATGATTCGAATATGTATTTTCGAACCAGTTTTTGTGTATCTGCCACGACTGTTAGAATTGTTATTGAAATCAGTGTTTTAGAAATCTTCAAGAACTTCATATTTGCAAAATTGCACACCTACGGTCAATAAAATATATGATTTTTTGAATCATTCGTGAATATTCGTTCTCAACCACTTGAAATTGGAATGAGGGATTCGAACATATCTCAAAAATGAGACCCTCAAGCTACGAAGAAATCTCCATTTGTATATATTCTTCATTAACATTTCTAACAATGATCGCAGTTGGTACCTCAGTTATAGTAAACACGAAGTCAATTCGAATGTCATAACAACTAAATAGTTACCGAACGTCGGCAGTTTTTTGTATGGCATGGGCGGCAGGGTATTATTTTGGGAGGTTTTATAAAGTATCAACTAGTAAATTTATCAGACCCGGTACATTAGTCTTTTAGGTGTTCGGATTGACTTTGTATAGACTATACTCATAGATATACCTTTAAAAAGTTTATGCTTCACCTCACCCTGCACAATCTGCACTTTAGACAACCTTCACAAATAAATTCGGGAAGTAAAACAAAATATAAATGATCACTAGTTTTACACTAGAATTTTGTTTGAATCTTCTAAATATCAACCATAAATACACTTTCCCTTCCCAAAACACTCATACATCATGATAAACACTAATATATATACAGTGTGTGTGTTACATAAAGCTCACATTAGGAATTTGAGATGAAGGAGTGAAAAAGTTTCGTTTCATATATCAATACATCAATCTTTCTTTGATATTTTCCGAACAAAAGTGCGTTTTCATAAAAAATCATTGCTTCTATCGATTTTTCACACAGAAAAATGTCTAAGTAACTTAATTTTGTTGGAAAATATTGAAAAAAATTTGTCATTTCAAAGTTTCGGGGTGTGGACCATCAGGGGTAGTCCGTTCCTGACTTTGTAGCAAAACAACTGAATCCTGCATGAAAGCCCATCAAAGCAATTCATTTCTTTAGTCAATCACCAAAATTTGGTTGATTTTGGTGATATTTTGACCCCATCTATACATTCCCAAGAGAAAAAGAGGAAGTTCAGAGAAACCATGCAACTCAATATCTTGAGAAAGCACTTTTCATGGAAAAATCGAATGAAAATGGAATAAAGGCTGTTTCATTCGATAAACATTGTTCTCCAAATTCGACTCATCAATAATAAAAAACAGTTTTTGAAGAAATTATTGAATATTACTGGAGATTTTTAACAACACCAAATCGTTATTTTTAACACCTCGACACGTGTTTCGATCACCAAGTGAACATCTTCAAAAAGGAAGAATAAAACTAGAAACTATTGCGAAGCTAACCCTATTTATGCTATATAGGTATCCCATACAGGTAAACCATCCTAGTGAGATGGTATGAAAGTGGTTTTTAAAACAAGGCATACACTACAGAGCCTTTTGGGGAGTCCAAAAGACAAAGTCGAGAATTCGGAAAAGTCTGGAATTTACGAAATTGAATGTAAGGACTGCGATGCAAAATATTATGGACAGACGAAAAGATCTATTGAAGTAAGATATAATGAACACATAGCACACTTAAAATATGGAAGACCTGAAAAATCAGCAGTCGCCCATCATATTTTGCAACAAAACCATTCCATAGACTTCAGTTCATTAAGATTAGTTAGACAAGTTAACAACAACAGGCAACTAGATGCCTAAGAGAGTGTAGAAATAAGTAAACACAATAATATTATGAATAACGATGACGGACATATACCAACGAGCATACTACATAGCTTGTTAAAATAAAATAATGTTGTTGGGTTTATTGATTACTACATAATGACACATTGCAAAAATAAATTTGGATAGGCAATATTGTGAAATTAATTTTTATATAGCTGAAAATTGTTTTATATAAACATATATTGTGAAATAATAGATAAGGCAAAATTGTAAAATTAATTTAGGCTGGTATACCTGTATGGGTGGTACGCCTGGATGGTTTACCTGTATGGGATACCTATATAGCATAAATAGGGTTAGCTTCGCATTAATTTCTAGTTTTAATCCTCCTCTTTGAAGATGATCACTTGGTGATCGAATCACGTGTCGAAGTGTTGAAAATAACGATTTGGTGTTGGGGAAAAAACTCCAGTAATATTCATTACTACACCAAAGGTTCCAAACAGTGCATCATAAGTGAGGAAATTATTCTCTGAAAATGAAAACTAAACAGACTTTCCAAATTAATCTCTACGGATTGATAGATTCATTTTTCGGCGTCATTTCCGGAATAACTTTGGAACTGCTCAGAATAATCTTTTATAATCTTATAATTTTTTTTTCAATAGTACTCTCCTGGTGGAATCCGAATATGGAGAGCAATGAGTATCATTTCATCTCAAACTTCTGATGGAAGTTTGGTCAAACACTGTATCTTTCCATTCCGACAGACACCATCAACTCAGCTTTCCCATCTTTCAAAAAACGAATAAACAATAAAAAATACTCGTATTCACATCCTTGGTCGTTCATCTGAATTGTTGACAATATGTAAGACTACAGCATGATGGGGATATCTAAAATGTTTCTTCGAAAATGATCCTCAAGGCAAGCCTACAACAGAAATTACTTTTCAAAAAAATCCAAAAAGGCCTGAAATGTGTTCGAGAGTGTTTCTGTGTGTCATTTTCAATTTTTTTTCAAGAATGTGGGTCGAGTATCTTTAAAAAAGCTCCCGATTTACTATCCATCCTGCTTCTCGTCTGAAAATAAGTCTACTCGTTTTGTTTTCCGAAAAAAAGTAAGTCAAATACCAATTTCGCGTTGAAATGTATCGTTTCATAAATATTTGAAACAAATTGCAGTTCTTGACGTTCAGCGAATATCGGGATAATGTATACCAAAAGATTCAGTTCAATCTCTCCTACTCTAGTTTCATTTCATTCTGAAATGAACTCATCATCTGGAAAGGAGACAATACCTACCAGTATAGACAATATAATTCATTTTGAAAATGAGTTTTCTGATAACCAGCTGTTACCACTCTACAAATGACAACCCTCAGAAGCCAAAACTTTTATGAGGTAAAGATCAACGAGCATCACCTTCCAACGGGCAATCTCTGATACGGGTTGATACAAAACCATTTGTCTTGTCTTCCAGAAATGTATAGGTATACAACTCCGCCTTAGCTCCCCACACAAAGTAGTGGCCCTTGTCTTGGTTTACATGAGAGTCAACCCCCGGAATACTCCACCAAGTGATTTTCCTCCATCATTTTCTTTGAGCTTTTGCTGGACTGTTCATTGAAGGGCATATTGCCTCTCACAACTATGGGTTTTCTAGGTGTCACCGAAGAATCAACTTCCAGAGCCGAATCATTGAAAATAATGAATGAATCAGACCAAAATATAGTTCTTGTAAAATAAAAGAAAGAACGTTTGTTATTCAATTGAAAGAGTCAAGCATTTTGGATCCTTGAATTTGCCTTTCTTCGTAGTTGTGGATGGGACGTCTTCTCTGGCGTCCCATTCTCTTCTTGGCCGGATTGGAGTACAACTTCTACTTGATTTCCCGTCATGAGGACTGGAGAATGTCTTGGTTCTACGTTATGGAATTGAACAACCTTTTTCTCAACCTTCTCTCCAGCTTCCTTCTTGGTTTCAGCGATTTATCTTGAATTCCATAATAACTACAGAATTCTGGGTGCAATGTAGTTTCTTCGTGTACATGGCGAGGCATATGGTGACAGAGAACTGGTTCTTTTGTTCATACGTCTTCTTTTTTTCTTGATGTAGATCACTTTTCGTCCAAAGTTGTTGTTTCCTTATTTCATCTGAAAGTTATTTTGGTTCAGCTATACCTATTGAGCTCATCTGTGCTGCTTTTCTATTGTCTGTTTTTTTCTGGGGTGGATCTCTAGTCAACCCTGACATTTCTGGATGGGTGAGTCCTTGAACTAGTACATCCACATTTTTCGGCGCACCTTGTATAACATAAATGCCGTTGCTCACCAGAATTGTTTGTAGATTCATCCGAATAACTGTGATTCCGTTCATCTTCTCTTGTGCTTGTCGTATTTCTCCTGGAATCACAATTCAGATTACGGGTACCTCTATGTTCTTTGGTTCATTCGGAGACTCGCTTGTGTCCATTGCCTCATCCTCAACGTTGCTGTTTACTTCCGTATTTGTGCAGTTCTCCTCCAAGGAGTTATTACGTAGTAGGAGCTCATCGATCGTAGATGAGACAACCCCGTGGCTGCTTTGGACTCCCCGAGGGGCAACTATTGATCTGTATTATGTGGCTCTCCCTCGTCCTCCTGGAGGAGAGTGGTGCTATTCTGCAAGGTGTCTTACCCATCATTGAATGTGGTTTCAAAATGGTTACCCTTAGATTCTGTACTCCACTATGTAATGATTCCCAAGACTTGAATTTTCCCTCTCTCTTTTCTCAGCTCCGCCTACTTCTAGGCTTAGTGTAACGAAAGAGTGGTTGATTGATAACCGCTACCATTGTGAATGTTCCTTTTATTCATCCCACAGTGGGTGGAATCGTACAGCCTGCCACCGATTTGATCGGAGTTATGAAGAACAACCAATTGTCTGCTCCTTCATACCATACCTTGGGTTTTGGTGGTACCATCCGCAGTTTTTCCGTCTGATAAGGCCTCAGTTGAGCTGCAGTGATTGCTACTGCAGCTCTTTGAGTCAGAGACTGCTCCTCGCGTAGAGAACTGTGAAGACCTTCCTCTGCCTCTTTTTTTTGTTGGACTTCCTGAAATAGTTTTTGCTGTATCCATAAATTTGGATTTAGGAGCTCCAGAGCTTGACCCTGGAGGTGGTTCATTCATCTGCCAATCGTAAGAGTGATGTCATCACACAAGTCAGTCAATTAGGGCTGCCCGTAGCATAATAATAAAACAAAACCGTTCCATCTGAGCGTATGAAGTCAAGTAACCTCACTTACTTCTTGGAAGAAACGTCCTCTTCATCATCAAAAAAATAATCCTATTTCCAAAAATGAATTTGTTTTGTATTCTAATATATTCTCTTCAATTTCCGACCTCCCAGTTTCTATATTTTCAAAGTGAACGCATCCATCCCAACGGAAAAGTGTCAAAGGTGTCAACCCTTCACTAAAAACTCAATTCACCTGTCAGTTGAACTAAACGAAAGTTTTTTCACAACAAATTTCTCCGTGCTTCATGAGCTAACTTCCGAGTGTCGCCACTAAATTCTGTTTACATCACGTTCTATTTTGTAGGAACGCCGGGTTGAATTCCGTTTTTGTCCGTTCGAAGATGAATCACGTAGGCTAAACGTTATTTTCGAGTGTACTTTTGTCCGCGACACATAATTTAAAGTGATGCTGCAGCAAAAAAAACGTTAATTCGCATTCATCAGCGTTAGGGTCGGCGGACGTGGAAATTTCCAAGCGAAAGCTTTCGCTATCCAAATGGAATTTTTCCTTTTGCCATTCATGAAATCGCTGAAGCCGGAATACTGACGGTGCTCAATTGACGATTATGTAATTTTCTGTTCGTGTTGGTAGAGGAATACCTTTTGGATGAATTTGAACGAGGCAATCAAACACATTTTTGCAATTCCTGTGAACTCCGTTCAAGATGAGTGATCAATGCAAATAAATCTAGTACGTCGTTTGATTACGGTTTTTTAGTGATGTTGAAGCCTTTCTATAGAAGAAATTAAATTAGGTGCAGTTATAATACTGTCGTATTACATTTCATTAGTTCGGACTTCCATTATGATTTTAAATCCCTGGAAGAACTAACAAAATAAAGAAGATTCAAAAATGAATAGCTGGAAATAACAATTATATCAAGCAAAAGAACCTGAAACGAAATGATGGTGAAATAAAATACAAGTAGAAATATAACAATTGAACAGAAAATAAAAAGTTAAGAGATTTCAAGCCAAATTATTTCACCGTTCGGGACCCTACTGCATCACATGAAAGGAATTTGTACCAGATTTTGAAAAACACCAAGTCTATTTTTCGGAAAAGGAAAGATCATGGCTAACACCGCACCACAGCGAGCCCCTCACTTGTGTGGACTACCCAAAATCAACAAGAAGGACGTTCAGATTTTTACTAGTCATAATATAACCTGTACAAGAAAAAAACATCGTCTTTCGTGAAGAATTCAAGGCATTTTGTTGAACTACTAGGGGCAATTGAAGTCACACAGGAAGATCAACTGATCTGTTTCGACGTGGAAAACCTTTACACCAACGTACCGGTCGAAGAAGCCCACAAGAAACCTCGAGTCTGGTTGAGATATGTTGACGACACCTTCATAATATGGAACCATGGAAATACTGAACTAGACGCCTTCCTGAAACACATCAACAGCGTGAGACCTTCCATCACTTTCACAATGGAGAAGGAAGTCCACAACGAATTGCTATTCTTAGACGTTTTGGTGAAGGGGACCGACACTAAGTGGGAAACATCTATATATCGAAAACCCACCCACGCAGAACAGTATTTGAACCACGAATCCAACCACCATCAATCGACTAAAAGAGGAATCATCAAGACTCTATTAGACCGTGCCTTTGGGCTCTGTAATACGAAGGAAGGTCTCGAGAAGGAACTAGACATCATCAGAAATTATCTTCAACGGAATGGCTACTTCAAAGCGGTGGTAGAAAAGACCTTGGCTGAAAGATAGCGGGAGCCTCGCAAGGAAGAGAAGCTGTCACAACCAGTGCTTGCACTTCCCTACATCAGAGGATTATCAGAGAGGATAAGAAGAATTGGTTTCAAGTACAACATCAGAACCTGCTTCAGATCCGGTAACACTATCCGTAGCAGCCTCACGGAAACCAGGCAACCAAATGCGGACTGCGATTCCAAGAATTGCATTTACCGGATACCCTGTGAGTGCAGGAAATCCTATATTGGTGAAACTAAGAGGCCATTGAATGTTCGCATTGCTGAGCACAAGAAACACACACAGCGAGGGGAAACCAGCAAATCAGGAATAGCAGACCATGTTTGAACCCATCAACACAACATCGAGTGGTCCCAAGCTGAGATCTTGCACAGAGAGGAACATTGGTTTAGGAGAAAATTCAAGGAAGCCGCATACATGTTGTCCAACAACGTATTCAGCCAAGCCAGCGTAGAAATACGCAACATATGGAAACCCATCATCAAGCGAAAAATGGCCAACTCCCGCCAAACGGTCATCTCCCACGGAACCAGTGAAGTGGAAAATGGAAAGCGGGGATAAGTGAAAGTACTCGAACGACCTATAAATAGTCATCTCTCAGAGGAATCAGTCCAGTCATCACCCGAAGACGATTGTAGATACTAACAATCGAAACGTCGTGAACTAACGTGACTTGGAATCTCTCAACTTTTTATTTTCATTTTCTTCTTTCATTTCTTTATTTTTATTTATTTTTGTTCAATTGTTTTATTTCACTTGTATTTTTTTCACTATTATTTCATTTCAGGTTTATTTTGCTTAATATAATTGTTATTTTCAGCTATCCATTTTCAATTCTTCTTTTCAGTTGTTTCAGGGATTTCAAATCATTTTATATAATAGACAATGGAAGTCCGAACTTGAAATTCATCCTAAAACATTGTCAATCACCTTCAAACAAACCAAATCCAACGAACTCACCCCTGTACTATTTCATAAACGTCCCCTTCAAGATATTCATTATAGTTTTCTGAAGTCAGTTTTGGTTGTATCAGGGGACCTGAGAAGTTCGCAGACTAACACTGAGATGGCGCTTCTGGTATCAAATCCATTCGATTTTAAGTTGATTCTAACGTTTAGAAGGCACGTGTACAAATTTTACAGCTGAAAAACTTTGAACAGCGACTATTTCATAGCGTTATTGGACCGTTCAAACAACAAAATCGCGAAAAAACGGACCCATTTGAGGAAACAAATGTTGTTCCAACAAGACAAAGCACCGTGTCACAAATTGATGAAAACGATGGCAAAATTGCATGAATTGGGCTTTGATTTGTTTTCCCATGCACCGTTTTCTCCAGATCTGGTCCCCAGTGATTTTTCCATGCTCTCAGACCTCAAGAGAATACTTGCTGCAAATAAAAAACTGGGGCCTATTTTCAAGCTAAAGAAAAATCGAACTATAAAAATGATATTGAAAAATTGTATGGCCGGTGCTATAATAGTCACCTATATTGAATAATAAAATCAAAATTTATTTAAAACATTGTTTTTTTCTGTTAGCCTAGGCCTGTATATAAATCGCTTGATTTGTATGATTCTGTACCTCACATCTGCATAAGACATAGAGGGCTGTCTCTGTACCTTTACCTTATTTTCTGCAGCTAATATCCAATTGTCGTCTGCATGGAACGTGTCAAGTAAATCGCCATGTAATATTCAGACCCTATTTGTGATCTCTTGTAACAGTCTTTAAGTTTTTTTTTAATCGTTTTCTGTATTTCTACTATCCTTCTATGTCCTCAGGATATTTGTTATTCTCATACTCCTTCTAGCTTGTAGCTTGATCAATTCCCATCAGAAAGAAAGGGGATGATTCGACGGAATTCCCCATTTCTCGAAGAAGTTCGAAAAAAAACTCCAGATATACGTTTAACTTTCTATATCATTATGATTGATTTTACTGCCGCAATATTAAAATAGTTGTGTGAGAAATGTGGTAGTAAAGAAAATGAGGAGTTATTTTGAGACTACTGGATTCATTTATGGTCTATTTGTTTACACTAATCACATCATTAAATAAACGAACTTGATTTTCATAATAGTACAGTCAATAATGAATCACTTCTGAATTAATACACGTAAGAAAAGGTGAATTTGGCAGGAAACTATTTTTTTATTTTTTTAAATTCGTTGCGATTCTTCTATTACCACAATGTGGAAAAATTAACCTTTGAAAACGACAGTAGAAATAGCATTAACATACATTATTGAAAGATTGCCTATTGCTTAGATGACTTTTTTTGACACATTTCCGTTGATGAATCCCCTTATAAATATATATTAATAATAATCATAATAATAATAATAACTCGACTTTTATTGAGGATAAACACCAAATAATAAATAAATGAATAATGAGACTAATGACGAAGTCTAGCTGAAGCTATTCTACTCAACCATCACAAAAAAAATCATTATAGTGAATCAATTGATTGAATTATCGTTGACTGCTTCTTCATCAGAGAGGAAACATAAATATGAAGGGCGCATAAAATTGTTTCAATAGCTGGGAGTGCATTCTTATGAGTATTGAAGGGCTAAATTTAAGCATTCCAAAATATTGAGTTTTAAACCTTCTCTTTCGAATGTGATACATCATAGTCATGGTTGAACATGCGCTCAACCACTATGCAAACCACCATGGTTTGCAAACCATGCAAACCATGGAAATGGAGAATCAATCTTCACAGCCAAGAAGTCACCAATATGTTCTTTCATTCTTTGGTAATAGGTTCTCAACGACTAACCAATATAAAGTTTCAGGCAAAAACAATTTGGTGAAAGTCCTCTCATTTTCAATCAGCTTATACCTACCAAGAAAAAGTGCAGAAATATATTGTACACAGTAATATTCACGTGAACTGCAGAGTGATATATTATTGATTATAGTTCAATCGTGATAACCAGTGTGGTAAATAAATGACGAAAACCCACAAAGGCAAAGCCTGTACGTGGGATGAAGATGATATGACTTAAATTGCTATATAGGGCACTGAATATATAGAATTTAGTCAGTATGAACACGTCTGAGGAATCTATTTTATGGCGAAACATGTGTTTCGGGTTTGGAAACTGTCCAGTCAAGAATATATAGACATAAACAACTCTGGATCAATAATAATATAATTATACAATATATCACAGAAAATAATGTAAAATACTAACAAGAGTGAAGGCAAGGACTAAGAATTCATGAAGTTTTCACATTTTCAGCTTACAGTTGTTAATTCGCAGAGTAGAATGACAGCATTTGAACCAAGAATCGGATTATTGCGGAGATAAAAAAGTGGAATCAAAAACGTTCAAAACAAGTGTTTGTGTTGAAAACCGTTGAATACTCTCACGTTGTCCGTACTAATAATAAGTTCTCATAAGTTTACCATAATTTTTCCGTGAAAACAAACAGATCTTGCAGATACATTGCACAGATACATTGAAAACCGCAGTAGTCGTATAGGAGTTTTGAACTGTTTGAAATGTCTACGAAATCTAGAAGTCTTGATGTTGTACACAATCGGGAGAATAGTGACAGTGAATCTATAGAGTTGCTGAATAACATGAAACTCGGTAGACGTGATTGTAAAACTGATGACGATGGAAAAAGAACCCCCTCACCCTCTATCAAAGTGAAGAAAAGCCCTTGCAAACACTGTGGATTACTTCATGAAGGCAGTTGTCTTGACGTATGTTGCTAGATTAGAAATAAGTTCCCCTTTAATACTTTTGGTCACTTCTCACAAGGTACGATCATTCTGGTTCTGATTCAGAGATATTACGTTGTAATAACCTGCATACGAGATGGTAGATACAAATTCTGATTTTTTATGATACCTCAGGAACGGCACGACTTTTTGTGGTACTGTAAATCAAGACCACGTCAACCAACAGGCTGAACTGTCAAACAATAAGATGTGGTGTAGATGTATTCTCATCAAACATACTTTTTATCTTCAGAATGTCAATTTTTAATGAACTGAACACAGTTTTCAGCACCGAAACATGACCCAAATCTCTTCAAAATTCGGATCTCAAGAACTATCTGAGCGGACCAGTTACCAAATCCATGTCCTTCTCACCAAACCCTGGACATTCTTGATATTTTGTAGGAGATGGTTTTAGAGCTTCATCAGTTTATGTATGTTTCATGTAACATACTGGCAACTTTGCATTCGTAAGCACAAAAACAAGTCATTTATGAGTACTGGACCATAACTGTAACATGCTGCTCTGCTGTCTTCTCGAACTTCGCCAGCCATTTTCCTCCTTCTATTTTCTATCAGTCTACTATACTTCAGCATTCTTGCCCAGTGAACACTGTGATCAGTTCTATAAACTCTATCGCTGCAATCGTCAGTAAACAGCTGGAAAGTTCAAAAAACTTGGACATGATGAACTTCTCGGGCTCAAACTTCATTGCATCTAATCGGATAAAACCAAATCGGGTTGACTTCGTTTCCTGCTTGCTTTCTCATTGTCCATGAATACACATAAATTTCTTCAAGTTTGTGAATGTCAAACGAAACCATTTCTTCTCGTAGGAAGTTGAAAAGTGCCCATTGCTATGGAGATGCACCATTTTGCTGGTTAGACAGTACAGATCTGTAGGTAACAGTGATCTTTGTAGCAGCTTGGATCTATCCCACGTTGTACTGAAGACTGTTTTCATATATCGAGAAAACATATACTTTTGTTTTCCTACATTTCATTGTCGAGATGAACCAAGAACTGTCATTCTGCTATGGGTTAGGTCAGGTTAGGTTAGGTAAGCAAGCAAAGCAAGTGGGTTTATTCGACCCTCCTCCGTTTGATGCTAAATACAGGGTGTTAATTAAGTATGTACCATAAATTCAACAGACGATTCTTTAGGTAATTTTAAGACGAAATGTTCATATAAACATGGGTCCGCAAATCCTTCGTTCTCAAGATACAGGGTGTTATAATAAAAATAAAAAAAGTTATTCGTAAATATCGTAAATGTCCTTTACCTAATTTTGTTGTAATTTGGCAATGGCATTTATAACATTAAGGAGCTAATTAAGCTAAATAAGTCGAGGGGCGTCTCGAGCGGGATTTGAACGAATATTTTTGACTTAAAAATATACGCCAATGACTTTTGTGCAATTTTTATCATCTCTTTGGATTAGGCAATTAGAAATACACCTTTTTTGTCTCGTGAATTTTTTTCGTTTCTTGCTTAGTTTTTAAGAAAAAAAAGTCGACATAATTGCATATCCCTGGACCTCACAAGGAATAATATGGGGAATTAAATGTTTCTTTTGGAAATCATTATTTTTACAATTTTTTATTACTAATTTTGTAACAATAACAACAAATATTAAATAACATTAACATCTAGACTAACGAATTGCACTAAATTAAGTGTTGGAAATGGCCTCCTTCGGCTTCAATACAACTGTCTAGCCGCCGCATCATTGAATTTCGCACTCTTCTGAAAACACCTGGCGTATTTTTTATTATGTCACATGAATTAATGATTTTATTCCGTAAATCCTCTTCAATTTGAATAGCAGTTTTGTATACCAACGCTTCAAGGTGTCTCCAGAGAAAATAATCTAAGGGATTCATTTCGGGCGAGCGAGGTGGCCATGGGTGTGGACCTGCTCTCCCAATCCAGCGATTATGGTAATTTTCATCCAAAAATTGCCGTGTCACTACACTAAAGTGTGGTGGAGCACCATACGGAATCTTTTCATGCCTGTAATTTCTTCTAAAAGTCCAGGTAAAATAAATTCTAAAAACCTTCGGAATTCTTCTCCATTAAGTCTAGGTGGAACCAATAAGATGGTCACCGACAATTCCAACCCGAATATTAAAAGAAAACTGTTCTTGAAAATTATTTTCTATCAAGGCGTGTGGATTGTTTTCGGCCCCAATGTGATTGTTGTGGAAGTTAATAATTGAATTGCGAGAAAAACAAGATTCATCTGTAAACAATATTCGACTTAGGAAACCTGGATTTCTTCTTATTTTACTTTCGCAATTCAAAAAAATAATAAAAGTTGCACAAAAGTCAGTGGCGTACATTTTTTTAAGTCAAAGATATTCGTCCAAATCCCGCTCGAGACGCCACTGGACTTAATAAATTGAATCACGTTCGGGCTTGATTAGCTCCTCAATGTTATAAATACCATTGCTGAATTACAGCAAAATTAGGTAAAGGATGTTTAAAATATTTACGAATACCTTTTTTTCATCTTTATTTCACCCTGTATGCTGAGAACAAAGAGAATAATCGTCTGTTGAATTTATGGTACATACCTAATTAACACCCTATATGTCAATTTGCCGTTTTGATAAGCATACTGGTGGTTATTCAGTGGGGATGCATATAATGCTACCCAACTGATATGTCCTTCCAGTATCCTTTCAAGTCCTTTCAGCAGAAAGGATGTAAGGCTGATTGGTCGTACCGATTCAGGATGTGGGTTTCTCCGACCCACTTTAGGTATATATACCACCCTTGCAGGCTGGTATATAGTTCCACGCCAAACTAGCTCTATACAATTTTGTGAGAATAGGTAAAATTATTTTCAGTCCGTTTTGAAGAAGAGCTAGAAATATACCATCCTCTCCGGGAGATTTGAAGGGCTGAAACGACTTGATAGCCCGTTCAACTGCCGGTGCTGTGATAACCTTCTTGACGACCTCCCAATCGTTTTTTTTTTGGCATTCAACGCTCTCGAAGAGGGAAGTTCTGTTGAAATCAAGAGTCAGATTTCCAGGAAAGTGGTTTTCCATCAAAAGCTCTAACGTTTCTTCACTATAGGTCCATCGGATCGTTTAAGCGACCCAATTTCAGCAGTCGGCTCTCTAGATAGAATCTTGTGAATTCTTGTGCTACGAGGTTAATCAGAAATACTCTCACAGAAATTCCTCGAACACTCCCGTTTTGCCTTTTTGATTTCCTTGTTGTATCAATCAATCAAAATCGTATATTTACAAATTTACAGTTTTGTTACAATTTTTGTGAGTGTATGTGTTCGTGTAGGGCCCTGCTATAGGCTTATGCCTCTTCAGGGTGAGTGAGTTATGTGTGTGTTTTGTGTTTTATGTTGGTGTTTGTGTTGTGGTGTTTTGTGTTCCAGTTTTCTTGGTTGGTTTTAATGTTGGTCCATGTGGTAGTCCGGGTTCGTTGCGGTGGTCGGTGGTCCAGATGTTAAGATTCAGTACGGGTTTTTGGGCCGGGGTTGTGTGTGTTTTAGAATATCGGTACTTTCCGTGGCGCTGCTGTCAGGTGTCCGCTATCTGTATCCCAGTGGTAAATCCTCTAGGATGTCCTGGATCGGCTCCGGTGGGTCTTCCATCGCGCCCAGGAGTCTGGCTGGGGGAAAGGGGAGCTTTTTCCTAGGTTTCTTTCGGGATCCTCCACGGGGGATCCATGGCGATGTGAGCGTGTCGATGGCATCGGTGTTGTTGCTGCTCATCGTCCTGGTCGCATATCGTCCTCGGAGTTCCTGAAATCTATGGTTGATTGGTGTAGTATTTGTGTGGTTGTATAATTGTTGGGAAGGGTATCGGTAGTGTAGGTTATGTATGTTTCGTAGTATTCGTCGTTCAGTCGTAAGGATGCGGTGGGACAGTCTCGGAGGAAGCGTACAGTATATCACTGCTTTGTAGTCGAGGACTGGTCTTATATAGGTATTATAGGTATGAAGCAGTGTCCTACTGTCGCATCCCCCAAGTTTTCCTCTCAGAGCCTTTAGAAGGTTAGCTCTCTTCCGGACTTTGTCCAGAGTCTCTCTCAGGTCGATCTCCCAGTTGAGGGTCCTCGTGAAGGTGACCCCCAAGTAGGAAACCGAGTCCTGGAGTATGAGGTTTTCCCCCAAAAGTCTGAGATTCAAGTTGTCCGGCTTTAGTTTGGGACGGGTAGAGGTGTTAGGGTGTCGGAAGAGGATTGTTTGGGTTTTAGTGGGGTTGATTTTGATACGCCATTTGTTGCACCACTGCTCGAAATGGTCGATCATATTTTGGGCTTGAATTTGCAAGCGGCGGGTGTTGGGGGCGGAGGAGTATAGAATGGTGTCGTCGGCGTATTGGAGGATTTTGTGGGTTATGGGAACATCATGTGCATAGATGAGGAATAGGGAAGGGGCGAGGACTGATCCCTGGGGGACTCCGGCTTTAGGGGAGAAAGGGGTGGATAAAGCTTCACCGACTTTGACGCGGATAAGTCGGTTGGATAAATAGGAAGCTACTAGTCGGATAAAGTGATGAGGCAGATTGATTTGGATAAGCTTCCAGATCAGGCCCGCGTGCCAGACCTTGTCGAAAGCCTTTTGGATGTCAAGGGAGATTGCAATGGTGCAAAAAGAAGCGTTGATATTTTGGGTTATGTGGGTGTGAAGTTCGACTAGTCCTTGTTGTATGTCGTTACGCTAGTCTTATAAATTTCCCAGTTACCTGACTCTTCAGCTCGATTAAATAATCATTGAACTTCTTTTCTTTGTCTTTTCAGGCCTTTGTTCCACCAAAAACAGTTATGGTTATCCTCAGTGGACTGTTCCCATGATAGGATACGATTACTGCTTCGCGAAATTGCTTCACGTTCATTACATTATTCGGAAGTACAACGTAAACAATTCGTACTTCAGTTATTTCAATTATTATATCGGTTCATTTTGCTTCATATCATTGCTATTTCTTAGTCTGAACTAACTTGATCATTCCTCAATTTGAAAAGCAATACAAACCTCGCGCAGTCTTCGAAGCGTTCTCTTCAACATCCTAACTAGATTTCCAAGGCTTTTCTCAGTCTTTTCGATTTTCCAAAATTTACATAGACGAACATAACAATCATATACAAGGCATGCGACCAATATGTAATAGGTTACATCAAACACTCAAACAAAATTCACAAAACAGAAATACACACAAAGATATGACATGATGAGTCCTGCCTATCCCACTCGTCTGTAATTATTTTGAATTCCCACCTGAAATCCAATAAGAACCCACAATAACAAAGAAATATTCCGCTTCTAGCTCACGTCATTCATTCTCCTTCAAAATTCAGAAAGTGCTATGCATTGACAGCAGAGACATGAGTTTTCACGGAAGTGGACGCTTAACACATCATGTATGTTTTTGACGAATGTTTTCATAGACGTATCTTAGGGCGGACTGCCGAATAACCTGAGATTCGAAGAGAGATCGTTCTTCATACACCTATTTACCAGATGATACATATTTTTATGAAAACTTATACATAAGCGAATACATCCTGAATGTATTTCCGCCGAAATATATTTTGATTGTCTTAAATTGAAAAAACAATGTTCGTTTGACTCTGAAACACGAAACGTCCATCTGTTCATCAAGCAATATGGCAAAACCCGAGTCCAACAACGAAGTATTCGAGATCCATCATCAGGTAGTACTGTTTTGAGCCGCCATAGGTCGCATCAGTGGTACGAAACTGCCTTTGAAGGACCTATATAATAAGAGGCATATGCCTCAGTGGTGTCAACTATTTGTTTGAAGGTGGTTGACAATGTTTCGTTGTGCATTTCATAAGTTAGAACTTCCATTGGCCAAGTCTCCGCTTGGCCTATCTCCGCTTCATCCATTTCAGCGGGAGCTGACCGTTTAGCGGAAGTTGTTCGTATTCCGCTTGATTATAGGTTTCCAAATGTTGCGTATCCGAACCAGGAACCATTGGTTTCAGCGGGAGCTGACCGTTGGGCCCGTATATAACATCAGAACCTGCTTCAAATCTGGAAAAACTATCAGTAGGAGCCTCACGAAAACCAGGCCACCAAACGCGGACTGCCTTTCCAAGAATTGCCTTCACTGGATACCCTGCGAGTGCGGAGAATCATACATCGCTGAAACTAAGAGGCCATTGAATGTTCGCATTGCCGATCACAAGAAATACACACAGCGAGGAGAAACCAGCAAATGAGAAATAGCAGAGCATGTTTTTGGACTCATCAACATAACATCAAGTGATCTCAAGCTGAAATCATCCACAAAGAGGAACACTGGCTCAGGAGAAAATTCAAATAAGCCGCATATATGTTGTCTAACAACGCATTTAGCCAAGCTAGTGTAGAGATACGCAACATATGGAAACCTATAATCCAGCGGAACACGACCAATACCCGCCAAACAGTCAGCTCCTGCTAAAACCGATGTAGCGGAGAGAAAGAGAAGACGGGATAGATGAAAGCTCTCGAATGACCTATAGAATAAGTCCAGTCATCACCCGATGATGATTGTGGATACTAACAATCGAAACGTTGTGAAGTAACTTGGCTTGGAATCTTTAAATTTTTTATTCTTATTCACCAATCGAAATATACGATGTGTGCCGTAGCGAGATTTTATTGTTTTGAGATGAAGGAATGAAGTTATCAAAAAATGTTTCGTATGAAGATTTCAGTTATAAATGTATTGAGTTTTTTGAAATGATAACCAATATACAGAGTACATAGCATAAACGTGGCGTACCAGAGTTAGGTTTTTTAAATAAAATGATATTTATTATTTTCCATGTTGTCAGAAAAGTTCTGATTTAGGAGTATATACGTATATACTGAACGGTTCAGCAGCTTTGCCAAAATGACATGAAGAAGTTCTTCTGTTCAATCGTCCTCATTCTCACAAAAAACTCAGTTGAAGAACTTGTTTTTTATAGAGATGTTACAATAAAGGAATTTATTCATTGTCGAATGTTGATTTGACAAATACCTCATTTTTCTATACTGGGTGAATCAAATATCGAAAGCCCTACATTTTATTCAAGTAGTTATTTATCCTTAAAGATACCTAAGGGTATACCTAAAATATAGGGTGTTCCATTTGAAAAAAAAAATTAAAAAAATTGTTTTTATCTAACCAGAACCAGAAAAAGTTTTTATTCAAATCATCATTTATTATTTATAAATATTTTGAAAAAAATTTGTCCATTAAACAAGTCAGTAAAACATGGCAAAACGTTAATCAATTTGTTGCAAAATGGGAATAGCTATAAACATATTCTGACAGGCAATAGATTTGTGATGTATTCGTATATGAATGATATTCAGTAAAAAATTGTTACATCTGGTAAACACCTAGAAAAAAGGGCGATCTCCTTTGAATCCTGTTCTAAAACGTGCATGACCTTTAGATATTTTCATTGCCCTTCAATTTCATCAGTTTCCTTGACTTGAAAAAAGTTTAGAGAATTTGGACTTTTCGATATGCATGATGCACTTTATTTAGATCCACATTTTTTGACACATATACGTAAGGGGTCAAATCTTGTCAGACATGTTTTGGTATCAGTGTGGTTGGATAAATTTTGAAAAATTTGGGAATTATGTTTTTGAATCGAATCCAAACTCAACAAAAGTATCCATTGCAGAAATAATCGTATGAGGAACAGATCAGATCAATATTTTTTTATTTCGATTTTGTCACTGTGTCAAAGAAAATATCAGTAAATCCTCAACAATCAAAACTACCAAAGAAAGGGCCTGTCAGGTAAACTCTCATGGAAAAATCAATTGGAATATATTATTTACGGCAGGACCTGCCGATTGATTTATACTTCTTTGATCAATTACTTCGTCAATTCAGCAAAGCAATTGTATAAGTATTCTGTTATATTTCTTGAAGTCTAGAGCACCTTTGCATCATTGATTTCTTCATCATATCGTCCATTTCATCATTGATATAGGAAGTACTTCATGCAGTCAATAGACTCTTTAGTCGTCACATTCGATGAAGCTTTAGCAGAATACTTTCCATTCCAGATTATTTGTAGACTTCTGAATTCACTAACAGAGAGGGTTTTCCTAATAAAAACTGATAGTCTTTTTTAGAATGAGACATTTTTCAACATCCTAGCTGAATTTCAATAAGTAATGTTCAATAGCTGGATGCGTCATTTCAGGTTAGCTCGTTGGACAACAAATATGCAGCTTCTTTGAACTTCCTTTCACGCCAGTGTTCCTTCCTGTGGATGATCTCAGCTTGGGACCAGTTTATGTTATATTGATGAGTCCAAACATACTCTGATATTCCTTATTTACTGGTTCCTCTTCCCTTGAGTTATTAGAATATTGAATATCTTCATTGTTGAATGTGATAATATTATACTTGTGATGTACAGTTTGGGATCTTTGGTGAAGATGATTTGAAGATGATCACCAAGTGATCATCTTCAAGAGGAAGATCAATGAAAATAATACAGCATTTACATATTTCAATGATCGCTTGGAAGCATCATTTATCATTCAATGAATTTGATCTTCATGAACATAATTTCGCATACCTGGTAACACATCATTGGAAATATCGAACCAAAATGAGTCTGACAGATGAAGATCCCAACAACTGACATAATAATACAGTGAATCGCCTATTTTTCTTGTAAATCTAACAAAGAACAACTTTTTTCCGTAGGAGCTAGCACTGCAAGAAGACGAAGGACACAATTGGTGGTCAATAATATTTTCATTATTAGTGATTGGTTTAGTCATATCTGGAATCATAGCGGCCATTTTGATAGTCGGTTACGTGGATGAGCTGCTTTATTGGACTGGTTCAAGAATGCAGCTGGAGGAGCTTTTGGAGGTGAGTGGAAAGGAATTGAATCATTGGAAATATGTAAAAGTGTGCTTATATTACATAGTTCCCGCTAAAGGATTTGAAATAGTTCCAACAATGCCCTTGGAATTCATCAATCATTTGAAAGAATAAAGCAGATTTCGCGAGATTTACCTATGTAGATCAACTAGTAACTTAAGTTACTTGATCTCATTGATTTTAATTCAAAAAAACTGAGTTCAAATCAAGAATAACTGGTGAATTTTGTGAATAAGTACACACATGCATCGAGTCCCGACAGAAACTAAAGTTTCAGTGTTTTTAACCGATTAAAAATTTAAAATTTCATATCAAAACGACAGAGAAAGTACCGCGATTAACTTTGTGAAAATAAAAATTAGTTTCAAGTCCTGAGTTGGTGAAATTTGAATAATATCTGAAATTGATTCGGTGTATTGGGACTAAATCATGAAGTGCCTGCAATTAGCACATCTGCCAAGATAAGTATGTAGATAGCACCCTGCCAGAGGCGTATCAACAGTGATTATAAGTTGATAGTGAGAATTAAAAAAAAAGATGACTCGAATTTACGTCGCGTCGTGCAGCACTGAGGCTGAATCTTATTATTTAATCAAATTTAATTCTCATTAGTTACACTTGAATTTTGTAAAGTAATTACAAAATGAGTGGATTCAATGTAATTTTAATCCCATTTTCATCTTTTCAGGGTGTGAATAAGAGCTTTCTTTTAATTTTTCCAATATTAATTTTTGTTAAAAAGGTAAATCTCCTGACAAACTTCTATATACCATGTACATTTTTCATTGTGTGATGAACTGATGAGTTTGAGTCAATTTAAAACGTATTCTCTGTTTTAGAGCATAATAATGGAGCATTTCATCAGTTCGGACTTCCATTGTCTACTATAATATAAATTGATTTGAAATCCCTGAAAGAATATGCAAAAAAATTAGAAAGATCAGTTGGAAGAACAATTCTATTAAGCGAAAAACTGAAAAAACAATGATATAACACACAAGCAACAACCAAAAAAAATCAACACGAGCTAAAAAAAATTATTATCAAGAAATGAAAATTAAAAATATAAAATCAAAATATTCTAAACCAAGTTACTCCACGATGGTTCGATTGTTAGTAGCCACAATCGTCTTTTGGTGATAACTGAACTTATTCGGAAGGCGGAAGGTCATCTTCGTGTTATTCAGGCTTCAAGTCCAGCTCCCCTACCCTTTTGGCTGATTATTGGTCTCGAGAAGGACCAATGGGTTCATGACTGATGGTATGGCGGCATGAAGTCCTTAAACATCAGTACCGCCCTTCACGGGATACCCCTACCTGGCTGGGGTGGGATGGATGGGAAAGTCATTCATCCGTTAACGGGGGACATAAGGGCCTCATTCGACAGAGTGTCGGGGCCTTCTATATCGGGAGGGGTCGTCTACAGTATAATCTGTGGCTTCCCTAACTAACGGGTGTTCGTGAGTTTCCGTACTTTCAAAAACTCGCTGATTCCTCGACTGAATGGACTGCCGAATGGAAGGCAGCTGCAAATCTCTGCGGATGGTTTCGTTCCGCACGAACCAAGGAGCATTCACAATCATCCTAATTTACTTGTTTTGTAATCTCTCCAAGATGGAAATGTTGGACGGAGCCGCTTGTCCCCAGACGCCTGAAGCATACATGGTGACAGGCTTGAACATCGTGTTATAGATGGTGATTTTGTTATTTGTGCTCAGTTTGGATTTCCCATCGACCAGAGGGTACAGATATCTAGTAGCACAATATGCACTTTTTTATTTACGTTAAGCTCGCTGATGGTGTTTTCGACCAACCTTAGAGCCTGTAATTCAGTGGAGTGATCTCTCCTGGAGCCGAATTGTTCGTTAGGCAGAACATTTTGGTCCTCAACTTCTTCGTTGAGTCTTTGCAGAACAACTCTTTCTGTCAGCTTAGCCGCCGACGAGAGTAGACTGATCGGGCGATAGTTCTGCGGGAACAACTGGTTCTGACCCTGTTTTGGGATCATGACGACGATCGCATGCTTCAACCTTCTAGGGAAGTGTCTGAGGGCCAACGAACTGTTGATCAAGTTGAGAAGGAATTCAACGTAGTTTTCCGGTAGCCTCTTCAATAACTTGTTGGTTATTGAATCGACCCCGGGGCTTTCTTGGCCTTTGCGGCCTTGATATAACCCTTAAGTTCTTCCATAGAAACCGGACGGGTATCGTCGTCGTCATGTTACCTGAGGAGTCGGTGAACCCGGTCTTCCAGCAGCATATCGCGATCGATGTCGTCATCGTCGTCAACGTTAAGTTGAAACTGACGTTCCATCGTGTCTGCAAAGGCTAACGCCTTGTCGGCGGGGTGGACTTATTCCTTCGAGACCTGACTATTTATAGGTTATTCGACTGCTTTCACCTATTTCCTCTTTCCCCTCTCCACTTCATTGGTTTTTAGCGGGAGCTGACCGTTTGGCGGGAGTTGGTCGTGTTCCGCTTGATTAGACGTTTCCATATGTTGCGTATCTCCACGCTACCTTGGCTTAATGCGTTGTTGAACAACATACATGCGGCTTCTTTGAATTTTCTCCTAAACCAGTGCTCCTTCTTGTGGATGATTTCAGCTTGGGCCCATTTGATGTTATGTTGATGAGTCCAAACATGCTCTACTAGTACTAATTTGCTGATTCCTCTTCGTTGTGGGTGTTTCTTGTGCTCGGCAATGCGAACTTCCAATGGCCTCTTAGTTTCACCGATGTATGATTCTCCGCACTCGCAGGGTATCCGGTAAATGCAATTCTTGGAATCGCAGTCCGCGTTCGGTGGCCTGGTTTTCGTGAGGCTGCTACGGATAGTGTTACTGGATATGAAGCAGGTTCTGATGTTGTACTTGGAACCAATTCTTCTTATCCTGTCCGATAATTCTCTGATGTAGGGAAGTGCAAACACTGGTTGTGACGGCTTCTCTTTCTTGCGAGGCTCCTGCTGTCTTCTAGCCAAAGTCTTTTCTACCATCGCTTTGGAGTAGCCATTCCGTTGAAGATCATTTTTGATGATGTCTAGTTCCTTTTCGAGACCTTCGGGCAGAGCCCGAAAGCACGATCTAGTAGAGTCTTGATGATTCCTCTCTTAGTCGATTGACGATGGTTGGATTCCTGGTTCAGATACTGTCCCATGTGAGTGGGTTTCCGTTTCCCATTTAGTGTCGGTCCTCTTCACCAATACTTCTAAGAATGTGAAGAATATGTGAAGAATATGAAGGTGTCGTTCACGTATCTCAAGCAGACTCGGGGCTTCTTGTGGGGTTATTCAATTGCCAGAGTTTCAGCTCATGTTAATAGTTCAATTTTTTTGGTTCTTCTTTGGTTGTTGCTTGTATGTCATTTCATTGTAATTTCATTTTTTTGCCTAATAAAATTGTTCTTTCAGCTAATCTTTTTAATTTTTTTCACAGATTCTTTCAGAGATTTCAAATCATTTTATATTATATTAGATAATGGAAGTCCGAAATGATGAAATACACGACGAAACATTGTCAACCACCTTCAAACAAACCATAATGATGGAGTTCTGTTTTCGAAAATTTTTTGCACTTATAATTTATTCAGTGTTAGGATTAGTTTAGGGTTGGTTTAAGTTAAGGTTCCACATTGAGACTCTCTTCATAAGAAATACAATCTCTTAATAAATGAAAGCAAATACGAACTACATCTTGCTCCTAGGTAGGTAATAGCTACTAGATATACTTCATTTCTAACAATACTTACAGTCGACAAGTAACGGAAATATCTGGAAGGGTTTGATTTCCAACTTGTAAAAATTCCTTTTCAAGAGAACTTTCATGTGGGAAACGAATATATTTCAAAATTTCACATCCGTATTCACTACCTTCGTTCACTCGTTTGCTCCTGATCCCTTTAAATCCAGTTACAGAACCCAATTACATTTTTCGATAAATCTCTTTCGACAGATAAATACCTCGTACACTAAATATAAATAACGAGTAAAGTTTCGGACGATTTAAAGGTGGGTAAGCCATAAATTATCGCAGCGGGAGCTACAAACTTCGAAACATCTGAAAAATCCGTTAATATCCGCAATTCCGAATGGAAATGGATAGCTTTAAAGTTCCGAGGAATTTCAGTTTTGGTTTGATGACAAGATGGAAGATTTTTAAAGTCGGTGTGTTAGTTTATCTAATAATGAGACGCTCGAATTTAGTGAAAAACACAATGCACTAACTTGTGATGAAGTTTATAACTCAGATTGATTTGAAGTTGATCGACATTCCATTGTTGATCAACTTCAACTTACCACTCATGAACAAATTACATGACATTATACAATTAAAATTTCTCCCACAAATCTGTAATTACTATTTATTTCAACCATAGTGAAATTATTGAACGAAAAAGATGAATATTTGAACAGAATAAAGCATTCTGACAATGAAAATAAATGTATGTGAACAATATGCTAGGAATGCCATTTGGAACGGAGGTGAAATATCTTGGCATTGTCCTTGATAAAAGACTCACCTGGAACGCTCACTTGGAAAAAGTTTTACACAAAGCCAGACTGTCTCTATGAACATGTCGAAGGATTTGTGGTAAAACTTGGGGTTTAGGTCGCAAACAAATCCACTGGATTTTTGTGATGATTGTCAGACCAATGATCACTTATGGTGCATTTGCTTGGTGGTCGAAGGCTTTACAGAAAACGGCCCAAGCGAAGCTCTCTGGTTTACAGAAACAGGCTTGTCTGGCTTTCAGTGGTGCCATCAGTACCACACCATCAGCGGCTATGGAGATCCTTCTAAATCTACCTCCTCTCCACATTTTTCTGGAGAGCGATGCTAGATGGACTACATATAGATCTTCGAAGGTAGCAGTGAAGCAGGCCATGGACTAGCCCCCCAACAATCTAATCTAATGGTGTTAGGCGGGCCAAACCATCACAGCAGAGTCCATTGTGAGGAAATCGACGAAGTGTACTGAAAATTTTGTCAGCAACAGCTGGTACTGTTCAACAGAATAGGTCTGATTCTGCTCCAAGACAATACCCGTCCACACATTCAACAAATCACTCTCCAAAGTTTTGCCTCACCCACCAAACTCTCAAGACCTCTTGCCAACCCTCTACCACCTTTTGAAGTACTTTGATAACTCTCCACTAGTAGAACCTTCGCCAATCAAGACCAGGCAGAAACGGCCTTCGTCGACTTCATCTTATCCCGAGCACACAATTTTTATGCTAACGTAAATAATCGATATGTATTACGTTGGCAAAACTACATTGATTCAAATGGCGTTGAGTTCGATTGAATTGAATACAAATATTTCTGATTTATTACAGTTTAAAGTAGACCCATAGAAAAAGAAAAAGAATATATTACTAACATAGAAATTGAAAATAAACATTTTTAGTTTGAAAAATAACGACATTAGCTATTAAAAATACATTGCAATATAGATGCAGCTCCAATACAATTATAAAAAGCAGAAAACAACAAATACTATATTTATTAATATTATCTTACCAAGTTTTATTCTATCTACCATTGTGGATGGATTTCAATAACTGTTTTTTTAAAAATACTTAATGATGAACTAGATTTAATCTCATTTGGTAATTTATGCATCAAACCCTTCGAAAAATAAAGAATGCATGGCACTTCTCCTATTTGTTCTGCATAAATGCAAATTAGTATGATTTTTGGTGGCATATTTGTGCACTTCTGAATTTAAACTAACAAATTCAGAAAAATATGATGGTGATAAGTTATTTAGAATTTTATATATAAATGTCATAGTTAAGTAATACAACCGTAAAGAAACTGGTAGCCACCGCAAAGTTTGTAACATATTCCGATTTCAGTGAATCTATTCACTTTTAGAGCAATTCGCATTCCACGATTTCACAGTTTTTGTAATTGAGATGTTTGATTTAGATTAAACAAGAAAATAACAGAAGCACAGTAATCAAAATGTGGTTGAATAATCGCATTGTACACAGTAATTTTAGACTGAGTGGATAAATTGCCAGTAATTCTTGCAAAGAAATATAGTTTTTTAGATATTTTTTTACATATACAATCGAGATGATTGCCAAAAAGTAATAAATTATCTAACTGGAATCCAAAATATTTAATACATGATACAATTCCAATGTTTTCATTATCAATTTGTAGATTTATTTCATTTAAATCAAGATTGTTCCATTTATATTTTGCTGTAATAATCATTCCTTCAGTTTTCATTTCATTCAGTTTTAATTTATTTGCCATGAGGTACTCATTTACATCCTTTAATGCGGCATTAATTTTATCAATAGCTTTATCTAAGCTTGTATCATAGCAGGCCAATAGTGTATAGAAACAAAATTTCTGAAACAATCTATTATCACTCAAAGTTTAAAATGAATACTCTAGTTAGGCTACGTATATGATCTCACTCATATCAATTAAGCTCTGTAGGTATTGTTGATTATTTCTAATGCATTTTTTTCCGTTGCAGGGTGACCTAACACCGAGAAGATTGCCTTCATCGTGGATTTCTTCAACACACTTCGTTTTTCAAGCTGATGACGGAAGCCTTTCTATTCTCGACACTAGTAAAAATTTCAGCATTTCAGTTTTAGTAACCAACAATACTCTGGTGAGTCTCTTTCATAACCCATATTTCACTCTAATAACAAACAGTTTCAAATTTACTCATCATCAAGGTATATCAAATTAAATTAGAGCCCAAAACACCAGGTCTCATCAGTGGTACAAGGCTAAACCACGAATGCAATGCTGGCCTCGACTGTTCTCAAAGAACAAGTTCAGATAATGTAGACGCCTATCTTTTCTCACTCCCATTGATCTAGAGAAGGCTCCAAGACTCTCAAAGATTTGCAAGGCGCTCCTAGGCGGTTAGTTGCAAAGCTCAACCTCGACACCGACTGCCATCTTTCGTCTTTCACTGTAACTAATTGAAACCAGGGTTTTGAGAAGTTTCTTTTGATGTTCAAGAATTGGGACTTCTGTGGTTCCCATGAATGGCTTCTTTGTAAGGGAATTGACATCGCCTTGATTCGTCTAGGTTTGTTGATTAAAACTCAAAATGTGACAAACATTGGTATGCATCTCTTCAGTTATGTTTTTCAATATTAACTCAAGTTCAGAATTCTTCTCCGTATATAGAAGTCAGCTCTGTCCTGATTCAGCTATTGCAACCACTCTCGTTGAGAAATAGAATAACTTTCCAACCAATTCAGAAATTCTACCTACTTTTGGCCGTTTTCCAGCATTGATAATTTACAAAAATGGTGACCATTTTGAAACCAATCGTGTCAATGGACAACTACTCTCAGAGGATATAGAGGATACAAGCGTATCCTCTTGCGGAAAGCAAGCGTCCGATGGCCGGTTTGCTCAACCCACACATTCCAGGACAATGCACTCGCAAAAGCAGCAAGCACAGTGGTTCAGGCCGTGAAAGATGAACAACGAGAGCCAACCCTGGCAGTACTACTATCTCAAAAAAGTACCTGGAATCAATGAATGAAACGCAAAATACAGGGTGTAGCTAAATGAGTGTAAAACATTCAAGGAAGTGATTCCTCATCGGAAAAAAGATAGGATCTTTCATATAAAGAAATTCCATTGGAGCATCCCTTGTTACGATACAGCCCCTTAAAGGGGGTACATAAAATTTGTATAACAATTTTTTTCACAAGTACTAAAAATGTTACAATATTGAAATTGACCTGAAGTTTTGTACTACTAAAAAGATACTTAGCCAGGAATTTATTTGGTTTACCCCTTGGTTGTAAGGGGTGGAAAACGCAACCCCTAAAATTTATTTCTAATGTAACTTTTTGTCTTATTATTTGTTTAACATTTAAAAATTTATTTCCGATAGCATGTTTCGTTCTGAACAAAAAATATCTTGGGTTTTTGATTAGAAGAAATTGTGACTTTCTGAAGACGATAGAATTCACAGACGAATGTAGTTTTTCTCGGGACAAGATTTATTAATTTCCATAATTACCACATATGGGCTGATGAAAACCCTCACGCTATTGTCGTGACTAACCATCAAGAACAGTTTTCTCTTAACGTGTGGCTCGGAGTTATTGGAGATGATTTAATTGGGTCTCATTTTCCACCTCCTCGATTGAATGGTGAGGCATACGTTCAACTTTTAAGAGAAGTGCATGCAGTACCGCTGGAGGAAGTTCCTTTGGGAGGCAGAAGGGATATGTTTTCATGCATGATGAGGCTCCCGCCCATTTTAGTCAAGTAGCACCTTAGCATTCAACTGAAACCTATGCAAATCAGTGGATAGGTCGAGGAGGACCACAGAACTGGCCCGCTCGATCCCCGGATCTCAATCGTCTCGATTTCTCAATTTGTGGCCACTTACAGCATTTGGTTTGTCTTACTCCTTTTCGTAATATAGATGACTTGAGAAACCGCATGCGTAATGTCGGAAGGTAGACATGTTGAACATTTACTATGATTTCTACATGTTGTGTGTTTTATTATTAATGAATTAGTTTTGTTTATTACCCTTCATTCGTTTAATGCAGGTACTAACTACAAAATAACAATAAATACAGTTCGCATTTATGACGATGTATCTCTGTAACTGTTCGTGAAATAATTTTTTGCTGCGAACTGGTTCATTTTGGGCAAAAAACCCAAGAGACAGTTTTTGTTTAGAATCAAACAGGCTATCGGAAATAAATTTTCAAATGGTAAACAAATAATAAGACAAAAAGTTACATTGGTAATAAATTTTAGGAGTTGCGTTTTCCACCCCTCACAACCATAGAGTAAACCAAATAATTTACTGGCTAAGTGTCTTTTTGGTAGTTCAAAACCTCAGGTTGATTTCAATATTGTTACTTTCTCAGTGCTTGTGAAAAAAAGTGTTATACAAATTTCATGTACCCCCTTTAAGGGGCTGTATCTTAACAAGGGATGCTCCAATGAAGTTTCTTTATATGAAAAATCCTATCTTTTTTTCGATGAGGAATCACCTCCTTGAATGTTTTACACTTATTCAGTTACACCCTGTATATACTATACATCAAAATTCATGGAATCGTACCCAAAGCAGACCCCTTTCGAAATAATTAACTTAGACAACGAACAACCCAGTGATGAGAAAAGTTTTTGAATGCATTTTGTGTAATCGACTTCAGTACTCACTGCAAATGTTCTTTTATGCCATCTATCAACAGAAAACGGGTGCTTCGAAGTGGTAATTTGAGTTTTTGAATAAGAAGATCATCGACCGGAACCATGTCAGGTGAATACAGTGGCTGTTCGATTAGAGTTTTTGGCCAGAAATTCGTTTACAATGATAGCCTCGTGAGATTGTGCGTTATCGTGTTGCAAAATTCACACATCGGGTATTTTTTGACAAATTTGAACTCTCAGAAAATAGTTTTCGTTTACTTTTCCAGTGCACAACACTGCGGTGATCGAAAAGAAAAACTGTTAACATCTCCTTCACTTTTCATCGACTTTGAAAGGTGTTTTCGGTTTCGGCTCAGTTGGAAAGCGCCCTTCCGAAGCTTGTTGACCGGTTTGAGATTCAAATTCTTAAACCCGTGTCTCATCACTAGTTACAATGGGTTTTTCGAATGTGGAGTCGGAATTGACCTGTTTTAACATGTCTACTGCAACCTCAACGCCATTGGGTTTCTGCAGAAAATTCAGATTTTTGGCACTAGTTTTACTTCAGTCGTGTGCTCTTAAGCACATTCGCTTTTTTTTTTCTTTTTTTTTTCACGGTATGATGATTACTGGAGAAAGATGTGTTTTCTCGCTCCGATGTGTTGTGAATAATATTAATCTATAGCACAAAGCAATATCTCTTGTTCAAATTAGATACAGTTTTCTATGGTGTCTAAGTAGACTTTTGACATCAGCATATCAGGCAGTTCGAATTTACAAATTTTCTCAATATGACTATAAATTCTAATGATTGTCTAACACACATTTGAAGTTCCTAGCTCAGGTGATCAATATTAATTAATAATAGTTATTAATGCAACCTATATATCCTCGAAATATTGTTATCGGGATACTTCAACTGATTTTTCCACTTCAACTGATCATGAATAATATACAACACTTGTTCTATCAGTTTTTTAATGTTGAATGAAAATATCTGTGTTCAATGTTTTCAGTGTATTATTCCTTGAAATTTTTGAATAAAGTATTGATCAATTATGAGCTCTTTCGATAGAGATGCATGTATCGTAATTCTATTTCTCACTTTGTTTCAGAGACAACTGAATGTCAAAGGCTACCAGGTTTCGAAGGACCTTCGCTATGTGCTCTTCCAACATAACCTCAAATCAGTAAGTTGATAAATTAACTTTTGAACAACAGCCTATAGAAATATTTCGATATGTTTCCATGGCATATTGGATAGTAATGGCAACCTAACTACGAATTATGTATTTATTTTTTCTCAATTGGACTTTTTTGACTTATTTACTATAAACAAATTATTCGGGTCTGGTTATGAACAAATACTATTTTTTTCATCAAAGCCCCAACCAATACCTTGGAAATAATTCAGTTTCAATCCTTTAGTAGTATTTATAACATTCATCTTTCAAATTCCAATAATTCACGCCACCCATGTGACAATTCATTTTTGCATATGTTTATATATTCTCGAACACATTTTGAATTTGAATTTTCCCACTGTAACAGCCAATGCTACTTGGGAAATTTCAAAATAAAGTTAATATTATCATTAGCAAATATTCAATAACGCTACATTCAAAATATTTTCTTTATGATCGAACATAACCTACATAAACTGAGTAGTTCAGAACTAAATGCCTTGATCAACATTTTTTCTCTGTTGAACCAGATATTGAATTCTTCAAAACATTCGATTATATCCTTTGAATCAAAAACGAAAATTTTCGAAATACTGAGGAAAAATAATTTCAGAACTCGTTTTCGATACATTTTGATAATAATAATAATTGAATCGTTTACGAAAAAATACAAAATGATTAACGTATTCTAAAAACACTTCATTGTGTAATTTTCACTAGACAATTTTACAGAAACGCAACACGTGTTTCGCCATACAATGGCTTCCTCAGTCGTGTCTTAATAAGTAATTCTACACATTAAATGCTATATATACCTTATTCTACAATTCGAAGTACCTGAATTTCAAGTACCTGATTTTTTACCTAAGTTTTTAATGAATTTAATTACCTGAGCTTATGTTCCATTTTCCACATTTGAAAAAATATTCAGTAACGGAGAGTTATTTCTAATTGATCATTCAGTAAATTACCCGAATTTCTGAATATATTGATTTCTAAACATTCTAGGAGATTGAGTTTCATACTCTTCTCTTCTAAATGTAACACATCGTATTCATGTCCTTCTGCTAAAAGGTGGTTTGCAAATGTGGAATTGGTCTTTCTATTTACAAAACTACTTCTATGCTCTTTAATTCTTTGGGAAAATGTTCTTCCAGTTTGGCCAATATACAGTTTTGGACAAGAGCACAACGAAGTTTTGTCTTTATTGTTTTTAATAAATCTACTTAGATTATCATTCGTTCTGTAAGCTACGTTTACGCCTTCTTTCTTCAAAAAACGGGCAATATTCCTGGTTGGTTCACCCAAATATGCCAATGTCCTATAACTGACGTTATCGCATCTTGAATATGGGTAGACCGAGTCCATGGCATGCTTTCGAAGTTTTTTGGTAAGAATGGCGTTTATAATATCTACTTTATAACCGTTATTAACCGCGATTTGTTTGATCAAATTCAGCTCTTTCTGGAACTCCCTATCAGACAGTGGAATATTCAATAATCTGTGAAGCATACTATTGAATGCGGCAACTTTATGCTGGTAAGGGTTTGTGGAGGAATTATGTATGATAATGCCTGTGTACGATGGTTTGTGGAAAATTGCAAATTCATGTTTATTGTTATTTTTCGTAATGGTCAAGTCAAGGTAATTTATCGAATTATTTACCTCCCTCTCAGTGGTGAATTTTATTGACGGGTGGATGGAATAGGCATTGCCTAATTGCCTATCGGTACCAGTAAAACATACTAAGATATCATCACGTATCTGTACCAGTACAAAAAACTGTAAGCTAACTGATTATTATGGATTTCATACTCTATGTTATCCATGAAAATTTCCGCCAGCAAGGGACTCAAAGGGTTCCCCATTATTAGTTATCATTGCATGAATAGAAGTTTCCGTCAAACTGGAAATAATTTTGAGATAGACAAATGGTGAGTAAATCTACAATTTCCTGTTTCATCAGTGGATTCACGTGGTTTTTGTCTGAGAGACACTCAACTAGTCCAATTGTTTCAATTGGCGGAATACTGGGAAATAAATTTTGGACATCAAACGATATTGATTTTGCGTTATCGTTTTTAATGTTATCCACTAATTGATAAGAACTATTTATACTGAATTTTGGCTTGAAATTGGTAGGAAGCCATTGTATGGTGAAACACGTGTTGCGTTTTTTTTTAAACTGTCTAGTGAAAATCGCACAATAAATTGTTTTTAGAATACGTTAGTTATGGATTTCCATCAAGCATCGGCCGATTCCATCATATACAAAATAATCGCCTATGTCGCGCTATTGAGCGGTAGAATAGCGTAAGCTGAACGCCGCCAACATAAAAATGAAAAAGATTCATTATTATTATGTCCAATAGTAAAATATTCAGTCCTCTCGTAGCAGAAATATACCTCTCTGAAGAAATATCGGTAAAATAGAAGTAAGAACTCATTTTTTCCAGAATTTCCAATCATATTTCGGCCGGGAATGAAAGTATTCATTTCAGAAACTGATCATCACACATAAAATCTATTTTTGTACTCTAAGCCTATGGATGATAAATGAAAAAGGTGTAGGAGGTTCATCCAAAAGTGTATTGCTTTCATCCACCCATTTTGTACTTGTTTCCAAGACAAAAATATTCATTTCTGCTGAATTACCTATTCGATTTCCTTAGTGGATTTACTCCAGAGAAGAACCAAGGGGAAATACTTCATGGGATCACTTGGGGAAGAATCAGGAAAGAATAATTAGGATTGGCGGCAGTAACTTGAATGGGGAAAACGTGAGTAAGCAGACGCTAACGCTGTGTGATATTTGGGCGATTCGCATTGCTTGTGTGGATATTTTGTATTGTACTAACATCATTTCATATCAGCATCATTCAATGAAGAAAACAGTTTCAGATTGATGCATCCTTTTCCAACCGAGTTGAAGATTGATCAAACATTATTCTTCACTGACCGAACAGTTTTCAGAACCGTCTTCACTTATATTCATTATAATTATTTCAACCAAAACTTTGGTTGAAAAAAATTGCTTTTTTCTAATCTCCCGGTACAAAATTATTCTGAAATATACATTTCTTGCCATTAGATTGAGAATGGGTGATTTGTTCATATTCATGGAAAAAAAACAAACAAAATTGAGAAAACAATTCTCATTTGGATGTGAAAAATAATGGGTCACCAACAATTAACAAAATGGATTTGATTGAAAATATTTTTGTGGTCAGAAATAAATGAAAAATAATAATTATCAATAACAATTGATGACGTTTTCGTCGAAGAAGATGAATCTGTATCTGTGGAGGTGGGACGGTGCTCGAAGTTCAAAAAAGCGCTAAAGGACTTTTCCGCAATTAAGCCAGCGTACGGCAGTATGATATGGTAAATCATTTTCTCCAATCTGTTGAATAAATTCGCGGAATTGTCGGTGATTCAGCCCAGTGGATCTGATGAAGTTAACAACTGATATGACTGGTTTTAGAACTTCAGACATATCCAAACATTTGCCGCACAAGGACTGTTGATGAATGATACAATGTAAGACTAATGGTTTTGAACCACCATCATTTTCTACAGCCTTTGACACAAGTGCAACCACTCCTTTATTTTTACCATACATATTTTTGCCTCCATCAGTTGTTATATATTTCAAATTTCTCCATCGAAGGTTATTTTTATTAATGGCATTTTCAACTCCCTTAAAAATATCTGCCCCAGTTGTCGTGCCGTGAATACTATCAATATCAATAAGTCTTCATACACTTCATAGCTTTCATCTACTCTGCGAATAAAAATCAACACCTGAGCAGTATCTGACACATCCGTTGACTCATCCAATGCTAGAGAAAACCACTCATGAGCTCCATGTTTGTCAGACAGTTCAGATGATATATTTTCTGCGATGTCTTGCACCCTCCGAGCCACGGTATTTGCTGACAAACTGAAACTTTAAAATAAATTTACCATTTCGGGGCACATTTCTTCGGCTACTGCAATCAAGCATTCTTTTATCATTTCTCCATCGGTGAATGATTTGCCACGTTTTTCGATTTCAAGAGCCACACGAAAGCTGGCGTGTTGCAGACTCTTGTTCGGTATTCGCTTTGGTAAACAAAGATTGCTGCGATTTGAGTCCGCGTTTCAAAGCTTCAAATTTTTCCTTCCGCAAACTTCCTGTATACTTGGAGTAACTTTGAAGATGTTTCGATTCATAGTGTCGTTTAATGTTATAGTCTTTGAGAACAGCTAAGGTTTAATTACAAATTAAACATAGCGCTTTATTACTGGACTCAATCACATTTCCATTTTCTCTGAAACGTTCTGCATTCACTGTCGATTTTTCGCTTCTTTTCCATATTAACAAATCACACATAAAAACAATAAGTCAAATCAAAATACCCTTATTGATGAGTGTTACTTTATTTCACAATAGACAGTTTCGCTTCCTTCGCCTTTCCTACGCAGACTAACTCGCAGTTGCGCCGCTAGCCTTTTCATATGCAATTATTACTGCCATCTCGAGGTGATCGGAATACACTAGCTAGAACCAGAACTTTCTCAAACCAACGCGGTAATTCCAAATATTTAATTACGCCTAATGCCACCTAGCGAGTAGCTGAAAAAGATAGTACATAGTACCACTACTCGCCATTAGATGTCGTTAAGTGTCACAATACACAATAATAATTGAAATTCAGAAAAAGCGTAAGTTTGTTTAGGTCACGCACTTTGCGACTATCCTAGTCTAGAAATATAGTTGAGGGCAGAAATTGGCCCTTGGAACAAACTGAAAAAATCATTATGGCCCGAAGGCTTCGAAGTTTCGAGACCCCTGTATTAGACAATGGAAGTCCGAACTAGTGAAATTCAAAGAAAGTACTGATAGAAGGTTGCTTCTACTACCTCTGTGAATTCGAACTTTTTTGTGGTTAGTACTGACCCTCTTATGCTTCCTCATATTTTGCTTCATCTTTGTGATGGTCTTGTGATTTTAACAGGTGGTGCAGTATGTATCACTGAAATACCCGATTCAAATTCGGTTTTTGACTTGATATTTCATAACATTCAAGAATGTAATCTTCATTTTTTCAACCATTATTTATGTTGGTCATTTTAATGGTGAATTTGGACTAATACGATCTATTTATTGTTAATGCAATTAATGTTATATGGATGCAATAAATTTGAATTTTAATTAATTTTTGCAATTCCATTCCGTAACTATGTGACATCTGTCATATAATTACTTTCGATGAAATCTTTCTCTGCGTGTGAGTTAATACAGTTGCGCTAAAAATTCGCGTTTTATTCCCAACCTCGAACTGAATTCCACACTGGCGCCCTTGGCGGTGTGTAATAAACGACGAAGATGTTATTTGGATAGAGTTGGAGAATGGAAAGGTTGCATTGCCTGGATTAAGTTTGGAGAGCCGGACTCGACAGATGACTAACGGCAGCTTGTCACGCGAATCACGAACATTTCTCCTTATTTCCTGGTGGTAAATTAACCTATATGCGTGAAATATTGAACCATTTAACAGCTATTAACACGAAAAAAGGGATGAATTTGCATTAATTGCTTGTTTGATTCAGCTCATTAACTGTTTTATGAATACGATCGGTAGTTATTATTGCGTTGGCTCAATCTGACATGTAGACAGCATTGTTTATGATGCCATGAAAATAGTAATTTGGTGGCTGTTCCATAAAAATAAAGCATATTTCAATTTGAAATTGTGCATGGGTATCCTGTAAAGGGTGAGAGTTGGAGAGTAGGTTGAAGCAGAAGCAGAAGGTTGGATATCCTAATGAGGAACAAGAGAATTAGGGTAGAAGTAGCCAGGTTTCGGTCAATTGGGGTGATATTGCCCAATATTGATAGTTGATAATTTTCATATAACCCATTTTTGAGGTCCTAGATAAAATTTGTACCTTTGGAAGGTGGTTTATAGATATGATTCATGGAGTTATTTTATTTTTACATCATACCACTCTCAAATAAAAAATTAAATATGGGTGGTCAAAGTCACCTCGTGAAGTGGGGTCCCTTTGACCAACATGGGAATGTGCATGGGTATCCTGTAAAGGGTGAGAGTTGGAGAGTAGGTTGAAGCAGAAGGTTGGATATCCTAATGAGGAACAAGAGAATATTTCGAATTAGGGTAGAAGTAGCCAGGTTCCGGTCAATTGGGTGATATTGCCCAATTTTGATAGTTGATAATTTTCACATAACCCATTTTTTGAGGTCCTAGATAAAATTTGTACCTTTGGAAGGTGGTTTATAGATATGATTTATGTAGTTATTTCATTTCATTATCATACCACTCTCAAATAAAAGGGG
Organism: Leptinotarsa decemlineata; assembly: GCF_025532065.1. NCBI lineage: Eukaryota > Metazoa > Arthropoda > Insecta > Coleoptera > Chrysomelidae > Leptinotarsa > Leptinotarsa decemlineata. The sequence continues at coordinate 882,515 of NW_027412556.1, read as the reverse complement.
TCCCTTTGCCCAACAGATGTTTTCTTGGTATAAAAAGCTATAAATGAAAGAGGGACAAAACACCTGTTCAGGGTGTTACAAGAGCCACAGTGAAGACAATAAAATTGCTAAATAAATTGATGGATATATAGCCGTTACTACGTAGTAGGAGATCATAATAAAATTGCTCAAAAAATCGAAAGTAACCAGTACAGTTGCCAGGACTATCGACAAAAGTGTTATGAACGACATACAAGTTTTAAAAATTATCACGCATCAGTCAAAGACGAAAGGGACTGATTTGAGTTTGACGATAGTCATGTCACGAAGTGTTCTGGTGATGTATTGAATCTATTGGAGCCTCTGGAGACACCCCAAACATTTTTTTATATGAGAGAAAGGACATTGGCAGATATAGATCTTCAGATAATGTGGTGCTGCAGGTTTTTCCGGGTTTTCCTGCAGCTGAAAAAGCAAATGCGCCACTGGAATCAATGTAGTCGCCCCGGAGCGCCAATTAATTTTTATTGTTGTTTTTATTTTTATCGTTTTAAATAAGCCGTATTTTTTTGTGATTTCAATGCTTTCTCTATCTGAAGGATAATAAAGTAAAAAAACTAAAATACAACGTGACACTTTAAATAAAAGGTGGGCAAAGTGACCCCAAGTTCCGTGTAAAACGTGTAAATGTAATTTTGAAGAGCTCAAATTTTCATGGATAACACACCTTACAAATAAAACAGTTAATTGGTAATAGCACTTATCTGGAACGACCTTCAAACTATAAAATAATCTCGTTGTAATTGAAGTGGTATGTTTCATCGACTGCAGCGCCTCAAACGACCTTTCAGCTATCTACTATGGAGGAGCGAAACTGTTTTTTCCAAACTGGGCAAAGCTACAAAGCTATTTCCTTGTTTTGCAAAAATATTAGAGATATGTTCACACATTGAGATGGCAACTTTTTTCAGGCTGTCACAAAATGCATATACAGAAAATCTTTCGCTTTGGGGCATCTTTAACTTCGACAATGAAACGAAAGCCTGTATTTTGTGATACCAATGCTACAATATTTACATGGTATCATGAAATTTAAGGTAGGTTTTTTGATGGTCTAGAGAATTTTGGGTAATTCGATGATCATCAAAACAGTTATATTGCGCCCCTGATGATCACTCCAATGGAGCCAATTCCTACTTTTTTCATGTACCAGGGCTCAAAAACTTGATATTACAAAGATCTAATGTTTTCATTGACATTTTCCAACTTCGCGTCGTACAATTCCCAGAAGTTTGGCAAACTTTCCTGTTCAGTGATGGAAAATAAAACTATTTTTCGATATTGACCTCGCACTACAAATCAATTATCTTTTCATGGAATTCACCATACAAGTTCCTGAGGGAAGTTGTATATTCCAGAAACTAATAATGAAGGTTTCGAGTTCTTACTCTCAAAAACACTGCAAAAATAAAAACCAGGTATTTGCTTTTTCTGGTATCTCTTTCTGATGAATTTTCTGAATAACATTCAAAATTTTTCAGAAATTCCATTCGGGTTCTCAGATGGACTCAACTGTCCAAGACCAGCCAAATTATGAGTGAGCATGAACAACTCTCTATCTATTGGGCTCGACAAAAAGCTCAAATTTTGACTATCCAAAATAAAAAATGATAGTAATGACGTTCGGTTTTTCAGCGTTTTCGAAAACTCACTTTTGCTCAGCCTTGCCCCCAAAGAACAGTCGAGTTCAACAATAAATTCGTAGTCAAGCCTAGTACAACTATGGCAGGAATGAATAGCGCTGTCTGGGGTTATATTACGGATGCTTTGTTTCAGAGATGAGGTTTCAATCATTGGGAAAAACTACTAATAGTCGTTTAAGTGTGAGTTGGTATTGAATTTCCCAATTTGATCCATATACCCAGTTCCTGAATGTTACTGGGAAAGTTCACCAGGATGAAGGATACCATCATTATTGATTTCTCGGATAAGGAACTCCATATGAGCTTCACATTGGGAGAGAAGTCATTAACAGTTCATTCGTCGTAGGAAATTACTTACATTTTTTGTCAATGATTGACCCCCGATCAAGCTTGAAAGATCCAAAATGGAGGTTTCAGGACAAACTGTTTCCTGACCCAGGCAAACCTCTCTGATTATATTAGGAGTTTATATCAAAACATTTCAGGTACCTTCCTTTCACTGTTAGCCAACTAGATGAAATCAGTGCCCAGAAAAAGAGTATTCGTGATCCAAATAGCGCTGTTTAGACTCGCCATAGGGTCTCATCGGTGGCGGTAGCCTACGCTTAGAACCGCGAATGCGTGGCTGGACTCACTTGTCCCCAAAGGGCTAGCTTGAGAAAGGTCAGCTCTGAAGCAGACCTCTTTGGTAAGCCTGGTTTATTTTTGATATTCGTGGATTGAGTCTTCTATTGATTGCATGGATGACTTCTACGTAGGGGAAGATGTCATTGTCTTTATGTCAAGCAGAACAAACCCATTCCAAAAAGTTTGTTGTATTTCAATTGTGCCTTGAATATAAAGAAGAAAACCTGCAATGAGTTCATTTTTGAGGCTTCCGGATACTTGAAAAAAATTGACAAGTCAGGCGGTTTCCAAGTAGCTGAAAAAACAAACTCCTCGTACAGAAATTGGAATCTAATGAGTAAATGCACTTTGGTTGTTGAATACGAGTGTCATGCGTCCTTTTCCATATCACATATCAATGAATATCTTTATGATTCGAAAATTAGGTTTTCCATACGACGAATGGAGAATAACATATAAATCACAAAAGGACATAAAGATGAATCTTATGAGAGCATAAAAAATGTAACATGAAAGTAAACGATTCAAAGCTGAATGTTTTGCGAGTTCGGATTTCCATTGTTAGAAACCGGGGTTAATAGATTTGAAATAATCAGAATTTTTTTTATTCACAAATTGGTTGTTCTCACACTAATACTCATTTCTTATTCATTTTTGCTCAATTTTTTCTGTTTCAACTACTGAAGTCATTCGGATATTTCCTTCCGGAAGATTTTCAGTATTTTCATTATCAATAATTTTCATTCATTTTTATTTCATTTCTTCCATAGCTTTCAAATCTGTAATATAGTCGACGGTTTCAAATCCACACAGCTAGCATGTTATCGAGAAACATTTATGAGGCATTTATTAGGGCAATCGCAATCGTACGACGGCTCAGGGATTTCCAATAAAGGATAAGTGCGTGAGATCACGGAAGCTCTTAAAATGTTTTGTTCTCCCTACTGAATTAAGAACTAATTGTTGTTCTCGCACTTGGATAAAAGTCCGAGTGGATTGAGAAAATCCCTTTTTACAGTGCTATCACTCACTATAACCTATATATCAACGATTTTTCTCAGACACTTCATTTCCACTCCATTCATAAATCGAAACCAACTTTATTTTTAGCGAAATAGTTAATACTAATAGACGGAAAAATGTTTCGAGAGGAGACAAACAACATATTAATGATTCGGTATACGCTTCAAAAGGTTTCTGATTTCGAATAATATGAACTAATAAAACCGTATCATCAAAATAGGAGCTGTAAGGACTTCCTAGGAAGAGCCCTCGTTGATTTGACTATTCTAAAAAAAACACTGAACGTGAGCACATTCAGAATAACTTTCCCAATAAAACCCGCAGCAACATCAAAGGAGCACATTTGAATAAATAGCTCTGTACCGAAACCGACTTTTTCAGGACTGTCCTGCGGGCGGTGCAGGACCATTGCGAGGCATCCTGCCAAATATCCTTTGGTCACAGTGCCAACTGGTCTCCTCCCCGTCTATAGACATCGTTTACAGCGAGTACGTTATAGCTCCGGAGAGAAAAATGTCTTTTTTTTTTTCGAAGAAGTGATCGATTCCGGCAAATGTTTTTAAGGGTAATTACCGAGAATTTTCAGCTAGGTTAAGTGGAAACATAGGCGCGCCCTTGTCCCGAAATATTAACAGGGAATATGAGCAGGATGTATGTGTGAATTTTGCATTCAGTGAATAGCAAAACTACTCATAATAAAAATATTTTCATGGTGAACGAAAACTACTAGCGATCCGACTCGGATCCGCATTGGCAGAGACAGTTTTAGAACAGTCCAGAATATTCTGGCGTATTCTAAAGCATCCCACAACATTCCAGAATATTCCCAAACATTTTGGTATGCTGTGGAATTCTCAGGATCAGTTTGGAACACTAAGAAAATTCTGGATCATCCCAGAAAATTGTTGAATAATCAAAGGGTTTATATCGCTAGGTAGCTATAAATTTACCATATGCAAAGAAGGTTTCCAGTTTGACCCAAAGGGCATACTTACGAAGATATAAAGACTGGAACAGTCTAACTATTCCACAATATTCCAGCATATCCCGAAAGATTTTGGTATGTTGTGGAACACTTAGGAATAGTTTGGAATATTAGAGAAGATTCTGGAACATCTCAGAAACAATGTGAAACAACGTATAGAGTAACATGGCTCGGTAGCTCTCAATTTCCCATTCGTGAAGAATATTCCCAGTATGGTCCTAAGGGCATGCTTACGAAGCCCAACTATTTCGCAATATTCCAGAATATCCCAGAAGATTCAGGGACTTCTCGCCATAGTCTTAGCCTCAATTGGCTCATTTCTACTTTGAGGTTTGCACCAGCGGTGCCCAATCGTAACATGACCATTAACCTAACCTCCTTAACGTACAGGTCCAGAAGGGTCAGACCAGTAATTATTTCCATTGCCGTGGTTGGTGTTGTTCTCATGGCTCCTGTGATGTCAAAACAAGCCAATCGCTGTATTTTGATATAATTTTTGGATGGCCGTTGCTTGTAGAACTTTAGGCCCCCATGCAATGGCTCCGTACGTTAACATAGGTCTTATTATTGCAGTGTAAATCCAGGTGACCACACGAGGACCCCATGTGCAAAGTATTTCACCTCTTTAGAGAAGTTTAGTTTACTTTTGGATATTTCGGGAGGTTTTGAGCCCAATAAACTTCTTTTCCAGTCTTCTTGGGATTGATCGAGAGTCAGTGCTCCTCACACCATGTTTCTGTTAATTTGAGCCCATCCTGTACTCTATGTAATTGTGTAGAATCCATTATTGTTGAGGTGATTAATCAGTGTATCCAGAACTATGTTCCAAAGAAGGGGTAACGAGACTCCTCCCTGTGGACATCCCCTCATGACCAGTCCTTTCACTGTGATGTCTTCTACATTAATACTTATTGCTCTACTAGAGAACATCTTGAGTATCCATTCTCCTGCTGCCAGGGGTACATTCCTGGAGTTTAGTTGCTAGGTAATTGTTGGAAAGGTTGTTTTATCAAACACTCCCTTGATATCTATGAATATATCCAATACATTTAAAATACAGAGTGGTCCAACGAAAAGTATGCACCTTGCTTTTCTTCTTTTTTCGTAACTTAACGCAAAAATGCTCGGACAGGTCAATTTTGCTTTTGAGGGGGACAGTTTTTAGATGTATTTTTCTACCTGTGCCTTCAACCCCCTAGCGAGGGTGAGTAACAACCCTAAAATTTTAAATAGAAAGTGAGGTCGAGTGATATATCATTTGAAAGGGCACAAAATTATCTTTACAATGATACCTAATTTGTTGTATTTCACCCAAACATGAAGTTATTATGAAGAAAAACAACTACAACCCAGTACTTTGACTTAGTAGAATCCTACTTCAGCAAGTGCTGAAAATGTGACCCATTTGCTTCTATACAATAATACAGATTTTGTTCAAATCTATTCCTAACATTCTGTAGCATATCAGGTGTTAAACTTCTGCACTCTGCTGTAATTCGTTGGCGAAGATCTTCTATGGACTCGGGCTACGTAGCAAAATATTTATTTTTCAAGTGTCCCCAAAGGAAAAAGTCTAAAGGCGATAAATCAGGTGACCTGGCGGGCCATTCGATGTGGCCTCTCCTTCCAATCCACCGTCCAGGAAACCAGTCATCTAAAAACACTCTTACCGGAGCAACATAGTGAGGAGGTGCTCCATCTTGCTGGAAATGAAGCCGATCATCATTATGATTTTGGTCATTTTCAATTATTTCTGTTATGAGAGGATCAATTGTATCTTCAAGCATGTTCAGGTAGACCTCACCAGTTAAATTCCCAGGAATAAAAAGTGGCCCTACGATATGACTACCTAATATGCCACACCAGACATTGATTTTTTGAGGGTACTGGGTATGGACCTCTCGGAATAAGTGTCATCCCAGTAACGGCAATTATGCCTATTCACAGCTCCATCAAAAAAAATGTACTCTCATCGGAAAAGCACGTGTTGAATGATAGGTGCGGATCATCACTTAGTAGCTGGCTCAGTTGTTCACAAAATTGCAGCCTTCTATCAGGATCATCTTCATTGAGTTCCTGTACTAATTTAATTCTGTACGGATGAAATTTATAGGCTTTTAATATCCGTATTATGGACGAACGGGAGACACCTGAGGCTGCAGCAAGCTGACGGGTACTTTGAGTATGATCCAATTCAACATGTCCCAAAACAGCGACTTCCACTGCTTCATTTCTGATCGGTTTCCGTGGCTGGTGTTTCACATTACAGACAGATCCGGTATCGACAAACTTTTGGACTAACTTGGCAACGTACGAATCATTCACAATTTTCCCGGGATGACTTTTATTAAAGAGGCGGGCAGTAAGTCTAGCACAACTATTATGTTGATAATGAAGTTTAACAATTTTAACTCGTTCAGGAATGGAATAAACCATTTTTACAGTAAAGTTAAAATAATTTCAAAAGCAACCGAACTGAATCAATGAACGTTTGCCTAAGTTCTTTTTGTACACTTATCTGCTGTTGTTATTTGAACCAAAAAACGCACGAGAGAAATTGGGGAATGTAGTAGTGATAAAAATGCCGTTTTTTCCGCATTTTCATTAACACCAAAAATATCGAGTAAATGTTCTTTATAACTATTCAAGTAAATACAACAAATTAGGTATCATTGGAAAGAGAATTTTGTGCCCTTTCAAATGATATATCACTCGACCCCACTTCCATTTAAAATTTTAGGGTTGTTACCCACCCTCGCTAGGGGGTTGAAGGCACAGGTAGAAAAATACATCTAAAATGTGTCTCTTTCAAAAGCAAAATTGACCTGTCCGAGCATTTTTGCGTTAAGTTACAAAAAAAGAAGAAAAGCTAGGTGCATACTTTTCGTTGGACCACTCTATATAAGGCAATTCACATGAATTTACAATTATTACATTACAATTATCAAAATATCAGTACGAAAATAAAATATCTAGTGACAGCCTTGAACACCATTCGATCCTATAGACCCGTAGAAGGCGTTTCACGGTGGATTCGATAATGTTTCACAGAATCGGGCATCAACAGCGTCAAAACGACCCGCAACTACTTTCGAAATCTTGTTTTTGCTTCCCAAAACAAATAAACTCGCCCAACGAAAACGTTTCGGATGATAAACTACCGATTTATGCCTAGCAAACTACGTTAACGTGGAAACTTTTTAAGCCTTTTGTGTTATGCGTTCTGGAAACTTCCCACACTAAATCCTAATTATGGTTTGTTTACTTTGCAGGTATTCAGGCAATCCCATACAGCCCACTATACTATCTATGACGTCAGCAAAGAGTGAGTACATAAATTATTTTTTCCGTTCCTTCTATTTTGATTTAGTTACTCGCACACTCAACTAGATTGCGTTTAGGTGAAAGGAAACATTGGCGGGCGGTGGGGAAATGCAATAAGTCAAAATGTGCATAGTAGAGTTTTAAATTTGAGGCATTCTAACAATATTTTGGTAGTATGAAGTCTGACCTTGACTTGTTGAAGCAGCGCCTCTGGTGTTGAATCCCGAATGCTTTGTTTTTCTGCTCTGGTTTCATCTAGTTGCCTCGCAGTGAGAGCTGTATTGGAGAACAGTGAAATAATTTCATTTGGCAGTCAATATAGAAGTTTGACATTGCAACATACCTCTTTGGGGATCTTTTTTCATCTTTAATATTCGTAAATTAAGTATTATATCGTTCTCGTAGATAGAGTTTTTGTCATCGCCTTTAATAATTGTTTTTCACTTGATTTAACTCCATTATATTTCATTCTGCATGTTGTTGTTATAAATATACTTGTATTTAACGTTTTCTACACCACCATTGTATGATTTAAAAGGAATAAAAGTATTATACCTATTATTATTCACTGAATATCACTGGATTTTTATCCCAACACGAAACAGTTATTTTTTACTCAGAAATGCATTCGTGGTTCAGTGTAGTACCATTGATGAGACCTATAAGAATACTCGATATATTAGTTGGTCTAATTAATAAGTCACTCAGAGAAGGAATCTGTCCAGTTTTTTTTGAAGAAGTCGATTGTGTTAGCACTGCCAAAGGGAGAAGTCATCAATGGTCCATCAAGTTTTCGTCCAATTTCTCTAATCTCTGCAATGGCTAATGATTTCCTATGGTCTTGAACAGTGGGGCTTATCAGCTAAAGCTGATGAAGTGTTTGTTATTCAGAAAAATGTAATCAGAATTCTGGCTGGGGCATCTTCAAGTGCAAACTGCAGGCCATTATTCATTCGTTATAGTGTATTAACAATGCCTAGTTTGTATATCTACCAAACTCTGATATATATAAGAAACAATATTTCAATTATTCCTAGAAATGAGCAAATCCATGGTCATTTCACCAGAAATAACCTTCAACTTTATCAACCTTATAGTAGATTGACAGTATCTAAGAATCACCCCATGTGCTGTGGGATTGAACTATATAATAAGCTTAGTAATGACATTAAGTCCTCAAACATCAATGTCTTTAAAAGAAAGCTTAAGGTTTTTCTATTGCAGAAAGCATACTACTCTGTGGATGAGTTTCTCCTTGAGTTATAATCATAATTTGATGGTAGCTTAGTAATTTTATTTTTATTTAAGTTATGCTTTGTATTTGTTTTTCTATAATAGTTTGACCTGTTGTATCAGCCAGTATTTTATGATGATGTTTGCCTAATGTGATTGTAAACGAAAACTGATTCAATAAATGTTTGATTGATTGATTGATTGATAGAAAAATTGGTTGATACAAGACTCATTGGCTTTCTGAATGAAAACAAAATATGAAGTGATTGCCAATTTGGTTTCCAAAAGCAAAAAACCACTTCCGATGCCATATTTTCATTTCGTTACAATGTTTATTCCAACAGAAATGACAAAGAAACAGTGGCTGCGGTCTTCTGTGATATAGCCAAAGCATTTGATTGCGTGAATAAAAATATTTATTCACGGAAACTTAGTACATACGGTCTAACTGGACTAAGTCTTAAGTGGTTTCTATCATACTCAGCAGATCGCACCCAGATGGTCAAAACCACTTCATACTCGAATAAAGGTAAAATTACTTGCGGTGTCCCACAAGGTTCGGTACTGGGCCCGCTTTCATTCTTAATTTACATTAATGACCTATCATCTATTAACATTCAAGAAAAATTCACTTCATTTGCTGATGATACTACAATTTTATGGCACGCTCCTAACAACCATACGTTCTGTGAGCAGAATTCTACGATGATAATTTTAATTGAGTAGACTAACAGTAATATCTACTGTATTTTATTGCTTTGTTCAAATTGATTCATTTAATTTTATTGACCATGTTCTTATATCCTGAACGTTTATATTAGGTTATTGTTATTCACATGTCTCTTTTCAGTTCATGTTATCACTCACTTTTAGTGATTTTACTTTTGTGATATTGTTGTGATTTCATTTATATGTTATTTTAATTTCGCACAAGGCGATCTTATCATAGTAGATTGGTTTAATAAGTATTGCTATATACATGTCTAACAGTTTTTCAGCACAAAGCAAATCATTTAATGATGAAACAACTATCTAGAGTTACGATGAATGATACTAATTATGACACCATCAAATTTCGAATAATGTATTTTCGAAAGAAAATCCGTGTAAGCAGACTTAATTGCTCACACTGTATATAATAATGGACAATCCATTACCAGTCTCGCCGACAACTCCCTTATTACAAAACACAACAACATTTCAATAATTCTTCACAGTCTGTGAGAGAGAATTTTCAGAGGCTTCCCGCTTCCACAAACTATAAAAATAGAATCCATTCTGGAAGTTTCCTGTTTTCGGGGTGGAATTGGAAAACATAGTAATGCATAATGGTTTTCCATTATAGCCAACCGATACCGAATACACAAACGGCGATATGCATGACGCACAGTGGTATACTTTTGCATGGATAAACATTCAGGCACATGTTGTTCTTTCGCGAACATGGAATTTTTGTGGGAAATGACCGTTTTTGTTTCATTGTTTCGTAAAGGTACTTGAAAACAATAAAATCATCAGTTCTCTACAACATCTCCTACTTTTCGTTTGAATTCAGTTGCAATCGAACAAACTCACATACAAAGTTACATACAACCCTCCCTCCTATTTTTTTCAATAGCGTGGGGGGTCGAGTGATTACATAATTTGAAAGGTCTTTTGTCCCTCAACTACCTCTACCCATAATTTTTTTTCCAAATTGGTTCATTCGTTATTGAGACATTGAATGTTGAACAGAAAATTCGCTGTCGTTCATTTTGATGAAGAAATCAACAACAAATAATATCAGTGGAAACGAAATCAACGGATGAATTGTGCAAAATAACCCCACCTAGTTTCATACAATAATACAGTTTGCGAGCTTGTGAATGTGGTTTTATCACCACGACAATTATGTATATTTACTTCACCGTTCAACATGAAAGAGCTTTTGCCTGGAAAACATGTATTGTATAATAGGTTCGAGTTATTGGTCAATTTCTCACTGAATACCTCACGAAACTGAAGTCGACCATCAGGATCATCTTCGTTTAATTCCTGAACTAGCCTCATTTTGAAAGGATGAAATTTGTAGGTTTTCAAAATCCGAAAAACAGTAGTAGCTGATTCACCAGATGCTCTAGCTACTTGTCTGTTATCAGTGACGGCTCGTGCATTGGAGAACAGGGGAGGCTAAAGTCATGAATACTATATACATTCAGAAAAGCCCGCCTGAGGCGCGAAATTTTTTATGTTGTTGCACGCTTTGCTTAGTACTAAAGTTAGGGCATGGGCATGACAATGCGTGCTATGGAGAGCTATAAGGAGCTATGAGGAGCTATGGACTTTATTTTAGTTTGTAAACCATTTAATTGGCCGGCCATGATCGCAGCCCCATCATAGGTTTACGCAATTAACTTTCGCCTGAAATTATAGATGTCACACGTACGAATTAAAAAATTAAACAAATCGTCAGCTGTGCGCCCAGATAAAACATCATGAAAACCCATTAAATGTTCTACCACATTACCATTTTGACATACCTAAAAACGATTGAAAGTTGTGATGTACAGATAATATAGGTAGTTTCATCAATTTCCCATGCAAAAAAAGGAACACTTTCAATCTCCTTGCTCATATTTTCCTTAATAATATATGCCACACTGTCTCTAAGCTCATTTTGGATGGTTTTTGAGGTACCCAAAAAAACGCTAGCGTTTAAAAAAGTGCCAAATTGTGAATCATATTTGCCCCATAACATCAAAAGTTCCTTGTAATTGCCGCGATTAATTGAATCTTCGGTTTCATCGTGTCCACTAAAAGCTAATTCTTGAGAACTCAAATAAATCGTAATATCGATAAGTCTTTTTAAATTCGACCGATTTTTCCTAACCTGATTATTAAAAGAAATTATGGCCTCTTTTTGAGCTGTATCTAAAGCTGTTGCTATATTTTGTTTGCTAAACAATTTTAATTTACAAGACGAAAATATATGCTCCTTAGATTCAAAATGCCTTTAATTAGAACGAGGTAAATTTTTTAAATCAGAGTATTCTATTTAAGACCACGTTTGGTATTCGGTTTGTACGGGAAATAAAACACAGGGCCAACAAAAAGGTTAACCAATCGCATTTATCGTACCAACTGATAATAAATCCTCGATTTTGTCGATTATCTGACGTTTTAATTGAACTCAAATTTGGTTGAGGCCTTTTCAGAGTTTTAATAATGTAAAATCTATTATCATAAGATAAAGACTCAAAATTATTTGTCGGCAACCAATCGATTATATCGTCAGATTTTTCAATTTCGTCCCACTTATCCATAATAAATGAAAAAAACTTAACGAAAAGTGACAATCTGAAAACACCTTGAAATTGAAAGAAAACACTTCAAAAACGCATTAAAAATATTACCAAAAAGCACTGCTATAATACAATACTGCCTGCTTTTTAAACAAATAACAAATATTATCAAGAAACACTAAAACGATTTACCAAAATATTTTTCAGTCCCGGTCCGTCACGGCATCCAGTCCGAATAATTAACAACAATTAACAAACGCAGTCGTACACTAACGGAGACCAACTGGAGGCTAGCCTCCTCTGACGCTATAATTTCTGCAACTGAAATTACAAAGCGGGACGTATGTCGCTGGTTGGATTGGTCTCGTCGAGCCTGTGTTTTTTAAAGCGGTCGGAGGCTTGGCTCCCTTGCAACGTATGGCATTTATTATTTCGAGTTGATGGTTTATTCTTTATTCGTTCATGGGCGGTACGTTTGAGGTTTGTTAATATAGAATACAGTGTGGTACGTACTACGTAGTGAGTGATAGTGTTTTTCGGGCAAATTATCTATTTATATTAAAAATGAATCATAATTATTCGTCAATATCTTTTAATGTATTGCGATGAATAGCCTTAAATTTTATGGGGAGGCTAAGCCTCCCTTGCCTCCTCTGACAAGCCGCCGCTATATTTTATCCATTTGTACATGTCCTAAAACTGCAACTTCAACTCCGTCATTTCTGACAGGACTGGATACTTCATGTTTTTTGTTGTGAACAGAACCTGAAGTTCGAAGCTTATCCATTAACTGTTTAACGTATCAATGACTCACAATTAACTTAATTCAATCTCAGACCCCATACCAACTTCTCATTCAACACTAGTCTCTATTGTTTGCCAACGCATGCCTATAACAAAACTCACTAATTTCTTTATCAATTTCAACGCCGCTTCGATGTGCACAAAATGCATTTCTCTCTCGTTGTAGCTTTCGAGAAAACACTTATGCCATTATATATGCTGATATTATGCATTGGCTGGTTTCCGTTCGGTATTCAACGCGTGATTGATTCTGCAAACATTATCTAACCTTCGAGTTTTCCGTTGCAGTTCCACCAGGGAAGTATAACTACGTTGCAAGTTGTGGCTTATCTGTTTGATTAACTCCAACAGGAAATCGCGTGCAGAGCCAGGGCACAAAACCTCAGGGTCGGACTCGTAATACGATTTCGGTAACGAGGAGGGATTTGGCTTCGGATTTTCGAACGAAAGTTTGCTTGTCAGGTTATTTGGTTCGACGATCTTCAATCAAAATCTTCTGGAAACTTTTCTCTTGATAAAGGTGCGCTAACCCTAGGATTTTTCATGGTCGAGGGCTGCAGGAAAATTCTATGAGAGATCATATTACTGCACAACAGCATTTTTTGTTGCCTGGAATGTATTTTATGGATTGGGCTGCATTTTCTACCCTAATTCTTATTCTATATTCAGATTTTTTTGCTAGCAGCTCTACTTTTCGAGATTGAGAGGGTTGCTATTTTTATTGAGAAAACACGGTTTTCCGTCATAACAAAACTTTCTTTTAAGTGAAATGTTTGAATGAGTTGAAGTGTTAGTACTCTTCTTCATAGTCAGCCATCATACTTTCACTCCAATAACCCTAGTATCGCTCCTCTATGGTGGGTATATCCTGATGAGAGCATTCTCCCTGTTTCTCGCTTAAATCTCCAAAATTTTTAGAAAATCCATCAAGGTGGCTATGAAAGAAATGCATCTTAATGCTCATGTTGAATCCAAGTAGCTGAAAGTATAATAGAAGTCGACGGACTTCTTATTTCCCAAAAAGTTATTTACGAGCCAAAAGAACTCCCCCCCCCCCAGGCATTTTTTTCAGCGGTTTTCATACTTTCAGTAAAATTCACATAGTCGATCAATTTTCTAATTCGTGGTCCAAAGAAAATTCCAGCTAATAACTTCTCAGCATTCAATTTTGGAAACGTATCTGGATGTGACTGAATAAGTGTAAAACATTTGAGGAGGTGATTCCTCATCGAAAAAAGATAAGATCTTTCATATAAAGAAAGGAGGTACATAAAATTTGTATAACAATTTTTTTCACAAGCATTGAAAAAGTTACAATATTGAAATTAACCTGACGATAAACCAAATGCTGTAAATGGCCCCAAATGGAGAAATCGAGAGGATTGAGATCCGGGAATCGAGCGGGCCAGTTCTGTGGTCCTCCTCGACCTATCCACTGATTTTCATATGTTTCAGTTAAATGCTGACGTGCTACTTGACTAAAACGGGCGGGAGCCCCATCATGCATGAAAAACATATTCCTTCTGACGCCCAAAGGAACTTCCTCCAGCAGTACTGGATGCACTTCTCTTAAAAGTTGAACGTATGCCTCACCATTTAATTGAGGAAGTAGAAAATGAGGCCCAATTAAATCATCCCCAATAACTCCGAATCACACGTCAAGAGAAAACTGTTCTTGATAGTTAGTTTCGACAATAGCGTGAGGGTATTCATCAGCCCATATGTGGTAATTATAAAAATTAATAATATTGTCTCGTGAAAAACTACATTCGTCTGTAAATTCTATCGGTTCGGAAAGTCTCGCGGTAGCAGTGCCTGTACTCGTTGCAGATGGTAAGGGTATAAGAGTTGTTCCTTTAAAATTCGAAATACCGTCATATGATCAACATTAAGCACGGTCTGGCCAAGATGTTACATTGTATGAGACACAGGGCCGGCGTTTGAAATTCTGAATCGGAAGAAATCTATTCCCGAATCTAGAATATATGTTAACATGCATAGCTTTTGCAAAGTATCACAAAGCACGATATAAATTGTATAATCTTGGAAATCTGTGAGCTAAGTTTTTTGGACTAACTAGATCTTTTGACTTGGTCTATAGTCCTCTCATAATAAAACAACCTTTTTGTCAATCAGTGAGTGTATTGTGTCCTTCCTCGAAAAAAGAAAGTTATTGTTTGTATTGATGATATCTCTGAGTTATCCGAAACAGATATTGGTACACCTATACGCCTAATTGGTACACCTATACGCCTATACCTCTTTAACTTTGTGTTATAAATTTTCCAAAATCTGTCGTTCGACTCTGGTGTTATTGATTTTCCTTCAAGTGTTTTGGATATCCTTCACTTATATTTTCTAGGTTGCCTTTCGCAAAGTTTCAACCTGAATCGTTCCTTCCGCCATTGTGGCTTCCGATTGTCTTCATTTCCATCTCTATTATCACTGAAAAATGATTTGAGTCAGCATTTGCCCCACTGTACCATTTTACGTCTTAGATATATTGAAGAAAATCAATGTTAACTGAATGGGTGTGATATACGTATACAGGGTGTTAATAAAGTATGTACCATAAATTCAACAGACGATTATTTAGGTAATTTCAAGACAAAATGCCCATATAAACATGGGTTCGCAAATCTTCGTTCTCAAGGTACATGGTGTTGGAATAAAAATAAAAAAAGTCATTCGTAAATATCTCAAATATCCTTTACCTAATTTTGTTGTAATTTGGCAATGGTATTTATAACATTGAGAAGCTAATTTAGCCCGAACGTGATTCAATTTATCAAGTCCAGGGGCGTCTCGAGCGGGATTTGAACGAATATTTTTGACTTAAAAATGTACGCCACTGACTTTGGTGCAATTTTCATCATTTCTTTGGATTGAGCAATTAGAAATACAACTTTTTGTCTCTCAACCTGTATGTTAACTACAAAGTAATAAGTAACAACAAAAGTAATATACCAAGTGACGAGATCCGGGACTGGAAATAGACTACATCCAATTCCTCAATTTATATGAAACCTTCAAGTTGGATTCCCTCCTCCTGAATGTAAATGTCATCACCTCACACCAACGATTAATACCGGCAGATCAAAATGATACGATTTGTGATGGGGAGTATCTGAGACATGCGAAGTCCGCAAATAAAATTACCTTCCGATGAAAAATTACGGGTTTTGCGGAAAAGTCAAGGATAGCGTGCAGGTGCAATCGCAAGCTTGGTATATTTTTATGAAAATAATTTTTTTAATAGCTGTACCTCGCGTTTATTAACTGTTGATAGCAAACATGGATGTGATAGAATTTTTCAAGGGTGTATAAACCCACCTTGTCCTTAACCGTGATATTGCTCGTGGTAAATGTTCATTAAAAGAGTTATTGATAATGGAGAAATATAGGAATAATGAAAGTGTTGTTCTTTGGGAAAATAAACTTAATCGAATTGAATATTTTTTATAGTAAGCTTCACGTGTTTTTCTATTGTTTCAGTCACCACATTCCAGTTCGATTGGAATCATCCCCAAAGGCTCAGCCGGAGCGCCTTCAATATGTCACTTGGTTGGGTGATACGACGTCACTATTGATTGTATTCAACAATGACATCTATCATCGTACTTCGCCTACTGAAGAAACCGACACAAGAATTACCTTCACTGGTCAACCAGACGTAGTTTACAATGGAATTCCTGACTGGTTGTACCAAGGTGAGTGGTGTCGAAAAATATAAATCTGAGAGCTGAGAATTAACGAGGTCCCACTTTTTAACGTGCAATTCATAACACGAATGGGTGTGCTATTTCATTAATGAATTTCCTTAACTTCAATAGCTTTGTTAATAGACGTAGATACCAACAAATCATAAATGTCACTATGTTAATTATTTATGCTGTACATTAAACAATGAGGTAATTTAGGTTTTCGAAGTAGATAATTTGAATGTCAAACGTTTCTTCATAGCAATGGTACTGATGTTCACAAAAAATTGGATTAAGGTTCTATTAACCCTTGAAAATAAGTCTGGAAACGGAAAGATTGACTTTTTCTGAACAGCTTGTGTCCTTTAAGTTTTCATGAAAATCAGTACTTTTCAACTTGTTGTTATAAAAAAAAAACTAGGTTTATGTTGTCTGTAGACTCAATATAAACGGATTATTGACCTATTGTCGAACTTCAAACTTGAGAGTTTCAACATGAACTAACCAAAAAACTCCTGTTTTGAAGTGCTCAAAAATATATTTTTCTGATTGATTCGGCCGTTACTTCATGAAGATCCATAGTAATTTCAAAAACTACACCTCACGATATACAGTGAACAATTATCAATGAAAAATGCACAGCTCTGGCTGAGGTTTGCTGGAGTTCGTTAGAAACAACTGGAACTGCATAGCAGCCAGTTGCTATTTTTTGCATAAATTTATTATATGCTCAACAAATTTTAATTTATCGTCTGTATATACCACTTAAAATTTTGTGTGAGTTTTATTAACTAAGTAAGTAAGTCGTCAATATTGAGTTTGTAGCAAACTATGTTTATTCCATTTCAGTAAAAAATGAGCGGTTCCCGCACAGATTCAGAAAACATGTCGCCAACGACAATGTGAATTTTCTTAGGCACTTCAATAAGTATAGGACCAAAGAATGTAGTTTTACGACCGCATATAACTGTGTGGAAGATATTTTCCGGGTTTTTTGGCCGTGGTCTGCAGGTTTTTATGCTTTTCGAAGAATGTAAACTTTGACAGCTGTGTCAAAGCAATTTTCTGGGTTTTTTGACCGTGGTTTCTAGGATTTCATGTCTCTCAAGTTATCTGCAACAAAAAAGTGAACACTGACATTTCTATTACGGTGTCGTAAAACCGGGTGATTCCCAAATGCCCGTCTGTTCTCTGAAATATTGTGTTGGAGAAAATGATGAGGAGAAGAATGTCATTACCCAAAAAATGTATGTAAATATCAAAACGCCATTTGCTCCTTCTCAAAAGCCCCATATTCCATTTGAATGAATCTAACTAATTTTCCTCCATTTTCCATTTTCAAAATGGTGTGATAGCAGAAATGAATCTGATGAAAACACTTTTCCCAGACAGCAAAAGTGTATCTAAAAGCGTGTTTCGCTAACCGGGTTAGCATCATCAGCTGATAACTGAAACTGATTCCTTGCAACTCAATTACTGCAATAATTGACCAATCTTCACCTCCATATTGAGGGTTTGTAGCATATGAACACGGTGTCTATTCATACTGAACGTTTTATCTTCTTGTTTGTTTCTTTATATGGTTAGAACACCTTAGTGTTTCTAAAATAATCATGGTTTTTCCGATAATGTATTCAGTAAAACCAATTCAATTTTTGAGAGGAAATATGTCAAACTCGACCAAATCTGCACCAGAACAGATTTTCCTGGATTTCCTCGAACTCAATATCCTGTAGAATGTAACTTCATTTCCCAGCGATTATGCCGATTGCAGCATATCAAGACTAGATCTGCCCCGGAGGGATTTATTGAAGCATAAATTGAATTTGAGCAGCTGTCGGGCATAACCAGGATTAACTTTTTTCCACATTTTCTGCGATGTATCCGTAAGAGCTTTAAGAGCATTTCAATCGTAGAAATGCGCTTGATATAGACACTCGGATAGATTTATTAGTTTTTGAACGGTGAAGCGTGAGTAGGTACTGATTTATTGAAATCCTTTTCCGTTGTAAATTTGAACAGACGTATTTATGAGTATGAACTGAAATGTATCGTCTTCGATGGAAATTTATGACTCTTCAAATCTTTCACTTTGGAAATACAATTTGCTTCCTTATATAACGTGAATGAAATAAGTGAAACTCGTGATATGAAATGAATCTGATGGAAACACTTTTCCCAGACATCAGAACTGTATCTAAAAGCATGTTTCCCTAACCGGGTTAGCATCATCAGTTGATAACTGAAACTGAGTCCTTGAAACTCAAATACTGCAATAATTGACCAATCTTCACCTCCATAATGAGGGTTTTTAGTATATAAACACTGTGTATACTTCTTTTTTACTAATTTTTAGTAATGAACAAGTTTTGTAAAAGGTTGACGAGTAAAGTTTTGAGTTAGGTAGAGAAAACGAATTTTTCAAATCATTTATTGTGAAGTTTTTGCTGCTTTTATCCATCTTAAGAAAGAGGGAACCGATATTGGCCATGAACAATATAAATTCGAGAGACCGACGATAAAGTTTACCCCAAATACATTTACAACAGAGACGTGTTTTCTGTAGTGTATTCCTTCCAATATGCGGCCATTAAAGTAAAGCGCTGCAGCTCTTTAATTGCATTTGTAATAGGAACCATTATTTTAACTCTTCTTTCGTTACCCAGATCAGGCGTTTTAGTTTGTTTTTGAGAACGGATACGGTAGGAATATCCCTCATTCTCATGCCACTCGAGGAGATGGTCGATAATAGCATTTGGAAGTAAATGAGAGAATGTTGTGCATTTGCTGTCAGCATTTTTACATGTTAGTCTTGGCCTGAATCGGTTTACGCTGGAGAGGACATTGAATCTGTTGTGAGATGTGAGAAGAGCATTAGAATTTCTCTTTAATCTAGTCCATAGTAAAGTTTCGCTTCGAAGTATTGTTGCCAATACACATATTTGCCAACACCAAAAAGTGTTATATCGATGACGTGGAATAAATTTCGGCGATAACCAAGATTACTACAAAATCTCAGGCATCTGTTTTCTTTGAAAAGGTGAATGTGGCTGAATTGATCATTATAATATAGAAGAACATAATTTCGCTAGCTACGTCAATTAATTTCTCAATTTCAAATGTATGTACTGCAGCCACTTGGAACTTGTTTCGAACAATATGTATATCGTTCGACTTATCTTTCTGTCTGAACAAAAAGGATCGCACGAATTTTCACCCAGATTTATGAGTGTTTTGCGAAAATTTATTGAAATAAGACGCTGGTGAATCATCTTCAAATATAACAACATTATTCAGTTGATTGATTTTTATAGGTCTACAAAAAAGTTGGCCACGGCATATATGAATCTCATGAGGATATCCGTTCAACCATTCGGATAGAAACAATCTTTGAGAGATATTCAAAATAATGGCCACATTTAAACGGCGCAACCTATTCCTAAATTTAAATAAAACAAATTATGTGTGTGTGAGATAGCATAGGTCTGCATTTCTAACAGGGTTAAATCGTCCGATCTTGGTGGCAAGTTCACATCACCTCCAGTGAAATGAAAATTCCTCAAATCGTTCTTGCATAATATCCTATTTCAGACCAAAACAAGTTGGTAATCATCGACCTATAACCATGAGGTCGCCAGCCCAAAATACACATCAAACAGTGACATTTTCGGAATGAATTGGACGCAAATGCAAACCAGTGCGACAAGGTCGTTTATTTGTTTTGTGTTGCCTCTTAGTAGATAGGGGCTCGCCTATTTCCTTCATTGGAATAAATTTAATCCGGGGTCATCAATATTAGACTTTCCTCAGGGTATAGCCAAATTATAGAGGTCCAAATCTTCTTTCATAAACCTTCATCAACGGGTAGTTCCGCCTATACAATGATCTACAATCTTCCACAATATTCCACAGCAATCGAGGCTGCTCTGAAATGTTTTAAAGTGTTTTCAAATGTTCAAAACCGTTCTAGAAATTTATAGGTCAAACTTCCAGCTCATATATCTTACCAATCACTTTTCATGGATGTCAAATACTGTCACCTGTTCTGGACTGTTCTGTCACTTTCATGAAAACAAAAATTTCCCTTCTTGTATCTTTGAAAGTACGCAATTTAAGTAAAAACGGAAACCTTCTTCACGAACGGGACATAGGGAGCTACCACTACATGTGAATCCTTCAATAGTTCCACAATGATTTGAAATATTCCAGGACATTCCAGAACATTCCAGATCATTACCAAACTTTTCACCACATTCCAGAATCTGTTTTAAAAAAATCTGTTTTTACGTTAACTAGCTGCCGCACCCCTACGCACGACAACCCTCAGAAGTCGAAACTTGTGCGAGCTAAGGATTAACCAGGTCTTACCTTCCAACGTGTGATTCCTAACACGAAATATTCTCCTAGAACTTCATAAAGTGCGAAACTTCTACCCATTTTACGTAAGAGAGTTGTCGAACGTTCCAGATTATTTTCAGACACCCTAGAATGTTCCGAAATGTTCTGGATCGATTCAGAATGTTGTAGAAGGCTATAATTTTAGCCCTTATATCTTCGAAAGCACGCATTTCAGGCAGAAACGGGAATCACTTTCACGGGTAGGGAAATTGAAAGTTATGACATACAACATACTTGACAATTCCACAATGATCTGTCGCGAAATCCAGATCTCGATTCCAGAATGCTAATATTCAATTTTTTTCAATGACAATCATGGCCCATTTTTTATGACAAAATCAAGTATAGTAACCTCCATACTTTCTCTATATTGTCTCATTTCTTGCAGCTGTATGGCATAATACTGATTCAATCACTATTTACTCACCATCATCAATATTTCCATTATAATCCCCTGGACGATATTTTCAATCTTCCTGAAGGCTCATCTAATTTCCATCTACAGTAAACAGTGAACTGGTGATCCAGATCTTATATAATATGAATCTAGTTATGGTTATTCGCATTTCAGTTTTATTGTGTGATGATGCACCAAGTCACAATGTTTTTTTTCCAGAGGATATACTCCAGCGACCTGAGGCCTTGTGGAGTTCCTACGATGGATCTCACCTCCTCTTCGCCACGTTTAATGACAGCCAAGTAGGGACGATGAACTTTCCTTGGTTCCAAACCGGATCCGTTTTAGGATCCTCCGGGATCTCACATCGAGCCCCTTCCTTTCCTGCTTCTAGGACTGTACGATATCCAACCGTGAGTATATTAGAAATTTCGAAGGTGTGCAAAGCACAAACAATTTCATCAAAGGTCATGTCTCGAGTGAACTAGGTCCAATCTTCGCTTTAGCCGACCAGTGTTATAATCTTTCCAAACCTTGGGAGTTCTTCGAGGTTGTCTCTTCTTGTTTCCTGGAACTCATTGTTAGAAGAGGAGTAAAACTGCCAGATTAAGAAAAGGAATAGTGGAGAAGCTGTTCCACCAAGACAACACACTGTCTCATACCTCAGCTGTTGCATAACGAAAAGCCACGAACATCCACCTTAGTCATCAGATTTAGCCCCAGGCTATTTCTTTCCGTTCCCTCATCTGAAAATTGCGCTCTCAGGACAGAAATTTTCTTCAACTACTATTTGGATCTTCTAGATCTACCTCTTCTCCACATTTTTCTGGAGAGAGAGACTAGATGGACTGCAAATAGACTGGTGCATATTGCCAATTGCACAAATCATGCACAAATTTAATGCAGAGTGCAACAGACTTTTGGTTGACACTGGAATTCACAACATTCTGGAAATGACCTCTAAATTGGTAGCAAAATTGCCTCTCCTCTATAGGAAGACTTGACAGATTGTCTCTGGATTCCTGGCCATACTGGCCTACAAGGCAACGAGGCTGCTGACTCCTTTGCAAGTGGAGAGTGCTGCAAGCAGCTTCATCGGACCAGAACCTGTCATCGGCATCGCTCTAGGCTTTGCCAAACAAAAATTGAACACCTGGATGGCAAGAAGATTCATGGACTTCTGGCAGAACCTTCCAGGATTGGCTTTCTCCAGGGCGTTCATTCACCTTTCAAAGCTTCATACCAAACACTTGTTGGACCACAGTAGTAATGAACTACTGACCTGAAAGACTTCTCACCAAACAAACTAATCGGCTTCGTTAAGAAGCAGGGTTTATTTGGTCGAGTGTGAATTGGTGTGAACCACAATAAACCCTTGCGGGTTGCGGTGGAGGGTCGAATAGACCCACCCAGTTTGGATCTAACCTAACCCTAACTATTTGGACGGGTTGCAATAGAGTTCAAAGGATAGTATGTAGTTGGGTGGAGAACTTTTCAGACAGACACGTATTGAAATGATTTCCAAAGAAAAGTACTCAAAAAATTCAGTTTCGAAATGAAAATTTTGTAATTCATATGACTTCTTTCGAAACTATCAAGTTTAGAAAAACTGTTAAAAATACTAGCGTTGACATGGCGTCATTATCACCAAAAAAATGTTAACTTTATTCGTTTAAAAAGATTTTTTGTACATATTCGCTGGAAGACTCTAAAAACTGCCAAGTCTTCAAATTCTCCACCATTTTTATGCACTGGGGTGAATAATTATTGAAAAATCAATGAGTTGAATTATTTTTCGTTTCAGCCTGGAACTACGATTCCGCTGGTACGTCTGTGGGTTGTGGATATTTCAAACCTAACCTCATTAGAGTATCACCCTGTCGTGCCACCGAAAGCCTTAATAGGACAGTAAGTATAACCTTCCTTTCAGAATAACTGGAAAAAAACTCACTCTTGTGATTCTACGTCCCTTGTATCTTGTAATAACAAGTGAGGCAAGACTCGTCCAATGCAGGCTGGCAGATTATACAGGGTGTAACTGAATAAGTGTGAAACATTCAAGAAGGTGATTCTTCATCGAAAAAAAGATAGGATCTTTCATATAAAGAAATTTCATTGGAGGATCTCTTGTTAAGATACAGCCCGTTAAGGGAGTACATAACATTTTTATAACAATTTTTTTCACAAACACTAAAAAAGTTACGATATTTAAATTAACCTAACGTTTTGTACTACCAAACAGACACTTAGCCAGAAATTTATTTGGTTTACCCCATGGTTGTAAGGGGTGGAAAACGCAGCCCCTAAAATTCATTTCCAATGTAACTTTTTGTCTTATTATTTGTTTACCATTTGAAAATTTATTTCCAATAGCCACTTTCATTCTTAACAAAAAAAGTCTCTTGGGTTTTTTGCCCATAATTAACCAGTTCGCAGCAAAAAATTATTTTACGAACAACTACAGAGATACATCGTCATAAATGCGAAAATACGAAACTAATCTATCTAGTAGATCGCTATCAGCGATAGTGACAATTAAATTGGTATGACGCTGTCAGTTTGTGAATTTTCGAAATTGAATCAATACTAATTGTGTGTTGTTGTTCTGTTCTTAATTTGTTACTTCAATAATTCACTTGTTATTGAAATGGCATACATAAATGAGGAAATGGCTGATATGCAGAATATGGTTCATTCGACAAAAGAACGAAGGATTGTGGTCGCCATCGAGAAGTACGAACACCACAGCTTGAAGAAGCAGTACTTAATGTGATTGAAGGACAACCTACTACCAGTACTAGAAAGATTGCTTTCCAGCTAAATGTTGATCATATCACGTTATTTCGAATTTTAAAGGAACAACTCTTATACCCTCACCATCTGCAACGAGTACAGGCACTGTTATCGCGAGATTTTCCGAACCATCTTGAATTTTGCACTTAGACGCTGGAAATGATTAGAGGAAATTGTTACTTTCTGAAGACGATAGAATTCACAGACGAATGTAGTTTTTCTCGGGACAAGATTATTAATTTTCATAATTACCACATATGGGCTGATGAAAACCCTCACGCTATTGTCGAAACTAACCATCAAGAACAGTTTGCTCTTAACGTGGGGCTCGGAGTTGTTGGGGATGATTTAATTGGGCCTCATTTTCTACCTCCTCGATTGAATGGTAAGGCATACGTTCAATTTTTGAGTACTACTGAAGTAAGTTCCTTTAGGCGTCAGATGGGATATATTATTATGCATGATGGGGCTCCCGCCCATTTCAGTCAAGTAGCACGTCACCATTTAACTGAAACACATGCATCTCAGTGGATAGATCGAGGAGGACCACAGAACTGGCCCGGTCGATCCCCGGATCTCAATCCTCTCGATTTCTCTATTTGGGGCCATTTACAGCACTTGATTTATCGTACTCCTGTTCGCGATGTAGAGGATTTGAGAAACCACATCATGGATGCGTGCAGGGTGATCAGAGAGACTCCAGGAATATTTGAGCGAATACGTGGCTCAATGCGCCGACGTCTAGACGCATGCGTAATGTCTGAAGGTAGACATATTGAACATTTACAAAATAACAATGAATCCACTTCGTATTTATGACGATGTATCTCTGTAGTTGTTCGTAAAATATTTTTATTCTGCGAACTGGTTTGTTTTGGGCAAAAAACCCAAGAGATATTCCTTGTTTGAAATGAAACAGGCTATCGGAAATAAATTTTCAAACGGGGTTGCGTTTTTCCCCTTACAACCATGGGGTAAACCAAATGAATTACTGGCTAAGTGTTTTTTTGGTAGTACAAAACGCCAGGTTAATTTCGATATTGTAACTTCTTCAGTGCTTGTGAAAAAACTGTTATACAAATTTTATGTACCCCCTTCAAGGGGTTGTATCTTAACAAGGGATGCTACAATGAAGTTTCTTTATATGAAAGATCCCTTCTTTTTTTCGATAAAGAATCACCTCCTTGAATGTTTCACACTTATTCAGTCACACCCTGTATTGGTTATATACTAGGACCAACACACTCAGGAATCGAAGGCAAAAAAACTGATTTGTGTGTTTGATATGGTTCAATAACTCTGTGAATGTTCTAACATGTCCAGTATGGGACCAGATCAATAATGCTGCAAAAATATACTGTCGAACTATCGATTCCTTGAAACAATGTATATTTTTGGAGAGATACATTCTCACTCATACCGTGAGTTCAAATCTTGTCATATTGAAATTCAAATATCTCATCAAAACAAACCGTCTGTGACGTGCGTCTGATGTTTTATTCAAGACTACTCCCATTGAGCGAGTCATTCATCTCAGAGAGCCAATAAATTAGGGTTATTGTCAGCGACGGCAGGTGTTGCATCTGAATGTAATTAGTCAAGCGATAATTAGACATCAGCATGGCGAACGTTATCGTTCCCAGATGTAATTCGCTGGAGTTGAACGTTTTTGCTGATGCCGAAATTGAAATTTGATTGCGTTTCTGGTTGACCGAAAAACAGAATGAAAACAGATGGCGATTGTGTTTCAATATTGTTGGTAATTGATGTGAGAATTGTTTCGGTTGTAGCTATATTGTTTTTCTGATCATAAATTCCATTGTACATGAATAGCCTTCTAAACACTGATGTATAAACTGATTCAAATTGTGAATTTCATCAGTTAGGACTTCCATTGTCTAGTATGATATAAATTGATTTGAAATATCTGAACAAATCTGTAAAAAATTAAAAGACTCTACTAGACCGTGCTTTCGGGTTCTGTAATACAAAGGAAGGTCTCGAAAAGGAACTGGGCATCATCAAAAATGACCTTCAACGGAATGGTTATTCCAAAGTGAAGGAAGAACAGGCTTCTCTTGGGTTTTTTGCCCAAAATAAACCAGTTCGCAGCAAAAAATTATTTTACGAACAACTACAGAGATACATCGTCATAAATGCGAAAATACGAAACTAATCTATCTAGTAGGTCGCTATTAGCGATAGATGGGGGTGGCCCAAGTCAGATGACACCCTGTATAAAAGATTCATGGATATATTCTGAAAGCCCACATCAAGTGCCAATAGCAAAATGTGGATAGATTTTCAATATGTCTGCGAATAAAGAAGATATAGGCAAAAAAATAATTTGGGAAGCCAAAAGAGCTTCATTTGATTCCTTCACATCATTGAATAGGCCTCTAAAATACGCAACTGTGCCATAATTTAACCGACACTCTATGTCTTATGGTTTACGAGATCGTCATGTACAGAAATTTGAATAGCCCTGTATAAATATATAAAAAAACTGCACAGATCAGCCACAATTGAATTGATCACCGTCATTTTGATTTTCAGAGACTACTATTTAACGTCAGCCGGCTGGATCGGACAGAAGAACACACAAGTGTCGGTCGTGTGGATTAACCGAGCACAAAACCTGAGTATCGTCTCGGCTTGTCTCGCCCCAACTGGACTTGCATTGAGGTTAGTGTGACAATGTCTTAGGAAGGTGGATTTTACTCCTTGAAGAATTTTACTTTCAGTTCTTTTTCTTATTCAATTGGCTACTGTTTTTTGACATACTCTACATGTTTCTGCACGTCACTAAGGAAGTTTGCGCTGGTCTGGCCCTATCCCCCGAAGCCCCGATACATTCGGGAGGGCACGCCAGCATTATCAACCAACGGTCACTCCCCACACCGTGGGTTAAGTGATCATCGGGTCCGAATGTCATATACCCTGAACAAGTAAAGTGATCCAAGAAGGACACCCTTTCACATATTTGCATTATTATTATAAACATCCACTTCCTCTTGTGACCCTCCTCCGTCGCGGCACAAATGATTTCCTCTGCGCTTTTCCAGACCCACGCAGAGCGGGCCCATGAGAAGGCATGGCTCGAGATCCAGGAGCATCCGATGTTCTCTCCGACGGCGACAGTTTTCTGATGCTGGCTCCGTCCAGGAGGGAAGCAGAGAGACGTACACCCACATCAAACATGTCACCGTTACGCAGCAGCATATGGCCGTCCTCAGCCACGGCAGGCACGAGGTCAACAGGATCCTGGCCTGGGACACTGTCAGCCATCGCATGTAAGTGGGAACGCTATTTGATTATTCTGCTGGTCACGAGATTTTCGGTATATGGTCTGAATAAGTTAACTGAGGATACACTATAAAAACACACTTTTATCTATTTTCCACGATAGTTTTTTTTATATTTGTTTACGAGTTTCGGTCATTACATCATTTTCAAAACCAACTAGATTACATTCAAATCTGAGCTTTTATACCTACATTGCCTATACCTATCATATAAAGGGCCTTTCATGATGAGCGTCAATTAGCCGTTTCTGGCAAACTATTTAACGGATCGACCTGAAAATTTCACAGCATGCATAAATCAATATGATCTACACGCCTAAAATATTTCAGACGAAGCGGCGTTGTCGCTTCTACTATAAAGTAGCGGCTTCTTTGATTTTTCAAATAGAACACCCCGTATATAATATCATATTATGATTCATTATCACTTTGTTAACAAATTCATATATTTCCCTATACCTATCTATCACCGTTTAGAAGATATAAATTAATTTCGATATTTTTTTTACCAAACGTGAACTTTTATAACTGCTGATAATCTTGAACTCTCTTGCACTAAAACGATCAAATTTGAAATGGAATGGAGTGATACTATGAGGATCTTCACTATGAGTCATATTTTCATTTGCCTCATACAGGGTTTTCAAAAAATGCAGATACTTTGATCTCATGAAAAATGAGTGGACCTCAATTTTTTCAAATGGAACACCCTGTATATTTCAACATTTTTGAGCTCTACAATTCATCACTTATTTTGGATACTCAACATTTTTTTATACTCAGTAATATTTCTTTTCGATCCAGTTTTTTAACTGTCTCAGATCAGTCAATTCGAAATTGGTATGTACCTACCTTAGAAAAAGTTACAATTTGTATACATTGAGGTATTGGTCTCTAACGTACAACAGTACACATTAATATTTTTCGATAGTGTGCTTTGGAGAAATAAATAAACCAATTATTCAACGTCAGACTTCCGTTGGTGGTTTTGACTGATTGTGATAGCTACCAATCATAATAGAATAATGTCAAGATTAGGTTACAGTAATGAAGATTTCTTGAATTTATCAATAATTCATGGTGAGTGCAATAGAATCGCAAGTAGAACATGCTGAGTATTTCATGAAAGATATCCACAACTTCCGAAGCCGAATGATAATGTGATAAATCGACTACTAAAAAACTGTAGGTTGAATGGAACCTTCCGTCCAAAAATCATTCGTAAGAAGACTAAAGTGGATGATGATGACAATGGTATAACAGTTTTCGGATACTTTCATGCATTTCCAAATGCTTCTCTGCACGAGGCTGAAAGGGAGATAGGTATACCCTACGTGACAATTTGTCGAATTCTTAATAAGCATAAATGGCATCCCTATAAGTTCTACTGTGTCCAACATTTGAAAGAGACTGATTTACCTCGTAGAGTGGAATTCTTTGCATGGCTACTTGTCAAGACTCAAGAGGATGAACATTTCCTTGACAATATCATATGGACAGATGAGACCAAGTTCACAAAAAATGTTGTTTTCAATAGACACAACAGTTATTGGGCGCCAGAAAATCCCCATGTTGTCCGCCAAAGGGGTTTTCAAGAAAGATGGCAATTCAATGTATTTTGTGCCAGAAAGAATGAGTCAATTTTTTATATCGAGTTTTATGATGATAATTTGAATGCATCAAAATATGAAGATTTACTGAGGAATGGAATTCAAATGATTTTAAATAATAGACCAGGAAGAGAACGAGTATGGTACCAAATTGATGGTGCTCCACCCCATAATTCTCATTCAGTCAGCGAAGCTTCAACCGAAATCTTCGAAGACAGATGGATTGGTAATAATGGACCTTCTCGTTGGCCTCCTAGAACACCAGATGGCAATCCATTAGATTATTTCGTGTGGTTTTTAATTAAAAATATGGTTTACTCTACTTCAATAACAACAATGGAAGATATGAAATCGAGAGTTACAACTGTTTTCAATAGTTTGACTCCAGACTTGATCAGAAGCG
Source organism: Leptinotarsa decemlineata (assembly GCF_025532065.1). NCBI lineage: Eukaryota > Metazoa > Arthropoda > Insecta > Coleoptera > Chrysomelidae > Leptinotarsa > Leptinotarsa decemlineata. The sequence goes on along the minus strand of NW_027412556.1, from coordinate 852,949 downwards.
CTTCACATGGCAATCTTTTGAGAGATTACATGTTTGTTTAAGTAGAGGTGGAGATGTGTTTGAACATATTCTGAAATACACTGACGAATAAATTAACTCATTAATTTATAGGTTTATTATTTTCAGTTCGTGTTTCAGCGTTAATAAAACTATTGTATGAAGAGAAGTTTCATTGGATGGTTGAGAAGTATTTTAATAATAATCTTTTCATTGTATTATCTGTGACTAATTGAGAAACATCAAACGAAATCTGTTTTACAAAAATAAGTGATGAACAAGGAAACCATGTCAATTTCCGTTTGAAACAGTTTATCTCGAAAACGGTTCAAAATATAAATAGTATTACCTGAACAAAGTTAATCTAAAATTGGATGTAGAGCTCAAAAATGTTGAAATATACAGGGTTTTCCATTTGAAAAAAATGAGTTCCACTCATTTTTTCATGAGATCAAAGTATCTGCATTTTTTGAAGACCCTGTATGAGGCAAATGAAAATATGACTCAGGGTGGAGATCCTCATAGTATCACTCCACTCTTTTTCAAATTTGATCGTTTTAGTGCAAGAGAGTTCAAGATTATCGCATTTATAAAAGTTCATGTTTGGTAAAACAAATATCGAAATTAATTTATATGTGGAATTTTCAGGTTGATCCGTTGAATAGTTTGCCAGAAACGGCTGTATAATTTGATACCTACATTGTGGATAACGGGGATAACCTCAATTAATAGCAACATATTGATGAACATAAAAAATTTGATAAAATGTAGGTTTTGAGAACTGGGTTATAGGTTCAGGAGAGGAGTATTGTTTAGATCAAGTTGTTCGTTGAGGATAATAGAATTGGGATTTTTCTTTGACTTGTTTATTTCCATAGATTTCAAACCTACATTTCATCGAATTTTTTGTTCATCAATGTACTGCTATTAATTGAGGTTATCCCAGATATAGATAATGTAGGTACATGCAGTGTAGGTATAAATAATCAAATTTGAATATAATCTAGTTAGTTTTGAAAGTGGTGTAATGACGGAAACTAGTCAACAAATATAAAACTATCGTGAAAAATAGGCAAAAGTGTGTTTTTATAGTATATCCCCAGTGAACATGAATTTCTACAAAATAAATGAGTCGTCAATCAAAGAAGTGAATAAGTTAACATGTTAAAGTGGTTACGAATAACAATTATGAACTGAAAAACCTCATTTATGTTTTCAGAAAACTATTTCAGATCTTATTATTTCTTCAGTCAATACAAAAAGATCAGTTCAGTCACCAAATATTCGCCAACATAGCAATCGCAAGCAACTGAATCAAATATCTCCATAAAATAATGACGTTGTATAACCAAGGTGAAATATCGTGATGAATGACAGCCGGAAAGGCAAATGTTTATTCTGTACGTTGGATATGCCTTGGGTAAACTAATTGCTGCCGTCAACAATTCACACTTTGATATTCAAAGGAAGCGCGCTTCAAATCGACGTCAGAAGTGTTTGTCTTGTGAGTCGCAGTCCATTTGTCGCTTGGAAATTGGCGAACGTTTGCCATTTGAATGAATACGTCATCAATCAATGTTTAATTTCGAAAGGCTTCTATATTATTCGGGGAAAACTTGTATTTTCGCCACCTAGGCGCAATTTGATTCAGCAGCTGATATGGTTTATGCATGGAAGTCATTGGGTGTTAAATCAGGACTGTACGATGTTTTGACTGCTCTAAAAGTTCACCTGTTCGACGAAATATGTGACAGCTCGCATTGTCATGATGTCAGACCCAGGACAGAGATATTAACCTGCCTAGGAACGTATGCGACTGTATTTCAAGCGGAAATTTATGCTATTGAATTGTGTGCAGAGTGATTGGAAGATTCCAACCTCATACAAGTCAATAAAAATATTCTCGGACATGAATAATGCCATTGCCCTGCGCTGTCCTGGCATCTTCCCTCTATCCAAGCGTCACCAGTGGGATAACTATATAGCATAAATAGGGTTAGCTCGCATTAGTTTCTAGTTTTAATCATCCTCGTTGAAGATGATCACTTGGTGATCGAAACACGTGTCTAGGTGTTAAAAATAACGACTTGAGGTTGGGAAAAAACTCCAGTAATATTCATTACTACAGCAAAGGTTCCAAACAGTGCATTATAAATATGTCACATGACGACGACGACGACCTTCACGGAATTCGTTGGCGACCGAACTAAGAACACGATTGAATTCACCATACCAGCGATATACTGTTATTCTTGATGGTGTTTCATCGCCATACAAAAAACTGAGTTCATCTACACATTGTTGTTGAGATAATCTACGTCAAAAACCTCTCGAAATTTCAATTTTTTTGTCAAAATTGGTCAGTTTGGTAAACAAAACAAATAGCACTTGTACATCAAATTGTTCTGATTGTTCTTAATTTGTTTATGCTTGAAAATGTTGGTGTTGCCACATTTTACCTATTGACATTAGTGTTGCCAGTTCTACGATGTCCTTCTTTGCACGATCCGCGACCATGAAAGAGTAGGAATTGAAGCATTTTTTAGGGCAACTGCTCGAGCGGCTGATAGAATCGATTTGGTTTTAGACACTTAATGAGGTGATCACAACTCTGTCGCCAAGTTGAAACCCGTTCAACAAAAAACCCACATGAGGTCTTCTTCAAAATCTACTTGATTCAGTATGTTAAAAAAATATGTTTAACGACGAACGACACCCCTCAGAAATATAAACTTGTGCGAGCTGAGGACTAACGAGGTGTTGCATTTCAACGTGTGATTCCTAGCACGGGTTGGACGATAGAAATCGCAAGTCGATTGTTCAGTCTGCGGCTTGAACCACCGACTCACATATTGGTCGATTGAGAGAGCGAACAAAGCACCCACGTCTAACCGCTCGGTTACCGACCTACTCAGTTCATTTCATTTTTTGTTTCCGTCAAGGTAGTTTCCACTAAACGTATCAGCTTGTTAGGAGTCAGTTCTGTCAGTCAATAATTCTTTGCTGAAACTTCGAGACATAACTTTGGTCCTCGCAGTCAACGCGAATTGATGATGTCTGCCGCAGTTGCAGACGAAACATTTCGTATTTTAGGTTTCATTCCACCACGGCCTACTTGCTTTAATGTTTTGATTGATAATATGTTTATTGTTTAAGAATGAAATTCTTGTCACAAACACAATGTCATAAATAAATATCAATATAAACATGAAGTGTGAGATGTGAAGTATAGGTGTATACAATTCAAATGATTAAAATAAAATATAAACTATATATACATACATATGCAGAGGTTACATGACAAAAACTAGGAAAATGAATAAAAATATATGTTTCACACACAGTACAATCGCAGTTCCATCACATTCTAAATTACAGGGCATCGTCAAAATATTCTTGTAGGTTCATATTAGGCTTTATCACTTGATAGTTTTGTAAATTTCTTTCTAAATATGATGGAAGAAGTCTCTTTGATTTCATTGGGAAGTTTATTGTATATCCTGATTCCATTATATATCAACGAATTTTGAACCAAACATGTTTTAGGAATTGGTAGACTCAGTTCATTCGACCGCCTTGTGTAGCTGTAGATTCATCGCTCTTCCTATTTTTCTGTGTAATTTACACGGTTTCTAATATAAATATTGAAATAACCGTAAGGATTCTATATTCTCGAAAAAGGGGTTTACATTAATCCCGCCATTTCGCTTTACATAAGTACCTGATAGCCCTTTCCTTTTTCATTGATTTGTGCAATATGCTGAGAGAATTTTAAATTTTCTTCTAAATGAATTCCCAAAAATTTCAAAGTGGAGTTATTTTTTATTGTATTATTGTCTAGGGGTATACCAGGTATATTACACTTGAATGCTAATATATTTGTTTTGCTAGTATTGTTCTCCTCAATGGAGTTCATTCGGTTAGAAAAACAAATGAATTCAGCCACATAAATTGACTTCAAGTCGGCATGAAAAATTTACTAGTTTTTCTAGCTACTTGAATTTGAATATACACTTCATTATTTGATTTCAAAGTTTTTCAATTGATTTCAATCGACAAAATTGACTAAATTGACCTTGCTCGTTTTTTCAGTTATTACTTGGCGACGGAAGAAAACAAACCCGGTCAGCGACATTTATATGTGGTACGTGACCCCAGTACGGATGACCCCCGTCGAGTCGAGTCTTCCTGTATCACGTGCGACCTGGGGGACGTGCTCTGGAGTAGCAGATATTTATACGGAAACTGCACCCACTTCAGTGCTCAGGTTTGTTTTTATTTGATTCGTTTTCGTAGTTCGATGCAATTTATTGCCAAATCTCGATCAGTTTCGTACACAAGATGGCTACTTTTTCCATGCACAATATTCATATCTCTCAAACGATTTGATAAAAAATTGCCTTAAAATTATCATCAAACAAAGGATGAATAAAAACGAATGATGAGCTGAAACCTCAAGTTTTTTGCACTTGCTGAAAATCACATATCAAAACGAAATGTGCCAAGATTTTCTCGACTTCCCACAATAATTTTTACTTTTTTCAGAAACACTTTTTTTGTGAAAATTAAAAAAATCAGAACCACTCAAAAACTGCGAGGAATCGGAACCTACATTATTTAAACTTTTTGACTGGAAATGACATCGTTCGATCTATTATTCATGACCTAGGGGACACCCTGTATATTTTCATTCGAAATATTCATTCTTTTCTTGCAAAATGAAAACATAATGATGAAACTCAAACTCAGACACTGATGAAAATAACTAGATGCTAGAGTTAAGAGCTGTTTTGCTCAAATATATTACTCATACACAATTTGGAAGATTTTTTAGATTTTCTGAATAGTAAAGCAACAACAGCATAATTCCAGAATATCAGTATTTTTATTTCACTTCAGAGTTGAAGTAAGTTGTAGACTGTCATCAAATAATTCGAATTGATTTGAATAATTACATCCATGACAATCACTGTAAATATCATGCTTTAGCGTTTTCTATAGATCAATGAAAAATCTTCACAAAAATGATGTGAAAGTCACTTTTTGCAAACATGCAAAGAAAAATCATCCATCAGACCGCTCCCATATTCAACAACAAATGGTTTTTAGTTATAAACAAAGAGAGTTGGTCAATGTCATAGTCGTAGATTTATTGTTAATTGAAGATACAGTGACATGTCACATTTTTCTCAACCGACATATGGATTTTGAAAGGAAATACAATCAACTTGTCACAATATACTCTTTGAGTTTTCCTTTGAATTAAGTGAAAATCATTTGTGAAACTTCAACTTGATAGAATGATATGAAAACACGGAAGACACATGTTTAGATCAACCAACACGTGCTGTGCCTTCGCCAAATATTCGAATGGTTCCTTCGCCAAAATTTATGTTGCGTTTTGAAATGAAATTACTGAAATATTGATATAATTGAGCTTATACATATTTTATTTGCATATAGAATATTTATTTCATGTATTTAAAACCATTTGTGAAACTTCAACTCAATAGAATTATATAAAAACTCGAAAGAGACATCTTTTAGTCAACCAACACATGATGTGCCTTCGCCAAATATTCGAATAGTTCCTTCGCCAAAATTTCTGTTGCGTTTTGAAATAAAATTACTGAAATATTGATATAATTGAGCTTATACATATTTCATTTGCATATAGAATATTCATTTCATGAATTGAAAACCATTTGTGAAACTTCAACTCGATAGAATGATATAAAAACTCGAAAGAGACATCTTTTAGTCAACCAACACATGATGTGCCTTCGCCAAATATTCGAATAGTTCCTTCGCCAAAATTTCTGTTGCGTTTTGAAATAAAATTACTGAAATATTGATATAATTGAGCTTATACATATTTCATTTGCATATAGAATATTCATTTCATGAATTGAAAACCATTTGTGAAACTTCAACTCGATAGAATGATATAAAAACTCGAAAGAGACATCTTTTAGTCAACCAACACATGATGTGCCTTCGCCAAATATTCGAATAGTTCCTTCGCCAAAATTTCTGTTGCGTTTTGAAATAAAATTACTGAAATATTGATATAATTGAGCTTATACATATTTCATTTGCATATAGAATATTCATTTCATGAATTGAAAACCATTTGTGAAACTTCAACTCGATAGAATGATATAAAAACTCGAAAGAGACATCTTTTAGTCAACCAACACATGATGTGCCTCCGCCAAATATTCGAATAGTTCCTTCGCCAGAATTTCTGTTGCGTTTTGAAATAAAATTACTGAAATATTGATATAATTGAGCTTATACATATTTCATTCGCATATAGATTATTCATTTCATGAATTGAAAACCATTTGTGAAACTTCAACTCGATAGAATGATATAAAAACTCGAAAGAGACATCTTTTAGTCAACCAACACATGATGTGCCTTCGCCAAATATTCGAATAGTTCCTTCGCCAAAATTTCTGTTGCGTTTTGAAATAAAATTACTGAAATATTGATATAATTGAGCTTATACATATTTCATTCGCATATAGAATATTCATTTCATGAATTGAAAACCATTTGTGAAACTTCAACTCGATAGAATGATATAAAAACTCGAAAGAGACATCTTTTAGTCAACCAACACATGATGTGCCTTCGCCAAATATTCGAATAGTTCCTTCGCCAAAATTTCTGTTGCGTTTTGAAATAAAATTACTGAAATATTGATATAATTGAGCTTATACATATTTCATTCGCAAATAGAATATTCATTTCATGAATTGAAAACCATTTGTGAAACTTCAACTCGATAGAATGATATAAAAACTCGAAAGAGACATCTTTTAGTCAACCAACACATGATGTGCCTTCGCCAAATATTCGAATAGTTCCTTCGCCAAAATTTCTGATGCGTTTTGAAATAAAATTACTGAAATATTGATATAATTGAGCTTATACATATTTCATTTGCATATGGAATATTTATTTCATGAATTGAAAACCATTTGTGAAACTTCAACTCAATACAATGATATAAAAACTCGAAAGAGACATCTTTTAGTCAACCAACACATGATGTGTCTTCGCCAAATATTCGAATAGTTCCTTCGCCAAAATTTATGTTGCGTTTGAAATAAAATTACTGAAATATTGATATAATTAAGTTTATACATATTTCATTTGCATATAGAATATTCATTTCATGAATTGAAAACCATTTGTGAAACTTCAACTCAATAGAATGATATAAAAACTCGAAAGAGACATCTTTTAGTCAATCAACACATGATGTGCCTTCGCCAAATATTCGAATAGTTCCTTCGCCAAAATTTATGTTGCGTTTGAAATAAAATTACTGAAATATTGATTTAATTGAGCTTATACATATTTCATTTACATATAGAATATTCATTTCATGAATTGAAAACCATTTGTGAAACTTCAACTCAATAGAATGATATAAAAACTCGAAAGAGACATCTTTTAGTCAACCAACACATGATGTGTCTTCGCCAAATATTCGAATAGTTCCTTCGCCAAAATTTATGTTGCGTTTGAAATAAAATTACTGAAATATTGATATAATTAAGTTTATACATATTTCATTTGCATATAGAATATTCATTTCATGAATTGAAAACCATTTGTGAAACTTCAACTCAATAGAATGATATAAAAACTCGAAAGAGACATCTTTTAGTCAATCAACACATGATGTGCCTTCGCCAAATATTCGAATAGTTCCTTCGCCAAAATTTATGTTGCGTTTGAAATAAAATTACTGAAATATTGATATAATTGAGCTTATACATATTTCATTTGCATATAGAATATTCATTTCATGAATTGAAAACCATTTGTGAAACTTCAACTCAATAGAATGATATAAAAACTCGAAAGAGACATCTTTTAGCCAATCAACACATGATGTGCCTTCGCCAAATATTCGAATAGTTCCTTCGCCAAAATTTATGTTGCGTTTGAAATAAAATTACTGAAATATTGATATAATTGAGCTTATACATATTTCATTTGCATATAGAATATTCATTTCATGAATTGAAAACCATTTGTGAAACTTCAACTCAATAGAATGATATAAAAACTCGAAAGAGACATCTTTTAGTCAACTAACACATGATGTGCCTTCGCCAAATATTCGAATAGTTCCTTCGCCAAAATTTATGTTGCGTTTGAAATAAAATTACTGAAATATTGATATAAATGAGCTTATACATATTTCATTCGCATATAGAATATTCATTTCACATTCTTGAAGTAAAAATCATTTGTGAAATTTCAACTTGATAGAATGATAAGAAAACTCGGAAAAGACATGTTTAAATCAACCAACACGTGCTGTGCCTTCGCCAAATATTCGAATAGTTCCTTCGCCAAAAATTTAAGTTTCGTTTCAAAATAGAATTACTGAAATATTGAAAAAATAAAACTTGCACATATTCCATTTGCATATAAAATATTCATTTCACATTCATGAAGTGAAAATCATTTGTGAAATTCCAACTCGATAGAAGATATGAAAACTCGGAAGAGATATATATAAATCATCCATCACATAATGTACCTTCGCCAAATATTTGAATATATCCTTCGCCAAAATTTATGTTGTGTTTTGAAATAGAATTACTGAAATATTGGAAAAATAAAACTTGCACATATTTCATTCGCATATACAATACTTATCTCACATTCATGAAGTGAAAACCATTTGTGAAATCTCAACTTAATTGAATGATATAAAAACTCGAAAGAAGCATTTCTAAGTCAACCAACACATGATGTGCCTTCGCCAAATATTAGAACAGTTCCTTCGCCAAAATTTATGTTGCGTTTTAAAATGAAATTAATAAAATATTGAACTTGAAACTTATGTTTCATTTGTATATAGAATATTTGTTTCACATTCATGAAGTGAAAACCATTTGTAAAACTTTAACTTGATAGAATATAAAAACTTTAATTTTCCGATAATTTCGAATTAAAATCCATCTGAAGTTATTTCACATATTTCAACACCTTATGATGTCGAATGTTCTGTCATTCTTCAACTTTCTATCAATTTCACAATATATAAATGTCGTGAAAAAATTCAATTGATTCTTCCAAAATATCGTGAGTTTTTTGACGAAATTCACTCTACTAGATTTGGAGAGTCATATGACTCCATCCATATAACCAATTCCTTCGCCAAAATTTTGAACTCCCCTTTGCCAAAACTATAAATTTCGAGAAAGTCGAAAATAACACAAATTTAAAGAAAAACTTCCAATATAAAGTGCATTCAAGTTGAAATGACTCACACTTCGAGTAAACTTGAAGTTCTGTTGAAAAAAACACATTTCTACGCAAAAATCAAAGCTTTTTCTCCCACCTTTTGCCTATAACCCATACGTAACCCATACGAATAGTCTGAATGGCAATAGTTGTCGAATGACACCTAATTTGAGAGGTTTTTCAAATATGCATTCAATCTTGTAACATTTTCAATATCACATCGATGAGTGATGTCAGGAAAATAGTTTCTTGAGATTATATTCAATTTCGTCGTTGAAATTGAAACCAAACAGACACATTAATTCCATGAAATGCTCAAAATGGGCATCAATAACGTGCATAGAATAGTATAAACGAGCTTCTGTTACCTCACTTGACTTCTGGAATCAGGTGTTTTGTACGTCAAACATTCAAAGAGATGTCATTCAACAGAACGCTCTGAATGTTCCATAAAGAATGGTTTCAAATTATAAAAGATGCAATAAACAAAGAGAAATCTTCATTAATTATTTTCTTATTGTTTATTGTTTTTCCTATTCTTGATTGGAAACATTACAGAGAAGAGAGTCAGTATACTTTTACACATGCAAAACATATCCACCAAAACCAATGCCTTCGCCAAATATTCAAGTAATTCCTTCGCCAAAATGTATGTTGCACTTTGAAGTAAATGTACTGAAATATTAAAAAATGAAACTTATTGGGGTGCACTGGAAGTTTGCCGTTTTTGATTCTGTATGAAGTGTTCGTTAAGATTTTCATCATCTTCAGCGTGGAAGGTGGAAATTTCAAAAAAAAACAAGTCATTGGTATAAATATTAAATATAAATAGATCGTTCCTTGAGAAACTCTAAATTCAAAATAGTTTTTGGGATCACTTTTTCCAATTTCGAACTTTGAACTATGTATACATGATTTAACTCTCAAAATACCTCACACTGACCAATCTAAAGATGATGAATATCCCAATTTCTTGATATTCCAGTCATCCCATCAATTTCCCGTCTTTCCAACCGCCCACAAGCAACTTTCAAAACGTTCTGAGATACGAAAATGTTTGTTTAGGTCAGTCCCCGCCTGGAGCACTCGAACTCCTCATTCTACGTCCTTCACTGCGAAGGACCAGGGCTTCCATTGGCGTCGCTGCACAACGCGGAGTCGCACAAGTTCGTCAAAATCCTCTACGATACGAGGCCGAGCAGGTGGCCTCTTCTGGAAAGGTTGGCCATGCCCAAGAAGAAGTCTTTCGAGGTGCCTTTACCCCAGGGGAGTAGGGCCCAAGTGCAGCTACTCCTGCCGCCCTCTTGGAGGGAGGAACTACGAGATGCGGCCTATCCTGTCCTAGTTGAAGTGTGAGTATTCTTGACTTTCGTTATCATATTCGGTATATTTTATCTATATAGTGTGCGGCACCGAAACCAAAAGAGATCGAATATATCCAAGATACATTCTTTGAAAAGCCGACTTACTTTTTTTAAGGATGAAACCGGTGCGAAAGTAGCCAAGTCATTTGAACACGATAGAAGAGAGACAAGTCTCCAATCTTTCTTTGATGTTCTAGCCCAGGGGTCTCCAAACTACGGCCCGCGGGTCAAATCCGGCACGCCAGTGTCATCAATCCGGCCCGCGACAGCCAATGATTACCTAATTGTTGTTACTATTGCTGTGATAAGTTGAAGAAGAAAACACAGAATGATAATTACTCGGTTTTATTTACTTGCAAGGTAAAACTTAATGACAGAAATGATGACAAAGAAAACTCAACTTAAGTATCTAAGTTTAAGCATATTAATAACCAACAAATAATTGAAATGAATCACAGTAAAACAAAAACACTAATGAGATTTATGTAATTTTGATTTTCCACGTACAATACTTTGTAGTTGTGGATCAATTTTATTTGTACCGATTATCAAAAGAGATTTAAGATGCCCATCGGTTAATTGAGATCTGTAAACATTCTTTGTGTACTTCATCTTGGAAAACATTTTCTCACACAAGTAAGTAGTATCAAAAACAGAAAACAACCCACGAGCAAATTTATGCAAATTATCAAATTGTTCCAGTGGAAGACTCCTATAAAATTCGAACAAAGATGAATTTTGATATTTGTTCTTAAGCATATCACTGCACCGTAAATCAATAATTTCCATTTGGACTTCCGGAGCCAGGGTTTCAATGTCAGAATCAAAAGGATTTTGAAAAAGCTTAATTTCATTCGCAATGACATCAAAATCTGAAAAACGAGTATCAAAATTTATCTTCAAAGCACTCAAAGTTTCGATTGCAAAATTGACGGGAAATTCACTCTCTGTAGTGTGGCTGAATATTTCACATGTTTCAAAATGTGTGAAACATTTTTTACGTAATTGCGATTGAAATAGTATTATTTGCTGCCTGAAGGATTTGATATTGGTGTATAAATCAGGGAGAAGCTGATTTTCTCCTTGCAATCTCAAATTCAGTTCGTTCATATGATTTGTCAAATCGACATAGAAGGCTAACTTCCACATCCATTCACTATTTTCTAAAACGGCAAAAGGGCGCTGTTTCTCATTTGAAAAAATTTCGATCTCTGCTCGAAGTTAATTTTTGGGAAAGAAAGTTTTTGGCTTTCTACTGCTCCATCTTGATACAATAAAATGGATGAGGGTATCTTCCAAAAAAAGGAAGGAAGTAATCAAATTGAAAATAAGTAACTCTATACATGTATGACCTACACATCCATGTATAGAGTTACTTATTTTCAAATTGATTACTTCCTTCCTTTCTTTGGAAGATTCCCTCATCCCTTTTTCTGTATCAAGATGGAGTAGTAGAAAGCCAAAAACTTTCTTTCCCAAATCTTATAATCTTTCAAAATACGACAAACCGACGCTGTACCCTGTATATGAGATGTTCGTATAATCATTCATTTTCAATATGAACCTACTCATTTAGAATAACATAAATGTCTGAAACCGATTCCATTTCTGACTGCATTTCATTAGTTTTTAAAGTAAATTTTTTGTAAAAACTATCCTCTTTACTGTTATTTCATAATATATTCTGTAGTGAATTTTAATGAAGTAGAAATTGAAATTTTTGCCCAAGATAATGGGATATTTTTACCAATATTTCCATCGATCTTCCTACCATTCACAGTATAATATCCTATCGCCTTAGTATGCCAACCTCTTGAAACCGATACATATTGGTGTGTTTTTATTTCAGTAATGGCAGGCCAGGCAGTAAATCAGTTACAGAAGAGTTCAAGGTTGATTGGGGGACCTACATGTCAAGTCATTGCGACGTAGTTTACGTTAAACTTGACGTCCGAGGTGCCAAGGGTCAAACTGATCGCTCGCTCTACCACCAACTTGGTGGTGTTGAAGTACAAGATCAGGTAATTATATTTCACTCAGGTCAATATCATACAAAATCTGGATTTAGATGTCTAAAATGATATGACAGACTCAGAAACGTCTGTTGTTTTTTCATGTTATTACTTCGTGTTGTTTTTTTCAGGTGACCGTGTTGGAGTATCTTTTAGATAAACATAAATATCTCGACAAAACTCGTGTCGGACTTTGGGGTTGGGGATATGGTGGGTACGTGACCTCTATGGTACTAGGATTAGGAAACCAACAAAAAGTGTTCAAGTGTGGAGTAGCAGTTAGTCCGATATCTGACTGGTTATATTACAGTAAGTAGAATGATGTTGAATGTTTACATGACGTCCGAACTTCATTATAAAAAACAGTTCAATCTCCTGTGTGGCCCGAAATCGGGCCACACAAAAACGGCCAGTGTATTCAAGTCATTTTTATGCTAATCAGTAGATCTTGTGTCAGAAAAACAGTGAACTAATATAAAAATTGTAAAAAGCGTATTTCACAATCATCTAGTAATCACTCTACAAAGTAAACTAAGTCATCAGTATATTCCAACTCTCAAACTGTAGAACAATAGCTCAGAAGACAAAATAATAAATAGCATCACTGAACACGGCGCTCCTCTAGTGCGATTTTTCTTCATCTAAAGTGGATTGAGTCTCAGATTCACAATAAACCGCAACCTCATTGCATTACGGCGTCTGCAATCAGGTGGTAGGTAGGTAGGTCTAAAGTGAGTGGGTCTGTTCGACCCTCCACCGCAACCCGCAAGGGTTTATTGTGGCTCACACCTATTCACACTCGGCCAAATAACGAAGCCGATCAGTTTGTATGGTGTGACTAGGGATCTGCCGAACTCAAAGAACCTGATTCGGTGCCCAAGTGAGCGCCGGGTGAGTCTTTTATCAAGGACAATGCAAAGATATTTCACCTCCGTTCCAAATGGAATGACCACACCATTGAGGGAAAGTGGCGTTAGATCGTCCAATATATATATATATACAATACCATATATATATATATAATATAATATATATATATATATATATATATATATATAATATATAATATATATATATATATATATATATATACCTGAGACATGATTTTTGAACTCTCAGTTCTTAAAATATCTTTTTTATCCAGGCATGAACCATACACAACATCACAATATGCAAAATGACTCAACACAAGAGCATTTGTTAATTTTATTCTTAAACTTATTGATAATAAATGACGATGAGGATAAAGCATTTTCAAACTCATGGAACTTCTTTGCACACATTTTATGACATGTTTTGTAAACCTTGAATTCACGTCCATTTCGATACCTAAATTTTTTGCCACGTTCGTGGGGCATATTACTGTATCACCAATAACAATATTAATATGTCTCTCCACCAAGCTACGATTAATATTAAAATTAAATATAAAATAAAAATATAAAATATAAAATGAAATAAAATAAAAATAAAATAATATAATATAAAATAAAAAATATTTTTAATTAAAACAAGCAGATTAGTTTTGTTTGAATTAATTTTGAGGTTATGAGCTTCAGATGCTGAAATAAGACGAGCTAAATCTTCATTCAATTTTTGATTAGCAGTAGCAACGTCTTTTGGGTTAAATGATAGATATAGTTGAGTATCATCCGCATACATAAGTGAATTACAATGTCTTAAAACATAAACTAGATCACAAGTGTATATGCAAAATAATAAGGGTCCAAGTATAGATCCCTGAGGCACTCCAAATTCAATCAATTCACTGCTTGATTTTCCCTTCGAAGTTTCTACAAACTATGAACGATCTTTAGCATAGCTTTTAATTAAATTTATAGCAGGTTCAGAGATCCCGATGAAGTTCAAAATTGCAAATAAAATTGGATAACTAATAGTATTAAAAGCTTTGTAGAAGTCTATGACTATCAAAGCAGTCGTGTTACCTTTGTCTGCAGCTTCGAAAATATCATCAGTTATTTTCAAGAGAGCAGTTGTACAGCTGTGTTCTTTACGAAATCCCAACTGGTTGGCTAGTAAAATATTCGTTAAGAGTATTTGGATTAGATATTTTAGGAAGAGCCAGTATTTTAGAAATCTTCCACATTTCAGGAAATATATTATTTTGCAAACATGACTAGCTCTATACAATTTTGAGAGAATAGGTAAAATTATTTCCAGTCCGTTTTGAAGAAGAGCGGGAAATATACCATCCTCTCCGGAGATTTGAAGGACTAAAAAGACTTGATAGCCCATTCAGCTGCCGGTGCTGTGATAACCTTCTCTGCGACGTCCCAGTCGTTCTTTTTTGGGCGTTTAGCACCCTCGAAGATGAGCGGTATGTTATTATCAAGAGTCAGATTTCCATCGGGTCGTTTAAGCGACCCAATTTTAGCAGTCGACTCTCTAGAGAGAATCTTGTGATTTCTTGCGCTGCGAGGTAAATCAGAGATACTCTCACAGAACTTCCTCCAAGACTCCCGTTTTGCCTTTCTAATTTTCTTGCTGTATGTCGTTTGAGTGGTTTCATAAAGCTCACAGCTACCTGACTCTTTAGATAGATTTAATAGTCGTCGAACTTCTTTTCTTTTACTTTCCAGGCTTTTGTTCCACCAAGAAGAGTTGTGGTTATCTCCTTTGACCCTCAGTGGATAGTTCTCATGAAAGGATGAGATCTCTGCTTCGCGAAATTGCGTCGCTACTGAATCCATATCATTACAACTGTGAATAGTACTGAATCCGTCCTCAAATCACGATTGGGGGGAGTTTTTATACCCCCTCCAGGCAGTAGATTTTGAGTCACGATATTCCACTACTGGTCTTAGACCTGTTTCAATGTTGAAAAGAATATATATATGGTCTGAACAAGACGGTTCAGTAGATACAGACCAATGGTGTGTCTTGTTGCTCAGAGAATGTGAGCTGATGGTTAAATCTAATACCTCTCGCCTATTACTAGTGACAAAAGTTGGCTCCGAGCCCTCATTAATCACAGACAGCCCTTTCCCTAGTATATAATCAAAGAGTAACTCACCCCTACGGTTTATATTCGTGCTGCCCCACGCTGTATGGTGTGAATTGGCGTCACATCCCATTACTATTTGTAGTTTGTTCCTTTTGCTATAGTCCATAAGTCGACTAACAACAAGAGGAGGTACAGTATCCGAATCTCCCAGAAAGTAGGCCGAGCAGGCGATAAAATTCGTCTTACCTTTCTTGCCCGATAGGGAAATTTGGATGGATCAGGTGGATGGCTCTTTTCTGGATAGAATCCATCAATTTCAGGGTATGTTTGGGGGCAGAGCTCCATACATAAGGACAATACTCCAAAGGTCAGATCTGAGTTTCATAAATCATCAAAAGTTGCTGTGGTGTTCACAGTTTTCTGGTTCGGAACAGTGTTCCAAACTTTTGAGAAGCAGCCTTTGCAATTCCAGCGTCATCATTGTGACAAGACATATTGGTGCCTATTTTAACCCCCAACAAACTTATCGAAGCAGAAAGATGGAATTATCTGACCCTACATTATTATATCCTGTTCGGAGACATGTATCTTCTTGGAGAAAACCGATGCCTGGGTTTTTGGGGCATTGAATTAAACCTGGTTACTTTCAACTCATATTTTTTGTTTCTTCGTGACGGTGGTGAATTTAAAAATACTATCATTGTTTCCAGATGCCGCATTCACGGAGAGAATTTTAGGCCTACCCACGGAAAACTACAAAGGCTACGTGGAAGCTGATGCTACGCAACGAGCGCGAAACGTACCAAAGAAGTCTTTTTCCTCATCCACGGTCTGGCCGACCTCACGGCCCCCTATCAGCATGGGGTATCCCTAGCTAGCGCCTTAACCCGGGCAAGGGTTCTTTTTAGATATCAGGTAAAGCACTGTGATTCGTTTGCATCTTTTTTCATATTTTCAGATACAGCTCAAAAAGAGGTCATAATTTCTTTTAATAATCAAGTAAGGTGAATTGGTCGAATTTTAAAAGACTTATTGATATTACGATTTATTTGGGATCCCAAGAATTAGCTTTTCGCGGACACGATGAAACCGAAGATTCGATGAATCGCGGCAATTACAAGGAACTTTTAATGTTATGGGGCAAATATGATTCCCAATTTGGCACTTTTTAAACGGTAGCGTTTTTTCGGGCACATCAAAAAACATCCAAAATGAGCTTATAGACAGTGTGGCATATATTATTAAGGAAAATATAAGCAAGGAGATTGAAAGTGTTTCTTTTTTTGCATGGAAAATTGATGAAACTACCGATATTACCTGTACATCACAATTTTCAATCGTTTTTAGATATGTCAAAGATAATATTGATTAAATACTTGTGCTTATAAAATATTTGTAGCAATTTTTAACAAAACTGTTATATTAGAAGAGAAAAGTATTATTATTTATTGACTTTGAAGAGTTCATTTATGTTAAATTACTCAAAGACAAACCTTTTTCCTTGTTTTTGTTTCTTTTTATGGTCAGTTTTATGCGTATAATTTTCGGCAATACACAATGTTTGTTTGCATTTATGCAAATATTACGTATTTTGCTTCAAATAGGTGCGGTACCCCAAAAAATTTTCGCGCCGCCGGCGGGCTTTTCTGTGTGTATATAGTCTTTATGACTTTAGCCTCCCCTGTTCTCCAATGCACGAGCCGTCACTGATTTTCATTGCAAATTTTGTCGACTATTGAGATGTGCTGACAACAATGTCACAGAGGGTATTCAAGTAAAACTTCATTCTGAGACTCTGCCTACTGTTATAATGACACTATTCATCTTTACGGCCATCCTCACTCCATAAAACAGATTATTCGTGAATTACAAACAAAGGAAATGTTCAGTTCAGTATGTTGGTGTCCACAGTCTTGAGAATCTCGGAATACGAATCGCAGAATTTTTAAATTCACCCAATCCCAAACATCACACAGGTCACTCGTCGAACTCCACCGACGTCTTTTGCTGATAATGGTGGAAACATCACAAATTTAGAGACACGGTGGCTGGAAGTCTGTCAATGTCGCTGAAGGCTATAAAGACAATTCACTTTCAAACAAAAGTAAAATTGCCAAGACCATTCAAATATAATCTCATTGATTTGTTAATCTACACGGTTACCGAAAAAATAGTGTACGCAAGACTTTCGAAAGCAATTTTTTGGTCGCATACGGCTCGTCCTAGAATTTTGTCATCTCGTCCAGAAAAACAGTATTTTCCGAGTTTGCTACGTAAATTACTATTTCTTGTTTGAGATAACTTGTCCGGAAGGGAAAAACTCAACAAAGGTCAATGTTTTGAGAGAGCAAGTACGATCCTGTTCATCTTAAACCCCGTTATTCTGTACCGATCTAAACATTTTCAATCGTTCCCCAAGGCATGTTCAGCGACATTAGACTTATCTGGTGTAGGAACCTGAATTTGTGAAATATATTTGGTTTCGTTGATCACTAGTCCTCATCACTTGATATTTCATCAGGAGTACCACAGAGTCCCATTTGGGGACCTTTCTTGTTCATTATTTATATTACTGGCATTATCTCGTCCATTAAGGATTGTAAAATACAGGCTCATGTTGATGACGCGTACATTTTGAAATCAATGAGTATGCTTAGGCACAAAATCTAAGCTGATCTAGATTTAATCAAGCATTTATCAAGTGAACACAATTTCGACTTATAACTAAGTCATACCAACTTGACTCCTGTCAATACAGCTAGAAACTTAGGGGTGATGCTTGGTACCACTCAATGGATATTAGAAATGAAAACAAATCAACTATGCCACGACTTCGCACTGCACAGTTCCAGAGATCATTTATTTTCGTCGTTGTAAAACTCTACAATTCATTGCCTGATCGATTCATATACAAATATAAAATTATATCTATGGTATTCAGTTTTTCAGTTTTTACCAAGGGACAAATCAATAATGAATAAGCAACAAAATAATTTGATTTATCGACTGTTCAAGGTTTTTTCATAAAGTATTAGATCTCCACAAAAAGTTTGTTTAGTTGTAGTTTATGAAATTACTATGGATCTTCATCAAGTAGCCGCCAAATCAATCAGAAAAAACTCTTTAGGGGATAATGACCAATTAATATTTTCATTCATTTTTCTCTTTTCGTGGTACCGTTATGCTAATTGAGTTTTTTTTTTTAATTTCTGTATGTTCGCATTCATTATGGAGTGGTTCTTGTTGGTTGAGTTTTTGAGCTAGACTTCCCCAATGAGTACCAGAATCTCATTCTCATTTATCTTTTTGTTGTTTTTTGTATTTTATCAATAAAGCAGTTATTATTATTATGTTCTTTGTAGCAGGTATATTCAATTTTTTGATTGGTTTGTTGGTGTATTTTGGTTTATATGAAGGAACTAATGAATTTCGACTATTTCTTAAAAAATCGAGGATTTTTATCTTGTTTATTTCTCAACTAATTCGCATTGTATATCTACTATTCTCAATATCTTTTCAATTGTCCACTTAAATCAATATAATATACTTTCAACATAAACTCCTTTACAGCATATCACATGTTTCATTTTTTCTTTGATTCTTCAAGCATATCTAATACTGGATTGGTTACACATAAAATAGCTACTATCAAGTGAAAATTCTGTTGTGGTTTCATAAACTTTTTAATGGAAATCTCACATGAAAGGGTTTATAATTTCAAGAGATGTATCACGGACTTTCATGAAGTATTAGTCAAATGAAAAATAATTAACACAAGCAATCGTCAATTGATCATTCAAAACTATACCGTTTTCTTCATTCCCATTATTTATTATATTGATGAACACACAATCATCCGCTATTTCCTTTATTTTGCAGTGTTATGCCGATGAAGGGCATCAACTAGAAGGCGTAATAGAACACGTTTATAGTTCGATGCAACATTTTTTTGAAGAGTGCCTTAACCTCGACACCGACGAGAAAGTGAAAGAGAGAGAGGAGAAGAAAGAGGAAGCCAAGAAGTAATCACCTGGGGTGATACTGTACGAAGAACGGTCTGTTGGACTGAGCTATGGACGTCCACGTGGCGGAAGCCTAGAAGAAATCTTGATAATGTAGAGTAGGACCGCTTTCTGGACTGATCTCTGGGCAGTGAAGTGGCTACACGGCTGACAGTACATCTTCCCGGATGGCAAATACAATCAATAATCTTGTTTATATCAAATTAGCGCATGATAGTGTGTTGTATCTAGTACATCAGATAAGAGAGACTAATTGTTTACGTTTTTAATGTTACGTTTAGACTGAATGGTGTGTTATGCCCCAGAAAGCAGAGAATGCCTTGGCAATAGTCTTGTAAAAACGTGAATGGAATGTAATTGATATTATCGTAGAAGAGTTTGCAAACCAATAAAACAATAAAAATTATATTGTCATGTTATGTCTGTGCTTTCAGGGTGGTTGAATTTAATTGTATTTATCTGTTCATCGGTACGTTAAATCATTCTATTTCTTCATATTGATGCATCATATTTCTTCGTTCTTTCATTTCATCAAGCACATTTACCGAAATTAAATGAATGCTTCCATTTCAAAACAAGAATAATTCATTGGTAGAGATTCTGGAGTTATAAAAGTTCGTTGACTGCGAATTATTTATCCAGCGATTTGCGTACAGTAGTTTTTTGTCATAAATGTAATCGATTTCTAAAAAAACTACGTATAGCGTTTCGCAAAAATTCACACGCATCCTCAAATGCATATTAAGTTATAAGTTTGAAAATGTCCTTATAGGACGAAACTGCAGTCATTTTAGTTACAAATAAAAGTGGTAAAGAACATGGAAAGTTTTAATTCTCTTTTCTTCAACATAGAAAGTTTAAAATATCTTTTCTTCATTATGGTTTCCTACCACGTAGTAACAGATACATCCATCAATTTACTAAAATTATTTCAGAAGACCGCAAAATGAAGAAAGGAAACTCATATTCAAATTGCGATATCTTGTGATTTTTTAGATGTTCAATATATTCTACAATTGAAAATTTATTGTTTCCATCATACTATTGAGAAAATTGAAATATTAAATGATCATAATACAAGACAAGCCAAGCAATTACTAGTTGAATAGCTTGAATTTGCAGAGAAATCAATATTTCCTCTAGGCATTTAGATATCTAATGATCTTTCAGTAAAATTAAAAATAAATCGAAAAACACAAAAATTCAAATCCGAATCAAAAGTTTTCCTTCTGATTAACATCCTCATCTCTATATTACACTGTTTTGTTTCATTGTTATCACAATTAAATCATCAACTTGTGATAAAATATTAAACTGGTATAGAATAAATCGAAAATGAGCACTTTTCCCAATCACCAGAAATGTAAAACTATTCTCGACGCGTAGTTCACCAACCAAGTCGGCGTCTTCAAGAGATGAGGTTTTTTTTCGTCTTGATAAATATTATTGTCATTAATGATATTGATAATATGCGCTACGTCACAATCAGTCATTGACTAACTGTCATCTATGTTTTTTAACAAATATCAGTCAATCAAAATAAAACAATAACCTTAATGGAGTTTTTACTGATATAATAATAATAACAATTCATTTTTCCAAGAGACATACAATATTTATAACGGGGGAAAAACAATAATTAAAAAAAACTAACTATAACATGAGTACGAACAGAGCACACAAAAAAAGATTAATCAGAACTGAAACTTGAAAAAAATATATAAATATACATACATATTATTTCGAAATATTTATTTCCTTGAATTTATTGGAGCCTCTGGGGACACCCTGCATTTTACTCTATGAAAGAGAGGACATTGGCAGATCAAGATCTTCAGATGATGTGATGCTGGAGGATTTTCCGGGTTTTCCTGCAGCTGAAAAAGCAAATGGGCCACTGGAATCAATGAAGCCCAATGAGCGCCAATTAATTTTTGTTGTTTCATAATTTGTATTACTTTCTTTCTTTATAAGTTTCGCCAAATGCTTATTTGTAAAATTATATGTGAAACTTGCTTAATTATTAAAATGGATAGTTTGAAAACTTTGATTTTCTATAAGAGTTGTGTGATTTCATTCAATTCTCAAAAATGTATTTAAAGGTCCATCAAGGTCTATATCTATCAAGTTTGACTAGCAAATCATCTCTCTAAACGTGATATGATGCATCAATACGAAAATAAAGTTACAAAAATATGTCAAAGGCTTCCTGTTATCTAACAAGAAATCTCAAGAAATTATTGTACTTTCTTCCTGTTTTTTATCGTACAGAAAATGTCAATTATTACTGTTTCAAAGCTAATGATGAGAAAGTAAATGATAAAGTGTAGATGAAGCATCTCAGTCAAATGAATTCAGGTCGTTAAAAAAACATCGAAAGAAGGTGTGAAAAATGAAGTAAAATAAAGCGGCAAGAATGATAATTCTGTTCGGTCAAAGTTGGTAACTGAACCAACCAAAATATTCTTGTACAATCAAGCTATAATGAATAATTAGCGATTTCTTATAGATTATCGGATAATACTGGAAAATATTCCTTAATTGTGAATATACTTTTACTTCAATTCTATTATTTTGCCATTCTACCACTCAGTATGTCCATTGCAAAAAAAATTTCATAAATATCACATTTACCAACATTCTAATATATATTTTCTCCCCAAACTGTTGATGGATTCTTTTGTACGACAAAGTTTGAAATATTTATGATAAATGCATTTCAGATAAGGCTCATTACCAATCATATCATTTGGTGTACAGTTTTGTAATGACATCGATCAGTAGAAAGAGAATCAATAACTAATTATCCTACTCTCTTAAAAAACAAACGAATTCTCATCCTGGTTTCTATGGAAAGGTGTCAAGTTTTACAAAGTGACCTCAAATATCTCACAATCGTCTTACGAAGTAACAGAAAGTGAAAAAGGTTTTCGAAATCAAAAGGAATACAAATTGAATACATTACATCGTCAATATAATTGTAGTAAACTATCTTGTAGAAGAAGCCACATATCTACAAACAAGTCCAGAATGAATTTAACGTCTTTCAAGTTGAGGAATGTATTTCAGATTCTCGTAATATACTTGGTTGAAAATATTGACCAATGAAAATTAACTTTTCTGTTGAACAATATTATTTTTCAACTGTGTCCATCACAAGTGTACCGAGATAATTCTTTATTCGTGATATGATAGACTTCATTTGACTGAGATGAATGAATTTTAAACAATTGTAAAAATTAATTTAAAAGTTAAGCTTCGATTTTAAAGAAATCAATAAAAAGGTTGTGAAAAGTGAATGAAAAACAATATGAGCGATCGATAAATTAAAAATTATAAATAGTGTACATTTTTGCTTAGGTAAATAGAGCTGTGCTTTTCTCACGGCAAAGTGACAATCTATTCCAGTTGTAAGATCAGGAGTTCACGGTTTTTGATTATTTGACAAATAATGTTGCCTTTACACTACACTACTCAGTCAGGTTTTCAATATAATGGAAACCTTGCCAAGAATAAACATAATTCCACATTATTTTTTTTAAATAATAATCTGGGCCAGTGGCTCTATCATACTTTTCAATATTTCGTTTTGGGTAACAAAAAACCGATATGAAATAAAAGTGTTTTTTGTGATACAATAAAGTAAATTTTGTCAGTGAAATATATACCATTAAAAACTTTATTTCAATCTAAAAATCAATTAAAAATATTATATATTATATCAAAAATGAAAATTCTGCAACAGATTACAATGTCTTCAGAAAAACAATACTGGTATATTTTTTCAAAGTTGAATTGTACAAATCCTCACAGTAACAACTTTTACTTTTGATGTTCGAAAAGTTTTCCTTTGGCAAGATGATATTTATCCCTCTGATAGAATGTTTTCGTTGATTATTCAATGATTTGAAATGTTTTGTTATTCATTAGCATTACTTGTTCAGAAACCATTTTCAATGTTTCAAAAAAAACACTGAATTACTTCACAGTCAAGTTGAATTTGATACTCACTATAGGACGTATAAACAAAAGGAGGTGATAATCAACATAACTTCACAAATAATGGAGACTTTGTGTATCTATTTTTGCAGCTATTGCTTCAACAGTTATGTTCAAGTCAGTCAATTCCTACTAATTACCGAAAATCTGGGTTTTCGTGGGTCATTGTAATTGTATTTTCAGTACTTTCAGTACTAATTTCGAGCCATCCAAGTCATAAAGAATTCTCACTGGACAAATAAACTATATCCATCCAACAAACAAAGTAATCCAAACAACCAAAAAAAGATAGATGCGATATCAAAGCTTTCCTTCTTCCAAATCAAAAACTGTCATGAACTCCAAATGAACTTTCAACAGCTTTTATCAAGCTATATCTTTGTATAAATTTGTTACTGTAATTCATCGAATCAATCAAAACTTCTACCGTTTTTAATTTATATGCGTGGTAACTCAACGTTTGTGAATCCATTTCATAACATTGCTAAAATTTGCCTTGATAGCAACATGATATACACTTGACTCATAACTTTGTATTATATTTTTTCATGATTTTTATATTTTTCCACAGTTTTTTGCCACAAACTTCAAAAAAAATCATGAATATCTGTGGGAAGTCAAGTGGATTTTAATGAGATATTTAGACTGTTTTCATTTATCCTTCTTCATTATGTAAATTGAATGAAATTTGTAAAGTTTGGTATTACTAAAATCAAATGAATCTTTGATGACTGATATGAGTAAAACCAAATAATATCTAAAAATCTCCATAGCAAATTGCTCTTACAAATTTTGTACATTAACTAAGTAGGAAGTAAACATGGGTAGTTCTTTAGTACAGGATGATTAATTATGAACATCGTTTTCTTCATTACTTTGAAGGCATATTTCTCAATTATCACAATCAGAATCTAAAAAATGAAAACATTGACATGGTTCTTCAACAAATTGTGAGATTTACTTACTTAACGAGACCTAAATAAATTGAAAGCTATTTTCCAGGAAAGATATGAATATTTGGATGTTTTCATTTCGAAATTATAAGTTTGCAACAAACGCAATTTTGTCACTTTGTTTCATTCATATCAATCAACAATTTAATAAAACTGTGTATGTAATTCAAAAGTTTTTCTAACGTAAATTCCATATCATGTTTGCAATATTTCAATACATGTAATTTCAATACGCATCTTAATTGAATCAATATATTTTATTGCGTGACTGTTTTCATATTTTATAACTAGATGTGACTGATTTTTTTGTGAATTTTAATGAAATATCAAATACTAAATGTTATGATGGTTACAACAAATAAGTTAGTCAAATCCCAGAAGAAATTTCTAAGATGGATTTTGTATGAAAATTATTCAGTATCAACATTGTTTATATTTTTTCAAAATTTCTGTTCACAAATATAATCTCAAAAATTAAAAATACACGCTTCTCAGGCCCATTTTGAGGTACTGAAGTTGAACAATTATTGAATCATTCGTACTTGTGTACGAATAATGGTAAATATTGATGAGAATTCACCATCTTATAATTCGTACTGAGAATACCTATTCATCTATCTGCTTATTCGAAATTTTAGGTGTCTCTCATATTGTTTTGGAAATGTTAATCAATTTCGGTTGAGAGAGTCAACAACGACTTTATCTTGAGTTTTTCCAAATTAGATTAACGCACATTATCGCGAAATATTTTCTATTACGTTAGTATCCGGTTCACGTAAATTTAGCCACAGCGAGATTCTGTCAAATGTGTCAAAAATTTGACATCCCGGAAAAATTCGAATTCGAATTTGAATGAAAGGTGATCGCAAATTATAGTTTCAAACAAAAAAGTTATAACTTTGCCTCTTTACTGGCAAGGAATTTTGGTGAAATTTGTGAAACTCGTGAATGACAAAATTACACCTGAAGTTACTTTATCACATTTTCAACCAAGAAATTTTTCCAATCAGTTACTTACATGTATTCTTTCCATCTTCGAAATATTTTCTGCATATTTGAAGATTGAAACATTTTTTTTATTCTATTGTAATCATCATAACATGTAGGTATTGAATAAATGGATAAATGTTAAACTTTTCTGTCTGTTCAGGAAGAGCCAAGAAATCCCCAATCCAATACGATAAAATATCAATACAGATTTCCAACAAGTTATAAAATCAAATTTTTTCTCAGGTCTTCAAAAATATGAAACAAACAATTTTCCAAATCAATGCAATATTTGACCTACACATGCAGCTTGAATCCAATAATTATTCAGTCCCTTTTGTTAACTCTTCTTTATTTTTGTCGGATAAATCAGAATTGCAGAATATGAAGGGTTGAATGTTGAGTTTTGGAATATAATCAAGTATTTTCTAGTAATTGATTCTGCTTCTAGTAACTTTTATGAATATGTCAATTCATTCCTCATCGATGTTACACAAGAATCAAAAATGATATGGTATCGAATTCTGTTACCTTCCAAAACTGGATTATTATTGTACAGATATTGAATGTTATTATAATATTGAATGAATATGTGCAGAACACCAATAGCAATTAAAATTCTTTTTAATACCTTCATCATTTTAACAATGTTAGATAATCGAATGTAACATGTTTCTGTTTTGTAATAATAAAATATTTAAATAAAAGCAAAAAATGTTTACAATAAATCGTTATTTGAAGAAATTGTTTCAATTCCATGCCCTCCTAAAATTTTAACTCTCTGCTGAATGTCTCTAATAAATGTAACCGTTATTCCATGTTTCACTTTCATTTGAAGTAAGTATACTTGGCCATCAGAACTCGTAATTAACTTATATATGAGTTAACTTGAACCCATGTGAGTTAATGAGTTCCGCGACGGCACCCAAAGATATTTGACAAAAGTTTCTTTGTGCTTCACAAACCACACGCCTAAGAATGCGTTATGGTTGATGACATCTTTTTCCTGAATTCAATGATGAGTTATCGTTGTAAGATCTGCAGAATTAATTTAGAATGCAAATTTCAAAATATATATTACATAACTTCTTACGAATGTGGCTCCATCTGGCGAGTTCAATACAGAAACTTTCACGAGCTTTTATGTGTGTGTTCTGTGGAGGTTATCTGAGGATTTGACAACCCACATAACCTGTATAATTTCTACGCCAACTAAGATTCAAATTCAAATTTTTACTATTCAGAATATGGTCTTATCAATTGTTAGTATTCCAAAATAGTTATGTAGATAGATTATTTATATGTTTTCTTTAGGAATTGTACAACTATTCTGCTGAAAAAAGACATCAAAAATGGACCAAATACTGGTACATAAAGTTCAGAAATCTGGTGGAATTACATCCAAAACTAGCAGATTGGAATATAAAAATATAGCAGTATCCTCTGTTGCTGATTTTTCAAAATCCTGTAATTCGAATTCAGAAAGTTGCAAGAAAAATCAAGCAGAAATCGAAGATTTTTTGGGAAAGTTGGATGCCTCAAAAAAGAATGAGAGGTACATTTTATATGATAATTTTGCAACAATTAGTTGTAGATATACATTGCTATCTATAATTCTTGACTCTTATTTATTATCACGTTGTATATGGTGGAATTTCTCTTCTGCATAGATAATAACTACTAATTAGAAGGTATAGACAGATATATTGAAAAGTAACTGTAAAAGTATGAACAGTAGATAGAGGTATGCCTTCAGGAAATACAATGGATTTTTGTCAGCGCTACTACTTGAAGTAGGTATATTTCACAGAACATATACCCTTGAATACCTCTTTAAAACTAAAATATATTGATGATATCAAGGTTTGTATTGAGCTTATTGTCAAAAACATGAAGTTTGGAATACTTCAGCTCTTTCTCAATGATCTCGTATAACTCCAAAAAATATTTAAACATCTAACGGAACAAATTTTTCTAGTAATTTTATTAATCATAATCATTTTTTATTCTCCTGATAGAGACAAACTGGCTAAGAAGGTTATCTTAGGTGGGAGCGAAAATATTATTGGAAGAAACAGCAGCAGAGAAAATTATTTGAATCAAACCCAAGCCATTAGTGTACCAAGAATGGGAGCTGCTGATATAGAAACCTTTTTCAAAGTTAAAAAAAGAACAGAAAATAGTTTAAAAGTGCACAAAAACATTACTGAAGAATCTTCAAAGAAAAATAATAGAAAACGAAATTGGGATAGTTCTTCCGAGGATGAGAATCCCAACACCACTTTCTCTCCAGAAAGACGAAAGAGAATCAAACAAACAATGTCTAAAGGAAAGGAAAACGGTAATGGGGATATTAAAGAAATGTTCGAAAACCTTAGAAAGTCATATTTCATTAAAAAGGGTCTGACTTATGATGATGTTGAATTATCAAAGTCAAACAAATTAGAAAATAGGAGTAACTCTAATACCGATCCGAAAGACTTATTGAGGAAGTGTCAAAGTGTCGAATCTGTACCGTGTAATAAAATTCAGAATCAGTTCAACAGCATGCCTTTTACGACAAACGAATACAAGTCAGCTAAAAGAAGAGTCGAAGATGAAAAACTGAGTTTCAACGAATTTATAACAAAATTTTTCAAGAATCTCGATGACAAAAATATACTCGAAACTAACACTAAGAAAGATGAAGATTGTAAATCGAGCAAGCTCAATGAAGTTCCAACTAGGAACTCCACTGTTGAGAAACCAATTTTGGAGGTAATAGAGAGTTTGAAACAAAATAAAAAAAATTCTCAGTCGGAGTTCTGTTCAAAGGAAAGACAAAGTGTTGCAGAGAAATGCTTGGGAGATAGCTCAGTGCCCCAAATAGATCCTTTAAAGGTAAGGGTTGAACCTTGTGATGATAGAAAACATAATTCTGTTAAAACACAAAGGCAGTATTTAATGAAAGATTACTTGCCCAGGGAAGGAAATAGAATCCCACTTCTGACACCAAAAACTTTATTAAGACAGTGTAGTGGAAATAATCATCCATCAGAAAAAGATATAAAGCGGACTGAAGGTCAGTTGACAATTGATGATATGTTAGAAATGTTGAGAAGAGAAAAACATAGTAGGGACAGGAAAACCTTAATGGAGGTTTCGAATAATGATAATTCAGTGGACTCAATTCTGGCCTCTCTTCAGCCAAGATCGCATGATACCCAGGAAGCTAGTTATATTGATTCACAATGTGATATACTGATGAGTTCATCGAAGTCCAAAATAACAAATAACAAGCTATCTGGTCTGTTCAATGCAAACGTGAACAATATTCATAATAGAAATGATTATCTTGATATTTCCCAGCAAAGCTCCTCAAATTGTGAAAGCAAATCTGAAGAAAGTATCGATTTTGCTATGTATCTTTCTGCAGATTATAATACTGATGCTAAACCCAGAACTCCACAGAGAAATCTAAATGTATCAGGAGGTAAACTCAACTGTGAGAAAACAAATATTTGTACTCTTAAAGAAAAGTCTTTTTCAAATGGTGAAAAGCTGCCTTTAGTCTGTGTAGCATCTGAGTCTAGTGAAAGAGCTTTCAAAATACCCAGTGTTAAATTTCTGAAAGACGTTTTGGGAGAAGGATCCAAGAGTTATGATGAAAAATATGATGGTAACAACACTGTTGTGGAACAACGTGAAAGATCTTCGTTCAATACAGCTGTAGATGACACGATAATAATCCACTCCAGCTCTTCAGAATCCTGTGAGAAAACTCTTTTTGGAGCCACTCAGAATAGCACAATCGTCGATAGTTCTGCGAAAGACAATAAAACAGTGGTCGAAAGTAAAAACTGTGACAGTTTACTGGATGATGATGAAATTAACACAATTCTAACAGAGAATTATGAGAAATTTAGAAGACGTAAACAAATGGAAATTGAAAAATGTGGGAGTGAGCTGAACGTTTTTCTTGAAAAACTTGCACAACAAACTGCCAAGGAGCCAAAGAAATTTATTCAAAGCGATATAGGAAAGGAAGACTGCGGATATATGGTAAGTTTATGAGTCAAAACTAAAGTTATATGATATCAAAACAAGTTCTATGAGGGAAAACTATTTTCCGGGGTTTTTGGCCGTCATGTTCAGGTTTTATGCCTAACGTTTCGTCTACTACTGCGGTAGACATCAAAGGTTATTTCGTAATTGTTGCAGTGCTCGAGTTGGTCCTATCTTGTTCCAAACACATTTACTACGATGTTGGTGTTCAACTATGGTCTTATTATTATTTATTAGTAGGCAAGGCTTGGTTTCTCTTAATTGGATTACCTGATCTTGTTTGTGTACCTCTAAAGGCAGGTAGCCAGACTTTTATTGATGTTCATTGCCTCTTGGTTTCTATTGAAACTATCCCTATCTTTTTGTCTGTAATATTTTCAACATAGGGAAGGGAAGCTTTTCCCTTGACCAGCCTAGCTGGGTTATTTTGGACTGCAGACCACTGCCGAAAAACCAGGAGAAAAATTTATCTGCATAATGCAAGTTTGAACAAAATAAAGTTGAGTTTAATTCATGACTTTTTCAAATTCACTTTGAAAAGTATTCAAATTGATGTTACAAATGTTGGTTCCAATTTTTAAAGGGATTTTTTTCTAATTCACATATTGGCAACATCGCCTATATCAATTTGAACTAATTTATACGTACCTAGATTTACTACTTTAAAAAAGGAAAATTATCTTTATAAATCAATAATTAAAGGCAAAATATAAATTATAGTTTCAATACCACCTCCACAAGTCCCAAAACACCAGTTGTTTTGTTTATTTATTTATATAGAGGTGCAAAATTTCGTTTCAATATGGTATTCTCTCTACAAAAAAGATCCATCAGATATTTATGCAAGGCTAGCTACAGGTATTCAGCCGCCCATTATTTATGAAGCAAAAAATTCTGACCTTAGTATTGTTTTTATTTTGGAAACAGTGTGTCTTATCCACAAAAAATATAAAAATCAATTTAGTAACACCTCAACTTATAGTACACGTCAGTCTTACTCCGTTTCCCTTCTCTAGCCCTTACACAAAATTCTATTATTTTCAATAGCAAGAAGTTATTTAACCACCTTCCCATAAATTTAAGGCGAATATATAATGAAAAGAAATTCAGAAAGAAAGTGAAAGAATTCCTTGTTGGGAGGCCCTATTATAGTGTGGACGAATTCTACCAAGGCTCTATCGAGTAATTGGCATGTAGCTTTGTGTAAACAAGTTATTGAAACCAACACGAAATGGCTATCAATGTTCATTATGCAGCATTATATATTTACATTTACCTAATATTCATAAATTCATGTACTCTAATTGTATCTGTTCAACTGGACTTAATATTGTTCTGTCCATACTCTGTCCATACTCTGCTCTTGTCTCTAAGCATTATTTTATAGTTATATTTGTTAATTGTCCCATATACATGTTTTACTTTACTATACTTTGCCAATAAGATGTTCATATCTTGGGTAATAAAGCATATTTTGATTTGATAGGTTAGGTGCACAAAATGTCTTATGTCCACAGAATGTCTCGGAACTCGGAACAGACTCGGGACTTTTTGTATCTTCAATGGCCAGAGTTTCAAACCACTCATATATATATATAATATATATATAATATATATATATATATATATATATATATATAATATAATATATAACTCTATATACTCTATATATATATATATATATATATATATATATATATAATCTTCTGTATGATTTGAAGTGCTTCTTCGACAAGAACGTTGGTGTAGAGGCTTTCCACGTCGAAACTGATCAGTTGATCCTCCTCTTTGACTTCGATTTCACCTAGTAGTTCAACGAAATGTCTTGAATTTTCCACAAAAGATGATGTTTCACCTTGCAATGGTTTTATTTATTGGTAGTAAAAACCTGGATAAGTTCTGAATGGCTGAATCTCTGGAGCTAATGATCGGTCTGAGCGGAACATCCTTTTTGTGGATTTTGGGTAGTCCATACAAGTGAGGTGGCTCACTGTGGTACGGTGTTAGCAATGATCGCTCTTTTTCCGAAAAATAGACTTGGTGTTTTCTCAAAGTCTGGTACAACTTCCTTTCAATTGATGCAGTTGGGTCTCTTACGATCTTCGTGTATTTTCCTTTCTGAAGCACCCCTTCAATCTTCTGTTCGTAGAGATCAGTATCCATCACAACTGTAGCGTTTCCCTTATCTGCAGGTAAGATCTTGATGGTGTTGTCTCTACGTAGCCCGTTCAGGGCTCTTCGTTCTTCATTGCTGACGTTAGCAGTTGGAACTGGTTCTCGATCTAGCTGTTCTCTGATTTTCCATCTGAATTCTTCTGCCTCGATCTGACCCATCAGGGAACTGGTGGGTTCTACTGCAGTTATTATTTCCAAAATGGGCACAAATGTTGGTGCAATGGCGAAGTTTAGACCTTTCCTCAACAAAGATTCCTCTACGTTCGTTCGTACTATTTCGAGCATCTTTCTGAACTGACCTCAAGCTTATTACCTCATATTACATACATAATATTTCAAAATGTTCATATCGCATTATTTATAGATTTTGTAAATACATTTCAACTTGTTTTTCAACCTAACCCTGACATTTGCTGTGCCTTGTGTTGATCGTTTTGCAATAAAATCATTATTATTATTATTAAATAACTAATTTGTTTGCTAGGTTGAAGAAATTGAAGAAAGTGCAGCAACCAGCCAATACTATGAATGAAAACATGAATTTGAAAGAGCTCCTCAAGAAAATGACTCAAGATTTTGTAGAACCTTCGCAACCGTTTGTGAGGTCTAAAAGTGTGAGTTCTGTATCCACTTCGTCATCGTATGTCACCGACGATGCCCGATCCGAGACTTATCTACAGGTTCTACAGAACTACCCGTTCCCCAACAGAGACTGAGGAAGGGATTGAACGAGATTTTGAAAGATAAGTCTTTGTACTGCGAGGAAAGCCAAATGTTTCACAAGGAGTACGACAAAGACGAGATAAAAAAGAAAATACAGAGTATCTTTCTGAATGTTTTCGAGGACTTGACAAACGGGGGAAGGCGTCTTTAGAACTGAGAAGACAGACATTGACCAATTGCGTATTCAAAAACGGAAGGTAATATCCCAAATAATAGAAACATTGACCAGTTGAAATCATATCCCAGAAACAAAGCCTTTGTGAATCAATGCCAGACCTCGGTATGTCAAACTGCCATAGATTCCTTCAGTGATGCTAGGCTGAACTGTGAATGCATTGCCCAACCCGACTGTCCTTAAACCACAAGCTTGAGTGAAGGCTTTGATGTCCCCCTTGATAACGATGCTTTGTTTATAGCTTTGTTACAGACACCAAGAAGAAGTTCTTCTATCTTCGACATTTGCATATTCAGGTTTGTTCTTTGAGGATGGTTCTGTAAGGGTGGTTCATCCTAGCACCACTGATGAGACCTATAGTGGATCATGACACAAACACATGACATCACCAGTCTCTCTGCGCGAACAAATAAGTCTTATAGTCAATTTCCCCGCAATAGAAAGATTGTACACCAGGCGCTTACAGATTTATTTTACAAATCCCACTTCTGACACCACTTGTAACAAATTAAATAATTAACTGTCTCAGACGAATTTATTTGCAACAATATTTCACTAATCACAAACTAATTTATTTACAACACTTAGCAACTAACGCTTAATTTATTTCCACTGTTTGAATTTCTTGTTTAGCCGCTCGAAAAACTTTCTGAACTGCCCTCTTGGGTCGGGAAGCCGAGATTATATAATGTAACGGTTCTTTCTAGAAATCTGTAGTCGGTTAGGTACTCGTCTACTACAGTTTTGGTTGATACAAAATAATATCTTTGTCTTTACGAATAGTGAGGGGTTGATTATGAAATGGGACAGAAAAAAAACAAAATAAAACCCACAAGACAATTCTAGTCAGTGCTATTCTAATAGTTGAAAATGTGGACACGCT
The DNA here is from genome assembly GCF_025532065.1 of Leptinotarsa decemlineata. Taxonomy (NCBI): domain Eukaryota; kingdom Metazoa; phylum Arthropoda; class Insecta; order Coleoptera; family Chrysomelidae; genus Leptinotarsa; species Leptinotarsa decemlineata. The sequence continues at coordinate 819,371 of NW_027412556.1, read as the reverse complement.
TTGTGTGATTTCAGGTTACAGTTCAAGCCAAATGACGAAATAGCGATGTCTGTTATCAAATCCAATGTACAGCGAAGTAGGGCCAAATTTAAACTGATTTTGTGTATTCTCAAGAAAATTCAAACCCTTTTAGAGACGAATACAAAGTTAACAAAGAGGTGAGTGCTTTATAGCAGTCATTATGATGGCGTTTAGTCAGGAAGTTTCAGTGACCAATGAGAATTGATCTGCAACAAATATTCAACTTGGAAGATATTACTTAATATCACCATAAATGATAATTATGTTTATTTATAGTTCAAACATATAACAACATGAATATTCCCTTTTCAAATGTTTCAGAGAGCTGTATTACCAACTGAAATCGCTTATAGGAGATCAGAGAGTAACGGATAGAGCTATAAATGCCATAAGTTGTCTCTTAGATGTTGGAATGTGGGCCCTCAATATTGTGGCTCAAAAAGGACTCGTCTTTGGAAATTTGAAAATACTCTTGGCTTCCGGGGAAATTTTGAATTGCAACGTTCCAGGTATTTGATTGTAGCCGATCATCTAGTTAGAAATACAATGAATCGTTTAGGAAATATTAATATGACTTCAATACATGAAATTTGCCTTTTGTTTCCAAAAATTATCCATAGATGGCGCCACGGGAACGTGGCATCAAGATAAATTCGCCTTCCAATACCCCAGAATCAGCGGCAGCTTAGGTGTTAGCGATATAGACTGTTTGGAGCATGTTTTAAAAAAGAAAGTGTGGTTGAAAATTATTCGTGGAGGTTTTAGGTGGATGATTTCTCCTGAAATCAGGGAAGGCCTTACTCGTTCATTGTCCTGCTTAAAATTGTGTAATATCATACCTACTGCGCCACATTTCAATAAAATTGAGTTTTTGACGAATTGCTTTCATATTTTCCAAAAAAACCTCAGTATCATTCATTTCTATAAGGAAATTATTCAGTCAGACTGATGAAGCTGTAGTGAAACGCGTCTTAAATACATTTTATATTGTGAAAATTGTATTATCGTGTCAGTTTACATTCTTTGAAGTATACTACTATCGTGGATAGATATTTATCCCTATAAGTGTTGCTAGATTAGCCTCTACATTTGAATAGTGAATAGCTAATTGAATAAAAATTATTGCAGGTACTCTGATTCCTCAAGACGTTAATGAAATCATCGAGCTTCATTCGTCAGCCTACTTCATCCTCGTGATTGAAAAAGAATCCATATTCCATAAGCTGATAGAAGAAAATTTGCCCAACAAATTGACCAGGCCCTTCATAATGATCACGGGAAAAGGTTTCCCAGACCTGAATACTCAGTTGTTCCTCAGAAGACTGTGGGTTGCTATGTCGATACCTGTTTTTATACTAGTTGATGCGGATCCTGATGGGATCAGTATCATGCTGAACTATAGGTTTGGTTCGGTGGTAAGTAGTTTGGTGATTTTTGGACATTCAAAATTTGAGACGTTTAAATATAGAAGAAATCATGAATCTAAATGGATACATGCATATTGGACACATTTAAAACATTTTCTACCATCAAGAAATCTGGTGTCATGATAATTTCAAGCCGTTGTCTTTCTCCAAGTCATATTTCACAAATATACATAACTCATACCTACATCACAAAAATCGTTGACATGAATTATATAAAGCAAAGGTCCAAGAATAGAGCCTTGTGGTACTCTTATAGAGTTGTCCAACTTCCTGTTTCATACTAATCTGTATCTATGAAGATAATCTTCAAGTCATGGGTAATTTAGTGTGAAAGCTATTTTTCGGGGTTTTTGACCTTGGTTTACACGGCTAAAAGGGTTTCATTATCAACAAGATCGAATACTTTACTGCGATCTGAGAAATTCTTACAGTTTGTGTTCTCATATCAAGACTAGATGAGAATCATTGAGGCTGAAAAAACAATTTATCTTCAACCCTTGGACTATTTGTTCAGCAACAAGAAACATACACATGAATACTTCATTTTGAAGTGAAATTGACAGATGAAACTTTCAAGATGGCGACTGGTCACACAATAGTATGGAGGCCAGGTATACCTATGGTATACCTGGTATGGTCGCCAGTAATACCTTTTTCTTTGGAATCTTTTCGGGTATTTCCATGTTATGATTTTGCATGAAATCAACAATATCTGCTTTTTTGTGTTATTGTTTGGTATTGTAGTCAATAACCGAGAATGATACGAAGCGTTATCCATAACAATAAACGAGTTTGGAGGAATATTTGGTCACCGAACCAGGTTTTGAATAAAGCCGCAGTCATATCTTTATGGTAATCAGCAAACGAATCTTTTACATTTTTGTCCGACAGAAGCAAATCGTTAGGTACGAAACCACTTTCAACAAAACAAATATCAGTTTGGTGTTAGGGTAATTGATCTCAAAAAAGTATTCAAAAATCGGTTTGCAAACCCACTCACTACCTCACCTAACCCCACGAACACACGGCACTAATAAAGAAATATTGTGAAACGGCCAAATAATTAGTATTCAGCCAGTCCAGCTAGCCGAGCCTTCATTCCTCAACTACATTTGACAGCACGTTTACTAACTATTTGGGCGACTAGGGCCACAGGCAAGAAATGTTTATGACTGTACTCTTATTTTTATTGCCGTTCCAATTGGGAATGGATAGACTATACCTTCCTACTAGTAAAACCGAAAACTAAATGTGGATGTTCTAAAAACAGTTATTTCCAATGAACTCAACGAAATCGAATCTTGGTGTAACTCAAATAATCTTTGTTTCAATGTGGAAAAAACTAATATAATTACCTTCAAATTCGAAAACTTGGTCTTAGGAACACATCAAGTAGAAAACAAAACGAGCACTAAATTCCTGGGTATACACATTGACAGAAAGTTAGGGTTTGAGGAACATATAACGTCCTTGAAAAAAAGACTAGCATCGGGCTGTTATGCTATTAGAGTAGTGACAAACGAGCTTGGTACAGCTATTGGCAGAAACACATATTTTTCACTCATAGAATCCCATATTAGATACGGACTACCCTTTTGGGGTTTTTGTAGGAAAACCTTATGGAATTCTGTGTTCATTCTACAAAAAAGAGCAATGCGTTATTTGTACAAGGCCAAAGCAAGGGATCACTGTAGACCACTATTTGTCAAGCATCAAATTCTTACGCTTACATGCCTTTTCATTATGGAGACTGTATGCTTGATTCACAACAGACATTTATCGAATGATAACCCATTAAATCCCAGGCACACCAGAAATAACTGCCATATCTCCCTGCCAATACCTAGGTCGACTCAAATTAAAAATTCAATAATATACGAAAGCAAAAAAATGTACAATCATTTGCCTGAACATTTTAAAGCAATCGGAAATAAAAAAAAATACAGGAAGGAGATAAAAGTATTTCTCATTTCAAAAGCGTATTATGACCTGCAGGAATATTACAATGACCATTTTTAATCATTTATATTTGCATAAAGATATAGGTATCAACTTCATGTCTAGATATTGTTTTGTAATCAGTTTCGAATATATGTGAGTGAATGTCATCATTCTATTTGTCATGGTTGTGTTTATTTATATAGACATTTTATTTATACATATGTGTGTGTATATGTGAGTATATATGTGTATATGTGAGTATATATGTGTGTATATATATATATATATATATATATATATATATATAATATATATATTATATTATATATGTATATATATGTATATATAATTATTCATCTTTTCATTTTATACATTTTATATTTTTATATTTTCATTTTTTTTCTCTCATATGTATTGGACACAGTGGATATCCACTTCATTGTTATCTACTCACTTTGTCATTAAGAATAATTATTCTTGGACAATAAAGTACAGTTTGATTTGATTTGATTTGATTTGATATTCTAACTGAACAATGCTGTTCATTGTCCTACTGACATTTTTTGTCGTTTTAATAAACAAATAATAACTTAACAAACCTTATCAGGTTGTTGGAATCACCATATGGCAGATAAAAAGAATTATTTCTAGATATATCACTGTTAATGTGTTTGTTTTCAGGAAATTATTAAATGCTCCGCCATTTTGTAGTAAGTGAAGATATTGACTTCATATTTAATTTTTTCCCAGATGGCCCCCCAGTCGTTGACCGGTTCAAAAATTGAAAGGGGGGGGCACTGAAGAAATGCACTGTATAATAAATTATTGACAAGAACTTCTGCCACCCTTCTCTACTTCTTTTACTAAAAAAAATTTTTCCTGCCAGAGTAAATTCTTCTGAATTACATTTACGATTTTTTTGTAGAAGAATGCCCATGTCTCTCATCATTTGGCGGTGCCGAAAGCAAAATGGCTGGGAGTTTTTCCTTCTGAATTGCGGAATTTCAGTAACAACATTCAACCTTTGAGCGAAAGAGAAGTAAAACTCGCTGAGGATCTACTGAAGACTCCCTACATGGCCGAGAATCCAGAAATAGTCAGGGAGCTGAAAGTGCTCATAGAAAAAAAGCGCAAAGCCGGAATTGAAGGACTCATCAAAAGTAATGTCTTTCTAAGCGAAGTGTATTTCCCAGCAAAGTTCTTCAGCCACGATTTTATTTGAGGTTGTCTGGGAGTAAGCATAGTTGAATTGAAATATAACAATTATTGAAAAAGTTTTGTTTCATTTTGTTAGGGAAAGAGTTATACAGTGTGTTCATACTCAAGTCGGCGCTATTACTAATTTCTTCATTATTGAAGATAAGAGTATTTCAAAAAATTTATTTTTTTCACCCTGTATACTGTAGACCCTGTAGACACCCTGTATACTCTTAGCGTTAAAACTGTTGCAGTCTTTACTAACCGGGGGATGACTATATATTATTCATAACAACATAACTCCAACATTCATAACGTTCATCGTGGAGTTCCCCAAGGATCCGTGTTAGGTCCTCTTCTGTTTATTTTGTATGATTTGCCATTACATGTCGACATTGCGGACACGTTTCTTTATGCAGATGATTCCTCATTTATAGTTAGATCAAGAAATCCCAGTATATTAGAAGTAACTAACGAGAGAATCACAAGAAAAATGTGAACAATATTTCAATTCGAATGTGTTGAGTTTGAACGAAGATAAAACAAAAAAAATTGATTTTAACAAAATGAAAATGACAATAGTGTGCACCTACTTATGTTATTATTCATTTTTTAGTTTCGTTTGCTATAAAAAGCGTGTTTTTTGTCTTTTAAACTATATTTATTTTATCTAAACTTTGGGATCAATCAGCGGTATATTGTTTAGAAAAATTACCATTAATATTTTCCGATTCAGGAGAGGGAGCCTGAAAATCAGCTACCAAGGCAACAGGCGCGCAATGTAAGGTTACAAATGAGGCAGCACGCGCTTGTGTTAGTGAAAAAAAATACTTTTTTCACATTAAGAAATACATTTAAAGAGAGTTCGAATTATATCAAGGAATTATATCAGCGCCATCTGCCAGCGAATAGATCAAGTAATAATGTCGATATTTTAGGGCGATTACGTACAACGCCATCTACCCGCGGATAAATCAAGCAATAATATCGATAATTCTTCTTGAGCTTAAGAGTTATAAACATACGTACAGGTGAAGCTAATAAAAGCGTGTTAGTTAATTAATGAAATTAATCAATTACTAAGAAGCAAGATCATTAGAACGGCTAAAATGAATTTGGTGAATACTGAAAATCAATTCAGAGCATTTTACGGAAAAATATATAGTACTCTTCCGCAAGAGTGGGAAAACTTTCCAATTGAAAAACTTGAATTTGAGGTGAAGCCAAGCCAAGCATTCTACAAAATGAATGTTGTCTTTGGAGCACTTTGGAAAATTTAACAATTCAATGAAATGGCACCTCTGTAGCTAAGTTTTCTTATATTCTAAATATGGTTTAATAGTGTGTTGTACATTTTTTGTTTGACGTATATTGTGAAGACCAATAAATTCTTATATTATCTTGAAGCATATGTAGTGTGTCAAAAAAATGTCGACCGTGCTCTCAAACGATATAATGTTGTTTCACATTCGAAGTGGACGAAAAAAAAAATTACAGTGCCAGCGTATTTCGAAGCAAATCGTGAAAATTCCATACGACATTGCATGAGAGGCAGTATTTGAACAAAACCGGGTATCACATGGATATCCAATTCATGACCATTTCAAATATTGGACATGAAATGGATATCTAACAGACTTGGAATGGATACCCTTCAGTGGATATCCGTTTAACACCCATAAGGTATCCAAATAATATATATCTTATGACCATCCAGGTAGGTGAGCTACCGATGTTTATAGGAAATATTTTGGGAATGCGTTGGTGTGTTATCTGAGGTGGTAGTCTTATATTTTGGGTTTTATTGAATATTTTCTCATTAGTCAATGGGCTATGCTTGAAGACTGGCACTAAACAAATCTAAAGAAATGAACTTTCAATGTTCAAGCCAGTCTCGAATATACCTACACCCCGTAGGTTGAATGAACTGACGTCTATCAGAAAACAACTACTCCCCTGGCTAATACCACGAAGGGCGTTGGATTATATTCGACAGGCGTCAGTGCAGGAATCTTCACAGAAAGTTTCCTGCAGATGCAATTGGCAATACAACTGAAAGAGTCGACCTTCAATTTTGGATCGGGCACACTTGCAGGCCGGTTTCGGGCTCATTAACCACTCATCAGTGCAAGATAGTGGCCATCATCGACCTAAAGTCAATGATATTCCATAATTGAGACTGGCTTGAACGTTTTGAGTTCATTTCTTTAGATTTGTTTAGTGGCAGTCTTTAAGCATAACCCACTGACTAATAAGAAAGTTTTTCTTCCTTATTCATAGGAATCGGGCAAATTACGGATATGCAGTTGGTTAGTACCTCGAACACTAGATGGAGTGACATTTTGTTTCGCTCCAACTTAGGAAGAGAAATGAAATACTCTGAAAGAATTCCGATTTTTAATTATAGAATATCATTGACTTTAGGTCGATGATGGTCACTGTCTTGCACTGACGAGTGGGTAATGAGCCCGAAACCGGTCTGCAAGCGTGCCCGTTCCAAAATTGAAGGTCGACTCTTTCCATTGTATTGCCAATTGCATATGCAGGAAACTTTCTGTGAAGATTCCTGCACTGCCTCTGTCGGATATAATCCAAGGCCCTTCGTGGTATTAGCCAGGGGAGTAGTTGTTTTCTGATATGCTTCAGTCCATTCAACCTACTGTTTAGGTATATTTGAGACTGGCTTGAATGTATAAAGTTGGTTTCTTTAGATTTCTTTTCATTGAATACAACAACAATAGAGTTTTGAATTTCTAGTTCAGAATCTGTGAAATTGTTCAAAACTTTCTTGACTCTCTAGCAAATGAAACTTTTAAAAAATCATTCCCATGTAGCTTCTGATCATAAAAAAACGTATCGATAGTGATATTACTGCTGTAATTATAGGGTGTGTATGAGGATTATTCTAATTGATATGCATTTATAGTATGACAAAGTGAATTTTTGCCCAAAATTGTCAAAAACTACAAGGATTATCATTGTTTCACTAAAATTTAATGAGACGGCATAAGAAAACGACCAATTCTTCTGGTCTCATCAATATAAGTACAGAAACGATGTTAATATAACAAAGGACTATGGTACAACTAAAATTTCAACTAAGTATAGCAATAGAAATGAAGGAACTAATTTTCACTGTCAGAAGTAGTATCATACATTTTTACAAATTCATCAAGAGACATTCCTGTATTTACAGAAGAATCATACGGGGAAGTTGATGGTGACAGAGGGTACCCCATGTCAACATCTCGGTTCAATATATTCTGATCATTTTCAATGATCCAGTCTATCATTTCATAATCACTTTCTGTTAGATTTGCCTTTTCTAAGGCAGCACGACCCTTCCCACTGAGATTTATGTCGGAATGTTCCAGATTTTGAGCCGGAATATCCAGAACAGCCAGTTTTATTTTATTTGTTAGCTCGGTTGTACTAGGGTGCCTCACAGGTATTTCAGTTTTTTTAGTTACTGGGATTGTGATGAGGGAAGTTGTCATTGAACGTTTATTAAGTTTAGAAACTCGTACAAAATTTCTTTCAGGGAAGTAAAGGGTTTTTAGCTTTTTTGAAGAAAAATTCTCCTTATTCATGGCTATATGATCTGCGCTTTCAGTCAAGTCTATCACAGGAACAGGGCTTCTTTGGGAATCACATGTTTTGTAGCTACCAACATATATCACAGATTCAGTTGACACTGTTTTCTTTACATTTCTTGTTTGTCTGGGCCTTTCACAGATTTCAGCTTTACTGGATTCATTTTCAGCCCATTCGTTCATAAGCTTGGCGTTTTTGGCCACTTTTTTCACTTTCGAAGTGTTGCTTCTGGACGATTTGTACTTTTTTGTAACAGGAGGATTTACATTTTTCTCTCTTCTGGGTCGTTTGTCACCTGATTGAACAACGATGGGGCTAGCTTTTGGTGTAGACTTTTTTGTTGCCTATTCAGATCATAAATAAGTTTAGACTAGATGATAAGAATTCAATGATTCACCTAGAAACGGAACTCACCATTAATCTGTTCATCTTACAGGATTATATAGATTTTTATGGAAAAAATTAAAACTTCCTAAAATTTTGTTTGGACACTTTATTGCTGACATGAGCCAACTGGCCTACCATAAAATTTGAAAATTTCCAAATGGCGCCAAAATAACTGAACATTTCACCTACCGTCTAAAGGCAGCAAGCATATCGCTTGAATACCTGCTCACATCAGCACATTTTGACAAAGCGTTTCTCTAGATAGTATATACTTTCAGTGAAACAAAAAGCCACATATTTTCAATCGAAGTGTTTCACGAGGAATTTTAGGTTTTGAGAAAAGACTGCTTTCATTCAGTCATATGTAAAAAATATTGAGTATATAAATAATTTTTTCTAGATAATTGGAATCTTTAGAGGTGTATATTTCGCAGTTACTGTTCTCAGGAGGATTTTATCAGTGAGTTTTTCATTACACTCGAGCTGATTCGTGATACATTTATTTAGACTCAAGAAGGTAAAATTTAAAAACATCAAAGAAGAAACGGACTGGTTTAAGTTTGACGATAGTCGTGTCACGAAGTGTTCTGGCGATGCATTGAATTTATTGGAGCCTCTGGAGACACCCTACAGATGTTCTGTCAGATGTCAATCAATAGTAGCGTACTATATGTGCCTCTATGTAAGAGATCTTGTGGAGACCAGGGAAAGTGTAGCTGCTTCCGCAATAAAAGGCAAATATTCACAAACTTTTACCGGTTTTGCTACAAGTGCAGTAGAATTTTTGCTGTTCATGAAGAAAGAAATGTATCTTGATATATATTGTTATTGGATCAATCATAAATGAAGGAAAGATTGGAACAAGCTTGAAGAAGAAGTATTTGAAGAAATGGTGGCTCAATGCATCCACATGGCGTTCTTATTTTGAAGAATATTGCAAGAATATTGATTCCTACAGACACTTCTGAAATTTTTCAAAAATGCAAGTCGTTCGTTTGTATTCATTGTATCAGAAATGACATTTTATGTTGAGGATACCGATATTATTACTTACTTCCACTTTCATCTTTATAACTCGCCTCCTGGCTATAATAATTAACAAAATTTTGCCAATATCGTGGGTCAAGGATTTTATCCTAAATTATTATTCAGAAAAATAAACATCTACCTTGGGAGCTAAATTGTTGAACTGATGGGATTGCATTCATTTCAATCCATTGAGGTTGTTATTCGAGATATATATGTCAAGACCATTTTTTTCAGGAAAAGATAACAATAATATACAGTTAAAATAAACAGTTTCAGAATCCAAATTTAAGTATTCACGTAAATTAAGGAGACCCGATTTATGTTGATTTTAATCGTTGGTACAGATTCTGTGCATTCAATTGTTGTACAATTCTATAATCGGTGCCTGGTCTTCACCTGCCTCGTTTTTATACATCGCCATGTATGTCCAACCGATGGCATGGGTTATGTTGTATTTGAGGACCGCTGGGTTTGTAGCTTATTCGCATACACCTGTGATTCAAGGAAACCCCACAAATCGCACCATCTTAGTGGCCAGTTCACACCACCTTCACGTGAGATGAATATGCCATATGATCATAGCCGAGGAGGGGAATATTGAAAAACATTTATAGATTCGATTAAAATTTTTGAAACTACAATTTACAATATCTACTAGTTCCAGAAGTCGAAACAAATATCCAATTTTCAATTCATGTTTTCAGTTCTACTATATTCATTCAACCGGTTGGGATATTTTAAGTTTCTCCCTTTCGTGAAAGGACGCCTATGGCTACTAATTTGAAACACCCCCGTCTCACAATATATATTTCTGTCCTACTCATTATTAAAAGTTATGTTTGAAGAATCGCTTATGAGGAACTTCATGAAACATTTTCATGATATAATTATTGAAATAGAATCATCAAATAGTTTATTATTGTAGAAGAAAGTAAGTTTTTTTAATACACAGAGATTAAGGTAACTCTACAAACAATAACAAATAACAGATGTGCCAAACAAAGGTTCTGGAGTCCAAACCACCCCCTCCAAGGCTACCATATTGAAACAAATCTCTTATCTCTTTTTGGTACACGAAGTTTGCCTAAATAAAATAGCTGTCCTACCCTAACAAAGGACGAACGGAAAATATATATAGCAGGTAAAACTTTGGTTGTCATGTATTTTAGTTAGTCAAGTGAGCTGCTAGTCTCACTTTGAAATTTTAACTGAATATCGCAGATTATTGATGTGTTCTGAGTTGTTTGACGGAGTTCCAGTGTCTCTTTTCCGGTGAAGGAAGAATAAAAATCAATCGCTGTAAGAATATTTATTAATTATTGAAATATATACTTTTAGTTCTATAAACTGGAGACTAGTTGATAAATTTTAAAATACCCCTGGTTATGTTCAAAATCATATTGTTATTTTGAATTTCTGAGTAATTTATTCTGAATAAATATTAAAAAATCTTGGATTGAGAAGAAAATTTGCCTAAATATTTGTTTCATGTTTATTCAAAAAGATTATATTCATTTTACGAGTTTTAAAATTCGCATTTCCAATATTTCAGTTACATTCAATTTTAAATACTGACCTAACTCAACTATGACCTTGAGTTAGATATCCAGTACTCAGGAGTATTACCTTTTACACAAACCTGAACGTTCTGATCTGTCAAAATTTGAGCTTTACGTGTCTGAAGATGATTTACGTAGTTTTTAGATGTGGAATACACTTCCTTCAGAAATTTTGAGTACATATTTTACTTTTAATGGACAGAGATTGCAATATGGCCGCTAAATAGTCGTTGTAAGGACTTTGCAATATGTATACTTCATTTTCATTTATATCAAGTTGACCTATAGCATATTTTTTTGGCAAGAGTTTATCTCCTGATAGTTAACTCACTATACTCATCGGAATAATAGAGAAAATGTAAATAGAGTAAATGTCATTCCCTTCAACTACGAATATATGTGACGTCATCTGCGGTGCTTTCTCTTCATCATAAAACTCAATGAATCTTTAGAATTTTTATTGCATATTGTCATTGACTCTGATTTTTTTGGAGTTCATTGTGACCATACATTCATAACATATGATTAAAAACTATTCTTTTTTCTTTTAATTTCACTTAATTTTAATGGAGAAGGTCATATTTTTAAGATGAATAATTTTTTTATGAAACAGTAGAACACTTCTATGTATACAGTATATTACTGTATAAAGAATTATTTCTTCGGATGTTTCCTACATTTTTTTTGTTATTGACGGAGTAGACAGACAAAAAAAATTATTCTGATGTATTTTCTTGCAAGCATCTGTTTAAGCAAGTAATTGGATTATTTATGATTTAATAATTTTCAATTTATCAATTATGTTTCGAAGTTTTCATTCTTGTATCAATATATGTATCAGGGTTGATAACAAATATAATCAAATTATACTCTGCCATTTTCAACTTTCGTATTTTCGATTATTCATATAATAATGATGAAATTTGACAAATACTCTGGTTGTATTTCAGGAAGGGGGGATTTATTAATTACTTCAACTGAGATTTTATCGACTTTTCTTCTGGAAAATTTGAAACGTATAGGATACAGAAAGTATGAATACAGAAATAATATTGCATCCTTTTGACGTGTATAATCATTGAGTTTCTATGACTTGACGTCATTGTAGGTTAAGTTCAATAAGTCTTAAAATGATTGGCATGCGTCAAAATACTCCTTTATACAAAAAACAAGTCAATTTTTTAGTTAACGAGTTTTATATGGTTGAAACAATGTGTCAGAATTTTTCCGTTCAATTTAAGAACTCGTCCAAACGCACAATTTGTCGTACCAATGCAAAAAAAGTGTAAAATCAAAAATAACTAAAACATCAACTGGAGTCCTTGATTTGTGATTAACTGAATGCTGCACGCAGTTTTAAAGTTTGCAAAATAACACTTTCTAGTCAGATGATCAATTGCTTTAGAACTAGAGCACAATGTCTAAATTTAGAACATTCGGTTAATAATTTGGTATACGAGTCAAATTGAGTGATCATAATGAAGGTGAAAAATACTGTGTTTGTCAATATCAGCTGTGAAAACGCCAGTGAAGTGTCATAACAATGGTTGATAGAAACTGAAAATTCGCTCTAAGCGGTGGTTCCACCATGATTTAGGTTCTATTTTTTCCTATGTCATTTTTCTGTTTAGTAAACACAACTGTGAAAGTCTATGGCAACTTTACCATTTTACTTCAAGTATTTTCTTTGTTTACCGTGATTATGGTGTAAACATGGTCGGGTGTAAAACCATTTTTATTGTGAAATGTTTTCTTTTATATATTTTTAGCACAAAAACATTTTCGCCATTTTACTGAGTCATTCATTATGCTAAACTTTCCCTAAATCTACTATACAAGTTATTGAAGATTGTTATCAGTACAGCAGCGTGAATGAACAAATTTTTCCAGGGTGTCTCTAGAAAGGTAGTTTATCCAGGAGTCCCAAATTGAACAGCAAAAATGTTGCACGTTTTCCAAGTGGATTATGGGAGAATGATGAAACTCGACATGAGTTTGGCTATGACCAGGTTAGTACAGTTTCATTATTGATATTCCACTATCTGTTTTGGGTATCCAGCTGTCAATAGTTCAAGATATTTGTTTTTGTTTGGTATTTACTTCCGTGTGTGCTTTGGAAATTCTCAAGGTTGTAGTCAAGGTTGGTAGACCTCACACGTGCCAAATTTTGTTACAGAATAGGCATCTGATGTTTATTTTTACTAATTTGTTGGACCAAGGGTTTATTGTACTTGGTACTGTATGTATGAAATGCATAGAAAATTTTGGTGAAGTGAGGAGAAAAATATGAATTGTGATCCTTTTTTCAATTCAGTATTGAAGATTGTTTTTCAAAGAGTCAATTTTTCAATACATTTTTATTATGTCTTCACTACATTTTATGAACATTGACATAAGAAAGACTTGCTGGATAATTTAAAGGTGTTTGGTATCAAGTGAAACATTACAGATTCATTTATAATTATATTTCTCGTCAAGCATGAACCATATTTTTGGAAAAACAAAAGGCAGGTTTATAAAAAAAGTATGATAAAATAAGAATTGAATTAAACTGAAATAAGAAAACAGAATATGTACTTTCGAGGCAGAGCATTCATAGAATGAATAAGTCGAAATAAGCACTGAGCTAGGTGAATTTTTAAACTCTTATTCTGTGAATTTCTCTGGCCATGTGTCGATACATTATCATAATTTTGAGATTTGATAATTTCGATAAAATATTATTATACAACTCTGGATACCCATATCTCCATTTACAAAAACATCATCAATCTTGACTTGTAATTCGTGAAACATACTTATTTTTCAGCCATCAGCTGATACCACATATTCGGTCAATAGTTGGGTTATTCTTATTTTCCATCTTGCTTTTTTTCCTAAACGGGTTCATTGTTATTTTACACTATTTTATTACTTATGTTATTTCACTTTTTATTCATGGACCTGCCACAAGTACCTAACTTTTATATGTGAAATTATAAAACAACAATACAAATTAATTGTCGTTCCGGGGCGACTTCATTGATTCCAGTGGCGCATTTGCTTTTTCAGCTGCAGGAAATCCCGAAAAAACCTGCAGCACCACATCATCTGAAGATCTTGATCTGCCAATGTCCTCTCTCTCATAAAACAAAATGTAGGGTGCCGCTAGAGGCTCCAATACATTCAATACATCGCCAGAACACTTCGTGACATGACTATCGTCAAACTTGAACCAGTATAGGCTGATATATTTTAAATCCACTTTTCTATTCGATCAAAGCTGTCAAGATAGATGAAATTCCAAATAAACTACTCAATTCAGTCCATAGATTTTCATCATTCATCATTTTTTTTCTAATTCTGTCAGATACATATCAGCTCTGTCACACTGACATAATGAAAACATTCCACATTTCATGACAGTAAACTTATGAAAAGTTATTTTTTGAAAAGGAAATTCAACTATCACAGATTTATTTAATATTCACAGATATTAGGTACTTTCAAACACAAACCAATTCCATTGACTTTCAAATTGATATCATAATATTGCTGAAGAAGTAGAAAGACGTAAAGACGAATATTATATCGCAGTTTTGGGTATTACAAAAATACTAATTCATGATGCTCCTAAACTCAAAGGCTATCAATATATTTGTCTATTTGGAAAATGACTTATTTGGTGATGATAACTAATCAATTTATTCCTTACTTCAGTGAAAATTGACTGTCTTATCTTTTGAAAAAACTTATTTTGTCCAATCTCAGTTTCGCATCACTTGATATCCTTCTAACTAACTACATCATCATTTGTGGGCCATTCCATATTGAATCAACATATGTCAGTTAAAAATTTAACTAAATCATCTCAGATTTTGATGAAACTTGGTCAAAATAAAAGAGCTCTAAAACAACGCATTTTAAACTTATCATTTCAACCTTTTCCTTTAAAAAATTATTTAATTACTTGAAAAAGAGGAATGAAATAATGCATTCAACATTCAAAGGGATTCGTTTCTAAATCACCATTGGGCAACATCGCTTATATTCTGTGACATATGACATTTTGTGCACCTAACCTATCTTCATCTATATAAATAAATAACAAAACAACTGTTGTTTATGTGGCTTGTGGAGGTGGTATTGAACTATAATTTATATTTTGCCTTAATTGTTTATTTATAAATATAATTTTCCTTCTTTAAAGTAGAATATCTAGGTATGTATAAATTATTTCAATTTGATATAGGCGCTGTTGCCAATATGTGAATTAGAAAAAATTTGAAATTAGTAACGAACTGACATGAAGAAAGTTAGCTTTTAACTTTACAAAGGGAGGATAATAAAAGTCAAAATTCGCCACCTTTCTTAAGTACTAAACTTTAACTTTACTTAATATGTGTTCAAGATATAGCGATATAGCTTTTGTTCAAACAGCTCTCGGATGTTATGAAGCATTTCAGGTGTAATGTTTCGGCACTTGTTAATAATTCTTCAACGTAAATCATCTAGAGATGCTGGACGAGTTTCATACATTGTCGTCTACAAGTGACCCAACAAAAGTCTAACGGATTCCAGTCTGGTGACTTCGAGGGTCACTCCACTGGGCCGATACACCTCCCAGAAAAAATTCAGTAAAAAACTAATGAACTGCAAATGTATAGTGAGGAGGTGCCTTATCTTGTTGAAACATCGGCTCATTTTCATTGTAGCGGTCGTTATGTTCAAGAATGTCTTTTAATGCGGCATCGAGAGTGTCTTGTGAAAATGACAAGTACATTTTTTCTCTAAAGGCGTTTTTACAGTCGCTGTCTTTGCCACTTTGGCTTTGCCAATTCGCATTGGCAGCGGAAAATCGCGGCATAATGTGGATGCACCTTAAAGATTTCCTGGTCGCCATAAATTTTAGCCCATATATTCAAGAACTTCTCTATTATTTTTCCATTTACCCAAGGTATTATCATTCTTGTATACCATCAACAAGTCAGGTTATTCGATATTTTTCTCCATTTTTCTAGAAATAATTCTCTGCTTGTACCTTTTGGTTGTACCGCCCTGTATACTGCGATAAGGGTGTCACAATCACAAAAGACCATAACGTTTATATTGCATAGACCTTCTTCAAGGTTAATTTCTGTCCAAATGTTTGGATTTATCAATCGCGCATTTTATAAATATCAACTAGTGATTAGATTTCTCATTGAAATTAATGATGAATTTTTTATGAACAGTTTTGAATCGTGTATACGATTTGGTTGCCTGATTTCTCACAGTTGAATGTTAAACTAGTTTTGAGTGGTTATAATCGCCTACTCAAGGTGATGTCAGCTTTATTTACTTGAAATGTTGTGACAGTTCTCAGTTCCAGATATAAATTTACCTACTTCTATTGTTTTGCAGGAAAATTATTCAAGTTGATTGAAACGACGAACATATATGCCGGATTTCATGGCCTGTCGATATTTATGAAACATTATCGCATATAAGCAATCAATCATGGATCAGTAAAAAAAACACACATCAAATTGCTTGTTGAAAATTACTTCGGACTTCCATTGTCTAATATGATATGATAAATTGATTTGAAATACCTGAAAGAATCTATAAAAAATTAAAAAAGAAATTAGCTGAAAAATAACAAATATATTGAGCAAAAAAAAAACTGAAATTAAAATGAAATAAAATACAAGCAACAACCAAAAAATTAAAAAAAACTATTAACAAGAAATGAAAATTAAAAAATTATTAACAAGAAATGAAAATTAAAAAAACTTTGTTTTGAATCTTTTAATTGATTTGAAATACCTGAAAGAATCTGTAAAAATTTAAAAAAGAGATAAGCTGGAAAATAACAATTATATTGAGCAAAAAACACTGAAATTACAATGAAATAAAATACAAGCAACAACCAAAAAATCAAAAAACAACTATTAACACGAGATGAAAATTAAAAAAAATTATTAACAAGAAATGAAAATTAAAAAAAACTTTTTTGAATCTTTTAATCTTTTAATTGATTTGAAATACCTGAAAGAATCTGTAAAAGTTTAAAAAGAGATAAGCTGAAAAATAACAATTATATTTAGCAAAAAAACTGAAATTACAACGAAATAAAATACAAGCAACAACCAAAAAATAAAAAAAAACTATTAACACGAGATGAAAATTAAAAATTTTTCAACTCGAGATGAAAATTAAAAATTTATTAATAAGAAATGAAAATTAAAAAATTATTAACAAGAAATGAAAATTAAAAAACTTCGTTTTGAATTGATTTGAAATACCTGAAAGAATCTGTAAGAATTTTAAAAGAGATTAGCTGAAAAATAATGATTTGTCTCCAGTCTTAATTAACGAACAACATGGTTTTGTACCAAAAAAATCAACTATTACAAATTTAATCCTCATTAGTGATTATATTGGTAATAATATTGAATTTCAAGTTGACACGATATATACCGACTTAGCAAAAGCCTTTGATAAGGTCAACCACAATATCTTGATAAAGAAATTGCATGCATATTCTTTTTCAGAAAACTTATCATCTTTACTCAAGTCGTATCTTTCGAATCGCGAGAATTTTGTGAAATTCAACGATAGAAAATCAAATACCTTCGTAACATCTTCGGGTGTACCACAGGGCTCAATACTAGGTCCTTTGCTCTTTGTTATGTTTGTCAACGATATATCTAATTATATTAGGTATACAAAATTTGTGTTATACGCTGATGACTTGAAAATTTACAGATCCATCAAATCATTTGAAGATACTGATTTCATACAAAATGACATTATCTCCATATCTGCTTTCTGTAAGGATAATGACCTGGCTTTGAATGTATCCAAATGTAGAATAATAACTTTTACCAGGAAAAGAAACCCTTTCAAGAGACTCTATAACATTGATAATATTCCTATCGAGAGAGTCAATGAAATCAAGGATCTAGGTGTAGTGTTTACTTCAAACTTCAACTTCAATGAACATATTGAAAGACTGCAAGCGGAATGTTTCAGACGGCTTGGATTCATCCTCAGGACTCGTCATGAATTCACCTTTAAGACTTATGAAGTACTTTTTAATTCTTACATTCGTTCAAAACTCGAATATGCGTGTGTAATATGGTCACCCCAAACGCTGACGCATTCTGATATGCTGGAAAAGGTACAAAAACGATATCTCAGGTCAATGTATCTAAAAAAATATGGAATATACCCTTTTATGATATCCTATGTAAAACAAATGGAAGATTTTAATTTAAGCACCCTTAAGAAACGTCGAGAAAATTTTCAAATATTATTCATATTCAATTTATTACGAAACAACATTTTTCTTCCCGATGTACTCGCTTCCATCAATTTCAGTATACCAGATATCCGCCTGAGGCGAAGAGATTGCATATTTCATAATTTCAACGTAAATTCTCCAGTTGATTGCTCCTTGATAACTACAAACAAATTAGTTGAAAACACTGATATCGATATTTTAAACATTACCCCAACCAATCTCAGATCTCTGTTATTCTCTATTCAATAAGAATGAATTAATGTTACATGTTTCTTTTATTTTTAAAGATATGACATATATATTATGAATTTACACACTAGCCCGTATCTATTTCCTATATTTTTTAACACCTATTTGCAATGATTTCATATATTTCATTATAGGGATTTTATATTTATAATAATTTTATTGTCAATTGTATCTTTTTATCTATATATGTGTTAGGTTTAGTGTAGTTTAGGTACTGTGTATATGTAATTGGACTCTGTCTGTATATATTCAGGATAAATGAATAAATGAATGAATAAATTATATTGAGCAAAAAAACTGAAATTACAACGAAATAAAATACAAGCAACAACCAAAAAATGAAAAAAACTATTAACACGAGATGAAAATTGAAAATTTTTCAACACGAGATGAAAATTAAAAAACTTTGTTTAGAATCTTTTGATTGATTTGAAATACCTGAAAGAGTCTGTAAAAAATAACAATAACAATTATATTGAGCAAAAGAGAACTGAAATTACAATGAAATTAAATACAAGCAACAACCAAAAAATAAAAAAAAACTATTAACACGAAATGAAAATTTAAAATTATTAACAAGAAATGAAAATTAAAAAACTGTGTTTTGAATCTTTTAATTGATTTGAAATACCTGAAAGAATCTGTAAAAATTTAAAAAGAAATTAGCTGAAAAATAACAATTATATTGAGCAAAAAAAACTGTAATTACAATGAAATAAAATACAAGCAACAACCAAAAAATAAAAAAACTAATAACACGAGATGAAAATTAAAAAATTATTAACAAGAAATGAAAATTAAAAAATGTTGTTTTGACTCTTTTAATTGATTTGAAATACATGAAAGAATCTAATAAATTAAAAAGAGATTAGCTGAAAAATAACAATTATATTGAGCAAAAGAAAACTGAAATTACAATGAAATTAAATACAAGCAACAACCAAAAAAAAACTATTAACACGAGATGAAAATAAAAAAATCATTAACAAGAAATGAAAATTACAAAACTTTGTTTTGAATCTTTTAATTTTCATTTTTCATTTCATTTTTCACGAGATGAAAATTAAAAATTTTTCAACAAGAAATGAAAATTACAAAACTTTGTTTTGAATCTTTTGATTTTCATTTCTTGTTGTTAATTTTTTAATTTTCATCTCGTGTTAATAGTTTAATTTTTTTAAAGTTTTTGGTTGTTGCTTGTATTTTATTTCATTGTAATTTCAGTTTTTTTGCTTAATACAATTGTTATTTTTCAGCTAATTGGTTTTTTATTTTTTTCCAAGATTCTTTCAGGTATTTCAAACCAATTTATCTCATATTAGACAATGGAAGTCCGAACTAATGGAATGCATCAAGAATCATTGTCGACTACCTTCAAACAAACGTGAGAATTTCAAATAAATCAATTGCTCAAAAACTTTTAGTGAACATTAATTATCAGATAATACAGGGTATGACAAACATGAATATAAATAACTTTCGAAAATCAACCTTCTTATACAGTTGTCACGAAACTGTGTTGATGACTTTTTACAGACTCAAATCGAAAGAAAAAACCCATTTGAAACAACTACTTTCACATGAATATCGAATCACATGAAAATCGGGTTTTTCTATTCAGTTTGTACTCCAAACTTTCGATATAGAATTGAAACAAATATTAGGAATCCTACACGATACAATTTGGAGGAATACTGATATAAAATATCTTCGGAATTTAAAATTTCTCATTGAATGGCGTCGTGAACAACGATGATTTGGTTGTTAACCTGTATTGATTAAATGACGAATTCATTCTGGGAAGTTCAGTATTCTCCATGACTCGACAAAAACAAATTGTAATTGAACAAAGAAAGTTGTTGAAAGTAATCAAAAGCACAAGTGGATACCTTTATTTATTCTCCCAATAAATTATGCAAATAATTATGATAAAGACTGTATTTATTAATCTTTACATCAAAATCAAGGAACAGGACATAAACATAAACAATCCATTGAATGATGTTTTGGATTTATAATTTAAAATGTTCACACCAAAGGAAAAACAACGCAGATAAACTGAATTCCACTTGAGTTACCAAACGGAAATTTCCCTTACTTTAAAGTCTCTCAGATCATGCTTTAGAGTGCTATAACGAATAAATATGGTATATGAATAAATATAGTTTAAAAAACACGCTTTTAAAGGACTTCGGACTAAAAAGTTAAAAATACCCCATATCGCAACCATATGGGTGGGGTTTAAAATGGGCTTTGCCAATAATCAACTCTTTTCGTCTCACCAATGGCAACCCTTTACCATACATCGTTTCCAAAACGAACATTTTTCCTGATGACCAGAACTGCGGTACTTTTCTCGACGCGCTAACCAAGTTGGCGACTTCAGTTTTCGCGCGTCGAGAAAAGTATTGCAGTTTTGGTGATGGGGAAAAGTGCTTGTGTTGGATTTTTTCTATGCCAGAGGTTCTAGTTTCTATTTTTGTATAAATCCTGTATTGAAAAATTATCGAACGTTAAAACCATAGGAATGGTTAAATTGCAAGTAAGACTTCCTTTGCAAGATATACAGTTTGTCGTTTGGCACTGTTAGTGAAATAGTAAAAGCATTCTTAGCAGGTAGTTCTTTGTGATCATTCATTTCTGAGAGAGGGTAGGAAAAGATAATTATGGTTGAGTTATTACAGTCCCGTTACTGTCAAGGTTGCCATCTCGGAAATTGTAAGACCTGCAAGGTCGTTTGAATTGGACAAAAGTTTCCTATTTTCGGGAACTACAATGCTCTCTTTTCAGATCCAGAATATCAGTGGTAGTTTTTGTAATATTCGCCAAAGACTAGAATTGTCCGTTTTTTTGGCTCTACCGCCTCCATTTCCATTGATATGAAAATGCAGAGGAACTTTCAGTACTGTATCATACTTGTTGTAATCTGATATAAACCAATTTGCAATGTGGCGTTTTGTTCATTGGATTTCATCATCAGCTTTATTTTTTCAATAAGGACCTGTATACAGGTACACAGTGGCTACAAAAATCGATGAAAAAAACTATGTGTAGTTTTCGTTCGTCCACTTTTTGTATAAATCCTAGCATTGAAATATTTTTGAGAAATTAAGGCACTCTTCCATCATTTGAAGTAAAGTAATTCAACACAAATTAGTCGTATGTTGACGAATTCTAAAATTGTTGGGGCTCCTTAATGTACATGTCAATTTGAATCCAATATATTTTTGTTATCTAGTTGCCAGAACACTGATAAATAATGACTAACAAACAAGTTTCGTACATAACGCTAATGATTTCTAGCCAGCATGGTGGGATCTATCACAGGTTAATATCTTATGGAATGCACAAAACTAAACAAATTAACAAAAGTTCAACTCTCACTAATAGTCTAATCAACAAGTTCAAAAATATGAAAAATAGAGATGAAGCCACGCGGAACCCTATTTTCAACGTCAAATTAAAATTATAAATAATGGAAATAGAGTTTCGGGGAATTGGGACTTTTTTATCGGAAATTTACTCCTCTTTAACGAGCTTTTTTCAAAATTGCTTAAATATTAATATTTTTGAGTTATTAACGAAAAAAACTAAATACTATTTTTTCTAAATCTTATTTTGTTAATAACAATTGCAATGTTTTACCTGCACCAAAATCCTTCAAAAACATTTTTCTAGAGGTGATTCCGAATCGAATGAGCTACCGTTCATATTTTAAAGACCTTCATCTCTATTTTTCATTAATATTACTGGAGTTTTTTCCCAACACCAAATCGTTATTTTTAACACCTAGACACGTGTTTCGATCACCAAGTAATCATCTTCAAAGAGGAAGATTGAAGGAAAGAGGAAATTTTAATCTTCCTCTTTGAAGATGATCACTTGGTGATCGAAACACGTGGCGAGGTGTTAAAAATAATGATTTGGTGTTGGGAAAAAACTCCAGTAATATTAATTACTACACCAGAGGTTCCAAACAGGGCATCATAAGTCTATTTTTCATGTTTTCGAACTTGTTGATTAGACTATTAATAATGTGGATATCCTTGTTTTCTGTAAGCCACCCTTATCTTTTGTACCGTGCGAAATATACGGGGTGGTGAAATAAGACGATACAGTATCGTTATCTTGGACTCGGTGGTGAAAATTATCCCATAATATTTTTTCACTAGTTCGGTCTCCCATTTTCGATGATTGGCGTATAAAGACGCCAGTTGGGTTCACAGATTTTATCCCCACAAAAATCAAGGTGACAAATCTGGTGAACAAAGAGGCCATTCTTGTTGCCTCCTTTCCAAATCTAGTGTACTGGACTAGGAGTAGAGGCAGAATTGTTAGTATTTCATATAATTTTACTATCATAACTAAAACATATAGTTTTTTTTTATTTCAGGGTCGCTTTTTTCGTAGATATCCAAATGAGAATTAAGTATTGTAAACGAGAATAAATCAAAATATGAAATATTTGACATCAGAATGATTTCGTATTTTATAAAGAAAGCCAATAATCGTGATAGTTTGTAATTTTTTTTCGAAGTCGTTCATGATTTTTTTCATCAACTGAGATTGTTATATTTGTAGAGTCCTAATTTTTTTTATAGTATTTGTACGTTATTTTTTAAATTACGTATTACGTAATTTTTTTATAATTGAATGGTCTACAGAGTCGAGCTTTACTCAAATACGGTGATATAACCATACATCGTTGATTATTTTAAAGTTTTCATTGTATATAAGAAATTATTGAAAAACATATTAGGTACAAACAAAATAAAATTCGTATGGGTAAAATAGGTATTAGAAACAAAAATATTGGGAAATATGTTTTGTACTTCGCTTCATTTAAGTTTCTTTGTACAACCATAGACAATTTTTTTTTAATTATTTCTATTCATATATTCAACTTGATTTTATTTCAACTATATTAATTCACTTCTGATCGTTTTGCGTACTGATATTAGTGCTAGTATTTGTCTACATTTCAGTTAATATATTTAAAAAAGTCTGAATCTTCAATAAACATTGTCCTCTCATTTAAACAAAACTTCTTTGGAGGTACAAACATATCACCAACTTTCTTTTTTAGATTTGTCCTTTTCGGTGTACATTTCTTTCAAGATTGCATTGAAGGTCAAGTAAGAAGATGATTTGAACATTTTAAAGCCTCTATCCACAAGCAGCACAAAGTAATGGAACCATAAAAATGGCCAAATTGCAATTTACACTCCCGTCCGTAAATACAGTTTCTCCTTTGTTATTTTCCGGCACTGTTGGTAAAATGGTAAACGCATTCTTAGCAGGTAGTTCTTTGTGATGGGCTTCATATTTATTTCTGACAGAGGGTAGAAAAAGATAGTTTGAGTTACAGTCCCGTTACCTACAGTCAATATTGCTATCTTATAAACAGTAAGACCTACAAGGTCCTTTGAATTGGTCAAAAGTTTCCTATTTAGGGATATTTTGGAATTGTCGAATTTCGTTTTTTACACGCTTCACCTCTATGTTTGTTTGTTTTGTAACTATCCTTTTCATTTCATATCAGGATCTGTATTTGACAGAATTATCGACATTATTGCTGGATCTATTCGCGGGCAGATGGCGCTGTACATAATCTCCTTGATAAAATTCGAACTCACTTTACGTGTATTTCTTCAATTGAAAAAAGTATTTTTTTTATTAACACGCGCTGCTGCCTCATTTGTTACCCTCATTTTCACGCCTGCTGATTTTCAGGCTCCCTATCCGGAATCGGAAAATATCAATGGTCATTTTTCTCAACAATATACGGCTGATGTATTCTAAAACCACTTTGAGGTACCTGAATTTCAAGTACCTGATTTTTTACCTAAGTTTGTAATGAATTTAATAACCTGAGTTTATGTTCCATTTTCCACATTTGAAAAAATATTCAGTAGGGGTGAGTTATTTAATTCTAATTGATCATTCAGTAAATTACCCGAATTCCTGAAACTATTGATTTCTAAACATTCTAGAAGATTGAGTTTCAAACTCTTCTCTTCTAAATATAACACATCGTATTCATTCACACAATAAAGTGTTTTTAGAATACGTTAGTTATGGATTTTCATCAAGTATCGGCAGATTCCATCATATATAATATACGGCTGATTGATCCCAAAGTTTAGATTAAATAAATATAGTTTTAAAAAAATATTTTTAACTTTCTAGTTCGATATTCTTTAAAAGCATGTTTTTTAGTTTTTTAAACTAAATTTATTTGGCTCTGGCATTTCTGTTGGTACGAAAAAAGGCAGAGGAAGTTTCAATACCGTTCCATACCGTGGAGAAACAATGATGAAAAAATTATTTTCATATGTAAACGCACCCCTTTCACCCCCACGGGGGGCGTCCCAGTTGGAATATTTGAAAGAGGCACCTATATATCAAATTTTAGCTTCCTAGGACTTACCAGTACGGAAAAACAGAGATGAATGAGTATCAAGTGTGACTTTCGCGTTTATAAGTATAGATAATCTGATATGAATCAATTTGCAATGCGACGTTTCGTTCACTGGATTTCATCATCACCTTAATTCTTTAGAATACGGAGCTGTATTGTAATGCAGGTCCACACTGGCCACAAATATCGATGAAAGAAACTATATTAATGCCGCCTTCAATGCGGGAATATATATTTATGAATTTGTTTCCTAATATGTATGTATTTGAATATTCAGGTGAGTATGGGTATGGAACCCACTTTCAGAAGTTAATTTATTCTTCTGGACAGAAGATTTTTGGTTTTTCACTCCTCTTCCATTAAACAAAAAATGTGAGACACTTCTGAAGAAGAAAAGGGGAAATAACTGCAATAAAAACTCTTCATAAACATGTGTAGATCATGT
Source organism: Leptinotarsa decemlineata (assembly GCF_025532065.1). Classification (NCBI taxonomy): domain Eukaryota; kingdom Metazoa; phylum Arthropoda; class Insecta; order Coleoptera; family Chrysomelidae; genus Leptinotarsa; species Leptinotarsa decemlineata. Next base: position 793,834 of record NW_027412556.1, on the reverse strand, counting down.
ATAAAATTGTTTTTCAGTTACAAACTGGAGAAAAAACACTTTTTTTCATTCAGTTTGTACTACAAAACAGGAATTTCATGTGAATTGAAACGGGCATATTCATAGGAGAGATAAGTTTTTTGGAAAGAAACACTTTCACTTGATTTTCTTGGATCTTCACTACTAAAGTAGAGTAGGGTATCGTCGGTAAACAAGTGAATTCTACATTCTTCTGCTATGGTTACAATGTCATTTTAATATATGAGGAATAACAATGGTCCCAAAATAGACCCTTGGAGCACACCTATATTATTTTGCATTTCATCCGAGACAAAATGAGAGACAGTCTCTTTGTCAAAAATGAATAACTTAATGTGTCCACAGATAATATTTATACTTCAACATTTTTAAAATGAAAATCAAAATTATTTGCATGTGAACAATAATTATGATTATACTTTTATAAACTAGAACTTTTTCAAATTGTTTTCAACTACATCTGGCATTCCTGTTCTTATTATTATTATTTTTAAATGTATATATACTTTTTTGTATACTTTTTTGTAGTTTACATTGAATATGGAGAATGTTGACTAGATCAGTTTATTGGCATAATTTTTGGAGTAGCCTTTGAAACGTTAGGTTTATTCCCATATAATTCTTTATTTTTTCGAAGGTAATTTTTTGATAGCAATAATACGGATAGCAGTATAAGGCTTATTAAACCGAATTTTGATACGCCACACTCCTCTACTGAGTTCTGTATATTGGCGAAAAAAATCCCAATGCATTAATATCCAAGAAAAGGAAAATTCACGTTCTGTAGGGTGATAAGCTGATTGATGTATCTTGGCATTCAGACTGACGTGGATTTTTTCTGGTGTCAATTCATTTCTTTTCGAATTTCATTTATTAGTCAGTCAACAATTTTTTTTGAATACTCTCGCCAATTACCAATTTTTACTTGTCTTTGGTGATGATAGACTCGTCATATTCTTGGAAAAGATTAACAGATTAGGAGATGGTTGCAAAAATTTGCAACTATTTGAATATTGGAATGCTCTTTCTTTTGATTTATTACTAGTTGTCAGGGGGTTTTAAATAAAAGGTCTAAGCTGTACCTGAACTATTGTTATTTGTCAGTTTTCTGTCATTTTACCCTAATGGGTTTTTTCTTTAAATCCCAAATTTTTGTCAGATGGTCGACCATTCAGAAAGAGTGGCTTTGAAAGGATGTTCTGTCAGGATTATTTTTATTTTCACAAGACAAATAGACGTGAAAAAATGTGCAGAGGATTTACAAAACGGCTCATTCAATCTTTGAATACATTATCATAGAACCAGCAAGGGTTATTTCTTGGAATTCGATATTTTTGTCAAATGTAAATTCAAAGAAAGATCTTCTTGAAAAAATTTCAAGTATTTAGAGATTAAACTGTGGTGTTTAATATTCCTCTTGAAGATGATCACTTGGTGATCGAAACACGTGTGTTGAAATAACGGTTTGGTGTTGGGAAAAAACTCCAGTAATAATAATAGTAATAATATGCTTTATTATCATAAGACATAATCTTGTAGACAAAGCTTGGGTAGTAAATACTTAAAAATATGCCATACCAAATGAAATTAAAATAAAAATGGTGCATGGGTACAAACTATGTTGAAATGGAGGATATAAAAGATATGTTTATACAGGGCTATTCAAATTCGTTTCTGTACATGGGGAGCTCGTAAACGATAAGAGTTAGAGTGTGGGTTAAACTGTGACAAAGTTGCGTATTTTAGAGACCTATTCGATGATGTTAAAAAATCGAATATAGCTCGTCTGGTTCTCGAGATATACAGGAAAACCAAAAAACCCCTAATTATTAGGTACCTATTCATATACAAATGATAACAATAAAAGCATCCGGAACGAGCACTATAATTGTAATGAAAATTGAAATGAAGTAATTCATATAGAAAAAAAATTAATGGCGCAATAAATGTTCGATTTGGAGTCCTTCCATTTCGAGACAAATAATAGGCTAATAAGATGGCCTGCTAGATTACCAGATCCTACTATTTTGGACTATTTTCTATGGGGGACATTGAAAAATAGGATTTACGCTGGCAGAGAGATAGAAAATGTGGAAGACTCGAGATTGAGGGTTTTGAATGATTTCGCAACAATGCAGCAAATAAGTGTATTATAAATAATATGAAAAACCGAGTTCAAAAATGTCTCGAAATGAAAGGACTCCAATTCGAACATTTATTGCGCCATTAATTTTTTTGTGTATATTAATTACTTCATTTCAATTTTCATTAAAATAATAGTGTTCGTTTCGGATGTTATTATTGCTATCATTTCTTTTTCTGCTTATTGAAAAACATATAATATATTTTTGATGTAGATATGTTTCAGATAATCATAAAAGGTTTTCTTATTCGAAGTTCATTGTAGAAAACCCTCAGAGCAATGGAAAAAAATGAATAGGTACCGAAAAATGAAAAAAAAACTCTCGAAAAACTCTACGGTACAGAGGGAGACAGATAACACCCTGTATAAAAGATTCATGGACATATTATGATAGATATCACAGCAGAGATGCGGCAATGCGTTTGGCTCGGCAATGCGCAATGTAATCCTCAACAGTGTAAAAACAATATTTCAAGAGATACTTTTTTAAGTATTTTTAAAGGCATTAATACTCAATTTTTTTACATTTGATGGTAATGTGTTAAAAAGCTCATAGTTCAGTGAGTTCGACTGTGAAATATTTAATCGAAAACGGCTGCTTCGGATAGGATGAGCATTGCGAGTGTTGTAGCTGTATACATCCGAATTTCTCGGCAACACCGACTGACTTCCATGAATTTCAATTAAAGTGTGAAAAAAAACAAACATGGTAAAGGCATAAATTTCAACTTTTTAAAAAACTCTTGAGAGTGATATCTAAAACCAATTCCGGCAAGTACCCTTATTGCCTTCTTCTGCATTTTAAAAATTGTTATCAGATGGGTGGAATTACCCCAGAGAGTAATGCCATAGCTAGTGAAAAATACGTGGTTTTAAGAGTTGTAAAATTAGTTATTGTTTTCAATTGTCGTAAAATGAATAAGGAACTAGATAGTTTTTTAACTAATTGATCAATATGTGACTGCCGGTTCAGTCTGTGGTCCAGCACTAAGCCAAGCAGTTTTATGCTTTTTGTTTCTTGATTAACAGTTGAATGGTTGCTAATATTTGCATTATTTGTGTTTTATTACTATTCAATTTTGATTTGTTTGCTGCAAACCATTCTTTTGCCTTCTTAGTAGCACAAGTCAGTGAAGCATCCAAGTTTACGTTGTCTTTCTCAGAAATAATAAATATATAAGGTGACATAAAGCAGCTGAGGTCATTGATATAAATGATAAAAAGGAGAGGGCCCAAAACCGAACCTTGGGGTACCGTATGACTAACAATCTGAAAGTCTGATGTTTTACCGTTCACTGAAACGCTTTGTTCTCTATTGGAAAATAAGAACTAATAAGTTTCAAGGGAATTCCTCTAACACCATAATAGTTTAGTTTTTCCAAAAGAATGTCATGTGACACACAGTCAAAAGCTTTCGAAAGATCGCACAGCATTATAGCTGTACGATTGCCTTGTTTAAGTGATTCTACAACGCCACCGACAACATTAAGAACTGCCTGTACTGTTGAGCGGGAGTTTCTGAAGCCAAATTGAGACTTATTGAAGAATCCGTTTGAATCAAAATATTCATACAATTGTTTTTTGATCGGTATTTTGATTGATTGATTGCTGAAACTACACAATAAATTATTTCTTCCATATCATTTAATAAAACCAAACATTTCGACTAATTTTCGTACGTATTTCAGCGTGGGAATACTCAAGAAACATATCCATAACTCGTATGGCATCGAAGCGGATAAGCAAGTTCTACTCGCCAGCGGTGGGTCCACCTTACATAACGATTCAAGTGTCTGTTCGCATTCGGCTGGCACTGATTCCAGTCCGATTTTTCTCTACGATGAAAACCTGATATCAAATCCAATACCTCCGACTATTAGTTCACCGTTCGAAAATGCGGAAAAGGGTGAGTATTTCCTGTTTGGAAAATACAGGGTGTAACTAAATAAGTGTAAAAAATTTAAGGAGGTGATTCCAAATCGAAAAAAAGATAGGATCTTTCATATGAAGAAACTTCATTGGAGCATCCCTTGTTAAGATACAGCCCCTTAAAGTTCGCACTATCTCTCTCGAACTATCACCAGTACTTCATGTTCCTCGGGGTTCCTCAGGGTTCTATATTAGGTCCACTCTTATATATTATATATTTAAATTATTGTTATAGTGATCAGTTCGTTATGTATGCTGATGACACATCTTTATTGATAACTCTGGAAAATATTAGAGCCGCAGTTAATGAAACATCTGATGAAATAAAAAGAACCCAAAAGTGGTTCTCAGACAATGGTCTCTTGTTAAATGAAAGAAAAACTGTGCTTTCACGTTTTAATCATTCTAAAACCACTCCAGATCACAGTTTACTAGTTAACGTCAATTGATGGATCAATTCAACAACGAGAGGAGGCAAAATTTTTGGTTTTGAAGATAGATCACTCTTATTAATGTATTACCATGCATACTTTCATTGTAACATGGTATTATGGTATTATAGTAATAGGGGAGGAGCCCAAGGGGGGATTTCGGGATTTACTGAAGCGCGGCAGATTAATATACAGGGGGATACCTTGTACCCGGTTAAGTACCTTCACCAAATATGAGCCCCATATATAAGGCCGCCCGTGAAGAATAAAGGATCGGATTAGGAAAAAAAAATTGATCATCAGAAATTATCGAGCGCGTCAGATTAAGGTAGGGTGAGTTAATTACCTGCTAAAAAGTGTACATTCCAGTAATCTAACGATTTCCGCAAGCCGAAATAACAAAAATTCGTCGATAAAGTTTAATGCGTGCAGCTGTGTGATACCTATATTTCCCTCTCCGAGTTTCTATTCCTCTATTCCCTATTCACTTTTTCTCTATCATTAATGAATCAATTGATTATAAAAAATTGAATTTTTTTGAGCATTTTTTAAAATTATTTTCTTATAAATACAAGTATTGTACTTAAAAAACATACACTTATTTATTTGCATGTCATTTCCTGAGCTTTTCAATTAAACAAGTACAATGAATTAAAAAAATAAAATAAAAAAAAATTGTTTTTGCCAGATTAGGCGAATCCCTCTAGATAATCGTCAGATTATGAGACAGGACGTTTTAAACATAAAGATGAACCATATATATCTTAATCTGACGAGCTTGAGTATTTCAAAATGGCGAATTTGCTATTTGCAAACTCGCCAAAATTCAAAAAAAGAACCATAAAGTGTATTAGCAGGACTTACTAGAAGGACAAGTTTGCAAACTCAAAATCTCAGAATATTGACTGTTGCAAGTATATACATTTATGAGATATTAAAATATGTAAAATCGCACATAACCATCTGGAATAGCATATCTCAATTTTGTAGGTATACACATTCAATTATACGATTTTTCAAAGTTTTCACCCCATTTCCACCCCCTCAGACGGCCTGGAAAGCTCTTGACATGAAGTTCATTTTATCTTCGGCCTAAAAGCTGAAACGGTCCTCTTTTTCACTAAGTCAGTCTCTAAGCGTGTCATATTGAAAAATGAGTGTACAAAGGCGTTAAATAAAAAAAAAAATAATTTTTTTTTTTTCAGTGTACTGTTGATTGCAATTCATTTTGGTATTTCAGCTCAAACTTCAATTGAAATAACTGTTTCAGAGATGGAAAGCAAAGTCAAAATTCACTGTGATATGAGTCCTTCCTTTGCTACTGTATATAAAAGAACGAAGCTGGCACAAGAAATGTTTGATCTTGGTAAAAAACTGTACGAGAAATGCGAAAGTCTTGTATTTGAGCAGCACATGCAACAACAAGGCTGGAGAGCGATAATCGCCAACTTGGATGACATTGAGCAAGACTTTTGTAAGAGAGGAAAAAGTTTCGATAAAGCTTTCGAAGCTTATATGTCGCATCGTGAATCTCACCACAGTTTTCTCATATTGTAAGTATGATGTTCAGTATCACCATTTAGTCCGCAGATGACTTCCAAGTAGTAGAAAAAAAATCACTATATGTTTACGTTTCGTTTCAATTTATTTGAATAAATACAGATATGAATCAATACTGTAGTAATTGTTGAGCCTCATATCCTTTAATGAAGTCAATCACAGTCGTCCACAAAACTTCAAGCATAAAAACCCGCAGACCACGGCCCGGAAACTTGTAAAATAGTCCGGTCAATTTTGTCCTGAAAGTAGTCCGGTCAATTTAGTCCTGAAAACAGTAATGAAATAACAAAAATTGCGACAGAGCTAAATTTTGGTGAAGACCTTTATTTTACCATAAAAAATGAAAATTTGAAAGTCCCAATCTGTACCATGAGCGATTCAAAAGTTATTTGGGGTCAAAGGACAAAATTTCAGTTTTTCTCGAAAATCGTAAGTTTTATCAAAAAAATACCTCAGAACAAAGTTGTAGATATCAAAATTCTCTACAAAAATGCTCCTCATGATTTTTTCTGTAAGTATCACCGTTTCTGAGATATCGCAATTGTAAAAGTCACGTTCTATGTAATATGCACACGTTTTATCAAAAAAATACCTCAGAACAAAGTTGTAGATATCAAAATTCTCTACAAAAATGCTCCTCATGATTTTTTCTGTAAGTATCACCTTTTCTGAGATATCGCAATTGTAAAAGTCACGTTGTAAAATCAACTTAACCCTGAAGTTAAGTTGATTTCCTTGCATCACTTGCATCGATTAAAGTTTGCATTCCACGATTAAACACCGCAGTTTCACCTTCAGTCAAAAGCTCAGAGCAAATAAAGCAAAATTGCGAATTTTTTTTTGCATATATTAATCACTAAAAACTCTTATAGTAGACGCTTGTAATAAATACGTATATTCATTTGAACAGAACGTTTAACACTAAAAGAAGCAGGCACATGAACGACGCCACATGGACAATAGAATAGGTAGGCAGATGTTATATTCAAGGCCATAGGTGTAGAGGGGATTTTCGAAGGGACTGACGGTCCTTTGAATGTATATTTTCGGAATATAATATATAGTATATATATATATATATATATATATATATATATATATATATACAGATAGAGATTTTATCGAGTGTGTATGATACAAATCAAGAATGAAATAATTCGTGGACATAACACTCAAAAAAAAAAGGGGCAAACCGCGGACACGTGTTTCTGGCTATTGTTGTTTCCTGCTTTCGGCAAACAAGTGTTGTCCATCTTTACACTTGGCTGCACCGCGCTGATGAGGCCAATAGCCAGAAACACGTGTCCGCGTTTGGTTTGCCCCCTTTTTTTTTGAGTGTTATGTCCACGAATTATTTCATTCTTGATTTGTATCATACACACTCGATAAAATCTCTATCTGTATTTATATCCTGGACCCGGATGTCACGCAGGTAGCTATAGCTGCCTACGTGGTCATGTTAGATGTAGCCTGGGAATTCTAGGTCTTCTAACAAATGTGCGGTTGGCTTCTGTTGTTGGCTGCACCGCGCTGATGAGGCCAATAGCCAGAAACACGTGTCCGCGTTTGGTTTGCCCCCTTTTTTTTTTGAGTGTTATGTCCATGAATTATTTCATTCTTGGACATTTCATTCTTAAGTACCCGAATGTGTATATACGTGGCAATGTGTGCATATTACATAGAACGTGACTTTTACAATTGCGATATCTCAGGAACGGTGATACTTACATTTTTGTGGAGAATTTTGAGATCTACAACTTTGGTCTGAGGTATTTTTTTGGTAGAACTTACGGGTTTCGAGAAAAATTCAAAAAAACCTGAAATTTTGACCTTTGACCCCAAATAACTTTTGAATCGCTCATGGGACAGATTGGGACTTTCAAATTTTTATTTTTTATGCTAAAATAAAGGTCTTTACCAATATTTAGCTCTGTCGCAATTTTCGTTAATTCAATATTGTATATTGACCGGACTAAAAATAAAAAATCTTTGACACCTTTACTTCCGGCTGTGAAAGTTATCACTCTGATCAGTTAGATCATAGGTGTAGGTCCATAATCATATGCTTGCTTTTATATTTCCCGTTGTAATTACTCATTGATATACTTTCAAGGAGTTTTAAAAAAATTGTGTTGATTTTTCTCTGAGTCTTAAATTTTTCAAGAAAACCGTTCACTGGGACTTAGATGGGTTCGTTCTTTTTCAGATTTCAAGATGACTTGAAAACCCTCAAAAGAATTCCTCTTCTGCCTACTTTGCTCCACAAACGCAAATCCAATGAGGTCGAGGATACATCTGATGACTGTGATCTTACAAAACAAATTACTCTTTACGAGTGGATTGAAAGGGTTGACGATCAAAAGTCCATCAGCAAAATGTTTGAGCTTTGTTCCAACTCTCTGAACGAGGTAAGATTAAAAAAAAAAACATTTTTCATCATTCATTGATGATCCTTTTAAATGAGTTGGTAGGTTGAGAACCTACCAATGAACAATATCGGATAAGGGTTTTATTTGGAGCATATGTACACACATTGGAAAAGTCTAGGGATATTTTTAAAAATGGCAATAATTTTTTTTAGATCGCTTCAGGGAAAAAAAGTTGACGGGTGATTATTAAACGAATGTAACTTACAACAAAATTTATTAAATGGTCAAAAATACTGAGTGCGCATATAAGCAAAACTAAAAAAAAATATGGCTCTTTGGCACCCCGAAAAAAAATCATAATACAAAAAAAAATAGAATCAGTACAAAGTACGGCCTCCACGCTGGTTTATTACGGCCCTACATCTATCGTGCATCGACAAAATGAGATTGTCAATGTCTTGTTGAGGTACATTTGCCCATTCAGCGATTAAAAGCTCTCTCAATTGAAACGTTGTGTGAATTTTCCCCATATGCGGAGTAATTCTTCGTTGAAACATGTCCCACACATGCTCGATGGGATTCAGGTCCGGTGATTGTGCTGGCCATGGCAATACATCAACTCCTTCGTTGGTGAGCCAGTCAGTCACCAGACGCGCGACATGTGGACGAGCATTATCGTGCATTAGGTGGAAGTTTTCACCAACAGCACCAGCAAACGGACGGACGATAGGTAGAAGAATGGTGTCGAGGTACTGTCGTGCTGTGAGGGAGCGATTTGGAAAAACGAGATCGGTTCTGCCGCCGATCATGATTCCGCTCCATAGCATTACTGTACCACCTTTGTATGTGTGGACTTCCTGGACGTGTCTCAAACGTTCATTATTTCGAGGTCGTCTCCACAGTCTTGGTCGACGAGAATCTGGATGAAATCCAAATCTGGATTCGTCTATAAACAAAACTGTGGCCCAATCATTTGCATTCCAGTTTTTGATGTTCTTGACACCACTCTAATCTTCTACCGCGATTGCCTCTCGACAAAGGTGGATATCTAAGTGGCCTTCTGTTGTGGAGATTTGCTTCATGCAGTCGATTTCTGACAATATCACGACCAATGGTTACCTGGTGCGTCTTCTTGCGGTTAAGACCAAAAATCGGTCTTGAACTGCAGTTGTAGCGCGTCCTCGCCCTGGATGTTGTTCGGCTGGACTGCCAGTTTCACGGAAACGCCGCCACAATCGACTGATAATACTTTGGGAGACCCCAAAACGAAGAGCTACATCATTTTGTCGCATGCCACCTTGAAGAAGCCCTACAGCTCTATTCATCTCAGCCAATGGTAAGTGATGGCGTTCCATGTTAAAGCACAATATTTCCAGTTTAAATTGCTGAGCAAGAACTGCATAGAATGTACAAACTCGACACTTTCAGATTATTCATTTTAGCCGGAAACCTACAGTTTGTAAAAAACTTGATAAAAGATTAGTTACCGTTTTTGCAGGCTTTGTTCAACCCATATAAATCTACAGGGTGGTCGAGTGTACCAATTTAATCGAAATTCAACGACCTCATGCATTTATTTTTATGATATTTAGTATGTTATAAAAATATCCCTAGACTTTTCCGATGTGTGTATTTTTACTGAAATGGCTACTTTGTTTGTGTGTCATTAGTGTCAGTTGTCATGTTAATGGTTGGCGCCTCAGACTCAACTAAATAATAATACTAAATGGAAAATGAATACAATGAAAACGGCAAATCAAACTCAAACCTGGACATCATGAACATCAACTACATAGGACAACTGACACTAATGACATACACACAGAGTTCAGTTCAACAGTTAACCAACATGTACACGAAACAAGGTGTAATAAGCTCCAAAATTCAAAATAACAACATACAAAAGAGTTATTTCATATTTGTTAAATGCGTACCTTGCCTAACACATGGGCAGAAAAGTCTGAAAAATCATAAGTCATGATTGTGTGGCTGAAAAGCCACACAAGTCATGATTGTGTGGCTGAAAAGCCACAAAAGTCGTGATTGTGAGACTGAAAAGGCCACACAAGTCATGATTGTGTGGCTGAAAAGCCACAAAAGTCATGATTGTGTGGCTGAAAAACCCACACAAGTCATGATTGTGTGGCTGAAAAGCCACACAATCTTTTTATACTCGGAAGGAGTTTTTTATAAATTATCAAATATTCAACAATGTTTGAATGTTCTTGATATAGTAAGAAATTCCAAAAAAAAATTAAAGATTTCATTGACACAATATGATATAGATGTATTTTAGATTCTAAACGAGCATTTTACATTGTTTGTTTGACTCGCAGTAGTAACTAAATCTATTCTATCAAATTTTATTGTAGTTGATTTTTTCTTTTTTTTCAGTTTGACGATCGTTTTGTCTCAGAATTGTCTGCGGAAATTAAGGACGCTCTCAGAGCTTCCCAAAATTTATCCGTGAAGGAAGTTAGTGGTATGAGCGAAAGACTTTCAGGTTTGGATTCGTTATTGAGAGATTGTATGGTATTTGTATCCCATCAAAATGGTCATGCTCAAGCTTTCAAGAAAGTGAGTATGAAAGTTTGATTTTGATAAAAATAGAAATAATTTTTCTTCGCTAAAATACACCTAGAAGTATAGATTCTAGATTACAAGAAATTACGCCAAAGTATAGTACTTTCGATCACCTGGTAATGCGTGGCAGACACAGTGTTGCTTATTTATAAATCGTTATACACTGCAGACATAAATAGTCCTAACCTGTCAACTTTTCATTGGAACAAGATTTGATAAAAAAGTAGGGTAGGCCTTACTTCAGCGAGACAGTGACGTCATCACACCAGTCAGTTTGTCTATTAGCTCGCCCAGTCAACCAAATTGTCACGTGGTGTCCTCAAACTGTCACCCAGCTAGCTGGGCGGTGAGACAGCCAATCAGAGCGTACCAAATTGTCACGTAGCATCCTCAAAACTATCATATATAAATTATATATAATTGTTCTGGAGAAGGCTGCGGTTGTGTAACATTTCGCCAAACCTCACAAAAATCCAAGGGTGTCATATCTGGTAATGCAGCGGGTCATTCTAAGAGAACATGTTTACCTATCCACTGGTTTGGAAAATTGTCATCTAGCCACTTTCAAACCAGCTTTTCGTGATAAAGAGGTAGCTCATCTTGCTGAAACCTAATATTAGTTGAGAACTCATTCGCAGTTGACAATTTTTTCAAACCGGTATCCAGGAAAAAGTGATCTTTCAAAGGAGCCCACTAGATCACCTTACATAACGCCTCTAGATGTTTTTGAGGAAATATGTGGCATCTGAAGTGTACAAATAACCATATTTCATTGTAGAACTTGAGCATAGAAAAAAAGATGCTGGCAATGATATTGTTATAAATCATGCCCTAAAGAAAATAACGCCGGTCGCCGCTGGTTGCCGTGAATCAATTGTGACGTTGCTTAGACCGACGTTTCGCGGTTGTTCGATTTTCGCACCGGTTCGATGGAATTCCGACGAATATTCTACCGGCTTCAATGGACTTTTGAGGAATTCTCCACTTGTTTCGGAATAGTTCGCTTGCTGCATATAAATGAGTTTCGCGGGCGGTGCGGTCCAAGCGATCTTATAAGGCAATAGACATTTGAATACTAGTTGAATTTTTAGTTGAAGTGTTTTGTTGCATTAATAGTGGAATAAAGTTGAAATTGATTATTTTACGCCAGAGGTTCCAGTATGAACTATCAAGCTAGATTGTATAACATTAAAATGGCAATAGCAATACGATAGACATACCAAACAACAGAAAACCAATTAAGGACCTAGGATACACGTTTATCCATTCAAATCCTTTTGAATTGGCATACGAATTCATCTAGCAGGGGAGCCCAAGATGCAAAATGGGGATTTACTCGAGAATCATTGAGACATATTAGGTTGCAAAGCTTAGATGATAAGAAAAAAATGTTATGAAATATATACCTTTTCATCGGTGGGGACGCGGCTGTTGATTTTTAAATATGTAAAAAATACTGTTGCGTGGACATACTCGAGCGCGTCAGATATTGATAGCATCAATGTCCTACGTATTTTCAATAATGTTGGTATGTTAATCTGATCGTTTGCATGATGTGGGTGGTTGTACGTAAGGGTTAAAAGTGAAAAAAAAAATTAATCGAGCGCGTCAGATTTTCTAAGGGGGTGTTAAGTGCAACAAGAAAAAGCTCTCATTCAATAATCTGACGATTTCGATTTGACGCAAACTCGCGGCCATTATTATAATGTGCAAAAAAATTCGCCATTTTGAAATACTCAAACGCGTCAGATTAAGATATATATGGTTCATCTTTATGTTTAAAACGTCCTGTCTCATAATCTGACGATTATCTAGAGGGATTCGCTTAATCTGGCAAAAACAATTTTTTTTTATTTTATTTTTTTAATTCATTGTACTTGTTTAATTGAAAAGCTCAGAAAATAGTGCTGCAAATAAATAAATATGTTTTTTTAGTAGAATATGTATTTATAAGAAAATAATAAAAAATTAATTTTTTTTTAATCAATTATTAATTAATGAAGAAAAGAGAATTAAACTTTCTATGTTTTTACCACTTTTATTTGTAACTAACCTTACTGCAGTTTCGTCCTATAAAGACATTTTCAAACTTATATATTGTGTAATATGGGGCTCATATTTGGTGGAGGTACTCAACCGGGTACAAGGTATCCCTGTATATTAATCTGCCGCACCTTAGTAAATCCCGAAATCCCCGCTGGGACTCCCCTATTATCTCTCTTCGACTTCGTTCTTGTTTAACTTTTCTCTCTGTATATCTTTTACTCTTTGGTAAAACTTTTAAAATTGCAAAGATTTTCAGTCTCCACTATGATCAATCTTTTTTTCAGCACGAGGCCACTGTGAGGTCCTCAAAAGATCAATCGGTTCTTCCCGATCTGTGCAAGGCCCACGAAAATCAATTGATATTGATGACTGAAAACCATAAGTGTATCTGTGATATTCTTCGACGCTGTGTCAATGCCAAGAACGAGCTGATAGCGAATTTACATGCAAGATTGAGGTTAGTTTAAGATCAGCATTTTCATTTACAAATAATGTAGATGCATCATCCCGGATGATGATGATACACTTCATTGTGCAGGAAATGAATCGTTATTACAAAGCTTGAGTGATACAATGTAGTATACAATGTAAAATGAATAATAATAATAATGTTTATTCACCATTTTTGATACACTTGGGTATATAAGGTAAGTCAGTTGTACTACAAGCTAGTAAAGATAAAAAGAGAAGTAAATTGAGTACAGATTCACTTCTATATATATGCACATACACATATTGGAAAACTCTAGGGATATTTTTATAACATACTAAATATCATAAAAATAAATGCATGAGGTCGTTTAATTTCGATTAAATTGATACACTCGACCACCCTGTAGATTTCTATGGGTTGAACAAAGCCTGCAAAAACGGTAACTAATCTTTTATCAAGTTTTTTACAAACTGTAGGTTTTTGGCTAAAATGAATAATCTGAAAGTGTCAAGTTTGTACATTCTATGCAGTTCTTGCTCAGCAATTAAAGTGGAAATATTGTGCTTTAACATGGAACGCCAGCCGAACAACATCCAGGGCGAGGACGCGCTAAAACTGCAGTTCAAGACCGATTTTTGGTCTTAACCGCAAGAAGACAACCGACAATCACAGCACCTGAGTTGGTTAACGTGTTGCAGCAGACGCACCAGGTAACCATTGGTCGTGATACTGTCAGAAATCGACTGCATGAAGCAGATCTCCACAACAGAAGGCCACTTAGATGTCCACCTTTGTCGAGAGGCAATCGCGGTAGAAGATTAGAGTGGTGTCAAGAACATCAAAACTGGGATGCAAATGATTGGGCCACAGTTTTGTTTACAGACGAATCCAGATTTGGATTTCATCCAGATTCTCGTCGAGTAAGACTGTGGAGACGACCTGGAAATAATGAACGTTTGAGACACGTCCAGGAAGTCCACACTTACAGAGTTGGTACAGTAATGCTATGGGGCGGAATCATGATCGGCGGCAGAACCGATCTCGTTTTTCCAAATCGCTTCCTCACAGCTCGACAGTACCTCGACACCATTCTTCTACCTATCGTCCGTCCGTTTGCTGGTGCTGTTGGTGAAAACTTCCACCTAATGCACGATAATGCTCGTCCACATGTCGCGCGTCTAGTGACTGACTGGCTCACCAACGAAGGAGTTGATGTATTGCCATGGCCAGCACAATCACCGGACCTGAATCCCATCGAGCACGTGTGGGACATGCTTCAACGAAGAATTACTCCGCATATGGGGAACATTCACACAACGTTTCAATTGAGAGAGGTTTTAATCGCTGAATGGGCAAATGTACCTCAACAAGACATTGACAATCTCATTTTGTCGATGCACGATATATGTAGGGCCGTAATAAACCAGCGTGGAGGCCCTACTTTGTAATGATTCCAATTTTTTTTGTATTATGATTTTTTTTCGGGGTGCCAAAGAAGAGCCATATTTTTTTTAAAAATATCCCTAGACTTTTCCGATGTGTGTAAATAAGAATATATGCCCACAAATTAAGTAAAAATTTTACACCATTCACATAATTTATTGTTGTGAGATTGTCAATTAAAAAATCTTCGTAACTGTAATAGCATCTTTCTAAAAGCATAGTTTTAACACAATCATGAAATACTTTGTCACTTGTGGTTTTTTTAACTACATTTGGCAGCTCATTGAAGCACGGAATGGCATTATACTGAGGGGATTGTTTATAGCTTGTCATGAGATGCTGTGGGAATTTTTAGAAGATCGCCATTTCTTGTATTATGACTGTGTTCTGATGCAGTCTTCTCACATAATTTATGGCTTTGCGAAGAACAATACGACCACAAATAATTGTATATATATCTAAAGCTGTATAAAAATCAAAGTAACGAAACTAGCATTAAAATAAGGAATGTATCAGAAGGAATCTTCAAAGTACTATTCAAGGTTATATTAAGCTTTTTCTACCGAAAGGTTCTTCACCCTTTTATAAATTCAATAAGGGATTATGTGTTCGTGATTTCAACAGGTAAGTTATTATACAATGTCTGCTTGAAAAAGTCAACGTAAATTTTCATTTTTCTCAAGAAATAGCATCAATTTTTATTACTAATGACACACTTCTATTAGCTTTACCTGTATGTATGTTTGTTTGTAACTCTCAATCATGGGATCTGTATTTGACAGATCTATTCGCGGGCAGAGGGCGCTGTAAGTAACCTCCTTGATATATTGACATTATTGCTTAATCTATTCGCGGGCAGATGGCGCTGTACGCTTTTATAGCATTGTTTTTCCACAATGCCGGACATTTTCTCCGTTTTGCTTCTCGTAAGCGGCGCATAACTTCAAGATGATACTTCTTATTGACCGTACGACTATGTGGCAAGAACTCCTGGTGCACTACGCCACGGTAATCGAAGAAAACAGTGGATGAAACCTTGACATTTCATCGAACTTGGCGTGCTCTTGGTCTTGGCTTTACTGGGCTGTTCCATTGGGATGATTGGACTTTGACTTCGGTTTCATAGATACAAACCTATGATTCTTTACCCTTTTAAGCAAATCTGGATCACCATTGACGTCACTCAACAACGTTTTTTTGGTTAAAATTTAGCAATTTTGGAACGAATTTCGCTGCAACAGGATTCATGCCCAAAAATTTCTTGAAAAAACTGCGTGAGGAGCCATTTGATGATACTCCATGACAATTTTCTTCGCTTTCTCACATTTTCATTGGTTGTTGATGTACTGTAACAATCTGAATTTTTAAATGAAACTAAAGCAGCGTTTTAAATTTTTTTTAATATGAATTTTCCACTAGAACCATTAAATCAGCGTTTATTTGATACTGTCGTCATGCGTATTGAATCTTCTTGCTTTAATCTCTGTATGATTGTTGATTTTTGTTACTAGATGGGTTGCATATGTCCAGAACCGTATTTGTGAAATGGACCATAAGATTGTGGTGAATCTAACAAATTTGAAACGCGTTCAGAAATATTTGGAAATTCTACACCAGATCCACGTCGCCCCTAGCACTTACCTGAATGCCATCATCGAAGTGGTCAGACGCCGCAAGTACTCTGCATCTCTAAGACAGTGAGTAACGCTTCAGTAGCTTCAATTTTTACTGATTCACAGGTAGGGACGATTACATTTCATACATTCACATTCACCAACTCAATATTTTCTAATCGTTTTGTTTGTGATGAATTATCATCTCTTCTTCGAAGAAGATTCAAAAATGAGTCACTCGGTAACATCATTTCTTACAGGGTGTCCCAAAAAAATCAAACAAACTTTCAATGAAGAACTACAGGCCTGTTGGTGTGCTCTCCTGCTTTTCAGAACATTTTTTGAGTATGCTTTTCTGTGAGACTTGAAATTCATTGAGAATAATCTCATCTCTGAGAATCAGCATGGTTTCTGCCAAAAAATCGGCTGACACTGCTAACTTATCATTTTAAACAAAGTTATTTCCGTTTTTATCAAATTGTAAAATAGTCTGGTTCACATGTACTCGATTTAGCTGTTTTTGGTGACATTTTTCAGCCCTGTCCAAAAATTACGACCAAGGTGTCATTCGATTCGTATTTTTGCCTAGAAAGTTTAAAGGAAAGGTCCGAAAACGCGCCGATAAAGATTACAAAAGTTATAAACAATCAAGTGAAAAAAAATGGGGCTTTAGTTTTTTCTTAATATCTCGGAAATTTTCAAAATTTTGGAAATTTGAAAAAAAATTTGAAAAGATCAATGAATTTGCGTAGAAAAAGTCCCGACTCCCGAAACTGTATCTCGATTATTTATAATTTTTACAGAACCCTGAAAATAGAGCTAAAAGCGGGTCTGGCTTCCTCGCGCCTTTCGTCACTCTGACATAAAAACATATTTAAACATATCAAATGTAAATATTAAGGAATGAAAAAATTCATGTAGTGTTGGGATACATCAATAAACAATAATCCGCAGTCAAAAAATTTTTATCCCAATTTTAACGTCAATTATAAATTTGTTAATCAATAACTTTTTCTGAATTGAAAGTTAATATCCCTATAATTATTAAACTGAAACCCTGGCATTTTTTTCCTTTGAAGTTATCCTTAATATTCAAGATTACCGTTGCCAAAATAAAAAAAAAAAATCATTTTCAATTTTTTATTAACAATTGAAAATTATAATTTCATAAAAAATACATTAAATATTTTTTTTAAGTTTTTATTTTTTTTTCAATGTCTCATGGCTAAAAAAACTAATTAATAACATATTTTTTAAATTTTTTACAGCTATTGTTAATGAATTTATTATAAACAAATACATTGTTTATAAGCAATTCAAAAATTTTTTTTTTTGCATCATGTTAATGGAGAAAAATCATGATTTTTAGAAAAAAAAATGGTTTCTCAAAAAAATTTCTTTGTTGCTAAAAAATGCGTTTGTTAATTAACAATCGTTTTTTGCAACTAAATATTAAAATTAAGGAACCGTTTTCTTTAATCACAAATTCTATTATTTTTTAAGGTTTTGAAAAAACCTTTTTTTTTTATTGTTCATTTTGTTCATTATGAATTTATTAGCAATTTAAGCCTTTTACTAAAGTTGTGAGCATCAAGGTATCACAATATTGAAAGTTTTATAAAAAATAGAATAAGTAAAAAATTGTTTCTAACAATTTTTTTAAATAAACAATTAAAGAATGGAAAATGAATTTTTTCAAAACCTTAAAGAACAATAGAATTTATGATTTAAAAAAATCGGTTCCTTAATTTTAATGTTTACTTACAAAAAACAAATGTTAATCAACAAACGCATTTTTTAGCAACAAAGACATTTTTTTAAGAAACCATTTTTTTTCTAAAAATCATGATTTTTTTCCATTAACATGATGAAAAAAAATTCGAATTGCTTATAAACAATCTATTTGTTTATAATAAAATTTATTAACAATAGCTGTAAAAAATAAAAAAAAATTATTAATTAGTTTTTAGCCATGAGACATTGAAACAATAAAAAATTAGAAAAAAAAACTTGTAATGTATTCTTTATAAAATTATAATTTTCAATTGTCAATGAAAAAATAGAAAATAACAATTTTTTATTTTGGCAACGGTAATCTATTTTTTTGCCTATTAAGGATAACTTCACTAAAGGAAAAAAATGCCAGGGTTTTAGTTTAATAATTATAGGGATTTTTATATTAACTTTCAATTCAGAAAAAGTTATTAATTAACAAACTTATAATTAACGTTAAAATTGGGATAAAAATTTTTTGACTGCGGATTATTGTTTATTGATGTATCCCAACATTACATAAATTTTTTCATTCCTTAATATTTACATTTAATATGTTTAAACAAAGACTACCCGCTTTTGGCTCTATTTTCAGGGCTCTGTAAAAATTATAAACAATCGAGATACAGTTTCGGGAGTCGGGACTTTTTTTACGCAAATTCATTGATCTTCTCAAATCTTTTTTCAAATTTCCAAAATTTTGAAATTTTTCCGAGATATTAAGAAAAAAACTAAAGCCCCATTTTATTTTCACTTAATTGTTTATAACTTTTGTAATTTTTATCGGCGCGTTTCGGACCTCTCCTTAAACTTTCTAGGCAAAAATACGAATCGAATGACACCTTGGTCGTAATTTTTGGACAGGGCTGAAAAATGTTACAAAAAAAAGTACATGTGAACTAGACTAAAAGTAGTTTTTCCTGTCTTTCAACAGTGGGGCGAAGAACTGTCGAACAACTTTTTGGCTTTACACACGAAGGAACTCGAGAGAAGGAAACAATTCGACATGGAGTTCAAAGGTCACTTTTTAAAAACTCTCTTTCCCGGCATGAACGACATCCCTCCAGAGTTCGCGACTCGCCCTCCTCCACCCTTTGACGAAGAAATGCCGGACATCACTGAAGAAGACATTATTTTTCTGAAGGGAGCTTTGCCCGATATGACAGAAAACATAAAAATTCCCGAGTCGTTCCGCCTAGTCGACTTGTTGGGGAGCAAAGGGGAAGAGTTGAGATTTGAACTAACAAGGGCCCCAGAAGAGAATCTGGAAGAGAGACTCGGTGCTACCGAATCAGATTGCGATAGCCTTGGCGACGAATCTAAGCCTCTAGAGGAGGAACCGAGAGATATTGTTCAGGAAGTTGAATCTGACAGCGATTCAGATGATATGATCTCTAAACTTGAGCCCATTTACAGGAAATTAGAAGAGATACAGGCGAAAATTTGCGAAGTTGACTTATCTGAACCTTTAGGAGTAGAGGTTGCTTTCCAGGAAGAAGAGGTAGGGGCAAGAGTTTGCGAAGAAGTTGAGTTGGTTGGCGCATCAAATCAAGTTGATGAACGGCAGTCATCCGATGAGGAATCTGATGATATCCCCGAACTCGAGTACATTCCTAAGAGATCAGAAGAGATAGTGGCAAGAGTTTGCAAAGTTGAATTTGTTGACTTATCAAATCAAGTTGATGAACAGCAGTCATCCGATGAGGAGTCTGATGATAGGATCCCTGAACTTGAGCCCTTTTGTAGGAAATCAAAAGATATGGTCCCTGAACTTGTTGATATTGGTGGTAAATCAGAAGAGGTGGCTCCGGAACTGGAGGACATCGATGTTGAATCAGAACAGATGGTCCCCAGAATTGAGGCAATTGCAAATTTTGCCAATTGGAAGCCTTGCTCGACCCAAGGAGGTGGTTTTGACAGGTAAGTCAGTAAATATTATTATTACTTTGTTTGAATTCCACTGGATGAAAAGATTATTAGATTATGGTTCTCATATTTGGAGGGTATTAAGCCTAGTCATTGGAAAACTGTTGGTAAAGTCACCATTGAAATTCACCAATATGACACAAGAGCAAATATAAACTTTCATGTGCCCACGACAAACTCAAGGTCAGAAATGACCTCACCTTACCGTGTTACCTAATCTTTTGAGATACAGTACAAGTATTAACAGGTTCAAGCAATCATTAAAACAGCACATTGAACGTATAAATTTCAGTAATTCGTTTTGCATATATTTATTTATATAAAATTCTGCAGAGGAGGCAAGGGAGGATTAGCTTCCCCACAAAATTTGAGGCTATTCATCGCGATAAATTAAAAGATATTGACAAATAATAATTATTTTTTTCTAAAAATGTTTGGGTATCATTACTTCACCATTAATTTTTAATTTAAATACATGATATGCCCGAAAACACACCTATCGCTCACTACGTAGTACGTACCACACTGTATCCTGCATCAACAAATCTCAAACACACCGCCCATGAACGAATAACGAATCAACCATCAACCCGAAATAATAAATTCCATACGTTGCAAGGGAGCCAAGCCTCCGACCGTTTTAAAAAACACAAGCTTCGCGAGACCGATCCAACCAGCGACATACGTTCCGATTTGTAATTTCAGTTGCAGAAATTATAGCGTCAGAGGAGGCTAGCCTCCAGTTGGTCTCCGTTAGTGTACGGCTGCGTTTGTTTTTTATTTAATTATTCGGACGGGGTGCCGTGACGGACCGGGACTGAAAAATATTTCGGTAAATCGTTTTAGTACTTCTTGATAATATTTGTTATTTGTGTATAAAACAGGCAGCATTGTATTACAGCAGTGCTTTTTGGTAATATTTTTAATGTGTTTTTAAAGTGTTTTCTTTCAATTTCTAGGTGTTTTCAGGTTTTCACCTTTCGGTAGGTTTTTTTTCATTTATTACGGATAAGTTGGACAAAATTAAAAAAATCTGACGATATAATCGATTGGTTGCTGACAAATAATTTTAAGTCTTTATCCTATGATAATGAATTTTACATTATTAAAACTCTGGGAAGGCCTCAACCAAATTTGATTTCAATTAAAGCGTCAGATAATCGACAAAATCGAGGATTTAATATTAGTTAGTACGATAAATGCGATTGGTTAACCGGCTCCATTAAACAAGAAAAACTTTTTTATTGGTCCCGTGTTTTATTTTTCGTACAAACCGAATACCAAACGTGGTCTAAAATAGGATACTCCGATTTAAAAAATTCACCTCGTTCTAAAGAACGACATTTGAAATCTAAGGAGCATATATTTACGTCTTGTAAATTAAAAATAAAATATAGCAAACAAAATATAGCAACAGCTTTAGATACAGCTCAAAAAGAGGCCATAATTTCTTTTAATACCTAACCAGGTTGGGGAAAATCGATTGAATTTAAAAATACTTAATTATCGATATTATGATTTATTTGGGTTCCCAAGAATTAGCTTTTCGCGGACACGATGAAACCAAGATTCGATTAATCGCGGCAATTATAAGGAACTTTTAATGTTATGGGGCAAATATGATTCACAATTTGGCACTTTTTTAAACGGTAGCGTTTTTTTGGGCACATCAAAAACTATTCAAAATGAGCTTATAGACAGTGTGGCTTATATTAAGGAAAATATAAGCAAGGAGATTGAAAGTGTTTCTTTTTTTGCATGGGAAATTGATGAAATTACCGATATTATCTGTACATCACCACTTTCAATTCAATTGAAAATTTAAAAAAACTCCCGAAAAACTCTGCGGTACATAGGGAGACATGAAAGTTGCTATTATGTTTTTATTCAACTCAGTCAACAAATTTACAGGGTCGTAATTCAAAAAGGAATAATTCACACAATTATAATCGGATATTACCGAAAAATCCAGAAATATAAAATTGAATTTAATTTCTCAGTATATAATTTCTCAAAAACTACAACAAAAATACAGGTCCGTATTTAAAAATCAAAGATCGGGGTGGCCCAAGTCAGATGACACCCTGTATAAAAGATTCATGTATATACTCTGAGAGCCCACATCAAGTGCCAGTAGCAAAATGTGGACAGATTTTCAATATGTCTACGAACAAAGAAGATATAGTAAAAAAAATAATTTGGGATTTTTTTGTTTTTCCTGTATATCTCCAGAACCAAAACAGCTATAGTCGATGTCTGTACATCATTGAATAGGTCTTCAAAATACACAACTTTGCCACAATTTAACCGACACTCTATCTCTTATGGTGTACGAGATCCCATGTACAGAAACGAATTTGAATAGCCTTGTATATAAATTATTTCTGTGATCATCTCGTCACAAACGTACTACATGGGCTGTAAAGCCTCGGGTCTAACATATAGATGGTGCTAGTATAGTTGCGTTCACAGCTTTTTCAGTTAGTAGTAACCTTAGATTACTGAGGAGAGTGGTGTGATGACCGGCACCTAGGACCTTTCGAATTGTTTATTGCTTAGGCCAATAGTCCAAACGCTTCCTTTTGCTGACAAAAAATGGTAACTGAGTGAGGAGAATTTCCCCATAGAATAGCTCCATAGTTTAATTTTGAACGAAAGAGTTTTTGGGGTTGAAATATCAATAGCATTTCTAAGCTGCCTGAGAAGGAAAATAGTACCGGCCAGTTTGTTTTTTTCTCTCCCACAGTTTTGTGTAATAAAGTTAACAATGATTATTTTACAGGGAATGCGATTCAGACTCTGGTTCAGAAGGTTTTGAGAGAATCGGCAACTTGAGCCCCGATTTAGAAACGCGCCAAGAAGAACCCACCATAGCAACGTCTGAGGTTGGTGAGAGAAGCCCTGTTCCTCCTCAAAAGCCCCCTCGCACGTTCCAAAACTCCCGGAAACACACTCCCAACGCACCTTTTCTAAAAACCTTGAGCGTCACTAGCACCACCCCTGCTCACACTGAAACCTCCCTTCACTTGAAAAATTCCTCCTGCTTAGCTTCCGTCCTCCCTGACAGTTATTTCAACTCGCATCACCAACAAATGCAGAACCACCCAATCAATCCGATGCCCAAATCCATTACGCCCCAGAGTCCCAAAGATATCCAAGTGAAAAGTCCCAACTCGCCTTTTTTGGGTCACCAACCCGCCAACGAGTTTGTTAGCGATGAGTTTTATATCGACGAAAGTCTGCCTTCCAGTCTTAGTATCGAGACGGGACAGAGTCAGGGCGAGTTCTTTAATCAGCTCGATACTGCCAATAACGTTGTCGCTCTGTTGCAGGTACTTGATAGATTGATACGCTCTTTTGTATATGCACTTTTTGTTTTATTTTCCACGTGGGTATCTGTTGCGTCGATTTTTTTTTTCATTTTCTGTTTGGCTTTTTCTTTTTTTTTTTTTTGGTAACTTTTCGTTTTCTGCAGCACACATGTATACACACACTTTCCTGTGGATATCCTTCCTTTCTTTTTGGTTCTGTAGAAGATTTTTGCGATATTTCTGTTCCACTTTCTGTGAATGTTGGGGAAGTTTATGTTTTTCAGAAAAATTTAATTAAGTTTACTAAGGAATCGGCTAAAACGCCTCGATCTGGCCGCCTGGACAGAGTTTTCAACTCACGGCTGGACGGAGAGCAGCCGATTCCGGATTGGTTTGTCGAGGGGCGGGCCGTTCTTATCCCCAAAAGCGGAGATTTGTCGATTCCTAAGAATTACAGACCGATAACATGCTTGAATTCGTGTTATAAGTTGTTTACAAGCATCTTATACACACGAATACTCACCGCAGTTGACCGAGTGTTCGAACGGATATATGAGCAGAGAGGGGCGAAGAGAGGAGTCGCTGAATGTAAATAGAACCTGCTCATCGATAGATGTATAACGCAGGACTCGATACAATATAAGCGTAACCTCTCCTGGATCGATTACCGTAAAGTATTTGATACAATTTCGCATGAGCTCATCTTACATTTGCTCAGATGCCTTGCGGTACCCGACAAAATAGTGACATGCATTGAACAACTGATACCACTTTGGCGAACTCGCTTCACCATAACATCTGGTCAAGCAAGAGTCCAAACAGGGTGGCTCACTTTCAGAAGGGGTGTATTTCAGGGTGATTCCCTCAGTCCCCTTCTATTCTGCATCTCACTATTGCCATTATCCGTTGCGCTCAGAAATACTCGAGGGTATAACTGTGGCACCCGGAAACCGGAGGCACAAGGTCACCCATCTGTTTTATATGGATGATCTTAAACTTTATGCCTCTGGAGAGAAGGATCTTCATCAGTCCTTGAGGGTGGTGGAAGAGTACACGCATGCTATCGGTATGAAATTCGGGATAGACAAATGTGCAATGGTTCATCTCAAAAGAGGACGATGCGGGGACTACGGAGAAGATGTGCAGCTCGGAGATGGAAGCATCCTACACCATCTGGATGCCGGAGAGACGTATACTCACCTCTGGGTGGAACAACGCCACTCACAAGAGGTAACAGCAGTGAAAAACTCTCTCCGCGGCAAGTATCAGCACAAACTTCGACAGATCCGGTCATCGGAACTGTCGGGGAAGAACAAAGTTGCTGCAACAAATATGCTTGCCGTTCCAATCTAACAATCTTGGTGTAGTGAAGTGGACTCGGGAGGAGCTGTATCAACTCGACGTAAAGACCCGAAAAATGATGCATCTCTCTAGGAGTTTACATCCGAAATCGTCCGTTCCACGGTTGTACTTCCCCCGACAACAGGGAGGCCGTGGACTTTTGAATTTGGAGTGTCAACGTGACAGAATGGTACTGGATACAGCCTGTAAAGTCGTCAGGAGTTCGGATCCCCTTCTCTGCATGGTCCGTGACCATGAGAGAGCAGGAATTGGAGCATTTCTCCTTAGGGCAGCAGCCCGAGCAGCTGATGAACTCGGTATAGTTTTCGACTCTGAACGAGGTGACCACAACTCTGTCACCGAGTCGGAACCCGTTCAGCAAAAAGCTCAGATAAAAGCCGCAGAGATCACCTTACTTCTGCGGAGACACAAGGATAAGCCAATGCATGGGGTCTTCTTCAATAACATTGGAGACCTTGGCTTATCAAAGCGCCTGACGTTCGCTTTTCTCAGGTCGAGTAGGCTGAAGCCGGAAACTGAGGGGTTCATCATGGTTTGCCAGGATAGTGTTTTCAACACCTTAGTCTACCGCAGTCGCGTGATGGGTATAGAGGTTCCTGACACAAGGTGCAGGGCCTGAGACCCTAATGCACTTGCTATCAACATATCCAGCATATGCGGTCTCGGCCTATATCCATCGACATAACGCGGCCCTTAGAGTGCCATCTATGACTCTCTTACGGTATTGACGAGACACCGGTGTTGCCCTACGCTCCGGCGGATACTGAATCCGTTGTGGGGAACGAAAAGTGCCGAATTTATTTGAACTATTCGTTCCCCACCCTCAGGCTCATACAAGCTAATAAGCCTGATGTAGTCCTTCTCGACCACCAGACCTAAACGATATTTGTCATGGAGTTTTAAGCTCCCGGCGAGACGAATATCGTCAAAAAAGAGGAGGAAAGACGGATAAAATATCGAGATTTTCTCTTCGAAATCCGCAGACTATCCAGATCACTCTGTCAAGATGGTTGTTCTGATTATTGGAGTCCTTGGTGGAATGGTGTCCTCTCTGCTCTCGAATCTCAAAATCATACCGGCTTGCCGCACTAAGGCAGAAATCTTAGCCGCACAGAAGGCTGTCATTCTTGGCTCACTGCGCTTGCTCAGGGCACATGATTCTCGGACCTTATGGTCACTTACCCCACGGTGTGGGGAGTGGTCATTGGTTGATAATGCTGGCGCGCCCTCCCGAATGTATCGGGGCTTCGGGGGATAGGGCCTGACCAGCGCACACTATTTAATCTATTGTTGACAAATTAATTTGCAGGTAATGGTTCCACTAGTTAATTACCGAAAAATCAATTAGGATAGTCGTCATTTAACAAACAAAGTCCACATCGGACCAAAAAACTTCAGGTATATAAACAGCTAACCCTTGTTCTTAGATTCAGTATCAATTTGCTTCTCCTGAAGACGGTAACATTGTTAGTGAAACGCGCGTCGAGTACAAACATATCAGTTTGGTGTTAGGGTAATTGATCTCTAGAAAAAGTTTTCAAAAATCGGTTTGCAAAACCACTCACTACCTCACCTAACCCCACGAACACACGGCACTGTTCAAGAAATATTGTGAAACGGCCAAATAATTAGTATTCAGCCAGTCCAGCTAGCCGAGCCTTTATTCCTCAACTATATTTGATAGCACGTTTAGGAACTATCTGGGCGATTAGGGGCGACAGGCCAGAGATGTTTATGGCTGTACCAGGGACGCTGTGAACTTAAGAGCAGTGGTAGTATATACATTTCCCATTTGCCGGGCAGTGATTATGAACACCCCTCGTAGCGCTCTTATTTTTATTGCCGTTCCAATTGGGATTGGATTAACTATACCAGAGTATAGGACGTTATGAGGATAAGGTGGAAATTAAGTGCGAAAATAATTTGGGAGGTTTGAAATTAGTTTTTTCTTGAATGATGGATATTTAAAATTATTATTATTTCTCTTCCGCTTCAGTTTTTTTTGTACTTAAGTTACCGTACTTGTTGGTGACCCAAAAATTATCCCTGTACATTCTAGTCGATTATTGCATGAACCCAACAACACCACAAAAAACACACACAATGCTCATGCTGAACCAAACCACCTTATCCACAAAACGATTCGTTTTCAGGAGAACATCGAGGTGTACAAAATTGAAATCGTTAAGTTGAAATCGCATTTGATGAAACTATACAAGCTGGCACAAGAACAAACCTCTCAACTCAAAAATGAGGTAAGCGAGCTCAGGTCCACCGTTCTCTTGAGCAAAGAAGTCATAAGTCAACAGTGCAAAGGTATGGACAGCTCATGGGTAAACGTCATCGTGGAAAAGGATATTAAAGATAAAGAAATTCTGGAAATGACGCAGAAAATCGCGGAGGACGCCACGTGCAACTTGAGGCTTCACGAAGAGGAGAAAAAAAAGGAAATTAAAGAGCTGGTACAGAAAAAAAAACTCCTGGAGAAGGAGTGCTGGTTCTTGAAGAAGGATTTGAAAGATATGCAAAAATCCAACAGAATATTGTGCGACCAGAATGAAGAGACCATCGAACGTCTCAGACAAAACATAGAGCAGATGGAGCTGGATAATGAAAAGGAAATTAAAGAGCTTACGGAGAAGCTGAACAGGGACCACAAAGCGGAAATCGAAGCTATCAAGCAGCGTTTGAAGTTGTTGACTATGGAGCGAAGCAGGTCGGATAATTCTCTGGAGAAGTCCGGAGATTGCGCCTCACTACCTAATCATCTGCTCCTACAAATAACGGAAAACTTCGAATTAGACAAGGAGAAGTCCGTTAACGAGGCTTTGAAGACGGAACGCGAGAAGTGGGAGAAGTTGTTGGAGAAGCGTGTGCACGAAATGGAAGTCAAGTTCGAAGAGGAGAAGCAGGCATTGTTGGACAAGATGTCCGAAGAGCGCGAAAAATTACCGGTCGCGGTTGAGAATAACGAGAGGGAGCTGAAAGAGGAAATCGATGCTCTACAGGAGGAGAGAGATATATTGATGACACAATTAAAGAGTTACGAGGAGTATGTCAATGTAGTTGACAATGAAGGGCGGGAGAGTAGACAAGGTGAGTTGAATAGTATTCAGCTTGTGATGTTAGGTTTATATTTACTATTAGTGGCATATACTTTATCGTCATATTTCATGTGAATATGAGGCTGTGGGTTTTTTGGAACCATGACAATTACGTCCCATGACAGGCACTTCTGAATAATTTCATCAGATTTCCGCAAATTATACAGGTCCATCAATTTAAACTGCCTTCTGTGAAGGTAATGCAAGACTGTTTATTATAGTAGATGGTTTCCTAACGGTGCTAATGCTAAAAATTGAAAATTTGAGTTGATACTGTTCAAATAATATGTCACACTTTCAGAATCTATTGGTCAACACTGTAAAAATGTACGGGGACTTCAAATTCTTGCTTTCCTTGAGTTTCATAGTGACAATAGCGCCACCTCGTGGCAATAGATGTTTGGTAAGTCATTATTTAACCAGCTACCTGGTTTTCGGAGGTTCTTGATGGTTTATAATAATATAAAGCTGTTTAATGAACAGTATCAAAACAGTGGTCCCCAAATATTGCACAAAATGATCTTGTGTATTGAGAAAGGTAAATTAACAGATTTGAAAGTCATTTGACTCACTTGAAATACGTTGAAGGTGTTGACAGATTTGAAGTGTCAGTTGTCAACTTCACTTTGAAATTTTTAGTTGATATCTTGACCTGTAGTTATGTCGTGGAAATTGTCTGTCATGAGGTGTAGAATAATTTGTTTAATCACTGTGTATTATGTATATTTGTAGCAGGTCACTCTGAATATTAAGTGTGACGGTTTTGAAGCATGCTATAGTCTCTAATTGGAGACAGTAACTAAGCAATGGTTTCGAAATTTCGAAGGAAACCTTCGTAGTTGTAAGATTTTCGTGGCGACGGTCTACTAATCTGCTAAGCACTAGCAGTATTCATTATTTACATAACAAAATAATAAGATTTGGCTCATTATTGATGAAATCCTTTTACCTTGCATTTATTATTTGTTTCCAGCATTGATTCTGCAAATTTGAATTGAACCTATTAGAAGTATGTTTGTGTTCTTTTATTCTTTTGGAAGTGTGTTTTTTCTGTTGGTCTAATATAAGACAATAGAAATTCGACTACAAATCAATTTTAAATCTCACATCATCCCTCTTTGCATATAATTTTTGACAGAACTTTATTCAGATTTGTATTTGTTTCTAAGATAGAATACATTCATTCACCAATATCAAAATGTATACATGGCAAATCAAACAATGTAAAATGTAGACGTAAAATAAATCTACATCAACTATATATAAATGAAACTTTTAAAACATCTGTCATTTTTTTTCCTAAAAAAGGAGCATTGAAAGCATTGTTTGAAACTTTTTAGGTAATAAAACTCCAAAGTATAAAAGTTATAATTTCTCAACTTGATATATGAACCTGGAATAATTACTGTTTCTCTGGATAAAATTCAGGAAGCTCATCAAACAGGGCAGTTGAATTTCAGTAAGGGTATTTTTTGTATGTTGATGGTAAACCATTTGACTGAGATCTAAAAG
Organism: Leptinotarsa decemlineata; assembly: GCF_025532065.1. Taxonomy (NCBI): domain Eukaryota; kingdom Metazoa; phylum Arthropoda; class Insecta; order Coleoptera; family Chrysomelidae; genus Leptinotarsa; species Leptinotarsa decemlineata. The sequence continues at coordinate 764,278 of NW_027412556.1, read as the reverse complement.
ATTTCATTACTAGTTACACAATAAATTAAACTTAATTGCACGCACCAAATAATCGATCCTTATTATTTTGTTATTGTATAGATATTCAATAAGTAATCAGTAGTTGGAATTGAAAGGGGTATATTTTTAGGGGAAATCAATGGTTTTGGCTTTCTATTTCCTTTCTTTGGAAGATCCCCACATTTTTTTCTATCAAGCTTGAGAAGTAGAAAGCCAAAACTTTTCTCTGCCAATAATTGGTAGTATTATGATTTTAATTTTTGATATATTCAAGAACAATGCCAGCTTAGGAAACTGCTTTCTCTGGTATTTTTTTATCTTAATTTATAACTAGTTCTTTAGGCAAATGGAAGAGGTGGGTAAAGAGTATTGTTTTTTTTTGAATGATGCAACTAATTTTCCTTTATTTTCGATATTTCAATATTAAATTTTACAAAAAGGATTCGAATCTTTATATCTTCTATTAATTATCTGCGAGCGCTTTCGACAGTTGGTAGTACTGTCATTTTCTACGCACTTCTCGAACTAGCCACTAGGAGTGCTTAGAAGATGACAGTACTACCAACTGTCGAAAGCGCTCGCAAATAATTAATAGAAGATATAAAGCTTTAAATCCTTTTTGTAAAATACAATATTGAAATGTTATTATTTATATATGACTAGTACTATGTTGCTGTATCGCTGCTGTTCTAATGTTTTGACAGAATCAACGAATCAGCGTTACAGAACAGTGCTTTCAAAAAAATTTTTCTACAGCGCCATCTAGTGGCGAGTGACATTACATAAAAATTGATAGCCTAAAAACCTTAATATTACTTATACATGTCAAGTTTCATCACAATCGGTTGAGCGATGTAGAAGTTAATCACTTACCAACCAACCATCCAACAAACATCCATTTTTATATAGTAGATTCCATCATATAAATATGTAACCTGTGATATTGGAAGTAAACATATGTATTATGAATACTCTAACTCGTTGCTTGATAGAGGTTTCACAATAAATGTTATTTAAAAACGTTTCGTTACAAGGTAGCTTCATCGGTTACAGGTACATCAAAATTTTCTACAATATCTTTTATATAACACTAGGTAATAACAAAAATCATCAGATAAATTAGCAAATTTGTTAAAATAGGTAGATTTTGAATAAATTAGCAGGTACAATACATCATTACTTCTAAGTTACAGATACAATATTGGCATTTTATGTCAAAACCTAATTAATGATTAATTCTGTCAAAAAAGGTAGATTATTTAGAAAGCACAAATCAATACAATATTTTATAATGTTACGTTTTGCCCCGTTTGTTGACCAATAATTAACTCCACTGAAAAATAATCAAACTTAACTTTATTTCACTTCAAATACAACAAACACTTCAACTATGTCTATCGCCCCACTAGATCGCTCCGCGTACCGCACTGTAACTTCCTCGACTGCCTCGATGGGCGAGTGGATGACGCGTATATTCGGCAATTGAAGGCGCCGGAAAATTTCCCGGAATTTCGGCGCCTTCTTTAGCGCCAGAACCGGTCAGCATTATTCTCGGAGCAAAGCCACGTCTGGATCGACAGCGAACATCGTACGTTCGCGCGCTCTTAGCTACGTCACAATTGGTTCATGGCTACCAGTGGCGGCCGGCGTTATTTTCTTTAGGACATGATTTACAACAATGTGAAAACAGGTAATGTGTAAATATGGTAATTAATGACAGTTTATGAGAACAAATTCAATAACGATGAATGCATAACTTCCTGCAGGTTGTTTAAAAGAAAAATTTGAATATTTGCGTTTATTGACTTCCAGAAATTTTAGCGTCGTAGCCCATGTCGGAACCCACCTGTTAGTTTGTATCAGGCCCGAAAGTTTTTATAGGAAGGGCTTTAAAAATTTAAAAAAGAGAATCGCCGAACATAAAATAAGTTTTGAGCCGAAGAAAACTAATTCCACCTTTTAAGAATAACCACGAGTTCAACATGGACTACGATATATTACATACAGAAAATAAATGACAAAAAATAATATTGTATTGAATTGTGCTTTTTGAATCCACTTTTTTTTCCAGAATCATTTATCTTAGTAAGTTTTGACATAAAACGCCAATATTGTTTATTCAAAATCTTCCTGTTTTACCAGATATAATCATTTATCTAATACGCTTTGTAATTACCTACTAGGTATTATATAAAAGATATTTTGAATAAAAAGGGCCATATTTTCAGTAGAGATTAATTTTTTGGCAAAGAAAGGCTTTCTACTTCTTTATCTTGATATAAAAAATTATGTGAATCTTCCAAAGAAAGGAAGTTAGCAATCAATACAAACAATAGAAAAAAGCATTCATATAAAAGTATTTTTTTCTAAAATATTTTTCTTTCTTTTATTTAGTTTCGAGCCGCAAGGCCGGACGATCGATTTTCACTTCCCGTGTTAGGAATCACACGATAAAAGCTGAGACCTCGTTAGTCCTTGGCTCGCATATGTTCCGACTCCTGAGGGTTGTCGTTCTTAGGGGTGCGTAGGACTAATGAGGTCTAACATTTTAACGTGTGATTCCTAGCACGAATTGGTCGATAGGAAGTGAAAATCGATCGTCCGGCCTTGTGGTTCGAACCACCGGTTCACACAGCGGTCGACTTACTCCACCCGACCGGCTAACGTTTAGAGTGAATTTTTTGAAATTGATTGATTCCTTTCTTTATTTGGAAGATTCCCCCTTTTTTTTATATGAAAATTGAGTCGTAGAAAGCCAAAGTTCCCAAAAAGTGATTGGTTTGATGTAGCAGTAACTGATGAAGCTGTAGTGTAGCAAAACGTTAACTATTTTTATGGATGGTAAACATTGTATGACAAAGACTGAAAACTGACAGAATCATATATGTTCTCGGCCCTTTTACATTCCACTTTTGTACAGTGTACAAATAAAATGCTGAGGACCACTGTAATAACAAACGAAGAGGATCTATTTTTGAGTAAATTCTTGAAAATGTACGTTTGTATAAACTTCTACATATTCCAAGCATGAACTGAAGAAACTTGAAGATCATCTTTGAAAATCAACGATTATACAAAAGCCTGCCCCAGCAGGTTCTGCTTTTTGTCGTATTATCAATGTGAAATGTTGTTGTCCAAGATGTAGATATTATCATCATAGTAATTAGTGTCAGAAATAAATTGAGTAAAGTGTAAGTTTTTTTGGGGTATTGTAGGGATACGACGAGATAAATATCACATCAGCGACACTTCAAATGAAACTTAGCTGGTAATTCAAAAACTGGCTTTCAGTTTCGAAGTAATCTATTTTGAAAATTGTGAAAAATTTATGTTTTTTTTTTTTATTTTGCATTAAAGTTTGTGTACTCTTCTGACCATTTTGTTTTTTACTTTTAATTTTGATTTTATTTTTCATGTTTTGGACGCTTTTTATGTGCATAAGTAAAGTAAAAGAGCGTGATCTGCTTCAGGTAAAGAGCTGATCTTTATGTTTTCTTCTTCCTCCTTTGTTCAAGGGTAGGGAATTGGAATATAGTATGTAAATTCTTACCTGCTACAAATATACTTACTACATGTATAGTGTTTAAATAAACTATCTACTTATGTATATAAGCTATGTTTAATATACTGTAAACATATCGAGTTCATTGGTTTTATGATTTCCCATTCCTATAGAATTAAGTTTTTGAGCAATGAACATTTGAACGCATACCATGAGATGAATTTAGAGAAAAGAGAGTTTCTTTTCCGTGATCCTGTACAAAACGAGTATTTTAAAAAATACTCTGCGCAGGATTGTTTTTAAAATTCTACAGAGGATTGTTTTGGGACTCTCAAATAGTTATTTGAAGAATATACTCAAATTCAGAATAGGAAAGATTTTTTACAACACCCTGTGTAGCAAATTGAATAAAAGTTAATACTAGCGTTTATAATTATTCCATCCTCAATGAAAAGTTAAACTGGAACATCTGGCGAAGAAAAAATTCAAAACGAGCATAAGCAAATACAAGAACTGCGATATACTATTCTCGAGGCGCGTTTCACCAACCAAGTAGGCGTCTTCAGTAGTTTTGTTCATCTAAAGTATATTGCAATTCTGATGTTTGGCAAAAATGTTTGATTTGGATTTATAAATACAACATACTTGACCTTTCTTGTTAGCAGTTTGGTATCACTTCGATTTGGTTGCCTCTTTCTTATTTATTGAAAGGTAATAAGTCAGATTAGTGTGCTCTAAACTTTCAAAATTCAAGTTTGGTTTCTCTGTGAAAAATTATGAATAATTTTTCATTAGTATATTCAAAAAGTCGATATCTTACATCAGTATGGGGAATGGCAACAAATTCCTTATCGAAACCAATTTTAAAAACTTCATAACAAAATTATACATCTATATTGATCTACAAGGAGCCGACAGTCAACTTGTATAAACCAAAAAACTATTATATTTGTCTTCCTTACACAAATTCAAATTATGTACCTTCATTCAAATTTAATAAACAAATTTCAAAAATTTGAAAAGATATTTATTTTGTATTATCTGATGAGTACATTTATGTTCATGTTGATAATAATGTTCAAACATATATATGTGTGTGTATATGTATGTATATTTATATTTTTTTTTCAAATGTCAGTTCTGATTTATCTTTTTTTTTGTGTGCTCTGTTCGTACTTGGTTATGTTACAGTTATTTTTCCCTGCTATAAACGTTGTATGTTTCTTGGGAAAATAAATTATTATTATTATTATTAAGAAATATCCGTGATTATCAAATATATTGTTAACTCGGATATTTCTTTTGATGAAACCCAACAAGAAGAAAAATTATTTTTTAATTGATAAATTGTGTGGTATTGAGAACATTCTACAGCAATAATATTATAATAGTAATTCTTTGCGTACCCAAGTTTTGCTTATTTGAATAATAAGGATAAATAGTCGAAAAAGGAAATGAGGAACGTTCCTCCTGACGAAAATCAAGTAGTTTTCATAAAAGAGCTCTAAAACAACGCATTTTAAACTTATAATTTCAACCTTTTTCTTTAAAAAAAAATGTTCAAATACTTAAAAAAGACGAATGAAATAATGCGTTAAACATTTAAAGGGATTCGTTTCTATTTCATCATTTGGCAACATCGGTTATAGCTAATAAAGGACAGTGAATCTGTTACCTGTAGGAGACAAACAAAGATGACATATTTCAGAGGCGTGCTGTTCTGCTTACTTATGTTCAGAGTTCCGAGACATTCTGTAACATATGACATTTTGTGCACCTAATCTATCTTCCTCTATATAAATAAATACAAAACAACTGTTGTTTATATGGCTTGTGGAGGTGGTACCCAACTATAAATTATATTTTGCCTTAATTTTAAAGTATACTTTCTAGATAAGCATAAGCTGTTGCCAATATATGAATTCAGAAATAAATCCCTTTAAAAATTAAAACCAAAATCAAAATCAAAATAAACCCAACATTCAAAATATCAATTTGAATACTTTTCGAAGTGAGTTTGAAAAACTCATGAATTAAACTCAACTTTATTTTGTTCAAACTTGCATTTACTGTAATAACCCAAATTGAGGAACATTCCCCATTGTGGGATGAGTCTAAAAACATTTTTGTAATTCCTTGTTCAAAACGATACGGGTATGTTTTAAACAGTAAATTGAAACTTCAACAACACTAGATCGATCCTCAATTTTAATACACCAGTGTATTTGGGATTGAATTGCCTTCAAAGTGATGCATCACAAGTATAGTATATAAGTATAGTAGTCCCATTGAAAATTCTGAAGTTAGGAGGGGGCTGGGGATGAAATAAAAATCGACAGGTCTGAGCAATTTTCAATTTTTTTCACGAATTCGCAGATTAGGGGGGGTGACAGGTTTTAGCTGAGACACACTGTATATAATCAGTATTTGTGAAGGTTGAATTTTGCCAAAATGGCCTTTAATAACAAAGATATTAGTGTTTTTACTGACTCTATTCAGCTTTTGATTGTGATCAACTTATATAAAATAATATTTGGCATCATATTTGGAAGCAGGAGTCCAAGTGGTAGATGTGCAGATTTTTGTTGTGAAAGAATGAAGGATATCAGAGGGATGAATCACATGTTCCCCTACTGTTTCTAATATATAGTGCATTTCTTTAATATCCCCCACCCCGTTTTATATTTTGAACGTCTTCTAGGAAAAAAATTAAATAGAAAGGGGGTCTTTTGACACATTTTTTTGAAGTTCCTGAAAAATGCTTCACAACCCTAGAACATAATGTCAATACTAATGCAAAATGGCGGAACTTTTAATATGAGATAATAAGCTTGAGGTCAGTTCAAAAGGGTGCTCGAAATGGTTGCCTTGAACTTCTTCACATATGAACAGCCTATACGATATTTCACGTCGCCCATTTTCGATCACAGTATCGTCAATATCTCTACAAATATTTATTATTCTCTGTCGTATATCCAATATTGAAGCAGGTTCAGTTTCGTACACCTTTTGCTTCAAATAGCCACATAAAAAAAGTCCAAAGGTGTCAAATCTGGCGAGCGGGCTGGCCCACTCATCCATATCGAATCCTTTAGGATTCGCCTCGACAATTTCAGTGATGAGAGGGTCAACAGTAGTTTCCAGCATATTCAAATACAGTTCCCCTGTTGAATTTTGATCAATAAATAGAGGCCCTACAATATGGTTTCCAATGCTCCTGTAAAACAGAAAACTAAATGTGAATATTATAACTGAATAGTGATGTTAATTGTCGTACTGACATTTTTTGTCGTTTTTATAAACGAAAAATAACTTAAAAAACCCTATCGATATCGATGTTGATGTGTTTTTCTTCAGGAAAGTGAAAGTTTCACTTCAAAATATAGTATTCATGCATTCATTTCATTATCCCAAATTTCAAAAATAATAAAAGGGGAGGGGACATTAAAGAAATGCACTGTATTAAGATTTAACATATGCCATGACTCCATTGAATTCAAAAACAATAGTGTATGTAGATGATAAAACTTCTGGCATTAGGCGAATTTGATTGCCCTATGCAAAACTTGAATATAGTTATAGGAAAAGCAAAATCTTGTTTGATACCAAACGAGTTGATATTAATCTATGAGATCATGAAGTGGAGTCATATTGAACAAACCAGTCAGGTTGTTAAGTGTTGATAATGGATTTAATTTAAGGTGGATGGATCATATAAATAACATGTGCAATAGACTGAGTAAAACAGCTTATGCAATAAGAATGCTAGCATGAAAACAATGAATGAAAATGCAGCGCTATCAACTCTTTTCAATTCAACTCCTAAATACGAGATTCTAAGTTGGATTACGGCATCAAAAACTCATCTAGACAAAGTGTTCACTATTCAAAAAACTTGTCGGCTAAATATATCATTGAAAATTCAAATAAACATGTTACTTAGACAGACATACATCAAAACAATACAAGAAATGGGAGACTACAAGAAATAAATCCAAAAACAGGCGCCTTCAGGAATTGAAGAAAACTATTCTATTTTCGGATCTTATCTTCTGAAACAGTGATTTTCAATTTTGATTCGTTGCAGATATTCCCTGGTGACCATCTATGAACTATGTATTTCCTGAAATCATAAATTATTATCACCCATTTTTTTATTTTTATGGAATTGATGGAAGTTCCATGCAAACTTTCTCTTTCAAGAAATGGGAGAAGAAAGTATAGATTTCTTGTTTTTTTTGTTAATTGTGTGCTAATCCTGGCTTATATAAAAAATTCAGCGTTCTATGACTCCAGTTAGTGTTCTAAGTATTATAATGATCATAAGTGAGTGAACGAAAGCAAAAAAATTCGGTGTTTTAGTATTGCGTTGCGTTGTTTTTATGACAATACCATTTCAAATGAGGAACCAATGTTGTGGCTCATTTTTTATCGAACAAGCAGCTAACCTGTGAAAAGAAACAAAGGTTAAATGTGGATACTCCAAAATATAAAATATGAGTAACTGCTTGAAAATAGTAATAATAACTAGCTTAGCTTAGATTCAATAATCTATGACAATTCTTAGCTGGTGAAGTGAATGATTTTAAACAACAAAAAATAGATGAATTATATACCATTTTGATTAAATTGAAACTATCATGTGAAATGTTTTCTGTTGATTGATACGGATAAAACATTTGACACTGATAAGCTGATAAAATGGGAGTTGCCATATTCACATGAGAGAATTAAAAATGAAAGCAAAAAGCATAAAACATTTGAAGATGAATTTCATTAGTGCGGACTTCCATTGTCTAATATAATATAAATTGATTTGAAATCCCTGAAAAAAGAATCCCTGAAGAACATTAACAACGTAAGTCCTTCTATCACTTTCCCAATGGAGAAGGAAGTCCACAACGAATTGTATTTCTTTGACGTATTGGTGAAGAGGACAGACACTAAATGGGAAACATCTGTATATCGAAAACCCACTCACACAGGACAATATCTGAACCAGAAATCCAACCACCATCAGTCTACTAGGAGAGGAATCATCAAGGCTCTACTAGACCGTGCCTTCGGGCTCTGTAATACAAAGGAAGGTCTCCAAAGGGAACTAGGCATCATCAAAAACGACCTTCAACGAAATGGTTACTCCAGAGTGATGGAAGAACAGGTTTTAGCTAGAAGACAGCAAGAGCTCCACAAGGAAGAGAAGCCTCCACAACCAGTATTTGTACTTCCCTACATCAGAGGATTATCGGAAAGGATACGAAGGATTGGGTCCAAGTATAACATCAGGACCTGCTTCAGATCCGGTAACACTATCCGTAGCAGCCTCTCGGAAACCAGGCCACCAAACGCGCACTGCGATTCCAAGAATTGCATTTATCGGATACCCTGCGAGTGCGGAGAATCATACATCGGTGAAACTAAGAGGCCATTGAAAGTTCGCATTGGTGAACACAAGAAACACACACAGCGAGGAGAGAAAGCAGCAAATCCGGAATAGCAGAGCACATTTGGACTCATCAACATAACATCAAGTGGGCTCAAGCTGAAATCATCCACAAAGAGGAAGCCGCGTATATGTTGTCCAACAACGCATTTAGTCAAGCTAGCGTAGAGATACGTAACATATGGAAACCTCTAATCAAGCGAAAAACGACCAACTCTCGCCAAACGGTCAGCTCCCGCTAAAACCAATGAATCGGAGAGAGGAAAGAGGGGACAAGTGAAAGCACTCGAATGACCTATAAATAGTCAGCTTTTATTAATATTTCAATTTTTTATTATTTCTTTGGTTGTTGCTTGTATGTTATTTGTTTGTAATTTCATTTTTTGTTTAATAAAATTGTTATTTTCGGTTAATCTTTTCAATTTTTTTCAGGGATTTCAAATCAATTTATATTATATTAGACAATGGAAGTCCGAACTGATGAAATACACCACAAAACATTGTCAACCACCTTCAAACAAATTTGAAGATGAAATTTAAAAATGTAGCCATCTCGAAACATAATTGAAAATGACTAACAAATTTTCATATTCAGTTCAGTTAAAAAAGAAATAAGTTTTATTACATATAAAATTAAGACTTTGTTGTCTTTAATAAAGGATATAACTTACTTTACATAATTGCTTCTTTTAACGAATTATGTAAGAAAATAAATCGTTGAATTGAATTTTTCTTACAATGGGATTTTTTCTCAAATTTGGATTAAAAAGTTTGAGATAACTTATAAGCGAATGAATTTTAATTATACCATATTATCTGAGTAACTTGAAGAGTGGGGTGATCACAGGGCCATTGATTCTCCAACCCAAAGATCACTTACCTGAGGGCTTGATAAGTGGTCAAGTGTGGACTCTGTAGAATCTAAGCTCAAGGTAAATGACCCGATCGGGTACAAATAATGATATTACATTTTTTTAAACTTATTGACCACCAAAGAAATCAGAAAAATATACAGTTGCAGCTGTACTTTTGAGTAAATATACTCATATAAAATAATGGTTGTGCCTTTTGAATAAACAGATACTGATTGAAAATTTGAATATTCAAATTACAGAGCGATGGAAACAAAAATTACCTTGATATAATTTTCTGCACAACCATATAAAACAGCTCTTAAGAATTCAGTGTTTTTTCTCTTAGAAACAACTTCCTCTATGAAGTAATTAATAAAATACGGGGTGTCAGTTGGAAAACTCACCAGTCTGTGAATTTCAATGTATCAAACCTCTATCTGGCCGGAGACAACTCCTGAAATCTTAAATGTTGAGCAATAGCTCAAAGGTCGTTTACCTTTTGAAAAATACCACATACTTGATCAATCTGGTTAGCAGTTTGCTGTCACTTTGGCTGAAGACGCCAACTTGGTTGGTAAATCGCGCGTCTAGAAGAGTATTTCATTTCTGGTAATTGGGTAAAGTGATTGTTTTGGAATCGTCAGGTGATGATTAAGACTATTCTTCTAATGATTATGCTATTGTATTTCTAGTACCTAATGTTATTTGCTACCTGACTGATATCAATCTTTACCTGTTTTCTATCTGAGAGTGTGCGAAAAGAGGGCTGTCAGGTATTTAAGCTTTGTCAAAGGAATCTGAAAATGTGTTGCCATGTACCAACAGTTTCAATCATTCCACATTTATTATATATATGGCCGTTTTCTATGGATTTGAGCAACTCTGGAATGTAAAACGTGTTGTTTGTAGCGAGCTATTACAGTCCGCTTATTTTTTCAAACATATTTTTTATCGCAATCCTCGTAGCTTATTTCGTACATCCCAGACTTTTCCTTATCACAAGTCTTGTCTTTCGGATGCCCGATGCTGTTTGAAGTGTACAAGCAGTTTTGAAAGCCACTTTAATGTTGAGTTTATCAAAAATTTGAACCAATTCGTTAGTGTATATAGATTCGCATGGAAAAACTATACACTTCGAATCATGGTCGTTTTGAAAAGCCAAAAAATTTACTAAAATACTGTTTAAATTTTCTCTCCCTACCTAACTTATCTGCTATGTTTGAAGGATACCCGTTACTTTTAGCCATCTCCTTGATAACTTTTTTCTTTTCGTGTCGAAAATAGCAAATACATCTTCCATGTATCCGCTTCAAGTTCTTGGAAATTGGAGATTGGAAGAATCTAACCTCATACACAAGTCAATAAAAATATTCTCGAACAGTCAAGCGGCGTTGAAAGCTCTTGGCTTGGTAGCAAATTGCCAAAGGAGACTCTCCTCGATAGGAAGACTTAACAGATTGTCTTTGGTCTGGATGGTGTAAGCCACAATAAACCCTTGCGAGTTGCGGTGGAGGGTCACTTTGGACTTAACCTAACACTTGGAAATAATGAAGATATGTCAAAAGATGCTAAAATCTCACCGTCTCTTTCCATTACGTCCTTAATTTTCTTGGTGGATTCTTGTGAATCAACTCGAGTGTGAACACTCGAACTGGGTTGCGAAATAACGTTTGGGAAACTCTGTTGTTGATCATTGTCAAAGGAAATCCTGGTTCATCATCCAGACACATTATTTAAGATTGTAGTTTGGAAAATACCCAGCACCATTTTTTGAATTGATAATTTTGTAGCCATGCTAACTTACAGTTTTGCATGACCTTCCGTTAAAACTTTGCTACTTTCATTAAATCGTATTCTGTTTCAACACAATACTAATCATAAAATGAAAGGCGAATAAATTATGCAAAATATTTGCCGTTTCGGTGAATATTTCATAAGGAAAAGTTAATTTATAAACGAAATTTCAATATACAAGGTTGAGCAAGTATGAAATTTCAAAAACATTTTTATCGAAAATTGAAACAGTCAGTAGTAGTAGTAGGTAGTAACATAATCTATATTCAATCTGTGGCTTTTAACACAGGCGTGTCTATACTAGTTAGTATAAACACTCCTATTTTATGACAAAAAATCGTATTGTGAAATTTTCTCTAAACAGTTTCACAAAAACTCAACAAGTGTTTTGCTATTGTAGATATTGTATTGTGTATTGTATTGTGATATTGTCTTGTGATATTGTATTGTGATATTATCACTAAACTGTTTTACAAAAACACAACCCGTGTTTTACTATTATAGATATTGTATTGTGATATTGTGTGTTGTATTGTGATATTGTCACTAAACAGTTTCACAAAAACACAACACGTGTTTTGCTATTATAGATATTGTATTGTGATATTTTGTATTGTATTGTGATGTTGTATTGTGAGATTACCACTAAACAGTTTTACAAACACATAACACGTGTTTTGCTATTGTGGATATTGTATTGTGATATTGTGTATTGTATTGTGAGATTTTCACTAAACAGTTTTAGAAAAACCCAACACGTATTTAGCTATTGTAAATATTGTATTGTGATATTATTACTAAACAGTTTTACAAAAACACCACACGTGTTTTGCTATTATAGATATTGTATTGTGATATTGTGTATTGTATGGTGAGATTATCACTAAACAGTTCACTAAACAGTTTTAAGAAAAACCAATACGTATTTAGCTATTGTAAATATTGTATTGTGTATTGTCTGTCTGTTCTGTCTGTGTGAATCTGTGAGTCTGTGTTTAGTGAATAAAAGAAGTGACCTAGCAATTTTTGTATTGTTTTTTTTCAGGTACAGTAGACTCTTCTACAAGTCCTATTAAAGAGAAAGAACCCAAAAGCGAGACTTCCTCTCCTCGACCTGGAAGAGTCCACATCGATTCGTGCAAACCAGGCGATGTTGTTGTCGTTGTATGGGAACCCACTCACGAGAATTTCAGGATATTACAAGAGAACAAGCACTTGTTCTTCTTGCATTCAGATTATCTCGCAGTGCTTGGCTTAGAGATTGTCAACGGAATACCCAACAAGTATTACGTTGTTGGTGAAGTGGTCGACAAGGAATACTGCTTCGCAAGGAAGGTGAGTGATGAATTGATATTTCATTCAGCATTGTGCAAGAAGTAGCTTAGGAATGTATGCTGTCTGTTCGTGAAATAGGGTTGATTTTCATTTTTCTCAGCGTTTTTTTCAATTCTCGAAGCTGTTCTGATGCGGTTTTCATCTCCTCAGTCGTAGCAAAACGCCGTCCTTTCATGGGTCTCCTCAATCTTGTGATCAGAAAAAAGTCGCAGTGGTCCAAATCTGGTGAATATGGTGGCTTAGGCATGATTACGCTGTTGTTTTGGCGAATAATACTGTGGCAAGAACACCTGCTGTACTATGCCATGGTAATCGAAGAAAATAGTGAGCAAAACTTTCAAATTTGATCGACTTGGCGTTGTTTTTTTTGGTCTTGGCTCTTTTATTGGGCGATGGAACTTGGTTTCGAATCCCTGGAGCTAGCCTGGCATAAATATCTGATGGATTTTCTTCTAGAGAGAATACCATATTGAAACGAAATTGTGCACAATTTTCCCAGAAACAAATTCTATAAAGTAAATAGGACTCAATTTGTGCAAAATAAACTGATCTTGTGATAGTAGTGTCTAACTCTCTTGCAACAACTTTCACTACATGACATCCTGCTGCTAGTCTTTTATATAAGTAGTCAACATGGGAATCAAATTTTGCATTTTCATCAATGAAGAGCCCTAAAAATTAGTTTTCTCCAAATTTTCAATTTTTACATTTTCCAAGTGTATTTCCCCTATGTTACATCTAAACGTGACCACATTTGTTTTGTCAATGTTGAATAAAAGATTGGAATCATACCACTCTTTCACTCTTCTTATGTCGACAATACTTTGATCCAGTAAATTTGAGGCGACATTGCTATGCCAGAGGATAGTGTTGTCGTCAGCGAAACATGTGAATTTTCCACTTATATCAACATGGACTAAGTCATTGACATAAATATGAAACAACACCGGTCCTAAAACGGGACCTTGTGGGACCCCACTGTCAATGAACCGTTCCTCTGATGAAATTCCATCTAATAGAACATTCTGCCCCCGATGAGAAAGGTATGTGTCAAACCAAGGTAACGTAGATCCTCTAAATCCTTAAATATCTAGCTTGCTAAGCTTATCCCATGCGACCTTAGAGAAACAAACAAATCCCAAAACTTACAAAATGGAAGTGAAAAAATTTAAATTACTAAACCTCGATAAATTTCCGATAAATTTCCTAAAGATTATAGAGTATAGTATTTCCAATACCACAGAGAAGGAATTCCCGCCTCGACATAGGCGTCGGCATATTATTTTTCAGTGATAGTTTTTCAGTTACTTATTCTTACAATCATAGCAAATGATCACCCTATAAGGTTAGATGCTAACCTTGTTAGCGAAACGTACGTCGAGTGCAAAAATATCAGTTTGGTGTTGATATCTAGGAAAAGTATTCAAAAATCGGTTTGCAAAACCACTCACTACCTCACCTAACCCCACGAACACACGGCACTGATAAAGAAATATTGTGAAACGGACAAATAATTAGTATTCAGCCCGTCCAGCTAGCCGAGCCTTTATTCCTCAACTACATTTGATAGCACGTTCACTAACTATCTGGGCGACTAGGGGCCACAGGCAAGAAATGTTTATGACTGTACTCTTATTTTTATTGCCGTTCCAATCGGGAATGGATAGGCTATAATGGTATTTTTACTCTAGTGATTCCGTGATGCACCTAAAAGGCATAAAAAGAAAACTAATCCCTGTTGGTTTCGTTGGTTCCTCCTCATTATTACAAGAAACTTCTTTTTTTACATATAAAACTGGAAAGGAGCCGAAATGCAATACAGACATCTTTGCCTAGGCAATTTCTGCTCCTAAATATAGCAGTAACCAAAATATATGTATTGTTATCAAATAAGTTAATAAACTGAATTGAAATTGGAAATTGTGTTAAATTCAGCCTTCAATGTTTCAATTTTGACATTGAACTCGATCTTTTTTAAACTCTTGACTCTACTACTCCTCCGCAATATTTTCAATCTGATTCATCCTAAAAAATCAACTTTTTTTTTCAGTCTGAGAACCGGTACAAAGTCCCGAAGCGAACGAAATTCTTCAGGGTTAAAGTCAAACCCTCTGCTGCCTCCTCGTCGTCCAAGGACGTGTCGCAGAGCCTCTATGAACCGAAACCCGCTGGAGTTGAAACTTGTCGCATGACACAGAGTCAGTCTGTCGTCTCCAAAATTTCAGAAGATGCATCTGGTCCCTCGTCTATTCCTTCCTCTCCCACTAGGACGTATCCGATCATTCCGGAAAGGGACGAACCGGACACCACTACCTCCGCACCTGAAACCGTCGAAGGGGCGGAAAATCGGGGGGAGAAATCCGTGAAAAACGCCTTCGCCGAAGACAGCGGGATTGTCGATAATCCAGAGCAGGTTATGGCAGCTTTAGACGAGACGCTTACCTCGGAAGTTAGGAATCAGAGTGAGAATAGTGATCGGTAGGTTAGATCGATGCGTTTATTACTTTTCTTACTATTATTATTAACGAACCGAAACTATAGTAGAATATGAATATTATACGGGGAGATTTGTACATAGATTGTGAGACGGTTTTCCTCCGAGTGAGATTATTTTTGTTTTAGTCTGTAGGGTGAGAAAGTACAAAAGTTAAATTTAAAGTGAAGTGGAGATGGTTCTGTTGTGGAAGCCTCAAAATTGTCTCAAGTGATGCACTGGTATAAGTAACAGAAAATATATTTTTTTTCTTACAAAATGTGATTCAATTCAGGCTCAATCAATTGCCTTTCTCTGCAAGGTTTTTAGAATTGGCGGTTTTATCTGCTTCAAAACAATAATAACAATAGTAATAGTTTGGAGTGTCTACATGACATAATGGTACTGGATACAGCCTGTAAAGTCGTCAGGAGTTCGGATCCCCTTCTCTGCATGTTCCGTGACTATGAGAGAGCAGGGATTGGAGCATTTCTCTTTGGAGTAGCTGCCCAAGCAGCTGATGAACTCGGTATAGTTTCCGACACTGAACGAGGTGACCACAACTCTGTAACCGAGTAGGAACCCGTTCAGCAAAAAGCTCAAATGAAAGCTGGAGAGATCACCTTACTTCTGCGGAGACCCAAGGATAAGCCAATGCGTGGGGTCTTCTACAATAACATTGGAGACCTTGGCTTATCAAAGCGCCCGACGTTCTCTTTTCTCAGGTGGTCGGGTGTGCTGAAGTCGGAAACTGAGGGGTTCATCATGGCTTGCCAGGATGATGTCTTCAACACCTTAATCTACCGCAGTCGCGTGATGGGTATAGAGGTTCCTGAAACAAGGTGCAGGGCCTGCCGCGAGGTGCCCGAGACCCTAATGCACTTGCTATCTGCATATCCAGCATATGCGGTCTCGGCCTATATACATCGACATAACGCGGCACAAAAAGTGCTATATTACCATCTACGGCACTCTTACGGTATTGACGAGACACCGGTGTTGCCCTACGCTCCGGGGGATATTGAATACGTTGTGGGGAACGAGAAGTGCCGAATTTATTGGGACTATTCGTTCCCCACCCTCAGGCTCATGGAAGCTAATAAGCCTGATGTAGTCCTTCTCGACCATCAGAGCAAAACGATATTTGTCGTGGAGTTTTCATATGACCAGCATTCCCTATAATATTTAATTTAGGTCAAATACTCTCTCCTCCATAACACAATTTCCTCTCTATCCAATAATAAACTATTGTGCCCTCGTTTTTTCCATACAAAATTCAAATGTTTCAATACTTTATGGAATGTTAACCGCTTAAAACTTGGCAATAAAACATGTTCATTTATTTCTGTGAGTACTTTGTCTATCGTTTTTGAAAAAGTACTCATGCACTTTCCTCCTGATTGCATATTTATCAGCATCATCTATTAATTTTATAATGGTTTAACGATTCTGATTTGTATTCGGTTTGGGAAATGTACGATTTTGTTTACATTCCCGTAAAACATAGTAAATCGAAGCGCAACACACTCCAATTTTATCGGAAACTTTCGATACGACTTCGTCGACAGTCGATGTCTCAATTTCTTCCATCTCTTTCTTGAACACATTTAAAGTCACTTCTTTCATCTCAACACTCAAATGTCTTTTTTTGGATCGTTTCCTGGCTGGACTCAGAGGATAGCTCGCAGTGTCATCAGCAGTGTCTGTACTGGACATCTTGGAAAACAATTTCAAACAATATACTATAACGCACGCCACACAAACACGCAAATGACTGATTACAACCCTGTGCTGGTATCAAACTCGTACCAAGAAGGCGAATTCATCAATGAACGCTGACCATTCCATCTGACACTGGGCGATCACGTGAACATCGCGCTTCGGTTTTGTTTTGTTTTACTCTATCTTGGATTTGGATAGACTTTAGGAAGTTATTAAATGCTCCGCCATTTTGTAGTAGTTGGAGATATTGACTTCATATTCTAGGTTTGTGAAGTGTTCGTCAGGAGCTTCAAAATGGGGTCACAAGACCCTCCTTTCCATTTAATTTTTTCCCCAGATGGCCCCCAGTCGCCATCTTGAAAATTTCATCTGTCAATTTCTCTTCAAAAAAGTATTCATGCATCAATTTCATTATCCCAAACTTCAATTTTTTTGAGTTGACCCCTTCTTAAAATATAAGGGGGGGCATTAAAGAAATGCACCGTATATCACCTGCATTACAAGTGATTATTGATATGTTCGCATTTTTGGGTCAGTTGTGCCGCTGAATAAACAAAGCAACTTTAATGTAAACATGTAGAAATCATTTTATTCAAGTTTATCATTTTATCTTTTGTAGCAACAGTAGACAATTAAATTAAATCTGGCCTGCACGATTGTTTTTAGCTTGGAGCAAATAACAATGTTTGGAAGACTGTCAAGAAGATTGGGGCCAAGTATTCCACTGCCCCTGCCTCCACGTTCTGCTATTATCAGTAGAATCTGGAACGTTATTTCTCTTGGAACTACTGACCTCCCTATATCGTTTTGATACGTTTAGTTCTCGCAGAACTCGGTTAGATTTTCGAGCCACATTCCAAAATTAGTCCTGTATCTGTTTTTTTATTGTTACTAAGTTACGGAAATAAGATTATAACCGCCCAGGCTTAATTTTTCATTAATTGTTTGAGTAATGTTTTGAGCATATCAATTTTTTGCAGGGTAATTATTTTATTGTATGATTTTGTGATTCTGATTCCTTTTAATTTAATTTGTGAGGTAGTTATTAGTTTCCTTTCAAAATTTAGTTTTTTTCAATTATATTAGTGGTAATGATCTAGATCTGGAAATATAATGAAGTATTTTGTTTGTTAGAGTAACAAATTAATATGTAGGAGTATATTTTTATGAAAGCCTTTGGCCTGTTATAGGAGATCAAATAACTAAAATTTTTGGTTGGTCTTTGAATGTTCCACTTCAAATCATTGCAAAAAAGTTTGAGAGTTACAGGGGCTGAATACGGCATATCAAAAATATTATATAATGTAAAGTTTAGTGACCTCTCACAGAAAATTTACTTCTAGTGTTCATAAAAAGTGATAGTAGCATGTATCGATTTTGAAACTCTAAATTGGCATTGATTTTGATAATAAAAAAATACCACAAAAGTTCACAATTGTTTTGCTGGTAGAACGTACGAGAGAAGTAAAATTACCATCGTGAATAACGGTTCACCATCGATTCTTTCATCGCTGTAATCATCTCAAACCTAGCACTCACGTTAATGTTCTATAGTAATGCATATTTGAAATTCTGAAAAGATTCCTCAACAGGAACAGTTCCAGGGTCATTCAAAGAATACAGACCATCAGAAATTTTCATCTAAAATGAAGTGTACTCGATATGAAGAGAAATTGTGTTGTCTTTGTGAAAATAAGGTTATAAAACAGCAAACTGAAGCTTATTTGTATCAATCTCCAATTCTAGTTGAGTACTGAAAGGACTATAGAATTCTAGAACGATCGTTACCGATATAAAAGGTCGGCTTCTCGTCCACAGAGGGCAGTTGAATTCAGAAAGTGAATCGAACGGTTAAACTATAAGTTATAGTCCGGTTAAATTAGACAAAAAAATAAAAGTGAAGGTACATAAATTTACAAATTTATGATATACAATTTTTATCTGAGGTAATTTTATGATGAAACTCACCGTTTTTCTGAAAAAAGCGAAAAAACTATTTTTTTCGGGATTTTTGACCTTTGACCTCGAATAAATTTTTTTCTAGGCATCGTAATCATTCGGAATTTCAAAATTTTATTTTAAACTATGTTTTGAACAATTACACGCGTTTGCAGCTTGTTGTAAATTTATGTACCTTCACTTTTATTTTTCAGTCTAATTTGACCGGACTATAATTTATAGTTTAACCGTTCGACCAAAATCTTGATGCCGCTAGATCTAAGATCGAAAACACGTATTCAAAATCTAAAAAAAGGAGTTTCTCCAATTATTTGCATTTTATATAGAATGAGGTATTTTTTCATAAACTACACCTTACGGTGATCTTCACAAACATTGTTTTAAAAAATGTACGACAACTCACATTTTCTCCTGATACAACAGATTTTTTTTGTCATTATTTTATTTCATACATTATATTCTCTTTATTACTTGATACGTACTGCTGGGTTACGTTTTTTTAATTCCCTGTACAAACATGTATATTTCTTGGGATTGTCAAAGTTATTATTACTATTACTTTTTGCATTCAACAAAAACAATTTCATTATTGCTATGAACGCTGAGTTGTTGAAATGCATATAGATACTTTGCTGAAACTCATAAATTCATCAGTTTTGAATTTGAATCGAAGAGAAATTTGACAACAAAAATCTCTGAGTATGAGGAACATACAAGATTTTCTTTTTACTCTACATTTTTTGAAATGAAAAAAAAATACTTTTCCACATACGTAATTTTTTTAATCATTAGGCAGATGCTGTTTACCTCTTCTTACGACGAACAGCGGTCCTATATAAGTAGTACTTGGCTAGAAATGATGATCAGCAGGGTCTTTAATAAGAGCATAAATAAATAACGGATGAAGCTCAGGAGGCACAGTATGTAGTTCGTTCCGTGTGGTTTTGCTAACACTTTCCACTAAACTTTTTCCGCCTGATTCCAGTAACGATTAATTGCTCTTCATTTTCATAAACTTGATGTCCTGTCCGGTATATTTTCAGTAACTGTTATTTCATAAACTCGCTACAATTTGGAAAATTTTTTGACACTATTCTTGCTCTGAGTGATTATATACATAAGTTACATAGAATTTCCTAAAGAAAATCTCTGTGTTGGATTTTTTTAGAAAATTACTCAATTAATTGATCTCGAACATTAACTTTTTTGCAGAAGGCGAGGTCTGTTTAAGAAATGAGGTGAATTTTTATTTTTTCTCAAAAACTATCAAAATTTTGTCCCCTTCAAAGTAGTCTCCCTCAGATATACACTTTTTGGAATGTCCTTGCGATTCCGATTTTATCTCCTCAATCGTCGCAAAACGCCGTCCTTTCATGGGCTTCTTCAATCTTGGGAACAGGAAAATGTCGCGGGGGTGTCAAATCTGGTGAATACGGTGGCTGAGGCATGATACTCTTGAGACGGTTCAGCAATTTTGGAACGAACTGCCACACGCTTCATGCCAAAGAATTTCTGTATGCCACTGCCAACGTTTCAAGTGTTTGATTGAATTTTTTACACAAAGTGCAAAGTTTTTGAACAATTTATTTCGATAGCTGAAAATCGCCAAATTTTTTCATCAGACCTCGTATTAGATGTTTTCAACGTGTTCCACATGAAGTTTCTCCACTAAAGATCACCATATTAACATATTCGTTTGGAATATCTTGGTTTTGAAAATTTCATTTCAATAAACAATTAAACCACTAAACTCATTTAGAATCTTTGATTATTCTTTTTCGTTTTACCTTTGATATTTTCAACGAGACAAACTATCACTACTCCTCACTTATTTGAACTGGATTCGCAATTTTCTATTCCTTTATTTGCTCTACTCGTTAGCACAGCCCCTTGGAAGAATCCAACCTCATACACAAAAAAGGGCAAAAAAATTTTCCAAGAAACTAATCTCTCCTGAAATTATTCCAGTTTCATTTCAAAAACATTATGATTATACTCTTATGAATCATTTATTACTTCTAGTTCTTTCATCACTCCTCAGCAACACAGTTTGTGAGATAAATACTCACATATTTCAAAACAATCATGCTTTTTTGTATGAATGCCCCAATTATTTCTTGCATTACAAGTGTAAACATTTTTTTTCTTGTAAATATTCTATACAGAATATTACTGGAGTTTTTTCTCAACACCAAATCGTTATTTTTAACATCTCATCACTTGGTGATCGAAACACGTGTCGATGTGTTAAAAATAACGATTTGGTGTTGGGAAAAAACTCCAGTAATATTCATTTTTACACCAAAGGTTCCTAACAGTGCATTATAGGTATTCTATACAGAGATGTTGAACTTCGTTTCCCCAAAGAAAAAATCCATAGGTGTGAGATCTGACAAAAGCACGAATCATATACCTTTGCAATTTTTTTTAAACTTTATTTGGCTTGAAAAAATTGGGATACCTGATGTGTGAATTGCAATATAAAACTTTTGTTTTTGAATAAAAAAATAGCTCCCTACAAAAAACATGAAAACGCAAATATTCACATTGAGAAGAAGCCAAAGTGGTAGAGTTGAAACTTTTGTATATCATTAGTTCGGACTTCCATTGTCTAATATCATATAAATTGATTTGAAACCCCTTTAACAAGAGCTCAAGCAAGAGCTCCACAAGGAAGAAAAGCCGTCACAACCAGTACTTGTACTTCCCTACATCAGAGGATTGTCGAAAAGGATAAGAAGGATTGGGTCCAAGTATAACATCAGGACCTGCTTCAGATCTGGGAACACTATCCGTAGCAGCCTCACGAAAACCAGGCCACCAAACGCGGATCTGCGATTCCAAGAATTGCATTTACCGGATTGCCGAGCACAAGAAACACCCACAGCGAAGAGAAACTAGCAAATCAGGAATAGCAGAGCATGTTTGGATTCATCAACATAACATCAAGTGGGCTCGAGCTGAAATCATCCACAAGGAGGAACACTGGTTTACGAGAAAATTCAAAAAAGCCGCATATATGTTGTCCAACAACGCATTTAGCCAAGCTAGCGTAGAGATACGCAACATATAGAAACCTTTAATCAAGCAGAACACGATCAACTCCCGCCAAACGGTCAGCTTCCGCTGAAACCGATGAAACGGAGAGAGGGGATAGGTGAAAGCACTCGAATGACCTATAAATAGTTAGATCACGGAGGAATAAGTCCAGTTGTATTAGACAATGGAAGTCCAAACTGATTAAATGCACCACGAAGCATTGTCAACCACCTTCAAACAAACGTTGAAACTTCTGACGTAGAATTAATCACCAAAAACACTTCTTCCACACGACGGAACTGTTACACTTATTCTCTGTAAATGGAAGACGTGTTTTTGTTGGAACGCGTTGGATTTTTAGATTATTCAAGCAGATGAGAAGTAATTTCGAGAAATGCTACACATATCTAAATTGTCTTTACTTTTCTCGCGCCTTAGGATATTCTCAAGCATTTCTTTTCACTTGCCACTGTATTTGCAGGACGAAAGATGTTTTTCAAGAACCCAGTGGAGCCCTCGAGGATCAATTCTTCTCGATGTGAAGGTAGGTAGTTGAATTCTTCGTTTACTGTTAGTAATATTTAAGCGATCGATATATTTTCTTGACTGATTTTAATTTTGTGATACCATATGTTCGAAGTGCATCATTTTAATTTAATTTGAGTTGTAATGAATATGGGTATTGGTTGCAGGTTACCACTAAGTTATAATTTTAAGACGTAGATCAAATATGTATGGTGTGTTGTGATGTGAACTTGCAGATGGTCCAGTCATTTAAGGTTTTATCTGCGGAAACATTCCTTCTGAGCTGATTTTTTTTATACACCTTCATTATGGCGTCTTAATGAAGATGTAAAAAATCGACATTGATATCGTGCCGGCTAAAAAAGTTATAAGGGTCGAAAGGTCACGAAAATCAGATTTTCGCGAATATCTCGCGACCTATGACTCGTAGGTCAATGAAGGTCAACCGTTTTCGGTCTAGAGCGCTGAGAAAGCAACTACATTATGATAATGCACCTTTTTTGCACCTTTTTTGAGGTAGAATGCAAGGCACATTTTTTTTACATGGTTTCCCCCGTAGTCATAATCCATGAACTGTAATAAAAGGTTTTTTTATTTTATGCTCAATAATTTTGTATTTGTACATTGAAAAAAAAGGGAAAAAATATTTGTATATGATATTAAATATATGTAATATGTATATAAATATATGTAATATTTGTATATATTCATTCGTCATCGATATCCTCAATTTCCACTTCATCAAAAGTTGCTGACAAAACATCGAGTGGACTCATTGCTGTATTTAAATCAACATCTTCATCATTTTCTCCACTAGTGGACTCTGCGTTCAAGCATGACTGACCACGACAATGTTCACAAGCTTTAGAACATCTCAATCCAATTTTTTTACATCCACATTTGCCGCCACAACCTTTTGTACAATTACAAGAGATTGTGTTTAGTAGATCATCGGGTGATGGTGGCAATAAAGTTGTTATTGGTTGTAATATATTATTTTTCAACTCCCAACCCCACTGTTCTGGATCAATTTCTTTTCCTGATTTTGGAGCACGATACATTGCTGATAGAAAATGTATTCCAGCATTGACAACAGCATCTCGAGCGCAGTTTTCTTGTTGGAATAATGGGGAATGTTCCTCAATTTGGGTTAATACAGCAAATGCAAGTTTGAACAGAATAAAGTTGAGTTTAATTCATGAGTTTTTCAAATTCACTTCGAAAGGTATTCAAATTGATGTTTCAAATGTTGGGTTTTAATTTTTAAAGGGATTTGTTTATAATTCACATATTGGCAACAGCGCCTTTATCAAGTTGAAATAATTTATACGTACCTAGATATTCTACTTTAAAAAAGGAAAATTATCTTTATAAATCAACATTTAAGGCAAAATATAAATTATAGTTCGGTACCACCTCCACAAGCCACATAAACAACAGTTGTTTTGTTATTTATTTATATAGATGTAGACAGGTGAGGTGCACAAAATGTCATATGTCACAGAATGTCTCGGAACTCGGAACATAAGTAAACAGAACAGCACGCCTGTCAAATATGTCATCTTTGTTTGTCTCATACAGGTAACAGATTCATTGTCCTTTATTAGCTATAACCGATGTAGCCAAATGGTGAAATAGAAACGAATCCCTTTAAATGTTGAATGCATTATTTCATTCCTCTTTTTTAAGTATTTAAATAATTTTTTAAAGAAAAAGGTTGACTTTTAACCTTTTTTAGAGCTCTTTTATGAAAACTATTTGATTTTCGTCAAGAGGAACATTCCCCTTTGTGTAAATCGGGTCTTTTTTCAAACATCTTCATGACTTTAATTTTTCCTTTTCCAAAAAGTGTTGAAGTTGTGTCACATCCGGTCATAGCATGTAGAAACAGAATATTTTTCTTGCAGTTTGGATACTTGTTGAGGCTCTCAGTCGAGTATATTTTTGTTTCAACATTGTTTTTCCCTGGTTTCTTAAAAAAATGGTTATAAGTTGATCAAGTATTTGTGTGCGTGCTATGAGAAGTACCAATAGATCTGTCTTCGCCAACGATAACTGCAGTATTATTTATTGATTTTTCAATTGCTGTTTCAACTATTAGGACGTCAGCATCATCACGTGATTTTCTTCTAGAAATACCAACTTTTTCGAAATTCTCAAAGAGCATTTCAATTAATTTTCTTTCGTTTAATCGATTAGATAAAAATTTTTCTTGACTAATAGGAACTTCCATCGATTCATTGAAGTGCACTTCACAAGATTCAATGTTACCGTCACTTCTAGCGACACTAGCATTTTTAAATGTTTGTAGACCACGTCTAACTTCTACTACTTTTCCACTATATAACGATTCATTACAAATGAAACACTTATCACTCATGAAAACTGTTCAAGAGCACAAAACTTCGAATATAACGTCTTTAACACTCAAGAAATATTTTTCAACTGAGCTAAACATAGTCTGACAGGCAGTCCTAAACCTCTTTCGAGTTCCGAAACCTCTATAATATGAGTATATTTGTCACAAAACGCCCGAGTCGAAGTTATAAGTTTCAATTAAATTCAAATACATTGATAAAAAGCAATAGAGTTGACGCCTTAATGTATACGGTATACAATACCCCATGTGAGTGCATTCTACTCGCTTTCTCAGCGCTCTAGTCCGAAAACGGTTGACTTTACAGAAAAATACAAAGAGACATTTTTTGTAGATAATCGTATGAGGAATAATTTTTATAATGACCTTCATTGACCTACGAGTCATAGATCGCGAGATATTCGCGATAAACTGATTTTCGTGACCTTTTGACCTTTATAACTTTTTTAGCCGGCACGATATCAATGTCGATTTTTCACATCTTCATTAAAACGTCATAATGTAAATGTGTACCAAAATTCAGCTCAGTAGGAACTTTTCCGGAAATTGAGGTTTAAAAAAACCTAAAATGACTGGATTATAGGCCTTGATCTGAAGCTTTTTTAAAAAACCGCCTCAAGTTTTGGTAAGATTAACAGTTGAGAATGATAAAACTATAAAAGTATTTCTCATTCGTGAAAAATATGTGAAATATAGTGGTGTTGAACGAACTGAGGTTCCAACAATAATGTCGCTGTGTGTAAAAGGGAAAACAAATTTGAAATACGTAAATGCTATCGGAATTTATTAGATATGATTATTATCTAACTTGCCATGAACTTTTATGGTTCACTCAACACTTGTTTCAATCTCATTTTCTGAAATATTACCAAAACTGTTCATGCTTTGTGACTTCAGTTCTAGGCCCCTTTCCAGCTGGAAGTTTTGATATTGAAGACATCGAAAGTTGGCGAAATATCTTCTTCTCTCACTTGTAATTACTAGAAAAATATTCGTTGCTTTCGTCTTTGAATCTTTGTACGGCCTTAATGATAACTAGATCAAAATATTTTAGATATTTATTTAACGAAAATCATAATGTCCTTAATGTCCGGCATGATGTATACATTTCTCGTAAGGATAGCTATAGCTCTACAGGTCCAGGCAGCGATTCAGATATTTGAATGGCCCCAAAAAGATGCGGTGCGATAAACTTGTTTTCTATGTGTTGTACAGCGCTTTTGATTTGTTATATAATAACACTGCCTACTTTGAAAGTCTGATTCAAAGATTTGCCCCTCGATGCATGGTTTCCGCCCATCAAGGCACCCAGGAATTCCTTCGATATCTTTCAGAAGGTTTACATGAGAACCTTGATAGAATTACTGAGAAACCTGAACCGATATTAACGGAGATTGACGAAAAATTGAGCGACAGCGGAAAAGCACGAGAGTCCTGGCTGAGATATTTGAACATGAACAACTCTAAGACAATTTCGTTGGTCAATTAAAGCCCACCATGAAGTGCACACACTGTGGACACTCATCAGTAACCTTTGATCCTTTCTGGGATTTGTCTCTCCCCATACCACAAAGAACTGGCCAATCGAGTTTGTCACAATGCTTGGATTCCTTCACAAGAGAGGAAACTATGGATGGAGATGAAAAACCCACGTGTTCGAGGTGCAAAGAAAGAAGAAAATGCACAAAGTCCCTATCAATCCATAAGTTTCCCCGTATTTTAGTAATTCATTTGAAAATATTATCTCCAAGTGAAAGATTGAACTGGATGTTGCCATTGACTTTTCTTTAGAAGGATAAAATACGAGCAATCATGCAGCAGACAATGTGGCTCCTTGTCGGTATAATCTATATGCACTTTCGAATCACAGTGGGACTACAAGTGCGATAAATGTAAAATAACAAATCAATAAATATAAGTGGGATAAAAAAATATTAAAAAGAAATTATATTTGAAACGCTTTATTTTGTCTCACAGTATAGTCACAGTATACTATATACAGTAATCCCACTTCGGGTGATTTTTGGTTTGAATTTTCTACACGCAGACCCAGGAGTTGCAGTCTCAGGTCTGCGCAAACGACGAGTTCAAGACAGGCACGCAATCAAAGCGTTTAAACACTGCTCAACATAACAAATATTCATATAAACTGCTCAAAAAAATACAGTCGATGAAAACCATGTTGGGCACCTAAGAAAATTGTACAAATGATAATTTTGCATTTGTGTAATATTCAAGTAACCCAGATCATTTCGACAATGATGAACTATGTTTCAAGTAGATTTTAAAAATTCATGGGATCGGATGTGACAAAATATACTTTAATTTCAACAAGAAAAAAGACAAGATGAAGAACGAGTTTTGTTATTCATGAACCATGGTACTGTGCAAGAGCTCTCTAGGAGGAATAACGAGTCCCTGTGTGTATACAACCGTGATAGCATGGTCTGCACTGATGAGGAACACTTCAAAACGGTTCGCAGTTGGTTCCTTGTTCGAATCAGGCGAAGTCCCACTATTTGTCCTAGAGAGCTCTTGCAAAGTTGTTTCTTCAAAGTGAGAATCTTTGCAATTATGTCTGAGGCGACTTGGATTCCGAAAGGTTAACAGTCGTAAGGTATTTTTGATAGTCAAATTTACATTATATAAGAAGTTGCTGACTAATAGGACATGTTTCATTTAGAATAACTGTTTTTAATCTACGCAGCAACTTTTCGGGGTTGATTAGACATCTAGACTTGTATAGATTCAAATATCAACATTTGTCAATATATGTCGAGTTATTAGCTAAAGAAGTAGTTGTTTTCTGTCGGAAAACATATATAATGGTATAGTCAAAATGCATTTGGACTTGTCAGTGATTTTATTATCAATTTTTACTTGGATAAAAGCTGGAAGCAGCAAAACAACCTATTATCTTACAGTGTAAATAATTCATAACTTCCGACTCCGAAAACTCTCACATACATTTATAGTTAGTACATACATACAAAAAAATTATTTTTGTATGATTGAACACTACATACTTAATTACTTTTTTACTTCTTCAAGTCCTGAATAGTAACTACATAATTCAGAAGATTCCTACAGATTCCTTAATCTTGAGTGATGAATTCGATTAGGAATATTTTTAATAGTTGGTCCTTAATATAATCGAATCGGCAAACTCGTCCGCCATCTTGAATTCTCCAATCAATAAATGAATATGCTATATTTGGCCCCAAAGATCACTACAAAGAAATTTCGCATGGATTCGTACCATGGTTCATGAATAACAAAACACGTTCTTTATCTTGTCTTTTTTCTTATTGAAATGAAAATATATTTTGTCACATTCGAATATGAACATCTGCCGATTCCATGAATTTTTAAAATCTACTTGAAACTTAGTTCATCATTGCCCAAATGATCTGGGTTACTTCAATATTACACAAATGCAAAATTATCATTTGTACAATTTTCTCAGGTGCCCAACATGGTTTTCAAAGACTGTTTTTTTTTGAGCAGTTTATATGAATAGTTGTTATGTTGAGCAGTGTATACACGCTTTGGTTGAGATTATAGTAGGGAGAAATGTCATTAGTGTCAAATACGTCATCATTATAAAAAATGAAACTCCTGGACACCGACATCAAAGGGACCGACGCTGAGTGAAACTACTGTATACAGAAATACTGTGGTAGAGTTTAGTAAGTTTAGGAGAGCCAAATGAAATAAAAATTCTTTTTTTGTTTCATATAATATAATATAATGTTCTTTTCAGTTTCAGTAAACTAAAATGAATTTCACATCAACTTTTTAGGTGAAAGGTTTCAAAATGGTTCGATTTTTTTGTGATATCTTATGTATTAGAACTGAGGTATATTGATTTCTAAAAATGTTTCACCAGTAGATGAATATACCTATCTTTATTTCGAAAGTATAAAAGAGCATACCAAGGATGGTGGGAGAAATCGTAATTCAGACTAAAATATTATCAATAAATATTTACTATAAACATAAAATAACCAGTTGAAGTTTTGACCGAAAAAGATTTCCATTTTATTAAAAAAACAGTCGAATCACCTGTTTGGACCTGCAAAGTTCTTTTCTTCTCACAAGGTTGAATTAGGATAAATTAAGGAAGCGACAAAACGTTTTGTAGAGATGAATCACTCAAAATATAAAAATATTTTTGAATAGAATAAGTTTTTGTGATAATTTTCCTCAGTCAAACGGTTTTCTCTGTTTATATTCATTGTGGGAGTGAAAGTGGATCTTTTTATTTGTAAGATGCGACATTATTTTGTTAGTGTTGACGGAGAATGTGTGGAAATACGTTTTTTAAAATATTATATTTATATAGGAATTGATTTAGTTTTGCACAGTACAGAATACTTGCAAGTTTTTTATAACAATGCCAAGTGCAATAAATAAATGAAAAAAACTGTTTTTTTCGTTTTTTCAATACAGTGTGTTTCAAAGAAAAGTGACCTTCCTTTCTTTCCCAGAAAATATACAGAACGTTACTGTTTTTGTGAAGGAAATGTTTTGACTTTCTACTTCTCCATAATCATACCAAAAAATGTGGGATACTTCTATCTATGTCCAACATATCTTTTTAAAGAGGTTATTTTCAACGTGATTGCGTTCTTCTTTTCTATAAAGATTGAGAAGTAGAGGACCAAAACCTTTCTTCCCCAAAAGCTAATTTCTCTTGAAAATATACCCCTTTAATTTTGTTTTGTTTTTGCAAATGTCATCATCTGCCATTGTTACATCAATGTGGATTGAAAATTGGTATCTGGAGACTCGTATATTGAAATGGTTTTTGATTTTATCTACAAAACAATTTTAGGCATTCGTCAGTGATGTCAATTTTTGTAGAAATCAGTTATCAGAAAACTCTGGAATTTTTTAATTCCAAGAATGAGTGAAGAACATGGAACAACCTAAAATAATGAGAAAAAGGTAGAAAAATATCACTAAAATTTGGAATAATAGTAACAGACCCTAAAATCCTACTTTTACTTTTTCATGTAGGCTTTGACTTTCACCAATTACTTTTTTTTTCTCAGTTTGAACACCAAACAAGAACCTCTTCTAATCTCCCGGGGTTTTGGTCGAAAACAACCCCCCTGCTTTGATAGATTCACTCGAATTTTTGTATAGATGTGGGAATATCATTTCATATGAGTTTTCTCTTCACGTTTTCCTTTGACAGAATCAACATTTGTGTGTATCTCCCATTCTTATTTATTGTTAATTTCTTAGAAGTTTCCCAATTTTCACTTGAGAATTGAGAAGATGAAAACCAATCTCTCAACAACTGTTGCAACTTTTGTTACTGATTATTGTCATCTAGTTGAATATCATTTCCTATTCCACACTTTTTATTGAATTTCATTGTTTAGGAAAACCAAAAACACAAAGTCTTTGAATAAGTTGATATTGGAAGATACTGGTGGACGGTAGAAAATGAATTTGTAGCTGCTTGAATTTCAAATTTTGATGCCATGTGAGAAACTACCTTAACGCCATCTGATTTTGGTTAGCTCAGGTTTGTTACAGTCTCAATGTATTTGAAGTCAAACACTGTTTGACTGTAGTAGAAATAAGAAATACAATTAACTACTTGAGGCTGGTGTTTTCCATTTGTTGAACAATTTTTGTGCTTATTGTAAAATAAATGTAAAGAAAATTAAACAAATTTAATCTATATACAAAGATATAGCTATTTAGGTTCGTCATTTATGCTTCTGCCATCTTTCTTTCAAATAGCCGAAGTAAACAATAAACTACATGTGAACGTTTTACATTTTCGACGTTAAGTATTTCGAAACTTTGCTATTTTATACCAGATGGCGACACATAATCTGGAAAATGAAATCAAAATGTATATGGCAGAAAAGTTTGACACGTGGTTGAATTTCTAGTAGAATTTCAAACGTCACTTTTTACTGAAAATATGATGCTGGGTAAAATTGCTTATCAGTATCTACTATAAGATACATCGTTGAAATGAAAATGATTTCTATAAATCTGCAGGGAACTGTACTGAAACACACAGCCTTGAAATGTTTAAACTATAATTGAATATAGTCAATCTCAAGGTACTGAATTGGAAAATGAAATCGTAGTTAGTGATATTAACACATTTATCATGAATTTTCACTAAGCATCAGTGATCGATTAAGTATTGAAAGAACTTTAGCTGGATACGGACCTGACCTCATAATTAATGATCAAATTAACTCTGAAAGGCTGCTCACCAGAATATTCCATTGAAACTAATCAGAAATAGCATTTTTATCGTTACATATTCATTAAATAATGAAAAAAACTAAGCAAATGATTCCGCACCTCAGTTACTGAAAATAAAAGGAAATTGCATTGTCGTTCACGCGTCATGTGTTTTAAAAAAACAGTGCAAAAATGTTGACAACTTTAACCTGAAATCAGAAGCATGATGAGTTTGAACATATATCGATTAATCAATTTTTTTTCAAACAAGTTTCGAGCCTAGTATACAGACATCATTAATCTTTTACGCAACGCCAAACAAGAGACTTGGATTTTTTTGAGAAGATTGCAATCAATCTACGTGGAATTTCACGATGAATTTGATCAATCTAGATCTCCAGGCAGATGTATTTGATTTTCATTTCTTTCAGGGACTTCCGAACTTTGACAATTGATAAACGAATATCTTGTTGAAGTTAGATCTGTCAAATTAGTTGTCATTGATTCAATATTTTTGCCAAATCACCATGAACAACACGTGCACGTCTACTGAAAGGGCTATTAGTAATGTGGTGGATAAATTTGAGTCCAGGGGTTCAGTAACAGATCGAACAACACCCGTACTTCGACGAAACGTAAGATCTACCGAAAACATAGACGATGTCTGTGAGAGTGTGCAGGAGAATCCGAGACAGTTGATTTCGCGTGGCTCACAAAAACTTGACCTTTCTCAGACCACAACTTGTCGAATTTTGCGTCTTGACTTGGGCCCTAGTGGTTGAACTTTCTTGACTATATGACCCCGACCATTGTCTGTGATGGTTTTTTGCGGATCTCGTGATATTCTGCAGAATATCGTCCATCGGAACACACAGTGCCCTTTTGAAAGTAATCGACGATCTTGCGAGATTCATAGATCAATCAAAAGTCACCATTTTAGTACTGTTTTATCAAAGTAAAGATTTCGATTTAGTTAATTTCGATTTACTCATCAGCAAGCTCAAGTTCATAGGATTGATTCAATGACATTTCTCTCAAATGGATGACCAGCTATCTCACAGGCCGATCACAGAGGATCAAACTGGATGATTACTCATGGTCATCCCTAAAAGGAACAATCTCAGGTGTACCGCAGGAAAGTATTTCAGGACCTTTGATGTTTTCAGTGTTTATTTTTTATCACCCCACTTTCTTATCACATTGTCAAGTACATCTATACGCAGATGATATATCGCATTTGTCTTCTCATAACATCAATACAGAAAGTTGCGTGGCCAATATAAACACAGATTTGCACAAAACATTACTATACTCGAGAATCATGGACTGAAAATCAATCCTAATAAAACTTTGGCCGTATTCATAGGGTCTCAAAGACAAATAGTAGAAACTCGGTGTAACTTTAGGCTCACTCTCGATAACGCAGGCATTAACTGAGTAGACAGTGCTAAAAATCTTGGCGTAACCATAGATAGCTCTGTCTTTCCATGAGCATGTGACAAACATTTTCAAAGTATCATTCTTCAAACTCCAATCGCTATACAAATTCAAGTATCAGTTATCAGAAGAAATTTACCCCCATATCGAGTATTGTTATGATAGTAAATAAGTATTTTTATAATTATTTTCTTACACTCACTGTATAATTTTTGGGAGGGGTGAAAGATAGGCTTTGGCTATCCCCTTTCCTTTTATGTATAAATGTATTTTTTATGCATAATAAACGATATTATTATTATTATCAATTAAAAATGAATCTAAAGTGTTGATGATTTCCACACCTCTGTTTTTAAAACCCCCTTCAACACAACAAAGTCAAATAATAAAATTCATCGCAGCAAGTGTGAATGCATAGCTTCTGTATAGTATTACATTTGAATAACTGACAACGACCAGTCTAGTGAATTTATTGGTCCATAAAGAAGGGTTTTGTATGGAAGGTTCTTCACCAGACATATTGGTAGATTTTAGTAGCTTATGCTAATCTCACCTCCCGTCGAGATATTCGCATTACAAAGTCACCAACGCCGCTAAAAACCTAATTTAAATACCGACTATTCAAGAAAGATATTTGACTTATTTATTCGGTGTATTATTTAGTAGGTATAGTTCAAGTAAACGATATAGTGCAACCTACCTTCAAGTAATTAGTTTTCAGTATGGTAATATTCAGAATACAAATTGTCATCCATTAAAAAACTTTGTATTTCATCTTTCCTAGAATTTTCATTCGGCACTCTGATGAGAAGCGTTGTCGAGAACTATCACATTATTCGCATCTAAATTTGGGATCAATGTGTTTTCAAACCATTCCTCGAAAATATTAGCTACCATGTTCTTATAATAGTCAACCTGACCACAATGATTAGTCGCGATCCTTTGTTTGCAGGCATGTTAGGCGTACACATTCTCGAACCAACAGTCTACCCTTTCGTAACTGTGTCGTGAGTGTCATAACCAAGTTTCGTCCAAATAGAAAATTTGCCGTTGTTCTTGTCTATATTTAGTTATTTGTTCTAAGTATTTGTTACGCAATTCCACTATTCTTTTGCTTTCCATAACTGCTTGACGTTTGTTTATTATTTTAAATCTGAATCCTAGTTTCTCTATCCAATTCTGAAGAATTTTGTCTCAGCAGCTCACGTTATGACCGAAAGTATTCAATTTCTTCCTTATGATTTCAGTTGTAGGAATCTCATTGCTTTTGTAACAGTCGTAAATTGTTTTTTCAATGATTTTATTAGATGAACATCTAAAGGTTTTGGTAATCCTGTTTCATATCGCGTCTTGCGTTCATAAGGTTTGGTTTTGACTATTTTACGTACAGTTGAGAAAGGAATTTCGGTTAAATCTGATGTTGCTTGTAATTGTTTGTTTCCCTTGAAACCAAACTTGAGATGAAGATTCTTATATACATTGAAACATACTCTCTGTGTTTTAATATTCAAATACATCTGAATCTTATTCACTGGTATCTCTTTTTTGCATTGTTCACCATTGCTATTGAAATCACTATATTGGAAAAAGTCAGCGTTGTTATCACACTAGTTAGTACTTGTCCAAGGGCGTCACATTTTGAACAGATCACAAACATAACTGCACCAATATCGAATTTTAACACTCAAATCGCGATTTCTATTCGTCACCGTAACATGACTTGTATGGTGAGAGACATAGCGTTACGTCGAACCAGTGGGAAGATAATTGCACAGTCACTTGCGCATGTCGACTCGTCGCCACGCCAGCAACAATCATATCTCGTAGTCTTCATCGTCTTTTTTAAATACATATGAATCAAAGTGAGCCCCCTGGAACCCTCCACTGGGTCCTGATTCAATGTCCTCTCCGTTTGTTCATCCTTGAATTTGCCGACATCCATGCATCATACATCCATGTTTCAAAAATCTCTCATCTTTGCCCATAAAACAAAGTTGGCGTTAGAAGTGGGCATATGGCTGAGCTGTGCTAAGAGCGTGTTGTTTGCGAAAAATTATCAGATGAATTCTCTGTTGTATTTATTATAACATGTTCTTGGGACGCGAAAAACTTCGATTATTTGCGTATATTTTATTTACCTCCTCGAGAATTTTAGATCGCTATCAAAGTTTGCGGTAGGTAACTCGTTTATGAAATAATTGAATACCTACCTATTTCGCATCGCGCTGAAAGACGTGATAAATTTGTGCTGATTTTGAATTCCCATTGAGGTAAATCGAATTTTCGTTGTGGTTGTGATAGGTGGGACGATGAATATACGAGGGGTGTACATATATTAGTTGTTCACTCTTTACTCTATTGATCGGCCAAATTCAGTCAAAT
The DNA here is from genome assembly GCF_025532065.1 of Leptinotarsa decemlineata. Taxonomy (NCBI): domain Eukaryota; kingdom Metazoa; phylum Arthropoda; class Insecta; order Coleoptera; family Chrysomelidae; genus Leptinotarsa; species Leptinotarsa decemlineata. The sequence continues at coordinate 729,214 of NW_027412556.1, read as the reverse complement.
TCAACGATTGATTCTATTCTTATCTTGTTCTTGTTTATGTTCAGAAATGTATGTTGTCATCAGTTTATTCACTTTCAATTTTATCTGAAGTTCAAACGTTTTTTCAGAAAAAAAAAGGCAAACTTGATTTTGTTTTCAGAGGTTCACATGGTAAGTTATACTTGTATTGTTTGTGAATACTACAGATATTTGGAAAGCAAGGGGAATGCAACCCCATTATGTTTCCTTTGAGCAACATACCAGAAAAAAAACTGATTGAATTAGCACCTTTGCGATTCCTCACAAGGAATTCTCACTCTTCCACTTCTTCACTCAATACAATAAATATCGTTTCATCTCATTGTGGCAAGTCCTGTAGTAGCCCGTACACCGAATAATATCCAGAACAACTTGAAGTGGCTTCCATTCCGCAGAACAATCGCATTGCAACACAATCGCTTTAATAGCTTCATTACGTGAGCAATAGTAGCCATGAAATGATCAAAACAATGTAGCATCAAAGAGGAAATAACGTTCCCACGAACAGAAACGTCTTTTTATTTATTGCTCGCCATTCAGCTTCTAAACAGTGGTTTAGTGTTACCCATTGTTTATGACACTTCAGAAAACAAAAGTGAATCATTATAGTGTTTTGTCCATTATTGCTATTAGGGTCGCACTTGGCATACAATTACAGTACTCGGAGGAGGTTTAGGGGTGAGGCCAGCGGCGGGGTTGCTTGGTCGAGAAGGGTTCGTGGTGGTAGATAGTTTTATGAAAATATTTTTGTTTCTGATTGGCATCGAACGTCGAACTTAGTGACAGCCATCGATCATATAAGTGACATTTTTAATGCTCTGTATAAGCACTGAATTTTTTTGTGCCTGTAGTAATGAATCCATCGGCCGATACTAAATGAAAATCCATAACTAACGTATTCTAAAAACACTTAATTGTGTGATTTTCATCTAGACAGTTTTACAAAAACGCAACACGTGTTTTGCCATACAATGGCTTCCTGGGGCGTGTCTTAATACGCCCGAGGAAGCCATTGTATGGCGAAACACGTGTTGGGGTTGTAAAACTCTCTAGTGAAAACACAATAAAGTGTTTTTAGAATACGTTCATCATTTTTCCTCCCATTTGCTGGTAGCTTCATCTTTCTTCCCCAAATCAACTAAACTTTAAACTGCAATAACTTTGTACCCTCATTTTTCTTGCTTACAACGACTACGCTATAAGATTATATGTGTTATAATGTACAAAAAAAATCTCAATCTCAAAATCTAATGATGATGGACCTTTATCTGTTTTCCCGTGACCTCTTCATATACTATATTGTGTAGCAATTCTTTGAAACTGAGTAGAGAAAGGTGTTTTTTGTATAATTCTACTTATTTTTCTTTCGTGTAATTCAATTTTTATACAAATGAAGTTGTTTTGAAAGAGATTTTTCTTCCACTTTGTGTCTGAAAGATACTTTTTTGCGTGACCTACACATCTATGTAAATAACTCATTCTGAAATCAGAGTTTTTCTTTCTTTCTTGTAGATTCCCAAAACTTTTATATAACGATGAAGAAGTACAAATATAAAACCTTTTTTTTTTATAAAATTGAGTTTCGAACATTGTTTGATACATACTTGTTCGATTAATGGCCTTTTTATTTCGTGAAAATTCATATTAGGAACACCTGTAGTCTTTTTTCAAAAATGTGATCACAATTATTAAGGACTGCTCAGAAACTCAAGCCGATCTGAAAGATTTCGCAACAAAGCAACTCTGATTCCATTAGAAACAATATATCAATCATTTTCCAATGCACGTTGACCCATAATGTCTAACAAACTGGATGAAATGGAAATATTTACGTTTGATGACGGAGTTGCAATAAAATCTGTTCTGGAGTTTTTCCCAACACCAGAATGTTACTCTTAACACACGTGTTTCAATCAACAGGTGATCATTGAACTGCATTTATTCTTTCTCCAGTTCAAGAATAAACTTCAGTTCAAATTTCTTCTCGAAGATGATCACTTGGTGATCGAAACACTTGTAGAGGTGTTGAAATAACGGTCTGCTCTACTGTTGATGATTTTTCATTATTCATTCACTTACTTCTAAAGCTTCTATATTTTCTGTTTCACTATCACTGTCGTTATTTATCACATCGCGGTTTGCGTTCATAAGGTTTGTTTTTGACTATTTTTCGTACAGTTGAGAAAGGAATTTTGGTCAAATCTGATGTTGATTGTAACAGTTTGTTTCCCTCGAAACCAAATTCGAGATGTACGTACAAACATACTCTCTGTGTATCCGAATGTATGTATCCGAATCTTATTCACTGGTATCTCTTTTTCGCATTGTTCACTATCGCTATTGGAATCACTACACTGGAAAAAGTCTGCGTTGTTATCACACTCGTTATTACTATTAATAATTGTCCAAGGGCGCCACATTTTAAACAGGTAACAAAAATTTTAAGTAATTATAACTGCACCAATATCGAATTCCCACACTCAAATCGCGATCAGTTCCTGAACTGATCACTGACAACATGCCGGCTATATTCGTCACTGTAACATGACTTCAAATTTAATTTTATGACTCTTCAGCCAATCATTTCTTTGTATTGGTTTCTTTAGCCTTTGAGCTCGCCGATGGCTTTAATTATTCACAACAACGTTTACTTCGACTATACAAGTTCAGTTGATAATCCAACGGTTCTATCACTTTAATTCGTGGTGGATCCAGCCGTTACTATTTTTTCATCTACGGCACTGGCCTTTTGACCAGGATAAGCGGAAGGGTGGATTTTGCGTTATTCAACCCTTTGGTCCATTGGCCCATGAGCTGTGCAATATGCTTGTAACCTGCTGAACCTAAGCGTGTTGACCAATGAGGGTGATTTTGATTTATTGAGCCATTAGATGGCCCACTATTGTCATTATTTTTGGAGTTCGGTGATTGTGGGAACGTCGACGTAAAGAGCCAACTACACTTCAAGCATTTTTTTGATTTATTGAAAGGGTTATGTTTTCCAGGAGAGTTTTTGCTTTCCACTCCTCTATCATTTCACAGAAGATGGAAAACCTCCAAAGAAAAGAGGGAAGTAATTGAATACATCAATAAAACAAAACACAAAGATGTTTCAGATGTGCAAACTCTTTTTCAGATGGAACAACTATATACTTTCAAATATACGTATTCAGTATTTTATCGTTATTGACTTTCATTTAAAAGAAATATTTTCAGTTTTTAGGCGTACTTCGAAGTTTTAGGTGGTCTTCAACTTTTTCATCTTTTACTTTCAGTAACTATGAAAGAAGATTTTCTGAGTATTTTCAAAAACTACACGATTTTATGTTTCAATTCTATTATGAATGTTCGAAGTACAAATATTCCAATCTTCGAAGGTAGAATAGGCCAAAAATCACAGATTTGCACAAACATTTGGATACTTGTGGTCACAGAAGTACCGGCCCAACAAACGAAATACAAAAAATTTGGAAAAACAATGCATTTTTAACTTCGAAATAGCTTGAAAACTGGCAATTGAAACACCTTGTAACTATATTTCTCATATAGCTATAGCATTAGGGGGTTAACTTTTACATTCTGTTGTATCTGAATAAATATAGTCTGGGAAAAACTAAAAAAAACACGCTTTGAAAGAACATCGAACTGAAAAGTTGAAAATATTAAAAAAAAAGTTTAAAACAATAATGCTACGTTCGTTATTGTTTTTATCTTTTTTGACCTCGCACGAGCGTTCGAAACCATAAATCCTAAATTCTTGTGTGAAAAATTATGTAAAATAGGCATACGAGGACCCATCAACAGTTGAATTCATTCATACATGACTGAAAGAATAATCAAAGTAAAGATAAATAAGACGTGCTCAGAAGAACGGCAGACCGAAATCGGTACGCCGCAGGGAGGAATACTGGGACCTCTTCTTTTCCATCTTTATGTTAATGACTTGCCCCGTTTCATTGAACATGGTAAGCCATTCATGTATGCCGACGAAACAAGCATCATAGTAATAGCAGAAAACGTATCCCTCCTAAAAGAAAAATTAACCCATGTAATTAACAACTTCACATGTCATATGTCTAAATCAGTTTGCGTTGAATTCATTAGCAAGATAGGTAAGTCTGATGACTTGAATCGAAATATAGATTCGGTTTCCTTGACAACCTCACCTCTTACAAAATTTTTAGAAACAGCAAACTTGACTTCAAAAAACATATCGAATTCCTCTGCAAAAAACTTGTAAAACGTTCTTTGCATTTGCCACTCTGAAAAATAACTTCAATAAAAAGTATTTGCTAGATTTGTATTACTATCTCGTATATTCAACTCTGTGTATGAACATAATGGTTTGGGGATAATCAGTGGAAGTAGAAAGAGTTTTTGTTATCCAAAAAAGATTTGTTAGATTAATCTTCGATCTAAAATACAATGAATGATGTAGAGAAGTCTTCTTTAAAAGTAAAATTCTGACGGTATTTGGTATCTATCTTTATAAATTACTGTCTTACGTCCACTCAAATTTGTCATCGTTCACTAGATCTCACGTAATACACGATTACCCCACTAGGCAAAACCATGAAATTCATCTTAGGAAATGTAATCTTACGGAATATAAAAAATCGCCAAGATATGCCGGACCAATGTCTTTCAACCACCTTCCAGGAAAAATTAAAGATATTTCCGATCACAAAAAAATTAAAAAACAATTAAAGATATTTTTATTGGAAAACAATTTTTATTCACTTTTTAAATCATAAAGAGAGTGAGTTATGTATTTCTTTTTATATTACTTTTAAAATGAATGTGGCTGTATTTTTATAAGTTTCTACAATTATCTTCGATTTTCAGCTTTTATGTTTTTCTATATTGACCTGTCTTATGTATACCATGGGTACCTGAAGGGTGAAATATATATCTTATATTATCCTATCTTATCCTTTCCTATCCTATCTTATCTTACCTTATCTTATCTTATATCTTATATCCTATCTTACCTTACCTCATCTTATCCTATCTTATCTTACCTTACTCAATCTTATCCTATCTTATATTATCCTATATTACCCTATCCTATCCTATCTTAGCTTATATTATCATATCCTATCTTACCATATCTTACCTTATCTTATCTTATATTATCTTATCTTATCTTACCTTATCTTATATCAAGGAGATTACGTACAGCGCCATCTGCCTGCGAATAGATCAAATAATAATGTCGATAATTCTGTCAAATACAGATCCCGACCATTCAAACGGGAAAGAAGAGTTACACACAAACATACATACACACAGGTGAAGCTGATATAAAGCGTGTTAATTTTAATAAAAAAAAATACTTTTTTCAAATTAAGAAAATACATGTAGTGTAAGTTCGAATTATATGGAGGAGATTACGTACAGCGCCATCTGCCTGCGAGTAAATCAAGCAATAATGTAGATAATTCTGTCAAATACAGATCCTGATATGGAATGAATAGGAGAGTTACAAACAAACATACGTACAAAGAGGTGAAGCTAATATAAAGCGTGTAAAAAATAGAGACCAACATTATTTCCATCACAACTCGCTTATTTTTGTTGCTCAGAACTTTCTGAGAAAATGATAGTTTTCTCGAGCACTTCAAAAAAGAGTTTCCTTAAAGAAAATGCTTTGGATTTTTTGTTACTCCACGCTTGGTTTGTTGAAACGTTCAATTTTGTTGTTTGTAGAATAAGAACCAACCAACAAGCTCAAACTGCGGTTTGAGTATAGCCTGCTAGTTATTAAAACTTGCATTTCAAGAAGTGATAGAAATTTTGTAAAAAAAAACTATTAATTCCATTCAAAAACGACAAAAATGAAAAGAGTTTCAATTTTTTTTCTCACAAATCTACTACACTTGATTAGGAATTCATGCCAATCGATGAGCTTCCCTAATGCGACTTCGAGGATAATTTAACCAGAATTGTGCCTTAATAAACATATCAGAAACCCCAGCCACTAGTCAGTCGAACCGAACACAGATGCAGTACGTCAAAGGACTCAAAAGGACATATTGTTCGTGTACGCAGTTGCGTGTGAACGGGGTGGTCCAAAAGGTCCTTATCTCTTCCATCTTCACCGCAGGTCACCACTTCGGTTATGCAATTTAGGGTATTGAGCCACTCTGTTGTTCTGTGAGAAACAGTTATTTTTGTCGATAATTAAGTTTCGGTTCCCGTTATCAGATCCGGAGTTTACCGACTTTTTCCATTTTGTGAGGCGGCAAGAACTGTTACTCCAATCTTCTGAAAAAAGGGTTTGAAAAACTTTGTGATTTATTGGCTTCAGGTCCTACCAGGTGAATACTTTTTTCGAATACGTTGAAAAAACGTCAGATTTTCGTCTTGAAAAAGTTAAAGAACATCACAATACAAATTATATGACCTCAATACAAATAACTACTAATTAATTCTTCAATAGAAATGTATTTCTGTAGCTTGAAAGCAATACTTTTTTATATCTGACAAATCTCTCAACCTCACATAAATTATTTATGATATTTCGTTTCCTCTCAAAACTTTATACTGGGCGCTAATGACTGCGATGATGTGATATCACATTAAGCAATACCTTGATACAAATCAATCAAGATATTATAACACAATACGTTTCTTTCGAACGATAAATCCCAATGAAATATGTTCCTCAATTTGGGTTATTACAGCAAATGCAAGTTTGAACAAAATAAAGTTGAGTTTAATTCATGAGTTTTTCAAATTCACTTGATGTTTCAAATAAATTATAGTTTGATACCACCTCCACAAGTCACATGAACAACAGTTGTTTTGTTATTTATTTATATAGAGGAAGGTAGGTTAGATGCACAAAATGTCATGCCACAGAATGTCTCGGAACTCGGAACATAAGTAAACAGAACAGTACGCCTCTGAAATATGTCATCTTTGTTTGTCTCATACAGCTAACAGATTCATTGTCCTTTATTAGCTATAACCGATGTTGCCAAATGGTGAAATAGAAACGAATTCCTTTAAATGTTGAATGCATTATTCCATTCCTCTTTTTTAAGTATTTAAAAATTTTTTTAAAGACAAAGGTTGAAATTTTAAGTTTAAAATGCGTTGTTTTAGAGCTCTTTTATGAAAACTACTTGATTTTCGTCAGGAGGAACATTCCCCATTTCAGGCATTATATAAACGGTAAATAACCTGAATCATAGTTACGTCTTGGAAAGTACGTACAAGGTATGATGGAAATTTTAAGTGTGGTGAACCGTGGTATACTAATATCGTGAAAAAATATGCAAAAATTGGATTGAACTTACGTCCTCACTCCACTCCAATATATATTTATCTTATACACTACGTTGCTATGCGAACAGTTGTACATTCTGGAGAATTAACTCTGCTATAACTTGAAACTACGACATAACTATTACGAAGCAAACACAAAACCAGCTTGCTTTTCGTGTGATGGAAAAGCATAATGAAGATATCAAATAAGAAACGCAACACAATAAAATATGTGACTTGATTATTCTATTTATTGCTTAGATATTATGTTTCTGACGTTTTCAATACAACAGCAGAAAGCGGATTTTTGTTGATTGAGAGAATACGTTCCTATATTCGTCAGCTAAAAAAATAATTGATATGAAACTTTCATGAAGTTTAAACCAAAGCGACACGTGTGATGTAGAAGGTTGCAATAGCTTTTTTTTCACGTCGTGAATCATTCTTGAAGGTTGAGGTCTCATGTTTATAAAGTTCAAACCAAAACGACACGCGTGTTGAAGAAAGGTTGCCACTGCATTGGTTTTGTTTTACGTTGTGAATTATTCAAGAAGATTAGGGTCTTGTTTTCGTTATGAGTCATCTTCATTTGGGTTATCTTTAGATGGATAGGTAATTACCTATTTTAATTGAAATTGATAGTTGTGACAGGAAAAAATTTAGGCTCTGCTATCCGTGTGAAGTCGAGGTGTGTCGTAAGTATTTATTAATACTTACGAATTATATTAATAAGTAGTTAATGATTGGAATATAGTTCAAGATGATCAAGAGTAGAGGGGGATCTCAAGATGGTTCTTTACTGAACTATGTATTGAACATAATAGTATTTTAAGATACTAGGAACAGAAAAGGAGGGTCTCTAGGATGATTGTTTGTAGTGGAAATTTTAGTCGTGGTATTTCAACATGGGTTGAATTTGCATAATGGAAAACTCGGCAGTAAATATCTCGATACTCAAATCAAGCCTTTGTCTTCGAAACCAACTATTTCGTAATTCATGAAAGCACTGAAAGAATCATTAAACAGTTTTCCAATGAAAGGGGTTAATAACCCAATCGCCCACTTTCGAAAAATCGATACAGAGTAATCGCAAATATGATATATTAATAGTACCCGTATATGGAATAAAAATAATCGCTGAGTAACAGTTAGAAACTGAATACTTAAAATAATTCTGGGTAGCAGAAATAATGATAATAATATATAGTTGATATATGAGTTGATGGTTTTTCGTATGGACAGTTTCGCTTTCCTTTTTGTGTGTTATCACATAAATAGACCTTTACGTACACGAAAACCTTTACGAAAAAAAATCAATACCTATTATAGGTTAGTGTATATCACTTTGGCCAACCCTATCTAGGTGCTATGTGCATTTTGAGTATCTCCATCATTCCTGAGAGTTTCATCATTGTATCTCGATTATTACGGAAGATACGAGGGTGTTTCCATGATAAGTGAGACACACTGTATATATAATGTACTGTATATGTAATGCACAATAATCATAATCCGGCTGTAAGAAGCTATTATTAAAAAAATAACTTTTGAGTATATGCTACTCAGTTTGCCGATGTTTTCCAAAAAATTTGTTGTTGCTCTTATTCCTGTTGCATCTTTCTGTTCCAGTTTTGAATTGACTTGCAGTTGCTCCTCCAGAAATACATGAAACATGTATTGCAATTTTGTGAATTGTAATTTGGAAATAATGTTTTTTCAACCCGTTCACATGAGTAATTATTGAGTATCGGTGGCATCCCAATAAATCTTCCTGATAACAACGAATCGGCCTGTACTCTATGAAACATTCATGTACGGTTCTCCTGCTTCACATCCCACATCGAAGAACTTTTTATCTCGTTCGAAATCATTACAAGTGGAATTTTCCAATTCATTGAGTCGGTATCATCAACCACTAGTCATTCAAACGTCCGACATCAACAAGCTAGTAAGCAGAAGTTATTTTTAGAGCCAACATTGTCGCCAACATTTTCACACTATCGTACACCAGCATCAGTAGCCAATTCATGTACCTCTCGTTCTTTAGGATCGTGCGTACGTCATAAACTACGAGAGGAGTCCGTCTAGACGTAGATACGTAGACGAGAGAGAATGTTGCTCGCTAACCCACAAACCCAGAAAGGAGCCTGTCCAGTGTCTGGTATCTATTCTCAAGTACCATCATCTAACACCTAACGATTATCGTTTTTCTTCTTCAGTTTCGTTACACCAGCATGTAGTTTACATGTTTACTGATTTGTTGCTGATGTGGATTATATCATAACGCCCGATATGAGGGAGCTTTACAGGTGGAGTGCTTGGTTGATTTTCTGAGTACGACTCTCTAATAATTTACAAAAGGTTATTGTTGCATTTGTCATATACCGGGTGACACAGACTTACGTGTACACACCTCTTTTTTTTCTTCATTTCTTCAGCTCGAGAAATGGTTATGCAGATTATGTGCAACATGTTATTCCTTACGAATCAGTAGAGAGTTGTCCTGGAAATCTTGAGAAGACCATTGAATTGGATAATTTAGGAAACACTTGCTACATGAATAGCATTTTACAAGTGTTGTTAATGACGAAGAATTTCAAGAACGAGGTTTTAATGATGAACGAGAACGAAAATGTTTCCTACTTATTCACCAAACTCAAACATCTGTTCATCTTTCATCTTTCCCTCCCTCTTGGAGTCTTTGAAGTCCACTAGATACTCGTTAGGACAACAAGAGGATTGTTTCGAATTCTTGAGGTTCTTGTTGAATACTCTTCGTGAGCAAAACAATAGCAAAATCAATACTCCTGACCTCTCTGGATTGAATGATTCCGTACAGTCCATCTCGTCTTGTGTTTGTAAATCTTTTGCTAGAAAAATCCTCACTTGTTCACTTTGTAGTAAGTGTTCAAGAGGCAGCAAAAACGAATGTGAATTTCTGGAACTTCAACTAGCGTTTCCTAAGATTATTTAACAATAAGCAAAGCTTATTGTGTGTCCCCGTGTCCTCGAATTATTCTGAGATTTGAGAGTTTTATATCTTTCATAAATATAATTTGGCTTTTTGTAAATGAGGAATTCATGTGTATTGACGAGTAGGTGGAACTGCCAGCTTTTAGCAATCGGTAACCAACCTGACTCCTTGAACTTGGGGGATATATGGTCGAATTTTCTCACACCATAAGAAAGACGAATGCAATTGTTTTGTATTTTTTGTAAGCGATTTACATCAGTTTGTATCAAAGCAGGTCCGTAGATTATATCGCAATATGCTAATCTAGACAATATGAGGGTTTCGCAAAGTTTCAACTTCAATTTGGAAGTCATAAACTCTCTACTTTGATAGAGTTTACGTAAGATACTGTACGAGCTAAGACAAAGTGAATTTATATGTTTGTGAAATCTCAGATCAGCATCTAGCCACAAATCCAAGTTCTTGCTTTCTGTAATTATTTGTAGTAAGTCTTGTCCAAGTTGGATTTCAATTCTTCCTTCAATTTTCTATCTTTTGTGTTTCGGGCCAAAAAGTATCAGCTGAGATATTTTAAAATTCAATTTCAGGTCATGGGTTATAGATAGATCCAGTAACTTTTGTAGATCGCTGTAAATTTTTTTCATTGCCACTTGCCAGTTACTTGGTAACATCAGTAGCTTTATATCTATTTAAAAGGAACACTTGTGGACTAGATATTTTGGCGAAGGTTGCGGGCCGAAAAGTAAAATGATTGACCGAGCCAGGTTTATGTGATTTTTCAGAAATCTTATTTTTTCAGTGAAAATATTTAAAACTTGATGATCCACATAGTCGAACCCAAGACTGTAATCTGCATAATATCGAAGGCTTTAAATAAGAAATAAATCAGAACTTGATGGGCACTTAACACGACAGAAAAGTCGTTTCCAAGATGGTATCTCGCTCTTGTTGAATCAAATAGATGGATAATTGCGTCGATGATAATGAAGCGGACTTGAGTTCATGTAAATTTGTGGAAATATACCATGTAAACTTGTTATTACCTCCGTTTAGCTCAGGCATTAAATTAATAATAAATAACTCCGACGTAAAAGTCATATTTCAGCTGGATAATCATTTTAGGATCGTGGAATTAATAAAGAAGGGATTGTTTCGAAATCATCAGTGGAAGTGTCTCATTTGACAGTCAGTTTCAATTGTTCGTTATAGAACAAGCTTAGTGTTTCAAAGATGTGACTCCCTTTTTTAACACGCTTTTATTACACGCTTTATATTAGCTCCACCTGTATGTAAGTATGTTTATTTGTAACTTCACTTTTCATTTCATATCGGGATCTGTAATTGACAGAGTTATCGACATTATTGCTTGATCTATTCGCGGGCAGATGGCGCTGTACGTGATCTCCTTGATATATCGACATTATTACCTGATCTATTCGCGAGCAAACGGCTGATTGATCCCGAAGTTAAGATAAAATAAATATAGTTTCAAAAGACTAAAAAGTACGCTTTTAAAGAACATCGAACTTAAAAGTTGAATTTTTTTTAAAAAGCTCAATGTTCTTTAAAAGCGTGTTTTTTTAGTTTATTGAACTATATTTATTGAATAAAAAAACAAATAGAAACGAGTTTGTTTTGTGGATGAGTTATTGTGATCTGTAGCAAACCTGGCACCACTGATGAGACCAGAGCCATCTGGAGTTGGACTGAGAATGCTTTGTTTTTGGACTAAAGTGTCAACCAAGAGTCTGAAATCCAATTTTATTGCAAGCTTCACCTATTAGTGATTAGGTTACTCAGAAAACAAAAATTCTGGGATATTTCTCCTTCATAAAATACCTGTTTTACAGTTGTATACTGTAGATCTTCATCCACTTATTCTCCAATTATTAAAGGATACAAAACTATAAAAAAATACCGCTAGAAATAATAATATATAAAATATGATAATTTAAAAAAAACCACGTAGATGCTCATTTCTTTGCAACAATTATTCTATCAGGTTTTGTTTTGCACAACAATTATCGTTTTCTTATGCTGAAAATGCTTTGTCTCATCTTGATATGTTATTTACCCTCAGAAAAGTTTGAGGAACTTTTATTCTAGCTATTTTAATACTGAATGTTTCGAGTTCGATTTTTTAAGCATTGTATTTCTTTGGTCATTTCTATCAAACACTTTCCTGACTCAAATGCATTTCTATTAATATCGATATTGTTTTGCAACGAAAAAAATCATACATGTCGATAATCTATTGAGATCACCATACAATTCTCGGTAAGATATACTCAGCAATTCTGAATCGCACCTGGTTATAAAAAAACAAATGTCAACTCGTTAGGAATCCAATGTTTTTTACATGAACATCTCGTTGTATTCGAGACATATCAGATCTCTCGTATCTCGCATTGTTTTTTACCTGAGTTATACCTAGACAACACATGTACAAACATGAAAGGATTATCATCAACGTTCATAAGTTGCAGGCTTCTGTTGATTCGATTTGGGAGGGCGCGTGCTACAGTGAACACCTTGTCATTTCATATTCAATTGTGGGTGTTTGTATGGGCATTGTGTGGTTATATAACAACACTATTGTAACATCATCTGTATGATGTCAAAAGTCTCGTGTTTCATCGACCGAATGTATTTCACATCTCATTCTCGATATATCTGTGGAAAAGTGAAATGAACGAGTACTGGAACTTGCGCAAATGATTTATAATTACATTTCATGTCTCTTTATGGTATTTATTATCTCATAATTGGGAAATTACATCTATAAAAAAGACTCTAAACAGCATGTTTACTCCCAGTTTCAAAAGAAACAAAAAGAAACAGTGAAAAGAGAAATGAAAATTTCTGTGTTTTTTATATTTGACAATATATACCATTCAGGTACTTGATTGAGTGCCTGAATTTACAGTTCACAATGCGGATGTGCCAATTTAAAAACCGGAGAGTAAATTAAACCGATTTGATCATTCAACAGGTTGCACCTGCAATGTTTATGCTTGCGAATTTCCAAGCATTCCAAATAATTGAGTTTGCAACTTTTCCTTACATAGTGCAGAATTTCCGTATCGTTTAGATTCGAAAACTTGTGTTTGCATACCAAGGAATGGTTTGAGAACGTCGAATCATTTTTCCTAGTCTAAAGGACTTTTCATCCTTCGTCATGTCCATGTTCATTTTCACGAAAGCTGATAAATCGAATGCCATAGTTATCCTTGAACGAGAAGCAATTCAGAAAATTGAGTCAGTCATTCGAGATGAAAACCTTACTGTCATTAAGAAACACCCGACGAAAAAATGTCAAAATGAGGATGAGGATGGTTTGAATAGTTTCCGAGCTCAACATGAAGATGACAGCACTTGTAAATGAAACCTAGTGAATTTATTTCTGTTGACAGTACCTTACCAAAGTTTCAGCCATTTTGAACGCACAGTTGTTACGTAACAGTCGTTTGAGTGAGTTTTTATGAAAATTGACAATTTTCTCAAACCTCCATTGAGATATTTTTGTCGGCAAAGATATGCTTTGGTAGCAAATGTTCTGGTATCTGAAAAAAAACTGACAAATATGCTGTTATCAACTCCATCAGCATCCATCGAATTTTTTAAAAAAATGAAAGATATTTTTCAAAATAGAGATTGTGTTCCAAATTCAATATAGGTTTCAATAAAGTGTGGATTGGTTCATTAGAAACTGTTTGCTATATTGTCTGTGGAAATAATATAATGTAAAAGGTGAACATACTTTGTTGACAAAGAAAACTCTGATTTTTTTATGCGTTTATGCAGGTTACTTTGACAAAAAATCTTCTTTAACGAACCTCTACCAGACTGAAAAAAAAAACTTTGGAGAAGCAACAACAACTCTGATTTAATCATTAATATGTTGTCACCAGACAGAGATTACAAGTCCAAAGAATAATAATGTGACAAAAAACACTCTGAAAAACCATTTTGATTTTATGTATTCTATAACAACTAATTATCGTTATTTTTTGCAAAACATGAGTTCACCAAATATGGAAGATATCAGCATGTATAATTGAGAAAAATATTTCTGATTTTCTGCTGGCGACAGCAAAGTTGTTATAATGGCCTAAAAAACATTGTAGTGTAAAATGAGGTACAGCGATATTAATGAACACCGATTTATTGTAATGTGACACCACAGAACAAGTTACTGAACGTCAAAGTGTAAATAATGTGAATAATCAATAGTTGCAGTTTTTCTTGTAATATAATTAAACATTGGTGAGCAGTTTCAGTTATTCAAGTGTACTTTGTATGTCTGCTTAAGTAGATCCATCAGTAACCCAAGGACGCTGACAAAATTGAGTGATTCAGACATCTCAAGTGCCTGTTAAGTAGTTTTGCACAATATTAGGAATAACTGAGGTACATTTTGACAGCGTCTTATAAAACTTGTCCTGCAACCGATGAAGGTCAATAAGGCGCTGCCCTTTACAAAATATATGTTGTGATACATGAAACATTTGTCACTTAATTGGCCCTTGTAAAGGTAGAGTGAAAATAGAAAAATTGCTTTGCTATGAGTGATATCAAACATTACGGAGAAGGTTGTAAATCATGATATTCATTCCAGAACGAATAACTATAATTTTTTCTATCATACCTTCTTCATCAACTTCCGGCGGTCCTAGAATTGATCTCTGAGGCACTCCAACACCTTCTGGTACAACATCTCAACATCTGCCATCTTCACAAATAATTTATCTTCGATATTGTTGGTAACTTCTTATCGGGTTTCAATACAAATCCAACTTACAAAAAAATGTATTGTCCATTGTATCGAATGCTTCATTGTAATCAATGTCATCATCAGAGTCAATCCGTTACGCTAACAAAAGCAAAGAAAATCCAGGATTTTGCTCAACGAATTGAGCAAGTCAATTTCGAAGACCAAATCTGCCTCGGTCGTCAGAAATGGACTAAATTCAAGTTCATATAAAGTTTTGCCTTTGCTGATTCTTTTTATTTCCCAACTTCTTCGACAGATGTCTCAGAGTTTTAAAATGTGTCAGTGTTTTTGATTGACATTTTATGTAGTACAAATTGTCCTCTGATATCAGTTTATTCACCAATTTCGCCAATATCTATATTTTTGTTCCATTCAACTCGATGTTCACCGTTGGATTTTGAAATGAGTACTGGCAGTTTTGGTCCTGTTATTTGTCTATTTCTGATGATATCTTCATAAAAATTACATAGAATTTACGCAGGAACGTATCGGGATAGACTGAAAAGTTTCTACACGTAAAATCACCCAAAAAGGTTAAAAAATATATATTATGCGCATAATTTTCAAGCATTCTCGTTTGAATTTAGCCTGAGGTACACTTTAGGATTTTATAGTACTATAATAACATTCCACTTGTACTATCTCTAGAAACTCCAAACTAACCGCATCAGAATATTATTCACAATTGAAAAATACCCCCATGTTTATGCGAAATTTGATAAAACGCATCGTAACATTGAAGTTCTACGTCCGTTTCATAATTGCAACAACCAACAAAAAATAAAAATAAAAATAGCTCGTGACTCGTGACTTTGAAATTAATATGCTGTAAAGCTCCCTTCGGATAGATAGATAAAGCTGAAGTAGCCAAGAACCACCTGTACACGCAGGATCGTATTGAAATAATGTTGATCCTACAGTCTTCGATGAAGTAGTATTTTCATGTCGAAACAGTAAAAGAAAAAGGGGTAGTAAATAAACAGGCTGATCCAAATCAGGTGAGCATCATTGCTAACTTTGAAGTTGTTGAAGATAAGAAATAGGACAAATTGGCAAACTTATACGAACATTGTCATACATAATTCTTCAACACATCTCTATCATCATAAATTAGCAGTATTCAATTACAGAAAATTACAAAACATACCATTTAACAGGTGTTATAGGACATTGACATAATTTGGTTACCCCACCAATTGCATCGCTCGATTTCTGAAAGAGAAATTAGACGTGACTCATGAATGAATTATAATCGAAGCAAATTCATTAAAAACAATGAAAACAAAACTTCAGTGCCAGATGAATCGGAAATTCTTGCCCAAAACTTTACAAGGGCCAAACGGGGAGAAACTGTTACCAGAGAATTAAAGAACATATAAGTAGTTTTTTGAATGTAGAGACTCATTTCGTATTTGCGAACCATATTTTTGCAGAGGGGTATGAGGTCAACCACGACCACATGGGCCAAACGGGGAGAAACTTTTACCAGGGAATTAAAGATCATATGAGTAGTTTTTTGAATGTAAAGACTCATTTCGTATTTGCGAACCATATTTTTGCAGAGGGGTATGAGGTTAAGCACGACCATGAAGTATTACATTTGGAAGAGAAAGGTTTGGAACTCAATTATTTGAAAATGCTTGGAAATCAATAGATCAAGATCTTCAGATGATATGGTGCTGCAGGTTTTTTTTTCGGGTTTTCCTGCAGCTGAAAAAGCAAATGCGCCCTGGAATCTATGAAGTCGCCCCGGAGCGCCAATTAATTTTTGGTTGTTATTTTATAATTTCATGATTTGTATTTTGGAAGTGTTGTTACTAGCAAAATATCTATTATGAATAGATTTAATAATCCAGAAAATTTACTGAATTTATTAGGGAAATAAACATATAAATATTGAACGAAACAACTATTACAACAACTGTTCAAAGTGACGGCACCCAACAGTAATACAAGCTTCTGCTCTCCTCATCAAAGAATTCCGCACACGTTGAAAAATGCCCGGAGTGTTTCTTATCGTTTTGCAGCAAGCTATGATGCGATCCCTCAACATTTCCTCGTTTTCAATGGGGCTAGCATGAACTAGTGATTTCAGGTGTCCCCAAAAGAAAAAGTCGACGGGATTGAGGTCCGGTGACCTCGGGGGCCAATGCTCAGTGCCTACTCTTCCTATCCATCGTTAGGGGTATGATACGTTTAACAAATTTCTTGCTATCACACTAAAATGAGCAGGAGCTCCATCGTGCATAAACCAAGAATAATTTCGTACATTAACAGAGAATCTGTCTTGGAAATGAGTTTGCGTTATCGCATGTGGGTTATTTTCTGCCCAGATGTGGTTGTTATGGAAGTTCATGATACCATTTCTTGAAAAATTAGCCTGGACACGCTAAATTTGTTTCAAAGATTCGGAAAGTCGCCGGAAAAGATTCGCAAATATTGCTCCACAAGGAGTCACGTGTTGGGGATACCTTTCCTGGTAGATGCGTCTGGCCTCGCTTGAATTTCCGTCAGCCAAGCCGTATGCAAAAACCATATCAGCCATGTCAGCATTCGTAAAGTCGGGCATGTTACCGAAAAATTACTGTATAAACTCCGAACTGTGAATTTGTCATTTAATAGTTGAAAATGTGACAGCGAACTTTTATTTTTATAAACGAACTTTCATAGCCTACTCGATTTAATTAACTTAATTTGCAAGCGGAGAGTGACAAAAATTATTGAAATCAAATTTGGCTATCAAGTAATATGCATCGATATGGAAAATTGTAAATGTCTCGAAAACGATCACCTCCAGCGTTGTTGAGGAGGTGTACCTTTTTCACTTGGAAACGGTGTGGAAATTAGGTTTTTTCATGAAAAGTCCCAAAAGTTTACTGTCAAAAAAGTTAGGGCAATTTGAAATAAATAATAACAGCGTACGCAGCGCCGTCTAGATGTTACATGAAAATCGATACGTAATTATGATTCCCACGTCAAAAACACCCCGGGTACCGAATTTCGTGCAAATAACTCATTTTTCACAAGAGTTATTTTCAAAAAGCGAACAAAAAAAATTCAATTTCAACACCCTGTATCTCCGAAACGAAGCATTTTCGGATACAAGTTCATATAGACTTTTTTCTTAAAATTGTCTCAGGAATACGTCACTTGAATATTTCGTACTTATGTTACACCCTAAAAATGAGAATATCTCATGGAGTCATCTTCCTCAATGGTTCAATATCAAGTCCGGCTCTGCACACGCCTTATCAAAATGCAATTTCTATGTAGTAGATGCGGGCACGTGTCACAGTTATTTCCACTTTTTTATTCATTACAACCGATGTCTAGCTGTTTGCGATTGCGATACAAATACAAAATACAAACGACCCCGTGCGTTTCTGTCTTCAATTAGACTGTTCCGTAATTAAACCTGTTAATCAACGTGTTCGCAGAACTACAAATGAATTATGACCCGTCCGATTTCAATTAAACTGGACCAGAACATTAATCTGAATTTCAATTCGAAATATTTATGGAAGGCGATACCTAACCTTGTTTGATGTTACCGCATAGGCAGAGATTGAAAAAGGAAGATCAGGCTCGTCTAGCTGACTTGAGATATTCCCGTGGAGGGTATTCCTTTCAGCCAGATTTATGTAGCTCATAGATCACTAGCATCCTTTGCGATAAACATATAAACAAGTCAGTATAAACCAGGATCAGTGGACATCAAGTATCAGGCATACATCTGCTCATACATTTTGTATGAGCTACATCCTGTTTGTTATTCTCCTCAGTCCATATTTTGTACCAGATTTAATGTACACAGGAGCAAATTGTGTATATTTTCGAACGGAAATGAATAATATCTATCTCTATCTCTTCTTATTCAAACTCGTCGTTTTCGCTCAAGGTCCAGTGACACTTCTTTATTCAACATTTCAACGTATTCACTTGTTTTTTCCAAAAAAAAATGTATTCACTGTAAAAAGTTCAGTTTGGTCCCTTTAAGTTTTATGGCAATATATCAAAATGTTTTCATGATATTTCGAATGATTTTCAAGTATCAACATTCAGCCCATAGAACATTATTATTTTCAAATTGTAGATTTTTCTTGAATTGAAAAAATAATAAAAAAAAAAAATTGTCAAAACAGGCACTAGACCCAATTACAGGACAACTTCGAAACCACTGTGTGATTTGTGAGGTTACAATCAATTTTGGGGATGGCAGGGAGTAAGAAAAAACTCTTTGGTATTACGTGAAGCTTTCCTTCTTCAGGACTAAAAATCTGTGAACAAATTAAAATCACAGTCACAATTTCATAGACCAGATGAGACTACTTACTATAATGGGTTTGAGAGGAAACTAGTTCCTTTATACCAATCAAAGCTTATCAACCTTATGCAGACAAACATTCAAATGTCAATTGAAATCTTAATTGTTCAATCATGAATTAGTTTTAGGTTAGTCACGAAAAACGTTATCTCATAGATGCGTCCGAACTCGTATGTAGTAGAAGTACCTGGATCTTCTTCTATCATGGCAAGCATATTCTCTTCTACTTCTATCATTCTTACTATCATTGGCCTTCCATTTCACTTCAATGCTTCTGTTTCACAAAGTCGTTGATGTATACTTTGGAGGGTTTTCCTATTAGGCACATTACGTTTAGGAAATTGTTCACTGTACAACCGTCTATTGTCCACTGAATTGCCATCAACAAGTCCATAAATGAAATGCATGTCAGCCATCTCTGCGTTATACAACAATTGTTTAACGTCTAAACAGGAATAAATCCCAATAACAAGACATATTAATATCATTAGCAAGCTTGTTATATATTTACACACATATACACACACATACACACAAGCTAGGAGAGTAATTGAAAAAAACCAAAAGTCTGACGTAAGGCTAACAAGTAAAAGCATAGTTCAGGTGTATTACAAAAGAACATAATTCAGCTGTATTACAGTAGTAGTAATAAGCTCACATTGTAGAGCAACTTTCAAGTTAGGCTCATGTATTTTGGCTAGAGTGTAAGAGTTTGTTAACATTGTTCTCAACTTGACCAATAGGTTCATAATAAATGTCGAGGTTTTCATAGAGTTGATTGTAAAGTTTGCTCATTGCAACAACTGGTGACTTGAGTAGTCATTACATCAGTCCTCTGATGTAATGGGCTAAAAGATTTTCAAATCATCTGCAAAGAGTAAGAAGTTACTAGAAAGATTATTTTCTATGTCGTTAATGAAGAGTGAGATCAAAAGAGGTACTAAACGGCTTCCTTGAGGTACACCACTGTTAGCAATAAATTGGAACAACTTGTGACCTCTATAATCTACGAATAGGATACTTTCAGTCAAGTATGAGCGGAAAAGGTTTAAGAGTTGAGAATCGAATCCATATTGGTGAAGATTATTGATAAGAATGTTATGAACCAACTTGTCAAACGCCTTCGAAAAATCTGTGTAGACAGCATCAGGAAAGATTCTGTTGTACAAGCACATCTCAAAAACCATACATGATTAAGGATTTCAGTGACAAGACTTTGAATATTGAACAAAGAAAATGCACGTCAAATAGACAAAAGTCAATCAGTTTCAACCTATTCGTTACATACAAATGATCACTTTTGAGACATACTATTCAAATTGAATGTCTGCAACCGTTTGTGGTAATCGGAATTTTGTTAATTGGGATCAACGGAGTTGTAGATTGTTTATTACTTGGTAGGTCCAATGTAATACGCTATACTTTTATTTCGGCTACGATGATAATTTTAAAATTACGAAAATTGTTCTTTTTTGCTCCGTTCATTCGAAACAAAGCGCCTTATCAAAAATCATCAAAGAACAAAATATCCCTAGTAGTCCAAGGAATAGTCCCTTAATTTTTTGCCCCAAGTTTTATAAAAACCCTGTATAAGTTGAGCGTACTGATAATTTTCATTGATTGTAGTTGACTCTGGAAAAAAGTTATAACAAAAATATAGAAACAATTCTGTTTTATACATTTACTGCTATTCTTATGTTTTGTTGTGAACTCAACAGTTTTCGATATCCATTCAGTGTTCTCAATTTCCATTATCCGACACTAAAATCCAAGGCCTCGAATTTATCAAGCAATAAATTAGTTTACACGAATTACTCATCATGCAAATTCCAAGGCAGTTTGCGAAAATGATAAATAATGAAGTTAGCAAATTTAGTAAATAATGAAGCAGTTTCGTTAAATTACCGAGCAATTTCATATCATTCACTATCCTCTGTATTAGCATAATGGACGATCTAAGGACAAAATCTAGAAAAAACTCCTCTCATAAACGCCCGCCAGGCACGGGATCCTGTAAAAATGTATCAGCACTGTTCTAACCGCTGAGAAATTGGCGTTCATGACTTTGTTATGAAAAGTAACACGAGTTTTTGTTGAGAGAAGATCGGAATTTGTGAGAATGGAATTTATGTGCAATATAGTTCAAACGATACGTCGCAAGGTTGCTTTGGATGATGATTTATAATGCAGTGTTTTGTTGAGCAAGCATTTTCAACTGGCTCATGAGCGTCATACATAACCCAATTTTATTTCATTATGATCCTGAAGGTTACAAGTGACATAAAGATAGCGAATGGAGTTTTGTAGAAAAAGTTAAACAAATATTTTACTACTGCTGCTTTCACTGCTCTCCCTGACCCTTAGTTGTATTTGTGCAGCTAAGGTATTCGCTATAAAGCCCTATTTTATTCGGGTGTCATCTTGATGTGATTATTTTGAGCCGATCCCTTCTTCTTGAAGTGATTTTCATGTTTCTCACTAAGCTATTTCCTGATTTGTTTCTGTAAAACTGAAATTTCAGACATCTTCAGTTGGTTCAGGGCCTAGATGATCCTTTTATAGCACACTCAACAGCTTTTTCATCGCGTGTGATTCCTTTTTATCGAAAATCCATGTATATTTCCGTCTGGCAGTTCCCTCAGTCATTAATGAGGGCTTGGATCCAACTTTTGTCACTAGTAACATGCAAGAGGTATTAGACTTAACCATCAGCTCATACTCTCTGAGCAACACACCATTGGTCTGAATCTACTAAACCTTCTTGTTCAGACCATATTGACCAGTAGTTTTCCACAACTTTCACAAAAGAGCACCATGCATTACACTAGATTTCAGTCATCGATTCTGTAAAATGCGAATCTTTTATAAGTTGTCTCATCTGAGGCCCATCAAATATTCCGGCTTTCAATTTTTCTTTATTAAGTGCAGGGAATTTGCTGGACAAGAATTCAAAACAAGGACGATTCTGGTCTAGCCTTAACAAATTGTTTCATCAGCTAGTTTAATTTGTAAGGGAGGTAATATTATTTTCTCTCGGTTGACCAATGCTTCGTTAACTACGTTAGCTTCTTTTTGAACTAAAGCATCTCTAGAACGTCATTTTCTTCTACTCCAGTGTTGGTCCTTAGCCCTGCTATCCCAAAGACACAGAAATCAAGGATATTTTGTATAGCCACCTTGTTGTTCCAGGAGAAAGTTCACCATTTTAAAATCAACACAGATCGTCCACTGATGTTGGTCATACTTGATGTTTTTTAGCACCAGCGATACTGTTTTATATTCTTTTTTCAGTTTTGTAGAATGCCAATTGGTATACTTAGACATTTGTTGTCATTATGTAAAAGGACACTTGAAACTCCATTTGGAACTGTCGATAAACGCCAGTGATCTGGTGTATACTCCGATACACCTATTTTTTCTAACAGTCCTTTAATATTGTTACAAAAAAATATATCATCTTGCTGAGAAAAAAAGGCAAAAGATCTTTTTCTCTATTACGGTAGTATGTAATTTTGGTGTCTGGGTGAAGAAGTTCATTTTCCATTAGTCTTGAGGCAAGCAACTCAGAAGAATCCTTTGAAAGGTTCAAATCTCTAATAAGATCGCTTAGATAGATAGATAGATAGATATTTATTGGCTACGTTATATACATGAAATATTTGTAGCAAGTCAAATAGGAACATATTCACACTCGTGTTCTTGAAAAATTCATATAAATATACCCACACACACATATATACACATATACATACACATATACACATATATATACATGTATATAGAAACATACACTGTCGTAAAACAACTAAAACTAATACTTAAAAAATATACAAGTCATTTCAAAAGTTCAGTAGTTGGCGTACTCATATATTCGTCAATCGAATAAAAACAGTTTTGTATTAATAAATTTTTGATTGTCGCTTTAAAGTTTGCTGGTCCTAGTTTCTTAATTTCCGTTGGTAGTTGGTAGTATTATATATATCCAAATCGAGCGAATTTTTTTGATATTCCTAGTCTAAACCTCCTATTCAATAGAGAATCGCCATGTCTAGTGTTATAATTATGGTTTGAACTATTTGTGGAAAAAGTGTGGCAATTTTTATGGATCTCTAATAAACATTGAAATATAAATATAGAGGGAACTGTCATAATTCCTAATCTTATAAAATGAGATTTGCATGAATCTCTAGGAACCAATCCTACAATGATTCTGACCGCACGTTTCTGCATCACAAAAATCCTGGAAGTATGGACAGAGTTACCCCAAAGTAAAATTCCATAAGTCAGGTGGCTATGGACAAGAGAAAAGTAGGAAATCATGAGTATATCTGTGCTGACAGATCTTTTCAGTCTTCTCATGAGAAAGAGTTGACAAGCCAGCTTCTTCGAAAGAATAACAATATGATGGGACCATTTAAGTGACTGGTCTAAAGTAATACCTAATAGCTTCACAGACTGATTACTGTTAGATGAAAAATTGGAAGAAAAAATCAATTTCTGTGTTTTTGATTGGTTTTGTGTCAGATCATTCGGTATTAACCATTCATCGATCTTTTCAATCAAGGTTTCATCCTTCTGTTTCAAATTGACAAGATTCGAGTCCGAGAAATAAAATGTAGAATCATCTGCATATAAAAGCCCCTTCACAAACTTAAGGTGATCAAATATATCATTGATATAAATAATGAACAGAAGTGGTCCTAGAACCGATCCTTGAGGTACACCACAAGTGATATCCCGAAATGAAGAGGGTACAGAGTTCAGATGAACTGTTTGACTACGCCCTGTGAGGTAAGATTTGAAAATGTGTTTGTGACTCCTCTTACACCATAGTATTCAAGTTTGTCAAGTAAAACTTGATGTGATATGCAATCAAATGCCTTGCTCAAGTCACAAAAGGTAGATGCCATGAATTTCCTTTTTTCAAAAGCATCCACATCATTCACCAATCTCGACACAGCATGTATAGTTGAGCGGTTTTTCCTAAATCCATATTGATGTTCATTCAAGTATTTGAATTTTTCAAAGTAGTCAGTTAATCTTTTCTTAACTATGATTTCAATCACCTTGCCAATAATGGGAATAATCGATATTGGACGATAATTTTCCAACATGTCAATGACACCTTTTTTGAAAATTGGAATAAGTTTCGTTTTTTTGAAAATATCAGGAAAAAATCCTTGACTGAAACACAAATTGCACAGTATAGCAATGGGTTCAGAGATAATATACACTATTTGTTTCAACTTCACACTATTCAGCTCATAAATATCGAAACAATTCGATTTTTTCATGTCATTTATTACCTCTATGACCTCGTTGCTCTTCCTGAGTAAAGCGCTCAGGACGTGTTGAATCCCCTTCAAAATCACTGTCGTCTTCCTCAAATCTATTAGTCTGTATTTCATCAGATAATGTTTCGACATTCTCCTCTGCTAACGTAGGTAGGCTGCTAAATATTGGAATGGGTATTTGCTCAAGCTGATGTGGAATTGTTCTTATTGCTGAATCCAGGTTAGGATATGTCCACGTATGTCGTTTGTTACGATTAATGCCCTTTACATTCACAAGACAGAAATAGCAATCGCCAAAATGACTTTTTGGTTCCCTCCATACCATTGGAACACCAAACTTTAAACATTTTCGTTGTCCTTTCGTCCACTGTCGTAAGTTTTCAAGACAAGTTTTGCACACTACATGTGGAGCCCAGGATTTATCTTGATCTTCTAAATGAACACCAAAACAGGATTGATGGGTATGCCCTCTTTATAAAATCACAAACTGGTTTTCTACTTTCCTTTACAATATGCCACATATGTAGCAAAAAAACGTTCGGGTTATTCACACAACAACGCCTGCTTGTAGAAGCCATGGATTTCAGTTGTCAAAAACAAAGTCTTGCAACGAAACTCAGACTAAATTTTACAATGGAATGCAGTCGACTTTATAGGAATTTATTAAGGCCATTTTCGAGA
The DNA here is from genome assembly GCF_025532065.1 of Leptinotarsa decemlineata. Taxonomy (NCBI): domain Eukaryota; kingdom Metazoa; phylum Arthropoda; class Insecta; order Coleoptera; family Chrysomelidae; genus Leptinotarsa; species Leptinotarsa decemlineata. The sequence goes on along the minus strand of NW_027412556.1, from coordinate 703,877 downwards.
AAATACTATTTACTTATCGGACAATAAGTAAGAAGCAATTAGCGCTAATTTCATGTTATGGGCATTTCCAATAAGTACACTTTAATTAGAAGTCATTAGTATGTATTTGTCTTGGAATTTGTTAAGTTTGTTTATAAACATATTGCAATTATAGTGATGGAATATACAGAACTGTAAGAATATTTAAGTATTTGATCAGTATGTTATTATCTCGAAAACTAGAGCTGATACAGGTGGAATCAGCACAGGTGCATTAACTGAAATCAGTTGATTTTTTTCGACAGCAAGACAAAACTTCTTTGAAGGTGATTGACAATGTTTCATGATGAATTTCACTAGTTCGGACTTCCATTGTCTACTATATAAAATTATTTGAAACCCCTGAAACAACTAACAAAGAAGAATTGAGTATGAATAGCAGAAAATAACAATTATATTAACCAAAATTAACCTGAAATGAAATAATAGTGAAATAAAATACAAGTAAAAATAGAACAATTGAATAAATAAAAATAAAGAAACGAAAAAAGAAAATGAAAATAAAAAATGGAGAGATTCCAAGTCACGTTAGTTCACGACGTTTCGATTGTTAGTATCTACAATCGTCTTCGGGTGATGACTGGACTGATTCCTCCGAGAGATGACTATTTATAGGTCGTTCGAGTACTTTCACTTATCCCCGCTTTCCATTTTCCGCTTCACTGGTTCCGTGGGAGATGACCGTTTTGGCGGGAGTTGGCCATTTTTCGCTTGATGATGGGTTTCCATATGTTGCGTATTTCTACGCTGGCTTGGCTGAATACGTTGTTGGACAACATGTATGCGGCTTCCTTGAATTTTCTCCTGAACCAATGTTCCTCTCTGTGCAAGATCTCAGCTTGGGACCACTCGATGTTGTGTTGATGGGTCCAAACATGGTCTGCTATTCCTGATTTGCTGGTTTCTCCTCGCTGTGTGTGCTTCTTGTGCTCGGCAATGCCAACTTTCAATGGCCTCTTAGTTTCACCGATATAGGATTTTCCGCACTCACAAGGTATCCGGTAAATGCAATTCTTGGAATCGCAGTCCGCGTTTGGTGGCCTGGTTTTCGTGAGGCTGCTACGGATAGTGTTACCGGATCTGAAGCAGGTTCTGATGTTGTACTTGGAACCAATTCTTCTTATCCTCTCCGATAATCCTCTGATGTAGAGAAGTGCAAGCACTGGTTGTGACGGCTTCTCCTCCTTGCGAGGCTCCTGCTGTCTTCTAGCCAAAGTCTTTTCCACCATCGCTTTGGAGTAGCCATTCCGTTGAAGATCATTTTTGATGATGTCTAGTTCCTTCTCGAGACCTTCCTTCGTATCACAGAGCCCAAAAGCACGGTCTAATAGTGTCTTGATGATTCCTCTTTTAGTCGATTGATGGTGGTTGGATTCGTGGTTCAGATACTGTCCCTTTTGAGTGGGTTTTAGGTATACAGATGTTTCCCACTTAGTGTCGGTCCTCTTCACCAAAACGTTTGAGAATGGCAATTCGTTGTGGATTTCCTTCTCCATTGTGAAATTAATGGAAGGTCTCACGCTGTTGATGTGTTTCAAGAAGGCGTCTAGTTCAGTATTCCCATGGTTCCATATTATGAAGGTGTCGTCAACATATCTCAACCAGACTCGAGGTTTCTTGTGGGCTTCTTCAATGGCCAGAGTTTCAAACCACTCCATATATATGTTGGCTATGACTGGTGAAAGTGGCGATCCCATTGGCAGCCCCACATCTTGTGTAAAGAATTCGTTCTTCAGTTTCGTACACAGCATCCTAGTAATTCCATGATTACTTCTATAGGTAGATTCGTTCTCTCTTTCAGGTTCCCGTCTTCGGATAGCTTTCTCTGTATGATTTGGAATGCTTCTTCGACCGGAACGTTGGTGTAAAGGCTTTCCACGTCGAAACTAATTAGTTGATCTTCCTGTGTGACCTCAATTGACCCCAGTAGTTCGACAAAATGCCTTAAATTCTTCACGAAAGACGATGTTTTTCCTTGTAATGGTTGTATTAAGGGAAGTAAAAATCTAGACAAGTTTTGAGTCGCCGAATCTCTGGAGCTGATGATCGGTCTAAGCGGAACGTCCTTCTTGTGGATTTTGGGTAGTCCATACAAGTGAGGAGGCTTACTGTGGTGCGGTGTTAGCGATGATCTTTCCTTATCCGAAAAATAGACTTGGTGTTTCTTCAAAATCTGGTACAACTTCCTTTCGATTGATGCAGTAGGGTCCCGTACGATCTTTGTGTATCGTCCCTTCTGAAGAACCTCTTCGATATTCTGTTCGTAGAGAACGGTATCCATTACCACAGTAGCGTTTCCTTTATCTGCAGGTAGGATCTTGATGGTGTTGTCTCTACGTAGGCCGTTAAGAGCTCTACGTTCTTCATTGCTGATGTTAGATGTTGGAACTGGTTCTCGATCCAGCTGTTCTCTAATTGTCCATCTGAACTCTTCTGCCTCGGTCTGGTCAATAAGGGAACTGGTGGATTCCACTGCAGTAATTATTTCCAAAGTGGGCACAGATGTTGGCGTAATGGCGAAATTTAGGCCTTCTCTCAACAAGGATTCCTCTATTCCCGTGAGCGGGCGGGAACTCATGTTGATGACGTTGGCGGCTTCATAGTTGTCCTGTTTTCGGTCTGTATTTGGGCATTGTTTCCTCACTAACTTCCCCCACTTTCTGTTGTGGGTATTCTCCATGTCTTGGCGGATCTTCAAGAACGTGCTTTCAATCTTGGCAAAGATTGGTCCATGATCATCTTCCAATGTCTCTCTTCTCATCTCTTCAAATCGTTCCGTGGCATCCTGCAACAAAGTTGACCTCTTCCAACGGTGATAATTGATTTGAGACCTTATCAGTGCTCGGCTGGCGCGTTCCAATATGCGTTTAGCTCCCTCTCCTGGGATTGGCGATTTCAGCAGAAAACCTTTGGGGATGATGTTGTTGTCTCTCGCTCTGCACAGAAAACTGAGGTGAGTTTCTTCCTTTGTAAGCTTGACCACAGTCTTCTCATATCCTCGGAATAAGTCGCTGGTTCCGGGTCCGTACCGGGTATTCAACGTTTGTTTGAAGGTGATTGACAGCTATTCATTATCAATACTTCTTTTTTAGTTGTTTCAGGGATTTCAAATCATTTTATATAGTAGACAATGGAAGTCCGAACTAGTGAAATTCAAGACAAAACTTTTTTTGGTGGGCTGTGTTATTTCTTAGCCCACTTGATTAACGAAAACGTTTCAGGTACAACATCAGACTTCTTGTGATTCCTTCGAAAACATCTGAATAAACTGTAAATTACACCTCGTTTGCTAGTTCTTCATTTGACAATGTAGGATCCCCGAATGACGGCTATGCAGTGTTGATAATTGCCCCACCACGGCTAGTTACTGGAGCCGGTTGTGGTTAAGTTTACACCTCGAATGGCAATTGTCATTTCAGCAAATGAAACAATCGCGAACTGCTCTCTCAGGCAGGAATATCGCTCCATCAAAGTCCTGTCCCCTTTCATACTCCACGCAGATACACTTCTAAATCTTTTCACATGCATGCCAGTAAGGTTCCGTCTGTTGTAGCCATACATTCGAAAAAATAAACAAAAAACCGCACGGTCGGCCGTGAATAAATCGACCACCTCGAAGAATGGATCAAGCTGTTAAACTTTATCGCGTTATTATTCTTGGCAATCTAATCGGTGTCGAATCAGGCGTTTGAATAAGCACGAGGGGGAGCAAGAAAGATGTAAAGGGTTGCCTGGCACCTCAGACAACAAATTGGGTACCGCATGCAGCGATTTAACGGTAGCAACTTATCGAGATGTGGAAAAGGAAGTGTCAAGGTGTTTTCATTAATCATTTCAGATGTGCTGCCTTTTTTTATAGGAGATAATGAAAGGAACTCGAGTATTGACAACATGGATGTCTCAGGCGTGTTCACGTTCACATTGAATTCTACCTACTTAGAATGGGGAAGATAATTTTGTTTTATGGACGCGACTTTTTTTCCGCGGCTGGCGCTCCAGTTGAAATTTTTAAAAAGCCCTTCACATATACAATATAAAAAAAAACCTACATGCAAATTTTTAGCCTCCGATAATATAGCGGTATGGAGAAACACTGCCAGCAGCAGACTGATTATTACCTGGTTACTTGATGTTATGTTGATGAGTCCAAACATGCTCTGCTATTCCGGATTTGCTGATTTCTCCTCGCTGTGTGTGTGTGTTTCTTGTGCTCAGCAATGCGAACTTTCAATGGCCTCTTAGTTTCACCGATGTTTGATTCTCCGCACTCACAGGGTACTCAGTAAATGCAATTCTTGGAATCGCAGTCCGCGTTTGGTGGCCTGGTTTTTATACGGATAGCGTTCCCAGATCTGACGCAGGTCCTGATGTTGTACTTGGACCCAATCCTTCTTATCCTTTCCGATAATCCTGTGATGTAGGGAAGTATAAGTACTGGTTGTGGCGGCTTCTCTTCCTTGTGGAGTTCTTGCTGTCTTCTAGCTAAGACCTGTTCTACCATTACTCTGGAGTAACCATTCCGTTGTAGGTCATTTATGATGATGCCTAGTTCCTTTTCGAGACCTTCTTTTGTATTACAGAGCCCAAAAGACGGTCTAGTAGATTCTTGAAAATTCCTCTCTTAGTCGATTGATGGTGGTTGGATTTCTAGTTCAGATGCTGTCCTGTGTGAGTGGGTTTTCGATATACAGATGTTTCCCATTTAGTGTCGGTCCTCTTCACCAATACGTCTAAGAAAGGCAATTCGTTGTGGACTTCCTTCTCCATTGTGAAAGTGATGGAAGGACTTACGTTGTTGATGTGCTTCAGGAAGGTGTCTAGTTCTGCATTCCCATGGTTCCATATTATGAAGATGTCGTCTACGTATCTCAACCAGACTCGAGGCTTCATGTGGGCTTCTTCAGTGGCCAGAGTTTCAAACCACTCCATATACAGTGTGACCCATTTTTAATGGAAACACCCCCCTAAAATTTGAAGTTGTAAATCGATTTTAATAATTTTTTCTCTAAATGTCAAGTACTAAAAGGTCTACCTTGGGACAACATTTGAAATGTTTATTATAGTTTCAGGGCATACTACGATATATTTTCTTAGTCGAAAATCGGGATTTTTCATTAGCGATTTTTTATTGAAAAATTCACTACGCCACTGGATTCAGAGTGCCTCTAAATAAGTGTGACTGAAATTTCATAAAAAAATATTCATTATAAACAAAGTTATGACAACTCAAAAATTCGAAAACTCACACAGCTAACAGTCACAATATATCATTTTTTTTATGATTTCAACAATAAAGTGCCACCAGATGAAAAAAAAAACAAATAGCGTAAATATTTTTGATGAAAATAACGGAATTACATTCACACAATTCAATTAACAATGAAGCAAAAAATTTTAATAAACGTAACTAATAACTAATTATTTAAATGTTTCGATTCAGTGCAACAATTAATTCTAACTCATATTCTAGTAGCCTCTACTAATCCACCACGTATTTCGATACATGTGTCGTAGTGCTTACGAATGTTTCTGATTACGTTCCTTAGTTCTTGAGGGCTAATATCTGCACATACCTGTCGAATTCTTGCACAAAGTTCATTTCTATCTCTTGAGCGGTTTTTGTAAATCTTTTATGTGAGAAGTCCCCAGAGAAAGAAGTTCAAAACTGTGAGGTCTGGAGATCTGGGTGGCCACTCTATAAACGGACTACCACGGCCTATCCATCGGTTTGGAAAATGTTCGTTAAGCCATTGCCTCACAGCTCTGGCATAATGAACTGAACACCCATCTAACTAGACAATTAAATCTGATCGTTCATTGATTGGCAGCTCGTGAATAGCATCCCAAAACTCTGTGTTTAAAAATTCTAGAAACCTCTGCGTATTAATGTTTTCCTCAAAAAAGAATGGAACAATAATCAGTTCGTTCAATATCCCACACCAGACGTTGATTTTTTGGGAATACTGACTTTTACAGTTTATTACCCAGTTAGGATTATCCGCTGCCCAATAGCGACAATTCTGTGATGACACTACTCCATTTGTAGTGAAAGTGGCTTCGTCGGTATATAAAATATTTTTTAGGAAATTTCTATTTTTAAATATTCCCCTTGGGCCCATAAACAATATTCCAGACGTCTTGCTTCGTCGCCTTCTTGAAGTGTGTGTAAAAATTTTGACTTGAAAGGTTTAATATTCTTCGCCTTGAGACATCTCCGAATAGTTTCTCGTGGAATATTCAAATCTAAAGTGGCATTCCTTATACTGGCATTAGGATTATTTCCTGAATAATCTAAAATGATTTGTTCATTCCTGTCATTCCTGTTTCGTCTTTGTACAGGATTACTTTTGAACATCATTTTTGATACTGCACCAGTTTCATTGAATATTTTATTTATTTTATTTACCGTACCGCAGCTAATACGAGGACGATCTGGAAGTCTCTCATTAATATTAATTAATATTAATAGAGACGTAAGCTAAAAGAATCAGCGTATATTCTCATGTCTGGAGAGAATTGTATCTCGAATAGCTCCTTAGAAATAGATCTTACTTGGCTACCCATCTTGAAGAAAACTTTGGATAGTGGCGAAATGGCAACAAACTGATATCGGAGAGTACCTTGTATTACATCGAATATTTCAGTTGTCAATCAACAACATTGACATAATTTCATATTTCAAAACTTCTTTGACATCTGTCGAAGAAGTAAAGAAATAAGCTCTCAAAAAAGGAATAACTGCATATTTATTCGAATTTTTATCCATTTCTGAAGACGGAGGCAGATTTTGGCCTCCGAAACGTAAAAGATAAGTATAATTTCTTAATATTTTTTTGATAGGCAAAATTGTGAAATACGACAAGTTACTGATAAATAGAAGATTTTTCTTTGTGAAAAATACTTTGATTTTTACGCAGTAACTTATCGGGGTAAACTAAAAAGCTTGCCCTTCTACACTTGTATAAAGTTCTCCATTATAATTTTTATATTTTTTCAGATTGTGGAAGGTAACCATTACCCAAAAAAAGGTCGATAAAAATCTCTCATTAAATACTCTACAAACCTCTCTAGCACTTCTAACGTCATCTCCCGAAAGGCGTACAATTTCAATTTTCTCTCATACGCTCAATCTTGCAGTCATGACACAAAATAATTCGAAGAACTGTAAGGTGAATATTGTTGACAATAGTACACTTAAATCTTTCACAAGTGTCAAACTGTAATATCATTTCTATGGTTACCAAGATTTAAATTGAAATATTAGGTCTTAGTTTTAGTTAATTTGCGTGAAAACTTGAATGTAATTCCGTTATTTTCATTAAAAATATATACGCTATTTGTTTTTTTTTTTCATCTGGCGGCACTTTATTGTTGGAATCATAAAAAAATTATTCTCATGGCTATATCTGTTGATATAGAGTGTTTTTTGTGACTGTTAGCTGTGTGAGTTTTCGAATTTTTGAGTTGTCATAACTTTGTTAATAATGAATATTTTTTCATGAAATTTCAGTCACACCTATTTAGAGGCACTCTGAATCCAGTGGCATAGTGATTTTCCAATAAAAAAATCGCTAATAAAAAATCCCGATTTTCCACTAAGAAAAAATATCGTAGTATGCCCTGAAACTTCAATAAACATTTCAAATTTTGTCCCAAGGTAGATCTTTTAGTACTTGACATTTCAAAAAAAAATTATTAAAATCGGTTTACAACTTCAAATTTTAGGGGGGTGTTTCCATTGAAAATGGGTCACACTGTATATATTAGCTATGGCCATTGGAATATGGCCCACAAAGCCTACCCTGCAAACGAAAGAACTTTGTATTCGCTATTTCTCTACAAAGTAACGACAAAACTCTCTTTGTTCCCTCTGAGTAATGTACAATTTTCTTTTTAGTACCAACGATATATTTCCAAGCGCCTTATGTGCTACAACACGAGCACTTAAATTCAGCGCTAGAAAAAATACGAACATGGGTATTTAGCGTATTCACCGAGATGGGAGTGACCGGAATATCAATAGCATATTAATGGAAAATTAATATGGTAATAATTGCATTCTGTTGAACTAGACCTTTCCTAACACCCATAATAATAAATTGCGTTTTGATTGGAATGGATAATTAAAAGAGTATGGTCTCTTTAGTTCAGGGTAATTGGATTACTGAAATGCAAATATGTTTAATCTTAGGCTTTCTCCTTTTCCATCTTCATACAAAAATATGAGAATCTTGTAATATGTATACCGAAAACTTATGTACCTAATACATTAATATAACTTAAATTTGTTTTATCTATACCCACATATGAATATATATGTATACATTTACATACACACATATATATAGGTACATATAGTGTTTCTATTCGAAAATTACAATGAATGTATCTCTATGATACGAATATTTGAATGTTTGTGAAAACTGTTTCATATGACAATAATCAATGTTTTCCTAGAGTTCGACGTTAGAATTTTGAAACATAGATGTCGCCCACTCCGTATTCTTCGTAAATGAACACAGTTGAGAAGTCTTGATTTAGTAGGTGTGTATAAAAACTATTTCTAACAATTACGTTCCTTCTAGTTTTCCTGGTTTACTTTCCCTGATTTTCCTGTACTACCGTATCGTCAGGAAAATTTATGGCACGAACAAAAATATCGTGATTGCGAATATAGCGCCTGAGATGGTACTTAATGCGCGCACTGGTAACTAGATAACGACTTCCATGGAAGTAGTTTGTTGCGAGATAAAATTGCCACTTTATTAGAATTTGTTGAAAATGAGGCTTCTCTGGATTTTACGTGGGGTACATAAACGCCAAGAGAAATCGAATAAAAATAGCTGACGAACGTTTTTGTATCTTTATGTTGAAACAATTGTTGTGTTAAACTATGTGCGACGGATAAACTGAATTCATGGAATATGGCCGATGTGAATGTAATTATAAATATATTGGTGGGTATGATTTTAAGAAATGCAGTTTATCATCACCATATATAATGATTACATTTTAATATGACTCTCATTCCACGATTTTGCAGTTTTTGTAAAGACGAAATTTTGTTTTGATCACACCCATATAGTAATGTATTACAATATTCGAAATGAGGCTGAATGATTGTGTTATATATATAGTGACCTTGGAAGAAACTGACAAATGATAAGAGATTCGAGTAAAAAAGTAAAGTTTCTTTGATATTTTTTCAGTTATGTATTTGAAGTGTGCATCATAAGATAAACAGTTGTCTAACATGAATCCCAGGTATTTAATTTCGATTACAAATTCTATTTTTTCTTTATTAATTTCCAAAGAATAGTAATTTATATTTATGTATTCATATTTATATTCTGTGGTCAGAATCATGGCTTTTGTTTTAGACACGTTTAGTTTTAATTTGTTGACGTTCAAGTATTTATGAATCTCCTCTAAGCAGATATTCATTTTTGTCAAAGCTATCTCTAAATCTTTATGAGATGTTGTTAACATTGTATCATCAGCAAATAAAATCATAAAGTCACAATTTTGACATAAACTGATGTCATTAATATATATAAGAAATAGTAAAGAGCCCAAGACACTTCCTTGTGGTACCTCAAATTTTGCGTCAATAGGAGATGATCGCTTAAGTAGTCCTTAAACCATCCTAGCACTGTTCCTTTAAGATCTATAGCTTCCAATTTTTGTATCAATATATTACGGTCAATTGTCTCTTCTAAAGTCTAAGAATACTGTTACAACATAATCTCCGTTGTCAATATATTGAATCCATTTACTAATCGTGAGTTGTAAAGCCGTTTCACAAGAATGATTTTTCCTAAAACCGGATTGATTACTTATGAGAATATTATTGGCCTCAACATAACTTAGGAGCTGATCGTATACAGCCATTTCTAGTAGTTTCTCCACCCCTGGTAAGGTGTTTACTGAACGGAATTCGCCCGCTTTATTAGTATTTCTGACTTTGGGAACATGTACTATTATTCTAGTTTTCAGTCGCTCAGGAAATTGCCCATATTGGAGAGAGGTATTTATAAAATGTAACAAAACATGGCCAATGACTCCAAACGTAGCTTCAATCAATTTAATATCTAAGATTTCTGTTCCAGATTTATTTTCAAATCTATTAATAATTCCTGTAAGATCTTTCAATTCAAGTTGATTAAAACTTTCGAAACTAGAGACCGCCGTAATTTCACCTTTCCATGAAGTAGTAGTCTTAATTGGTTTAACAATTTCTTCTAAGCTGGATTCAAAATATTTGTTGAAAGTTTCTGCTATTTCAGCTTCATCTCTAAGGATTTTTACCTGTCCTGCTTCAAATTCAATATTGTTTGTGTCAACTGTATTAGACTTAGTATTAATTAGCGATTTGATGGTTTTCCACATAAGTTGTTGGTTCTTAGAGCTTTAATCAATTTTATTATAATAATATTCTTGCTTTTTAGGTTTCAGTAAATTAACTACATAGTTTCTTAGACTTTTATATCTTTCCCAGTTGACTTCACATTTGTTGTGTTTAAAAACTTGGTATGCTTCATCTCTTTGCTTAATTATGTCTTTTAGGTCCTTGTCAAACCATGGAAGGCTATTTTGGTGAGAAAAATACCTCTTGACTGGAGCAATTGTGTTGACAGTATTGACAGTCTTATTAATAAAATCCTCATAAAATCTTTGACTGTCAACACAGTTTACTATAGTAGCCATATACTACATATACTACAGTACTGCTGGGTGGCAGTATAATGTAAGTTTTTGCTGATTTATTGTATTTTTGATTAACATTTCAGTGTAAGTTTATTCCTGAAGTATTCTCCCCCTTTCGTTACAATAAATATTTAATTAAGTTTCCAAATGAGTTCTTTCATTATTTTGGATGAATGATGAATGGGTGAAACAGCGAATAAAATCCTCTCGGTAATAAGCCAAGCGAGTACTGAGTTGCGAAAATATCAATATACACGTAGAGGGCACCAAATTGTGGATTTGTATTCGATTGTTGATCTAACGATTGATTTTCAAGGAAGAGACACATGGGTACTTCCCCTGCAGATCATTTTTTTGAACGATACATAGTTTCTGATTAAAAAAACATTGTACTGTATGAGAAGACAATAATTTCTCGGGAAGACCGTTTGTGTCCCAAACTAAACGTGAAATTCAAAAATGAATTTTGTTCGAAGAAAGTCGATAGGCATACCATTATTTTTTCAAAAATATTGAAGTCAATTCCTGTACCCAGGCTACTGTTAATAATTGAAAAATATCAACTGTTACTGCTTACCAAACATCGATGAATTATCTCAAATGACATCGGAAATATGAAATGATTTCCATCGAAATGGACCATTTTTGGACCTTAGTTCACGTAGCAATCTATAATTTTTTTCATGTAGATTCACAGCCTTGAATGTTCACATTTCATTAGGGAACACCCTGTATGTTGGGCATCTAATAGTAGGACCTCATAACAAGGATGAAATGATTAAGAACTTCATTCTCTTTTTTTACAAGGTCAAGACAAGTCAAATATTACTTACGATGTCACTGAATATTTGTAATTCCAAAACCGTTTCTGATCCTTCACATACCACCCCTCTGACCTCGAGAAAAACCTCCCGTATGAAGTCATCCACCTCATTAAATCCAAATATGTTACAAATACTCTCGAATTCCAACAAAAACCTCTCAGATCGTGACTTTATCAATCCGAAAAATCTGTCATATTGTCGAGGGTTCGCCATAAAAGTGACTTTCAGATCGACAGAGATAAGTGCCTTTTGTTTGACGTGGTTACCGAAAATACAATAAATTTGTCACAATTTTCATATAGATATTATAATAGCTACTTGCGACTTGAGGAGCTCTCGACTGGAGGTGGTTATTCTTACGTTTTCCAACGGCTGTTTGGGGATATGAGATTCATTTGTTACCAGAGGCGTAGTGACAAGGGCGATGGGAATCCGAAAATAAAAAATAAAATAATTCATTAACGGTGAAGATAAAAGTGAATTGACCAAGAAAAATCAAAGGATTCGCATATATTCCTTTGGCAGATACAAGTGTATTTCTGAATTTCATTTCTCTTTTCATTATGATCTCCTACCACGTAGTAACGGCTACATCCATCAATTTATATAAATATAAAGTTGATGATGTCTTCTAAAAGACGAAACGTCGCAGAAAAATTCTGCTTACGTTATCGTGTAGTCCTTAAAAAGTGGACATGGAAAAGTGCTATTCGTTCTACATTTCCTTGGAAAATAAAGCTAGGAGAAAATAAAAACGAAACTCTCAAATTTCGGTTTTTCTCGGATATCTCCGAAACTACTCGAGATATTGAATGGCATATTATTAGACACATAAATGCGCTACTTTCCTCTAATTCAATCGACGCTGTATCACTTACCGTTTCCGATATTCCTCCCATGCTGTTCATTCTTATCTTGGACACAGTGTATATTCCACATACTAAAAATTGCTGTTGATCGTTAACAACTATGGAATGTTACGCCACTGAAGTCTAAGAGTCATGCGGTTTCTCAATGGAAGCACCACAAACAATGCTAAGTAGTGTATTCGAATGTTGAATAGGTACTTGAATTGTCTGCAGCTGTGAAAATGACATTGTGTTGAATTTTCAACAAATGCGGAATATGTTGGAAAAGACAAATTTGTATTCGATTTGTATACGGGTTTTCAATTCAATTACAATTTATCAATAGATGAAAAAACTTTTAGGACCAAATGACGAACCATACAAAACGATAACAAGGATTTTTGTGACTTTTTGTTTTCGATATGTAAATTTTCAATAGAAATATCGTGAATTCCCACATTTTTAAAACAAACTTCGTGGTAAAAGATGGAAGATACATCCCCAAAACATGTTTAGCAGGAATACTTGGCAAAAAGATCTGTCAGTTTGAATTTATTCAAAGGAAACTGAAAGAGAAAAATTACTTGCAATCTACTATACAATTTCGGTGAGTGATATCTAGCCTGAAAGTTCATTGAATGCTACTGAATGATAATGATAATAATGAAGTGTTCAAGTAATACTTCAACATGAGATTTTCACTGGACAGTTCCGAAAAAACCGCAACACATGTATTGGTATGCAAAAGCGTTCTTAGGCGTGTTTATACTGAATAAATTCTACCTTATTAGTGACGAATAGAAATCGTGGAATGCGTGGATGGTTATCGCTGTTGTGTTCAGTTCGAGAAACTGATCGCGATTTGAGTGTTGAAATTCGATATTGGTGCAGTTATTCGGTATTGGTACTGTTATCTGTTTAAAATGTGGCGTCATTGGACAAGTATTAATAGTAATAACGAGTGTGATAACAACAACAACTTTTTCCAGTGTAGTTATTCTAATAGCGATGGTGAACAATGCGAAAAAGAGATACCAGTGAATACGATTCGGATGCATTTGAATATTGAAATACAGAGAGTATATTTCAATGTATATAAGAATCTACATCTCAAGTTTGGTTTCGAGGGAAACAAAGTATTACAAGCAACATCAGATTTGACCGAAATTCCTTTCTTAACTGTACGTAAAATAGTCAAAAACAAACCTTATGAACGCAAGACGCGATGTTATATAGGATTACGAAAACCTTCAGATGTTCATCTAATAAAATCATTGAAAAAACAATATACGACTGTTACAAAAGCAATGAGATTCCAACAACTGAAATCATAAGGAAAAATTTAATACTTCCGGCCATAACGTGAGCTGCTGTGACAAAACTCTTCAGAATTGGTTAAAGAAACAAGGATTTAGATTGGAAACGTCAAGTAGGTATGGAAAGCAGAAGAAGAGTGGAAATGCGTAACAAACACTCAGAACAAGTAACTAAATATGGACAAAAACAACAGCAAATTTTCTATTTGGACGAAACTTGGTATGTCACTCACGACACAGTTTCGAAAGAGTGGACTGATGGTTCGAGAATGTGTACGCCCAACATGTCTGCAAACAAAGGATCGCGACTAATCATGGAACATTGCGGAAGAAGTGAAAGATGGGTTCATTCTTTGGGATTATTTGGAAAAAACTTGGGGACTGCAATGTTGACTATCATTAGAACATGGAAGCTGAGTAAGTAGTGGTCAGAAGTATTTTTAATTATCATATGTTATTTGAATCCCTACTTTTCCACTCATTTATATAAACGAAATATTTATTGTGATTCTTATATAATCAGAAATGATAATTGAGTAATGAAATTAGTTAGCTTCCTAACTATATTATAGAAGAGGAGCTGTAGAAAGGTAGGTTGCACTATATCGTTTACTTGAACTATACATCGAAACGTTGTGAGTAGGTACGTTTATGCTGAAAAATGTCAAAGTTTTATTATGGTGTTGCCACACTTCACCTATTTACATTAGTGTTGCCAGTTCCTGAAAAATAAATAGTTCCTCGTCGTATGGTGAAGTTTTCTAAATGTCTACAGACAGCTAAGCGATGAAAGAGATTAAGAGATCTAATGAAGTACTTGTGTTGTTTGTCTTTAAAGTATGAGTGCTACTGTAATATGCTACTGTAATTTTTTGTGACGTATTTTTGTAATAAGTGTGTTACCTGTATACTTGGAAGATATATAAAATAACATATGATCTAAGGCCTCAGGCGGTAAACAATTTTTTTATTCTCAACCGTTTTTTTTTCACTTCCGAACTGACTTTCATCTCTTCCAAACTTATTGAGTCATTTCCACCTATTTATTTTACAATTATCCAACAACATCAAACTCATCAAGTTACTCATATAACACAAGCAGTGAAGAAGAAAAAGAAGTGACATTTGAAATATTAACCAAATTAATAAACCTTGTAATCGCTTCAGTGAACATGATACATCTACAATAATTATATGAGCACGCCAAGTGATTTATACGGTTTAAATACTTTTGCCACATAACTAAGTTAACTTGCGGCTGAAATTAATCGCACTATATAAATTTCAGTGTAATAGGTTTACTTCTGTATTTGGTAACCTTCGCGAAGATCAAAGTATACACTTGTAACCTTATACGGTAGAAATAATTTGATTAAATACGAAAAATGTTTCTCCGGCAAAATAATTTTGCTGGGCAATTTATCTCTTGATTAAAATAATACATTTGTATTTTCCTAATTAGTAAGCCGGTATTTTGATGGGGAGTTAGATAAGTAAACGCTTCAAAGCTAAACGCTTCAATAACCTTCGAATCTTGGAATTTTGTTAGCGTATTTTGAATAAATTTCATTAGTTCGGACTTTCATTCTCTACTATTATATAAAATTATTAGAAAT
Source organism: Leptinotarsa decemlineata (assembly GCF_025532065.1). Taxonomy (NCBI): domain Eukaryota; kingdom Metazoa; phylum Arthropoda; class Insecta; order Coleoptera; family Chrysomelidae; genus Leptinotarsa; species Leptinotarsa decemlineata. The sequence continues at coordinate 688,527 of NW_027412556.1, read as the reverse complement.
TCCTGAAAAAACCAATACAAATGAAAAATTAAATAGAATAGCTGAAAATAGCAATTATACTAAACAAAAAAAAACACTGTTTGATTTAAAAAATAGCTGAAAATAACAATTATATTGAACAAAAAATCCCTGTTCAATATAATTGTTAATTTCCGCAATTCTTTTTAATTTTTCATTTGTGTTCGAACTAGTCAGTCCTACCGTGATTTCCTTTGATTTAAATATCTTTATTTTTCAAATTGTTGTCGAAGTCAAATCGTCTTTTTTTATAAACAAACCATAATCAATTATTTTAATATACTAAGTGAACAAAAGTTAACAAAATTAATTAAAGCAACAGCAATTTGTATTGGTTCTTTCTTTATACAGGGTGTTCTTTAAACACATGCTAATATTTAAGGAGGTAATTCTTAGACCCCTTTTAAGGAAAAAACGTCCCATGGACGTATGTCCTAAACGCCTTAACTTTTGAGATACAGGGTGGCAAAGTTTTCAAAAATAATCAGTTTTTTAATAATAACTGAGATAATTTTGTAGACATCTTTGGCATATTTGATACATACGTTCCATGCCTCAAGGCGCATTTTCTGATGTACAATTTTCTTAATTTTCCCTGCCAGTGGCGTACGTACGAGTTTTGAAATGTATATTTTTGGCGAAAAAAATACTACGCCACTGCTTAATCTTGAATTAAAAATTATTTTTGAAATCTCCATACATTTTTGAGCACATTTGATTTGCTGCGTTTTCTTTGACCGACGCATGGTTTTCGCTCAAAAATTAAAAATCGCTTTACTTAAGGATAAATTCCTTAAAAATCTGATGCGGTATCGTGCATCGACTGAAAGCAAACTAAGAGATCAGATTTGTTGCAAAATAATTGAGGATCTAAAAGGTATTTGTTTGTTGGCAGATGCACTGTTCTCAATTAAAATTACGTCATAACGCAGCACTGCTTAATAATTTTTGAAAACATAAATTTAGTTATCCTGGAATAAATGACGTGTAGCAGAATTTATTTACTGCACCTCTTGGAAATATGGAGTTTGTCGATATGTGATTTCTTTTGAAGATTGAAAGCAGAAAAAACAGCGTACCCACCATAGCAATAAAAAACGAATTCTCTGTATGTACAAACGCCAGTAGCTAATATTGATGTTGGTTTAAAGTAAGGTGTTGGTGTTAAAAACTGTCACAGCGCGTTTTGATCGATTTTGAAGTGTTATTGAAGTTATTTTGGTAGTCCGCTGTTTTTCTAAATATCAGTAAATATGGTAAATTATACGAATGCGGAAATGGCGCAAATGCATTACGTATATGGCCTTGCCGATGGTAATGCAACAGAAGCCAGGCGCATTTATCAGGAAAGGTATCCTAATCGTGCTTTACCAGATAGCCGAACCTTTTCAAATATTCATCGTCGACATGGGGAAACTGGCAGTTTCAAGAAAGGGAAATTGGGGAACATCCTGAGACGAGTACGAGGAAGATCGCTAGAACTCTGGATATTTGTCATCAAATTGTTTGGCGTATTTTGGTTGATTTTTTATATACCCATTTTATACCCATACCATATTTCAAGAGTGCAGGCATTACTTTCCAGAGATTTTCCACAGCGTGTGAACTTCAGTCAGTGGTATCTACAAAGTATTGCACTAAATCCGCAGTTTGAGACACAAATTTTGTTCACAGACGAAGCAAATTTTTTTCGGAATGCCATTCAAAATTTCCATAACAATCATGTGTGGGCTGAATAAAATCCCCATGCAATAACCGAAACCCATTTCCAACACCAATTTTCGGTTAATGTATGGGCAGGAATTATAGGTGATCATCTAATAGGCTAATTTTTTCTACCAGGACGCCTTAATGGTCGTTCTTATTTACACTTTCTCGAAGAAGACTTACCTGGGTTATTGGAAGATGTACCACTTGCGTTAAGGAATCGAAAATGGTACATGCACGATGGCGCTCCTGCTCATTTCAGTATAATTGTCCGAAACCATTTAAATACAGTTTATCCTAATCGTTGGATAGGTCGCGGAGGACCTTAGCAATGACCAGCAAGATCACCCGATCTCAACAGTTTAGATTTTTTTTATGGGGTCACCTTAAAATTCTTGTGTATAAAACTCCTGTTAATACTTTAGAAGATTTAAGAGAGCGAATAGTTGCCTCGTGTGAAACTATACGAAATACGCCGGGAATATTTGAACGGGTGCGTAATTCCATGCGTAGAAGGGCGGAAGCATGCATACTAAGTGCAGGTGGCCACTTCAGTTTTGGTATTATTACTAATTAACAAATTTGTGCTATTCGTTTAGACTTACTGTCACAAAATAAAATAAAACTCGTTTTTGTGAAAAATTTATTTTTTTGCAGATTATGTTTTCAAATATTATTAGGGAATTGGTAATGCGTTATGAAGCAATTTTCAGATTCTCATTCATTTTAGAATTGATCTAATTTCTTAATTTGCTTTCTGTCGATTTTTATTTTTTTGAGTGAAAATCATGCGTTGGACAAAGAAATACCAGGAGTTCAAATTTTCTCAAAAATAAATGAGGATTTTAAAAATGATTTTATTTTGAAAAGAAAGCTTTGGCGTAGTACTTTTTTCCCAAAAATATTCAATGCGAAACCCGTAGGGAGGCCACTGTTTGAAAAAATACAAATTTGTGTACATCAGAAAATGCGCCTTGAGGCATGGAACGTATGAACAACTTTTTCAACCGATTTCAGCATTTCTTTCGATAGATAGTAAATTTAAAGACTGTTTTTATCTTTAATTTCGGATTCTATGTCTGACTCTGTATATTTAGTTTCAGAACCAACTCTGCCCAGTCAAACCGCTCAAATAATTGTATACAATTAAACCGCATTTTCCGAACCTACGCGTACATCCAACTTAATTCTATTCATCTATTTTCATCGAGTAACTTACTAATGACCAACAATTAATTTGATGATTCCTAGAGTTCAAGCCATTTTGAATTTAATGATCATAGAAGAACATCTGCAAAATACTAATTGAACGACGTGTTTTAATTCTTGCGGATTTTTTAAACGTTTTCATTAGAGGCGAGTTGATAGTTGACGCAGCTTGTGTTTTTTGTCGAAGGAAATGTTATATATCTAGTTTGATACGTGAAGCACTTTTGGTTTCGAGATGTAACGAGTTTTTCCAAACGCACGCATCCTTTCGTAGCAAAAACTCTGCTATTATATAAAGCTTAATCAAGTTTTTTCTGGGATGAGTAAAAAGACTCGCGTCAGCTGCTTTTTAATCAGTCCAACATGTTTTTGATTCGTTAGGATGCCAGTTAGACATCTTATAGAGTCTGTCAGGCGAGTTTGATGATTATTCATTAATGATTTTTCATTACCAGCACAAGTTTTTGAATCTGTCACTAAACATTTATCTCACAATCTTCACTTTTCCTTGGGGATTACGCCACAATGGTGAAATTGTTCAATTTACTGTCAGAGATATAGAAAATTATATATTATATTCGAAATTAATCATCATCTTAAGAGATCATCAATGCGGTTTTCGAAAGCATCATCATATGTCATCCATCGTCGAAACAGTGCACTAGAGTTGCACTGTTTCGACGATGGATGACGGGCTGTTGAGTTTGGCATTTCTAAGTCTTTTGTAATGAGGTAAGCCTCCGATTTCGAGAGGCCTCCACGTATTTTGACGTGTAGATTATGAATCCTAATGAAAAAATCGGTTCTCTTCCTTATTTTCTGAGTTACAGCCTGGAAAATTCCGAAAATGTCAACTTTTCAGCCTTACTTTGTGCGATACAAACTATAGAAAAACCCAAATATCTATTTACTAGATCACTTTCACATCTTATTCCACCTTCTTTAACACATTTCAGGTCAATAATCAACATTTTCTGTAAAAAAACTCTTTTAATTCCCGCCTAGGCTTTTTGAGGTTACGTTTCTGAGGTTAACGTCATAGTTGGCTATATAAGAATTTATATCAATCAAAGATTTACGAGTATCTCATGTACTTTTGAAATTTGTACATATGTAGACTCTTAGATACTGACTGAAATCTAGATGAAACAGGATTGATTTTGAACCAAATTCTAGAAAGAGTAAATGATATTAGTTAGTAATGGAGACATTATTGATGTATCAACTTCTTTATTGCCATCAATCTGTAAAAAGTCACTGTTCTAGATTCAAATGCACTAAATTTGTGGAAACGTAGTTGCAATACAATTGATTTTGTGCAATAAATAAAATAAACATTTTATTTTACCTGTACACTTATCTCATGATTTGAAAGTCAACCTGAAATAAAATCTGGCGATTTATATTTGAGGTTAATTATTAGCAGCAGTCAGTTTGGGATTCAGGAAAACGTTTATCTCAATTTAAATAATCGTGAAATAGGAGCGGCAGTTTTTTGCGATCTTTCAAAAGCTTTCGATTGCGTGGATCATGAAATTCTGCTGCAAAAACTAGAAGTGTATGGCTGTAGAGATATATCTTTGAAATGGTTCAGATCATACCTGTCAGAACGTACTCAGAAAGTCAAACTTCCGGACAATATATCCCATCTCCAGAAAGTTACTTGTGGTGTTCCACAAGGATGGGTGTCATTGTCATTTAATATCTCAAAAACTAGCATCATCACTCTCAAGTGCTCCACACCACAAGTGCTGAAATCACCAAATGTTGAAATTTCAAAAACTACTTTTATTTTGTAAAACTTATATTCTTTAAAATAATATCACTTTGCCTATGATATTTTATCTTCGACAATATATATTAAGTTGTGTATCTTATATTTCTTAAAATATTAACACTTTGTCAATGAGATTTCATCTTCGACAATAAAGTACATTTTCATTTGATTTGATAATCAAATTTACTTCAGTTGGTATTCTTTTGCGAAGTTGAATATAAATTAATTGTAGACGTTATAGATTCTTATATGCTTATAGCTGCTTATTCTTTATATGAACTCTAAATTCTGTCACCATACGTATTCATTCATAAACTTGCATTACAAATCAAGCTGCCGATAAATCTCTCACTTAATCCTGTTTAAAGCTGCATTGTTATACCCGCAGATTCAAACCTTCAATTAAAATTTAAAGATCGATACAAAGTGATATCTTCATAGTTAACACCATCATGTCACCAATACGACTCTTCACACTTCTTATCGGAAATCTTGCATTCGTAACTTGCATGTGTCGAAAATAAATCATATTTATTGTTCAAAATCGGTCTTACGTAAATAATTACCGGCATTTGCTTCGCTAGAGATTGCTAGGATAAATTCTCTAAGGGCTATTAAAAATTAATTTTGAATAATCCCATCGAGTTATAAGAGGCCATTAATACTACATTAAGGAAGATAGTCAAATATAAAATCACATTTCTAATTTTAAATGTGACTACACGAAGCAAACCAGTTTATGAATAATTTAGAAGTTCAAATCATATCCTGAGTTGGAAAGTAAATGTTTCTTCTTGCCAATGTTTCAGATATTACTGATTCCATCTTCAGGGCTTCCATTTGAAATAGGGACAAAGTAACAACAAGAGAATATGCCTACGATTTTATTGATCTCGAACCAATCAACTCTGCAGTTGATAATCTATTATTTTTTCCACTACATACTTAACAATGACAACCGAAGTTGCTTCTCGTCTTCTATCTCCGAAAAAGTAATTGGGTCCATCAATCGACGAAGATAAGAGAGGAAGAATCTGTAAGAAATTGGAGGTATAGGTAAGAAAGACTTGATAACGGCAATTATTGTCTATTCCGGTCTCAATCACTCCATTTCGGCTAATTGTGGATATGCGAGCGTTTATCGAAGAGATAAGAAGCGTCCCTCTTTGAAAAGAATTGATACGGGTCATTGCTTATAGGAGAATGTTCTGATATCTAGTTAGCCTAGATTGGTTCCTTGGAAAAACAAAATATTGCGTTACAATAGTAACGAACAAATAGTTAATAGAAGTGACAATGCAAAGTTTCACGACAAAAAGTCAAACTAGAGTTGCACAATAAAATTTGAAATGAAAAAACGTCTGCGTGATAACTCAAAACTTATTTAAGTTGAACTATTCAACATTGACATTGTCCAACTTGAGAAAAGTTCAGGTTATTACTTGAATTTTATGTATATTAATATAATAATGTAAAGAAAGGTGATTTATTAATTAAATCTTTCATTAATTATTTTGTGTATGTACATATATTTTCAAGGAACTTTTTGTTCTTTCGTGTATTAAAGATGAAGTCACCCCATGTATTTTCTGTCACAAATCATCTCTCAACCCTGTATGAGAAACACTATCGAGCGAAAACTCCATAACAGCTTTTTTCATCTCCTATGAATTTCACAAATCCACCAACAATGAAAATAATGTTTATGACACGAGACTAATGGTGAGTTTTGTAACCGATTCCAATTGCCAAAGAATTTTCTATTCGATCCGTTTCATTTGCTTTGTTAGCGGCAATATTTGTACCCTGATTGACTCAACCTATAAAGAGCCACTTGACGGTAATGAGATAAAACAATTGCGGCTTCCTTTGAAGATCCCACGGAACACACGATCATGGCGAAAACGAATTGTTTTCTGATGAAACGAATAAGCGCAGATCCAGGGGATAAGATTTGCTTGTTAGTTGATTAAATTTTCAAACAGAATAACAAGTCTACACTTTCTTGTCCATAGACTTGCGTACCTCTTAAGCAGGGGGTAGGCTGTCTTTATTTATTTTTTTCACTGCTTGTGTTTGTGCACTTTTATGTACTTTCAATGTGTAGCCGTCAAAATGACTTGGTATAAAAATACTCCTGTATAAAACATAGTCATATGTATGTTCTGATTCCAGTTCTTCAGTTTGACATTATGACTGCTGTAGATGATATTCAAGAAGATGGTCCACAGGTGGGTGATTCAAAAGCTATCAAAGCTACCTACTTAAGAAAGGTAGTTGCAAAATAAACGCCCAACGGTTGTTAATTTTTTACAAAAGTCCAATTATTTCCCTCTCTTCAGCTTATATGGTGCCTTCGAGCGATTGTCTCTACGAACCCAAATTGAACCAAAGCGCCGCCGAAACAGCCTAAAAAATAAACCAGGCACTTGGCACTGACGTTGTTCGGCTATAAAGGCAACTTCTTTATGCTCTGTCAAGCGCGTTTACACGCTTATTTTTCTTGTTCCGATGTAAAACGAACCACAACTACAAGGTATTCGGTGAACTACTGGGGTACTCAGTGGATCCCTCGGGTCTTTTGCTGACATGGGATTATTCTCTATTGTTACTCTATTTTTTTCGAGAATCCTTCCAATTCGGTCCATCGCATCGCAGTGAAGACTCCTGCACAGACGCCTGTCGGATATAATCCAACGCCCTTCGTGGTATTAGCCAGGGGATTAGTTGTTTTCTGATAGGTGTCAGTCCATTAACCTACTGTGTAGGGTGTTGAGACTGGTCTGAACGAATTGTTCTTTTATAGTCCGTTCATAATTTGTTGATAGCTCACTGCAAGTTTGACCCTCATTAGAGAACTGAAATACAGAGAGGACAGCTAATATGATATAATAACAAAAACCAAACTAAAACTGGCAGTTTAAGATGTTTTCGACTAACCCACCTTGTATCTGAAGAAATACAATACAGCTATAAAACTTTTAATCCGATTATGTAGGTATTTTGAGTGGAAATGAGTGACCAGTGTCGTAGAGTATATGATTAAAACATTAGTTACTTTAAATAAATAAATATATTAATATTCTTAAACTGTAGGTACTGTAAACTGTATTTTTATTTTAAAAAAAATTCTTTATTTTATTCAAAAATAATAAGTTACTTGCAATTTGTAAAAGATACATTTATTTAATTAATACCTATTTTTAAATGATATAAACTACGATTACTTACAAAACTATTCAAATTCAAAATAAACAGAATCATCTTCGGAATCCGAGTCGTCTTGCAGGTTAATAATTAGCGGTTGTGTCTCTACAGTCGCATCAATTATATTGTCAAGATCCCACATTTTTTGTTCTTCTTCTATTGCATGTCTTACTGCATCTCGCCAATTTTGTTCTGTAATATGTTGTAAAGACTTATATAACAATTCACGTACAGCTTGTATTTTATATGACGTATTTTTTCTAGCCACATAGCTTTTCATTTGTGCCCAAATGAGTTCAATTGGATTTAATTCGCAGTGGTAGGGTGGAAGTCTAAGGACTGTGATGTTTCGTCTTTCCGCCATACGTATTTCTTGAACTTAGATTTGTGTTGCCGGGCAATTTTTAAAAGTTCTGCTTTAACCATTCCATCTTCGTAAGGCAGGGACTTATTCCGCAGCCAGTCAATGATATCCTGTTTCTTCCACGTAGTCGTTGGAAGTCTTTCAACTAGTCGTGAATGATAAAGTGCATTATCTAATACTATAATTGAGTTTGGTGGTATATGTTCAATCATCTGCTCAAAATACTCTTCGAAAACATCAGCTGTCATCTCCTCGTGATAGTCTTTTGTGCTTTTGGATTCAAATTCCAACAAACCATGCTTAGCAAATCCTTTTTCACTGCCAATGTGAGAAACTATTAATCTACTGCCTTTACCAGAGGGTGGGGAAATACCAGTAGACCAACCTTCCATAAAGGCTTGCCTGGAGCTTGATATATTTTTATCTGTCCAAATTTTTGTGAGAGTATGACCTGCGTTTACCCACGTTTCGTCCTGATAGTAAATTGGCCTTCCTTCAGCACGAAATTTTCGTATAGATCTTAGATACTTTCTTCTCCAACATATTATCTCTTACGCTCACCCTCCATACTCTACAGATGAAGAGATACAGGACAGATCCTGAGCTTTATGGAAAGATATTTTCTCATGGCAGTACCAGGCTTTGGCATTTTATCCTCGGTCTTCTCTAATATCCCAACAAGAGGAATAAAATATCGAAGATAACACTAATGTACACATACTTTGTAGAGATTCATTTTTTCTGAAAGGTTTTTTATCGATACGGTCAGTCATACCACTTAACAACCCAATCGATTCATTGATAAGGCCTGATGATATGCAATACTCTCTGGCGAAAAAAATAACGGAAATTCTGCATATGTCATGCTTGTATACTGAGAGAAATGCAAGACCTGATTAATGACTGATGACTGATTTTCTGCAAGCAATATTACCACTCCCGATAGTATCTAAATAGCAGGGCAGGTCCCAGCCAAATAACAAGTACAGCACGTGAATTTTCTACAGTCCTCATCATATAAGAGAAACCCTAGTAGGTATAGTATATACGAGTCAACTCGAATGGCATAAAACCTAAAAGTTACCGAACGTCGGCAGTTTCTTTGCATGGCATGGGCGGCGTGGTATAATTTTTGTTCAAAAATTATTTCTTCTCCAAAAACCTACACGGATTTTTTTTCATTAGTAGCCAAGAGTAATGCCATTAGCATAGAATATACTAGACATTTCATTATATTCACTAAAAACATTTAAAATAAAATGTCAAAATCCATAACGTGGAATATTCAGGCCGTTTTTTTATCTGTTTAAAAAATATGTTTAATTTGTTTCAAATCTGTTTTTCGGTTAACCAGCTGTCGCACCTCTACGAACGACAACCCTCAGAAGTCGAAACTTGTGCGAGCTAAAGATTAACGAGGTTTTACCTTTTAACGTGTGATCCCACTGTTACTATCTCGGAAACAGTGAGACCTATCTACAAGGCTGGTAAAATTAAACAAAAGTTTTCTATTTTAGGTTGTTTTTGAAAAATTATCATAAAACTAGAATTGTATACTTTCGTTTTTTGGCCCTACCATTCGAATGATATAAAAAAGCAGAAAAATGTTTATACACTGTTTCATATTTGTAATAATTTGTTATAAACCATTTCACTAGTTCGGACTTCCATTGTCTACTATATAAAATTATTTGAAATCCCTGAAACAACTAAAAAAGAAGAATTAGAAATGAACAGCTGAAAACAACAATTATATAAAGCAAAAAAAACCTGAAATGAAATAGTAATGAAATACTAAAGAATAAAGAAAGGTTTTTTTGCTTAATATAATTGTTGTTTTCATCTATTCTTTTTTAATTCTTATTTTTTAGTTGTTTCAGGGATTTCAAATCATTTTATATAGTAGACAATGGAAGTCCGAACTAGTGAAATTCATCACAAAACATTGTCAATCACCTTCAAACAAACTGTTATAAAACAATTTGCAATTCGACGTTTCATTCATTAGATTTCACCATCAACTTATTTTTTTAAAAGATGCGTAAACACTTATTGTTTATTCAGTTTGGCCTATACAGGGTGTCAACAAACCTCTTGAAAAACCATAACTTCTGGAATATCAAAAATTCCGAAATGAATCTAATCTCATAGGTAATTTTTCAGAAAAATCATTTTTTCCAGAATTGTGTGTATGTCTCAGCTATCATATCAGTATCATATTAATCACTAAAACTTTCTGATTGTAATTTGCTGTTATTTCTTACATCAGTTTACGTCTGTTCATAGCTACTTGAATGAAATTATAAAAGTAACTAACAAAGTGAAAATTTCACAATTTGATCCAGAAATGCCTCATAACTGATAAAATATACTGGTGTGTTACATTAAAAAATAAAAAAATGTAGCCATTTTTGGTGAGACTGAAAGTGACTGGAAAATGAAAATCATGCAAAAACTGCTCTTTCTACATACAACTGAAATAAATCACATACTCCCACAGTTTTATTTATAAAAATGTAAAACAGAATTTAATATGTTGAGTGACGAAAATATATGACTCCCAAGCGGCCACCCTGGGCGACCCTTCGTGTTTTGATATTTCAAAATCGGCCCTGGCGACCGGCAGTTTTTTGTAGCTGGGACTCGCAATGGTGAGATGATAATGATTGCGAGCAATCACTACTAAAGCAAAGGAAGCTTTGTTATTACAATAATTATCACTTATAAATATTTAGATATTTATCGAGCTGCGGCAGCTTGGCTGACATTACTCCATTTCTTGTGTGCTGCAAATCTCGAAGCGATTCAGATATCATCGTATTTGAATTTGAGTTATGCAGCATTGAACGGTTTCATGACTCCTGTTGTCATTTATTTGATAAATGACCGGAGCATGAAATAACTGAATGGTGCAGATAAAAAGTGACTGAAACATATTGAACAAGATGGAGGTTTTAGAGATACGGACTTTTTATTGTATCGCCTGTATGATGGGTATTTTCGCTCGGCTACTCGACGCATTATTTAGTAATTTTACTGATGAATAAAAAGTCTCTGTGTAAATCAGATACTTCAGAAGGCTCATATACGAATTGCTGAGCTGAGTAGCAATTGACTTTAGTTTTAGACGTTTCTGAATAAGTGGTGTGAAAGTAAAATTATTTTTTTATTGATCGTATTCGTTTGCTTATTTTGGAGGATTATGAAGGATAAAAATTCTCAAGAACTATTGTCCAATACATTGCACAAACTAAATTATTTGTATTTCAAGTGAGTTTCATTCTTTCCGAACACCTCAAATCCCTCAAACTTTCGACCCATTTCGCTTATTTCAACTCTTGGTGAAATCATAGGAAAATTGGTAAAAATTAGTTTGATGAATTTTATATCGGACCACAAAATCTTTTGAATCCTCAATAATTTGGCTTTCAATCGAAAAAGAGTTCAGGGGATGCAATTTTCCATCTGCTGAAAAGACTTTACTCTGAGTTGAACTTGAAAAAACATAGTTTAAAAAACTAAAAAACACGCTTTTAAAAAACATCGACCTGAAAAGTTAAAAATAGTTTTTTTTTAAATAAGCCTAAAACAATAACAAACGAATAATACTAGTATACTTGTGAAAAAAGCGACGGGCGCCTGATATACTGATGGCACAAAGCGCCTACAATTTTTTACTGGTATTTTTAATTCGTTATTGTTTTAAGCTTATTTAAAAAAATATCTCTAACTTTTTAGTTCGATGTTCGAATTATATCAAGGAGATTACGTACAGCGCCATCTGCCCGCGAATAGGTTATACTTATTAACATATACTCTGAAATCGATATCAACAATTTTGTAATAAGTATATTTTTTGATCTGTCTTATCTGATCTGTATTATCTCGGTTAAAATCCAATATAAGTGGTCGTCGTATGACCGTCAAATATAATAATATCGTGTCCAAGGAAAATGACGTAACATTAGGAGTTCCTCAGGGATCAGTATTGGGACCTTTACTGTTTGTAATATTTGTTAATGATCTCGCGCAATATATTGATATTGATAATTGTTATATTAGTATGTTTGCAGATGATACCACAATAACAACTACTGGATCCACACTAAAAGATATACTAATAAGGGTCATAGGTATTATTGATAGATTTACTTCATGGTGCCAACGTAATCATTCAATATTGAATACCTCTAAATCTGTCTCACTGAAATTTTATAACAGAAAAAATAACAACCCAAGAGAAATTGTCCTTACTAATGAAATAATGAAGTCACGTGACAAAATTTCTAGGAACTATATTAGATGAATCTCTAAATTGGATCTGCATATTGATAGTGTCTGCAAGAAACTAAATTCAGCTTTTTTTTGCAATGAAACAAATGAAATTGTGTGTAGATTCACAAAGCCTTCTAAGCATATACTTTGCAATGACATATCCACAAGTTCCTCTAAATATTATGTCACGGGGATGTGGTAGAGATTTTAATAGAATATTTGTTGCCCAAAAAAGTATTATAAGATTAATTTTTGATATGAACTATCGTGATAGCTGCAAACCTATACTCATAAGGGAAAACTTGTTATCAGTTCCATGCATATATGTACTGAAATGTGTAATCTATTTAAGAAGCAACCTTGCATCTTTCGAAGTGAATGCGGCTACTCATAACTATTGTACACGTCATGGTGATACGTTGAGAATTCCCTCTCACAAAACAACCAAATTTAAAAATTCTCCACTATATAACTCGATCACACTGTACAATAAACTACCAAATGCTATAAGGGAGTCTAAATCGTATGAAATATTTAAGAATAACACTAAAAAATTCTTAATAAAAAGTGTTTCTATAGCGTACAGGATTATTTAGGGCAAAAATTCTAATTTTAAGATTCTTATTATTAATTAATATCTTCTCTAACTTTTATACCCATATGCTGTTGTGATATTTGTTTTAGTTTTTCATTTATATATGACAAATCATGATTTTAATTGTTTTTATATTATATAGTACTTCTATCGACTTACCATATGTACATTAAGTAATAGCTAATAAATATTATTATCATTATAATAATGTCGACATATCAAAGAGGTTAGGTTACAGCGCCATCTGCTCGCGAATAGATCAAACAATAATGTCGATAATTCTGTCAAATGCAGATCCCGATATTAAATGAAAAGGAGAGTTAGAAACAAAAATTCATACACACATACAGGTGAAACTAATATAAAGTGTGTAATAAAACGTGTAAAAAGGTAAGCGCAAGTCTTCTGTGACTTGTCGAAAGCTTTCTATTGTGTGAACTACGATATTCTGCTGCACAAACTCCAACACTATGGTTTCAGAAATCAAAACCTTAACTAGATTAAATCATATCTAAGTGAACGAACCCAAGTTGTGGGAACTGACACGCTGTCAGATAATGTCTTTGTCGAAGTACCTCAAGGCTCGACACTGGGGCCAGTATTGTTTTTGTTGTATTTTAATGATCTAGCTCTGAAGAAATGTTCACAATTGTTGCAGATGATACAACCATCCTGTAGCATGACATTGATGAAAATAGTCTTCAAAACAGAATAGCACAAGATATTGTTAAATTGAAAGAGTGGTGCAAACTCCAATCTGCTATCCTTCAATATAGAAAAAACCAATCTTATATCATTTAATTGCAACTTGTCAGGCACTCCAGCTATTAACTGCATCATGCAAGTTAGCTTTGCAATGGCGTTTTGGCTCTATTTAGACGGATACATTCTACAACTTGTAAAAAACACAACATCCACTACATGTTTTTTAACAGACGCACTAGCTCGGCAACAACCTCTTGGTCTCACAGACATAATTGCAAACCTCCGCATATGACTACAAAATGGCTATTGGAAATTGAGTCACTTATCGTTATCTTCAAATTAAGCGCAATGAAAACAATCCAGGTATAAAAGTGAATCAGGCAAGAGCCAAGGCAGATGTGAGTACATCCGCGGTTCACTCTTTTATTTTTCTTCAACTTGTAACACCGCTGTTACCATAGCCGTAGTTCAAAACACTGAAACAGATGAATAGCAGGGTTATTAGTAGCCTGAAGCAGCATTCACAATATGCTTATGCATATCAACAGAATCATGATAGTGAGATGTAACGGAACTAGTTGTGATAGTCAGAACGTGAAACTTGTTGTACCGCAGGGTTCAGCCCATGGAGCCTGTTGTTTTTGCTGTGTGTCAATCACCTTCCATATCTCATGGAAGAAGTTCATATAACCATGTTGATTGACTATACAGTTATGACAATATCTAGATACTATGTACAGTAACTCAAGTTTAAAATGGAAACGGTTACTGATCAATTTTTTTGGTTGATGTCAGAAAAATACTGGATACAACAAAGTTATCGCGGAATGTTTCTACCAGAAAAACCTATCAGAAAAACACTAGTGCATAGACGATTTCTTTACTTCAAAAGTAGTCCATGGTGACTTGGCAAAACATACTGAATAAATACAACTAATTTGACAGATGTAGCTTCAATAAGATGGCCGTTATCAATTGTCAAAGTTCCTGTTGCTACGTCCAAAACAGCCTTAATCCATCCCAACAGTTATTGCTTGATTAGAAGTTCACTTTTGAATTCATCTTACAGAAACTGCTTTTTACTGCTTCATTTTGGCGTTACGTCATTAGATAAAGATACTGATATCTTCCTCTATTGAAATAAGCACTCTCCACTTTGATACATCCTAAGACCGTACACAGAAAAGAATAATCTTTCACATCAGATAGAATCTTAGATACGAGTATATATTTCGGGATTAGAGAAAAAAAACACAAATATTGATAATCTAAAATCACTTTATTGTTATTCAAAATATTCCCCATGAAGATCTATACACTTTTGCATGCGTATGAACCAATTGTCGAAGCACTTTTGCCACTCTGATTGAAGTATCTTCAAAACATGCATTCTAAATGCACCAACCACTTCTTCAGATGTCGAAAAACGTAGATCTCTAAGTTTGTTTTTTACGTACGGGAATAAAAAGAAGTCATTCGGTGCCAAGTCAGGACAATAGGGCGGATGACTCATCAAATCGATGTTTTGGGTGCTCAAAAATGCAGTTGTGTGAGAGCTCGCCTTGCCGTGAGGACGAGTGATCCGTCTTCGACGCGAATAACTTTTGTTGGATTTGGCTAATATGAAACACCTATACAGTCAACTGCTGTTTACTTTCGGGCTCATACGCGTAAATCCACGATTCATCACCTGTCATGATATCATAGACGTGTTTCGAAGCACCGCGATCGTATATTTTCAGCAGTTTCTTTGACCAATCGACACGAGCCTTTTTTTGACGAATCCAACGCGAACAAATTTTTTTGACAGTCAAATGTTTATGCAATATTGAATGTATGCTGGTTGCACTAATGCCTAAGGTTGTCTCAATCACACGATAGGTCACATGACGATCTTGCAATATCAATTCGCGCACAGCATCAATGGTTTTAGGAACAACAAATGATTTTGGAAGACCTTCACGAAATTCGTGAACTACGATCACAATTGAATTCACCATACCATCGATAAACCCTGGTTCTTGATGGAGCTTCATCGCCAAAAATTGAATTAAGTTCATTCATGCACTGTTGCTGAGTTAATCCACGTCGAAATTTGTAAAAAATAATCGCACGAAAATGTTCACGATTTAATTCGATTTTTGGGCGGAGATAATTCTTTTAAGTCACTGTAAACAACACAAATAGCGCGCGTATGTCAAAACGAGTACGTATAAGCTCAAAAATGTCCACTTTACGATAGAGCTGGTTAAATCCCGAAAAATAAAAGGCAACCTATCGTAATAAGAGACACTATATTCAATTGCCAAATGAGAACACTTGTTTTGTGACAGAAATATTTTCACTGGAAAATACCATGATCGGTTTAACGTATGAAAGACCAGATAATGGAAAATATGTAGCTAGAACTGTGGCCAGTAGCCAAATTTATATGTCATTGCAAATCCTCAATAATGGTGACGATAGTCGTGTCACTAAATGTCCTGGCGATATCTTGAATTTATTGGACCCTTTGAAGACGCCCTACATTTTGTTTGATGAAAGAGAAGACGTTGGCAGATCAAGATCTTCAGACGATGTGGCGCTGCAAGTTTTTACGGATTTTCTGTAGCTGAAAAATCAAATGCGTTGTTGTTTTATAATTTCATGATTTGTATTACTTTCTTCTTTATATTATATTCGAAAAATTGTTGATGACTGATATTTTATGAACGTTCAGGTTTGATACAAAAGTGTAATGACCCAAAGACCAAATGAAAAAATCAGAATTTCATCCAGTAATGTCATTTCGTTAATTAGCGAAAATCATACCAATTACTAATATCTTCACTTTTCAGCACCACAGAAAACTATCACCTCCGCCTATGTGCGCCACTGTACACTTTTATTTCGTTTCTATCATGACGTGATGTTTGTTTTTTTTAACCTACCTCAAGTGCCAAGATCTTTGCCATGGTCAAGGCAAGCTGGTCACTTGGTCAGCTGTTGCGATTTTCACTTTTTATCGGAGCGTCCGCAAGATTAATCTGACGTGCCGAGTATTTGATCCGGATTGCTAGATTTCAGATTATTACGTACGGAATTTTTCATGCATTTTTAATTAGAAAGGTGTTAATGAAATGTTTTAATGAATAGACAGAGTGATCAAATAGTAAGGTTGATGTGTTTGATTTATAAATGATTTATGTGATTTGGTTGAAATATATGGTGGATCATAACAACTTGGCAACAAAAAAATTCACGGATAGTATATATTTTTATATCTATGTTAAACAATATAGAACTACTTATAGAAAAGTAATTGAATGCTCAAAAAGATCTACTATCAAAGCAGAATTTTGCAAGCAAGCAATAAATCAAAAGAGATGTGGTCCATGATTAATGATTTCAGAGAAAAACAAAGGAAAGATCAGGTTGATATACCAATAAACGCAAACATGCTGAACAATTACTATTGCTCTGTAGCAGAAAAATTAACAAAAAACATACCAACTTCTGTTAATCCGCTGACTCTATTAGAGTACATATGGATCGCTGATAACTTTATTTCACACCCTACTGATGCAAATGAGCTTAAAGAAATAATTCAATCCTTCAAAAATAAAAAGGCCGCGCGAATAGACGAAATTTCAATTATCAATTTTGCGAAATAAAAAATGGCGTACCACAAGGTTCAATACTGGGACCGATACTTTTCCTGCTATACATACACGATTTAGCATCTATCGATATAAAAGAAAAATTCACTCTATTTGCCGATGACACCACAAAATTGTGGCGTGATAAAACTTTATGTAATCTACACGAGAATATAAGTGCAGATATAAAAAAAATAAAAAAGTGGTGCTACTCTAATCTGCTGTCTTTCAATGTTTCCAAAACAAATTTAATATTATTCTGCTGCTTTATTGACAGCATTCCTTTACCAACACAGGACGCGGACAGGATAATTGAAAACAGACCTAGTACTAAATTTTTGGGGGTAATAATTGACAATAAACTCATATTCGCTGATCACATTGTAACCCTCAATAAAAAGCTAGCTGCAGGGTGTTTTGCAGTGAGAATAACATATAAGGATCTTGGTTTGTCTGCCGCTAAATCGGCTTATTTCGCACTTTTTGAGTCACATTTAAGGTATGGAATTCCTTTCTGGGGAGTATGTTGCAAAACTCAAACCTATTTCAATTACATAAAATCTTGACAGTTTTTGGAATCTTTATTTTAGAAACAGTATGTTTAATTAACAAACATAAATTGATATTTAGCGGTTACTCCAATTATTATGCCTTTCGTCAATCTAACGACCTAAGATTACCCATACCAGCCTCTACTCTAGTCAAAACTCTATATATTATAATGGTCTCAAGTGTTTAATCATTCACCTGACCATATAAAAATTTTAGAGGATAGCTGGGTATTTCGAAAATTAGTAAAAGACTTATTATGTGGTAGACCCTATTACAGTTTAGATATGTGTATATAGATATTCTTATGTTTATGATGACTGATGGAAATTTGTAGATTTGTCAATAAGACATAATGTTCTTTGGGCAATAAAGCATATTATTATTATTATCATTATTATTAATAAAGACGATTTAATTTGGCATCAAAATAGCAGTAAATAGTTGGATTCTTTTATTGCGTTAAATATGGAGAAAAAAAAATTCAGCTACAACATCTATTTCGATAATCATAGATCGGTGTACCGCAGAGCTTTGTACTTGGCCCTATGTTGTTCATATCAAATATCCATGGAATACAATATGCATAAACATATGGATCTCTCGAAGTACACAACAATTAGATATCATTCACAGGATTCCTACATAATATAATTAATTGTTTTTTTCTGTGACCAAGTTTCTCACTACAGTGATCAAACTAAATGTCCAACACTTTTTTAAAGTTTCTTCGAGATATAAAAATCATTTCTTCAGATATTTCAGGAATGAGCAAAGTTGGCATAATATAGTTAGATAAATCCCTGCGATGGAATTGAATGATGAAAACAGATTCGATGAAACGCTGGGAAATCATTGACAATGTCTTGGTAGCTGATAAGCTACCAATGGAACCTGGAATGACTGATGTATTCTGTATGATAATCAAATGATAAAAAATGTGTGCTTCAGCAATGCACAGTTATCTTTTAACGTGCGTTTCGTAGCACGCATATTTTTTTGCCTGTAGTTTTTGCTTTTTACAGTTTCAGCTTTTTTTATGAATTTAAACTTAAAGTGTGATAATATTATATCCATTTTACATCCCAGTAAACAAGATTGCCACTGAAACGGTAATCAAATTTCTGTTCATTGATGCGTCACTGCAAATGAAGTTATTTTCTCTGGATGATGTGCCGACAGAACCGAACCTCTTAGATCATTATTGAAATTTATATAATTTAATTACTTACTCCAGTTCATTCCACAAAAATGTCCATCGACCAACTGTTATCAATTGACATACCAACAAGAAGTATGGGCAATATTCAATCAATTCATGGGAAATTATTCGAAATTTCCGTAATTTTTGAAATACTTTGAATGTATGTAATAAATATCATCAAGGAATGCGGTAGTGAAATAATTTTGTCAATTCAGCAAAAAAATGGTGGTATGTACTTGAATTTCATTTCAGGTTCTTTTGCTCCATATAATATTTATTTTCAACTATTCTTTTTTTAATTTTCCTTTTTAGTTCTTTCAGGGATTTAAAATCATTTTATATAATATCAGACAATGACATTCATCATGAAACATTGTCATTCACATTTTATGTCACATGTCTCAATTCTACTAACAAATTCCTCTGAATTTCATTTGATATTATCATCATTATTATTATATTATTCTTTTTCAAAACTTCTTAGACTTCTTCCGATACAGTTTTTGAGAAACTCTTTCTTTCGAGGTTCATCTTGAGAAAAATTGTGTTTTCGAATATCGATCAGTGAGCGTTTCAACCCAGTCCATAATTAAGCATCATACTGTATGTGTTATTTCCTTCATTCACTCTCTCATCATTGCCTTCACTCAATCTATTAGAATGCCAAAGTATGAAGATAAGTGATTCAAGTTGAGTTTATAGTTTCACTATGGTTTTGTTGCTGTTAGTCCAATAAAAATACGGCATTGTAAACTACTGTCAATAAAATTTAATACGAATTTTATCTCAAATCGTTCTGGTAATAATGGTGGGGGGTGTCTTTATGGATCTGCATGAACCAGCAAATAGTTGGTAAATAAAATAATCTGCTTTAATTGCTCGGTTCGAGCATTCTTTCAAAATATACAGTGCGGCTGGTAAAGTCCACATTTTATCAACTGGTCATTTCGAAATTTGTTTTCGTTATCAATTTCTGTTTCAATCGAAATGAAAAATAGCCAGCTATTTTCTGCATGCGTAGAAAAACGTCTGTTTTCATTTTGAAACTGACAGGGAGCTTCATCATAACGTTTTCATTATACATTCTTCTCGGCGATAAGTTTCAATTTCTGGCGTTATTGGAAATCTTGAGTATGGTGAACATTGTCAAATTTACATTGGAAAAAAACATGTATGAAACTTTTTTTACTACATACACGTCATTTGCCTAAGTCACCATTCTCCAATACATTAGTTTCGTTCAGATCCTTGGAATTATGGAAATTATCTGAAAAATGAAAAATCACAAATCGAACGCCAAACGATACAGACCACAGATCTTTTTGACAGATGAGTTCGAGAAATTCTTGCTTTCTGGGGAGAGAGAGAGGACATTGGTAGATCAAGATCTTCACATGATGTTGTACAGCAGGTTTTTCATGGTTTTCCTGCAGCTGAAAAAGCAAATGAGCCACTGGAATCAATGAAATCGCCCCGGAGCGCCAATTAATTTGTGTTGTTGTTTTACAATTCCTTGCTTTGTATTTTGGGAGTGTTATTAATATATACTTTTTTATTCTACATGAGAAACCACCATCAATCTAAAAATCTACCAGATTTTGGCAATAAGACAGCAAAAGCCCCACAAGAAAGAGAAACCGCCACAACCAGTACTTGTACTTTCCTACATCAGAGGATGATGAGAAGGATTGGGTTCAAGTATAACATCAGAACCTGCTTCAGATCCGGAAACAATATCAGTAGCAGCATCACGAAAACCAGGCCACCAAACAGCAAATCAAAAATAGCAGAGCATGTTTGGACTCATCAGCATAACAGCAAGTGGTACCAAGCTGAGAACATCCACAGGGAAGAACACTGGTTCAAGAGGAAGTTCAAACAAGCTGCATAGGTGTTGTCCAAAGACGTTTTCAGTCAAACTAGCATAGAGATACGGAAACCTATAATCAAGAGGGAGAACGGTATACTCCCGCTAAACCGATGAAACGGAGAGATGGAAGAGGCGATTATTTGTGGCCATTTCCATCTTTTGTCATGATTATTTTATTTGTTTCATTGCATTTAATTTCACGTTCTATTGTTCAATATATTTGATATTCAAGCTCTCCATTCTGATTCAATTTGTTCTTTCATAGATTTCCAATCATATGAGAATCATTAGAACCATCATCATGAAACATTGTTAATCACTTCCATACAAACGTTTCTCCAATGTACTCCATCATTGAAATACTCTGGTCCACACTGTATATGAAATTTACTTCTTCATTTAAACTACCTTAACCTTACATGCGGCGTAAAATCGGAGATGTTTATCGACCGTATCGATTTTCGATAGCCACTGATTAGCTAAACCACTCAGGTTTGATGTCTTGCGGAGATATAAATTTTACGGTTATTGATGGATCAACTAATTTTCCTCCGGTTTGTGATCAACCGACTAATTTCGTGGGTTTTTCTTCACAGCTCAATTATGTAAATCTCAAACTACTTTGTCGTTTTGTAGGTTTATGACAAGACGAGATACATTGTCCTTGAGAATATAGAGTGGAAGAAACTTGTTAACAAGGACACAAATGAAGAGAACAACGAAAGTAGAGAAACAGAAACTGAATTTTGTTACATTGAAGAATTGACGATTTCCTTATACGAAATTCCACAATTCATGGACACCAGATCTATCAAATAATTATAGAGCAATCGTTTCAATATCAATTATATCACAAGCCGTAGAGGAACTATGAGAATTTCAATATTATTTACCGGATGTTAAATTTCTTTTCTGATTGATTCGGCCGTTACTTGATGAATATCCATAGTAATTTCATAAACTACACCTCTCGATGTGATATCCACAAACTTTATTTGAAAAATATATCACGACATGTTACGCTTCTTATTTATATACCACATGTAACTACAATTGGGACTACCTCGATCACATTTCCTACGAGGGCTACAAATATTAATTGAAAGTGACCTGTTTATTCGAATCCTCATATTCTTTACTGGAAGGAAGATATTGAGTGTGGGAGGTTTTCACATTAACACCCTGTATATCAGTGAGGACTTCATAATGATTTTTCAGATGAACCAGCCCAAAGGTTCATCAGCGGCCAAATCCAAAACTATTGGGTGATTTTTTAAGAGTTATAGGATTTGATTTTCAAAACAACATAAAGAATTTGAAAAAATTGAAATCGATAGAACGATCAAAATATACCAGCAAAAAAATCACTCATTATTATTTTCTTTGTGGTGAACCATTTCATTACCAGCAAAATTTTTTGAAAAGTAATGCTATGCACAAAATACGTGTTCTGAAATGTTGTTTCATAAAGTGAAGAAAATGATCCCAATGTAAATAAAACTTATGAAGTTTACAAACCGCCGGATTTTTTTTCAAATATCCTTACAGGATATTTGATATATAACAGGTATCATAACTTATTTGTGCAATAAATAACAATGAACAAGAATGATCTGAAGAGCTGTATGCCACTAATTCTGCCTCTTTTCAAGAAGTAACTAGATGTGTGTCGATAAAATATATCGGAGGAATATGAGGCCGTGTAAATTGACACCATTAACTTGTCATAGAGATACAAATGTCTGAACGAAAGCAATTCCTTGTTTTAATTGTACACTTAACATAAGTATTCTGTATTTTATTATACCACTTAGTGTTACAACCGAGAAACATGTATTGAAGAATAAAAGTGGTGTACTAATCAGTCTGACGACTGATTTTTACATAGATTCTCAGATATTGGCCGGGATAAATGGCAGGAGATTCTTATAGAATAATGAGCCGCATCGAAGGGATGTACCGCAGTGCAAATGGGAGGATATTAATATACAGGGTGTAATAAGTGTAAAACATTTAAGGAGGTGATTCGTCTTTGAAAAAAAAAGGACCTTTCATATAAGGGAACTTCATTGGAGCATCCCTTGTTAAGATACAGCCCCTTAGGGGGTACATAAAATTTGTATAACAATGTTTTCACAAGCACTGGAAAAGTTACAATTTTGAAATCAACCTGATGTTTTGTACTACCAAAACGACACTTATCCAGTAATTTATTTGGTTTACCCCATGGTTGTAAGGGGTGGAAAACGCAACATCTAAAATTTATTTCCAATGTAACTTTTTGTCTTATTACTTGTTTACCATTTAAAAATTTATTTATTTCTGATAGCCTGTTTCATTCTAAACAAAAAATGTCTCATGGGTTTTTTTCCCAAAATAAACCAGTTCGCAGCAAAAAATTATTTACGAACAACCATGTGGTAAACCAAATAAATTACTGGCTAAGTGTCTTTTTGGTAGTACAAAACGTCAGGTCAAAGATATGAATAGTGGATATAATTGTCAGCTCCACTAAACCAAGTCACTCGTTTTATACTTCAATATTACCTCCTATGTATTAGACTGTAATATCTCAAAGAATACTAACTCAATTGATTCGAAATAAACGCCATTTGAATCAGTGAACTTTTGCCAACGTGACACAAGTCGATTTACTTCATCAGCATGAAAAATTACGTGCTCGGGATTCAATAAAGTCGATGAAAGCCGTTTTTGAATTGGCGAAGTTTCTACCGAGTAGAAACTTATCAAGTTGACCTCTTCTGTTGACCAGTGCCGGTTGCTGGTGACGCAATTTTCGGTACCTCTCGTCAATTAACTGATGGTTTGGCCTATTGCAGAAAGTTGTAGTGAATCATACCAGCCGCAATCCACCATATAGTAATCATGGTCTTTTTTTATAGATTTTTGCCTTTGGAGAGTGCCTGGGTGGCATATCGGTATCCAACCACTGTCCTAAACGTCTCTTGTCGTAGATGATCCACTTTTCATCAAATGTGACGATCCGATCCAAGGAAGGATCGGTTTGGTTGTGCAAAAGCAAAGATATGCAATGCAATCTCTTGCCTTGCAAAAGCTTCTGGATTTCATCCAGAAAAGAACCATCCGTCTGATTGGAGACGCGAACATGACTTGCAATCTTGATAGTCTGGAACATCGAAGTAAGGTCTATCTTCTATAGATACTTTCACGGGAAGTGTAGAAATCGCTCAACGATATCATATAGTAATTAGCAAAAAATTAAAATTTCTTTGGATCAGTATACACGACGACCCATGTTGAGCTACGAAAACATGACATTGAAGCATACAAAACTCAAGTACTCAGTCAACGACGTACTATCAAGTGAAACAAACTTCGAAACTGGTGTTCCACAAGGCAGTGTATTTGGTCTATCACCATTTATAATATATCTGAAGGATATTAATTATATTTTGTATTCTGTACAGCTATCTGTTGAGTTAATAAAGTATATATTATATTATTTCAAATTGAGAATTCATCAGTTTGTTTGCGGATGATATCCTGTTCGCAGCAAGTGATGCTAATTTGGAGAATTCAATTCGCAATATCCATATGACCTTACAGAACCTTACAGAGTTTTTAAACATAATACTCTCCAACAGAAAGAACTCGATATTATTATTTTATTTCAAATAATGAATATAAATATAAATGGTGAATCTATTGCAACTGCTGAAGAGTATAAATAGCTTAGCTTCGTGGTCGACAACACTCTAAACTTGCATATAGAATAAAGGAAATAGCTTTAGTCAATTGAACAACTTTGAACTTGAAAAATCACTTCCACAAGTTTCCAAAAAATGTTTTTCTCAATACAGATCAGTCGCCACCTCACATTTTAATCTGATTTAAAAGTATATCGATCCATAACAGAATCGCATTCAGAAAACTGTCATTTTAGTTCATTTGCTTGATGAAAACTGCTTATCAGTGCTTCAAAAACTTGAAATTCCTTCAAGGAAAGAAGAAAATGCACAAAGCCCTATCAATCCATAAGTTTCCCCGTATTTTAGTAATCCATTTAAAAGATTCAGAGGCAAATTGAATGTTCCCATTGACTTTTCTTCAGAAAGATTAGATATGAGCAATTATGCAGCAGACAATGTGGCTCCTTGTCGTTACAATCTATATGCACTTTCGAATCACAGTGTGACTACTTACAACGGGCACTATACAGCATATTGCAGACACCCTTATAGTGGCACGTGAAATGAATACAACGATTCACACGTGTCCCCGATTTCACCAAAATTGCTTGTGAGTGAGGAAGCATATGTCCTCTTTTATGAACAGGAGAGAACAAAGCAGCACTTTTGACGTGTTTTTCCTCTTTTGATAAGCTGGATTCTGTGGATTGATTTGTATTTCATGACTCTTCTGATAATAAAGTTTCTCTTGGACTTCTACTACTTCAATTTTCATGTGAAACTTTCATTGAATTTCATTCAGTTTTTATCTGAAAAAAACTTCTGTGCATATATTTTCAAAAAGAGTTTCCATTATAGTTTTTTCTTCTTCTTTTCTTTCGCCCCTTTTTTTGTTTGATGATGGGAAAGTATAAATCCAAACATGTTTCCACCAAAAAACTAACCTCTTCTTCAAATATAACCTACAATTCCAATGGAAGTATTGCTCAAACTGTC
The DNA here is from genome assembly GCF_025532065.1 of Leptinotarsa decemlineata. NCBI lineage: Eukaryota > Metazoa > Arthropoda > Insecta > Coleoptera > Chrysomelidae > Leptinotarsa > Leptinotarsa decemlineata. Next base: position 662,742 of record NW_027412556.1, on the reverse strand, counting down.
AGACAATGGACATATTAACCAATCCACTCTTAGAAAAAGTATAAGTTCTGTTTTTTATGAAACATTATTAGGCGTTCCTTAAACGCTCTGAATATGCAATTATTCCGCCAGTGACCAGTCCCTGAAAATTCTTCCTAAAAAATACATAATCATTACAACTACGTATAACAGGATGTCGGTGATTTGAATTGAAAAATGAGTTCCATTAATATAAATGGCCGACAAAAAGTTGCTTGAGGTACATCATTGAAAATGAATAATCCATTTCTGGCGTGCTACTTTACAGTTGTCTCTTTTTCCATACAACTTCCTCCAGCATCAATAACGCATGAATGAAAGTTGTATTGCAAGTTCATTCAAGCACCAGTGATGGTAGACTCATTCATGAATTCTGTTTTCTGAGATTTTGTGAGGTACGATTTTGAATCTCCTACAAAATAAATTCAGATTCAGTTAGAACGTTTGTTTTTTCAATAAACTGTCTGTTTCAGCTAAATCAATCAGTCTGTCAGTTCGTTTCATATACAGGGTGTCCCATATAAAACTCCGCGGGCAAATATCTGAAAAATGAGAGAGAATATCCATGTTTAGTGAAAGCAGATGATTTTGATGTCAGAGGGGCCTCTTATTTGCGAAGAGCTCCAGCCATAGGCGTCATCCATTAGGGCGTCGTGACACTGACGCCAATTTTTTTAAATGGTAAACTAGATTTTCCGATTCGTTTTTGGGTTCTGCATTAAATTCTGAATTCAGTCATTTAGCACACTTGTAGTTTTCTTTGAATACTGATGGAAAAAGGTAATTTTATTGCATATTATAAAGAGGGCCATGAATAAGTCAAAATGAATGCAGTAATACGAGTTTAATAAAATGAATCCATCAGTTATAATTTCATTTTCTGTTCAATTTTATCTAGTTGCGTTTCTGTACAAATTAAAATAAATGTTTCAAATTACCAAAACAATATGTTACTTTGACCATAACTCGACTAACATGATAATGAATCATTTTAGTAAGTTTTCGAACTGCCTCCCTTCACGTAGAATAAACATATTGCTTGTTTTTAGTAATTCCCGATTCGTGACAGCTAAAAGCGTCTCTCGTATTATGTGAGAACAAACATTTGTGATAATATTGTTCAAATCCTCTACATTTTGTAGGCGTCGTGGCCCTCTTTATAATACGCAATAAAATGGCCTTTATTCATCAGTATTCAAAGAAAATACTGGGTTACTATTTAAAAAAATTGGCGTCTGTGTCGCGACGCCCTAATGGATGACGTCAAGTGCTGGATCTTTACGTAAATAAGAGGAGCCTTTGACACCAAAATTATCTGCTTTCACGAAATATGGATATTCTTTTTCATTTTTTAGATATTTGCCCGCGGAGTTTTATATGGGACACCTTGTATATGTATTTCAGCGTTATACAGGCTGTTTTTTAGCTGATACCACTATTGCTATTTCGAAAACGATAGGTCCTACAAGGGCGGGTAAATGGAACAAGAATGGTTCAAGAATGCAACATAATGGTATTGTCAGATCGATAAAATCACCGACATTTTCTGAGATATTTGCAAAAAACTAAAAATGATTTTTTCTTCAAAAAATGTCAAATATTTTGCTTTTTCTCACGTTTCTCATAAGCTGGTTCAACCCACTTTACAATACGACGTTTCGTTCATTGAAGTCCATCTACAATATATATATTTTTTTAACGGACCTGTATATGTTTTATACATTATGGTGATCATTGTATCATCAGTAATTTATGAAGCACTAGACAATTCAAAGCCAACAATTTGTATCTTTGTGGACCTCTCCAAGTGTTTTTGACACCGTCTGTCACAAAAAGCTGCTAGAAAAAAATTGGAAAATATTGGCATGCGCGGCAAGATGTACGATTTCATGGGATCGTATCTCTCTGATAGATAACAAGTGGTGAATATCGATGGTATACTGAATAATCAAGCAAAAGTTACATACGGTGTCCCACAGGGAACAGTCTTGGGCCCTGTTTTATTCACCATATACATAAATAGTTTGTTAACACTACGATTAGTAGGTGAAATTTTGAGTTTTGCCAGTTGAAATATGAAAACTTCAACACGCATATAGAACTAGGAACAAAGAACATACCGCCTTGGCACCAAGATGTAAAAAATGAGTCGGTCAAAGACATTGTAGCTACATGGGCGCGAAAATTTGGGATTCTGTACCATGAGAAATAAAAATAAAGTCGAAAAACAGACTGAAAACTGGTTGAGAAGCTGTAATAATGATATATTCCGTGAAACAATCAACTAGTAAAATTGAAACAACACCAAACTTGTTTGTTAACTTGCCTATTATTTGTAAAATTGACAGCTTGAATTTTTCCGCACAATGTTATTTGTCTATTTTTTTTTCTTTCTTCTATTCAACTGTCTAGGCATGAGTTGATTCAATATTATACTTTGTTTTATGTTTACATCACCAATAATGAATGAAACTAATTTTTTATAGATATATTTTTATTTTTTTTATAGCAAAAAAACTTTTAATAGTCCTGAAACTCTTTTGAAGTTTGTTCCATGGTGCCTTGTTTATTTTATTACTACTATTATTACTAATAGGTACAGTGATGTATTAGTAATAGGCTACTTGAAATTATATATTATGAATAAAATAAATTTTAATATTATTATAATTGTTATTACAAATTGATTGATATATTTCAACATATGTATTTCTCGACGGTTTTTCCGGAAAAACATCATCAATACTCTGTCATTTTTTTATTAAGAGCTCGAATTTCCGGAGGAAACTGAGCAAAAATCTGACACTCGGTTTGCTTTTTCTGTTTTTGGCTCTCCTAGGCTCTTTTTCTAGGATGTTTGGACTTTAGTTCCGATGATTCTTCATTATTCTTCATGATTGTTGAAAATGAAAAAGGAGATGTGGCAGGGAAAGAAGCCAGCTCTCTAGAATTGATAACTGATATCAGCTCCCCGCGAAATATAATCTCAGATGTTGGATATGAAATACTACTAAATTGGGGGAGACTCTGGAAAAAAATCTCTTCTGAATCATAGAATCATTATTCTTTAATACACCCCATTATCTCTAAAAGTATCCCCCAACTTTTCAAGATTTTACGCCACTACCACCACACAAATGAAAATGAACCATGGTAAGTTCCCTGCAACTCTTCACTTTTCGAAGTTGAAATCAAACAAAATCCATCTAGAAAATCTGAAATTGATGCATCACCCTTTAGGAAATAATTGCCTCTAATCTATTTACTTATGCCTTGTAGAGAATGTCATCGAAATAAAGTAAACACTGCATGCTGTGTAAATAAAATACAGGCCAGAAATTAGTGCCCAAAGGACTTGGTTAAATATCGGCGAGAGAAGTGAAAGTAAACGAATAACCCCTTATTCGTAAGCCGCTTCGTGGAGCAGTTGGTTGAACACGGGTCTTGTAAACATGATATCATGAATTGAAATCACACTGACAGCGGTAATTTGACTTGTTCCATTCACCCCAAATCCGGTGTCCCACAAAGCTCTATATTAGGACCACTTCTGTTTTATTTATATACAGTAGAATTCATATCAAACGACTTCGCTTTCAAGGACTAACCGTTTTAAGCTACCATAATGTTTACTCAACTTGAGTTTCATACTTAGGTATTGAGAAAATATAACTGTTTAGTGCGACTCCTGTTTAAGCGACCAACTGCTTTCAGCGACCAAGTTTGATGATACGTCCGGTTGAAACGTTGCGCAATGTTTTGTTTACACAACCTACCCACCAATACCAATACAATAGTAGAAAAAAGTGCGATATTACACCGATTTGAAGCCGGTGAATCAAATGTAGCCCTCGCAAAGGAGTTCGGCGTATCTAATTCTACAATTTCCACAATTAAGAAGAATAAAGATCGTGTGAGGACGTGTAAGGACTTCTACTCATTGGCAGTTGGTTAAGGCATTGTTACAGTTGTTCAAGCTTCAGCGCGACCGGGGAATACCCGTTAATGGACTTCTGCTACAAGAGAAAGCACATATTTTGCTAAACAGTTAGACATGCAAAATTTCACATGTTCCATGAGTTGAATGAACCGTTTTAAAGTGAGACACAACATCGTCAGTGGTGAGACTTCTGGCGAGGATTTGTCAGTTCAACAGAGTGATTATTCGATTCGTTAGAAAAAGTTTGGCCAACTCTACATGCGCAAGACGTTGAAATTCAAAGGTGAAAAATGTACAGGAGGAAAGTTATCAAAAAAGAGAATAACTGCGGTGGTGGCAGCTAAAATGAGTGGCACAGTTAAAGCATAACCCTGGGGTTTTTGCCTCCAAACACGATATCAGTGCGTTGCAGTGCTCATGGCTCAAGGAATTATTAGAGCTTTGAAAGCACAATTTCGTAGAAACCTTGTGTTGAAAAGGATCCAGTTTCAGACGAAAATTCTTTCATGTTGAATGGTGAAGTGAATAGATATAATTGTCGTCACTGAAGCGACGTGAATCCTCATTTGGTAATGGAAACACATTCACAAACTCCACTAAAATTGAGTGTCTGATCCGGCATTCTTGGTAATCATATTGTTGGACCATTGAAGGTAATCTCAATGGAGACACATACATAAATCTATTTTGCTGAAGTAGAATTTCGTTAAAAATCAAACTACGTTTGATGATGTTAACTAAACGGTTTCTAAAAATTACCCAACACTTTTTAATAACTCAATTCACTCGAATTAGAATTTGAGTCGTCAGTACAATTCTGTAGGGACTGAATTGACACGTATACTTTTCTAAAGGGTGGTCGGAAGGTTTGACAATCACTACCTAACCCTTCATTATGGATAAATGCCAAATAACAAGGGTTGAATTACACCTATTGTGTTTGTCACTTAAAGCTGCTACGTTGTGGGAAACTATCACTGTAATTCAAAACTATTTGATTTAAACAACCAACAAAGGTGCTATTTTGGAATTAGTGAGGGATTACTGGTATCTCAAACGATTTCGTTATTTTAGACATGAAATCTTAAACGACAATGATAGATGTCCGTTTTTGTAGCTTCATGATTGAAAATTTCACTATTCCAGTGATTAAGTATAGAAAAATTAGAAAGTCAATAAAATATTCAATTGACACCTGTAGAAACATTTGACTTACAAGAAAACGACAATATTGAGACAAAGTATTCAGACGATAAAAACGCAATTGTCTGCGAAACCTCTAAAACAGAAGTATTAAATAAATAATATACGGCCTTCTATGGAAGAAAATGAGTATGTAGAAGTTATAATTTCAGATTATAAAATAAATCCAACCTGAAAGCAAAAAAGGTGGTCTTTAATATAGGTAAGCGCATAAAAATGCGTGAACAATGGAAATGCAAAGAGCTTTTTATTTATGGCTTAATAAATTATAATTAATTGAACAGGATGTTCATACAATAACGAGATAGATTTGATTAGCGACGATAAACTTTGAAACAGTGGCGCTACAGGAAAAATCAAGAAAGATGAGGTTAAAAATTTGATGGTTTTCGAAATCAATATACTCACTTTTCTGTTTTAATGTGTTTTTTGTATATTTCATTATTATTGTTGTATTTCAACAACAATATAAAACATATTTAACTTTGAGAACACCGGCTTCAAGGAAGTATTATGTAACTCTACGGAATTACGTTAATGACGCTCTGAAACTCGAAAAAACAGCATATAGGAGATATATTCTAAACAAAAATAAAAAAATTCTAAAGCAACTTGGAAAAATCTGTCATATTGGGGCGTGAATACAAAGCGTTCTTCACAAATCAACAGTCTACCGCAAGAACTGCGTAATGCAGAAGAAATTAATAACATGTTACTGGAAATTCTACAACTAACAGTGATACCTTATCATTTTATAGTAATAACAGATTCAATATCAATGCAAGTTTCTCGTTTATGAAAATATCCAATGAGGATATTTTTGAAGCTATTAATAAAATAAAATCAAATGCTTTCGGTATCGATAATATACATATCAAAATGATTTCAATTATTATTCCACATTGCATAGATTATCATTCTATCAATTTGAGAAAAGATACATTTACCATTCGAAATCATGTTACCACCAAATTTGAGGGATGTTTTTTTTTACCTTGGACCGAAGTATCTAAATAATTCATTACCGTATATTCATTTGTCTATATATCAATTCAAAATAACTTTGAAAATTCATTTCTTAGACGTTCAAAAATGATTGTAATCTTTTATATTATCTCCATAATAGTTTTTTTTAATATTATTTTTGTGTCTATTGTAACTGTTACTTATAGTCTTACTGTATGCTTTTTTTTCTCTTAATTATGGGACGGGTGAAAGATAGCCTCTGGCTAACCCTTTTCCCTTTGTGTATAAAACTTGTTTTTGCAGAATGAACGTTATTATTATTTTTGCGTTGGGCAACATGTATGCGGCTTCTTTGAATTTCCTCTTGAACCAAAGTTCCCTGTGTATGATCTCAGAGTGGGACCTCTCGATGTTATGTTGATGGGCCCAAACATGCTCTGCTATTCCTGATCTGCATGTTTGACGTATCAACTGAAACTCTTGACCACGCCACTGAAGATGACTGCCGCAGTTGCAGTTGAAACTTTTGGAAATAGTAACCAAAGGAGGCCACGGCAAAACCGGAAACCAACAAATACATTTTACTCAGCACTGGACTTTATTAGTCCGAAAAACAGTGTCTTTCCATTTCTTGGGAGAATTGAAACTCCATGATGGGCCCCTTCAGGCGCCACTGGTCTAAGACAGTGTACCACAATACAGACAAGAATAGCAAGTACTCGCAATGTGCGTACACCTTTCTAACGAGTATATTAGATATATTTAATGATAGACTATTCGCAGGCGTGTGCCGACCATGAGGGTACAGGTGATAATACTTTTTTCCTGGATAGAAACGTGTGCTATTTAGTTTAACGGTCGGCAGGACTGATTGATAACAAAAAACTAACGTTTCATTTTGCATGAACGGTCGGTTGGCTTGAAATGGCGTCCGTGTATCGATATTTCGCTTTTGTTTGATTCGATGGATAGCAAATCGGCGATGGGGGTGTTGAATAATTGATTTGGTCACGGTTGGTTGACCAATGGATTTTGAATTGTTAATTTGGTGGAAGAGATTTGTGCTTCTCGCGGGGAAATTGTGACATTTTCCGTAGCAGGGGTATCATGAATTTCCTTCCACTGGATCCAAGAGTTTGTTCTAGCATCTCATCTTTCATTCTGTACGAAAAACAACTATTCGAGATGATGTCTTTTCTATGTCACTTGGGTCATCTTATCTCTGCCAGGTTTCCGAAAACACTTCAGTCACATGAACTGTTTCCTTTCATCAGTTCTGACTTCTATTGTCTAATATAATATAAATTGATTTGCTAACCCTGAAAAAAGTAAAAAAGATTCACCAAAAATAACAATTTTATTCAACAAAAAACTAAAATTACAAAGAAATAACATACAAGCAACAACCAAACAAATAAAAAATTTAAATAATAATGAAAGCTGGGAAAATTGAAAAATTAAAAATATTAATAACAAAAAATGAAAAAATAAAAATTAAAAGATTTCAAACCAAGTTATGTTACAACGTTTCGATTGTTAATATCCACAATCGTCTTGGGGTGATAACTGGACTTATTTCTCCGAGATCTGACTATTTATAGGTCATTCGAGTGCTTTCACTTACTCCCTCTTACCTCTTTCAGCTTTATTGGTTTTGGCGGGAGATGACCATTTGGCAGGAGTTGGTCTTTTTTCGTTTGGTTAGAGGTTTCCATACGTTACGTATCTCTAAGCTAGCTTGACTGAATGCGCTGTTGGACAACATATACCCGGCTTCTTTGAATTTTCTCCTGAACCAGTGTTCCTCTTTGTGGATGATTTCAGCTTGAGCCCACGCCAAGCGGCTTGAGCCAAGCGGCTTGGCGTTCCCGTCGGTTGTCGTTAAATTTGGCACGAGTCAAAGGATGAAAATTTTATGGCGGTGAAACCAAGAGGCCATTGAATGTTCGCATTGCCGAGCACAAGAAACACATAGCGACAGAAAACCAGCAAATCAGGAATGGCAAAGCATGTTTGGACCCATCAACATAACATCGAGTGGTCCCAAGCTGAGATCTTGCACAGAGAGGAACATTGGTTTAGGAAGAAATTCAAAGAAGCCGCATACATATTGTCCAACAATATATTCAGCCAAGCTAGCGTAGAGATACGCAACACATGGCAACTCACAATCAAGCGAAAAATGGCCAACTCCCGCCAAACGGTAATCTCCCACTAAACCGGTGAAGCGGAAAAAAAAGGAAAGCGGAGATAAGTGTAAGTACTCGAATGACGCATAAATAGCCATCTCTTCGAGGAATTTGTACAGTCATCACCCGAAGACGATTGACCTGACAATCGAAACGTTGTGAAGTAGCTTGGCTTGGAATGTCTTTATTTTTATTCAATATTAGACAATGGAAATCCTAACTGATAAAATAATTCGAACTTACTTTGAACTTATCTTCAAGAGGGAGATCAAACCAGTTTAAACTCCATTTAATCATCCTCTTGGAGATGATCAGTTCCTGATCGAAACACGTGTCGAGGTGTTAGAAATAACGTTTTGGTGTTGGAAAAAAACTCCAGTAATATTAATAATTGGATTTGTAAATGATTTCCTTGCCTAACGTAACAACTCTCTCTATCCCTTTGTTGCATTGCCTGCAGCTGTGACCTCAGTTATACAGCCCTATTCCGTTCAATTATCTTCTAACTGGACAGTGCCCAGTAATTCCGGACCGATTCCCAAATGAAACAAAAAGTGTTTATAGATTGTCTCACTCTAAAGCCGGCTTCCAACGGCGCGGGACTTGGCGAGTCTGGCTCGCGAATTGGCGAGTCACGCGCCGTGGAAATGGGAAGGCTCGCTCGTTCGCCAAGCGGCTTGGCGTTCCCGTCGGTTGTCGGTAAATTTGGCACGAGTCAAAGGATGAACGAGCATCGCAGGCTCGGCTTGTCCGAGCTTGTGAATCCGTTCCCACACAGAATTCTTGCATTTGCAGTGGCGTTGTGTTGTCAAAAGGTGGCTAGTGCATCAAATGTTTTTGAATTTTCCTATTTTCACTTTAATTTTACTTTCAGAATGGAGTGGTCTAACAATTTGATTCTAGAATTTTTGGAACTATATGAAAGGGAACCAGCTATATGGAACCCAAAGGATCCGAAGCATAAAAACAGAAATTTGGTGCACGATAGCTGGAAACGGATTGAAAGCAATTTGAGTATGAAATGTTTTGTTGCAGATCTCAAAAAGAAGAAAGAAACGCTGATGGCAACTTATCGAAAACTGTTGCAAAAGTTAAAAGAAGCAGTGGAACTGGCTCCGGAACTGACGACGTTTATAAGCCAGATTTACTTACCTACTTCGACTTTTATACAAAGACGTCATCCACCATCGTCTTTTTCTCTTTTCTTTATTTTTGTTTGCATTACTATAAAAGCTGCAGCACAAGTTGCAATACGCTGATTTTGTTCTTGTTGGCGTCTCATCATTTTCCTTGATGCAAACTACTCCATTGTTTTCACCAGAATAACAATCCAGTGGGTGCGTCGAGCGCAATTTAGAACTTGACGAGTGACGTTGCAAGCTGTTCAACGCGCCGTGGGAATAGTCACGGCTCGTCGACTTGCCACTTGGCAAACTGTTTGCCAAACCGATGAACTCGACAAGTCACTCGCCAAGTCCCGCGCCGTTGGAAACCGGCTTAAGAGCTTCTTCTTGTTTATCCAGGTATAGTTTCTCAATACCTCCCATATACTAATTAGACCCATTCTCTGACCATGAATTTCATTTCCACACCATGGATTTTGGTAGCCCCACTACCGCTTTGGAACCATTATACGCTGTCCTAGGAGGACATCTCCTTTATATCGGCATGTGTAGGCTAAGACTCGCAAGACTCTCTTATTTATGATAACTCCGGACACTCGCATAGGACATGCCTGACAGTTTCATCTTTCTGTTCACACATCCTGCATAGAGGTGTGTCCACTAGCCTCATATTATGGAGGTTCTTCCTTAGTTGACAGTGGCTAGTCAGAAATCCTACTGTTGGGCGTAGGTTTTTCCTGGTCATCGCCAGATATTTCTTTGGCGGCAGCTTCCTAGGGTCTCCCAGGGTGGCTAAAGAGTCGGCAGTTCGATTACCTTTACTCCTGTCGTGCCCTGTAATCCACCTCAGTATAATGTTATTATCTACCGAGGCTTTGGTTAATTCTTCGTGGCTCTCTAGTACTAGCTCTGAGGTAACACGTCTGTTCACGTCCCTTTTTATCGACATTCGATCGAACTTGGCGTGCTTTTTTGGTCTTGGCTGTCCTGTGTTCTTTCATTGGAACGGTTTGACTTTGGTTTTGATGTCACAACCCTATACCCATGATTTCTCACCAGTGAACCTAGTGAGCAGATTTGGATCGCCTTTGACGTCATTCAACAGTTCCTGAGTGATGCTCATGGATCGATGCCCCGTGCCCAAAATTTCCAAAAGATCCGCTCATATTGTTGTGGACTCAAATCATTATTCCTTTGCATTGAAAGACTGTATAGTTGTCTTTGCATACTGATTTTTGTGTTGATATGTTAACGGCAGTAGATTGTTTCACCATTGACCTTTGAATCAAAGAAGCATATGTTATCATGAGTTTAACCATCTGTGATAATGGTTTCAGCCTTTATAACTTTCCATAAGTACGTTTGGCCAGCATTAGTTGGCCAGTATTAGTTCTACCTACTTCTTTCTTTTCATCCTTGGTTCTGTCATTCTGGGCTCCAGTATCTCTCCCATATACCTAAATTCCGCTGATAATTGTACCCTTTCATCACGGATTTATGACCTAGTAGGTAGGTTCCACCTCGACCAATTTGTATCGTTCACAACAGTCGAGACCTGGCTCCCCCCATGAGGACAACCTCTGGCTAATTGTGCCACGACTATTTCATCCACAATAATCCTCTAAGCCATGGGTCTCCAAACTGGAATTTTATAAGAGTCTTCCACTGGAACAATTTGATAATTTGCATAAATTTGCTCGTGGGTTGTTTTCTGTTTTTGGTACTACTTACTCGTGTGAGAAAACGTTTTCCAAGATGAAGTACACAAAGAATGTTTACAGATCTCAATTAACCGATGAGCATCTTGAATCTCTTTTGATAATTGGTACAAGTAAAATTGATCCACAACTACAAAGTATTGTCGGTGGAAAATCACAATTACATACATCTCTTTAGTGTTTTTGTTTTACTGTGATTCATTTCAATTATTTGTTAGTTATTGATATGCTTAAACTTAGATACTTAAGTTGAGTTTTCTTTGTCATCATTTCTGTCGTTAAGTTTTACCTTGCAAGTAAATAAAACCTAGTAATTATCATTCTGTGTTTTCTTCTTCAACTTATCACAGCAATAGTAACAACAATTAGGTAATCATTGTCTGTCGTGGGCCAGATTGATGACAGTAAATCATTGGCTGTCGCTGTAGCGAGCCGGATTGATGACACTGGCGGGCCGGATTTGGCCCGCGGCCGTAGTTTGGAGACCCCTGCTCTAAGCATACCGTATTTCCACCTGCAGCTTCTATCGTCGATACCTCTTCTTCTTGACGTCTGGATTTTACAACCTTGAGGCATTGATTGTCTCGATGACTTGTCAAGAATTAACGACTCTCAAACTTGTACGTATGGAAACCTATAGGAGAGGCTCTTAATCGTACTCACTTTTCTAGTATATTATGAGGACCATCTTCAATCAATTGAATTACCATATTTGTCGTAGTAATCAAGTTTGTGTTCCTAGATAATCTTGATGCTTTTGTCTGCTTCCAGGTAGAAAACATCCTCCTCTTTCAGTCGATTGATAAAGTTGTTTGATTTCCTCTTGAGGGACCTGTTAGTAATCAATATTTTCTCAGATTCGTTTTGGAGAGCTCTAACCAAATTCGACCTATTACTAATGTACAGTTGGGCACAAAAATACTTATAGTTTGAGTTGAGATATAAAAGACCAAGAAGGAATTTGACGGCCACAAAAATAAGATATGAAAGAAGAATGAAAGAGGAAAGTAGATGAAATTGTAAATATGTTGGAATCAAAATCTAGAAATAAAATTAGCATCGACAAACTTGCTTCTTTGTTCATGTAACATCAGCAGCAGTGTTTACATTTCAATGTTTACAATTACACTAGATCTTACTGCCCCATGTATCTGTAGCACACCTGGCATTACGAGCTTTTTAATTTGCTAGTCATTCCACAGCAGCATCAATAGTAATAAACAGATTTACTGATATTGGAGTGCATTAGGCCCATTACCACGGTAGGAATTTATGGAAAAAGAAGAAATAACAGATACCAATGAAGATCTATTAATTCTATCGCAAACGATTCGTTGTTAACACTCCTAAGGACGATGAAGAAATGTACTAGCTTATATATTGTTAACAAGGTCATATTTCATAGCGAGCTGAATGGAAATCGTTGGCGAGGTTATGAAATTGTTTGAAAAAATATATAATAAACTTCCCTTGTCATTTTAATTGCAGCATTGTCAATTCTGTAGTGGTTACCATGAAATATAGATGGTGTGGATATTATCTTTCAGCAGTTAAAGTCGATGATAAATTCGCAGTATTTTTCATAGATTATTCAGTACTCAGAATTGAAAACTATACCTTCTCTCTTGCAATATCTCAAACGATAATAACTTGAAAGGAACGTGTGCAACAGGAGGTCCTCAATCAGTCTTGGGTACTATTAAAAAACTGCGGTGATATGGTAGTCGAGTTTTAATATGCTTGATAGGTTGGAGCTTTAATAAATGGAATTTTGTTCACCCAGACGATTATTACAGGAAAACATCATTTATAGGCAATGCCAGGTTGTCTGGAATGGAAGTAATTGAAGAAAGTTATAATAGTTATTCGTCTATTTAAATGTGCTTCTATTGGACATTCGAATATTTTAATAATCCTGTAGGAACAATCTGGTTTGAGACGGACTAAACGTTTTCACTTCTAAAAAGTTTACTGAATAGCTTGTTCGATTGTTGATCTATTTATTCTGTAGAAATTCTTATTGAATATAGAATGAAGAAAATAACTTTTGTCTTATTTCTTTTGATCCATTTTCAAGTGAAGTTTACTTAAACATAGTTTAACAGACCGGAACCAGTTGTACATGGCCGAGTCCTAGTTAATTTCGAACAGTCTAATTCTTCTAACAGAAGGCCTTCTACTGATGTGTTCAACCGTACTACCCTGCATTTTGTGAACTAAACTAGCCGAGCATAAAACAATTGGCAACATTTTACATTCAGCTGTACCATGGCTGAATTTTAGCCGGAAATTGCACAGATTTCGGTTGAATAACGTGGATCCCATCTTTGCCGAAATCGATACGGCTGATGTAATGTCCGTGTCATACATTTGTGCTCTTCGGAAACAGAGCCATATAATTTCTATTATATGACACCATTCACTAGACCCTTAGACACATCAACATTATATCGCAACATCACCTTGGCCCCCACAAATATTTCCAACTCTTTAGATAACCCCTCAGTCCTGTTTATATCAGATTTGATTTTTTTTCTAGAAATACATATTTTTACTGAAGCCAACCCTGGATGTGGCATCTATTTCATGGTGGGCCTACCAACTGCCTATCATAAACGAATGCGTATACAAAATTTCGTGTCCCTGCTATTTACCGCTGAGGGGATCTTCGTACGGAGTCGATCCTGGCAGCAGCATCAGGTCACGTTTATGATTAACATGCATTGTCATCGGTTCTGGACCAGCATGCAAAATTTCAGGTCAATCGGATATCGGGAAGTATTAACCTTGCAAATTTTCAGCTTTCAACAAGCTAAACTATCATTACTTCCTCAATAAAGAACGCCCAGGGTCCTGTGCCCCCTTTTTGAGGGTTTGATAGACACATTTTATATCTCATATAACCCAGCACTGTGGCTTATTTTCATAGATGCTTCAAAAAAGGCCTCAAAGCAGGTCTGCTTCACAATTTCAGTTTCTATGCCTCCATTTCTGTAGTTTTTTATAATCACGCTCAAATGCGGTGATAGTTTCAGGTTATATGCTTACTGTCAACGGTATATGTCTATCGCACACTAAACACTGGGCCGTGCAAAGAGAGGAGAGAGAAGCGTTTGTCCGACGCCGTATAAGAGAAAGGGAAGACAGATTGGTGCCGTAACACGTTACGTAACGGAGCGGTTCACCCCCCCATAAGTAGTTATCACTTCAAAAAAGCCGATAATTTATAAATATGTAGCTTTTTAACATTTTATACCAAAACTCATACTTTTTCCACTTTTTGTTTCACTATTGGGTTTCTTTTCAAATAAGTATCTCAATTCCAAGTTTCCACAATTCAGTTCATTAACATTCCGTTGTATCAATGAAATCGAATCAACTGTCACCAGTCTTGTGTTCAAGTACAAGTAAAAAATGTTATCTGCTATTCAGCACGTTCATTACAATTCTCAAAGATATTCTTTTCACGTCTAAGAGACCACCTACCATTTTTCTCTCCTTTTATTCCTCGTGCAGTGAAGTCTTTATTATATGACAAGGGTTAACATCGCGAGATAGCTGGTGAATAGTCTGACTGAAAAACAAAAAAAAAACATAAATAAACGGCCGAGGAATGTTTTTCATATAGAGCTCCTGAGATTCTCTCGTATTACATGATATGCCTATAATTTCTTAGGCTAATGAAATTCATGTTCTTCGTGCAGGAATCTCATTCCTTGGTTCAATACCTAGCTGTAATTTAATGGGGATGTTTTTCAAGAATGCTCTGTTTGTTCTGTAGAATGTGTAAGTATGCCAATTCAAAGGAAAGAACATTTCTGTGAATTTTTTCGTGTTGAAACTATAATAATAATAATTCTTTCCAGGATCACATTCGCCTTGATGTTGTTATTCACAACATGAAGAAGAAATAAAGAACAGTTATGCTGAAATCATTCGCAGAATCGTGTTTGAGAATGTTATAATAATTTACTCGCGTGAAAATAGTTATTTATGTATCAAGGGAATTAGGAGGGCCTTAATTACCGATGGCAAAGTTTGCGTCCCGAGGGCCTCTGGCCCGAGGGACAGCAATTGCCTGAGGTTATTAAGGCTCATTAATTCCCGTGGTATATAGATAATTTTATTTCTGACCGATTTCAATAAAATTTTGTTCATTTTTGAAACGGAAAAATGTACCAATTCATTACCTTCCCGGTATATTTGAATCAGGTACCGTTGATTATAGTAGAGTTTTCTTGTTGCTAGGTTGTTGCTATGTTACTTGTTTATAAACAGAACTTTGTTATCAAGCTGTGTTTGCGGTGAAAACGTGTTTTCTACCCAAATATAATGGAGGATATTTTGAAAGAAGCAAGAGAATCATTAATTCCATCGAAAAGTGAAGCCGTATGCCAAAAAGAATACAAGATATATCTGGACTGGCTGACACGGAAAAATGTTATGCCAAAAGATGTCACTGAAACTGTATTTCTGGCATATTTTCAAGAACTGGTAAGGAATTTTCTATGTTTTTCGGTAGATTTGGTAGTAATTGTGTTTATTCGTTTCAGTCAGAAACGTATAGTCCGAATTCTTTATGGACTAAATGGTCAATGCTAAAATCAATGGTGACTATACATGAGAAACGAGATATCACCAAGTTCAATGAACTACAGGCTTTTTTGAAACGGAAGAGTAAGAGTTATAGGCCGAAAAAGTCCGCTGTTTTATCTCCTAAAGATGTTATCAGATTCCTAAAGGACGCTCCTAATGATATTCATTTATTGCATAAGGTAATTTTTTTCTTATTTTCCTTTTTGTGTGTATTTATTTCCTTTTTTTGTTATAGGTTGTTTTGATTATGGGTTATTTTGGAGGATGCAGAAGTCAGGAACTTTTGAATATGAAGATATCGGATATAGAGGACCGGATTCCGTTACGGTAGTGATCGTACCGGAAAGTAAAACTGGTGTATCGAAGAAATTTACAGTTGTGAATGAAAAAGAGTTCTCCGCTTTGCCTTTATTAAGACTTATGTCTTTGCGTCCTAAAGGTATTGAACGATTTTTTTTGAGCTTCCGACAAAATAAATGTACATCTCAGCCAATTGGAAAAAACATGTTTGGGAAAATCCCCAGCAAAATCGCAATGTATTTACGATTGCCAAACTCATCTTCCTATACGGGACATTGCATTCGTCGCACTTCTGCTACTGCTCTAGCCAATGCAGGAGCAACTATGACTAACTTAAAAAGACACGGAGGTTGGAAAAGTTCCACGGTGGCGGAGGGGTATTTGGAGGATAGCATCGAATTGAGAAATAAAACGGCGCGTATGTTGTCTACTTTGTCATCAGAAGAGGCAGGTACCTCGACTGTAGTGAACAGAAGCTCCAGCCATACAAAAGAAGAAATTGTTTCCAGTGGCGGAAGTAATTTTCAGGGAACATTTCAAAATTGTACATTTATTATTTGTAATGACGTGAATAAATAAAATATGGTTCAGTTTTCATTTCTATTTATTTTTACTTGTGAAAGGTAGAGGGAATTATAAAATCTATAATGTCCCAAGGGAGTTATGACCCTCTTTATTGATAGCGTAACTATGACGATATAAGCTTATAATATCCCGTTCAGAAATAAATGTTTTTAATGAATGCTAAATATTTGTCAGAGATTAGCGAAGTTTTGAATTTTTCTGTTGAAGAAAGTGAAGGTGAAAAATGAAGCAAAAATCGATTAAGAATAAAAAAATGTTATCAAGGAACAATTGGTTGGTGTAGATGAAGGATTTAATAATTGTGATAATCAAGATCATGTCAAAAATTGCAATAATTACTTTGAAGACAGGGTTCATTCCTTAAAATTTCAGAGGAGCAAAAATGGTGCTCATTCATGAAAATCAAGATATTAGCTTACCTGGAAACTGAAGACCATGTAAGGTAAGACTTAGTCATTCCTTAGCAAATTTTAAGCATATTTTAGGTATATATTTCAATGTATTCCATCCTGGGACTGTCCCACCGCATCCTTACGACTGAACGACGAATACTACGCAACATACACAACCTGCACTACCGATACCCTTCCCTACACTTATACAACCTCATAAATACTACACCAATCGACCAAAGATTTCAGGAACTCCGTGGACGATATGCGACCAGGACGATGAGCAGCAACAACACCGATGCCATCGATACGCTCACATCGCCATGGATCCCCCGTGGAGGATCCCGAAGGAAACCTAGGAAAAAGCTCCCCTTTCCCCAACCAGACTCCTGGGAGCGATGGAAGACCCACCTGAGCCGATCCAGGACATCCTAGAGGATTTCCCACTGGGATACAGATAGCGGTGACAAACATGCAAAACCCCCAAAAATGAAAAAAAATAAAAAATTTACGGACCAAAGTACCAAGAATGGAACCCGACCACCAATGAGATCAACATGGAAAAAAAACCAACTAAGAAAACTGGAACACAAAAACAACACAACACAAACACCAACATATAACACAAAACACACACATAACTCACTCACCCTGAAGAGGCATAAGCCTATAGAAGGGACCTACACACAAACACACCACACAACTGTAATAACTGAAATATAGTAATATTTTACATTCATTCATTTCCTGAGAGAAAGTTTTTTGATAATAGATTGAGGAAAATGATATAATAGTGTTTTTTTGACATCAGTAAAACCTACAATAATAGAAACTAGACATTGCAAATATCTTGATAGACCTTCAACATTAATTCAATTCATTAAGACTTCAAATAAAAAAATAAAAATTTTTTTTTTTTTTTTTCCTGATGCAGTTATCCCAGAGCATATCTGTCTAATAATTATCTATAGCTAATATGCATGGCTATGTTTGGACATTTCCTGATTCCATACATCTTGGTTTTCCTGAATTTTAATTTTTTTTCTTTGAGAACAAATTTCGTTAGTTTTTAACTCCCCTACCAAATCGCCTCGCTGTTTCGATCACCAAAGTGTTTCATCATCTCAAGAGAAGATTAAACTTCTCTTGTGTTTACTTATTTCTACACTCTCATAGGCATCTAGTTGCCTGTTGTTGTTAACTGTCTAACTAATCTTAATGAACTGAAGTCTATGGAATGGTTTTGTTGCAAAATATGATGGGCGACTGCTGATTTTTCGGGTCTTCCATATTTTAAGTGTGCTATGTGTTCCTTATATCTTACTTTAATAGATCTTTTTGTCTTTCCACATTATTTTGCATCGCAGTCTTTACATTCAATTTCGTAAATTCCAGACTTTTACAAATGCTCGACTTTGTCTTTTGGACTTTCCAAAAGGCTCTGTAGTGTATGACGTATTTTAAAACCACCTTCATACCTAGTTCCTTGGAAATCTTTCCAAAGTTCCTTGTATATTAGTCGTATAGAACTGAGATGTATTTATCTTGATTTTTGTCCTTTCGGAAAGTCGAGATTTCGTTCATTCTTAACCTAAACTTCTTCCTTATCCACAATACCTTTCGAGAAACCGTTAGTGGCTGCTATTTCCTGTATTATACGTCTTTCTTTTGTGAACCTATCATGTGTTAGAGGGAAAGTCAAAAGACGATGCACTAAAAAATTCAACCCAGCACGTTTGTGCTGTCCACAGTGATGTGAACTGTCAGAAATATACCTGTACATGCTTGTTTCTTTTCTAAATATATCTTATTCTAACCCTTCATATTGGCTCCTCATTACCAAAACGTCAAGAAATGGTAGTTGTCCCTTATTTTCTAACTCATACGTTAATTTTATTGATGGACATTTATTCAAAATGGAAACAAAGTCGTCAATATCCGATTTTTTGGTATCGAATATCGCGAAAATATCATCCAGATACCTTATCCAAATCCTAGAAAAATACTTCGACTTTTCTTTGGTTTCCATTTCGAATCTGCTCATGAACAGGTCTGCCAGGTAGGGGGACAAGGGGTTTCCCATGGCTGTTCCTTCCTGTTGTTCATAAAAGCAACCTTCTACCTGGAACCGATTTTGTTTCATACACAAATTAGTAAGAGAAACTAATTCATCGATTTCGTTATTGAAATTATTTTTCTCTAGTAATTCCCTGAGGTCTGTGGAATTGGGACGCTAGAAAATAAGGAAGTAACATCAAAAGAAACCAAAATCTCACCTTCTTGCAGAACCACGTTTTTTGTATGTTGTATGAACTGTAAAAAGTTTTTTTACTAAAACTAGGATCCGCAATAGACAAGGTTTCAAATTCCCTAGTGAGCTACTTTGCTATTTGGTAGGTAGGAGCTCCAATAGCTGACACGATGGGGCACATTGATTTTTCCGGTTTGTGGATTTTTGGAGGCAATATAGCTTCGACACCGTTGGGTTGGAACTTGTAACTTCCGTTCAGTTTGAGGGGTAAGTATGTTGTCAGCATTTCTTTTCTTGAGGATGTCTTTGACTTCGGCAATCATCTTTGGTAACAGGTTCCTGGACAATTTCGCATACGGTCCGTTAATAATGAGAGTTTGACCCTTTCATAGTAGTCCGATTTATCCAGAGCATACTACATAGCTTGTTAAAATAAACATAAAAAATAATGTTGGGTTTACTGATTTCTACGTAAGGACACATTGCAAAAATAAATTTGGATAGGCAATATTGTGAAATTAATTTTTTATAGCTGAAAATTGTTTTATATAAACATATATTGTAAAATAATAGATAAGGCAAAATTGTAAAATTAATTCAGGTTGGTATACCTGTATGGTTGGTACATCTGGATGGTTTACCTGTATGGGATACCTATATAGCATAAATAGGGTTAGCTTCGCATTAATTTCTAGTTTTAATCTTACTCTTTGAAGATGATCACTTGGTGATCGAAACTCGTGTCGAGGTGTTGAAAATAACGATTTGGTGTTGGGAAAAAACTCCAGTAATATCCATGACTACACCAAAGGTTCCAAACAGTGCATCATAAGCAGATAAAGCATATTATTTATTTGAAAGAAGCTTTACCCCTGTCTTTTTTGTGCTGTATATGTTATGATGTGGCGTTCTTTTTTGTGATGTGTCTCATATGAGTAAAATATATTTTCTAGAATGCTATATCGCTATATTGAGAGCGATCAACACTTTAACTTCCTCTTCTTCAAGAACTTTATACAATAAGATAATAGCATTTGCAACAAGTGGAATTGGTACCAAAGGTGAATTGATAAAAATGGTGCTTGCAAAGCATGAAGTGTCAAAACCATAGACACGTGTTTCGGACTTTTGGTCCATCATCAGTATGGTGCAGCCAAGTGAGAATATTGATGCAAATTTCGTATTCCCAAAATATAGCTAGAGCGAATCTCTAGCTCAAAATGAGCAGGATTCGTGGTAGAACCATTTACCAAACAGTTCCCCTGAGGAAATTTAACAGTTATAATGCAATGTAAAACGCGTTCAAAAGAAGGGGTGAGTGGCAGGCATACGGGGTCGCGTGCTCCGATACCAATTTATCACCTACATACGATTAGTCTAGTAGCATATGTCGAAATGTCGAACGAACATGTTATTTATTATCTACACTCGAAACCGAACACGAATCCGTCCTTTTCTTCCCTTTGCAGATTACTCCTGATGAATTAGACATTTGTTGTTGTTGTTTTTAACAAGTTCATTCAATAACACCAAGAACAACTGAGTACTGTCGTTTATTTATGATTAACGTTCTTTTTTCACTCATTCACTATCGCTTGACTATGCTTCGAACTTACTTCCTTTTTGAACTAAATAAAACGTTCTGGTATATTCACATGGGTTGTCCGTAGACTGCTTTTACAGTCAATCACAAATGAAAATTATTTGATGCCTCACAACCGCTATCTAAGGAGCTAATCAGGTTGACTCGATACCTTATTATTTATAGACCAGCTAACCCGGCAAACTTATTTCCATGTTAGAAATAATGAGTTATTGGCTGAGTTATATTAACTCCTTTATATTGTGTTAGTAAAGTACAAAATCGAGCCATTTCAACACGGTTACTGTTGTTCAATCATGTTCATGCCAAGCAGTAGATTTTGTGCCAGAGAAACACTAGATCTGGCATCACTGAACAGGGCACTCCACTAGTACAATTTTTTCTGCAGTGGACTAATTCGTAATATTCCGCAGTATGATTGTATTACACTGATTATTGTTGCCTTTGTTTCTATTATGTTCTTCTATTTCAAATGTTTATTAGTCTCCGGATGGAGACGAATCTAACAAATCAGTAATCGTGAAATGAGAAAAACAGAAATTATATTTTCATTGTCTTTTATATTTTGAAGGTGATAACCATTTGCTTTATCCTTGGCTCTTGCACAAGATGTAACTTTTGCGATTTACGCTTACATAAAATCAACGTAGATGGAAGAGTATTGTTTATTACCTACTTTCCGAACATCTAAGGCAGTAAAAGCTCGATATTTTACTGTTGCCGACAGGGATGCAATTAGTTATGCTAGTTCGGTGAAGCATTATTCATCATTGTGTTTCTAAAATAAAAGTACATTGAGAGGAAAATAAGCGGTTAGCATTAATGCAATTAAAAATGTATCTTGCTTATCATCTTGAATTGTATGATCCTGAGAAATACACGGGACATGCGTTTCAATGTATGTGCACTAATATTACAGCAAATAGTTGCAAGGCAGAAGACAAATAGTCTAGCCAACCAGTCCAACTGATTAAAATACCGTGTAGAGAAATGAGTTTTGAATAAAATGAACGTAGTGACAATTGTATGATTATTATCATGGATAGTGTTTTTAACCTTCATCAAGTAACGGGTCAAGTAGACTGGAAAACGGCAGCTTGGTGACAAGCCACCTTGAAGAGAGAGTTAGCAATATCAGAATAATCATTATTAGCAGAAACCTTATTGACAATTACAAAATAAATCTCTAAAATATAACACAGTAACTTGAAATACTCAAAAACATAAAGTATAAGGTTTCAGGGAGTTTAATTTATCCTAAGACAGTCAAAGATTTGTATTTACAGTAAATAATTTCATAAATATAATGAACCAGATTCGCGATCTAGTTGAGACCAAAAGCCACCACCATATCTTCTTTGTGGTCCACTTTGATGTCATTGATAGCCGCAGCTGCGGCTGCAACAGATCTTTTTGACACATTTAGATCATCAAAATTGATTGGTTCTAAATTAAGAACCACCTCTGGGTTCGGTATATCTTCTGAAATTGATTTTGGGCTAGAACTTAATTTATATCTGTTATTCCCAAGAACGTGCTGTGTCCTTAGGCTGTAGATTTTCATCCTCACTAGATATTCGTGCTATTGTAAATTGTGTGAATCAATGATAACATTTGTTGCTGTTTCTTGTAGTATTCTTTTTAGTGCAGATTGCTCATCAGTCTTCTTCCTCAGTGTAAACTCTTTATGTGGGCATTGTTAGACACTGGATCTACAAGCAAACGTGTCCTCTCATTAGGTTCACCACCCTGTGAGGAATTATCATCTTTGCAAAAAAAAACTATAGCAGCAACCCATATTATTGAAATTATTTTCGCTAACCTCCTTCTTTATCGTTAGAGGTCATGTAGAAGCGAAGAACTATACCAATCATCTCTTGAGGGTGGTATTTAGGCCTATCACACTTTACTTTATTCACCTACTTCAACTGAAAAACATGAAACCGACCTATGTTACGTGGATGACACGTTCGTCATCTGGAAACATGGAAGGGACGCTCTAAATCTTTTTCTAAACCACTTGAACCGCTCAACACCCCAGCATCAAGTTCACCATGGAGACTGAACAGGTCCAGCGGGTAGCATTCCTAGATGTACTCATCAAACGATGTGGTGCTAGACTAACCCGCAAAGTTTATCGAAAATCCACGCACACAGATGTACACACTATAAAACCACCATCCATGTCAAAAGGGAGGAGTCATCTCTACTCTAACGGACTCGAAGAATATGTGAACCAAAGCATCTAGAGAAAGAATTGAACCGGCTTCAGGTGACCTTGAATCGAATAAATACAGTGTACCAGTGATCAATGAGGCCATGAAATTGAAGAGTTCCACGGTTCAAAACGGAGAGAAGGCTCAGATAGTTGAAAGTGCCTATTTACCATACAGGGACACTGACAGAATTGAAAAACTCTTGGGGAAACACAACATGAAAATGGTTTTCAAACCGACCAAGAAGGAACAGAGCTTCAGGTCGACTAAAGACATGAGAGACCCTTCATCAGCAACAGAATTTTATGGCATACCAAACACTTGTGGGACGGTATACATCGAAACCACCAAATTATCCATGGGAACAAGGATGAGGAGCATGAAAGAGACTACGGACTAGGCCAAACAGACAAGTTGACTGTGACTCAGTGAAGGAAACCACAGGATTATGTGGTTTCCTTCACTGCCCCTAACCAGGGATACTACCGACTGGTGTCAGAGCAGGATTCTTCACTGAAGTAATTCCTGCATATACTATTGGCGATACAACTGCCGCAATCAATTTTCAGGTATTGGAACATACTCGCAGACCGGTTTCCAGCTGTTTGGCCACTCGTCAGTGCAAGGTATCAACATAAAGTCGATGTTTTCCCATAATTTGAAATCGAATTGTTTCAGAACATCATTCCTCGAACTAGGCTGAAGCGAACGACAAACAACATGTTTGTCATCGCCTCATCTGCCTGTGAACGAGCTAACCAGCCGTATATTCGAAATTTGTTATCCGACGAATGTTATTGACAATTTATCTGATCCAGGTATAGGTCGGAAATAACTTGGGATGTATAAACCTCTGGTTGAGCTTGCCACTGACGCCAACAAAACGTCAAGAAGCAATTCCAAAAATCCCCGGCCTTCATACCTCAGAAATAGTGACCTTGAAAAAGTCCGCCTTGAAAGCCTTTATAATTACATTATTGGGAGAGCCATCAATGATAGTCAAATGGTACCAACCGTATTTTTCACATTCACTTGTGAATATTTCTATATATAAAGCTTTCGAAACATATATTACTAATATTCTATTTGTCAGGTCATTAATTGAAAAGTTTGTTTTTATTTGAACTTCATCTGTCTCGGGTTGCTGATATTGCCTTGGTAACTTCAAAACGCGCCTTTACATAATTCTACTGGACTATTGGAGAAACAGTAGACCGAGGTATACTATTTGTGCTGTATGGAAATCCATTGTGAATATATTAAAAATAATTTAAATGTGTTGATCGTTCTTTCTGTTATTCACGGTTGACAGAATTGAAGCTACCACCCGAAGGTCCTTGCCGTTTAAGTGCTTCTATTTATTTAAATTAGTGTTATTTAGGGGGTGAATAAATTGAATATCGGCATGAGAAGGGTATATTTACGGAAGTAATGACATGTGAAGTTCTCAGTACAAATAAAGCTGAACGGTGATCGATGTAAAATTTATATGGTATAAATATCTCACCATGAGTGGAATGTCTTTTTGTAATATTTTGTAATACATGGCTGTGTTGGATGTTGACTTCGAATACTGATGATGGTTGCCCAATTGCAAAACATTTCAGTGAATCGTTTCGCGATTATAATCGCTGCATTGTTTATGCTTATGTTTAACTTATGACGAAATGAAAACTTTGCACCACCAAAACACCACCAAAATCAAAACCCAATTTCCGTGTGACACCTAACTTAACCTAATCTTTATTTGAAGGTGATTGACAAAGTTTCATGATGAATGTCGACGTGGAAAGCCTTCACACCGAACTACTAGGGGTAATTGAAGTAACACAAGAAGAACAACTAATTAGTTTCAACATGGAAAGCCTCTACACCAAAGTTCCGGTCGAAGAAGCACTCCAAATCATACAGAGGAAGCTATCCTAAGACGAGGACCTGAGAGATAGAATGAATTTACTTATAGAAGTACTTATGGAATGACTAGGATGCTGTGTACGGAACTGTTATTTTCAACTGAAGG
Source organism: Leptinotarsa decemlineata (assembly GCF_025532065.1). Classification (NCBI taxonomy): domain Eukaryota; kingdom Metazoa; phylum Arthropoda; class Insecta; order Coleoptera; family Chrysomelidae; genus Leptinotarsa; species Leptinotarsa decemlineata. Next base: position 637,621 of record NW_027412556.1, on the reverse strand, counting down.
ACGAATTCTTTAGACAAGATGAGGGACTGACAATGGGATTGCTACTTTCACCAGTCGTAGCCAACATATATATGGAGTGGTTTGAAACTCTGGCCATTGAAGAAGCCCACAAGAAACCTCGTGTTTGGTTGAGATACGTTAACAACACCTTCATAATATGGAACCATGGGAATACTGAACTAGACGTCTTCCTGAAACACATCAACAGCGTAAGACCTTCTATCACTTTCACAATGGAGAAGGAAGTCCACAACGAATTGCCATTTTTAAACGTATTGGTGAAGAGGACCGACACCAGTGCTTGCACTTCCCTACATCAATGGACTATCGAAAAGGATAAGAAGAATTGGTTCCAAGTACAATATCAGAACCTGCTTCAGATCCGGAAACACTATCCATAGCAACCTCACCAAAACCAGGCCACCAAACGCGGACTGCGATTCCAAGAATCGCATTTACCAGATACCCTGTGAGTGCAGAAAATCCTATATCGGTGAAACTAAGAGGCCATTGAATGTTTGCATTGCCGAGCACAAGAAATACACACAGCGAGGGGAAACCAGCAAATCAGGAATAGCAGAGCATGTTTGGACCCATCAACACAACATCGAGTGGTCCCAAGCTGAGATCTTGCACAGAGAGGAACATTGGTTCAGGAGGAAATTCAAAGAAGCCGCATATATGTTGTCCAACAACGTATTCAGCCAAACTAGCTTAGATATACGCAACATATGGAAAACCATAATCAAGTGACCCGCCAAACGGTCATCTCCCACTAAACCACTGAAGCGGAAAAAAAGAAAAGCAGAGAAAGTGAAAGTACTCGAATGAGCCATAGTCATCTTTCGGAGGATACAGTGGAAGTCCGAACTAATGAAATTCATCATGAAACATTGTCAATCACCTTCAAAGTAACCTAACCTAATCTTACTCAACCTAATCCAACATAACCTAATCTAACCTAACTGAATATATAACACAATATTTAATATAATATTCAGTGGGTTGAACACACAAACACCTCACGAAGTAATACTTTTGAGGATATCAACAAAATTAATGACAATTAACATAAACATGGGCTACACTATTATATCACAGAAGCAAATAAATTCCACAATACATTGATGGACAATTTTCTAAAAACATATTGTAGCAATACTACGTGTGATTGTGTTTTAAAATGATACAAGCAGATGTTAAACATCTCAAGATCAACGTTACTATTGGCTAATCGTAAGATTCTTGGAAAACAGCTGTCGAATGTGTGGTTCAAACGATAAAAATGGTACATACAAATGTTTGTTGCTGTCGAGTTCTTAATAATATCGAAAAGTAGTGTTAGGTCTCTCTGTTTCCTCCAAGTTTCCAGGGAAGACATGCTCAGAGATTGCAATAGCAACTCATACTCGCAACGAACACCCGATTTATATGCTATGTATCTGAGGAAGTTGTATTGGACATTTTCGATGTTCTTGATATTAGTTACACAATGAAGGGACCATACAAAAGAACAATAGTCCAAGTGTGGATGGACCAGTGAACAATAAACGGCTTTAATAGCAGTTGGGGCAGCTGTTTGATGAACCTTAGCATTTTCATGGCTTTACGGATAGGCGTTGGTATATGTAGATTGAAGCCCAAGGTGGGATTAAGAACAACTCCAAGGTCAGACTGAAGCCTATAGGCATCCAATGAGGTTTTAATAACTAGGAAAATTTTGAATCATCTGCAAATAATAGTGCTTTGGCGTGCCGGAAGAAATAAATACTGTCGTTAATGTATGTATTGAATAATATGGAACCGAGGTGTGACGCCTGAGGAACACCTGAGGTTACTTCGAATAACGTGGAGTAGTGATAATTTGCTCTAACCATTTGAGTCCTATTCGTAAGATAACTGTTAATCCAATCAAGTAGTACCCCACCTACACCATATCTGTTGAGCTTCTGGAATAAGAAGATATGGTTCACCCTGTCAAACGCCTTATTGAAATCTTTTGTGGACTTCGATATATTGATGAGTTTCTAGATCATGGGGAACTGTTATTTTATGTTGTTGAGGGTGATGATAATGTTTATTGACAGGTGTGTCTTTATGGGTTGATTTGTGGTAAATTTAAATATAAATTTCATGTTTTCGTTAGTAGGGCTGATGTATTGGAAAATTGGAAAATTGTATCTTGCGGGTTAGTTATTTCAAAGTTGTCTATGAGAATTTCAGCGGTTAGGGGCTGGATAAATTTAAAAAAACTGTTGAGCGACATCTAATATTCCAAATTATTCATTGGCATAAATAAGTTGATGATGTTATAGCCTTCTTTACAGTAAAATATCGGCAATGGGAATGTTTCTATTGCCGATATTGCAAATAACGCTTGAATCAATTTTTTGCAGACATAATCGATATGGGGCTCCCAAGACAAGGTTTTATCTATAAACATACCAAGGAGTTTGGCTGTTTCCGAGAGTTGGATGTTGTTGAGTTTCACTGTTTTCCTTAACGCGAAGCTTAAATGTACTGTTTTACTTTCGATCAGTTTTAGTTGATTTCTATCACACCGAGAAATCATGTCATCCATGACTGAATTAATGTTGTTTTCTAGCTCCTCCGCAGTATTTCCGGAAACTGTTATGGTAGTGTCATCTGCGAATAGGATAATGAAACCTTGTTTTATATACTTCGGAAGATCATTTATATAGATAGAGAAAAGCAGTGGGCCTAAAGTGGACCCCTGTGGTACCCCAAGAATAATTTCTTGAATATCAGATACTGCATTATTCACAGTCACTACCGTTTTCCTATCTTCCATAAAATATTTCATCCATTCCAGACAGAACCCTCTAATGCCAATGTTATATAACTTACCAACCATTATGTCACTATTTACTGAATCAAACGCCTTAGCCAAGTCAAATATTATTGAAACTACGTACTTCCTCTTATCGATTTCATTGAATATAAACTCGAGTTTTCTAGCAAGAGCAGTCTCAACTGATCTAGCTTTTCTAAAACCATGTTGATGATCGGTTAGAATCTTGTATTTTTCGAGAAATGCAATAATTTTATTTGTTACTATTTTTTCAATGAGTTTTGATGGAATACTCGGTAATGATATTTGGCGATAGTTATCTATATCTTCATGTGAATCCTTTTTTTTTATGAATAGGAATAACTTTGACTGTTTTGAAGACACTCGGAAACACGCCACAATAAGTCAACTCTATTCACGTAAACATAAAATTTACAATAGAACTAGAAGTCAATAAGTCGATAAACTCTTCAGACGTATTACGTGAAATCTCAATTATATACAAACAATGAAAAATAAAATTATCAAGATGAATGGTCAGGTTTAAACTGTCAATTCGGTATATATCACTGTACCGAAAAATCCCTCTAATTAAAATACATTCAATCAAAGACCGACTTCTGGTCGGATGAGCATTGAACACATCGTAGGTTAATCTGTGAGTTGAAACCGTTGATTCTCATCGGATCCAAGTCGTGAATCGGATTTGTTAACTCAAACAGAGGGTCCGAGCTTTGCCTCTCTCTGTATGTCAATTAAAGAAGAAAGGGGGACTCGCGCTGTAAATTAGTCGGACGAAGGGTGGAGCAGACTCCTTAATGAAAATAATCTTGACAAGGTCGTTTTCATTACGGTATAGAAATCTTTCGGTTACCTTAAAGCGAGTAAATGACAAGTCGATAAACAGGGTGATTCAATGCAGGGATAATAATAATAAATGCGGTGAAAGAGCTTCGAATCATTTCTTTGATTTTTATACTTTGTTTTTTAAAACAATGATTGAGTAGATAGATACGTCATTACACTTTTTTTCAATGAAACATGCCCTTTGTACCAATTTTTGGAGGAAACTTGCTGAATTAATTCAAGAAATGTAGCACAAGTTGCCTCCTGTTGTTGCAGGGTGGACAATATTATCAGAATTGCGAGTTATTTTTGAAAAAATAAATAAATAATGAATGTGACACATAAATGAAATGAAATAACCCACTGTTATCGAAACTATTTCAAGAAAATAATAAAAACAATCTGAATATTGTCAGCAGTGTTTTCAAAAACTTCTTTGCTTTTCAACTATACCCTGTATTGCCTGACTATATTTTTAGTCTTTTTTTTATTCGATGCTAAAAGCATGAAAAGCCTTAGTGTTCAATTCTGTATTGTAGATGTCTCAGAACAATACGTTTACGTAAAATATAATCGGAAATTATCAACATTAACTTTGTTTTAACAAGCTTTCAATTAATTTGCAATGCCCCCTTGATATGGATATTTGCTGAAAAAAATACGAATGAATGAATGAAATGACGTTACTATAGATGTCATATGACGGATTCCCATCATACAGATGTGTAAACTAGTTCAAGAATGAATCATTTGAAATGGCGACAAACAAAATGGATGCCATACCACTGAAAAACTGTAACTCGAGAAGGTTAAGGATAGCTAACCAAGTTATCGTTATCAAGGGATGACTAGAACAGTTTTAGTAATTTATTATTCCTGAAATATTTTTATAATATTTTAGTTATCATCAACGCAGGCTGTTAGAATAAAAATTAATATCAAGAAAATAGTACTTTCAATGGAAATAATCTTCAGGTGTTAGCATTTTACCTCATGTAAAGTAGCATTTAGTGACTAGAAAAATGTAACACCTCAGTAAGAATTCTGTTTAGACTATTTACACATTTTAAAATTATAAACTATTTATTTTCCGTAAAATAGATTTGAAATTTTTCATAGATGGCCATATATTTTATTATGACGTTTCCCTTTTATTTATTTTTATTTATTACACAAATAGGGATACAAACAGGATAAATCCAAAAAATATCCTCATTTTGCATATGAAAGATATAAACTCAGTACATTACACTATATAGTAATGAATATTAACAAAAATTAAAAAAACAGTATATGAAGAACCGATAACTAGTTAGAAATAAAAATAGTTTTCACATACTTTTTAAATCTAAGGAAAGGTAATCTTAGTTTTCCAACATCATTGCAATGAGTATTGAAGGATCTGACAATTCTGCATAAAGGAGAGTTTTTCCTTGAATTGGTTTTTCTAAATGGGGTTGCAAAGAGATCATGGTTTCGCAAGTCTCTGCAAGGTGTATTCAATGAAATTTTTGTTATCAACGTATGATAATCGACACGTTCATTGAATAATTTGTACAGCATTAATATATCTGACATTTTTCTTCTATCGGTAAGAGACAACAAAGAATACTTTTTGTAAACTGGATGGAAATTTCCATTGATTATAGAAATGCCAGTTTTACTCGCCAATTGTTTGACGAATTTATTTTGAACACTTTCAATTCTCTGTTGGTAAATCGAATATTGTGGACTCCAAACGACAGATGCAGAGTTCAAACGACTATACACATAAGAGTAATATAGATTAAGAAGTGTTTTTGCATTTCTGAAATGTCTTGTATTTCTTATAATGAAACCCAATAAACAGTTACACATTTTAAACGGTCTTCTCAATGTGGGATTTGAAAATCATTTTGGAATCTATTATCACTCCCAAATCACGTACTTACTGGTAACTGTTAACATCCACAACTTGATGCCTTCTTGTAATGTATGACGATATCCACAATGATAAAGTTGTGACTTATTTCATCGAAAGCTTTGCTGAAATCCGTATAGATCACATCCACTTTCATCTGATCATCCATACTCTCTAACACATAATCTGTAAACTCGATTAAATTAGTATCAATGGATCTACAGGGGAAAAAACCATGTTGTTGTACTATTACTTTATTTTGTGCATGATTCAAAATAATGCATAACTTTTTCAAAAAATTTTCCGGGATGCATAGTTTGCTGATAGGTCTATACTTCTTAACGTTACGCTTATCACCACCTTTGAGGAGTGGCATGTCGATAGAAGATTTCCACTTACTAGGAAATCTTCCTGTCTGTAGAGATAAATTATAGATGTGGAAAAGGGGTGGTATCAAGTTTTCTTTACATTTTTTTATAAATATCTCTGGTATGCCATCTGGACCAGGACACTTCCGTATGTTTAAATCATTAATTGCTTCAGAAATTTGCTGTTCAGAAATGCTAACAGAGCAGTCAAGATTATCGTTGAGCTGTATGAATGAAAATTTTGTGTTTTTTTAAGGGGCTGAAACGAATGATTCGTTTACATTTATTGCCGTTTTTTATTCGTGAAACCAACAAACTGAATTTTCCTGCAAACGAACAATACAATGCAAATGTAATTTTTTATAAAAACCATTCCATGATAATGCCATGAATATCGTTAATGCCGTCTCCCCCAAATGTTGGGATAAATATTTATTGACGACCACTAGAAAAATACAAAACACATACAAATAGCCCAAATGGGATTAGGTCAAGTTTCAATGTGGCCACATCGTGACGCAATTTACAATGGATTTATTAAACTAGGGGAGTAATTTCAGCCGCAAATTCGCCTCTATGGGTACCGTCCATAGAGACTAAACGGTGCACCCCTAAATATTTATCTAATACGTCGATCTTCAGTTGTCTGCTGCAATGCCAACTGCGGATGTACGTTTTTATACTTTGTTAAGTCTTTGTCATGTTCTACAGAAGTTGCATTGTTCGAGGGTTGCCCTGTTCATTCACAAATCATATTTGCCTTTTGTTTGTGGAAGTGATATATTATTTCGAATTTGAATGACTACATTGAACGCACATTTTTTGTTTAATTTACTCTTGTTAGTGGAGTAGTAGTAGTTTTAAGTTACTTTCTATTTTGGTACTGGGTCAATTCTCAAGTTGGTACCTAAAGTGGTTTTGGATTATTATTATATTCAGTGGAAGTAAATATTTCCACACATCTATGGGATCGACTGAAATTTAAAGTAAAGAGTTCACAGCAATATGAAACATCATGGTATTAATTCCAGGAAGGAAATAATCTGGTAATTTTAGGGTGTCACACTATATTTCTTGAAACTCCATGTTTATTAGTTATATTTATTTCAGATAGATTCCATAAAGCAGGTTTGCCAAGTGATTATTGGCATGTAACATCTGATTCAAAAAATCAACGCTCTCGTTTGTTTTATCATTTTCAAAAATCATATTTAACTTTCAAGTGGGATGTCCTTGATACTTGAACCAAAATAACATTCACTCTCTTATAAAATCTGCAGAATAACTTGAAAAGTGACACTTTTATAGTACCAGAAATACCTAATTAGAGTTCATCTGTTCTAAATTCATACAACTACTCTTTAAGTCAATCAATATCGCATTTGATTATTTTTGTATAAAAATATAATGTATGGCTTCAATATTATTTTCATATTTCTATTATTTCTATGTGTATTCAAAATCATTTTTTAACAAAAATACCTGGATTTGAGAGGGACACACTGTAAAAGCAGTTCTTCCAATCAGCAAAATTTTTCATTGGACAACTCAATTGAATTTCAAGCTTGAATGGATTTTTATACAATTAGACTCATGTACATGTTAATTCAAGGAATGAAGTATATTATTTTTAATGTTTGCAATAATTAAGTATGTCCATAAGTGGTTGTGGAGATTTTATCAAGATCTTGTAATGCGATAGGTATACTCAGTGGAACAATGAGTATTTGCTTGTTGTAAATGAAAATTGTAGTAACGATTATCTTTCCATGCTTTCTCCTTTTGTTTTATTTGTAATTTTATATCGGCAGTCCAACAAGCACTACATTTTTTGTTGATGTGTTCAGTAATAATAATGGCAACAATGTTTTTGACATATCACGCGTGAATCGTGTATTGTGTTATTGGCAAACTTGTTCAGTTTGGTCTATAATTTAACCATGAATCGACTTACGAATGAACAACGCACTTCTTCCAATTTATGAGCAGTTTCGTCGGCCTACTGAGGGAGCTATTCGGAAGCTTGTGACTAAATTTCGAACCCAGTTTACATTATTGGACTTAAACCACCAACACGCATACGTAGAGTGAGGACCGAAGAAAATATTGCGGCTGTATCCGCCAGTGTTCGTGATGACCGTGAAATGTCGATTCGCCGCCGTGTGCAGCAATTGGGCCTCTGTTACTCCACTACGTGGAAAATTTTGCGAAAGGATTTGGGTGTAAAACCTTATAAGATACAGCTGTTGCAAGAATTGCACCAAACCGGTTGCCCAAAATGGAAGAATTAAACATGCCTGACATGTGGTTTCAACAAGACGGTGCCACATGCCACACATTTATACGTGAAATACCGGTCGATATGTTAGAGAGAGTGTACCAAAATTGGGCCTTGCACATGGGCCATTTAAAGCGGAACTACGGACAACATTTGCATGAAATCATCTTCAAACATTACATTATATTGACCGTTCTATCGATTCCACTAAGGATTTCATGAATTTTTAAAAAACTTTGTGTTGTTTTGAAAATCAAATCCTATACCTCTCAAAAAATCACCCGTTATATCTTTAAACATATTCCAAATCTTGTTCATAGTTTTACACTCCTGTATTTTCCCTGTCTCTAGATTTTCACATGATTCTTTTTTGAATCTGTCTGCGATTTTTTTATATCTTATTTTATATGTTTTTTGCCTATTTGAGGACCCTTTCGAACTCTTGTATCCATAACTGTTTTCTTATTATGAATTTCTACCAATATGGATATAATACAATTGTTAATTGATTATTGAGAAAGAAACTCTTTGGCTTTCTACTACTCCATCTTGATACAAAAAAATGTGGGAATCTTTCAAAGACGGAGTAGTACAAAGCCAAAAACTTTCTTTTCCAAAAATTAGTTACTCCTAAAAATGTAACCCTCTCAATTTATATGATTATATATTCTGATATGTTATGTATTAGAGAAGATTGTTGCTAGCGTAAGTACATTTCATATCGATAAAGGGTTAATATGAATGGGTACGTATATGATGAATTCAATTTCATATTTTGACATTCATGAACAAGAGCTCTTTTTCTCAGAACTGCTGTAAGTAAATCTGAAGCATCATCCATTGAGAAACGTTTTTGTAACCTGATCTGCCCAACTGGATCTGCCCCTTCCAGCTAGAAGGCAACATCCAATTATTCATTCGGGATCATTATCGTTACTTATCCCATTTTTTTTGGCCAAGACTGGAATTCATGAGATTCTGTGCAGTGATTTATAAACCCAAGAAATAAACAGCACCATATTCTTCATTCAGGCGTTGTCCTTATGAGGTAGGTGGGATCAGTACAATAAAAAGACTCTTTGCTGAAGTTAATTTAAACAAGAGTTTCTTGGTTTTTCTGGGAGCTCACGTTCTCTAATGAAAAGTAATTACTCTTTGAGCACCTGCCTAGTTTCGCATTACACGTTAAAACAATTAATTGAATATATGACTCTAGTCACGGCACGCACAAGCGAATACCCTCGCACAGGAAAAAAGTAAAAATATTGCCATTTAATTGTGCTATACTGGATGATTGCTGAATGATAGCTGATGAAAATAATCACAATATTAGAGGGATTCACTCAAACTCCTCCATAGAATGGGTTATCGAAAATATACCAGAGAAATGCCAGAGGAAAAACTTTTCTTATTGCGAGGGAGGCAAATTTTGAACATAGAACCATTGGAAAACGTTTAACTCTATAAGCAGAGGTGCTATCCCTCAATTTTTTAAGGTTCAAGCGACGCACCTCTTTAAAAAGGGCTTTAGCTTTTCTATCCACTTCTGCCCAGCTTTTAGGAATAAGTTTCGTTCGTTTAGAAGATATGGAAGACGAAAAATGCATAATTGCATAGATTTCAAATAAGAACCAATCATATCAGAATGTGAAAGACGAATTTCTTCGTTGCCATACAACGGTTATAGGGTTTTTGCTTGTCAGAAGATCCAGCCTGTCTTGTGAATTGTGACAAAGGATGGAAATCAAATTGTATTGAGTCGTTGAATTGGAAGGAGAGGTTTCACTGAATCGCCACCTACATATCTTGATTTGACTTCACTGGAGTTTGTTATTCTTATTGTATTCCCACAATTCTAAATTTCAATTTGAAATATTATTTGCATTCATCAGTATGGTATACTCCTCGGAGGTTAAAGAAACTAACAGGAGGTGGAGAGTAGGTAGGTAGGTAGTTCTAAGGTACTTTTGTTTGACCTTCTACTCACGAGAGTCTTTTGTAGCTTACATTCATTCGAACACGAACAGCAAGTCCAGCAGATTACTTACTTGCGATTTTCTAGGACAGCTGACAAGAGTGAGACTGAAAACCTGATGCAAGGTTGCGAAACCATGGCTTATTCTTCTCAATCTAGTGAGAACCTAATTGGTGGTCAGGCAAGGGTGAGACTCTATCAAAGACTGTAAACCTGATTCGGTTAGCGGCGGGATATACATAGTGTGTGTATTGAGACCAGGACCTGATCCTTGTGAACAATTGTACACTCTTAGGTTAACAGACCATGGCTCATGGCGCAATCTAGTGAGAACCTGATCGGTGGTCAGTCTGTGACTACCTTTGCCAGATGGTAGGCGACACAGATATGTGGGTTGCATCCTGAGATGCATTTCAGGGAAACGCCCTTCCTTGGCTGTAGGGTACTAACTGTACCCACCATTCAGAAGACTCTCCTGAGCTTCACAGGTAACTTGTAGTCATCCAGGCCGAGATGTGCAACTCTGGAATTATACTTTTGGATCACCTCCACGATAACTATGTCGGCAGCAACTTTTCCATATCAGTGTCTGAACGTAAGTCAATTGGAGTTTGTTTTTTATTTCGATGCAGGATCTGGCTCGGCTGCTCGAGAATTTCATTCAAACAGATTCATTATGCTCTGGAGGCGGCGGAATCGTTTTCTAGCTGCAACACCTAGCATCTCAGGTTTGTTAACAAACTCAGAAGTTGGAGGATTAAGAAGCTCTCGTTCTTGATATGATTTTACAGGGAGCCCACTTGAGTTTATTTAGTCAACGTATATCTCTTGTAAACTCAGGATAGAACAGAATGTGTTACTCTAGGTTTTTCTTGCAGGTTTCCCTTCCTGACTCTAAAACTGGTCCCTATTCATAAATAACAGGCTACACTGTCACTTCCCTACACACATTGATGATTTGGGGCAGTGATCCGCTGGAAATTTCCTTGTGAAAGTTTCTGCTAATTTCATCAAAGTAGTTTATGAAAAGATAAACGATAGGATGTTTGGAATAGGGTCTTCGACACTTTTCATGCCACACTTTACTCTTTCCAGACTTTGTCTGTACAGATTTCAACGCTTTCAGACATCTCTCGTTAATTTTATAGTCATTCTTCATTGCCACTATATTTTTCTGGTCTCTGAAATCGAATATGTGCTGCGTGTTCCTTGAAACGAGTTTCAATAGTTCGCTAAGTCTGACCGATATATTTTTCGTCACGGTCGTCACAGCTTATTCCATTTGTCTCTGACTCACGAATATCCTCCCAAAGTTTTCATTTCCTAATTAACTTATCAACGAGATACAATTTGCAGATGTATAAATATATATGCACACTATGCAGTTTAGCTAATATTTTATACGATTTCTGAAACCTATCAATCAAAGCTCATATCCAGAATGTAACAAATCTTACTGAATATATTGGCTCATTAGCATACACAATCTCATCGAAAATACCAAAGCTCGGTCAGACAGAATGAGAGTCCTTCACTTTGTAACTCACCCCTGCTTTCATTGTATTATAAACTCTATTCGGTTCTTTTGAGCAATTGTTGCTAACAGCGGGCGACTTTTTGATACGTTTCGTAGTTCCAGGGCACTGCAGCGCTTCAATTTTCACATCTAATTTCAGTTTTGAATTGATACATTGTGGCATGGAACAAAGAATTTGCCAGAGGACCGTTACATTTGAGAGTATCATTGAAAATTCATCATGTGGTCGATTTATGTGGTTCAATTGGGAATAATAATGTTTTTTATGGATATAAACTTATTATTACAGTTACTACTGAAGTGACAATCAACCTTTTTCATTTCATTTCTGATGCCATGTTGATCATGCCGGCAAAATATTTTTTTTGTTGCAACTTAACGAATAAAACACGGAAATTTACTCGTCATGTCTTCTTTCATGTACTATTCTACAACAAATGAATCTTGCGGCATCCTTGATCAAGGGAACTGAATCAGTGTAATACAATCATTCAAATTGCATAAATTTGTATTCATTTGCAACCTCGGTCATTGAAATTATTCCAAAAGTATACCCAAATCTACAAGTCATTGTAGCTGATAGGATTGAGTTTACCCACTTTCAACACTTTCAAGAAAGTTTCAGTTGAGAAAGATGAGTTAACCAAAACAGCGAATGGTTTCATCAGTGAAAGACTGACTCTACAGCGGAAGTAACATTTTGATTTCAGTTCTCTATCATTGTTGTTATTCGAAGTCCCGTTTCTTCTTCAAATAAATCTTCATGAGCTTCATTGGCAAATTGCCCAGGTCAAGTGTATAATCTCATCATTCCAGTTTGATATACTCACGCCATAACGTTTTTTCCAAATGTAAAACGTTTTTCAGTTCAACCACGTATCAAGTGCTGAAAAAGTTATAGAGTGGAACTATAAAATTTCCAAGTGTCAAGCCAGAGCAGGTGGTAATCTCCAATCAACTGAGTGTCCATCTCGATTAGTCAGCATTCGTTCTGGGTTATTTGCATGACCACCTCTGAGGTGTTTTAATGAATCGTGAGATGCTTCTAACTCCAGAGAATGCAAAAGATTCAGTCGTCGAGTAACATTCACGAGTCGAATTAATTTCACGCGTGGTGAGCCTGGATGTATGAAACAGTATATACCTAGCAAATATAGAATTCTCATTCTCAGAAGTTTCACTGATATATTTTAGTTCTTTGAAATTCGATGTGTTATAGTCCATCGACATGCTCAAGCAAGAGCAAATGAAACAAGCTGAGGACGACAAAGTCACTACTGGAGAGTGGTCAAGGCAGTCTCCTTCTACCACTTCAAGATGATGAAAAGTGTTTGAAGGAAGTTTTGTTGAGATTATTATGAAAATATCCACTCTGGACTAAAGAGGACATGATACGGACGGTACGAGTATATTTTTATCTGTTGACTCTAAGAGCCCCTCTCTAAGTTTAAGAGTGTCAATGACTTTTCTTGGGAGCTGATCTGGAATGAGAAACTCTATCTGTCAACGATATTTAAGTGGGGGTCAGCTTCTTTGAAAACCAAAACTGTCTGAAATATTTGTTTTTCATTGAGTTGATTCATCATCTTTTATTTCAATCCCAATGTTCTCATTACCTGAATTCAATACTGTTTTCACTTGAAATGCTTTTTCTCTAAGGTCCTCCTAAATGAATACACGTATACGATAGTAGATACCAGATTTTCTTGAATTGAACACATTTTTGTATGGCAGGCATAAATGTATCTCCATTTATGTATGTCATACTGATCAAATATACAAATTTTCAGTGTCAGTATCAAATACAATATCGTTTATTATGCATAAAAAATACATTTATTCATGAAAGGAAAAGGGTTAGCCAAAGGCTAACTTCCACTCCCAAAAATTATACAGTGGGCTATATAAGAAAAACATCCTTAAAATTTGGAAGTACGGTGCCTACGTATGTTAAATGAGTTAATTCTCAAATTAACCATATGTATGTCAGAATGTTTGAAGCAACTTGAACAAAAAATTTTTATCAAATATTGGACTCTGTACCTCACATTCAGCTCCTTCATTTTTAACAAAAATGGTGTGACATGTTTACCATATGGTATACAGCATACGAACCGCATGCAAGCATTTTGTATACGTTCTAACTTCTGCTTGTTACATTGCGGAAAAACATTGTAATACACCGAACAACAATACTCGATATGGGGGTAAAAAGAGTTTTAACTAACATGAGTTTAATTTTTTCTGATAACTGATACTTGAATTTATATAACGATTTGAGTTGTAAGAATGATACTTTGAAAATGTTTGTCACATGTTCGTGGAAAGACAAAGAGCTATCTATGGTTACGCCAAGATTTTCAGCACTGTCTACCCAGTTAATGCCTGCGTTATCGAGAGTGAGCCTAAAGTTGCACTGAGTTTCTACTATTTGTCTTTGAGACCCTATGCATACGGCCAAAGCTTTATTAGGATTGATTTTCAGTCCATGATTCTACGAGTATAGAAATATTTTGTGCAAATCTGTGTTTATATTGGCCACGCAACTTTTTGTATCGGTGTTATGAGAAGACAAATAATATAACTGTATATCATCTGCGTATAGATGTACTTGACAATGTGATAAGAAAGTGGGATAATCAAAATGAACAGTGAAAACATCAAGGGTCCTAAAATACTTCCCTGCGGTACACCTGAGATTTCTCGAAGTACTATCACCGTTTGCCACGGTGTTACAAGTGTTTTGAGTACCTATTTCCATTTTTCACACAAAATTTGAAATTTATTCTTTCAATGACTTTTTCGATAACAGAAAATCCCCAAACACCCAAAACACTCCTAACTTTTATGCCTCTCACCAACAACTAAACATCCCAAACAGCTAAAACTGTGGACATATGTTCGAGACGAGTGTTCCAATCTGAAAAATAAAAAAAAATGCTAAACGGATATTTGTAGCCCGTGAAATTTGGATATTCACTTTATTTTTTCAACATAACCTGAAACGTAGTCTGTTGACCTAAGTCATCTAGAGATGCCAGTTGAGTTTTATCGATTGTCGTCTTCAAGTGGTCCCACAGAAAAATTTAACACATTGAAATCTGGTTACTTTGCGGGCTACTCCACTGATCCTCCTCCACCAATTCACCTACCAGAAAACGTTTCATTATAGCAAGGGAGGAGGTGCTGCATCTTGTTGATTCGCTGTCATTGTTTCAGTCATTGTGATCAAGAATATCTGTGAATGTGGGATCAGGAATATCTTGTAAAATTTGAAAGTACATTTCTCCTGCAAGAGGATGAACAACTCGATCGCCAAAAATTGTTGCCAGTACATTCAGGTTTTCGCGATGTTGAGTAAAACTACCCGGGCAATTGTTTTCATTAGGCCCTCAAAGACAGTTGTGACGATAAACAGCCCCGTTCAAGGAACAACTGTACAGTAATATTAGCGCATCCACCATTTTCACAACAAGGTTCAATTATATTATCGATACTCCTGCAGTTAAATACGAATATTCATTTTATTCATTTATATTTTATATAATGGCAGTGGCAATACTTTACTTGGGTTTCTTCTCCCTCCGGTCGTTTTCCTTGGTTTTTGTGCTTTGCTTTATTTGAGCAAGTATTCGTCCCGATTGTGGGTCAGTCGAGGAAATTTCTCACAATCAAAAATTGAAAGAAACAGCTATTAATCAATTGTGACGTAAAGGCACATATCAGCACTCACGTCGCAGACCTTTCAGCCGCGCTCATTTCCACAATGGATGACGTAACTTCCGTTATCTCGGGCGGAAGTCAGGATCTTCACTAATCTACAGGTTCCCACACACATTTGGGGTTGATGAGACTCAACCCCTCTAGAACAACGAAATTCTACACCGGCATCACGCAAACCCGATATTCATTATTTAGTCACTGATTAGATGTTAGTGATTGCCGGGAGAACAATCCGGGAGTGACGTGGTTTTTATGGGATGATTTAACTTTTGTTCATCAATTCGGGTGGATGAGTTTGATTTTATCACTATGAAAATTGCCGAAGCGTAGTACTGAGGTAGATTTTTCTGAATCGCTGGTTTTTTGTGATTGAAAATACCTGATGAACTTACATATTTACAAAATCCGTGATGCAGTTTGACTGGTTGCTATTTTTAGGCATACGTGCGAACGAAGAAAAGTAACATTAGTTTATTGTTCCCATCCCATGTCTTTAGGGATTGAGCATGGGTGTGACGTTTGGCTAGTTCCGCAATTGTCGAAGTCATCAGATCGTAGGTGCCACCAGGTCCTGAAATTCTCAGTTCAGCCGCTTCCTTGGCTGAAGAGTCGACAATGTGATTACCTTTTCTCCTGCTGTGCCCTTTAATTCACCTCAGGATAACTTTATTATCTACCTAGGCCTTGGTTATATCTTGGTGGCACTCTAGTACTAGCCCTGAGGTAACACGTTGTCTATTCAAGGCTAATAAGGCTTGTCTGCTGTCAGTGCAGATTGTTATGTTTTTGCCAGAAATTCCTTTCCTGGTTATTTCTTTTGTGGCGGTTGAGATACCAGCCAGTTATGTTCGAACCACGTTGGTATTTTTCCCAATCCTCACTTAATCTTTAGGCTTAGTGACCTGGAGAACACTCCACATCCAGAGCCTTTTTTTGATTTTTGAGCCGTCTGTATACATTCGTATTGTATTTGTAGCATCTGACTCTTTCTAGGATAATATCTGGTAAATCCATAGGGATCATGTTAGGCGGATTTCACGGCCGATGTCTAACAATTCGTCCGATGTTTCTGAGTGTATTAGCCGTTGTTTACAAAAGAAATGTATACTCATGGCAAACATATAACCAGTTGATTGTGATTGAAGGCTGTATCTAGGAGAGAAACATATATATATATATATATATATATATATATATATATATATATATATATATATATATATATATATATATATATGAATATAATGCAGTCTCAAAGCATTCGTCTCTACCAATTACCTACAGCGTAGGTTTTGGTAAATGTCTGCCGAAAAACACCTACTTCTCGGGCTAATACCACGCTGGTAGTCTGGTAGATGTTTCTCGTTCCTTCAGCAATATGACCACGCTGGATTTATTCGAGTAGACCACCTACAGACTGTTTTCGAGGCATTACCTCTTATCAGTGCAGGGGAAGTAGTTGTTATCTGTCAGACATTCACCAGAATCTACTGTTAGGTAGTTGGGAGAGATGAATGTTTTCAGATTTCATTTCGAAACTTTCATTTTCATATCGGAATGTTCTGGAAAAGCTCTGATTCCAGTTGCACTATGAAACCTATACCAAAAGGGATGAGGATTGATCAAATCAATCAGACACTAACTGTTTGTTGCTCTAGAATGCGGCAAAATATTGTTTGTGGTCGATTTTTGTATATCTTCTCAATGTTTTGGTGTCTAACTCAATGGTTGTTGATGCTGAGCGGTCTACCCAAAAGACAAAAAGACACAAACCGGTTTCTTGAATCTTCTACGAGTTATTTCAGTAAACTTGCTCATAACTTATGAGACTGCAATCCAGAGGAAAAGCAGGGAGCTCACTCAGTGATGGAGCAGAGTGGAGATGCCATTTTTGTGGCAAATATCTCATTTCATTTGTGGAAGATGGAATATAAGGTTACTCTTCTTTACCTGACATCATGAAGTTAGTTATTATAGATCTTCTTAGAATGGGAGTCCATATTCGGTTGAGGTTCACAGCTTCTTCCATTCTGTTGAAATTATTCGTGTATTTGTGAATCTCCATTTCCACCTGTATCAATCATCTGTGAGCAAGGAGTTTAGGGTTTACAAACAGAATCCTGTGGTTTCCTTCACTGAGTGCGTGGTAATCCACAGCCGACTTGTCTGCAGTTTTTTCGTGCTCTTTCAGCCTTGTTTTCATGGATCTCTTGGTGGTTCCGATGTATACCTTCTCACAAGTGCGATATACCACTGTTCCTGATAGTAGATTTCTTTCGTCTTCAGCCGAAATGATACTTTGTTGTATCTTCTCGGTGGGTTCGAGAACCGTTTGGGTGTTGTGTGTCCCCAAGAGTTTTCTAATTGTATCTGTGACCCGCGTTTTGTGAATTTGTTCTGAAAACACAACATATCCTGTGATCTCTTCTTGAAAGACTTTTGTATTTTGGAATAACGCAAATTGCTCGCTTGACATATTTCTAAAGCTTTGACCGTATGTGACATGAGAGTTTGCTGGCTACACTTCCATGCTATGGCTTGCCAGATCATTTCTGTGTATGGCTCTCCAGCTTCCTGAAAGAACGTTTCCTGTAGGAAGCCGTCGATGGAAATCTCTCGAATACTTTTACTATCAACGCTGGTGTTCCTCAGGGATCCATATTGTCTCCAACCCTTTTTTTATTATATATCAACGACTTATTGGAATAACCAAGAAGCCTATATATTGCTTTGCCGACATCATTACATTTGGATTCCAGGACATCGGCAGCAGGAGGTTGCATGTCTTAATGAGGATCTAGAGTTGATTTTGAATTGGGGTGAAAGCACGAGAACCCAGGCCAGGGATTGGAGACACGATCTTCACTTGCCACCTTGATAATCTGGAACATCGAAGAAAGGTTGGAGATTTGTCTCTGTTTTATAGAATGTTTTTGTAGTGCTTGTGTTTCGTCCTTGATAAAAATTATTGTGTACGGGATATTTTTTTGGGTCTTGTGAAGTTTATAACGATCCTTTCTTGTTGGCCATGAAAATGACCATGGCAATTTTATAAATCTCCAAAGAATTGTGTTTCTTATAATGAATACTCGATTATCGATTGTCGGGAATCATACACATAAGCTCTGCAACTAAAATTACTCCTAATAATACAAATACTTAATTATACAGAAGATACTTTTCTCTACTCAGTTTGTATTTCACACATTCGTTGAAATACAACGACAGGAGGACTTTCTTTCAGTTTGTGTCTGAAAGTTACTTCTTTGCATGATCTATACATCCATGTATAGAGTTACTTATTTTCGAATTGATTACTTCCTTCCTTTCTTTGGAAGACTCCCTCATCCTTTTTTTGTATCAAGATGGAGTAGTAGAAAGCCGAAAACTTTCCTTCTGAAAAATGAGTGTTCTCTCGGTCCAGACCAAATATCTTCTGAAACCATAAAGGCCATAACAAACCACATTTTGGAACCGTTAGTACATATTATAAATTTATGCTACTCAACAGGTAATATTCCACAGCAATGGAAAGAGTCTATAGTTACACCTATTTTCAAATCAGGTAACCCCAGTTCACTACATAATTACAGACCAATATCTCAAATTAATAATTTTGCAAAACTATTTGAACAATCTCTCAAAAAAGACTCATCTCATTTATTAAAAATTCCAATACCGAAATTGCTATGAATGACTTCCTTCAAAAAATCATTACCGACATGAACAGATCTTCCAAATGTCTGCCAGTATTTCAAGACATATCGAAGGCCTTTGACACAATATCACATAATGTGGTAATAGAGAAACTCCAGAACTACGGTATAAGCGGGTAGGCACTGGACCTAATAGTAAACTATCTCTCCAACAGATCGCAGAAAGTTAAAGTAGGAGATGCAGTAAGTGAATCACTTAATATCACTGTTGGTGTTCCACAGGGAACAGTACTGGGTCCAATACTGTTTCTACTGTACATCAACAACTTAGCTAGGATTCAAGATTTCAAGGACATCTTGTTTGCTATGCTGATGATACGGTTATAGTTTTTACAGATAAATCTTTGGACCGAGCTTACCATACTGCTGAAAACAGCATCAAAAAAGTTAAAAAGTGGATGGACTATCATCTCTCAAGCCTGAACATAAAGAAAACTAAATATACGGAATTCTCTCCAACCGACCTTGGTCAACCAACTACAGGGGTTCTGAAGTGTCATAATCACGTATGTATGGAACCACTATTTTGCACATGCCCATCTCTGGAGAGAACTTAGTTGCGTCACAAAAAGGGTAAGATCACTCATGAATAGTGTGAAGTGTAATAACCCTTTATACTTCTATGGTTGAATCGGTTTATAAGATACTACATTCTCTCTTGGGGAGGCATTTTTAATTCAACAATGAAAACTTTACAAAGTGCATAAAACACAATTTTAAAAATAGTCCTGAAGAAAAACAGAAACTATTCTACCAATCTTTTGTATAAGGAAACAAAAATATTCAATGTAAGATCTCTTTACATTTATCGTTGCCTAATGTGGTCCCAAACAAATTGTCAAAAATTTGTACTACAAAATTCCCGAATAACAAGAGGTGTTGCAAATACACAATTTGCAGTTCCCTTAATGCATAAAACTTTGACTCAAAAATCAGTTTAATTTTATGGACCCAAATTGTATAACCTTCTCCCAAATAACATAAAAGAACTAAAAAGTACCATAAGATTCAAAAAAGAAGTAAAAAATTTACATAGGTTATAAACTATACGCCTGTTTTGAACGGGAACATTATTCTATCAATTGTTCCACTCCTCTCATACCAAAGCATTATGAAAGCCTAAGATGTGTATAAAATAAGTAAATCGGACACATTCTCTGTATAACTAATCTTATCTTTGCTCCACGATATACTTATTGTTAGAATAGGAATATGATCCTTCAAAGATAACTTTCAGAAGACAGGCATTAAGTTGCCTAACTGAAACTATCACTGGGTGAATCATATTAAACAAAATGTAAAAAAATATTAAACAAAATGTAAGAATGTAAAAATGTATTTCCAGTTATCTGAATTGAATAAATTGAATTAAATTGAATGGAAATTGAATTGAAATTGAATTGAATACACCCAACAGAAATCCCGTCATATACACCATATTCTACCATAGTTCTGTAGATGACTGACGCTCCCAAGCACTTAACCTCTCTATGATAGCATCTCATAGAAAACTCGAATATGTCACATACGTTGGATCCGACCAACAAAATCCACTCTCGATATAATTAGCATCTCTGCGGTTGAATTTTGAGATTAATTGAAGAGATAAATCCTTTTGCCGGATCATTTCTGCATGAGAAATTCGAATTTCTATAGGAGAGAACGTGTCTCTGTTTTCTGCGAAGTTGATGAATCAGCTGTTGGCGTATAGGTGGTTAGTTTGAAGTAGACTAGCATGGCCATTCGTTTCTCTAGTCGGGAGATTGGTGTATTTCTCGGTATTTTATGAGAATTGCCGTATTAGGAACGGCTATTTTGAGAAGAATGTTGTAGAAACAAAATGGAGATCGTAGAATGCAAAGCAGTTACATTTTTGCTAGAAGTATCTCCACTGACAACAATAAAGACTGTTGAAGTATACAGGGTTTTTCAACGATATGTAGTTGGGTAGCTGTTCCTATAGATGAACAAAGAAATGTCTCAAATGGAAAAAGTAGAGACTGATGAAAATTGTGTTTTGTAAGCAATAATCAATATTCAGAGTACCTAATAAATGTGTGATAGGTCTTTGTCAAACGGAATAACCTAAATATTTTCACACGGTTGATTTGCTTCAAAAAAGTTTTTCTAGAGAAGATAAGGTTGTTTGGATTCGTGAATTATGGTGGGATTTACGTCACAAAATGCGTCCATTCTACACCAAATACTACTCTGTTCAAAAAATAGAGTGAATTTTTATACAGGAGTGAGTTTATACAGGATCAAATCAAATTAGTTGCAGTAGATAAATTTAAGCATTTTCTTGAAGAGAAAGTGAATGAATTTTCGATAACTTACTCTTCTAAAATGAATATTTACATACTGTGTTTCTACATATCACCTTCTAGTGATCCTTTTCAATTACTTAACCGACTGGAATCTATTCTCTCTGAATTACCTTCAAAAGCAAACATTATTTCCACTGGAGACTTAAATATTAATTACACAGCACAAAATTCAAAAGCAACACAGTTTTTAATTAATTTATTGCAAACATATAACTTGGAAATGTACGTGTCTCAATTTACCGAATCCACCATAGATTATTTTTGTGCAAATTTTGTCTCCGACCTAGTTTCTTGTGATGTTCTTTCTTCTGGATTGTCAGATCACGAAGTAGTTCATCTGCTCCGTTTTTTCTTAATTACTCCCTCCGCTATCGCACCATTTACAGAAATGTAGTTAAACTAGCCAAAAGCAAATATTATAAAAGTAGAATGGATGAAGCTACGGATAAATCAAAAGAAATTTGGTGCATCATTAATGAACTTACTGGCAAGAGACACAAAAAATTTGTAGACATTCCGTTTTCTCCTACTGAACTTAATGACTCCTATTGCTCTATTGCGGAGGACTTGACGAAAAATATAAAAGCAGTCGGTGACCCCTTAGACTATGTGAATATCGAAGTTACGAACACCTTTTTATTATATGATAGAAATGTTAGCGAACTGCATGAAACATTATTTTCCATTAAAAATAAAAACTCCATAGGCTCAGATGGAATCTCTATAAAAATCCTAGAAAATATTCCGATAAGAATACTTGATATACTAGTTAGTCTAATAAATTTCTCATTTAGAGAAGGAATCTTTCCAGTTTTTTTGAAGAAGTCGATTGTGTTAGCACTGCCAAAGGAGAAGTCATCAATGGTCCATCAAGTCTCCGTCCAATTTCTCTAATCTCTGCAATGGCTAAATTGATAGAAAAATTAGTCATAACAAGACTCCTTTGCTTTCTGAATCAAAACAAAATAATAAGTGTTTGCCAGTTTGGTTTCCAAAAGCAAACAAACACTTCCGATGTCATATTTTCATTCCTTTACAATGTTTATTCTAACATAAATGACAAAGAAACAGTAGCTGCGGTCTTCTGTGATATAGCCAAAGTATTTGATTGTGTGAATCATAAAATTCTTTAACGGAAACTCAGTAGATACGGTATAACTGGAATAAGTCTCACGTGGTTTGAGTCATACTCAGCAGATCGCACCCAGATGGTCAAAACCACTTCATACTCAAATGAAGGTAAAATTACTTGCGGCGTCCCACAAGGTACGGTACTGGGCCCACATTCATTCTTAATTTACATTAATGACCTATCGTCTATAAACATCCAAGGAAAATTTACTTTATTTGCTGATGATACTACAATTTTATGGCATGCTCCTAACAACCATACGTTGTATGAAGTTATTGAGAATGACATCATGAAAGTGAAGGACTGGTTTGACTCAAATCTCTCGAGCTTGAATTTATCAAAAACAGCCGTACATCTAAATAATATTCAAATCGACAACGTACCAACTTCTAAATTCCTTGGCTTGTTCATTGACAATAATTTGAAATTCAACAAACATGTAGATACTTTGAAATCGAAGCTCTCCTCTGGATGTTATGCAGTACGAGCTTGCCGCACTAAGGCAGAAATCTTAACCGCACAGATGCAGAAGGCTGTCATTCTTGGCTCACTGCGCTTGCTCAGGGCACATGATTCTCGGACCCAATGATCACTTACCCCACGGTGTGGGGAGTGGTCATTGGTTGATAATGCTGATGCGTCCTCCCGAATGTATCGGGGCTTCGGGGGATAGGGCCTGACCAGCGCACACTACGACGAAAAAATAATAATAATAATAGTTTTATTGTCCAACGGTTACCCATTTACAGGACAATATAAAATTTTATTCACAATACTTAACTATAAACGAAAAATTTAATAAAATCATTTCCTGAAGACACCGACTTTGTTGATAAAACTTGTACCTGGAATAGTACTTTTGTGAAAAAAGTAACAAGTAGATAGAGAACCAATTCATACGCAGTTGAAACATTTTTAACCGATTTTCAATAAATAATTTCGAATATTTGTAGCCTTTGAGTGCTTTTTTATTCAGCAAAAACCACCTTGATAGTTTGCATATCATCCAATCCATCCGATACCCCAACCTGCTGCTTCCACACTTTCTCAAAGTTACACTGAGAAAACATAAATTAGCTGGTCATTCACCCCATCCAAAATCACCACTTCTTCGCCATTCGCATACCAGTTCCACAACCGACCTTGCACCTTCCGTGACCAAAGATCCGCTCAAAACAACTTTGAGAACCCGTTCTATATAGGTCACCCGTTACACCGAAAAGTAAATGCCCAAAAAGGATGATTCGGCACTCTCCGATGACGTCGATAGATAAAAAACACAGGCGGCCTAGGATTACGCAACCGAGTGAATGGAGAATTAGTGGCGGTCACGTGCGCTACGTGTGGGTCACGTGACCTGCTGCTGTCCGCTGCGCTCTTCTTGCATGCCTCCTAGATCGGAGGACGAGGTAAGTTATGTCTTTCGCAGGCGGCCAGGTGTTGAACAGTTGAACGCCGTGGATGGCGCGGGACGCTTAAAACACATGCTGATGAGAAGGTGATGTTGGGTTAGGCCGGATGAGCGTGAGATTCGGTCGGTTGGAAATCGAGAGTGACTTTACTTTCGGTGATGGGGTTTGTTGATGGTTGATAATTGATGACGAGACACTTTTTAGTAGCTGAATATTTTTTATAGTCGATTTTAGAGGGATTGTCATGCCTTGTCATGTATTTCTCATTGACTAATTAAGTCAATTTGTAAACGATTCCTCGTTGTTCCACAACTTGGCGTGAGGGTAGCTACTAGGGATTAGAGAGACAGCATAGCTTCCAGAGTAGGCTGCCAGCTTTTAAACAGTGAAGAAGGGCGTGGGTAAGATGGAGGGTAGAGCGCCACCCGTTTTATCAACCCTGGAGCTTATACAGCATACATACTGTTACTCTAAACGGTAACCAATTGTGTCAAACTCGAATCCAGTTAAAATATTTATAATTCCTTTCCCTAATATCTACACCTTTCTCAGTTGGTCAACAAATCCTCTGATTTGTCTATCAGTTTATAAATTTTATCAACCGTTATTATAGTCCCCCTCCAATACTGGCAGGAAGCCTTGAGCTCCTGAGGCCACAAAGTGTCAAATTTGAGAAGATATTACTTTTCTAATTGTGTTGTAAACAATGGCAAAATGTCCATAATATATAAATTATATTACACCTATAGCACAAATGTTCCAATTCTAAGGGGACTGTAATGAACCAAGGCCCCCCCCAAGGGAGAAATGAGGATATCTCTTCAATACTTGAGATAATTGATCAAGCATCAAAAATCTAGTCACTGACAAGTTCTTTGTCCCTATCTTAATAGCTAAGCTTATCTGTGTGTCTGCCTCAAGGTGGCTTGAAAAACAAGAATGGTCTTAGAGTTCCAAACTTAGGTCTGCAGTGTTCTGTCGATACAATTGTGTTCTGTTCAAGAGCGGGTAACTACAAACTACTGCTACTACTGCATTAGGCATTTATGCAAGGATGTCTACTCTTATAGCAATACTAACACGTGGAACACCCTAACTACACAATTCACCGTTCTCTCAGAGCACAGAATCCTTAGGGGATTCGAATATGTGTTCGAATATAATTAATGCGTTCGAATATATCCTTGTATAGTTGTTCATCAGTGATTGAGAACTAAACGAATAACGAGTTATTAAAATATCCCAAAACCTTCATGGAAGTATTCATTTCAAGTTTAAATAGTCGTCGACCTCAAAACAGAACAAATGACAAAATGAAACCGTAACAGGATGATAAATCCATTTCATGTTTTA
Source organism: Leptinotarsa decemlineata (assembly GCF_025532065.1). Classification (NCBI taxonomy): domain Eukaryota; kingdom Metazoa; phylum Arthropoda; class Insecta; order Coleoptera; family Chrysomelidae; genus Leptinotarsa; species Leptinotarsa decemlineata. The sequence goes on along the minus strand of NW_027412556.1, from coordinate 612,242 downwards.
AATTGGTTAACACTGTTTTTTGGTGTATGTTGCAAGTTTGGTCTTCAATTATCTGTAAAAGGTGTGAATAGATTTAAAATCCATAGAAAAAAAATCGAAGTAATGTCCCATTGTTGTACCCTGTGGTTGAGTTAGGTTAAGTTAGGTCCATAGTGAGTGGGTCACTATACCCTGTGGTACACCGTATCACTCTTGAGCAACTTGTGGTCCCTACGACTTCAACCATTTCCTTTCTATCTAGGTGTTAGTGCCTTGGTATCCCATTTGCTGGTTATCCCACTCCAAAAGTTGTTCAAGATACTATTGAAGGCTTCAGATAGAAGCACGCCAAATATATTCTCTGATCTAATGATATGAAAAACTGAAAGGTGTGAAACCCATAAAGAGAGAGTGGTTGTGGATAACATCACACCTGTACCTATTATTAATGTATTTGCAGAAATAACATATATGCTTGGGCGCCATTCGTCATGAAGAATCTTTAAACGTCTACTCTTTAGGTGTTCTACATACAACTGGAAATTTCTCGCCTTTTCTCTACATCCTCTGTGGAATGTGGTGAAATATATCAATGGTGCATAATACAAGCGATAGAGGTATAAATTCTGCATATCCAGTCCACAATTTTTCCTTCTTTGATGCATGGCCTCATTGGCGTACTATGAAAATTTCACAAAGAAAGAAAACTATATACCATCGTGTTAATGATAATAACAGCTTTATTGTCCAACAGTTACCCATCTACAGGACAATATAAAATTTCATTCACAATACTTAACCATAAACGAAAAATAAAATGAAAGAAAAAGAAAAACTAATTCTAATTACCTACTTCAAGTACATGTTAGCGATTCTAATAATGTTGTAAAGGTTAGTAAAGAATAAATCACCATGGGCACAAATGCTATTGAAATTTGTGCACATAACATATATTGGGGAATTGAGCATAATGTTAGTTCTTGCTCTGAGAGGTTACGTTGAGATCGTAAAGCTGGCCGTGGTACATTGAAGTTAATTTTTTCAAGAATTTTAGGACAGTCAACTCTCTCATTCACTAACTTGAATAAAAATATGAGCGACGCACATTTTCTGGGATGCTCTAAACTAAAAAGTTCCAAACGTTCATATATGACATCATTACTAATACCTCTCTCAGGGTAAGAACCATCTATTCTGAAAATCAGAAATTTACAAAACCAGACGATACTTGTATATTCTACCTTTGAACGTACGTAGGTGAAATACAACAGATTCATGGCTTTAATATTATGAAAGTTTCTGCAATTTCTAACAATGAAACCATTATCTCTAAGATAATGAAATATGTCTATCAAATGTTAATTTATGGTCGAATATTACCCTAAGTCTTTGATCTCATTACATCTCAGCAGATCTGAATCCTGTATTACATACGGGAATGTATAAACCTCTTTTTTTCGACTATAATTCACTACTTTACATTCCTCCACATTGGGTTTCAATTTATCATTGCCACACCAAGCAACAAGAAATTCTAATTGACATTGAAGATTTACACAATCACCTACTTCCTTAATTATAGAAAATAATTTCAAGTCATCCGCGAAGCATAACCGCTCACAAGCTGAACTTCAACATAAGTCATTAATAAACAATAAAAACAAAAGAGGGCCTAGGCTGGAACCCTGAGGCACACCAGAAGAAGATATATATTCTAGATTTATAACCGCTACAGCTGACAGGCAGTATTCGAAAAACCGAAACTCATCAGTTCATTGAGCAAGATACCATGATCAGTTGTATCAAATGCCTTATAGAAGTCCGTGTATATAACATAAACTTAGCCATTGTTATCTAATGCCTTGGAAATGAATTGAGTAATAATGACTAGATTTGTAACAGTAGAACGCTTAGTAACAAATCCATCTTGATGTTGAGATAGTTGCCGTTGAACAGAAGCGTATATGCGATTATATAAAATAACCTCAAAAATTTTAGAAAACATACATAAAACATATATGGGTCTGTAATTCTCTATATATGATTTTTCGCCACTTTTTTATACAGGACATACTTCAGCTGATTTCAAAATATCTGGGAATTTTCCAGATATCAGACATGAATTAAAAATTCTCGTTAAAGGTTTTGCCAATGCTCCTGCACAATCCTTCAACAAAAATGATGGGATCATATCTGGGCCTGATGTCAGTTTGTCCTTTAATTTTTCAGCTGCAGATATAACCTCAGTTTCTTGAATGGGGTAAAAATGAATATGAACATTATTATTCACTGTACCAACGTTGTTCAAAAGTGAGCCAGATTTTGGATACACCTCACTGAAAAAATTACTGAAGGCATCAACAATATCTTCAGGATTCTCGAGTTTGTTTCCTAAGTAGGTTACTGATCCTGGTATTCTTGCGCTGTTTTTCTTGTGGTGTTATTGAAGAAAGTTATCACTCTGGTTTTGTGAGATATTACAACTTCAATTAGTATTACTTTTTCTAAGTGAAATTTGAGTAAATTAACTTCACACCAAGTGCCTTGAACTATAAATCTTCCAGTTATGTGCGTGAATAAGTAACCTGCCGTTAGATATCCCAGCGGGGGGGTCATATTGGTGATTTCCCCTGCGGAGAACATGAATTGGATGGAAGTTCTTGGTTAGCAAAAAAATGCGGAATACTAGTTCTTCCATAGCAACGTGTCGGTTGGTGCAACTGCTAGATACTTCTGTGTGAAGTCTGTATATGACCAAAGATCGATGTTTATGTGGGTCAGTAGCGTCGGTTATAGTGAAAGGTGAAAATCTCCAATATAGTAAATACAAAACTTTGACCTAACGACACATCAAAAATCACAAAATCGTGTAAATGAAAAGTCAAATGATTTTCGAGTTTTCGAAAAATCTCAAAAATAAAAAAACACTTTGGTGATTTTTTTCGATATGATCATCCCAAAGCTATTATTTGATTATTATTCTTCACTGGGTGAGTTTCCTTTCAATGCGAGTTTCCTTTCAATAATTATCACATCTAAGTGAGGATGTCGTTACTTTTCAATTTCAATGTTAGTTTCATAATTGGTTTTTGATCTACTGCTTAAGAAAGCAGGGTTATACAGTCCTTTTTTTATCTCAAAAACAGTGAGACCAAAGTTTCCTATTTTGGAAATCAAGAATGATTTCTACCTTAATTAGTTCAATACGGACCCTTAGTTTCTATCAACAATTTTTGTAGCCATTGTAGTAACACACTCAACTATACAGGGTGTAACTGAATAAGTGTAAACCTTTTGAAGAGGTGATTCCTCATCGAAAAAAAGATAGGATCTTTCATATAAAGACACTTGTTAAGATACAGCCTCTTAAAGGGGGTACATAAAAATTGTATAACAATTTTTTTCACGAACACTGAAAAAGTTACAATATTGAAATTAACCTGACGTTTTGTACTACCAGAAAGTCACAATATCTTCTAATTATTTACAGCATCCAATTGCAGAATTCAAGACGGTTCGGAAAATCTCGCGGTAACAATGCCTGTACTCGTTGAAGATGGTAAGGGTATAAGAGTTGTTCCTTTGAAATTCGAAATACCGTCATATGATCAACATTTTGCTGGAAAGCAATCTTTATAGTACTGGTAGTAGGTTGTTCTTCAATCAAATTAAGTACTGCTTCCTCAAGCTGTGGCGTTCGTACTTCTCGATGTCGACCACAATCCTGCGTTCTTTTGTCGAATGAACCATATTCTCGTAATCGTTGATGAAGTTAGGCAAATATTCTATGCGAAGGAAGTTTATTGTTTTAAGCTTATTTAAAAAACATATTTTTAACTTTTTAGTTCGAAGTTCTTTAAAAGCGTTTAGTTTTTCAAACTATATTTATCAAATATGTATGATCTAAAGCTGTTGTGTAGCGAAACAAGTATTTTGTATCGGCCAGTGTTTTTTTTGTTTAGTAACATGATTTGAATACCGAAAAGCAACCTAAAAAAATACCATCTCATTTCTGTTCAAGGTTATTTTCATTGCGTTTATGTTCATTACTATTATTGCAATAATGTAAATTGGATGTGATCTGCAGACTGGTTTTATAAAAAATCTGTGGTCTGAAATTACTGAAATTGGGCATGAAAAACTGTATCATTTATACAAAGTTGTTTCTCATTAGCAAAATCCTGCTTCAAATTACAAATAATTTTTTCATCGAAGCTATTCTATCCTCAGTTATCTTCAACGTTTTTATCGCCTTCGATAATGGGTATGTAGAGCGTAATATTGAATTCACTCAAAACGACTTTGTTTAACATACTAGTTTCCATCACATATAATTCCTAAGAAAATTACTGCTTTAATGAAGTCTCAGCTACTGTAAATACCTGAGTAGGTTAGTAATATGACGGCAAATAATGAATTATTAATTGAGGAATCTGAATATCTGTAGAGTATCAATAAATTTTCTGTATCCGATTATTGAAGAAGTAAGCGAGCAAGTATTTGCTTGGATGTAGATATAATCTACTTATTACAGTTCCTGATATTTTCATGGCTATCATATACAGTGCCTTTCATTCAAAATGAGCCACCCTGAATGACTTTCAGTAAACTGATTTGCAGGAAAAATAAAAAAACAGGTCAACACTTATACAGGAGGCCACATTTTGAAATATTCGTTCTAGAGACAAATATGGAAGCAATAAATCAGAAAAAGAGATTTTTTTATTAAATTTCGAATCAAAATCTGATGACTGAAGAATAAGAAGAAAAAGTTTTTTGTAGTAAACGTTCAAAAACGTTTCCACCAGCTTCCATACAGGTATAAACGAACTTCGATTGCCGCCCTCGCATGGTTGAGAATCTCGGGACTTATTTCTCTGCAATGCCTCATGATATTGTCTCTCAAAATTTCTAATGTTGTTGATTCTATCTCATACACTTCAGACTTCAAATGACCCCAAAGAAAGGAGACTTGGTGGCAATTCTGTAGGACTTCTGCAAATCCAGCGACCAGGAAAATGATCATCGAAAAATTGTCGCACTGGAGCTGCATAATGAGGAGGTGCACCATCCTGCTGAAAAACTATTTCGTTTTCGAATAAATTCATATCCTTCTCAATTGCCTATTGATGCACGGTATTATTCTATTCTCTGACATATCCAAATATTTATCACTGGTCAAATTATCATCGATAAAAAAAGGTCTTATTATATGGCCACCTAAAATTCCTGCCCTAACGTTCAGTTTTTGAGGTCGTTGGGTATGAACTTGACGGTATAAATGAGGATTCGTATCACTCCAATATCGAGAATTTTGCCGATTCACCTCTACATTCAAGCTAAACGTACATTCATCCGAAAAACAAATTTCATACAAGAAATTCTGATGGAAGTTGATCCGTTCAGTGAGACTTTCACAAAACTTCGTTGAAATCATGAACTAGTCTAATCTTATATGGATGAAATTTGTACTTATAAAGGATCCTGAAAACAATTGTGCGACTGATTCCTGATTCTCGAGATAACTTAGTAAGAGATTATGAATTTTCCATTAGTCCACCGTGCCTTGAAACTGCAGGACAAGTAGCTTCATCGTTGACAACTCCTGAACGGTTATACTTTTTATTGTTAACAGATCCAGTTTCACTTTTGTTCAGTAATTCCAAAACGTATTTGTGTCATACATTTCTTCTTGGATGATTATCATTAAACATACGGGCAGCAGCTCTAGCACTATTTCCTAGTACAAACTCAAAAAACAGAAACATCAATGGTAACTTCACCTGGTAGGTAATCGTTATTATAGAATGAGATGAATACAAAGAATTGAAAGTAAAAAAGCTTTTTATCTGAAGAACTAACCTTTCCTTAAAAAAAAATTTAATAATTATCCCCATGGATCCTTTATACTATGTGATTTTTTTTAATATAGATCATGGAATGGTTCTTTTCCAATAGATAACTATCAATATAATTTAAGTGTCCAAATCTGTTTTTTTGTTTACAATCAATTTGGGTTACTATTGATTTCTACCGTTTCGAAGAAAAGCCTTTTGGGCTTATTCGTTTCTGAATATGGAACTTTTGTCCCACTGAATTTGATTTTGTTCCCTGTTTCAAGAGAATGTTGCGTCTGTGTAGGTGAATCTTCAATTAGTTTCATCACTTTTCTAGAAAGTTTTTCAAGTAGATGAAATTCTGAAAGTTATCATCAGTATCTTCTTCAAATTAGTCCCCCTCAGATATGACACACGTGTCCTTGCATGGGTCTCTTCAATCTTGGGAACGGGAAAAGTCACAAGGGGCCGAATATGGTGAATATGGTGGCTGATGCATAATTACGGTGTTTTTGAGAAAGAAAGTTTTTGACTTTCTACTACTCCATCTTGATACAAAAAAAAATGAGGGAATCTTCCAAAGAAAGGAAGGAAGTAATCAATTTGAAAATAAGTAACTCCATACATGGATGTGTAGATCATGCAAAGAAGTAACTTTCAGACACAAACTGAAATAAAGTCCTCCTGAAACAGCTACTTTCATATAAACATTGAATTACACGAAAGAAAAAAATTATTTCCAAACAAATACTCCTATATAAACACTGAATTATACAGAAGATACTTTTCTCTACTCAGTTTGTATTTCAAACATTCGTTGTGGAATACAAATCAGATAACATTCACATGAATTCTACTTTAATGGAACACTGTCACCCCACTGGTATACACCGATGTTTTGCCTTAAGACACTTGCCCCAAACCTCTTCAGTACCAAATTGAATAACATTATAGAAAATACACACATTTCATTAATGAATTACGATTTTTAATGTCACGGAATAAGCTTGATCTGCTTATGTCATCGATGACATCGTAATGACATTCATTCACCTATTTGATTCAATCCCAGCCAAGAGGAATCTCATTTAAATTGTGGGGGTTATATTTTTTAGGAGTGATTAATTTTTGGGAAAGAAAGCTTTTGGATTTCTACTACTTTCTTCCCCAAAAATTACTAAAAATATAACATCTTCAATTCAAATAAGATTCCTCTTGGCTGGGCAAGTGTCTTAAGGCGAAACATCGATGTATACCAGTGAGGATGACAGTGTTCCATGTAAGTGCAATTTGTTACCATTCATTTAAAGTAGAACTCATGTGAATGATATCTGATTTTTATTCCACAACAAATGTTTGAAATACAAACTGAGTAAAGAAAAGCATCTTCTTTATAATTCAGTGTTCATATAGAAGTATTTGTTTCGAAAGAACGTTTGATTTTTCAGAATCCGCTGTTGAATCTCCCTGTTTTGTTTAAATATTTTCAATTACCTTCATATTCTTTCTTGAAATTTTCATATTCTCTATTGAAAACTTCAATCATGCAGTGGTTTTTCTGAAAATGAAAGAAATTACTTCCACAAAGAAGCCGCAGGTGCACCAGGTGTTCTAATCTTCACCGACTCTGAATATGTAGCGATTCTCATCGCCGCAATCGTTACACATTTTATCGGACATTTCGAATATATTTATAAAACGAGATGACTTTCTTATGAATATGAATATTAAGCTGCTACGCTGCTACATCCTAAAAAAGTAAACAAGATTTAAAGAAACTAGTAATTGCTCGTCTTGCATCTGCTTATTAATAAGACGTGAGGCGCTCGGAATTCATACCTTTGCATAATGCCCTAAAAAAAGTTGAACGATTCAAACAGGCTGATAATCACAAATCATTATCGTGATCTGGCGGTTTTTGAGAATTCGAGTATCTTGTATTTTTAATAATAGGAAAAAATAACACAACACGACAAAAAAATATTTTTTGAATGTTTCCTACACTAAATTAGTCAATTTCTACTAATTTTGGGGTGATAAAAACGAAAATAACAATGAAAAATTTTTATTAGCTCTGGTTTTTGAGATACACAGTACCTAATCTTAAAGAGTAGTTATACTATACGTGAAAAGTGAAAGTTCATAAAACAATATTGTTATGTTTCTTTTAGAATATTTTAAGTACAAAATTAATAAAAAAAACATTATTCTTAGTGTTTTGACAAATAAAAAAAGTTTGTACCACCAAATTTCAATTAAGTCCATCCGATTCATCGTAAGATCGCTGTCGTTTAGCTTGTCTTTTATAAAACACTTCTGGAGCATCCCTACACACAGACCAGCAGTAGTCTGCAAGCATTGCTTCATTCCAACGGCCCTGATATCTCTGTTCCATTAAGGCAATGTCTTGATGGAATCTTTCTCCATGTTCGTCACTCACAGCTCCACAGTTTTGTGGGAAGAAATTAAGATGAGAGTGAAGAAAATGAATTTTCAAGGACATGTTGCATCCAAGTTGGTGGTAAGCTTGAAGAAGCTCTTTAACCAATGCTGTGAAGTTATCATCTCTTTTGTTACCTAAAAACCCATGTACAACCCCCTTAAAGGCTTCCCAGGCTCTTTTTTCATTTCCTGTTAAAATCATGTCAAAAGCAGGATCATTTACGATTTCACGGATTTGAGGCCCAATAAAGATGCCTTCCTTGACTTTAGCATCACTCAACCTGGGAAACTTTGCTCTCAAGTACTTAAAAGCTTGTCCTTCCCGGTCCATGGCCTTCACAAAGTTTTTCATCAGTCCCAACTTAATATGTAATGGGGGAAGGAGAACCTCCTTAGGATCTACAAGAGGCTCGTAAACTACATTTTTCTCATTAGGATTTAGGTCTCGTGTAGGCCAGTTCATTTTTTTATAGTGAGATTTTCTATCCCGACTGTCCCACAGACACAAAAAACAACAGTACTTGGTGAACCCTAATTGCATTCCTAGGAGTATAGCAATGACTTTCAGATCACCACAGATGTGCCACTTGTGTTGTTCATATTTGATTGATTGGAGAAGTGTTTTCATATTTATATACGTTTCCTTCATGTGAACTGCATGACCTACAGGAATAGAGGGTAGCTGATTTCCATTATGCAGAAGTACAGCTTTCAAGCTTAGTTTTGAAGAGTCTATGAACAGTCTCCATTCAGATGGAGTGTGATCCAAATTCAAGCAGTCCATCAAACCATTAACATCAGAACAAACTACGAGGTTTTCTTTTTTTTCAAAAAAAGGAAGCAAATCTTTTTGACGCTGTCTGTACTGAGATATTTTCACATCATGTTTTAGAAGATTCCACTGTTGTAGTCTTGACCCTAACAGCTCAGCCTTTTCCTTAGACAAGCGAAGATCTCTTATAAGGTCACTCAACTCTGCTTGACTAATTCTGTGCGGATCACTAGACCTATCGCTTACCTCAAAATCAGGGTCATAGGATGTAGAAGGATGGGTTGCTCCTTCTAAACAGTCTTCATCACCTTCCTCTAATAATAGAAGACATATTAATTGTATTATTTCAAACCCTTGTTTGAAAATGGAAACAAGATCAAAATCCACCGAATGTTGTCTTTGTCATCAGTGTTTCCCAATATACTCAAAAAACTCATGAGTTCTCTCAAACAACCATTTTGGATTCGGGGAAGCCGAATAGAAGAGATGCGATATATACAATAAACGCTGAAATCTACCTTGAAAAATACCCCTTATCTGTGTTCTTCCAGATTTATCAAAGGCCTTTGATGCACCTACTTTAGAGACCCCCTACTGTAGAAGAATCCAACCTCATTCACAAGTCAATAAAAATATTCTCGGACAGTCAAGGGGGGTTGGAAGGAAGCTCTTGGCTCCACCGAGCAACGTCTTAATTGGTAACAAATTGCCAAAAACGACTCTCCTCGATAGGAAGACTTAGCAGATTGTCTATTGTCTGGATTTCTGGCCATACTTGCCTGAAAGGCAATAAGGCTGCTGACTTCCTTGCAAAGGAGGGTGTTGCAAGCAGTTTCTTCAGGCCAGAACCTGTCATTGACATCGCTTTAGGACTTCTGACAGAATCTTTCGTCTCCTCTGTTTGGATAATGGTGGAACCGCATAGCACACACTATGTGCTTGCCCCTCTGGGGACCGAATCAGGTTTTTAGAGTTCGACAGAGTTGAACTGACCTGAAACACCACTTGCCATACAAACTAATCGGCTTCGTTGAGCAGCTGGGTTTATTTGGTCGAGTGTGATCCACAATAAACCCTTGCGGGTTGCGGTGGAGGGTCGATTAGACCCATTTTGATATCACACACAAGCTCTGGAAGCTACAGTGGCTTGTAATGTTTATTTTTATATCCCTCCTTTTTATATGTACTTCTTTTCCTGAAATGAACATCATTATTATGATCTGATTTAAAATATGCAGAAGACACGTATATTTGCGTAGTTTTTATTCTTTTTTCATTTCACTATCGACTTAGAGACCAGATGTTGAAAAATATTGCAGAAGACACGTTTACAGGGTGTAACTAAATAAGTGTGAAACATTTAAGGAGGTAATTCCTCATCGACAAAAAGATAGGATCATTCATATAGAGAAACTTCATTGGAGCATCCCTTGTTAAGATGCAGCCCCTTAAAGGGGGTACATAAAATTTGTATAACAATTTTTTTCACAAGCACTAAAAAAGTTACAATATTGAAATTAACCTGACGTTTTCTACTACCAAAAAGACACTCAGCCAGAAATTTATTTGGTTTACCCCATGGTTGTGAAGGGTGGAATTGTTATACAAATTTCATGTACCCCCTTTAAGGAACTGTATCTTAACAAGGGATGCTCCAATGAAGTTTCTTTATATGAAAGATCCTATCTTTTTTTCGATGAGGAATCCCCTCCTCAAACGTTTTACACTTATTCAGGTATACGCTGTATTTGCGTAGTTTTCATTCTTTTTCCATTTCACTATCGACTTAGAGACCAGGGGCAGGTGAGAAAAATGACCCCTCTTTCATGAAGTTTATTCCCAGGTATCATCCTGTAATGAATAAATATTTCGTGTAACACCTACACATTTAACAGATAGCCACAGGCCATCATCTTAATTAATAAAATCCGTGGGAACTGTTTAGGCGACTAATAGGTCACGTGTACAACCGAATTCCCTTCGAACTAATAGTCGACTAATGGTGTGAACAAGGGTCTCTCCGTAACTGATATGCCGTAATCACGCACATACGCCTTTTCCTCACAGCTCTTCATAGATTTACAATTTTTTGGCACATCAGTTGAAAATATCTTACGAGATTTTTATATATCGTTCTTGTCATTGCAGAACATTGCAGAACTGCCACAATTCTTTGTCATCTCCCACAATTTTCCAAAAGGGATTGTTTGGAATAATACCTCACTGAGAATAACTTTTCATTTGCTACACACTGCTGTTTTTTTTCAAATCGGTCTTTGGAGCTTTGAAATGTCAAAGATACGTATTCCAAAAAATGTAAAATCTCATATATGAATATTGAATGGGGAATGCTCCTCAATTTGGGTTATTACAGCAAATACAAGTTCGAACAAAATAAAGTTGAGTTTAATTCATGAGTTTTTCAAATTCACTATGAAAAAGTATTCAAATTGTTGTTTCAAATGTTGGGTTTTAATTTTTAAAGGGATTTGTTTCTAAATTCACATATTGGCAACAGCGCCTATATCAAGTTGAAATAATTTATACGTACCTAGATATTCTACTTTAAAAAAGAAAAATTATCTTTATAAATCAACAATTGAGGCAAAATATAAACTATAGTTCAATACCACCTCCACAAGCCACATAAACAACAGTTGTTTTGTTATTTATTCATATAGAGGAAGATAGGTTAGGTGCACAAAATGTCATATGTCACAAAATGTCTCGGAACTCGGAACATAAATGAATAGAACAGCACGCCTCTTAAATATGTCATCTTTGTTTGTCTCATACAGGTAACAGATTCATTGTCCTTTATTAGCTATAATCGATGTTGCCAAATGGTGAAATAGAAACGAATCCCTTTAAATGTTGAATGCATTATTTCATTCCTCTTTTTAAAGTATCTAAATAATTTTTCAAAGAAAAAGATTGAATTGATAAGTTTGAAATGCGTTGTTTTAGAGCTCTTTTATGAAAACTACTTGATTTTCGTCAGGAGGAACATTCTCCATTGCTTAACAAATTTCATATGGAATACTATTATATTTACTATTATACAGGGTGAGATTTGAAACAGATTAAAACACATATTTTTTCAACAATTCCAACAGCAGAATGTAGCACAACTAGCACTGCATTTATGTATTCCATTCCAAGAAAATTGTATATGGTAGTAAATCATTATTTCCTTCCTCTTCCTGCGTTGCATCCGCATTTCCGCGGATGCAAGGCAAACAATAAATCATTCAGTTAGATGTTGAGGATACATAGTTTTTTTAAATTCTAAAGATATATGATGGAATCGGTCGATACTTGATGAAAATCCATAACTAACGTATTCTAAAAACACTTTATTGTGTGATTTTCACTAGATAGTTTTACGAAAACGCCAGTTTTTGTAAAACTATCTAGTGAAAATCACACAATAAAGTGTTTTTAGAATACGTTAAATTCTAAAGTAAGGTTAGACTGAGTTAGGTTAGGTCGAGTTAGGTTAGGTTAGGTTAGGTTGAGTTAGTATGCGACGAGTTATGGAATTTGAATCTAATTTCAAGAAACTTGGCAATAAGTGAATGAAAAGGGATATAAAAATGTGCGATGATATGGAAAAAGATGTGTTGAATAAAAAATATGCAATTGTTTATTGCTTTCAAAAAAAAAGGAAAATATGACAACATACAAACTTTGACAGGCTATATCTTGAAAACTAAATGAGTCTGACACAAAATAGAAAGTGTTCTGAATTCATACCATCACATAGTATCATCACTGAGAAAATCGCGAAAATCCGTGAGTATCCCATAAAGTAAAATTTTCTCTGTTGTTCTTTCAAAGATTTCAAATCATATTATATCTTATTAGACAATGCGAGTCCGAACTGACGGAATTCCAAATATTTCTATTTCTCACAGAAACAACTTACTTTTTCTCTGTCATTTTTATTGGTCGCCGCTGAACGATAGTCGTGTCACTAAATATGTTGGCAATATTTAAAATTTATTGAAGCCTCTGGAGACACCCTTCATTTTATTCTATGAAAGAGAGGACATTGGCAGATTAAGATCTTCAGTTGATGTGTTGCTGCAGGTTTTTCCGGGTTTTCCTGCAGCTGAAAAAGCAAATGCGCCACTGGAATCAATGTAGTCGCCACGGGGCGCCAAATAATTTTATTGTTGTTGTTTCATAATTTGTATTGCTTTCAACTTGGTAAATTATAATAATAAAAAAAGTGAACAATAAATTTAAACATCGATGTTAACATATAATCATATTCATTGATTAGTTTTCATTCAAATTTTTTTCTTTTACCAAATGTAAACCTTTTAACCTTTTTTCAGAAAACCAACACGGTTTCACAAAGAACAAAAGTACAGAAACAGCACTTTATGAGTTCAATGAGCATGTGGTTAATGCACTTGATGGTAAATTCCATATTTGCGGATTGTTCATAGACTTCTCCAGAGCTTTCGATTGTGTTAATCATGACCTGCTATTAGGGAAATTGGAAAGATATGGTGTAAGAGGAGTTGCCTTAGATTTAATGAAATCCTACCTGGAAAATAGAGGGCAACGTGTCAGTGTTGGAAACACTCTCAGTCAGTTGGCAACCATTAGGCAGGGTGTCCCACAGGGATCAATCCTTGGACCTATACTATTTTTGATATATGCAAATGACCTGATGAAATATTTTCAAGGAATGTCAACTATTCACCCAGTAGCGTATGCAGATGACACAAATTTCATAGTGAAGGAAATTGATGTAACGACCCTACAGGAAAGAACCCAGGATGTACATAAACAAGTAAACATATGGGCAGAAAAAAATCACCTAACACTCAATACATCTAAAACTGTGATGATGAAGTTCACAATTAGTAAGTGGCCCGAACATTTTGTTATCCATGAAAATGGGGATCTGCCAATTGAATCTTGTACTTCTACAAAAATGTTAGGCGTCACCTTGGACTACAAACTCACATGGACTCCTCATATTGAGACCCTCTGTATTAAATTGAGAAAAAACTGCTATGCTCTGAGATTCATGGCTAATTTTTGTAGTAAAGAGATTTTACTGAGCTTATACTATGCGACCATAAACTGCCACTTAAGATATGGAATTTTGAATTGGGGTACCGGATCTGCTGCTGAAAGAATATTTATTTTGCAAAAATATGCAGTAAGAATCATTGCCGGTATTGGTTGGAGAGAATCATGTAGAAATGCTTTTAAAAATTTCAAGATACTAACTGTTGCTGGTCTCTATATTTATGAATTGTGTATATACGTTTATAGAAACAAGCATAATACACCTTTCCAGCAACATAATTATCCAACTCGTTGTAGAGGCAAACTAATGCCCAATATTCATAGAACAACTCTTTATCAGAAAAGTTTTCTTTATCTTGGACCAAAAATGTTTAATAAATTAGAAGAATCAATTAAAATATCACCAAATCTTAACATTTTCAAATCAAGACTGAAAAAGGCACTTATTGACAAAAATTGCTACACACTTGACGAATTTTAAACTGATTTTTTATATTTTAATGACAAAATATCACAACTATGTGATAAAATTGACTTTCATTTATTTATAGTTATTTTTTTACATAATCTAAGCCAAACAAATAATTATATGTATATACTTATATGTATCATATTTTCAGATTATTGATTACTACAAACATTATACTCTGTAACGTGTCCTACCCTCAGACGTTTTCCTTGTCACTGTACGTATAACAATGTACTTTTTAACAAGGAAATAATAAAAAATTATTATTATTATTATTATAATCTTGATGAAGCAACCCATCGCTTTTTCCAAAGAGCACCACTATAGAAACAAAACGAATCAAAACTCGAAACAAATGTAAACACGCAAAACGGAAACAAAAAGAAAACTGTTTCAATCATACAAGGCTATCTAGAAGAACATCAACATCAAAAACACGTCCTCGCAACTAACATCCATTATTCAGGCCTCAGTTCAGTGTCACTGATAAAAGCATCCTCTGCAAATTCTCGATTGCGAGCGAACTGGACTTTTTGTCAAAATTGGCATTAATTTGCGAGTACAAGAAACCCGTTTTTAAAACGGCGAGTCATTCACTAAGAGAGAATCTTCATTCAGAAAGAGAAAAAGGGTCAATCAAGCAGGCTGGTTATTAGCTCAGTCTGCCAGCAGCCGGACTGATGTGATCTTGATAATTAATAAAAGCGTTTTATATATTCTTGTTCAAATGATGTTCAACTCCGTAGCATTTCTTATTTTGGAATAAAGGACCTGAATGTGTATTTCAACATTCATCAGCTCCAAAAAGTCATGAGATTTATGATGTTTAGTGTTTTACTGATTATTTCAATCTTAAAAAATATATTTGTAACATCTCAAAACAAACGACTATCAGATGACGATTATAAATAAATAACTTATAGATTGTTTCACAAAAGAGCAAAATAATTGGTATTTTTTACATTCCTGATATTGTCTTCAAAATGTACTTGAAAGAATGTAATTTTGAATAACTAACAACCTTCATCTTCAGATAATTTGTTGAAGTCCTCTCCCAATCCCTATGTTTTGCCTGCCTTAGATAATTTGTTAAAGTCCTCTCCCAATCCCTATGTTTTGCCTTTGTTAAAGTCCTCTCCCAATTCCTATGTTTTGCCTTTGTTAAAGTCCTCTCCCAATCCCTATGTTTTGCCTGCCTTTCACAATTATCCTCACTACAGAAGATTCGAGTAGAGTATCAACAGACAGTGCAAGAACCAGAGATGGGTAATGTGGTGGAAGACTCGCATAAGAACGGTCAAGCTGTGACAGAACAGGATGAGGCTGAACTGAGTCCTTTGGCTGAGCCCGTACAGTCCTTTGAAGAATTATTCCCCAACATAGTTGGGGTAACGAACCCTACCCCTTTCGCAAACTCGTGGGCAAGTCTTTTGAAATCTGACAACGCCAATGTTTCGTCTAAACCCGTCAACAGTTTCGATCAGGACGCCAAAAACGAGTTCAACAACAATCTACACATATGCCCCTTCAAGCACTCGAGATGGTCCAACCAGTTTATGGATCCAGGCGATCGACAGTAGGTGACTGGGTTTGCAACCAAGGGGTCAGCTCAATCAAAGCAATTACTGCTACAACAACTTGATTTTGCCAGCCCTGATGGTACATCTAGCACTCTATAACTTACTGAACAGCCTGACCAAAAACATCTCGTCGAACGAGATAATGAAATCTACCCCGGTTATAGTAGGAGAATGTTTCGTTTTGTGGAGCAGTTTTATTACTCACCTTCCTGCATTAGCCGTAGCCGTAGATGGTAATATAGCACTTATGTCGATGGACATAGGCCGAGACCGCATATGCTGGACATGCTGATAACAAGTGCATTAGGGTCTCGGGCGCTTCGCCGTTAGGCCCTGCACCTTATGTCAGGAACCTCTATACCCATCACGTGACTGCGGTAGAGTGAGGTGTTGAAGAAACCATCCTGGCAAGCCATGATGAACCCCTCAGTCAGTTTCCGACTTCAGCCCACTCGACCTGAGGAAAGCGAAAGTCAGGCGCTTTGATGACCTAAGGTGTCCAATGTTATTGAAGAAGACTCCATGCATTGGCTTATCCTTGTGTTTCCGCAGAAGTGAGGTGATCTCTGCGGCTTTTATATGAGCTTTTTGCTGAACGGGTTCCAACTCGGTGACAGAGTTTTGGTCACCTCGTTCAGTGTCGAAAACTATACCGAGTTCATCAGCTGCTCGGGCAGCTGCCCTAAAGAGAAACGCTCCAATTCCTGCTTTCTCATGGTCACGGAGCATGCAGAGAAGGCGGTTCGAACTCCTGACGACTTTACCGGCTATATCCAGTACCATTCTGTCATGTGGACACTCAAAAGTCCACGGCCTCCCTGTTGTCAGGGGAAGTACAACCGTGGAACGAACGATTTGGGATGCAGACTCCTATAGAGATGCATCATTCTTCGAGTTTTTACGTCGAGTTGATACAGCTCCTCTCGAGTCCACTTCACTACTCAAAACGAGTAGAGTAAAATTGGAACGGCAAGCACATTTGTTGCAGTTACTTTGTTCTTCCTCGACAGTTCCGATGACCAGATCTGCCGAAGTTTGTGCTGATACTTGCCGCGGAGAGAGTTTTTACCTGCTGTTACCTCTTGGGAGTGGCGTTGTTCCACCCCGAGGTAAGTATACGTCTCTCCGGCATCTAAATGGTGTAGGATGCTTCCATCTACGAGCTGAACTTCCTCTCCGTAGTCCCCGCATTGTCCTCTTTCGAGATGAACCATTGCACATTTGTTTATCCCGAATTCCATACCGATAGCATGCGTGTACTCTTCCACCTCCCTCAAGGACTGATGGAGATCCTTCTCTCCAGAGGCATGAAGTTTAAAATCATCCATATAAAACAAATGGGTGACCTTGTGCCTCCGGTTTCGGGGGTGCCACAGTTATATCCTCGAGTAATTCTGAGTATTATTATTATTACCTCATTACGAATGTAACTGTTCAGACTTATTGTGATCCATATGGAGACATCCCACCAGAACTGTCACATGACTGATTTTGCAAACAGAATATTCGCCAGGTAAGGTGATCTATCAAGCATTTGGAATTGTTGAAAAGTGTGTACCTTGGCAACGTTTTCATTCGATATACTTTCTCCTTTCTACTTCCTTATCTAGAGAATAGTATTTCGAAGAAGTAACGAGGTGGTGGAAAAGGAATGTTTCTTCCTCTCAAAATTGAGATTAAAAATAAGGGCCTTCAGGTTCCCAGTCATCGATACGGTCCCGTTAGCTTCCGTCGAAGGTCGCGAGATAATCCCTACCACTGCAATCATCCGGGAATCAACAGCAACCCTCAAAGTAGTGCCGATTTCAGTAATTAACAGATATCACAGGAAAAGCTGATATCTCTTTACGGAGTTAGGTGCTCGCCAGCTCGGCTTTCCTTTGTCAGCCAATTATAACGGCCTTTGGAGATAAACAGCGCGGATAATCTATCGAATTAATGTTTATCCAGAACGATTTGTTATCATCCAGAACATGGAGGATGTTGCGCGGCCCGACGAATAGGCACAGAAGGAATACTTTGGGTAGGTATTTTGCTATTAGTAACGAGATTTTTATGGCTACCGACACAGAATTCCTCACGGAAGAGACACTTTGTATAAATTGACAGGTGACAATTATAAGGGTGATAATTGTCAGCTTAAAAATTCCGACCAGTTGTTATGGAACGTGACCATGGTAAAATGAAGCTAAATTTTATTAGTTCAGACTTCCATTGTCTGATTGTAATATTATTCGAAATCTATGAGCACAGCTGAGCACTGATGAGGTCTCAAATTAACCACAGAACGATTTGAAGAAATCAGAAGAGAACCTTGGAAGATGATCAAGGACTAATCGTTGCCAAGATTGAAAGTACGCGCTTGAAGAAGCGCCAAAACATGGGGGATATCCACAATCCACAGTGGGGAAAGTTGGTAAGGAAACGATTTCCGAATGTAGGCCAAAAATAGGCAACTACGAAGCGGCCTACGTCATCAACATGAGTTCCCAACCACTTTTACGGACATGGAGGAATCCTCGTTGACGAAAGGTCTGAACTTCCACTTGCACCAACATATGTGCCCACTTTGGAGATGATTACTACAGTAGAATTTACCAGTTTCGTTATTGATCAGACAGAGGCAGAAAAATTCAGATGGAAAAGAAGAGAACAGCTAGATTGAGAATCAGTTCCAACATGTAACATCAGCGATGAAGAACGAAGAGCTCTGATCGGACTTAGGAGAGATAACACCTTCAAGATCAGATAAGGGAAACGCTACTGTTGTGATGGATACTGATCTCTACGAACAGAAGATCGAAGATGTTCTTCAGAAGGAGCAATACACTAAAATTCTACAGGACCCTACTGCATCAGTTGAAAGGAAGTTGTACCAAACTTTGAAAAAAACACCAAGTCGAAAAAGAAGAGATCATCGCTAACTCCGCACCACCCAAAATCCACAAAAAACAATCCACACAACAACAATTCACTAAAAGAGGAATCATCAAAAGAGTACTGGATCGTGCTTTAGGGCTCTGGAATACGAAGGAAGGTCTCGAAAATGAACGAACTAAAATCATCGTAAGAGATCTTCAACGGAATGGCTACTCCAAAGTTACTTTGGCAAGAAGACAGCAAGGAAAAAAGACGCCACAACCGGTGCTTGCCCTTCCTTACGTCAGAGGATTGTCGAAAAGGGTGAGTAGAATTGTGTTCAAGAACAACATCAGAACCTGTTTCAGATCCAGAAACACTATCTGTAGCAGCCTCACGAAAACCTGACCACCAAACGAAGCAAATCCTATATCGGTGGAACTAAAGGGCCATTCCGCATCAACATAACATCAAGTGGTCCCAAACTGAAATTATCCACTGGCAGCAAGACTGGTTTGAGAGAAAGTTCAAAGAACCTGCATGTATGTTGTCTAACCACGCATTCTACATGGCTAACGTAACATATGGAAACCTATGCGCAGATAGCCAAAAAAAAAATGTAAAAATCGTTATTTGGAGGTGATTTCGTTGATGAAGGCCCACAATAATGATTTTTCTTCAATATCCGCCAGAAAGC
Source organism: Leptinotarsa decemlineata (assembly GCF_025532065.1). Classification (NCBI taxonomy): domain Eukaryota; kingdom Metazoa; phylum Arthropoda; class Insecta; order Coleoptera; family Chrysomelidae; genus Leptinotarsa; species Leptinotarsa decemlineata. The sequence continues at coordinate 592,555 of NW_027412556.1, read as the reverse complement.
GATCCATTATATTTTCATTATATTGGATATTGAATTCCTTCTCAATCAACTGCCACATTAAATGTAAATGTAATTATACCACCTAGGAACACACTGTACTGAAGTAAAATATCAAAATGCGTGAAACAACTCATATTTTTAATTTTCCATTGAACATTAAAAGTAATAATGACAAAAGAAAACAATTATAGAATGTAAATTGGATAATTATGAAAAAACCGTTTTATTTTCTATGTTCATATACATATACTACGTCGAAATGAAATTTACAAATGTAAAATGTGAAAAATTACTCTTTATTCATTGTTCACTATAATTATTATAATAATCATTATGAAAATTTCTTTTCATATTTCCATAAGGGTATGTCCTACTGTCTGAGTAAAATGATAGGCAAGATTATTACCGAGACAAAAACAATTATTTTTTCTCGTCTACTAATATATTAAATATTGAAAATAATCATTTCAGAAAAGTTTCAGGTTTGTCAACTCATTTGCATAAAGAAAAGTAAATCGTTTGGTTGGTACAACGTAATCAATCAATTACACGAACTATTTAGATTAATCAATCCTTGAAATCATGGAAGGGATAATAATTTTCAGGCCATTATAATTCATTTCAATAACTGAGATGCAAATTCAAGTACACTCAAGAAAAATATAATTCAACATTCTCCAACAGAAGTACCGTTTGTTCTGGTTCTACAGGTTTGTTCTAATTCTCAGTTAGTACTGTTTGGAATCGTCCAAAATCAGTGAGTCAGTTGTGGACTGTGTTTGTTTGTTTCTGATCCTTTCTCGCAACCAAGTGTTATCTATTTTTTTGCGGGTCGCCCACTTTTCTATGAGTGTTTGTCCAATACTTCCTTTCCTTTGATGATACCATGTCACTCAGTACCTATCAATTCAAGACCACAAAACTTTCTTGTTGAACAAAAACATCTGCTTACTTCTAATAATCATCTGGTTATTTCAGAAGTGAAGATTTTTATGTTCTAAACGAGGCACCACATTGCCATGATTGCATGAAAGCAGAAAACTCCGCCCCTGCAAACAATGCATCTTCACAAGAAAATTAAATTACCAAGCTATAGCTTATAATCTGCCGCAAATTATCTTCATATAGAGATCACACACAACTACCAGGATAATTTAGCAACCGTAGGGAACCCGGGGTTCAGAGGTCGACCGGATTTTTTAACTTTTCAATGGTAATTGCAACGAAATGATTTTTTTCCATTATGACCATCGCTGCTATTACTCAGATATGGATCGCAATATGTTATTAATGAGATTTTTCGTTTGGAGCAACGGCGGTCAAAAAATTGTACGTGACCCAGGGAAGAAGAAAGCACACCTTGGAGTAATTTATAGAGGGAGAATTCGATACAAGCTGGTGTCGATAAAAATCTTGTTGAATTCTGAATAACCAACTCTGCAATGACGTTTGTATTTCTTCGGAAGTAGCAGAAGTATCTACCTCAACTTCTACATCACTACATAGTATAAAACAAGGTCGCTTCTAGCAACGGATTTTGATATGGACTTTTTAAATAGAGAGATAGATTCCAAAGGAAAATCTATATGTATACAGCGTGACACACGGTCGATGGTAGGTTAGACGTTTCTGGAAAACGCAAAGCATGATTTCTCTGAAAATTTCACCTCTCACATTTCCTTACCTGTTCTATCGATCTAAAATATTTTCAGCATTGCGGCGTTGCCACTTCTATCAAAAAGTCCTATCAATTATATTTTTTCAAATGGAACACCCCGTATATTAATTCATTTTTGGTATCACTCTAGTATTTTAATACTTTTTTGTCAATAATGTCCTATACCTATCTCTATTTGTTTTCGAGATAAAAAATAAATTGTGCTAAATATGGTCCAAAACATAGCCTTAATTGAAATTAAGTACATCAGTACTCTCAATTCATGAAAAGTTGATATTTTTATGATAGTTTAGACAAACTCGATATATCCATGGGATTTGAACACACGATCTTTGTATTACAAGGCATATGTTACAACTACATACGCCAACTCACGTTATTTTAAGGAGAATTATTGGTTAGTCATGAAGGACTTTCTTCAGTTGGACTGAATACTACTTCGTCACCGTCAGTAACTTCACAGGGATTTAATATTACCAATAGCACGAACTGCATGTGTGAACTTTTCTAAATGATTTTTTGGTAGGTTTTTTGAAGTGTTTTTTTCAAAGAGATTTTCAATAACAGTTGTACAAAAAATAATTTTTAGAGAATTTGATTTCTAGGTAGCCGTGGAAATATCTAGCTTATGACAGTTTGGTGACTTTTATAAGTAATTGATAAATGGTTATTGGCGGTGTTTCAAAAAATCGCCAAAAATGAATGCAAATATTGATTATTCAAACGAAGTTTTCATGAAATTATTCATTATACATGGACAGTGTGATAAAATCATTGCCAGAACTTGTAGAAAATTCAACCAAATGTATCCTGAATTAATACCAATAAACGAGTGGAAGTTTGTGAGATTACAAAATAACAAACAGGTAAGGAAATGTGAGAGGTGAAATTTTCAGAAAAATCATGCTTTGCTTTTCCCAGAAACGTCTAACCTACCATCGACCGTGAGTCACGCTGTATAACATGCAGAATATAGTAGAGAAACACTGATAATTTCAAAGGTTACTAATATGAGGTCGTAAATAAGCATTTTTTGGCTCACATTGCAGATGCTGGTTGAACTCTACGAGATAGATAAATATGATGTACTACAATTGTAAAACTGTCTACAAGAAATCCGCGATGATGTATGTCTATATCTCAGGAATTACTCAGAATAACAATTTTTCATTCTTTACTTTTTACGAGAGATTATAAGGCCATTTTCAAGTAACTTGAAAATGGCCTTATAAGCCGAAACCGGTCGTAACGAATAAATAAACACAGTAGAAACTAGAAAAAAGTATTTTCTTTATTCTATATCGGAAATTTCTTTCTCTTCAACGAGCTTTTTTCAAAATATTAATATTTTTTGAGTTATTAACGAAAAACGAAATACCATTTTTTTAAATCTTTGAAAAACGTTTTTCTAGAGGTGATTCCGAATGGAATGAGCTATCGCTCATATTTTTAGGACCCTTATCTCTATTCTTCATGTTTTTGAACTTGTTGATTAGACTATCATCTCTCTCAAAATTTTCGGTTAATACGGAATCATGAATTAAATAGCACTCATGAACTAGACTATATCTCTTCGACAGCAAGTGAGACCACGCGAGTATTTCCCATCTGACACCGTATTCAAATTGCTCAATTATATTAGTCATTTCTGTTTTACTATCCTCTGCTCTGTAATTAGATGTGCTTTCATCTGATCTTGTTTTCCATCGCAGCAGAGTGGGTTTATTGTCTAGTCAATTTATATTAATTGTTGTAGTCTGGGGTGTTGCAGGCAATTGTTTTTTAATTCCAACCGGGGGAATGTAGGTGATGGATATCTGAAAGAGTGGGTGTGGGGTTATGCATGAGTGATTCTTTGTTTTTGTTTTTGATATCTTCTGGCTCGTATGAAAACTAGTGCCTGATTCAATATGGTGTAACGTGATTGCAGTCGACTTCAGAATTACTCTGCTGAAAGACCTACTGAATAAACAGAATAAAAATATATATATCATGGAGGAACTATAGGACCTCTTTGATATCTGTCTCAAACAAAATTTCCAATGTAAACAGATATTTTCATGGACAACTTAGAAAACACACGTATCCTGAAGAATGCCTTATCACAGAAACATATTGGTTCAGATTTGTGGATGAAACTAGTACAAATTCTGTGAATTTGTTTTATATGTATATGAATTTTAACCTGTCATACCCAACAGGTTGAAATTCTGTGATTCATGAATTTTTTCAGAGAATTCTCTTCTTTTTTAAATATTCTTTTTAATTATGTGTATCTCCAGCAAAAAAAGAACCCCATTTCTTGTTTAAATTGTCCGGAACTCTCAAACCATTTCTTTGCGGAACATTGCTCGAATCATAAATTACATAGAGAGCTACAATAGGCTTGATAAACATCAAATAATTAAGCACTCACAAAACGGGTTCTATCCTGGAAGATCTACTGAGACAGCTATTTGTACATTTGTTGAGTACATCTATAAATATCTCGAAAGAAATAAACGAAACGAAAGCTTTTGATTGCCTAGACTTAGATCATACTGAAATCAAACTGTACCCACTAGGAATTCGTGGAAATATATTGAAGTGGTTCATGTCATACCTGAGGCACAGAAAGATTATTGTGAAACTCAATGGAGCACGATCTGAATTGCATTACATTGTAATCTAGGAGTACCACAAGGATCTATACTGGGTCCATTGATTTTCCTTATGTTCATCAATGATCTGCCAGAGTATATGAATGCCGACTACTTAGTATCATATGCCGATGATGTATCTGTTGCATGAGAAAGTTAACGAACTTCAGCAAGATAGTAAAAAATTGGTATTATGCTATTCTGTAAATGAAGAACATCTTCAGTAAGCTTTAACTCATCAATATTTACTATGTCCCCATATATCATATAATATAGTTGTCTGGGGTAATGCAGTATCATCTCAAAGATTGCTGATATCACAAAAGAGAATAATACGCCTGATTATCGGAATTAAACGTACATATTTCTGCAAACCCTTCTTTATTGAAAACAATATCCTCACTATGAAATGTATACATATACATCATGAAATCATTATTGGCAATTAAATTACAACTCTCTAACCTCCCGACAAGTGGTGATAATCACAACTATAATACAAGATACGGTACTCGCTTGCAGATACCAGAACATGGAACAACCCTGTTCGAAAATGCTCCTTCCTTTACAGGGGTTCAACTACATATTTTAAATGTATTTTATACTCTTAGGTATATGACCGGTGATAATTATCAGAATATTACTTTATAATTTTTACTATTATTCAAGATTTTATATACAGGGTGTAACATAAGTACGTTAAAATATTCAAGTGACGTATTCCTGAGACAATTTTGAGAAAAAAAGTCTTTATGAACTTGTGTCCGAAAATGCTTCGTTTCGGAGATACGGGGTGTTGATATTTTGTTCGCTTTTTGAAAATAACTCTTGCAAAAAATAAGTTATTAGCACGAAATTCGGTACCTAGGTTTTTTTGACGTTGAAAATCATAATTTCGTATTAATTTTCATGTAACATTTAGAGGGCGCTGCGTACGCTGTCATTATTTATTTCAAATTGCCCTAACTTTTTTGACAGTGAACTTTTGGTAATTTTCATTAAAAAACCTAATTCCTACACCTTTTCCAAGTAAAAAAGGTACACTTCCTCGACAACGCTGGAGGTGATCGTTTTCGAGATATTTACAATTTTCTATATCGATGCATATTACTTAGCTCCTAGGAAGCTAAGTGAAGTTGCTGAGAATATTACAAAACTAAGTATGTGGTAAATCTTGTCAAAATAAACAACTTTTTCCTATAAAATGTTTAACGAAGAATGATTCATTTTCGAAATACCGATTGTTGAAATTTTTCAAAACACGGTAGGTTTTTATCATAACTTTTTTGCAATTTCTAGTTATTTTCATCAAACTTTATACGAAGTATACCCTTACAGACCTCTTCTAAAGTGAGCATTATAGAACTGCTTGTTCAATCCAAATTAAAAAAAATTGTCAGGTTCAATTATTCAATTAGAAAGTGCTACAGTTTGTAATAAAAAACAATTCGGAGAAGTACTATGTTATTTGTTAGGAAAATAACCATATAAACATTGAACGAAACAACTATTACAACAACTGTTCAAAGTGACGACCCCCAACAGTAATACAAGCTTCTGCTCTCCTCATCAAAGAATTCCGCACCCGTTGAAAATGCCCGGAGTATTTCTTATCGTTTCGCAGCAAGCTATGATGCGATCCCTCAACATTTCCTCGTTTTTATTGGGGCTAGCATAAACTGGTGTTTTTGGGTGTCCCCGAAAGAAAAATCGACGGTATTGAGGTCCGGTGACCTCGGGGGCCAATGCTCAGTGTCTCCTCTTTCTATCCATCGTTGTGGATATGCTACGTTTAAAAAATTTCTTGCTATCACACTAAAATGAGCAGGAGCTCCATCGTGCATAAACCAGGAGTGATTTCGAAGACCAATGGGAACATCTTCCTCATGTTGGGGAAGCTCGTGCTCCAAAAAATGTAGGAAAGCATCTCCAGTCAAACGTAATGGAAGAAAATAGGGCCCAATTGGATAATCCACAATTATGCCTACCCATACATTAAAAGATAATCTATCTTGGAAATGAGTTTGAGTTATGGCATGTGTGTTATCTTCCGCCCAGATGTGGTTGTTATGGAAGTTCATTTCTTGAAAAATTAGCCTCATCTGTGAAGAGGATTTTCGATAAAATTTGCGGATTTTGTTCGACTTTTCTTTGAAGCCATTGAGCAAATTCGATACGTGGTTGGAAATCACGTAGCGTGAGTGCCTGGACACGCTGAATATAATAAGGATATAATTGCTGTTCCTTTAAAATTCTGTAAACTGTCATGTGACTCACATTTAAAGTTTGACAAACTTTTCTTGTACTTGTCTTTGGGTGTTCACCAATTTCTTCAAGAACCGCCTCCTCCAATTCTACAGTTCGTGTAGTCGTGGCCGTCCTACTGCAGAATTTGTTTCAAAGCTTCCAGATTCGGAAAGTCGCCGGAAAAGATTCGCAAATGTCGCCGCACAAAAAGTCATGCGTTGGGGATACCTTTCCTGATAGATGCGTCTGGCCTCGCTTGAATTTCCGTCAGCCAAGCCGTATACAAAAATTATATCAGCCATTTCAGCATTCGTAAAGTCGGGCATGTTACCGAAAAAGTACTTTATAAACTCCGAACTGTGAATTTGTCAGTTAATAGTTGAAAATGTGAGAGCGAACTTCTATTTTTATAAACAAACTTTCATAGCCTATTCGATTTAATTAACTTAATTTGCAAGCGGAGAGTGACAAAAATTATCGAAAAGAAATTTGGCTATAAAGTAATATGCATCGATATAGAAAATTGTAAATATCTCGAAAACGATCACCTCCAGCGTTGTTGAGGAGGTGTACCTTTTTTACTTGGAAAAGGTGTGGGAATTGAGTTTTTTCATGAAAAGTACCAAAAGTTTACTGTTAAGAAAGTTAGGATAACTTGAAATGAATAATGACAGCGTACGCAGCGCCTTCTAGATGTTACATTAAAATTAATAAGAAATTATGATTTTCCACGTCAAAAAAACCCCGGGTACCGAATTTCGTGCAAATAACTTATTTTTTGCAAGAGTTATTTTCAAAAACCGAACAAAAAAATTCTATTTCAACACCCCGTATCTCCGAAACGAAGCATTTTCGTACAAGTTCATATAAACTTTTTTTTTAAATTGTCTCAGGAATACGTCACTCGAATATTTTAAGAACTTATGTTACACCCTGTATACATGTGCTGTGTTCTCTTTTTCTGACTGTTCCAATATCATTTGAATTGTGATCTGACTGGAATAAAATCACCTTGGGAAGAATTACGAAACCAGTTACACCTCAATAATAATATTCTTTGGAGGCGAACTCAAAAATTTGCCAAATGACGCTTATCAACTAGACTAATAGCCACTCACGATGATGTTGAAGTGAATGACTGGGAGAAGGATGGACAGTGCTGACATGTGGAAGTATCTCGACGTCACCCTCGATGAAGCGTCAGCTGCATATTTGTTGGCTTTTCTGCAGGACAGCAGGAGTCTGTTTCGAAATAATGAGCAATGGAATAGTTCAGGAATATGCATCGGATTATACAGTGTGGCATTTTGAAAATTGGCTGAAACAGCTGATTCACCCGAAGAGATTACAAAGCCGCCCTTTCAGCGATTCGATTTTCACATCCTCAATAGTCACAAAACGCCGTCCTTTCATAGGTGTCTTCCAACTGGGGAACAAAAAAATGTCGCAGGGGGCTAATTCTGGTGAATGTGGTGGCTGAGGCATGTTTTTGTCCAAAAAATTACGAACAAGAAACAACGAGTCAGCAAGTGCATTATCTTAATGCGGAAGTCATGAATTTTTTTTCCACAATATTTTAAGGACAAAACACAAGCACAACAGTTTGTTTGAAGGTAGTTGACAATGTTTCGTGGAGTATTTCATCAGTTCGGACTTCCATTGTCTAATATAATATAAATTGATTTGAAATTCCTGAAAAATATTAATAGATTAACCGAAAATGCTCTGCTACTCCGGATTTGCTGGTTTCTCCTCGGTGTGTGTGTTTCTTGTGCTTAGCAATGCGAAATTGATTTCTAGAGAAAGTTTTCAACTTTTACTCTAAAGGTTCCAATCTCATCGTTTAAATCGGTTTTTGTGAAAATCTTAGTGTTTTTGGGAACTTTCATCAAAATGGCTTTCTGGAGACCTTTTGAAACATTACGTGTGAGGAATCTGTATCAATCGACAGGGATCCGAAATTTGAAAATAAGGACTTACATGTTCAAGCTCAGCGAGTAATTTTAAATACTCATGAATGCTTGAAGAAGGAAAACTGTCATACTTCACAGAATGCTATTGTGAATAGAATATGCGAATTAACGAAACTATCTCGTTCGACAGTTTTTCAAGTCATTAAAATAGAGGATGTCATTGACCATGCAATGAAACAAGAACAAAGAAATAAAAAATTCGCAAACGTTGATGGTGCTACAAAAGATGTGATTCGGCGAACAATTTAAGGTATACACCAAAAAAATGAAGTACCAACCTTTGAAATGATTTGGTATAAATTACTCGACGATCCCGATTACAATTACGAATCTTTAGAAACTCTACGAGGTGTCTTATTGTCTTGTGGTTTCAAATATAAGAAATTGAACAATCGAATGGTCATAATGGAATCGACACGCATTGTTCAACTCCGAGAAGAATATTTGAGGCGAATGAAAAGCTACCGAGAATCCAGCAGACATATAATCTACCTCGACGAAACTTGGTTTGACACCCATGATGTTGTCAAATATGGCTGGGTAGACGAAACCAAGTATTGTGCTTTGAACACACCTTCTACAAGGGGAAAACGTGTTATAATTTTGCATGCCGGGAATGAAAGTGGTTTCGTACCTAACGCTTTGCTTCTGTCGGCCAAAAATATAAAAGATATATAGAAGATATGATTGCTGCTTTATTCGAACCCTGGTTCAGTGAGCAGCTTCTCCCAAATATTCCTCCAAACTCGGTTATTGTTATGGATAACGCTTCGTATCATTCTCGGTTATTGACTACAATACCAAACAATAACACAAAAAAAGCAGATATTGTTGAATTCATGCGAAATCATGACATGGAAATACCCGAAAAGATTCCAACAAAAAAGGTATTACTGGCGACCATGAAACAACGTAATTTCAAAAAAAGAGTATATTATTGATTCGATGTGTGAAACGCGTGGTCATATTCTCTTACATTTGCCTCCATAATATTGTGTGTTTAATCCAATTGAAATGGTTTGGGCCACAATAAAAGAAAGCTTGAGGAAATGTAATCAGTCACCGACTTTGAATGCTGCTTGACAATATAAGGCGAGTGGTGAATGAAGTAGATAATAGTGATGTGTGGAAGAACTGTGTGGCCCACGTTATAAAAGAAGAGAACAAATATTATGTGCGAAGTTCCATAAATTCGATCGTTATTCAACCCGATGATGATTCCACGTCATCCGAATATAGCGAAGAAGATTTTTTTTTCTAGCAAATTTGTTGGCCTCTATTATTTTGTGAATATATGTTTGACGAGAATTCGGTGTGATTATTTGTGTTTTCATTGTATTTTATAGTTTTCGACTCGGAAATCAACTACCTTGAATGTCGAAGTTTCTCATAATTATCCATTGTGGAAAAATTCAGTTGAGATAACTTTTTCATGGGGTGATCAATTGCTATGATTGTAAGAATAAGTAACTGAAAAACTACCACTGAAAAATAATATGCCGACGCCTATGTCGAGGCGGGAATTCCTTCTCTGTGCTGTTCCACTTGGTATTGGAAATACTATACCTTTCAAAATGGATTTTAGAAGATCCACAAATTCGGAGTTCATCTTCAAATATCCCAACCAGGATTCTTGCGATTTTTCGCTGTAATTTTACTACAATTTCCGACAAGTTGGTTTAGAATTCTCACTGATTCTATTTATGTTTTACTGTAAATTTTTCAAAACAAATCGGAGTCTAGCTGCGTGTAATTCATGCCTATTTATTTCACTGCAGTGCGATTCATCCCGAAAATGTAGTGGAAAAATATAACTCCTAAAGCACGTTTCCAGCCTCAAAAAACTAAAGAGATGAAAGACGACTTCGTCGTATCACACTATAAAATCTAGAAAAAATATATTCTGCACTGAACAAAAAAACTGATGATGCTGTAATGTATGCAGAAGTGGGTATCGGGTAATTATTATAAAGGCATAAAATATAGAGTATTTTTGTCGAAGCCCAAGAAAAACTGAACCGTGACAGGATGCTAACTACCCGATGTGTTCCACTGATTAATAGCCAGCGCAGGAATAACTCAGTCTGAATATTGTTGAATAAATAAAACTCAATTATTGCCTTATATGACAATTAATAGATAGGAGGGCAGGTGGATACCTCGCAAAAAATGAACCCGTTCTAGCCTTTCTGCTCGAGTATAAGTGGCGCTTCGAGTAAATGAAGAAGAATGGAGTCAAGTTAGAGTAATTGGTTTCGCGATTATGCAGGTGGAGCTTCAGCAAGTCGTATACGTACTTTTGTCGTGACTCGTGTAGCTTCTTTCTTTCTACATACAAAATCCCAGCCTTGGAAAATATAGCGGTACGGAAATACAAGAAATGAAAAAGTAACTTTATTTTATGAACACGCCTTTTACCCTTCGACTGGGGCTTCAGTTGGAATATTTGAAAATCCCCCTTAGTGCACAACTTCAACATCAAACAAATCTACATATAAAATTTCAGCCTCCGAAAACTTAGTGCACCCATTTTATCACCAGATGGCACCCCAGGTGGAATATTTGAACATCCTTTCCTATTTTCACCTTTTCCACGTTTCAACTCCTGCTTCGCAGCTATTTTCAAGAATCACTTGTAATTGTACTTACATGAGTCGAGGACGAGATCGTAATCTCCCTTTTGAATTCTGATAACAAATCTAAAACTACTTGCCAGATCAATAATCAAATTAAAAAAAACCTTGAACAACATAGTACAATAACTATTAAACTTAAGGATGATGATATTGGAGAAAAAGAACTAGCTAATATGTTCAATGAGAATTTCACTAAACCGTTGAAAACAGGTGCTATGATCTAAATTTCCTTGCACAAAATATGTCAAATAACAAATAGTGTTTTCCTATCTTCAGTTTGTGAGAGTGATGTCTTAGAGCTCATTTCTCAACTGAAAAATTCCATTGCTTTTGATCGTGATTTCATCTCTAACAACTTGCTGAAAAGTTGCCGTTTTGAACTATGAACATATTTGATGAATCTGTCTTCTGTAAATGGAATTTTTCCATCAAATTTGAAGCTTGCAACAGTATGCCCATTATTTAAAAAAGGGGAATGTGAATGACCTAGACAATTATAGAGCAATAAGCCTACTGTCAAGCCTCTCCAAACCATTCGACTTGAATCTAAAACAACAGTTAACTATGTTTTACGAACAAAACAAACGATTGTAATCCTCACAGCACGGTTTCACTAAATCCAAGAGTACAGAGTCAGCCCTATGCGAATTTCAGTGGAGAATTGTTAATGCTCTCGACAAGAAAAAATGTGTCATGGGTCTGTTTATAGATTTCTCACGTGCTTTTGATTGTGTGGACCATGAACTGTTACTATCTAAGCTTTATAGGTCAAGTGTAAGAGGGGTACCACATGGTGAGATCTTATCTTAAAGATAGGAGGCAAAAAGTGAGAATTGGTCAATGTACAGGCGATGATTGTGATACAAAGCAGGTAGTTCCCCAGGGTTCGAATTTAGGCCCTTTCTTTCTTGTTATTTGCTAATGATCAAAATACGTTCATCAGTAAAACAAACTCGGTATTCGTTACAATTTATGCTGACGATACAAACATTTTGATTGTTGAAGACAACATGGAGGTAGTTTATAAAACTGCTGAGGATATATATGATAAAGTCATATCGTGGGCTGAAAAGTACAATTAGAAACGCAACAAATCTAAAACTAACACCATATTGTTCAGAAGACGTTGTCAAAGGGATTCGAATGTGATACTGTATGAAAATAGTGAAAAATCAATTAGTCCTGTAGAAACTGTAAATATGCTAGAAATTGTTCTAGACAAAAAATTAATATGGAATCAACATATCGATACCTTATGTAATAAACTGAAAAAAAGCTGCTATTCCATTAGATTCATGTCAAATTACTGCAGCTCTAGTATACTCTTAACATTGTACCATGGTAACTTCCATTCACACCTTCGATATCGCATTCTCAACTGGGGTATGAGTGATTCATGTAGAAATACTTTCAAACAGCTAAAAATTCTTACAGTTGCCAACAGCATACTAGAGGCTAGTGCATACGTTTTCAAAAATAAATCCAATTTTCAGTCCTCTCTTCCAAATCATAACCCCAATACTCGTTCGAAAGATCCAATCGTACCAAACGCTCATAGAACTTCTTTGTATGAAAAGAACATAGAATACAGAGGGTGTAAATTATACAATATGCTTCCAATCGCTCTTAAGAATTCCCCAAATATTATTGTGTTCAAAAGTTAGCTGAAAAAAAATGCTCCTTCAAAGGACTTGTTACACCATTCAAGAATTCACCAATCAACTAACCTGAGATCTTGATCTTTAGCACAACTTGGCAAGTTGAATTGGGTGTCACACCAATAGGTGGTTCCACTTATGTTTCGCTTGCGTTTACGTAGCTATTTTTATCAAGTACTTTCTTGGTTTTTCTCATTTTGTCTTCAATCGAGGACCGCCTGCCGGTACTGACGATGCCCAATAGGCTGAAACAGCTGTCTACCGATGGCTCTTAAATTAAAATCAATATGGGAATGATCAAAAAGTACTTATTTATTTATTTTTCAATTTTCATATATATATAATATATATATATATATATATATATATATATATATATAATATATATATATATATGGATGTATCTCTGTGAATAATATGTTAATTTCAAAAACCCACTACTGTTGATTGTTCTCCTCACGAAGCGAAACAAGAAATTAAAATGATTTATCTCTTCATTTATGCTGACATGAAATACGGCAAGCACCTGAAGAAACTTCAAAAAGAAGTTGCAAATCATTATCAGTCAGTGTTGAAACACTTATCAAAACAATTAATAAAGGAAGAAGTTGAATTAGTCTTACATTCGTGATGTTTTGTATAACGGAGGATCTCAGTCATGAAATTAATATTTCTGAAAATACTAATAATTCATAGAAGAATATGACAAACGTCCCACAAAGACAACTGATGAAGGAAACTAAGCTATTGTAATGGGTGTGATATGACGAGGGAAAAATAAGACCATGTGGCTGAGTATTTCTCAAGGATTTGAAAGAAATTGACAAGTTTGACAGCTCCCTAAAAGAACGTCTGCTGAGAGTGAGATGGTTTCTAGTTAGAAATAATTCCAAAAGAGGAAACTTCAGGTTTCTTCTTCAGGAAAAGATTTCGTCGATTCCACTATTTGAGGATCCAACCAAAATCGAAATGTACCAATAACGATTTTAATTAATGTATTTGGGTCCAATACCTCTGCTCACCCAGAATTCGTAGAAATTACTAGAAAAAAAACAGAATATAATAAATTAATAACACGCCATGCGGGTTTTACGAATTCAGCAACTCTTCTCTTATAAATATTCATTTCCCCGTAATCACCAATTGTGGTAGAAAACCATATTGCACAGCATAAATTCACAATATCGTATCATGTAAATTAGTTCGGTCGTAATTAGGGGTTGTCACCCTTTTTTAGCGCATGTAATAATGCCGGTGCGTCATCAGCGCCTTATCCTAGCGTTTTATCTAAAATAGATGCGTTTTAGATCTACTCTAGATTATCCACGGCGTGTCTGTTGTTTGGAAATACCTTCACGAACCGTGACCCTAATTTATAATTGCTTTTTCTAGTTTCGTCATGTCGCGTGCCCTTTAACGAAGGCACTTTTGCATATGTCCAGTCATCTCAATCAAAATTAGGTTAGTATCTCGGAAATTGGAGATATCCAGCTATAAACTCGTATAAACTTGTTTTTCGACATCCTGAAAGTTGTACTAAAATGTACCAAAAATAAACTTTTGCATTTTTTCTGCAAAATATTTCGTTTTTATGGGTTTTTCGCTATTTGTATCAGTTATAAATATTGTAACTTTTGTTTTAATTTTTTTCTACGTTGTCCCGAACAAAAACAGGTCATATTTTAGTCAGTTTTAATCTTCCTCATATTGATAAATATACATAATGATCAATAAATTTCATTTCTCATTAACTATTTCAGTATTTTTTTTCTGCAGTCATTACAGAAGAAGATATTCAATTAAATTGAAGTTCTTTTTGCAGCCTCTTCAATATCGCCAGAAACACACAATTCCTCACTATTGTTCTTCATTACGCAACAGCAGCAAGAACTTTTGCTGATCAAAATATTCTGCAACTGCGATAGTGTTTGTGGTTCGCGATGTGGATGCAGAAAATCGAAATTGAAGTGCTCTTTAGCTTGTGGTCAGTGTGATGGACAAACTTGTATCAAGGCTTCAACATATCAGAGCCTTGTCAATGAAGACAGAACCTAGATCCCAAAATTATGGAAGATCTGGAGACAAATGTTGTTGAAGACGATAAAGAAGAAGACTATGAAATCCTACAGCGGTCGGGAGACGACGATGAACAAGAGGAAAGTAACTAGACTTATAAGTTGTAGTTATTGTAACTTCTGTTGAATTTTTCAATTTTGACAATCATGAATCTATGGAATATGGGATAATTATGTATTTATCAATGTTTAATAAATGCTGCTCTAACTACGCGCTTTCCGCCCTCTATCCCGATAACGATTCAATGTATGAACAAATTTTTGAAACAAAAGTTGTAGGTAATTCATTCCTCTACAATGATGATGATGAATAGAAATAACGAAAACCCCATTGGAAACGATACATTTGCAAACGTCGATTTTGGTGTCCTTTGACCCTAGATTTTAATAGACCCTATCATATGTAGGTTTTGAGACACCTCCCAAGAGATGAACTCACTGAGATGACTGGACGTATACGAGGATGTATTTGAAATCCTCAGCCTCCTGTAAACGCGAGAAAAACAACAATTATGAATGGTCTGGGTATTAAACAAGTAATGAAAATAACTAACAGTGATTTGTCGTAGTGTATTTATTGTTGATATTAATGAATCTGAACACGTTCCGTACAAAAAATAAGCAAGTCATCGTAAGCTTCTACCAGGGACTTTATAATCCGTTGCGGTCTTTCCAAAAAAGGAGATCAGAAATGACGAACGAGTTTAAAATGCACAGATTATCATTTTGGGATTGCATTCACGTGATTAATTGGTGGTGTAGATATTTTTTAATTAGTTGCGGGAATTGTGTTGCATCCCAATGAGTCCATTTCTTGGGTCGTCCTTCGGCCATTTCTTCCACTAACGAGTTATTACAATAATAACTCAATTTGAGGAATAACCATTCTTAAAGTTACGTTCTAATACGTCTTGAAAAGCTACTAAGGTTTTTTTCATTGAAATGTAGAAATCTGATTGATTGATTCCATCAGGAGTAGTCAATGCACTTGTATACTACTAGTGAAGACATATTGGTCTCCATTTTAACCCCTAACAAACTCATCGAAGCAGAAAGCGGAATTGTCTGTCCTGGCATTATTATATCCGGCTCGGAGACATTTATCTTTTAGAGAAAACCGATGCCTAGGTTTTTATGGCATTGAATTTAACCTGGTTACTCAAACCTCAATTCGACTTCACGCCTAGATCCTCATCAAGATATGCAACCTCCTGCTGCCGGTGAAGATGTGCCTCCCTAGCCGATGTCCTGGAATCCAAATGGAATGACGAGACAAGTATGCTGTTGTCAGCAAGGCAATATATTGGATTCTAGTTTTTTCCAATAAGTCGTCGATATACAATACATTGAGGCGCTCCATTTTCCATGGTATATTTTTTCAATCTCCCTAATATCTTGGTGAAATCGTTCGCCTTGCTCTTCCCTCATATTTCCTGAATTTTCTGGAAAGTATTCGAGGTGGTAATGAAGAAAATGTACTTCCAAACTCATAAGGCAATCTAAAGCTTGAAAGTGCTTTCAACAATCTTTTGACGATTTGTTTGTAGTTAGGGTATTTTTTATTGCCTATGAATTCATCTATGACCTACTTGAAGGCAATCCATTCTTCTTTTTGAGGATCTTTATTGGTTGTGAAGAACTGTGAATCAGCCATAAGTCGTCTATTATCTGGTCCAACGAAAACACTTCAACTTGGCCTCTGGAGGCCTAAAAACTTTGTTATTAAGTGTTTGAAGTGAATTTCATCTCTTGTAATTGACTTTACAGATTGCTTCATCAATCCCAGCCATATATGAAGCGGTGGTAGAATAAATTTATGAGGAGGATGTTTTTTTCGCCAACGTTAAGCTCCCGAAAGCCAACGACGTTCTTTATCCAGAAAGTAATGATAGTTATGGCCTATATACATTAAACGAGTTGGGTATTCAAGAAAACATTCTGAAATGTATTGAAGATTATCTGGGCTGCAGAGTACAATTTGTAAAATATGATAACTCAGTATCTTCCTCAATCATAGCTTCATCGGGTGTACCGCATGGTTCTCATTAGGGCCATTGCTTTTCAACCTATTTGTAAATGAGTTGAAAGATGTTACTCTTTGTAGTGAATTTCTTTTGTTTGCTGATGACCTGAAGATGTTCAAAGTTCATTACTTCAAGTTAACCCAAAAATCCCAATTTTATGGTACAATTTTGTGTTTTGGAATTTTTTAAGTATTTTTTGAGTTCATAGTTTTCAGAACACCTACCGTCGAGGCTTGGCTATGAAACCACAGACCATATACCCTAGACGGTTCACGGCAATGCTAAACAACAGAGACGGAAAAAAGCGCCATCTGAAGATTTGTATCAGTACCATTGTGACGGACGCGGGATATTCAAATGTTGTAAATAGTTTGAATATTCATTTTATTCAAATGTTTTTTGGAAATTTCAGCGTATTGTTTAGAGTCTCAAACTACACTTCATATTGAGTGTTGTGTGGACTTTAAACAGTACGCTGAAATTTCCAAAAACAATGTAAAAATTATAGTTAGAACAAATTCTTAACCACTGCTTTATGTTGCAGGGCAATGAGGTTTTAAAAAAACAGCTGAATTATTATAGATTTTTTATTCGGAACATTTCAACAATAAACATTTTGTGTGATTGTATCATATACATCATTTGGGCCTGTTGAACCTATAAACAAGTCTGTTTCATTTAAGTTTCACGAATTAAAATGTTTACTCACCAGGAAGATTTAGAGTTGGAACAGCGTTCCCAAATAGCTTGTGAGACCAAGCAGAAATGTATTTTGCCTCAAAATGACTGTCACACAGCCTTCTAGAACCGTAAACTTCTTTTGGGTCCATTTCCATCAGTTCCAACTTATTAATCACCAGTATCCATTTCTTGAACCTATTTATATCTTTATCTGGATTAGGGAACGCATGTCTTATACTAGATATACTTTTGCAATAAGGAACGCAACATTTGTTGTGGTAAACCATTGTAAAACAATCAGAATAACGAAATAAATAATCACTAGGGTACTCAGTCAGAAAACAACACCACAGACTAACAACACATGAGTGACATGAGTCACGTGACCATATTTTATATATTATACACATGTTCTTCTTCTTATTTTTGACATACATCACAAACCACAAGAATATATGTGGGTCCGTGACATAAATCCAAAGAACAAATTTACAGTGCCATCTTAAGATTTGTATCGGTACTAAAAAAGCGATTCGAAGTGAAGTAACCTACGTGAACCGTCAAGGGTGAATGGTCTGTGTATGAAACTAACCGACTTGGAATACGTCGTTCATCTTTGATATCCTAGGTTGAGTCTTCTGGTCCAGAGATGGCGTCTTCTTAGGGAGAGATGCCATAACCTTCACCATAATTATTCTTTGCGCTCTTAGAAGAGTACAGCAGTTTCTGATAACTGAAAAAAGTTCATTGGAAAAAGTTCATTAAGGATAATTAATCTCCTCAAATGAATACTCTACTTTGCTCCACCCATTTAACCATCCCTTATAACTCTTATACTTGAGAAAATGGTCATACCGTTCCACCGAGATAAAATTATCGGTATACAAATATAAAACAAAAATATAATTCTCACCGACATTATCTCAACCCCTAACTACATGCGAAAACACATTTTTGCATATTCCAACGGTAAGCTATTGTAATAACCACCACTTCATGATAACAAAACCGCCCTCGCTGACAGTCAAAATAGCAAACGAGAAAATAATAAACTGATTGAATTAACCCTGGCCGGGAGCACATAAACATCCATGTTGCGAGGGTTTCCATACAAATTCGACAATAGCTGTTTACCGGACACAATGGTGGGTTTTGGCTGAGAAAGTGAGGGTGATATTGGAAACCCATATTTAAGGGTAGAGTCAATAAATGAGCAGATAATGGTTTTATGCGGTTTGAATGCAGAAGTGACTGGCGAAAAAGGATTATATTGCGCAGTTTGAGGACGATCATGTCTCCAGTTTGGTCAGGCGTTGAGTCTGCACATAATTCATCGGGAAATATGCTCACCTTTTTCGTAAAACCATTCACCTGTGAAGCAATCAGAATGCCGCATTTCTGTGAATAATCATATTTTCAATTTGTGAAGATATAACGGCCGAATCAATCGGAAAAAAGTTTATTTTGAATTCATATGCTTTCTTCTTTCTTTTAGACTATAGAGATGGAGAACTGAAATCTAAAAATCTTTTTTGACAAATAATAATCTCTCCTAAAAATATTCCCTTTTTAATATAACGAATGTCTGGAGTACAAACTGAGAAGAGACATTTTTTGTAAAATTCGGTGTTCATATAAAAGTGTTTGTTTCGAAAGAATTTTTCTTTCGTGTAATTCAATGTTCAGGAGTAGTACTTAGAGTAGTAGAAAGTGAAAAACTTTCTTTCCCAAAAACTTTTTGATATATTGTTCTTAACTGAGTAGCAGTTAGTCAACTGAGTTTCCTTTGAAAGCAATATTTTGCAATTCAGCTCCAAAACGACATCAACGACATGTACAACGAATTTCCCGATATTACACTTTTTTTCCAATAGATACCAATCCCCATCTTTGTCGAAAATAAATTTGTTGACGTCGATGACTAATTTGTTGAGTATTGGGTCAGATGGTAAAAAATGTCTTGGCATAAACAGGTTAATGAAATTGTGGAAAAAACTCTAAATGCGCTATGGAGCCCAAATAGGACCATTTTCAAATACTGGTCAAATATATAACCCCAAACTGAAGATACTAGATTGCATAAAAATCTATTTTTCTAAAAGATCACGACTAATTTTGAGAATCTGAAGCATCAAATAAAGATTTGCGATCGGTACCACTCCTACAGTGTGACCCATTTTCAATCGAAACACCCCCTAAAATTTGAAGTTGTAAATCGATTTTAATTTTTTTTTTTAATGTCGAGTACTAAAAGGTCTACCTTGGGACAAAATACATGTGTCGTAGTGCTTACGAATGTTTCTGATTACGTTCCTTAGTTCTTGATGGCTAATATCTGCGCATACCTGTCGAATTCTTGCACAAAGTTCATGTCTATCTCTTGAGCGGTTTTTGTAGACCTTTTGTGTGAGAAGTCCCCAGAGAAAAAAGTCCAAAACTGTGAGGTCTGGAGATCTGGATGGTCACTCTATAAACGGACTACCACGGCCTATCCATCGGTTTGGAAAATGTTCGTAAAGCCATTGCCTCACAGCTCTGGCATAATGAACTAAACGCCCATCTAACTGGATAATTAAATTTGATCGTTTATTGATTGGCAGCTCGTGAATAGCATCCCAAAACTCTGTGTTTAAAAATTCTGGAAACCTCTGCGCATTAATGTTTTCCTCAAAAAACAAAGGACCAATAATTCGTTCGTTCAATATCCTACACCAGACGTTGATTTTTTGGGAATACTGGCTTTTACAGTTTATTACCCAGTTAGGATTATCCGCTGCCCAATAGCGACAATTCTGTGATGACACTACTCCATTTGTAGTGAAAGTGGCTTCGTCGGTATATAAAATATTTTTGAGTAAATTTCTATTGTTTAAATATTCCCCTTGGGCCCATAAACAATATTCCAGGCGTCTTGCTTCGTCGCCTTCTTGAAGTGTTTGTAAAAATTTTGGCTTGAAAGGTTTAATATTCTTCGCCTTGAGACATCTCCGAATAGTTTATCGTGGAATATTCAAATCTAAAGAGGCATTCCTTATACTGGCATTAGGATTATTTCCGAAATAATCTAAAATGATTTGACCATTTCTGTCATTCCTGTTTCGTCTTTGTACGGAATTACTTTTTAACATCATTTTTGATACTGCACCAGTTTCACTGAATATTTTATTAATTTTATTTACCGTACCGCAGCTAATACGAGGACGATCTGGATGTCTCTCATTAAATACTCTACAAACCTCTCTAGCACTTCTAACGTCATCTCCCGAAAGGCGTACAATTTCAATTTTCTCTCTTACGCTCAATGTTGCAGCCATGACACAAAATAATTCGAAGAAGTGTAAGGTGAATATTGTTGACAAAAGTACACTTAAATTTGAATTGAAGGGGTCATATATATATTTTTTTTCTTTCACACGTGTCAAACTGTAATAACATTTCCATGGCAACTAAGATTTAAATTGAAATATTAGGCCTTAGTTTTAGTTAATTTGCGTGAAAACTTGAATATAATTCCGTTATTTTCATTAAAAATATTTACGCTATTTGTTTTTTTTTTCATCTGGCGGCACTTTATTGTTGAAATCATAAAAAAATATTCTCATGGCTATATCTGTTGATATAGGGTGTTTTTTTGTAACTGTTAGCTGTGTGAGTTTTCGAATTTTTGAGTTGTCATAACTTTGTTAATAATGAATATTTTTTCATGAAATTTTGGGTCACACCTGTTTAGAGGCACTCTGAATCCAGTGGCGTAGTGATTTTTTCAATAAAAAAGTCGCTAAAAAAAATCCCGATTTTCGACTAAGAAAAAATATCGTAGTATGCCCTGAAACTTTAATGAACATTTCAAATTTTGTCCCAAGGTAGACCTTTTAGTACTTGACATTTCAAAATTTAGGGGGGTGTTTCCATTAAAAATGGGTCACACTGTATAAATATCTTCGTTAAAAGTTTCTGAATTACTGCCTTTCTCTTCAAGTTTCCAATGTAGAATAAACTTCTCATGACCATTTATACCAAACTAATGTAAAATACATCTACCAAATCAAACTAAAACTCTGTTTTCTGAGAAATATATCACTCTCAAATCGTTTTGAGTCAGAAACTGTTCACATTTACACAAACAATAGTATATTGTACAACAAGTGAGAAAAACGACATATTTCTCACGAGCGCAGGAGTGCTGCAAATCAAGCGAGTGAGAAATATGTCATTTTCTCGCGCATTGTACACTGTACTTTTTCTACGGTTGCGTTGTTTTCAAGCATTGAAAATTAAAACACATATATATTGATACTTGTACGGCATTAACTCATTTTTATATTTGATTTAAAATAGTAATTAACAACTATATTTGAACAATTTTGTAAAGTAATAACTAGTAGGTCGTTTTGTTTTAACATGTTTTCGGTAATTGAAAGATTAGCTGCGGTCGAAGTTGAAGTCCATGGGGAACAATAAAACTATTTTCGTTGGGTAAGTTGACAGCAATAATTATGCAGTGCTTTGTTTTTGTTGTTACGGAAACGCCGACAATGGGCTACTTGGATATTGCACGCGAATCGTCAACGTAGCGTTGTCAACATGGAGAACGTGTCATATCAATCTGGCATGTAACAATTCATGACTGACTTGGGTTATCGTGATAACAGTGAGAAATTATTTCTATCTGTAATGGCAGATATTTCTCACTGCGTGAGAAATCTTTCGTTTTGAACGTATGAAAACGATGAGAGAAGTGTATATTGTATAGCATCTGTAGAAAAATAGAATTCATTCCACCCCATATCAATAATTGGAAATGAATTTTCAAGCAAATCCCAACAATCAGATGTGGGATGTTAATTGGAGCTGCGTAAAAGAAGAAAAAATTTATTCTGATGGAAAAACTGTTAGAACTATGAACCTGACTAATAATATACAACACTGACATAAATTATTGGATTAAAGCGAGCAACGCTATCAAGCAGATGTGCATTTCGAAATAATGAAGATATGTAAATCGAAAAGCGTGACATTGACTGATATTTCAATCTCCTATTTAATTAAATGAATTTCAATACCTCCAGTTTTATCGAGAGTTGCAATGGAAACTGACATTGTTGAAGCAGTTGCACGCAAATGTATTGGAACTCACTTTAAGGAATATACAAGTTTTTTCCTAACTACGCTACAAAACTATAGAGGGTGATTCGTTAGGTCGTTATGAGAAAAAGTTTGCATGAACCCATGTCCAAAGTCGCTTCTGTTTTGAGATACAAGGCGTTGAAAGTTAACAAAAAACGTTGTTTATAAAAAAGCATGAATACCTTTGAACCGATTTGGTTGAAATTTGGTACAGTTAGTTAAGTAAATTCGGCACAAACTGAATTGAAATTATCAACTCCAGTGGCGTCCAGGATTAAGTGGGAAATGGATAGAAATACCAGCGTAGTCCAAACGGAAATGGCTGATATCTCAATCGCCACAATATGTCTGCGAATAAATACGATATAGGCAAAAAATTATTTGGGATTTTTTAGTTTTTCCTGTATATCTCTAGAACCAAAAGAGCTATATTCGATTTTTTCACATCATTGAATAGGTCTCTAAAATACGCAACTTTGCCACAATTTAACCGACACTCTATCTATATATGATGGAATCGGCCAATACTTGATGAAATCCATAACTAACGTATTCTAAAATCACTTTATTGTGTGATTTTCACTAGATAGTTTTACAAAAACGCAACACGTGTTTCGCCATACAATGGCTTCCTCGGGCGTGTATCACATTAAATGCTATATATACCTTATTCTACAATTTGAGGTACCTGAATTTCAAGTACCTGAATTTCAAGTACCTGAATTTCAAGTACCTGAATTTCAAGTACCTGAAATTCAGGTACTTGAAATTCAAGTACCTGAAATTTAGGTACTTGAAATTCAGGTACTTAGTTATTAAGACAAGACACGCCCGAGGAAGCCATTGTATGGCGAAACACGTGCTGCGTTTTTGTAAAACTATCTAGTGAAAATCACACAAAAAGTGTTTTTAGAATACGACACTCTATCTCTTATCGTTTACGAGATCCCCATGTACAGAAACGAATTTGAATAGCCCTGTATATTCATTCTGGTGTCGATGAAAAATAATTTTTTTTCCAAAAATCCATTTTTTGTTGACACTGTTCCTTCGAGCAAAAATAAAAACAGTATAGAGCTACTGCAAAAATACGTGCAATATCCTGAAAACCAGAGAATGTGAAGCATTCCGTTTCTCAAACAGCCCAACGAATTTCCTTATCACTCTCTCGGAGAAGCGACTATAAATTAACATAAAAGAAACAGCCCGACCATGAATTTAGTACAATTAAAGTTGAGCGATTATGGAAACGAACGAGGTCGCTCTTTGAACCACGTGTGTGATGTTATGCGAGGGTTGTTCTCCGAACCCTCTGTCTGTTCGCATGACTCATTCAATTAAACTTCAACTACCGCCGCACTCACTGATTGGTTGATAATACACTCGAATTAGATTTCATTCCAATTGAAGCTGTCGGCTTTTTCTGCTTCAGGCTGCAATTAGTTCATGACGAAAATGTGATACATTTGAGGTATTACGACAGTGTTTATCCTGCTCGAATTTTTTTCAACAGATTATGTCGAAAGGAAGTAATATTTGACAGAAAATTGCTGCTTTTGAACGAGTCGCCCACAAAGCACAGCATTTCGAGCTGTGAGGTTGGCAGCACCAGCTAATTGATCTTCAAAAGTGACAGTTGACATAGCACAATACATCACTTGCACGAATATAGCTAATAAGAGTTTTATTATAAATGAAAGAGTCTTTAATGAGGGAATATTTTGGAATGGACAAATTAAAGTCGTTTCTTTGTCGAGTGGCGTTTGTGTTAATTGAAAATCGATTTTGATGTTTTGCTATGAGACATATAGTTTCAATAATAAAAATAGATATTACAGTGAGGATTTTCTTTTCCTTAAACAGTGCTCTGCAAGAATCTCGTGGTTTTGCTCTACATAGAAAACGTCCAGCTCTTTTCTGTATAACTAAAATTGATTGCAGCAAATCCCAACTCCTAAGATGTCTGCCTCACAGCATAAGACCCTGAGGATAACTTTGATTTGAGACTCTCGATATGGTCTTCAAATTTCAAATCAGTGTCAATGGATAGTCCCAGAAATTTGGTTGATGGTTTATTCTCGACAAAGATGTTGTCAATTTGTAAATTGCTGATGGAACATTTGAAGCAAAGAACGTTCGTTTTAGAGATATCAAAACTGAGAAGATTTGCTTCACACCATCTTAATATATTTATTACTGTTTCAAGTTCAGAGGGATTTTGATCATGTCATAAAATTGTAGTGTCATCAGCGAATAGTGTCAACTCTCATTTAATATCAATAGATGTTAGATCATTCATATACAAAAGAAATAATAGTGGACCTAGGACTGAGCCTTGTGAAACTCCACAGTTTACTTTTCATTTCTCCGAATAATTAGTCGTTTTAACAATTTGACTACGCTCAGATAAATAAGATTCAAACCAATTGAGACTTACACCTTTTATACCATATTGTTGTAATTTCCAAAGCAGTGTATCATGACTAACACATTCAAACGCTTTAGATATATTACAGAACACAGCAGCTGCAATCTCTCCATCATTTAATTTGTTATATAGACTGTACAATAGTGAAAAAATGGCATCATGAGTGTTTTTTCTACTCTGGAATCCAAACTGACATTTGTTTAATATCTGGTTTCTCTCGAGTCTTCTCTTGACAAGTTTTTCTATAATCTTTGCCAGTGTTATTATTAAAGAGATAGGTTGGAAGTTAGAAGAGATGCCAATATCTCCACCTTTATGGAGAGGAATAACAATATACGTTTTGAGAAAATTTGGAAAAACTCCTTCTTTATATGAGATATTTATTATGTCAACTAGTACTGATAAAGCATAGTCTGGTAGATTTTCGAAAATATTCAAGGAGATGTCGTCAATTCCTGAAGTGTGTTTATTTTTTATCACCCTAAAGACTCCTTTCAATTCAGAGAGGTTTGTGTCATATAGAATAAAATTATCTGCTATATCAATATCAATTAAATTATCAAGTGGATCATACGGAATATGAATATTTTCAGTTAATTTTTCTCCTATCATGCAAAAATAGTTATTGAAATCGGTGGATGATGATGGAGTGTCCAAATTTTGCTTTCTACCCTTTCCCCTGAGATCATTAATTATCTTCCATGTTTCTCTTTCCTGCGGGAATGGGTGAAAGAAAAAAAGGTTTGATTTTCTTGCCTAAATTCATCTCACTTTCAAATGTAAAAATCAAAGACGTTGTGGTCTGCAGGAATGCGAAAAATACCATAATCGCTTACTCCACCCGAATAATGTTGTAAATCCAAACCAATTGCAGGGATACAACTTGCAAACTCAGTTAGCCGCTCCTAATATCACAGCTGAGAGGAAAGAAGAGAAAACACAGAATTCAAATTGTTTTAATAATGAGCATTTTCTTCAGATTCAAACCGAATATAAAACAGTTTTACTTCGAATAGTTCCTGTCACTGTCATCGTCCCCAAAAAGTCGATGAAAACATATGCGCTTTTTGATGAAGGAAGCACGGTTACTTAGATGAACTCCAAACTTGCCGAGTTAAATAGGAGTGGTTGATGTAAATAATCCATTGAAAATGTATTGGACCAATTGTACTTCCTATACAGACGACCAATCGAAACGTGTTGGTTTGAAAATTCAGGAAACGCTCAATCAGGAAATTTTTGACATGTCAAACGTAAGAACAGTTTCAAATTTGAAACTTTCTGTTCAATTTGTAGATGTCAAAAATTTTGCGACAACTTAGAATCATCTGTCACGAATTCCATTGGTCAATCTCATAAATGCAAAACCGCTGATTCTGATTGGCCAGGACCACATCGATTCAACAATAGCCAGAGATGTTATACAGGGGCCTCCCAATGCACCTGTTATTTCAAAATCCAAATTAGCATGGGTGGTTCATGGAAAGTCATCATGTTTCAAACATCGAGTCGATTGTCACTTTTCTATGACATGTTATATGAAAAATGATGTTTTTGAAGATGACGAATTGAAAGAACTAATGAATGAAACTATTCTGATGGATAATTTGGGAGTTGAAAATGACAAATTCAATCATATTTCAGAAGACAAAAAGGCGTTTCAACTCATGGAAGAAACATGTCGCCAGTTAGAAAACAACCACTGGGAAATTGGTTTGCTTTGGGAGAAAGAAAATATCAATTTGCCAGACAGCAGAGCTACCGCGTTGAATAAATTATTCACTGTAGAGAAGAAAATGCAGCGATGTTGCAGAAGGAGATATCGTCATTATTGCGGATGATAGTTTTCCCAGAAACTCACGGCCAAGAGGAAAAGTTACGCGAATTTTTCCTGGTCCCGATGGCAGAGTACGGGTAGTCGAAGTGACTACAGCAACAGGAGTTTATTGTGGTCCTATCACAAAAATCATTTTGTTGAAGCCCCGGAGGATGTTGTGAATTAATTTCACATCTAGTATTGAAGTTGATATTGTTTATTGTTTTATATAGTTAGTTGTCAGTTTTTATTTTTGATCAAAAAGCAGAAAAGTCAAATGAAATCTTATTATGCCGAAAATAAGTAGTTTGCCCAAACTACTTATGACGTCCAGATGACGTCATCCATGTAACGTAGCCACAAAATCGGTTTTAATTCAAAGGTGTCGTTTGCGATCTCTTCAAAACTTTCCCCTGGGCTGAGTGGACTTCCCACCGTCACGCCATCTAGTTGCTCGTACAGATACAGAGACTCGGAAACAAGTGATATTAGTTATTGTTTGACCATGTTTTTTAAAACCAATATCATTAACATTTTCTTCTTTCAAGATGACCTCAGGTGTTTTTTTGACACAGTGCGCGTATGGTTCTTCCTGAAGTTAACGTCCTGAAACAAGTCTCCAGAATTAATTAAATTCGTACCATGCCCTTTCCAACTCCCACCCCTGTTCTGAAAAACTCTAAAACGAATCAATAGGCATTTCCGTTGTCTGTCTTCCTTTCATCCTCTACACTCCGTCAACAATCATTTGATAATGCCTGTCAAACAAATGAGTATCAAAGAGAGTCGCTCGATGCATAGAAAGCGTATTGAATTTTAAAACGTGCGTAGGAATAAAGGGATATAAATAAAGGGACCATAAAGGGACATACGATACTTTGCAAAGGCTAATGTTCGGGCAGACAACGTATGTCAGAAACAGTATTGTCAGATTAAGAACTTAAAACAAAACAACAACACTAGCTGAATGAAAGGGAACAAAAGGGACATGCTCCCGAGATTTTGTTGATTTTTAGTATTCGGGATTGTTTTGGTCTCTTGGCGTTGCGCAGGGGTGGTCTAGGGGTGTTTTGATTGGAGAATCGCAAGACGTTTCTTCAGAAGAGGCACTATGCAGGAACAAGTAGATAGATAGGAAGGAATGAACTATATAATTTATTTCGTGATGATTTAGAATGTTACAATGCGAAATACTTATAAAGCTGATAAAGTATTCTGTGAATTTTCAGAAACAATCACGAAAAATGTTACATAAATATTTTTCCTATAGGTGCCCTAATTTGCTGATTGGAAATAAACCTCGATGCATTCAAATCCAACTTACAGAAAAGCGATCATCAAGTCTAATGGAGCATTTATTTTCTGTTTATAAAACGTACTGACCTTATCTCATTTTGATTCCATATACGTTTTCGTCTCATTTTGTTTAGCCAGGATTTTTCTACAATTGTTTTGATGGAATATATAGGTTGTACATTGCTTTGATTCAGGAATTAATTTTGTTGTACCTGAATACAGCAAGGACTTTGCTCTGCCCGTTAGTATCAAGGTTATGTGCCTCAGAAACATACTAAACAAACATTTATTACTGATGACATACCAAACAGAACTGGTATCTCAATCGCCACGAAGAAAATAACCAGGAAAGGAACTGATAGCAGACAAGCCTTATTAGCCTTGAACAGACAACGTGTTACCTCAGGGCTAGTACCAGAGTGCCATCAAGATTTAGATAAAGCCTCGGTGGAAGTCCATTATATCTCAAAGTGGAGTGAAGAAAAGTTCAAAGTCGTCTCCAGGATTTAATATCACCCTCAAATGTTAGAACGTAAAACCATGATGACATGGAACAGTAACAAGAGATCTGCAAACACACAGAACACAACAACAAAAGAAGGACCACCACCTACATATCAAATCGTCTTCTGATCTGTTCGTTCAGTCGAGATGACATGAAACAGTGACAAGAGACCTGAAAACAACAGAAGAAGGACCAACACCTACATATTAAATCGTCTTCTGATATGTTTGTTCAGTCGAGGTGACATGGAACAGTGACAGGAGACCTGCAAACACAGAACACAACAGAAAAAGGACCACCACCTACATATCACATCGTGTTCTATTCTGTTCTGTGCTTGCAGGTTTCTTGTCACTGTTCCATGTCATCTCGACTTTATTTCTTTATATATTTTTGACAGTTGATTCTCGTTTCTCATCCAATTCAAGTCGGATCTCTTTCATTAGAATTGGTTTCCATGTGGAGTTTTTTTATTTTGATGTTAAGTAGTGGGTATAAAGATTTCAAGCCCCCCATACTTCAGTAATTTATAGCTGAAATGTTATAAACTTCCTTCATATTACTGAATATAAAAATCTTCATTACAATAAGCATATGTCATTGTGACTAATCATTTATTTGTAACATGTGGTAATTTTTTTTTTCTCCGTTATGAAAATGTTCTTCCCCATTTGAATTAATTTAATACTTCATTGTATCAACTATTGTTACGTTGTTCTTTTTTTATTGTAGAATTTTTCAAAAATCAGCTGACAATGAACCTATATAGGTTCGAAACATGTACTGATTGATGGTTTTATCGTTCTAACATATCTGTTTGAGTTTTTCTGCATCTTATATTCTCTAATAGTGATTCAATGATTCTCCATAACAATTTTATTCACTTTCTCAACATTTTCATCGATTGTTTGAAGGTGGTTGACAATGTTTCGTGGTGTATTTCATCAGTACGGACTGATGGACATCAGTTGGACAATGCTTCTCTGAATTTTCTCCTTAACCAGTGTTCCTCTTTGTGGATGATTTCAGCTTGAGCCCACTTGATGTTATGTTGATGAGTCCAAACATGCTCTGCTATTCCGGATTTGCTGGTTTCTCCTCGCTGTGTGTGTTTCTTGTGCTCAGTAATGCGAACTTTCAATGGCCTCTTAGTATCACCGATGTATGATTCTCCGCACTCGCAGGGTACCCAGTAAATGCAATTCTTGGAATCGCAGTCCGCGTTTGGTGATCTGGTTTTTATGAGGCTGCTACGGATAGTGTTCCCAGATCTGAAGCAGGTCCTGATGTTGTACTTGGACCCAATCCTTCTTATCGTTACCGATAATCCTCTGATGTAGGAAAGTACAAGTACTGGTTGTGGTGGCTTCTCTTCCTTGTGGAGTTCTTGCTGTCTTCTAGCTAAGGCCTGTTCTACCATTACTCTGGAGTAACCATTCCGTTGTAGGTCATTTTTGATGATGCCCAGTTCCTTTTCCAGACCTTCCTTTGTATTACAGAGCCCAAAAGCACGGTCTAGTAGAGTCTTGATGATTCCTCTCTTAGTCGATTGATGGTGATGATGGTGGAAACCGCTACGTTCAACCGAAGGACGAGTTCTTCACGCAATATATTTATGGAGTGGCCATTGAAGAAGCCCACAAGAAGCCTCGAGTCTGGTTAAGATACGTAGACGACACCTTCATAATATGGTACCATGGGAATGCAGAACTAGACACTTTCCTGAAGCACATCAACAACGTAAGTCCTTCCATTACTTTCACAATGGAGAACTACTTGTAAACATTTTTCTGACTCCAAGTTCACTCACCGTGTGTCATTGTCAACGTTTCGAGTGACTTGAACACTTTATTTCATTTTTATTTTATTTTTTTCAATAGACCTCATATTTTCAATACATTCGTCACTTTATATCATAATATTCTTTTAGAAATCAGCTTCTCAATTTTTTCTCAACCTCATCTTTTAACATCCACCGAAAAAATTCTTTCCAGCGATAAATTATATGTATATGTTCTTCAGATACATTGAAGATCTTCCAATGGATTCGGAAACCATGCAGAAAACCATTCTTGAAGTCAATTAAAAACTCGTGACCAACGCTAAAGGTAAGCACATCAACCACCTCAAAGT
This sequence comes from Leptinotarsa decemlineata, assembly GCF_025532065.1. Classification (NCBI taxonomy): domain Eukaryota; kingdom Metazoa; phylum Arthropoda; class Insecta; order Coleoptera; family Chrysomelidae; genus Leptinotarsa; species Leptinotarsa decemlineata. Next base: position 561,639 of record NW_027412556.1, on the reverse strand, counting down.
CAGTGAAGCACCGCAATCAAATCAAGATCAACACAGAAATGAACTGTATTCGTGACCTAATAACTGACTTCTTCAGTTTCATCGATACACAAGGCGCCCCTCCGAGAAAAAAACAACCCAAGCACTCTACTGCTCACCAAATTGATCAACATTAAATATGGCAAATCACGACTTTGTGGTCAGCGCGAAACTGAACTGATGATTACATTTTTGCAGAGCGATCTCTAAAATTATCTCTGTAGCATGATTTTCGTTGAGTTATATTATTACTTTGATAAAAATTGATGCGATAGGTACTCACCGCTTTCGACAGGAATTGCGTGCTCACCGTAATGATCTAACGCCAGAAATTACAGTCTTTTTAGCCAACTGGCATCAAAATTGTGCTGAGTGAAATCTGAAGTATATAGCTACACTGAGAAAAAATACTCCCCTATTGAGGTACAGTATGGGGTACAGTTTATGAAATAACTGCAACAAGAAAGAATGTTGGTCAGACTAAACAGACTACTAAAACTCGTTTCGAAGAACACTTAGTGCCTTTTTATTCCGGAGTCGAGAAAACTCTAATACCTTCTTGATGCCCCATTATCGACCTTATTATAAACCACCCTGTTGAAATAAATGGAAATTTTCTCGGAAAAAATGTCACATGAGTAAGAGGGAAAATGAGAGTTCACCATGGTTGAACAGAATGGAGGAAGTTTGAGTTGAAGAATTAAAATAATCTGCTGATGACCCCAGTTGATCAGTGAAACGCACGTCAAGAAAAACATTTCAGTTCTGTTGAGTTAGAGCAACATTTCAGTTGGATTTGGTCCCGAATAATCATACCTAATATCATAGATTACATCAACATGTAATCGATGAAATTACTACCATAATTACAGTGTTGAAATTTAAACTATATATTATATAATATATATATATATATATATATATATATACATATATATATATATATATATATATATATATATATATATATATATATATGTTAACTCGAAGATTCTCACGGATAAAGTATGATGAGCTGTTTTCTCGGGTTTCGCTCCGTGTTCTGTGTATTTTCTCCCCATAAGGATTATTTTCACAACGTTTCGGCAAAGTCTCATTTGCCATCTTCTGGTGATGTCTGGTTTTTTCAACTAGACTCTAGTTGAATGCAGCTTGACTGCATTAACCTTTCTAGATTTATATATATATATATATATATATATATATATATATATATATATATATATATAGAAACAGAAGTTAATATCGGACATAGCACTCATGAAAGTGGCAAACCATAGACACGTGTTTCGGGCTTTTGGCCCATCATCAGTATGGTGCAGCCAAGTGTAAGGATGGGCAACACTTGGTTACCAAAAGATAAAAATACAAATGCACGGAGCCACCAACAGGAGCCAACCGCACATTTGTGGTTTCAGTCTATGGTTTGCCACTTTCATGAGTGCTATGTCCGATATTAACTTCTGTTTCTATATCAAGACACTCAATAACTTTCATATTTATATATATATATATATATATATATATATATATATATATATATATATATATATATATATATATATATATATATATATGAAAGTAGCTGTTTCAGGAGGACTTTCTTTCAGTTTGTGTCTGAAAGTTATATATATATATATATCACACAAAATTGGCCGAATTCTCAGAAAACAGGACATAAAAACAATAGTCATCACCAACAATAGAATTTCCATATTTCTCCGTTCCCCCAAAATTGTCAATGAATCCCAGGGTATATATGAAATGCTATGCTCCAATTGCGATAGGACGTATGTAGGCCAGACCAAAAGACGAGCGACAAGTAGAGTATACGAACATCAACTTGCTGTCCAACAGTCAGACACATCCTCAGCCCTGTCCAAACATCATCAAGAGACAGAACACAACATAAACTTTGCGAAAACTAAGACCATCGCCACAGCGAAAACCCTATAAACTCGGAAAGAGACTTTTCTCCCTAACAAATGTAATGACTGTCAGAGACTTCCAGCTGCCTGGAAACCCCTAGTTTCCCGATACTCACCCCCCCCTCAAGACGTCCGGTTGCGGCGGTATCGGCCCCCCGGCCGGTACCACCACAACCGCTACGTTCCTGCATTTTCAATCTGTAATATCTTCGAAAATATTCATTCAAATAACATGCTGTTTTGATCTGTATTAAATGCACTATGTATTTGAGGTAGTTAATTGGATAAAGATTATTGATGTATTGCTTAAAATCGCTTCGTGAATAAGCCACTATTTCTCGAGGATACAAAATGGTTGTTGTTTTAAAAATATATGTTTTTCCATTAACCAGCTGTCGCACCCCTACGAACGACTACCCTTAGAAGTCGTAACTTATGCGAGCTAAGGACTAACGAGGTCTTTCCGTTTAACGTGTGATTGCTAGCATGGAGTGGACAATAGCATAATAGACGTAAAAGAGCTGATAAGTATTGAAAATATATGGCAGTTGTAATGCATAGTACCAACTATTGGCTTTCATATTTACTTGTAGATTCGTGGACTTCTGGCAGAATCTTCCAGGATTGGTTAACTCTAAGGTGTTTATTCATCTTTCGAAGTTTGATACAGTTGGACAGTAGGGATCAACTACGGTGTCTAACAGGCTTTCTTATGCAGAGACTCGGACTGTCGCAAGATTTTCTATATTTGTCACAGGTCTGGAGTAACTTGAAAAAGTTTGTAGTAGCATATCCATTGATTTACGATGGCTAATGTTTTTATTTCACATTTTTAAATCACTATGACCGATTCACTATATTTTCAAAATTGCTATTTTTTGGGAAATTTGTATTGCCACAAACTGGTTCACTCTTTAACTCTAAAATTATTAGTGTAAATAATTCAGTAGGAGCTCGTTCAAAAAGCGATCTGAAGCTGGAAACGATTAACTTAATAGTTATTTTCTGATTTTACCAACAGTTAGGAAATTACAGTGACAATTTGTTTTTCTCAGTGTATACCAGCAGTGTTCCCGTATTTCTTATTATTTCAAAAATGCATGTCTGCATATTAATTTAACAATTATTTCTCTCTCACGACTTCGCACTTTCATATTACTCGGTTCATTTTATTTTTCTTCGCAGTACGTGAGTTTTGATGAAAGACTAAAAAGATTAGTGGAGGATATACCTACATAATGAGACGAACTCAGTTGGCTTTGTATGGAATAACTGAAAACTGAAAGAGAAATTGATGGAAAACAAGTGCGTGTGTGAATACATATTTTATTAACTGGAAAAAAAGGAACTACGCATACAAAACGAAACCGATTATACGTCAAACGTTAACTCTTCTGATAAGTCATGAGTTTTTCTTTTCAACGCTCCGGAAATTTTAAATGAAAAACGCAGTTTTTGCTATTTGCAATTGCTGGAAGATACTGTCAATCCGTCAATGACAAACACGTTGACTTGACATGTTCCAGACTCTTTCCAAACGTTCCACAGAATTCCAGAATATCCTGGCATAATCCGGACTGATGTAGAATGTTCTCAAATACTCTTGTATCTTCTAAACTGTTCTGAAAATTTCTAGAAGTCAAAACTTCCAACTATTACCTACATGTTTGACTGCACGCTCTCCAGGTACAAATGGGAACCTTTTCAATGTACAGAGGATAGAGGCTCAAGAATACAACTCCATTGAAAAGAATAAAAAAAAAAGAAAACCTCCAATATATTTGAGACAATTTCGGGAATGAAAGATAGGGGTGTGATACAATACTCTTTATTTTTATCTTGGAAAAAGCGGTAAGGACAGCAATTAGAGAAATGACAAAATACAGAGTAGAATATCACAAAATGAAAGATAGAAATTTTGGAAATTGGCTACGACGATAACATGGCAATGATAAAACATTTGACAGATGCAACTTTGGAAGAAACAAACATCAAGATATATAGAAAAACTCAAGAGAGGTAAGAAGAAAGGAGAAGATAACAACAAAAAGAGATGAACAATATCACAAAATAACACTGAGCCAAAACAATACAATACAATATAATACAACTGTTTGGTATCAAGACAGACCAGAGGCGACAATCCTTCCAACTCCGCATGACTGATGGTGTTTTTGGTCCATCTGTGAACCAACATCTGTGAATAAAAAAGTGAATTTCCAAAAAAAAAACTGGTGGCATCCATTCTAAAGTAAAATCGCCCCCCGGAACATGGTCAAATTTTGTGGAAATTGGTGCTGGCAAAATTTTACAGTATCGTCGTATTTTATTTCCAGGCAACTATATGGACACTTGTGAGGAAAAAATTAGTATAAAGTAGCGATAAATATAACAGTTCCTGTTTATGACGCTGTTGCCGCTTCGTTTCTCACGAATAAACTCCTAAATATGAACTGTATGAATATACCAACTGAAAGCACATAAAATAAATTGAAAATGATGTTAATAACTGTCAGTAGTACTTGCTGCTTCATACAACATTCATTTAAAGGAACACGCAACCAATTCATGAAACAGTACGTCCCTACCCTTCACTAATAAAAGACCCTCGACGGGAAAAGACATTTATTTGCATAAGAATTAACGGCGGAACAGTTATTAGGCCACGTGTTGCTATATTCACCAATTATTCTCGTTTTGTTTATCAGTGTTGACGTCCAGCGGACTCGGACAAAGATTTTTATGGCTAAAATACCATAAACAATAACTTTGTTATGGGGGTACTGAGAAAGGGGATGTGGAAGGGTTGATAATTTTCGCAGAGATGACGGTAGATTGATGGGGTATTGAACTACGGAGTCAAACCAACAAACATAAAAAACATAAAATCATTTTTGTGTAGACAGTTTTTTCTTTCCTATTCAGATTGAAAACACCTCTGAAGAATTTCAATCTAGTACGAATTTCAACAGTTTTTAAAAATTCTCAGGGGATAAAAAGTATCACCTTTCTCAGTAGTAAATGAAATGTCATGCATGAAAACCTGCAGATCACTGTAAAAGAACTCGGAAAATCGCTTTGAAGAAATAATAGTATTAAGAAAATGATTATTTTGAAATAAAATTCAACTCAGTAGGAACTGACGAATGCTTGCCAAAAACGACTACTTTCCTGGCTACTGCTATGATGTACATTAAAAACATATCTCAAAACATATATATATATATATATATATATATATATATATATATATATATATATATATATATATATATATAGTGACCTAACGTACGGCGTGTATTACGTTGAAACATTGGATGTCTATCAGTTAGAACGACAGTGTTTCATGTAAGTGAAATTTTACTCCTTTCATTTATTATATTGCCTAGGAATCCTGTGAATGATATCTGATCCGATCCCGTTACGAATGTTTAGAATACAAACAGAATAGAGAAAAGTGTTTTTCATATAATTCAGCGTTCATATAAAAGTATTTGTTTCGTCGAACCAAATCATTGTCTTTTTCATTGTTCAGACCTTCACAAGTAAATTTGCTTAAATAAAACTCCTGAAATGCTATTGAATGCATCAAAACCTATACATATCAATAACTGAACACTAACAACATAATTATATTGGAATAAATGATACTAATATTCAAATTTCTCATGAAAATTGCAAGTCATACACCATTCACGAATACTACCTACCTCACTCCATTCAAAAACAACAACAGAATTACTAGCTCAAATGAATAGATGAATATCACAGACATTGACTGATTATCTACTGTGACTTAAACTACGGGCCAAGGTTCATGAACGTAAAGGTGTTTTCAAAACGCAGATTATATCTCTAAGTAATCTTTTTGGCTATCATTCTCACTGTTCTACCTTGAAATTTATAAAGTGACGTCTTGAGTAGAGATATTCACTCAATTCTCTTATCAAATACGTCACTGAGTCTTCGTTGTAGTAACGAATTGTGACGTATTGATCAGAGCTTTTGTCGCTATCACCCTTGGCGAGCGAGGGATGTTTCTGTGTTCGATTGTTCAGCCCCCAGGCCCACTTTGGTGGGAATTCAGTTTAACACCCGTCAAAGAGGGTGGCTGGGATGATTGAACGTCAACTTCGATATGGGCTGATAATTTTTGTGGCAGTTGCCTTTTGTGCGTAATTGGCATCATTGCTTTAAATTGCGGGTACACACTCCAAATGGATCATAAAAAAGCCGAAGCTTATGAAGTCTGTTTTGATTTTTTATGGTAATAAAAAGTGGATTACCGGATTATTGTTGGATGTGACGGGAAAGTGATTTATCCTTTTTGAGGTGCTTTCAACACCTGGATTTGAGTTCTATGAATTTTTGTTGTTGATTGTTTATTGTTCAGGTGGTGTTTTTGTACTACATGAATAATAATAAAAAAAATTCTATTAATCGAACATGAATAAATGAAATCCAATGTACTTAGCCTGTGTCAGTTGAACATTCGCCTTAATTTTTGAAAGATCTCGTATATCTCCTCTACCTTTTTAATTTTCTCACTCCACCCTTTTTGATCTAATCACGTGTGGTAATATTATAGCAAAAATATTAGATGAATCATTGTCAACTCCGTATCTACCTGAGTTAATTTTTAAGGAAATTTCGCTTTCTAAACTCTACGAGATTCAACTGATTCATACTGTTTGTCTTATTGTGCATCTGTTCTTGCTTCAAAACTTCTCCTCTGATGTTTATATATAATTTATAGATGGATTATTTCGGTATTTTATCTACTTCTGTTTCATTTTCTATGCCGGGATTGGATAGATCAACTTGGTCTTGCTCTATAAAGTTTTTTTTTCGAAAATCGACTTCGTCATTCACAGATTGTTGGGTCACAGATGGATCAAAAACTCATTCAGGCTCTGGTATAGGTGTAGTCAGTTGCAGACCCAAGACAGGGTGTCAGCCTGCCTAGGAACCTATGCGACTGTATTTCAAGCGGAAATTTACGCTATTGCTTTGTATGCGGAGAGATTGAAAGAATCCAACCTCATACACAAGTCAATAAAAATATTCTTGGACAGATAAGGGCGTTAGAAGCTCTTAGCACCTACCGAGCAACGTCTAAATTGGTAGCAAATTGCCAAAAACGACTCTCCTCGAAAGGAAGATTCAACAGATTGCTACACAATATAGTATAGAATCACCTCCTTGAAACTGATTCCTTAGAAAGCCAATATCTTTCATTCCCAAAAATTAATCTCAATTTGGACAAGCTGGGATTTATTCAAATAAGCGATTGAATGTCATTACGTACTGTCATCAATGATATTAGTAGATTAATGGAGTTTTTTTATGATGATATTCTGATTTGGTGCTGCAGAGACCATAAAGCAAGTGTATCAAAGCGAAACATAAGATGTCCACCAGTGAGGATGACAGTGTTCATGTAAGTAAAATTTTACATCTTTCATTTACAATATTGTATAGCAATCCTGTGAGTGATAACTGATTGAATTCAACAACGAATGTTTGGAATACAAACTGAATAGAGAAAAGTGTTTTTTTGTATAATTCATATACAAGTATTCGTTTAGAAAATATATTTCTTTCATCTTGTTCATTTTTTATATGTTTTTCCAGTTTATGTCTTAAAATTACTTCTTTGCATAATCTACACATCTTTGTGAAGAGTTCTCTTTTTTGGAATTGATTGCTTGCTTCCTTCCTTTGCAAGACTTTTTTGTATGATGATGAAGGAATAGAAAGCTAAAACCTTTCTATCTCAAAAATACATTATCATCCTTCAATAAATACTGTCTGACCGACATTAATAATAATTATTAGATTAACGATTTAACGATTTGGAATCAAACACAGAAACAGATTTACTGCCTTAGCTCTAGTATCATTGAAATAAAATGCTAGTCGCGGCAGTAAATCTGTTACTTTCCTGCAACCTACAAACTACCTTCTTTGATCACCAAAAATTCGAAGATTCATTATGAAATCTTGGGATACATTGCGAGTAAACTGAATCAAAGTTCTTGTTCATTCTCTTATGATAGATATTCGGCTTGTTTTCTTCCTCCAACTCGACGAATAGCAATTCCTTTGCTCTTTAATTAACTCAAAATATTTGCCAAGCCGAGAGAGTGTTCATAAATGTCGAGAAAGCAGTGGTCCCCAACAATTCAAAGGATTAGACTTCCAGTAGGATCAAAGAATACATTACAACAATGAAATATGTTAGATAGACTCTGAAATTTGTCCCAAATATCTTAGTTTTTATATTGTCACTTCTACACTGAGAAACTGCACACCACTTGGAACCCTAAAATTACTTTCCCTTCCGCAAAGTGAGCCAAATAATACAACTTGAAATCTCTCATACGAGTGTGATTCAGAGGTTGATTTACCCCTTCTGAAGCCAAATAGAAGTGGACTCAAAACACCATTGACTTCTAGAAATTCAACAAATTGTGTGTAGATGGCATATTCAATTATCTTCAAGAAAGATAGTGAGATGGAAATTTATCGGAAGCTTTCCCCTTCTGAACGATCACCTTTTTTGTGAATGGGAAGTACTTTACCGGTGATCGCAGGTTTTTAAAAGTTTGTAAAAATACTAGGTATGTATGACCGTAAAAAATTAAAAACCTGAAATGAAACCATTGTTTCAATATTCCAAACTAACGAATGAACATGTTTGGAACCACTTGCAAATCAAAAGGCAAAGGATGTGATAAAAGCAAAGGAATCAAAGGTTGCTACTGCTTCGTTGGATTTCCAACTGACAATTCTCATGTTTACGGCGTGCTTCTTCTGTTTTCTACACACACACATCCGACTAAACAACAGACGTTGTTTCGCAGCACACTTGAGGAGATCTCCAATTCAGCCTGAATAATTAGGGGATGATTCTGAGGGTGGGTTGCTAGATTGAGGCGGATCAGAGGATCACAGAGAAGTGAAATTAACGCCTCCTCTCATTTAGAAAATCGCCATCACTCAGAGTTTTTTCTTGTCCATTACTAATAGGTTGTTTCAAAAATTTTGTTTGTATTAACGTCATGTATTTTTGTAGCTCCATATTTCGATAAATAATCATTCAAATTCATCGTGGAATATACTGATCGATTGAGAATTTTGTACTGAATGCATTGATGCATAGTAGATAGGATAAAAAGTCTTTTGAGCTTGGTTCTAATCCTTATTTAAGAAAATTTTGAAGAAAAAACCTTCACTTAGATGGTTGAAGGTTTCCGCAATGGTTTCTGGGTTGAAAATTGCCAATCTTACGAATCGACTTGACGTGCTATTGAATTTTTGCAAAATTTTGTTGCTAGCAGTTATACCTTGCGGAATTGAAGCACAAACACCCTGTATATTATGCGAATCAACATTTTTATTGTCACTGTAGATGGAATTGATTTATTCATCCATATTTACGATAATATACTAACACTTTAAAAATACCTAGATGTTTCCGCCACCAGCGGAGCACTGAATGTTCAGCTGGCTATTTCTGCATATCACTTTTATTAAATGCCCGCCGTCAATTTCCATAAACGTATCTGGAATACATGTTACCAATGTTAATAAATATCTCCTCATCAGCGAAGAAAAACCAACACACCTCCTGAATAAACACTCCACACTTCCTTTCAATGAATACATTCTTCTTCTTCTTCAACGTCAAAATTCCTGCATAGCATTTTAGTCCAGTTAACAAGCGCCATTTTGCGAAATTTGAATTGCCACCACTGAAAATGAGGATTTGCGATGTTATTTGATTTGTAAATACAGACAGAGTTATTCACGAATTGAGGAAAGTTAGTTGCAGAGAATATAGATAAATATAGATATTCTGAAAATATAGATACGCTGAGAAACAAATTTTATTATTCATTTGTTTACTCAATAAACAATTTGTTATTGTCAGATGCGTTTTTACATGTTTTTGTAGAGATGAAATAGAAGTAACCACGTATCACTTTGTGAGGAAACTGATGAAATGAATACGAAACAAGCACTTTTCCCAAACACATAGAACTGCAACATTTTTCTCGACGAGTTATTCACCAACCAAGTTGGCGTCTTTAGGAGAGGTAGTAGACTGAGTCCTGTCTCTAAAACTGTTGTCACTGTTGATAGTTTTCATGCCACACTTAGCTATTTCCAGACTTATGAAATTATCCAAAAATTGAGTTTCATATACCTAAACCAACAATCTCAAACTTATTTCACGCATTCTATAGCTGCTCTCCGGAACGTGTTGAGCGACACTGGATTTTTCTGGTCTCTGAAATCGGATTAGTGTTCTTTGGGACGAGTTCCAACAGATCGCCTAGTTTGACCGATATATTTTTGTCACAGTTCTCTCAGCGTATGTCATGCTGTACGGGAAAGTATTTGTTTTGTATTTATTTTACGTCAGAGGTTCCAGATCCACCTTTCATAAGAAATTAAAAAGAATCGAAAATAGTTTTAACACATATTTTTATTTTCTTACTATTTAAATTTTTTTTGAACGATAGGGGTAGAGAAATAGCAGTTAAGGCGCAATAAATCCGAGTTTATTTTATTTAAGTGTCCTAAAAAGATCAATGTAACATTTTAAATCACATTAACCACATTCATTTATGACTTTACAGAATTGGAATAATAATAAAAGCTTGTCACGATAATTTCAATTTGTAATTGAAATTTTGTAATTTGGTAGACACCTAATAAACTTGTAAGCAATTCATAATGTTTGTAATTGAATAAAAGTGCTGTGAATGATTAAAATGTGGAACTTCAACCTTGAATAATTCTTTTGCACATATAGGATTTATCGGGTTTGAAATTTAAAATTTCATTTAAATTTCATCTGACTGAATATGTAGAGATTCCTTCTAGGCATCGCAACAAGCTTTTATTATAATTTCAATTCTGTAAAGTCATAAATGAATGTGGTTAATGTGATTAAAAATTTTATTTTGATCTTTTTAGAGCACTCAAATGGAAGCTTGTTTCAAAAGTATTAAAATCATTATCGATAGTTATCGATCAATACGAAAGTCCATCTATAAAACGGAGAGTCCTTCAACAGAAAAACTTGAGAAACGGGGAAAACCATTATTAGGATAAACTATAGAAGTAGGTAGATTACTCCTCCGGCATAACTTATAGAATAATTAGCTTGTTATATTTCTTAGTCTATTAATTTTATTGATGACGTCATTATTACATGGCCGAGTCCCAGTTAATTTCGAACAGTCTAATTCTTCTATCAGGAGGCCTTTGCGAAATTGCACTATTGAACTAGACTATAAGCTGCGAATATATCTTGTAACATTTTCATACTAACGAGTTGATTAACTGGCAGGACAGTAGAATAAACTCGGATTGGACCACTTGGACGCCACAGACCAGCAGTAAATACTTCATTTATAGTCTACAAATAGGCCTTACCATAAATTATCATCGGGATATCATTGGAAAAGGAGTCGGTAGTATATTTGTATAAATAATCAGCAATAAACGGTCAACAAGGTCGGCCGACATAAATAAATGCATCTCGATGATCCAGGGGTACTCGTTATGCGATAAGATGAGTTCTGAGGGTGTGCCGGTGCTATTTCTTGTGTGAACCCTGCTGAGAATTCTGCAAAACTAAAGACATATACTGTATATTTCAAGCTTAACGTACGATAACGCCAAGAAACATTATTTTCAGGACAAACGTTGAATGTCGATTGAAAACATTTTATGAAATGAAAGTCAGCTCCCGAAAACCTCTGCTACTCTTTGCACATACCATGATGGTCCAAGAAATATGCGATCTGACCTAGAGATGGCGGTAGTTGCTTGAAAAATATCACTGTATTAGAAAGTACACAATATACAGAGCATATGTTTCAAGTTTGAAGACGCTGCGTTGTTTAGTATTTGTTTGGCAGTCATAAATTTTGATGAATTTGTGAAAATGCAGAAAATTGGTCGTCGTTATCTAGTATAATACTTTTATTTGAAAGGCCTCAGCCCAACCAATATGAAAGCTGAATTGGATTCTACTCTGGATGAGTCTGCAGTAAAATATTGGGTAGCAGTACTAGCTGGGATAATTTTCATCGACATTGAGTAAGTATGCGAATTTATTGCATCGTTTGAATGAAGAAATCGAGCAAATAGGGTAGCATTTGGCTTAGAAAAAAGTGTTGTTCCATCAAAACAAGCGCCAGCTCACAAATCCATCGTCGTGAGGACCAAAATTACCGAAATAAAGTTTGAATTGCTACCTCACACACCCTTGGATTATTTTCTGTTCAGAATCTTGGAAAAATTGCTCAGTGGTTAAAGATTTTCGAACGATGAAGAAGGGATATTTGCAGCTATTTTGAGGAGCAAGACAGTTCTTTAGAAGAACGTCGCTGGGAAAATTGTATAGAGCTGCAAGGACATTATGTTGAGAAATACATACATTTTTCACGATAGCTTTTGTGTATTTTCTGTTGGCCTGTGTTCTTCAGGGACCATCCTCGTTACACCAAGCTGAATATTCATTTATTTATTTATTTGTAATACAATATTCTACAGGACATAGCCCAATTACAGAGCAGGAAATAACAGAGTATAATGAATACATCACAAACAAGTGACTATAAAGTCTACAAACACTACAAACAATACAAACAAGTAACTATAAAGACTACACATTTTATATTTATTGTAGGTGACAAAACAATTATTTCATGAAGTGAGATTTTATATTTGACAATTTGCAACTAAATTTATCTAAATTATCGCTAACAGAATTTGTCACTTTACACATGGTATGGATCGGAGAATTCTCCAGAACATTTGTGCGAGATGTTTTTATATAGAAAGTACTCGGGTGTCTGGAACAGATACTAGGAATGCAAATATTAAACTTTTCCGGTAATGTTGGGCAGTCAACTATGCTTTTGATAATTTTATAGGTTAGTGCAACACTATAATTATCACGCCTCTTTTCGAGACTGTAAAAGTTATGCTTTTGTAGCAATTCAGAGTGGGTTCCTATTGGAGGATAAATGCCATCGGTTTTTAGGCTTAGCAGTTTTAAAAATCGTCATTGGATTGCTTCTATTCTATCAATGTGATATTGATGAAAGCGGCTCCACACAACTGACGCGTATTCTAACTTTGATCTTATGAAAGCATAGAATACAGTTTTTAAGGTCGAAGTTTCTTTGAAATCACTACTGTTACGTGCAATTAATCCGTACAAACGACAGGAGGACGTTACAACATTATCGATATGCCTATTGAATGATATTGCAGTGTCAAATGTGACGCCAAGATCAGTAAATGTTTCTGGTCTCACCAGGGAAACGTTTTCTATTGAATAATCAAAGATAAAGATATTCGTTTTCAAACTGTAGGACATGACCTTACATTTATCCGGGTTCAGCGACAAGTTATTTCGATAACACCATTCTACAATCCGTCCTACGTTTGCTGAGAGGTTCACACAATTATCTATGTTCTCAACGAGGCAGTATAGTTTTAGATCATCGGCATATAAAAGGAAATACACATCTATAACATCTGCAATATCATTAATGAATATATTGAAGAGCAACGGTCCCAGATTTGAACCTTGTTGAACACCGGAAGAAGCACTATATTCGGTAGATTTGAAACCATTGAGCTGAACATATTGTTTTCGATCCCGTAGATAGGACTGAAATAGTACAATTGAGGATGGAGATAATCCAAAGGCTAGTAGTTTGTTCAGTAGAATGCTATGGTCAAGCCTGTCGAAGGCCTTGGAAAAGTCTGTGTAAATAACATCAGTTTGGGCCCTATTGTCAGTAGACTCAGCAATATGTTGGGTTACAGTCAGAAGATTGGTGACCGTTGAACGATTTTTCATAAAACCGTGTTGGTTTATACTTATATTGCAACTAACATGCCGATTTATAAATCGGTCCAGCAGAATCTCAAAAACCTTTGTGAAGAAGCATTGTGAATCAAATTCGAATGAGAGCAATTGAGCAGATGGATTTTGGCTCTAGACTGGCTCTACAACATTGTTATTCAGGTAAGGTCTTCTTTATTCCTGCACCATTTGGTATTTCTCCAACATACCAAAAATACCTCGATAGACTTGTATGGATATTTTATAGAGAGCTTACCAACTATGACACATATTGAACTACAAAAATTACTGAAGGGGTATGTCGAAATACAAATTGTACATTGAATACCCACTTTCCCCCTGGTTTTGGTAAACCACTTGAGCGCAAACGTTTGCTAACCTGCTCATGGGTAGTTTGTTGTTCCACCTGAGACAGATTCTGCGTACGCCGCTCAAGAATTTGGTGCAAGGCGGTTTTATAAGGTACCCCGCTCATGAGGAGACGACTCAGTCGTTTCCTGGCTGCACCATCAAACCTTTCATTTAGTTCAGTTATTGAATCAGGAGTTGGGTAGTTGAGAAGCTCTCGCTCCTAAACTAAATTCACAGGGAGGTTAGCGGGAGTCTTAAACTCGACATCCATCTCCTCTGTAGACACGCTGCTGATCTAAATTTACAGGGAGGTCAATTGGAGTCGTAGGCTCAACATCCATCTTCTCATTCCCGTATCCAGCGGGGCTGGATACGGGAATGACATACCTCGCGAAAACACTTGCCAAAATCAGCATGCACAGTGGTTCAAAGAGGACTAAGATCTCAAAATCCCCGAGGTGAAAAAATACTAGGGCTATATTTTTTGATCTAAATCAACTTATAACGGTGTAAATTAGATTCAGCAATGTATAGCTCTGGTTTGATCGAATCACCGTTGTTGCATAAGCGTTTGCAGGATCTGCCCAGGGGAAGATCGATTTCTCTATTGATGGCAATTCTGCTTCTGCTGCGATGAATCGCTTCGTGGCTGCACGACGTAGGTTTGTTCAAGTGTTAGAGAACTGAGAAGTTCCTGCTTTTATTTAGATGTTAGAGGAAAGACAGTAAAGGTCGTTTGGTCACTCTCCATCTCTTCTGTAAATTCAGTTCAAAAATTGAAGAACTGAAAAGCTTTTTCTCCTGTCACATTGAGAACACATTGGGTCGTTTACATGACGTCAGGTTCTGATTTTTTGTCACTATGTGGTCCATGAAGGGTCCTACGCAGTATCAAGACAAGGATTTCTTCGGTCACAGGATGCCCGGTATCTTGAAGGTTTCGTTAGTGAAGATACAATTCAACATCTTTACAAATTGTTGCTGAAGAGGCAATAAAGCAAGTGCCCCATTCCGAAACATCGATGTCTACAACTGAATATGACAGTGTTCCATGTAACTTGAATTTGCTTCTTTCATCAATTATTTTGTGTAGGAATCCTGTGAGTGTTATCTGGCTCGATTCCATTACGAATGTTTGGAGTACATACTGAATAGGAAAAGTGTTTTATGTGTTTGGTAGCCTAACTTTCCTTTTCTACCCACAAAAAACTGAACAATTTCTAAACGAATCCGTACAAACAATATCATAAATGGATGAAGATCAAATCAAATCTCTCCGCCCCTACCTATTTACATCGATCTCCCTGCAAATATTTGCAGCGTCATGAGTGTGACATTTTTGAAAAGCTTGTTAGGGCTATTGTTGCCGGTTTAAGGCAGAGAACAAAGCGCCGGCAAAATTTTGCATACCCACAAAAGGATATTTGAATAGGATTCGGGCTATCGGAAAACGATCTGTCTTGTAATTTGGCTGGTTATTGACACACGGCGTATGTCCACTTCGCTTTTGTTGAAACGCCTGTTGTTGTAGGCTGCAGATTACTGGATTGTCGATGTTGATGCGAATGCTCAGTTTATGATTCAATGGGATTGATCACATTGGATGTAAAATGTTAACTGAGCTCTTGAATTCGTCGTCCCTCGAGCCAAATGAAATACGCATAATGGAAGGTAGATACTATATTCTATTTATTGGTAGTAAAAAGCAATAAATGCTTATTATCAATGCAAAAGGCTAACACAGTGCTAAAACAAAACTTTATGATTTTGTAAAGAGTTGCCACAGCACGTGTAGGCAGGTTTATAATACTTTACCGGGTTCTCTCAATTTTTGTATCGCAAACAAAAGATTTTATGAGCATTTTACACCTGTGATTCGTGTATTTAATTAAAAATATTCGTTTAATCACACACAATTGATATTATTATAACAGTATAATTGGAAATATTCATAAAATAATAAATAGATGTGTTATTATTAGATGAATCCGATACAAGAGTTCAACCACGACTATAAAAAACCTTTTACATTTCGAAGAGAAAGGTTTGGAATTTAATATTTTGGAATGCTCGGAAATTAATACATTTAGGAGGAATTTGCCACCTTTTCTGGATTTGTTACATGACCTTTCAGTTATTTTATTGTAAACTTCTCTTTTAGATCGTTTCGGAATCGTAAAATTTTCAATGAGTTTACGTGAACTCATGTAAAAGAATTAGTCATTAGGCAGATCTAGGGTCATATTATTCGTAGTGTTATTATAAAATCGATAAAGCTGAAAAGGGTCTTATGAAAATCTCACAATGGCTAAATTATGGCAATTCGTCTCTGAATACGTCTAAAAGTAAACTACAACTGTTCAAAAAACCAAAAAAAATAAATATCTTGGCTTAACTGTCCACCTCAAATGGAAGGAGCATGCGAAATATGTAAACAACAAAGCTAGGCAATTAATGCGAAAATTTTACATACTCAGGTACATACTAAAACTTATATGAGCATCTTTAATTGAACCATTTTTTGGATAGTGTATAGTAATATGGGGAGTATCATATAATAATGCATTACAAAATTTGAAAACTACTCAGAACTGTATACTAACAATAGGTTTCAAAAAAAAAAAGTTTCTCAACTGACAGGCTTTACAAACCTAGACATCTTTAACATTGACAAACTACAAGCACCAATGCTTGCTACATATGCATAAAAAAACAATATCAACTATAAATCCCAACAAAACTATTCCAACACGATTCATCACGAACCAATTGATTGATATACCATCATTTAGAAAAAGTCACTTCCAAAACAGTATTTTCTATGGGTTCGAAAGTATATAACAAACTACCACTTCAAATTAAAAAAAATATATATAAAGTCAGTGCTTTGAAATACCAAATAAAACAATCATCATTGAAAATAGAATATACCTATAGATAGAAATGGGATAAACAAATATGTAAATAAAAATAGATGAATAAATAACAATGAAATAAACAAATAAATGAACAAAAATGAAAGAATAAATAAAAAATATAATCAAATAAAATAAAAAATCAGTTCTCAATTTACTCATTTCTATCAAATTTTACTCAAACTACCCATATATTATTTGGTCGCCAATGTTTTTAGATACGACTAGTTTGTACTTGTCCGAACATTAAAATTTAAAAAAAAAACAAAAAAAATATGTTTCCTTGTGCAGAAATATACACTCCAAGCATTTATGCTTAGGTAATTTCTGTACAGGATTATATAATTTGTAACAACAATATAAATTGAAGAAAATGACTGAAATAAAAAGCCATCCTGAAACAGCTACTTTCATACAATCACTCCTTAAAATATAATTCTTTCAATTTAAACAAGATTCCTCTGGCTGGGATTTAATCAAATAAGCGAATGTCATCGATGGCATAAGTAGATCAAACTTATTCTGTGACATAAAGCGAAACATCAATGTTTACCAGTGAGGATGACAGTGTTCCATGCAAGTGAAATTTTCACCTTTCGTTTAGTACATTGTGTAGGAATCCTGTGGATGATATCTGATTCAATTCCATAAGGAATGTTTGGAATACAAACTGAGTAGAGAAAAAAGTGTTTCTTGTATAAGTGAGTGTTCAGTGTATTTGTTTCGAAAGAATTTTTCTTTGGTGTAATTCAACGTTTATATGGAAGTAGTTGTTTTAGGAGGACTTTTTCTTCCAGTTTGTGTCTGAAAGTTAAATCTGCTTTCTCAATTACAAATATGTTATTGAATATTGTTTGTTTTGTAATACATTTGTAATCTCACAATAAAATTCAACAGTGTTACCAAGTTAGTGGAGAAAATCGAATTCGCCACAACGAATTGAAGAATGGTGGCTCAAAATCACTGGGTAATAAAGTCATCAAAAAACTTAAAAATTCACACAACGATCAAACCCGAGTTTAAAGGGACACCACCATGCAAAACCCGTGTCAACTGAATGGTCGCTAATAAACGTACGAAATCAAGAGTGCCGTATAAACGCATTACCATATTTTAATTGTCAACTGTTATAAATATATCTGGGCCCACTTGATCGTGCAAACGTTCACACGCTCCGAGATCTCGATGTTCAATTGTCGATCGTCGGAAAAAAGCTAATGAGGGTTCATCTATTAAAGTGACACTGATATTTTTTTCTTTTTACACATGCTCGAACAGGGGGTGGTTCGTTATTCAGGACAATTGTATTTGCAACATTGTGACCGGAGATTGATTAATGTGACGTTAATTTCGGAGGCGGGTGACTTTTTTGTAAGGAATTAGGGCGTGTGAGATATGAGGCTCCTTTCCAATCGCTGTGATTGTTGTTAAGTCGAAGAGTGTTATCCTAACTATAAACTGGGAACAGTTATTTCGTTTACAGAAGAGGTGAATTGTGGTTTTATACACGTAGGGTGAAACCGGGATAGATGCCCCACTTTTTGAAATAACCACCTAAATTGAAAAATATTAATTGTATACGAATAATTTCAATAATGTGGCTAGCTCAATCCTTTATGTTGAATTATCATCATTACTTTTCAACCTATCAAATAAAGATTAGCCTTTCGTGGAACATTTTTTTTGAAAATAGATGCCTACCTGTATGGATAGTTGCCCCATAATGAAAATAGTGACAAGGATAGATGCCTGCAGTGCAGAATTTATGACATTCATGCCGTGTAGGTAAACAAAAACCCAAACCAAATGTTAGGTAGTTTCACTCCTGAAAGAGCAATTGTCTCCAAAAAACATGAGTCATAATTATAAAAAACATTTTGTATTTTTCCATTCCATTTCTCTTTTCTTCATTAATTAATCAATTGATTATAAAAAATTAAAATTTTTTAATTATTTTTTTATGACTACAAGTTTTCTACTTAAAAAACATACACTTATTTATTTGCATGCTATTTCCTGAGCTTTTCAATTAATTAAGTTCAATGATTGAATGAAAAAAATTTAAAAATATTTTTTTGTCAGATCAGACGAATCCCTCTAGATAATCGACAGATTATGAGACAGCACGTCTAAAACATAAAGATGAACCATATATATCTTAATCTGACGCGCTTGAGTATTTCAAAATGTCAAATTTTTTTTTGCACATTATAATAATGGCCGCGAGTTTGCGCCAGATCGAAATCGTCAGATTATTGAATGAGAGCTTTTTTTGGCGCACTTAACACCCCTTAGAAAATCTGACGCCCCCGATTAATTTTTTTTTTCATTTTTAACCCTTACGCACAACCACCCACATCATGCAAACGATCAGATTAACATACCAACATTATTAAAAATACGTAGGACATTGATGGTATAAATATCTGACGGGCTCGAGTATGTCCATGCAACAGTTTTTTTACATATTCAATAATCTATAGCAGCTTCCCCCACCGATGAAAAGGTATATATTATATAACATTTTTTTCTTCTTATTATCTGAGCTTTGCAACCTAATAGGTCTCTATGACGCTCGAGTAAATCCCCATTTTGTATCGTAGACTCCCCTACTACTACATCGGACAACTTATAGAATTAATTCTTAGTTGCGAGTTCGGATAGTTAGCATTTAGGATATGAGGCATTTATCCCGCTGGAGCATCTATCCCAGTTTTATCCTGTATGTCTTGAATATTGAACCCTAACTAACTCAAAAATGTCAATTTTGTTAAATCCAGAGCATCTTCCACTTTAGCTAAATAGGAAGGGTTGTCCTCTACATGTATCTAGCAAATCTCTATTATTGATACACGTACAGTGTAGGGAGTTGAGACTGACCTGAACAAATTGTTCCTTTAGATTTTGTATTGTCATATATTTGACTGTCTTGAACAATGAGGCATATTTATTATCATTATGTTTATGTTTTTTTGGTATAAATCTATGAGTTGGTAGAAAAATATTCGAAAACGTTTTTATGTTGTTATTGATTCGAAATTATTTGTCGACCACAACCAGTCGGCTACTTTATTTTTCAGTTTGTGTTGCAGTTATCAGAGAATTCAGACGTAACCACAATACCTACCAGATAATCGTGACCAGGTGCCGCAGAGTTGACTCCAAAGACCGTAACAAAGATAACAAAACAAGCGTTCACTAAAGTATATTATAGTCCAGGAAAATTAGGTGAAACCCAACAACTTGTTGAAATTCATCAACATTTTATTTATTTCGTTCCATCTTCCAAAAATAACGTCAGATGTTACGAGTTTGACTACTTTATCTGTAAAACAATTGTTGAAATTTGAACATTGTATTGATTAATATGCTTTAGGTACTATAGGTAGACAACTCAATCGATTTCTAAGACTTAACAATTCGTAGAAGGAACAACAAACATGATTTTTCAATTTATCACAAACCGGATATACGGATATTACTATACATTATGATTCTACCCATACATACCAACACAAAATAGCAGCTTATAATAGCATGATTCACAGATTAGTCAATGTTCCTCTTTCAATAGATAATTTCAATAAAGAACTTTTTCATTTATTTATTTATTCTAAATTCGGGACACATACAGGTAAAAGAACCCAAACAAGTATCCACTAAAATACAGATTGTGCAAACAAAACTGGCGTTCAACAGGTAAATGATCTAAATGCTTAATCTAAAACATAAATGATTAAAAATTGAATATTTTCCTTATGTTACTTCTATACATTTGTAAGGACATGGAGAAAACGTCCAAATTGGAACAGTATCTGTGGAATGACTCTGTAATTCTATTTATTGGAGAGTTTTTCCCCACATTGGTAATATATGTGGAAGTAGCTGATAAATATTTATTCCTTGTGTTTCTCTGGGGTACATGAAAGGACATCATTGCTATCAACTCAGGCGAGTCAATAAGATTCGTTAAAATTTTATAGCCAAACACTAGATCCGAAGTGATTCTCCGTTGTTCTAGAGGCTGAATGTTATAATAGTTACGGATTTGATTAATACCGTGAGTTACATAGACATTAGTGATTCGGTAATGAAGATGTCTAACAAACCTATTTTGCGTTCTAAACGCAATTTTAATGTATTATAGTAAGGATTCCATATAATGCTAGCGAAATTCAACTTGCTATAAACAAATGCATAATAGATAGTTTTAATAGCGGCTTCGTTGTTGAAGTCTGCACATTCTATTGAAGAAACCCAGTGTTTTGTTGCTTCTATTTATGACATATTCAACATGGCGATTGAAATTCAATTTTGTGTCAAAGTATACTCCAAGGTCCTTGATATATTCTACTCTATTTAATGCAATACTATTCAACAAATACTGAAACAATATGGGTGAATGATTTCTATAAAACGAAATACATGTACATTTTTCCACGTTGAGTTTCAGTTTATTCATATCACAATATATTACAAATCTAGCAAGGTCTTCCTGAATTTTTAAACAGTCTCTTATGGAGGTAATTTTTTTAAATATTTTCAAGTCGTCCGCATATAACAAAATATTAGAATAAAGGAAACAAGACTGTATGCCATTTATGAATACTAAAAACAACAGTAGATTTGCTTAATATCATTAAGCAAATTGCGGTTGACAATGGGTTTAAAGCTGAATTAATAAAAAAAATATTTGCCAAGAAAGTCTACGCAAAAGCGATTCAAGACATTTTTTTCTATTGATAATGTAGGTAATCAAAATTATAGAGCTTTAACGTATTTTGGACAACCAACGGAAAAAGTGGCTTCATTTTTGAGGAAACGGGATATAGAACAAGTGATACGTCGGGAAAGTTAGTTAAAAATAATAAAGACAAACCATCCAAATTCGAGAAATCAGGAGTATATAAATAAAAGTGTGGAACGTGCCCTGAGGGATATATTGGTCAAACGGGCGGAACATTTAGGAATCGAATCCAGGAACATCATACGAGCTATGTAAATAAGAAAAAAATTCAACATATTCAAATCATCTTCTAGAATAAAAGCATATTTTGCACACAGAAATTTTGCACACAGAAAATAAAGGTTTGAAACTGAATCATTTGGAAGCAATGGAAAGTTAGTTTAAAATAATGAAGACAAAACATCAAAATTCGAGAAATCAGAAGTATATAAATAAAAGTGTGGAACGTGCCCTGAGGGATATATTGGTCAAACGGGCAGAACATTTAGGAATCGAATCCAGAACATCATACGAGCTATAGAAATAAGAAAACAAATTCAACATATTCAAATCATCTTCTAGAATAAAAGCATATTTTGCACACAGAAATTTTGCACACAGAAAATAAAGGTTTGAAACTGAATCATTTGGAAGCAATGGAAAGTTAGTTTAAAATAATAAAGACAAAACATCAAAATTCGAGAAATCAGGAGTATATAAATAAAAGTGCGGAACGTGCCCTGAGGAATATATTGGTCAAACGGGCAGAACATTTAGGAATCGAATCCAGGAACATCATACGAGCTATAGAAATAAGAAAAAAATTCAACATATTCAAATCATCTTCTAGAATAAAAGCATATTTTGCACACAGAAATTTTGCACACAGAAAATAAAGGTTTGAAACTGAATCATTTGGAAGCAATGGAAAGTTAGTTTAAAATAATAAAGACAAAACACCAAAATTTGAGAAATCAGGAGTATATGAATAAAAGTGTGGAACGTGCCCTGAGGGATATATTGGTCAAACGGGCAAAACATTTAGGAATCCAATCCAGGAACATCATTCAAATCATCTTCTAGAATAAAAGCATATTTTGCACACAGAAATTTTGCACACAGAAAATAATGGTTTGAAACTGAATCATTTGGAAGCAATGGAAATTATTAAACTTACAAATTCAAACATTCTAATCAATGATCAACTAGATTTGAATAGATCACCATTATTGAACTCGTTTTCTTAAAACCGAGAAAGAATTATTATTGATGTGGATGTGAGGTAAAATGATTCAGGTGATCAGGTGCTCCTGTCGTGCCCTTTAACCCACCTCAGGATAATTTAATCATCTACCGAGGCTTTGGCTAAACCTTGGTGGCACTGTAGTACCAGCCTAGAAGTAACACGTTGTCTGGAAGACTTTGTTAACGACCTGAAATCTAGTGAAATCTCGTGTTCTTGACCTGTCTGTAATCCAAAAATAGGTTGGACCCGCTAAAGTAATGTAAACCCGCCTACAACAGATGTGACAATTCATAAAGAAACCACAAACAAACCACAAACTTTTGTTTGAGCCTTCTATTAGCGTTTTGCATTCAAAGTGAGCATCTATTACCTTTTACTACTAGGAAACAGAGTACAATAAACTCCTCAACCCGCTCACCCCAGAATGCCCATTTCTCCCGTACTAGCAAGTCTCCAAGCACGCACCCAGGTAGGGGCATCAGCCCTATCTGCCTCGGCGAAGAACGTGAATACTTGCGCGTCCTAGAGGCCCGGTGTCGAGCTGACGCTGTAAGCGTGCCATCTTCAAGCACGAGCTAACAGCCACTATCGGACGGACGGACGCTTCGCCGTTCAGGTACCCGTATAACCTGGTGCAGTGACCACGTGCCGATGATCTATTTCTTGGCCGGACACTGGAGTTAGCGTGCTGTTGAAGACTCACTCTCGCTTTCTTCGTTTGCTAGACAATGTTCGCGGAGTCGTTGTTATGGTGCTTCGGACAAATTTTATCACTTCATCGTACACAACCGGTTGTGTCGAAGACTGTAATGAATGAAGCATGTAGTTGAATTTAGAAGTTGTGATTCAGGAAAAATGATACTGGAATTCTGAATCTGGGTGTATGTAGGTTCGTTTTATGTTGTAGATGTGCACCAAGAAACGATTTCTGAACTGTGGAGCCTCTGAGAATGAAAGGGGCGCGCTTACATATGAAAATTACCTATTCATCACTTTTTCTCCGTGCAGCTATATTTTCAGAGGCAGTAATTTTCTATGTAGCTTCGTTCTATGTTGTAGATGTGCGATAAGGAAGGGTTTTCAAATATTTCAACTGGGGCGCCAGCCGCGGGGAAAAATGTTTCGTCTATAAAACAAAAATATTTTTCATCACTGTTTCTTCGTAACGGTATACTCTTAGAGGATGGCATTATGTATGTAGGTTTGATTTATGTTGTAGATATGCAATAAGGAAGAATATTTGAATATTCCAACTAAGGCGCCAGCCGCGGGGGTAAAAGGGGCTCGTTAACGTATGGAAATTACCTTTTCATCACTGTTTTTCTGACCGATATATTTAGGGAGGCTGAAATTTTGTATGAAAGTTTATTTTATATTGCAAATGTTCAATAAAAAAGGATTTTTTAATATTCTAACTGAAGAACCAGCCGCGAGGGAAAAAAACATCCATGAAGCAAATTTATAGTTTCATCAATGTTTCTCCATGCTGGTATATTTTCGAAGGATGAAATATTGTATGTAGGTTTGTTCTATGTTGTAGATATGCACCAAGAAGAGATTCATGAACTGTGGATTCTCTGGGAATGGAAGGGGCGGTTTTACATATTAAAATTACGTTTTCATCACTGTTTTTCGGTACCGGTATATTTTAGGAGGCTGAAATTTTGTATGTAGGTTTGTTTTATAGCGTAGATGTGTAATAAGGAAGAATTTTCAAATATTTCAACTGAGGAACCAGTTACGAAGGAAAAAGAAGCGTCCATGAAGCAAAATTATAGTTTCATCAATGTTTCTCCATGCCGGTATATTTTCGAAGGATGAAATTTTGTATGTAGGTTTGTTCTATGTTTTAGATGTGCACCAAGAAGAGATTTCTGAACTGTGGATTCTCTGGGAATGAAAGGGGTGGGTTTACATATGAAAATTACGTTTTTATCACTGTTTTTCAGTACCAGTCTATTTTAGGAGGCTGAAATTTTGTATGTAGGTTCGTTTTATAGCGTAGATGTGCAATAAGAAAGAATTTTCAAATATTCTAACTGGAGAACCAGTTGCGAGGGAAAAACAAGCGTCCATGAAGCAAAATTATAGTTTCATCAATGTTTCTCCATGCCGGTATATTTTCGAAGGATGAAATTTTGTATGTAGGTTTGTTCTATGTTTTAGATGTGCACCAAGAAGAGATTTCTGAACTGTGGATTCTCTGGGAATGAAAGGAGCGGGTTTACATATGAAAATTACGTTTTTATCACTGTTTTTCCATGCCAGTCTATTTTAGGAGACTGAAATTTTGTATGTAGGTTTGTTTTATAAATGTAGATGTGCAATATGGAATAATTTTTAAATATTCCAACTGAGAAACGAGCTGCGAGGGAAAAAGGAGCGTCCATGAAGCAAAATTATAGTTCCATCAATGTTTTTCCATGCCGGTATATTTTCGAAGGATGAAATTTTGTATGTAGGTTCGTTCTATGTTGTTAATGTACACCAAGAAAAAATTTCTGAACTGGGAATCTCCAGGGAATGGAAGGACGCGTTTACATATGAAAATTACCTGTTTCTCTGTAACGGTATATCATTATTTCCAAATATATCATTATTTCCAAAATATAAAATTTGTTTTTCTACACAAGCAAACCAGTTCCTACCTCTCTGGTAAAACCAAGTTGAAAGTAAAAGTCCCAAGTACAGTTACCACTTCAACCTGTTCGCATTATACCATTTACCTCATTAAACCCATCATTGTGTTAATCAAGAATATAACCAAAGTGACAGAACCTGATGCTGGGGCAAAAAATCGACTGGAAAATATAATTGATATGAATCGCAGCGGTAGAATGTCTCCCTGACCGGTTATTTCGCTTAAATTAGTGTTGGAATTCTCGCAAAAGCGAACTGACCGCTATCTTAGACGAATCGGAAAATAATGCCATTCCTATTCTCAACTACTTTCGAGATGGTTTTCTGTAGAGATATTTCCGTTTAATTGACACTCCCGATGAGCTTCTGTCTAGGTTTTAATTGAATTCCTGATCATTTGCGCAGGGAAAGAGATTGTGTTAGTTTTCAAATGCAATGTCGAGCTTTGGGATAGCAATTATACTCATCAACTTTTCAAAGCTGATATTGGAGGAGGATAAGATCAGTTGGTAGCGTTTAAAAGAATCTTGTTATTTTTCGAAAGTTGCTTTTCTTATCTCTTAAAGTGTGGCTTGCTCACTTTGATTGCTTCTTATATTCTGTAATAACTAAAGTATGTGGTTTTATTTCAGATAAGCATACTGTATACTCTTTTCCATAATTTTTCAATGTCCCAATAATAAATCGAATAGAAAATGCAACAGGTTACTGAGTGACATTTCAGGTTCAAACATTACATCTCATCGATAATATACGTCACACTGAAGGTAATGAACGTTTCGGAAAGATTTATACAATTCCAATATTCTGTTGAAATCCTTTATTGCAAACATTGGACTCTCAACCTCTCAACGATTCTCCGTACGTTCAGTTAATCAACTTAGTCTGGGTCACAATATCCTTTTTATGGAACTTCTGGCCAAGGACACCGGAAATTATGATCCAGTGCTCGTTTTATTCGGAATGGATTTTAGTATCTTTTTGAAAAATTTCAATAAGGGCTTGAGAAAACTGCAAAAGTTATAAATAATTTAGTGAAAAAAGGGGGTTTTGTTTTTTATTAATATCTCGAAAATGATTGAAGATAACCGAAATTTGAAAATAGATCCTTAAAGAGGAGGAAATTTCCTGAAAAAAAGTCCTTCTTGCCGAAAATCTATCACCAATATTTATCGTTTTAATTCAGAGGCAAAAATAGCGCTAAAAGTGGGCGATGCGCGTCCCATTAACTCATTAAATATCACTATTAAGAAAAAACAAATTCACATAGCTTCTAAACACTTGAATGGACGAAAATCCATGGAAAAAAAATTTTCCCATGATTATTTTATTAGATATACTTCAGTTAATCAATTAATTTTTACAGGTTTTAAATTCACATTAAAACCCTGATAATTTTTAAACTGAAAGCCTCAAAACTTTTTCACTTCTTGAAGTATTTTTTGAAAACCTTCAAAGAAGATTTTTGTTGGAAAAATTGAAAAATTTTCATTTTCCACTTTGTTATGAATATTCAAAGACGTTAAAAAGTGAAAAATTCATGTTATCCAATTTGGTACTGAAGAGCATTAGGGCAAGTGTCTTACGGCGAAACATCGATGTATACCAGTGAGGATGACAGTGTTCCATGTAAGTTCAATTTGTTATCATTCATTTAAAGTAGAACTCATGTGAATGATATCTGATTTTTATTCCACAACGAATGTTTGAAATACAAACTGAGCAAGGAAAAGTATCTTCTGTATAATTCAGTGTTCATATAGAAGTATTTGTTTCGAAAGAATTTTTTTCTTTCGTGTAATTCAATGTTTATATGAAAGTAGCTGTTTCAGGAGAACTTTCTTTCAGTTTGTGTCTGAAAGTTACTTCTTTGCATGATCTACACATGTATAGAGTTACTTATTTTCAAATTGATTATTTTCTTCCATTTTACACTCGAGGAAGCTGTTGTACAACAAAACACATGTGGCGGTTTTTGTAAAACCCTTTATAGTGAAAATCATATAATAAACTGTTTTAATTAGCTTCCATTTCTAAGGAAAACCAAAGAACTGAGAATCAGTAGGAGTGTAGGAGTATTTATATTGAGCATATTTCATTCATATTCCTTTAGGTAAGAAGTTAATAAATAGAGTAAAGGAAATTACCTACTGTTGAAAAGTAATTAAGATTTCATTAGTGATATTTCTCTACTTATAACTTGCTGTGGTCGTAAAATATTACGTCTCAATAATGATAAAATCTCATAGAATGTATGTGTTAGTGAGAAACTGAAAGCAATGAGTAATTTAGTATGTTTTCCTCAAGCTGTACCTAAGAAACATTTCAAAAAGAACAATTGGAATTCAGAATATCTACAAGCAGAATGAATTCCAATATTGAAAATTGATTATTATTCAATTCGTTATAAATTAATTCATTCTTTGTCCAGCATTTTTTGTATCGACTTGTCTTAAACGACCTCCCAAAAAAATCAGATAAATACATCTGTGTCCAACCAGGACGCATTGTTGAGACAAAGGTTTGAAAAATATGATTTTTTTGATGTATCATGAACAATGTAGATCGACATATAGAGGTTGAAAATGGCTCAAAAATTTTACAGTTCAAAATATTATATCAGTTATAGATTTCAGCATCCGAAACGTTAAAAAAGTATTACCTCATTTTTTGATAGGCAAAATTATTGAATATGACAAAGTACTGACAAAAAGAACATTTTTTTGTGAATTCACGCAGTAATTTAACGGAGTCAACTCAGAAGTTTGCCCTTTTTAGGCATGTATAAAGTTTCCTTTAATTTTTTTCATATATTTCACGCTGTGAAAGTTGAAAATGCCGAAAGAAAGTCCATTAAAACTGATTTTCCTTCACAAAAAATAACTTTCGATTACTATTCAGCTTCAAAG
Source organism: Leptinotarsa decemlineata (assembly GCF_025532065.1). Classification (NCBI taxonomy): domain Eukaryota; kingdom Metazoa; phylum Arthropoda; class Insecta; order Coleoptera; family Chrysomelidae; genus Leptinotarsa; species Leptinotarsa decemlineata. The sequence continues at coordinate 533,004 of NW_027412556.1, read as the reverse complement.
TATCATATGTAATATAGAATGAAATCATAAAACTAATTTTTGAAGACTTTCCTCAGAGACAAAACTCCGGTAGTGTTCCACAAGATTTTCATTTTATCTATGCTGGGTTTTCCATGATTTTTGCAGAGCTGAAGGTTTCAGTTCCGTTTAGATGGAATAATCTCTTGAAATCCATGTTCATATCATTCAGAAGGTCCTTTTTATTAAAAAAAAACAAGAGGAAGTCAGCAAAACATATAATACATACAAACAAACAAGTTACATGAATTGATAAACCCTCACGTTAATTATATTCGAGAAAGGAAAATGCTGAATAATTTCATGAAAATCTATACATATTTCTTCTTGAGCATTCTACTATGATTTATTTTCCTTATCTAAGACATTTTCCATTACAATTTTTTTTTTTTTCTGATTGTAGGAGCTGATAATACCAGGAAGATCTATTGAGAACTGTGATCTCCTCAACAACAAAATTACTTTCAATAAATAGATGTGGTATTTTAAGTATTTGAAATGTTATGAGCTTAGAAATTGAAATTTTCTCAAACATCTGAAGAATAAAATTATAAATTGGATTTCTAATGATCGAAACATATTATGGAAGCATTTAGAAACCTTATTTTTGATTGAAATATGAAATTTCTTCAACAAAACCTTAAAACATTAAAGACGTAGTGAAAAATTAATACCTAATCTCATCAACCTGATGTTTCTATTTCTGGAAGTGAATCTTCGTTTCCAATTTCAGGTTTCATAGCTCAGGGGAAATGGCAATGAATAGGAAAGCAGTTTAGAAAAGGAATGAAACTTTCAACTGAAGGAAAAATGTTACTACCCGATTCAATTTTCCTGTGATAGCATTGAAAGTCATTTGGAAAACTAGTCAGACTAAACAATTCAACCACAAGGAAATTAACATAATTATCATCCGAGTCGTTGAGCTAGAATGGTTTCCTGAAAAACACTCTTAAAACATTGGCAAACATCCTAACCTATCACTCGTTATCCAAAGCTCCACAACAATCAATCGCCTAACCTACTTTCGCACCGTTGATAATCCTGAAACGCAAACACAGCCATCGAACTCTCCCAATCTGAAAGCGATATAAAAGCCCCATCCCAATTTCACAACCTACCTTTCCTGAAAACTTTCTTTCCGACCAATTTCAGCCAATGAACCCACTAAGTGGCATCAGGTGTGAGATACCGGAAGCGATGGGTGGGGCCCAGCTACATAACGACATACCATTGGCAGATAGACTGTTAGAAGTCTGGAAGAAGGAGAAGAGGGTGTGGCTGTCTATCACAGCGCATCCTGCGTGTTTCAGCGAGTTCAGTTATCCTTGCCAGCTTCTAATGATCGGTTGCGATCGTCCTTCGAGTCCTTTCAGCGTTGCGAGAAGTTATAGTTGTTTGTAGTTTCAGGAGACCGGTGGAAGTTTGTGTAACTACTTTTGTTCGGTTTTACTGTGAATTTTGGACTAACAACATTTGTGAGCAAGAAGATATGGTGATATTGTAAGTATAGATACTTATTATTATTACGTTTATCACTCTGAAATATCAAAATACATGTATATTTTATAAAAAGTAATTTCAAATATTCTTTCTGGTGAATGTATTCTGTTTTAGGAAATTAATTTTCAATAACTCAAATTTTTATATTTCTTCAATTTTTTATTAAATAGAAAAAGCAAGTTTTAATAGAATAGAAATGATTCAAAAACCCAATAAAATAACCAGCACTGCATTTATTTCAATTTATTTAGTTGCTACTTCAACTATTACTAATTGGAAACCCATAAAAAAAAATTAGAGTTTATTTTAAATCATTTGGAATGGAATTGAATCTTAAATGTAATGTTCTATATGTTCTAGGTATAGGTATATCAATAACAAATGTTCAATATTTCATTGTTGGATATAATATCTCATTTATTTAATGAGTTTGAAAACTATAGTTTTAATCTAAAGTGAGAAAGTTTTGGGTCGAAGACTAATCAAAATGTGCTCAACTCTATCCCATGCAATACATTTTTTATTCATTGATTTTTCAGTTTTTACCACCAAAAATATTGAATGAAAAACTCGCAAAACATTTCAGAAACTTTCAGTGTTCAGCTGCTTGTAAAAATTTTAAAAATTTTATACCAATGTACAATGAACCAACAAATTGATGGAAATGTGTCTCCTAATTAATACATCATAATAAATCATGAATTTTTCCTCTGTTTATTATTTTTCTTCTCAAAAAAAACACTGTTAAGCTTCCAATATAAGAATTGACATTCAAAAATTAGCAAACCATGAAAGTTTTTCTTTTTCGTTATAAATTTTCTATCGTTTTTTCAAAATCCTGCACTGCAACTGTAAGTAAACTGCTATTGTCACATATTTTTGATGCAAAAAATATATTTTGATTGAGGAAAAGAGAATTGAAACTTTCTGTTTTTTACCACTTTTATTTGTAACTAACCTTACTGCAGTTTCGTCCTTTAAGGAAATTTTCAAACCTATACATTTAATTTCAATTCTCGTTTCTTCATTATGATTTCCTACCACGTAGATTAATTTTCGAATCATTTATAAATGTTTTTCAACGTTACAATCATTCCTTAAAGTTTCAACCAATCCTTCAACATAATGAGAATATTTCAAAATAGTTGAGAAGTCTTTATATACTTGAGACAATATACTAACAAACATTCACCTAAACTAGCCCACGAAACTTGTCTAATGCTATTGTAGAACCTCAGTACAATCCAGTAAACGCTGCTTGTCTAACTGCCTATTGATATCTCCGACTAAAATACAGTGTAGAGCCCACCCTCCTAATTACGTTTATATGAGAAACACTGTATACTGATATACTACTGTATACACTGATATACTAACAAACATTCGCCAAAACTAGCCCACGAAACTTGTCTAATGCTATTGTAGAACCCCAGTACAATCCAGTAAACGCTGCTTGTCTAACTGCCTATTGATATCTCCTAAAATACAGTGTAGAGCCTACCCTCCTCATTACGATTTTATGAGAAACACTGTCGGTTGTTAGGGGTGTTTCGAGGATGTATTTTACCACCCTTTGAGCACTCTCATGATACAATGTAAGCTCAATGATGTGGAAATTAGATTCAATTTATGGAATTAGTAACGGATGTACCTACTGGTAATGGAGATTATAAGAAATTGTTGATGATGAATTTGTATTTTGTTCGCACAATGAATCTGGTAGTTTAATATTTTGATTTTGACGTATGGGAATATTCATTTTTAAGAACGATTTTCATCAGACCCATTTTTCTCTCGCGATTTATGTAAAATGGTGTATACGCCAAATTCAATAAATGGCGAAGGAGCTGTATGTAACCACCATTTTTAATGCATCGGATTTACTTGTAGATAAAATAAATCCACCAACCAAAAACATAGTTTTTCTTTGTTTTTCAACAACTAATATCTGATTCCACAGAATCAGAATGATTAGATGATTAGATTCGATGATTTTTATTAAAAAATTCAATTCAATTCAATTTTATAATTTTAAAATAATTATTGATGTTATCAAAACGTATTTTCATGTTTCTATGAACATGAAAAAAAATGTAATAATTATTCAGTGAACGGATTCCACTACTCTCTTTCTTCAACTAGAAAAAACCACCAATCAATTTTTTTTTATTATAAAAATTTGTGTGTGAATTCTTTGAGAATGTTTAATTCTTTGTTGGTGCAAGCTTCTATTCCTTATGAAAAAACCACTTCAATGAAAATATAGGCAATTGGCAATTAGCAAATCCTAATATCTAGAAAAGCTGGGAGAAATTTCAGATTTTCATTGCGAAGTATTCATTTTTTTAATATACCTCAATATCAGAATATTTTCACATAATTCGAAAGCATCACTCATTCAATTGAATGTCTGATCAACTGTTCACAAAATCTCAACAAAATTTATTTCATATGGAGAGAGAAGGTCTGATATTATAAACAAATGGCTACAATGTTTTATAAACTTCCACCGTTTTGGTGCATTCGCCAAATTTTACAATGAATATTCCGCCTGTTCGAAATTCAAATTATCCTTGTTAGTATTTTGTTCTTTTTATTTGATTATTCATTTTGAAGATTTTCTAGATCTTCTCAAGAACTTCGACTATTATTCATCAATCATTATTAAAGAAGGAAAACTGGGAAGAGGTTTACTTGGTAAACAATATTGATTCAAAATGTAACGCCTTTCTTGACACATTGATTTACAACTTTGAAGCCACGTGTCCCATTAAAAACAAAAAAATAAAAAAACCATTGGAAATGAATGGGTAACAATGAAATAAAATAATCATCTGAAGATTTAAAACAATTACATTACGTAAGAAAACAATTTCCAACACTCGATCTTGAGTATAAATTTGCCAAAAAACAAGATAAAAACCTCTTCTCAAGTACGAAAAGTCAATATTACATCAATAAAATTCAAAATTCATCAAACAAAAGTAAGTCTACTTGGCAGATTATAAATGAGCTCAATGGAAAAAAACCAAAAACACGTCACAATAAAATTGCATAATGAAATTATTGAAGAACCATCAATTTTATCAAACATATTCAATAATTATTTTGTAAACATACCAAAGGAAACAATAGGAAATATACAACACCTAAATCATCGAATTGAATATCCACAAAATAATTTTCAAACAGAGAGAATGTTTGTTCAATATGTTTCTGAGATAGATGTTCTCAATGTTAAAAAATATTAAATTAAAAATAAGCCCTCCTGTGGTTATGATGCGCATTATTAGATGTATTGCTAGAGTCTCATTTAACCATAGTTGTCGTGACCTTTTCAAAAACATGAGGATTTTAACAGTTAGTGGTATTTTCATTTTAGAACTTTTGAAGAATATCAAAAAGCTCGTGACGACCATACGCGTGTAGATGAACTACACAATTATGATACTAGACAGAAAGGCAAATATTGCGTTCCCTTCAGACGCGTAAATATTAGCTTAAATTCACCTACTGTACTTGACTTAAGACTCTATAATGGACTACACAAAGATATAGATTCTTTTCAAACCGGAAATTTCTTATTGGAGTGAGAAAGATACTAATTGATCTGTGTCCCTACTCCCTAGAAGATTATCATGAATTAGTTTTTTGAAGAACATCCTGTAAACATGTATTATTTCACTATCCTATGTTAATTGAATTTTGTCTGCAATCCTTGTTATGCATGTACATAATTTATTTCATTTCACTCACTTACTTTGTTTTATATCTATATGTTTTTTGACTTGTCCTATAGCTGTATTTGCTCGAATGGATAAATAAAGAATTGAATTGAATTGAAATTAGATCACAAGATTTGTTTGCACTTCCTAGTTTTATTTTTTATTTTCAATCCAAATACGTGTGAACATTTTTGCAACAGAATCATCTGAATTCAGTCTAGATAGGACAGTCATCTAAGAAATATATTCAATAATAATGATATTTCCATTGAGTTAATGAAGTTTGAGAGCGAATAAGTGGTATTTTTGGGAGTCGAATACTATACTTTTTCCATGACTCATAACAAAAATATTTCAAAACAATATTTATTTTTGAAGGATATCCTGAAACATAACAATACCGTTGAATTTCATGAAAAAAACTAACTTAGAAAAATCTTTCAAAAATATTTTCTATTTCTGTTATTTCGTGCATTTCCTGAATTGAAAGAGAAACAATGAAACAAAAACTATCGGAGATGAGATTCGACTCCGGATTGCCCTTTCTTTTTTTGATTTTGTATTTATTGAACGAAACTATGAAGTTGGAGAATCTGGCTCCATTTATGTTGTTGTTTCGTTCATTTCTAGCGAGTTACATCCACATAATAAAGTTCTAATCGCTTTTATAGATTATATTACTTTCTTGTTTTGAATTTGGGTTTTTGAAATCCTTGAGAGAATTATATAATTTCAAAAAGTTCAACTAACCCACACGTAATGCTTCTTTGAATCTGAAATGAAGCTTTCGAAACAATGGAGAGCGAAACATTCTCAGTGTGAGTTATTAAAAATCATTATACACATAGGCGTCCTTGAATTTCAATGCGACAAAGAGAAATACTAAGTCCTAACCTCCTCACAATTTTGTTTGGTAGGTTAACGCTTTTATGCCTTCAAGTTATTAGTATTTCAATTGTAATTTTATCCAGTTTGATTAATAACTACAACGCACAATTTCAAGAAAAGTTAGTAGGTATTATAGGACACTGTCATATTTTGGTGTACTCACTAATGATATGGCTCATTTTTCGAAAACGAAAGACTTGAACATAGCTTACAGAACAAAAAAGGCAAATTCATCAAAAAATTAATTGTTCGATAGGTCATGAGGATATGAGACTTGTGGTTCTTGCCTAAAACAACATTGGCGAAACAGGACGAACCTTTTCCCAGAGAATAAAAGACCATCTTGAATGTGAAGACACTTTCCACATTCAGAATGTGATGAAGGGGTACGAGTTCTATTACGACTATGACGTGTTACATTGAGAAGAAAAAGGTTTGAAACTCTTTCTTTTGGAATGTTGGTGAGTTTAAAATTGAATCTGCTGTGAGAATGTTTATATTGCTATCCAAACGTCATTATCGTATACCATCATATATGGAGGGGTTACTATCTCATTGAATAAGCATTTTGAAGCTTATTTCAATCATCCCAGAACTTTATAGACGTCTCCTTCTACAGATTCTCACATGGTTCCCCCTCTTCTCTTCCATCTCTGCTCTCGGGGTATTCAACGAATAGTAAGAGCTAATATTATTAAGAAAACATTGCAGATTTGAAGAGAAATATCGGTGGATTAGAGTGAATAACAGGACATTTTTTGAGAAGGCAGAGAATGTACCAGACAAGAGGAAAACTTCAAAACGTGTCGCAAGTGACATAGACTGATTTTGAATCATTGCGTATTGTTACAATAAAGTAGCAACAGCAGCGTACAGAAAGTTATATTTATGCTAAAAACCGTATACGTGTGACAGACCATTAAAAGTCACTTCAAAAGTTGACAAACTTCCAACAAAGAATTTTTTCATCTGAATCTTCATCTGAAGTGTTTCTACGTGGATATTCCATCTAGCTGAGTGGGAATCAGGAATTTTTTAATCTCCCTCCGCTTATGAATTCTAGAAAAATATCAAAAACAGTTGTAAATGGCAAAAAATTCCAATAATATATGTGAGAGAGTTAGACACTTTTTAGATTGAGTTTGCCTCTTCATTTTCGTCATAGAATAAATTTTGAACATCTCCAGTATGATAGAAAGTTCACTTCCTGTGGAAACAAAGTTTAGACGCCATGCCAGTCATCGAACGTGTTTTCGTGGTTTGATTTTCTTAGAATCTCCCTCTATGATCGGTAATACCTAGTTTTTTGAGAGAAATGTGGTGCACCTGGCTCCAAAGGTTTTGATCTGGAATTAAAATAAAAGTTTGATGCACTTTGCATCCTTATAGTAGAATTATGAAGCATGAAGATGTTGACGAAGATATGAATCATCGTCTTTGTATTTTCGCCGAGGAATTTCTCCATTCCGACTAAAGTCCTGATTCAGATCACTATTATACTCAAAATAATAATAGACCATCAATAAAACAATGACAGGAATGTGCCGTTGAACTGACTCTCCATAGAAAACAGTGAAGCTACTTTGTTGAGGTGATGCTATATGATTTTCCAGAGTTTTATCCGAAACTAAAAGTGATTGCATCACCCTGCAATTCATATTCTTTATTTGCTGTTCAGTTCTCATATGTACTGAATCCTCATTGTCGCATTAGATATTCATCTGTGAAAATGAAATCATGAAGAAATCCTTTACGTTATTTATCTGATCATTTTAGTTTTTCCCCACGTAAAATCCTTTTCTAGCCCGACAATGCTCACAATAGACGAGTGTACTGCCCTAGGGACACCAGTTATTAAACAATCGTAATTCAGTGTTGTCACTGGCCCGGCAATTATCTTGTTCGATTAATTATATGATATCTGATCTCGGTATCGTAAATAATCCAGCAGTAGGCCGCAGAACTGGATATACGAGATAGACTCCATCGGCGCTAGTGGGACATCGAGATAAAAGCGTTATTCACTTCTCGCGCTGCCTCTAGATCCACGATAAACAAATTCCTTGCCGATGCCAACGATGTGATTGAATCGGATATCGCGGCCAGCCAGGAAAAGAAAGCTTCTAGAGATGGAGTGTTCTAAAATACACAAAATGAAAGAAAAAAACCTGCAGCATTGACTGTTCGATCATTTCCTTGTCGGCAATTTCATTTTTTCTCGTTACAACAAATTCTGTTGAAATCCGATTAGTCTAAAGACTACTTCGAAAGGAGTTATACGTAAGAATTTCACGTAATTTTTTAAAATTTCTTGAAACAATGTTTCATGCCGCTTTTTGAAGTTCATCAATTCTCTCCACCATTCTATAACATTCACAGTGGAGATGGAACAGGACGAATCTATATATTTTTTGGACTTGACAATAACAAAAGTTAACAACAAACATGATTTTTCAATTTATCGTAAACCGACACATACGGATATTATCTTTCATAATTCGTCCACTCACCCATATCAGCATAAGGTAGCAGCTTTCAGCAGTATTATCCACAGACTGATAAATGTACCCTTGTCATAAGCGAATTTCAATAAGGAACTGAATTTAATAAAGCAAATAGCCGTCAACAATGATTATGATAGTGGTCTGATACATTCTTTATTATCAAAAAAGTTATACGGTCAAGCTTTGAAAGAAGTTTACCCAATTCGAATTCGAAGAGGATAAAAGTTATAGAACCTTAACCTACTTAGGCCAAGCCACTACAAATATTTCAGATTTTCTGCACAGCAAAGGTGTAATTACTGCTTTCAAAACCAACAACAACTTGGGCATGCACATTAAAAATAACAAAGATGAAAGTTCAGTTTCAGAAAAATCAGGAGTGTATAAATAATCGTGTGGGTCTTGTCCGATGTTTTATATAGGTCAAACTGGAAGAACGTTCAAACCCGCATAAAGGAACACAAATATAGTTTTCAGAATGGAAAAATAAATTCCACGTATGCCAGTCATTTAATCTTAGAGGGACATGAGTTCAACCATGAATAAAAACCCTCAGGGGTTTGAAACTTAACCTGTTGGACAGTATGGAAAAAACTCTCAACATCTGAATTGAATAATTCGCCGTTATTGAATCTGTTCATTCGCAGGTAAAAATAGTTAGGTATATTTCCAGGTAGACTTTCGAAAAATGTATTGATACCTGACTTTTTCAGTTATATTTTTTCAGGTAGATGTATTATTTAGGTAGACGATTAGGTACTAGGTTATATAATGGTTATAATGGTGTAATTTAGAAGTAACTCTTAGTTTATGCTTGAAGAAGCGATTGTATAGCGAAACACGTGTCTAGCGGTGAAACCATTATAGTGGAAATCAAACAATAAACTGTATTGATTAGTTTTTTAATATGGATTCAATCCATATTAAAATCCAGTTCTATTCAATGAATGATTCAGGATATAATTTAGTGTATCCCTGAGAATATCTTCAGTTTTTCACTTTGAAATGTTCGGTATCTTTCATGAAAAACCATCTCCTTCCTAAAATACTTCTTTTCAGTGAGGTATTTCCAGATTCACAAACTGGAATAACCAGCTTGTTCAACTGACCCCAGTTATAATAATGATTATAATAATAATGACATGCTTTATTGTTCAGAGAATGCAGGTCTTATTGACAAAGCTGCAAATTTTCTTCAGTCACCATACAACTATATAGAGATAGAATAGTGATAGAATAGATAGATAGAATAGAGATAGAATAGTGCCTAGAGGATGACAGCATGACCAGCTGTCGAAAGTGCTCGCAGATAATGAAATAAAAGTTATGGAGAGAGAGAGAGAGAGAGAGAATCCTTTTTGTAACTTATATTAATAGTAAAATACTGAAAATAAAGGAAAAAATAGTTGCATCATCCAAAACTATATATACATACGTATAATGTACAAATCATATTGAAATAGTTCAAATTCAAATGAATATAGACATATACGAATACTGAACATATATTATACATTAAAGAAACAATACCAGAAAAGTTTTAAAACGCAGTATATTCTATTCTTTGTTTAAATATTAAAAATTTGGATGATAAAATAGATTATAGAGTGAACTGTCCTCACAAAACTCTCCTTAACTATAATAGGGTTTACTACATAAAAAATCTAATATTGATTTCCAAAATTTGATCATTATAATGCATATGAATCTTATAACTCTCATTTAGAATAAACAGTCTGTAATTGAGTTTTGTAACATACTCCCCCAAAAAAAATTCCATACCCTAAATGAGAAGTAATAAGTGAGAAATAAGCCGATTTAGCGGCAGACAAACCAAGTTTCTTACGAGTTATTCTCACCACAAAACATCCTGAAGCTAGCTTTTTACTGAAGGTTACAATGTGATCGGCTAATTTGAGTTTTCTGTAAATCCCCAAAAATTTGGAACGAGGTCTGTTTTCAATCATCTTGTCTGCGTCCTTTGTTGTTGATGATATGCTGCCAATAAAGCAGCGAAATGATATTAATTTTGTCTTGGAAACATTAACTGACAGCAGATTGGAGTCGCACCAGTTTTTTTTCTATCTGAGCTTATACTCTCGTGACGATTGCATACAGTTTTATTGCGCCATTATATTGTGGCACTATCGGCGAATAAGGTGAATTTTCCTTCTATATCGATAGATGTTGATTCTTTTATGTATAACAAAAAAAGTATTGGTCCCAGTATTGAACCTTGTGGTACGCCATCTTTCATTTTGCCGTATTGGATTCAATCTCCAGCGATTCAAATCCACTGTTAATCGGATTTTCCTGTTGTGCTTGTGTTTTGTCTACCACACAGGCGGTGATTGCAATGATCCAGAATCTTCAATGCCTTTACTGATTTATTTCTTTATGAGGAATCAAAATTGGTTCAACAGCTATTTTCTTCTATTTTCCAGGCACGCCCCCTCATCTCCTGGCATGACTTGCCGGGCCTACTCCAACGCCACCGATTGGGACATCAATGACAGTTCCATCCCCCGAATCAACGAGTACGACCCTTTCTCAGAATGGGCTGATGGTCATTGCAGGCTAGTCTACAGAGCGGACAGCGAAGAAGCCAAAAGACACTCTTCGGGGTGGGCCATGAGGAACACCAACAACCACAACGTCCATATACTGAAGAAGAGCTGTCTCGGGGTCCTGGTATGCTCCCTGAGGTGCACCCTGTCGAACGGGGATACCGTCCACCTCAGGCCAGCCATCTGCGATAAGGCCAGGAAAAAGCAGCAAGGTATTACAGGCAAGGCACTAGATAAATGATAATTGATAATATCAACTGGGAGAAATAATAGAAGTGATAGTTTTGAAGCCACAAAATGCATATATTGAATAACAAATGAAATTTATCACATACAGTGAGCACCGTATGTAACGGATAAATTCATTTTCTACGTTATTAGCCATTTTCAAGAAAAACCCTAAAACACGTCGAATTATGTATTCGAAAATACATTCTGGGACATAAAAAAATCCCTCCTCCTTCACCCCCCTCAACATGACAGCCACCCCCCAAATTTTTTAAATGCAAAAGGGGGTCAAGTGATACCTCATTTTGAACGGTATTTAATTTTCTGTACAGCCATATCTTTTTTTTTTATTTCATGCATGCGTCAAAAAAAACAATTGAATCTAAATCATTTATTAAAGCGGTTGCAATCAATGTGCAACTAATGGAAGTATTCAGAGCAAATGTTCAAACTGACAGCCATTTGTTTCTTGACAATAATAAAGGCGTTGCTGAAAGCTATCAACAACATTATGAATGGTTTCGGGAGTGATACGTTCTATTTCTTCTCTGATTCTGATTTGCAAACTTTCAATATTGTTTGGTATATAGACGTATACTTTGGATTTTCGGTAACCTCACAAAAAGGACTCAAGCGGTGTCATGTCGGGAGAATAGGCTGGCCACTCTATGGCACCTCGTCTACCAATCCATCTCTGTTAGGAAAAACTTCATTCAGATATGCACGAATTTCAGCTGCAAAATGTGGTGGAGCACCAACTTGCTGATACCAGATACTCCTATCTATTTAATTCGGATTATCAATATCTGGAAAAAGTCTTTTCAGCGTTGGAACTGAAAAATTAGTCAACAACTCCAAGTAACGTTCACTGGTTAATGTTTCGTTAAAAAAATATTGTCCAGTTATGCGATTATTCATAATCCCTGCCCAAACATTTACTTTTCTCGGATATTTAGTGTGGGCCTCCATCATCCAATGGGGATTTTCTCGGCTCCAATATCGACAGTTCTGTCTATTGACGGTTCCATTAAAAAAAAAAGTTTACTCGTCGGGAAACAATATATTTTTCTTAAACGAAAGATCCCGCCGATACCTGGCTTCCATTATTTCTCAAAACTCAGTTCTGTGATCTGGATCGTCTTCGCTGAATATATACCAATTGTACTTTATAAAAACACGCCATATCGAACTTTGACTTATGTTGTAATCGGCGGCAAGTTTTCGGGTAGGTTTGTGTGGATTCTCCTCGATGTCTACCAAAATATCCAATTTCTTTCCATCGTCAGTCAATACACCTGTCTGGTTTTGAAAAATCTTTGACAGTCCCAAATTCACGAAATTTCGTTTCTATTCTACTAACAGTAGATTGAGAAATGTGATAATCAGAATATTTATTATTGAACATTTCACTTACATTCTTCTGGGTTCTAGTTTTGTCCTCACATCCTGGTAGTATAAACGTTCAATCAAATGAAACATTGCTAGAACAACGGTTGGTAAAAGCAAACAAAAAAATTGAAGCTGCATGGCATATTGTACAGCGGACGGATTCAATGGAACACCTACGTGATACCTTTCAACACTTCAATACAATTTTTTGTTTCATTATGACGCATGCACGAAATTTGAAATTAAGATATAGCTGTACAGAAAATTGAATACCCTTTAAAATGAGGTATCACTTAACCCCCTTTTGCATTTAAAAAAATTGGGTGGCTGTCACGTTGAGAGGGGTGAAGGAAGGGGGATTTTTCATGTCATAGAGTATCTTTTCGAATACATAATTCGACGTGTTTCAGGTTTTTCTTGAAAATGGCTAATAACGTACAAAATGAATTTATCCGTTACATATATGGTGCTCACTATAAGAAAGAAAGAAAGAAATGTATTCATTCATGGACCAACTACATGGTATCGAACATGTCAACTTATACTTATAAATATGTAAACAAACAAACATGTAAATATACATTCAATACATATAAACATAGGACCGTAAAATACAGATATATATACATATATGTATAAATAAAAATGTAAAAACGTAGAAATATACAAGTGTAAAAATGTAAAATTAAAATATAAAAGAATAAGATTATTTACACACAGATAACCACAAAAAACTCAATCAGCGAAATATTCTTGTAAAGTATAATAAGATTTAGCCAATAAGAAATCTTTCAGTGATTTTTTTAATTCGATAGTATTACAGGCCTTCACTAGATTAGGGAGTTTATTATATATTTTTACCCCAGCATTAGTTGGCGATTTTTCAAATGCGGATGTTCTGTGAGTCATTGTTATTAAATTTGAAGCATGTCTAGTGCAATATTGATGGTGGTAATTGTTTTTAATTAGCTCATTTTCATGCTTTTTAATGTGTAAGCAACTTTCATAAATATAAATGCAGCAAACTGTCATAATCTTTTTACTCTTAAAAATTTCCCTGCAAGAATCACGTGGCTTCATGTTGAACATTATTCTAACAATTCGTTTTTGTGTAACAAATATCCTATTTATTTCTGTTGCACTTCCCCATAACGTGTAGTGGAGTTATGTGTCTGAAGGACTTCACTATCGATCAAATTGTTCTTATTGAAATATATAATTTCTGTTTTCTGTGCATTTAGCATCAGTTTATTGGAATGAAAATATCTTGTCATTTCACTAATACAGAGTTCAACCGATAAAATCATATCCTCCATAGATGACTCAGCTATACCAAATGTTGTGTCATCAGCAAAATTGATTAGATAAAAGCGCCTATCGACATTAATTGGGAGGTCATTGAGAAATAGTAAAAAAAGCAATGGTCCCAGAATTGAACCTTGCACTACTCCAACATCAACTGAATATCTTTCTGACTCAACACTATCTATTGATAGGAATTGTCTATTTGATAGGAGTGAAATGATCCACTCGAGAATATTTCCTCTAATGCCATACAGTTTGGAAGCCATAAACACTTTATCAATACAGTCGAAAGCTTTAGAAAAGTCAAAGAAAATTCCTGCCACGTGCTTCCTATTGTCCATATTCCTAGATATGAAATCAACAAAAAGGGTAGTAGCAGATTCAGTTGACCTGCCCATGCGAAATCCATGTTGAGAATCAGATAAAATTTTATGACTTATTAAAAAATTCATTAGTCTATTGTACATTAGTCTTTCAAAATTTTTGAAAAAATACTGAGAAGACTAATTGGTCTATAATTATATAGTCATTATTACAATTACAGGCTCGTGGATTACAGGATCGAATAAATCCACTCACCTTAGGCCTATCTAATACAAAATGAATGAGCAATAATTGCAAATATTTGTGTCTTGTTTTCTACCATTCCAATCAGAGTGTACCACAAAATGAGTTTGAATAACATTGAATAAAAGCAATAACGAAATGACTCGGTTGTAATCCGTTGTTTTTTTTACAGGTAAACCATGTCCAAACAGACAGTGCACAGGTCGCTTGGAAATCTTACCCTGCAGAGGACATTGTGGCTACCCTGTCACTCACTTCTGGAGGCACACTGAACACGCAATATTTTTTCAAGCCAAAGGAGTGCATGACCATCCTAGACCTGAAGCCAAAAGTACTTCTGAAGCAAGGAGAACCTTGGGCAGTGGTAGAAGAGTCAGAGGTCTGGCTGTTCTATTAGCAAAAGAGGCTGCTCTAGGGAATAAGGTAAATAAAGTTTGTGTATTCTATACATTTCGTGTATTTTTCTCATGTTACTTAGTAGTTGAACAGGAAAGATTTTGTATATCAGCAACAGCAACAGAACAGCAACAAAATCTTTGATGGATGTTGATCAATGACTGAAATGTGAATGAATGGATTATAAAGAAAAAAGACTGACAAAAACAATGACACACTGAAACGTAAATGATATACTACTAGTTGTCTCAGGCTTTTTGAAAGACAAGGATAGAAAAATTGACGTAATAAGGTTATTTCAAAAGTTTTGCCCCTTTAAATATCACGTATTTACGTAATTCTGTATACCAGTAAAAATGAATAAATTAATTAGCTTTCTCTTCATTTTCAGTTATAATTTTTATTTATCTTTTCAGTTTGTCTCATTCTCTAGCGATACTTTTGTTTTATCCTTCAAGCTGCTGAGTTGAACTTCATAATCCTCTATTATAATTTCTCAGCTCTGAATTATCAAATACGACAAGTTACTGATGGAAAAAACATTTTTCTTTGTGGAAAATATCTTAAGTTTTTCTTGTAACTTCCCGAGATGAACTGAAAAGTTTGCCGTTTTTACATCTGCATAAATTTCTCCGTAACAGTTTTTGTTTCTCTCAGAAAAAGTCGATAAAAACTCTGATTTCTGATGTTTACTATGTTTATCAAACTAGTTTGTTGTTCTCATTCCTATAGTTTTTGTAACTAATTCTACCGAATAATTCTAAAATGACATTTTCTCAGATAACGTTTCGTGTACCTACTTAAATTACTGCTGTCAAAAAATATGCATCACATTTCGTAACTTCAGTAATAACATAGCAATTCGTATGAACACGAATTCGTATCTTCTCAATAAATCACCTCCTTTCAACGCCGATAATTTCTTGGACTTTCATAACTCATGAGGACTTAATATATTCCGAATCGGAATCGGAAAATAACCATATCTATCTAATAATAACTGGTTTGTTGGAATAACCGATTGACCATCTCCAATCATCAATACCTTCAAAACGAACACAACCGCTGATAAATCGACCACACATATTTAATTACAGAGAAGGAGAATGTTTTCGAAATGGTAATTTGTCAGTTACACTTTGATGCCTACGGGAAATGTAACATTGACAAACTAGCTGTTCTCCTTTGTATTTCCTGAGGTTGTTGAGAAGGATGGGAATTTTGCGATTTGTGGGCTTCGATAACAAAGAGATTTTTTTCTCAAGGGAAACAATATCAAGAAACTGAATTTATTTATCAGTCATAGATATTTATGGGATATGAGTAACTGGGATATGTTTTTTTCATCTGAAACAATGCCAATAAACCAAAATTTCAATGAAGAAGAGAGAATTGAATTTTTCTATGTTTTTTACCAATTTTATTTGTAACTAACATTACATTAGCCTTTGTATACCACCCCTGTAGGTGCTAATAGAGGTACTTGACTTGATTGAGTACCTGAATTTACAGTTTACAATGAGGATGTGCTAATTTGAAAACCGGTGAGTAAACTAAATCGATTTGATCATTTAACAGGTTGCGCCCGCAATGTTTGTGCTTGTGAATTTCCAAGGAATCCAAATAATTGAGTTTGCAACCCTTCCTTGCATAATGGTTTGAAAACTTTGAAATTACTAGAGTATTTCTAAAACGTACTCTATCAGTTACTCCAAAATTACTTTCAAATTCATAGATCACTAATCTGTAAAATATTTTCCATCAACCCATTGGTCAATGACGAAGAAAAAAATAATAACGAAATTTTCTTGTTGTTTCAGTTGATGTCTTTACGAGAACCAAAACGGCAATGCAGAGAAATTACCAACCAAGTTTCTAGAAGTATCAATACCCCTACACTAATGTCAGAGGCAGAAAAAGGTAAGGAATAGCTCTGCATATTTTTTATTGTTTATAATTTTTTTTTATGTTGATGACTAAACTACATTGGCGTTTTATGCATAAAACCTTGTGGATCACATTAATGAATCGCTAGAAAACTATTACGAACCACATTTCGAGTATCCTTTTTTGTTTTATCAATAATGAGAAACAATTTGCTACTTGAACTGTATATTAAACACAAAAAACAAAGCTATATCAATCAATTCTGAAAGGTAAAGTCTCTGCCTAATTTACAATCCACTTCAATTTTTTTCTGGATAGTTTTCATTTAACACACCATCCATAGTCATTAAATACGAATTATTTGAAAAAATATCAACAAACAAAAGTTTATTCAAAAGATGAAACCGAGAATATCCCCCTATTATTATTTTTTGCAACTTTTGGAAAAATATGAAAAAACTGATTTTCAGTTTGCTGCATTCGCAACGTCCCCGAAATCACTTACCTTTTCAAAATCAACATAAAATAAAGAGTACTTCGTCAATTTCCGTCAAAATACATTATTAGGAGATAAAACTCAAGAGTGTGTCATTCAAATTCGTAGAAATATATTTCTATGAAACTGCTGCTTGAAACAAGCTGATTGAAGTTCTATACGATGAGGATTTAGATGAACCTGAATCAAATTCAAATGCAGAACATTTTACGAAAATGTGAAAACGAAGAGGAGTCATATCACTAATGGATTATTTGTTTCAGGTTACTGTTCCTGTCCACCATTCGAATGCATCTGCAATTACCAGCAACCACTGTTGACGACCCTCAACCAGTTTCCCACGTCTCCTTCAACATACCCACAACTGCCAGAAACCTACTGGAACCCAGAAACTACTCATCAGCAGCACTACCAAACCGACCTGGCGACACTCAACCAGCAGTATGACTTCAACAGTATATCTACAGATCTCTTTCAGCCTGAGGAAATCTTTCAAATGGAACAACCTGTGAAACACGACTACGCCAGTCTAGCTCAGAACAGCGAAGTCGCGAGAAGTCCCCCGACGCTGCTGGATCTAGGAAGTGGAACAATCCACAAAGAGTTCAAAACTGAAGACTACTGGCATCCTACTTTAACGAGCATGCTGAATGACGACAGCAACAACAGCAGCAATAGCAACAGTAGGTTCAATCTCAGTCAAAGTCCAGACACCAGTCAAGTCTTACTAAACAACAACGTGCCCCAGTTGGACCAAAATCTGTACTTAGAATCCAAGTTGGACGACAATCCCTTCTCTTTACCAAAAACTCAGTATTATCCTCAACCAAGTTCCTTGGAGAGCAGTTACAGACCCTCCGGCTACGACCTGACTGAAAGTAAGCCTACTTACTCTGGAGAAGATAAAGGCTTCCAGGTTTTCGAGCCTTACCACGCTTCAAAGGCGTATACCAAGTCCAACCAAGACGAATACATCGACCTAGGGCAGTACAGCGAGTACAGCCACTTTCTCAACGTGTACGATAACAACAAAATGGCGGAAAGCGCCATGTTCAACGACCTTGACTTCAGAATCCAGAGCTCTTGCGTGCCCTCTATCAGCAATCTGCATAGCTACAGTCATGACACTTTTGATGTGATGTCTCACCAGTGAATTTAACTTTTGTTCCATATTTCAGTGCCTTGTTCACATTAAATGCTTTCTATGATCTTCACTGTCTCTTTTTGAGAGTCGACTAGATTTCTTCTTGTTGTTGTATATACTGTGTATAAAATATATAGTTGTGATATTATATTCTTGGTGTTTATTTCATCGGAGAGTTGTGTGAACATTTTAGATATGATTGAAGAGACCAAAATCCGACCTACGGTAGACCCTGGTCGAATAAAACTTGTAGTACAAAAGTTCCGTCCAGTATGTGCATTGACTGCAACGATAAAGATTGTATTTCGAAGTCTCAGCGACCACTGACTTGCTGAGACGAGAATTGACCATTTTTGAGTTGACCCATTCAAAAAATAAAAGGGGGGGGGCAGTAACGCAATGCACTGTATAACTTTCGTCCACGCAGTCAACGCACATTTCACTGATGATGTTTGACGTAGTAGTAGACGAAACGATTGAAACTACAAAACATATAAAAAGGCTAGCGGCGCAACTTCGAGTTAGTCTGCGTAGGAAAAGGCGAAGGAAGCGAAACTGTCTATTGTGAATTGAAGTAACACCCGTCAATAAAAGTATTTTGATTTGACAGTGAATGCAGAACGTTCCATGAAAAATGGAACTTTCAGTATTTGGTGATTGAGTCCAGTAATAAGGCGCTATGTTTAATTTGTAATGAAACCATAGCTGTTCTCAAAGACTATAACATTAAACGACACTATAAATCGAAACATCTTCAAAGTTACTCCAAGTATACAGGAAGTTTGCGGAAGGAAAAGTTTAAAGCATTGAAACGCGGACTCAAATCGCAGCAATCTTTGTTTATCAAAGCGAATACTGAACAAGAGTCTGCAACTCGCGCCAGCTTTCGTGTGGCTCTTGATCGTAAAACGTGGCAAACCATTCACCGATGGAGAAATGATAAAAGAATGCTTGATTGCAGTAACCGAAGAAATATGCCCCGAAAAGGTGAATTTATTTAAAAGTGTCAGTTTGTCAGCAAACACCGTGGCTCAGAGGGTGCAAGACATCGCAGAAAATATATCAGCTCAACTGTCTGACAAAAATGGACATCATGAATGGTTTTCTCTAGCATTGGATGAGTCAACGGATGTGTCAGATACTGCTCAGGTGTTGATTTTTATTTGCGGAGTAGATAAAAGCTATGAAGTGTATGAAGAACTTCTTGATATTGATAGTATTCACAGCACGACAACTGGGGCAGATTTTTTAAGGGAGTTGAAAATGCCATTAATAAAAAGAACCTTCGATGGAGAAATTTGAAATCTACAGAAACTGATGGAGGCAAGAATATGCATGGTAAAAATAAAGGAGTCAAGGCTGTAGAAAATGATGGTGGTTCAAAACCATTAGTCTTACATTGTATCATTCATCAACAGTCCTTGTGCGGAAAATGTTTGGATATGTCTGAAGTTCTAAAACAAGTCATATCAGTTGTTAACTTCATCAGATCCACTGTGCTGAATCACCGACAATTCCGCGAGTTTATTCAACAGATTGGAGAAAATGATTTACAATATCATATTGCCGAACGCTGGCTTAGTTGAGGAAAAGTCCTTACGCGCTGTTTTGAACTTCGAGCAGAGATCGAAATTTTTTTAAATGAGAAGCAGCGCCCTTTTGCCGATTTAGAAAATAGTGAATGGATGTGGAAGTTAGCCTTCTATGTCGATTTGACAAATCATATGAACGAACTGAATTTGAGATTGCAAGGAGAAAATCAGCTTCTTCCTGATTTATACACCAATATCAAATCCTTTAGGCAGAAAATAATACTATTTCAATCGCAATTACGTAAAAAATGTTTCACACATTTTGAAACATGTGAAATATTCAGCCACACTACAGAGACTGAATTTCCCGTCAATTTTGCAATCGAAACTTTGAGTGCTTTGAAGATGAATTTTGATACTCGTTTTTCAGATTTTGATGTCATTGCGAATGAAATTAAGCTTTTTATAGGAGTCTTCCACTGGAACAATTTGATAATTTGCATAAGTTTGCTCGTGGGTTGTTTTCTGTTTTTGGTACTACTTACTTGTCTGAGAAAACGTTTTCCAAGATGAAGTAGACAATTAACCGATGAGCATCTTAAATCTCATTAGTGTTTTTGGTTTACTGTGATTCATTTCAATTATTTCTTAGTTATTAATATGCTTAAACTTAGATACTTAAGTTAAGTTTTATTTGTCATCATTTCTGTCGTTAAGTTTTACCTTGCAAGTAAATAAAACCGAGTAATTATCATTCTGTGTTTTCTTCTTCAACTCATCACAGCAATAGTAACAACAATTAGGTAATCATTGGCTGTCGCGGGCCGGATTGATGACACTGGCGGGCCGGATTTGGCCCGCGGCCGTAGTTTGGAGACCCCTGTCCCAGAGTTTCGATTTTTACACATATAGCAAATAGACTAATCACAAAAATGCGGAAAAAATACTTTGAAAAGCGGAGTCCGGATTTTTATTGCTGAGCGATAATGCCCGTATTCTTCTCCTCTTCTCCCGCACATGTCTGAGTTTTCCCCAAATGCATTTGCGCGGTGAAAGAATCCCGTTTAGTTACAGGGAAAAAATTAATACCAAAAAAATTAAAGTGAAAAGTGAAAGGTAATAAAACAAAAAATAATAATGATTTCAAAATAATATGATAAGGTGAACCGTAAACAATTCATATGCATAATCATTGCAGGTGCCACCTGTTGAATGATCAAATCGATTAGTTCACTCACCGCTTTTCAAATTAGTGAATCCACATTTGTCACAAGTGAAAAAAATTCAGGTAGTCAATTAAGCTAAGTATCTCTATCATCACCTAGAGTGGCGTTATATGAGGCCTAATGTAATCAATCATTTTCAGATTAATGGTATAAGTTTGAAAATGTGATTTTCTACCACTACGTGATATATATGTTGTTTGATATGATTTTTTACCACGTAGTGATACCATACCAATTTATTTATACTTTTATCCGAGGTGAGAACCCGAGGGGTCCCTTGGCCGTCGAACCAGTCCTGTCCTGCCCAACTACTATCTCTCTTCTATCAAGAGTTCTGCATGTAATTCATCAGCCATTCATTAAATAAAAATGATCTGCGACCTATCAACATCGTATCAATCGAGAAGATTTATTGTTTCATCGTTGGTGTGCGAATATCTAGTAAAAATTCCATTATTGATGGTAATGAAACATGAAAGAAGTATTTATGGAGCAATGAATAGTTCACTATCTATTCTTCGGCATGCAGGTGCTGGTAGTTTCTTCTTAATAATATTGCTCAGCAGTAAAACTGGCAGGTGAATCGCATCATAGAATATTTCAAAGCATCTTGAGACTTGCATATATCGCGTTTAAAGTGTGATATATCTCTCTAGTAATGGGTGCTGGCCTCGTAAGAGGGAATTTTTCTCCCCGGGATTATATAATTTATGGGTAAAACTTGGTACGTGCAAATTTATCATATGGTCTGTGAGACATGGGGCTCATGAATTGCAAGGAACAAATTACCAAGATTTCACAAGTACATAGTTTACATTACAAACGTTTTTACTTCACGAGTTACACCCAAATAATTAGAATCAAAACATTATATTTTCTAATTTTTTTGAGAAATAAAAACCTTTATTTGCGAAATTATGAAACAACAATAAAAATTAATTGGCTTAAGTGAGAGATTCAATAGGTCAATTGTGGAAAAAGCACGCTGTCTCCTGTATGATGCTTCATTCGACAAACACCTGTGGGCAGAGGCTGTTAATACAGCAGTGTATTTAAAGAACCGATCACCAGCAGCTGTTTTGGATAATGGTACTACCCCATATGAGATGTGGACAGGCAGAAAACCAGATCTAAGTCACATTGAAGTGTTTGGAAGTCCAGTTATGGTCCACATTCCGAAAGTAAGACGTAACAAATGGGACAAAAAATCTCAAATGTTACAACTGGTTGGATATTCAGAAAATTCCAAAGGCTACAGCTTATATGACCCGAAAACAAATAAAATTACTGTGACACGGGATGTTGTAGTCATGGAAAGTGATACAAAAGATACAATAGAAGTTATGGTTGAAGAGAGGGAGCCAGACAAAATTATAGAAAATAATGCAAGTAAGCAGGAAAGTTTGACAAGCATTGAAGATAATGAGAGATCAAGCAAAGAACACCTGATGACAGTATGGTCGCCACTCAAAGTGATGCTGTCGTTCAAACAGAGAATTCGTCGTGCACCAGAGAGATATGGTTTTTCCAATATGAGTGTTGAAGACTTCACCAGTGAACAAATATCTCTACAGGACGCTCTCACAGGGTCTGAAAAAGAGCATTGGTGTAGTGCTATGCAAGAAAAGCTGAAATCTTTGAAGGACAATGATGCGTGGGAGTTAGTGGATAGGCCAAGGGAGTGCACAATAGTGAAAAACAAGTGGGTTTTCAAGAAAAAGGGTGGCAGTAGTAGTAATGTGCGCTACAGAGCCCGACTTGTAGCTAAGGGCTTCACCCAGATCCAAGATATGGACTATAATGAGACATTTTCACCAGTTTTGCGATATTCTACTTCGAGATTACTTTTAGCCTTAAGTGTTCAACTAGACCTAAAAATGAACCACTTAGATGTACCTACAGCTTTCCTTAATGGTAATATAGATGAATGTGTATATATGGAAATACCAGAAAATTCAGATTTCAAAAATTGTGAAGTTTTGAGGTTGAAAAAGGCCATACAAGGGCTAAAACAGTCAGCTAGGACTTGGTACATAAAAGTGGAATCCAGTTTGTTAAACTTAGGTTTCAAGAAATCTAAATATGAACCCTGTTCATTCATGAAATGTCATGATAATGTAAAAGTTTATGTAGCTATATTTGTCGATGACTTTTTTGTCTTTTATAACTGTGACAACATTTACAAAGAGATGAGGAGTGTATTAGAGTCAGATTTCAAGATTAAAGATGTATCTTTCAGTTCTCACAAGGCCAGATATCTCTTATAGTGTTATCTTTCTGAGCCAATATAACTCGTGTTATAATGAGACACATTGAAAACATTTATGTACCTACTTTCATCATCTATGAAAATAAAAAGTCAGTCTGTTGTCAACCATTTCCGTGAAAAACCTGAAGCACCACATCAAGTGAAGATCTTGATCTGCCGATGTCCTCTGTCTCATAAAACAAAATGTAGAGTGTCTCCAGAGGTTCCAATAAATTCAAGACATCGCCAGAACACTCAGTGACACGACAAAGCACCAATTAATTTTTGTTGTTGTTTTATAATATGATGATTTGCAGTTTGGAAACACTGAAGTTCAATTTTGAGTAAACCTAATAATAAAAATAACTTCCATAAGATACGAACTTTACTGGACTACTGTATTATTAAGTTATATCTAAACGAACTGTACTTCAATTACTGTTTCGCACAATTTTAGCATGTAAATCATAGAACCGACAACAAGCCAATATTTTTTCCATTCATTTTTAGTGGGTAATCACAGATAAAAACTACAATTATAATAATGAATGTTAATCGCAATAAACGAATTATTTGACCTTCAATTTTCGACAAACCTAACAGAGCACCAAGTCATGGCTTTGACGGTGGGTCCTTTCGTGGAAAATGGAAGAACTTACAGAATGTTGTCATCTCCAGCAGTCTGCGGTTTGGCTTTGGTGGTACACACTGTATACGCACTGCTTCTCTCGCATATTTGGACAGTTCTGGTCGGTTTCTTGACTGCTGTTGCTTTGATGAGTGCCCTTTACATCAAGAGAAGGAAGTCTCCAGTTAATCTTTTGGTTTTTTCGGGATTTGTGAGTAAATAACATAGTTTTTCATACGTAAAATTTGAATTCAAACACATACGAGTATGGAGGTAAAAACTTGATTCTGAAAACTTTCATATAATGTCTGTATACCGCTAATCGAATCTTTCATATTCATGTTTCAAGAGGGGAACGTTTTCTTCTCAACAATAAAGTATTTTCACAATATAATTAGCATTTCTGAAATAAATATATATGCATATCTCGTTACAGAAAGGTTATATGCAGGCGCTATCAGTATAAACGAGGGTGGTCTGAAAAGATCGAAGATATTTTTTCAGTTTTCACTCCTCCCAGCGATGCTCCCATGTCTGCAACCCGTGCAAATAGTACTCAGCGTTGTTCTCTGTAGACTCATTATTCACGAAGATGATTACCTCTTCATTTGATGAAGAGGTAATCTTCTGCTTCTGATTTGTTGAAAGGTCAGGAAATGATGAAGGTTTTGAGAAGATGTTGGTAGTTTGCAGATGATCTCGGTATTTTGATCTCGCATTTCAAAAAAACTCAATTCAGAAGCAATTGGAAAAATACTAAGCAGTTTTCATAAGAAGCAAATAATAATCTAACCCAAGATGCTGAAGAATATAACTTATATTCATACTTATGGCATACTTTTTAAATCCCTCCTATCAGTTTTTTGTATTCCCTTTACAAATCAGGAATATTTTTAATGTTATTTTGCTCTTTGTGACATCTGTGTGAAAATAGTTAAACTAAGTGGAGTGTTTTCTTCACGATTATGAACTCTATCTCTGACACTTCCTACTTTACCGGCAAAACATATTACAGTTCGACTACTTGTCAATAGAGGGCAATACTAGGAATATAGTGTTTTTAAATAATTTTTTAAACTATTGTATAGTTCAGTCATAGTATAAAGATGATTATCTTTATATTATGGTTCAGTACAGAAATTACGTATTGGAAATGATTATATTGAAGGAAGAAAAATGCATTTGACGGAACCAAAAATATGTATACGTAGGTAAATAAATTATTAGGTTATTACAGAAATCGTCAGCATGACCAAAGTGTTTTTTACTCCAAAAAGAGAATATTAAACCCACTTTCAAAAGGAAAATTTAATTAATTACAGAATATTCTTTATGTTCTTCAGAAATATTTGTTTTCATCTGTTCGTGGCGACATCTTTGATCGAGTAACTGAACTTAAAAGTTCTCGTTCCCAGTTGAGGAATGTCAAGGAAATGAAGTTATCTTTGCATTTGTACTTTTATAATTTTGATATCGTTCACAAGAGGACGCAATACATAAAATTTCATTTCAGTCTATGATTTCGACACAGAGAAATAAGTTGACGTAATATCAATTCTATCGTGTTGCCTCCATCAACAACATTATTTTTGAACTGAGTGAATATACTATTTGAAGGTTTTGTAAAAATGCAATTTTGCGTCATCTTGTGGTCGATAGATAAATTATAAAAAAGTCACACTCTGATTGAAATCCTAAATGGCGAAGAAAATGAATGTAGGTTTGGACATTCTATAAAAGATGGCTCTAGTGGCAAGTAAATAAAAAATAATAATTTTTAATTGTAAATAATTATAGCTTACTTACACCATTTCACTGAAATAGCAGAATAGGTGTCGTTTAACACAATGATCTACTCTGCGTTTTTTGAAACGAAAGTAGGGTTGAATCCACTAACGATTTCTTGTTGTTTTTTTTGAATACTTATTTGTTACTTTCGTATACTGCTATATAGATAGGAATATTAGTAGTTATAGAAATGTTTGGCAATTGTAAACAATATATAACTTCTATCCTGAGCCATGAAATATATTACAAAACTATTTAAAATATTATTTTAAGGGCTGCTATTTCATAAGAAATTAGAAATGATAGACCTCGATAATAAAATTTTAATCTTGAACGTGACTACTCTTCCGCCTTCTTCATTAAATTCATAAGAGGATATTTCCAAGAGACGAAAAGAAAGATTTTATATGTAATTGCGAAAAAAAAATCCTGGCAGAAAAATAATGGAAATGTCTCAATAAAGATATTTTTCTTTCTTTTCGTTTTATTGATATAGGTACCTGAACTATTCTCTCCGAAAACATAATTTCATTATCATTTCTTTTTGTAATGAAAAACTTCTAGAGAATGTTTATAGTCAGGTATATATTTCTTAATATTTTATTTTTGTTTTCCAGTTCATCGTTCAGGCTTATACTATCAAATCCATTTTGTCGTGTCATCCTCATGGAGTTGCCATTAGAGCTTTATTATTGACTTTGGCAGCACTAGCAGGTTCTAGCATATACGCAAATAGAACAAAACAAGTTTTATTGTCCATAAATTCAATGTGAGTAATATTTGTGTGGATGTAGTAGCTTCATTCCCTAAAATTCAATACACAATAACAACATAGCTTTTCTATTCTCTCTAACTGTGAAAAAAATAACGATGACATGACTCTGATTTACTTTTATTTCCTCATAGTCAAGCTTTCATATCTGAGAAAAAAATTAAGGATATTCATTGCAATGCCTGACTCGGGTGTCTTACTTGTCTCTGTAGGTTCTGTCTCTTAAAATCTATTTTTCTGTTAACCAGCTGCCGCCCCCTACGAACGACAACTCTCAACAGTCGAAACTTGTGCGAGGCAAGGACTAACGAGGTCTTACCTTTCAACGTGTGATTCCTAGCACGGGTTGGACGATAGCAAGTGAAAATCCATCGTCGGGCCTTGCGATTCGAACCACCGGTTCGCACAGCGGTCGATTGACTGTGTGGAGCTGACCATCCAAGTCAATCCAACAGGCCTCCGTCATTGTACACTTAAAACATGCCGTCAGATGCTAAATCTATGAGACATTCTCTATTATTTGCTAGGAAATCTTAGCAAAGAAAGGAGTCAGTATCTGTCAATGCCTATAGTATACATAATCCAGTTACAGAAAGCAGGTTGATATAATTTTTTCTTCCAAGCTTCACAGTATTGACGGAACACGGGAAATTACCGCTAATGATATATTTGTCTCCTGCAGTTTCTTCAACAATCTTTTTCTTTCAAAAGGATGAAGCTGAAGAGCTAATTTGAAGTTCAACAATGCTAAAAAACAGTAATTTGAACAGCAGCTTATTTGCCTTCCATGCCAGTATGGCCAGGAATCCACACCAGAGACAATCTGTTGAGTTTTCCTATCGATGAGAGTGGTTTTTGTCAATTTGCTACCAATTTAGCATTCTGCCAGAAGACCATAAATCTTCTTGTCATCCAGGTTTCGAACTTTGTTTGGCAAAGCCCAAATCAATGCCAATGACAGGTTCTGGTCCGAGGAAGCTGCTTGCAGCAGGTAGATATATCTGTCCTAGGTCTGCGACTAAAAACACCTGCACCAGAACCGAAAGGTGTTTTTTGATCCATCTATGAACCAACAACTATCTGCTCTTTATATTTCTTTCTCCCGAAGGATCCAGTCCTCTCTACTCGGGAATAGTAGGCAGTTCGCAGTTGACAGTTGGAGGTACTCTGCATTAAATTGATTTGTGCAATCGGCAATGTGCACAAATCTGTATGCAGTCCATCTAGCCTCTCTCTCTCCATAAAAATGTGGGGAGGAGGTAGATCTCCCAAACAAATCCAATGGATTTGTTTGGGACATAAACCCCAAGTTTTACCACAAATCCTACGACATGTCCATAGAGACAGTCTGGCTTTGTGTAAAACTTTTTCCAGGTGAGCGTTCCAGGTGAGTCTTTTATCAAGGACAATGCCAAGATGTTTCACCTCCGTTCCAAATGGAATGACCTCACCATTGAGGGAAAGTGGCTATTTTCTCCTCTTGTTGAAGGGGATTAAAACAGTTTTGCTGGGGTTGACAGACGTCTGCTCCCTCAGGCACCAACTGTGAACAACGTCCAACGTGCTTTGGAGGATATTACAAGCTACCCTTTCCAACGTGGACCTTGCCAGGATGACAAGGTCAACTGCATAAGCTTGCAGATCTACTTTTCTTCTGTCGAGGGCATCAAGCAGAGTGTTCATCAGGAGCGACCACAGAAGAGGAAATAGTACCCCACCTTGAGGGCACCTCCTGATGACCCTGAACCTAATTTTCTCACCTAGAAGAGTCGTAGTTGCAGTTCTGTTCAATAGCATGGCATAGATCTGGCCAGTTATGGTCGATTCTATACCCTTCCTAGCCAGAGACAACCCAATAGATTTAGGTAGTGCAAATGCTCCTTCAATATCAAGAAATACAGCAACCACGGTGTAATTTAGTTTTATCCTGTAGGTACGTTAGCCCAAAAGTTATTTATCCCTTTGTGTTTCAGAACATTCGTTAGTTTTTCCATATTCATCGTAGGAGGATTGTCCCAAACCTTTTCTCGTTCAACAAAGTGGGATCTTCCAATATCATCAGGAGGAGCTTTGGTGTTTGGTGCCTTGGGCATAGCAGACACCCAACGGTCTCTGCAAGCATCGACTTCGGAGGAGTACGTCATGTTCACAATAAATCTTTATTTTGACATAATCAATTTATTAGTGTATATTTTACGGATATTATATGTAACAGTTTGAATAAATCACCTATTTGAAACCTCTAGAGACATTTTTATCCGTTTGATACTAATAAATTATCACAGATAGGAAATTTTCTGTGAAGATTCCTGCACTGACGCCTGTCGGATATAATCCAACGCCCTTCGTGGTATTAGCCAGTGGAGTAGTTGTTTTTTGATAGGCGTCAGTCCATTCAACCTACTGTGTAGGTATATCCGAGACTGGCTTGAACATTTAAAGTTTAATTTCTTTAAATATAATTATGTAAAGGTTAGCATGATGCAAGACACAAACATGTATACATCTTTTCTAGATATTCTTGTATCAACGATCCCAATGAAGCAGAGATGTCAAAATTGTCATTTTCATCACCAGTAAATTATTATAGTTATTCAAAATCTGCCCCAAGGACTATTTTTCCAAAAAATATTTTCGATTCTTACTTTCTCAGAACCCATGAATCCTAACCTAACCTAACCTAACCCATGAAAATCAAATATTTGTATGAAATCGTTTTTCTACCAGATTCATCATAACCCTTTTTTCAGTTAGTTCAAGCATTCATTAGGTAGTTTAATATCAATGAAACAAACAATAAATTCAACGTTTTAATATATTAAAATTGTTCTTTTTATATATAATGCCGATAAAAAGAAAATCTAGAGTAACTAGTGATTTTTTTTTCACAACACATTTATAAATTTCTAAATACAAAACATTTTTCATAACAAGCAAATATACATTCGAGGATTCAATGAACTTACAACATTAAATAATTATTATTCGGTATAATAAGTTTCATCTCTCAGTAACAGTTGGGCGAAGAAAAAAACAGACCTTTATGTAAAAACGAATCAAAAACACGGCACAATTTTAGTGCTATTTGATCATTACTACAAAATTATATGAACGAGTATTTGATTCAATTTCGTTGAATTTTATGAGAAATCACAGTCATGTGCAATGTTCGTGAATCCAATTCCATATAAGCAATTATTTTCTCATAATTTCCAACATATCAAGTTTTTATTAATTTTTTCCACTGAAGATACTCATCTTTTCATACATGGCAAGTTTTGGAATAGTTTTTGCCTTCCTCTTTTCTATTTTTTCCGTTAATTGTATCAACCTTTATTTTGAATATTACTGGAATTTTTTCCCAACACCAAATCGTTATTTTTAACACCTCAACACGTGTTTCGATCACCAAGTGATCATCTTCAAAGAGGAAGATCAAACTAGAAACTAACGCGAAGCTAACGCTATTTATGCTATATAGATATCCCATTAAGGTAAACCATCCAGGTGTATGTACCTGTATGGGATATCTATATAGCATAAATAGCGTTAGCTTCGCGTTAGTTTCTAGTTTGATCACTTGGTGATTGAAACACGTGACGAGGTGTTAAAAATACCGATTTGATGTTGATAAAAAACTCCAGTAGCATTCATTAGTACACCACAGGTTCCAAACAGTGCTTCATAACCTTTATTTTGACACCCTGATACTTGTCTCAAAACCTACTTATCGTAGAGGGTCCGACTACAGAAATTCCAAGGACAAAGGTCGGGACTGTAGGTAGGTCTCGAATGGTACTCTAAATAGTATCTCGAAAACGGTTCAAGATATAAAAAAAAAATGTTTGAACTAAAGTTGTAGAGAATTCAATCCTCTACAATAATCATTGTGTATACAAACAGCATAAAACGCATAGGAAACGAGATATTTGCAATGAATGTGTGAAAAAAAGTTGATTTTTTGACCTTTGACCTTAGAATGACTGTAGTCACGGACACACTACGATAAGTAGGTTTTGAGACAAGTTTTAAGGTGCCCACATAAAGGTTTATTCGGAGAAACTGAGGAAAATCACGCAAGACCAGTTCTGTCAAATGTTTCAACAATTATGGAAAAGCAGAAACATTTTTAAAAATATGGAGAATCAACCCAAGAGAAGTAATATTTTCATGTTCAGAAATAAAACGAACCTCATCTCCTGATAATGTTAACTGGAGTTGGTTTTCAATGGGGAACTGTTCCTCCTGACGAAAATCAAGTAGTTTTCATAAAAGTGCTCTAAAACAACGCATTTTAAACTCATCATTTCAACCTTTTTCTTTAAAAAAATATTTAAATACTTAAAAAAGAGGAATGAAATAATGCATTCAACATTTAAAGTGATTCGTTCCTATTTCACCCTTTGGCAACATCGGTTATAGCTAATAAAGGACAGTGAATCTGTTACCTGCATGAGACAAACAAAGATGACATATTTCAGAGGCGTGCTGTTCTGTTTACTTATGTTCCGAGTTCCGAGACATTCTGTGACATATGACATTTTGTGCGCCTAACCTATCTTCTTCTATATAAATAAATAACAAAACCACTGTTGTTTATGTGGCTTGTGGAGGTGGTATTGAACTATAATATAAATTTTACCTTAGTTGTTGATTTATAAAGATAATTTTCCTTTTTTAAAGTAGAATATCTAGGTATGTATAAATTATTTCAACTTGATATAGGCGCTGTTGCCAATATGTGAATTAGAAACAAATCCCTTTAGAAATTAAAACCCAACATTCGAAACATCAATTTGAATATTTTTCAAAGTGAATTTGAAAAACTCATGAATTAAACTCAACTTCATTTTGTTCAAACTTGCACTTGCTGTAAAAACCCAAATTGAGGAACATTCCCCATTGCAATAAATACTTTCTAATTCATAACTCTGAAGGAAACGTCTCTTCATAGATATCACCTAATAGAGAAATAAATTCGTTATTGACTAGAAATAAGAGTTGATATTTCACATGTATGATACCTATTTATATGATATTCCTAACAACTGTGAAACATAAAAGAATATGCCGCAATTTTTTATCGAAATAGGCAATTAAATAAACAATTCCTCAGACAGGAGTAAAAAAAAATATCAATATAATTTTCTGTGACTTTCATTACATTTATACGTACCAAATATGGATAT
Organism: Leptinotarsa decemlineata; assembly: GCF_025532065.1. Classification (NCBI taxonomy): domain Eukaryota; kingdom Metazoa; phylum Arthropoda; class Insecta; order Coleoptera; family Chrysomelidae; genus Leptinotarsa; species Leptinotarsa decemlineata. The sequence continues at coordinate 501,004 of NW_027412556.1, read as the reverse complement.
GTTTTTTAATAGCTGAGCCAACTTCCACGAATGAAAATATACTTCGCTTCTGTAATTAAAATAGCCAAAAAATCTCAAAAAATTCAAGAGGTGAAACACGCTCGTTGAAAATTATTTTTCAGATTTTTCAGTTTCAATTATTATTTAGAGAAATATGTAAGACACCCTTATGGCAGTGACAGATTACAAACCTCCATCTTAGTTTCACGATTAGGAGCTAATTTTGGTCTCATACACAAAGCTATTTATCAAAAAAAAGGGTACGCTGAACAGACTTATTAACGAATCTTTCATTCTCATTATTAATAAAAATAAATAAGTGAAATTGTCGAAGTAATTCGCTTTTTTATGAATAACCAACCTTACGGTTCTCTTTTTAAAAAATAAAAGCAACTCTTTCTGAAAAAAATTCAACCACCACATTCACAAGTAAAACATAGTTATTAATCCAAAGAAACTTTGTGTGATTTTCATGCACTGAACAGTTTTACAAAAACGCTTGTCTATAGACAAGCGATACAGATACAGATTTTTCAGGCGTGTCTATAGCCCCGCCTGATACAGATTCTTCAGGCGTGTCTATAGACACGCCTATAGACACAGATTCTTCAGATGTGTATATAGACACGCCTGATACAGATTCTTCAGGTGTGTCTATAGACACGCCTGATACAGATTCTTCAGATGTGTCTATAGACACGCCTGATACAGATTCTTCAGGTGTGTCTTTAGACACACCTGAAGCTTCTTAAGCGAAACACGTGTTGAGTTATTGTAAAACTGTTCAGTGGAGATCTCACAATGAAGTGTTTCTTGAATATATATATCAAGTATTGGTCGATTCCATTACATATAATTATTAATAAAGTTAAAAAACGAGTAGGCATATTGAGTAGGCAAAACCATCGAGATTTCTTGTGCTTTGAAAAAAAAAGTGACTACTAATTAAGCTGTCTCATTCAAAGATATTGCCGAATATCACAGCCAAATTATGAATCAAGCCTAAATTATAAATAAATAGTGACACGTTACCTAGCCAACACTATATTCTAGTCGAGTTATATATTTATATCATAGGTATGCGAGAAAAACATGACTAGGAAAAGGAACTCAAACTGAAGACGGGGATTTCAACCCGAGATTTCCGTCGTTGTGGACGAGTAGGTCGAATTCGCTTCCCGACAGAGACTTGCTGATTAACCTGTCCCACTGCTCGGAAGAAGAAGGGACCTCAGTCATGGTGCGAAGTCTTTCCAATTTTTTATGCGACGAATCTGGAATTGAAACAAGCTATATAGACATGCAGGCACGCAATATCTCTGGTGAAGTAGCCGCCGCAATTTTTTACGATATTTCAAAGGCGTTTGATTGCGTCAATCATAAAATTTTATTAAAAAAACTTCATAGATATGGATGTAGAGGTGTAACGAACACTTGGTTCGAATCGTACCTTTCAAGTCGGAGTCAAATGGTGAGGACAATGGAACTCTCGGAGGACAGGGCCATTGAATCTGGTGTACCACAGGGTCCGTGTTAGGCCCTATTCTGTTTCTGCTATATCTATGATTAACATACCTGGTAGTTTCACTCTATTAGCGGATGATGTTACAATATTGTGGAAAGAAACAACTCAATGGAGCTAAATAAAATAATATCATCCGACTTGAAGAAGGTGAAGAGCTGGTGCGATGCAAATTTACTTTCTCTCAATGCATCCAAAACGAATATAATATCATTCAAATGTTCGCTTGATGAAATTTCAATAGACGCTGCCATACTACAAAATGAATTAAACACAAAGTATTCTCTATAATGTCATCCAATTTGTTACTGAAGAGCCTTAGGGCAAGTGTCTTACGGCGAAACATCGATGTATACCAGTGAGGATGACAGTGTTCCATGTAAGTGCAATTTGTTACCATTCATTTAAAGTAGAGTAGAACTCATGTGAATGATATCTGATTTTATTTCACAACGAATGTTTGAAATACGAACTGAGTAAAGAAAAGTATCTTCTGTATAATTCAGTGTTCATATAGAAGTATTTGTTCCAAAAGAATTTTTTCTTTCGTGTAATTCAATGTTCATATGAAAGTAGCTGTTTCAGGAGGACTTTCTTTCAGTTTGTGTCTGAAAGTTACTTCTTTGCATGATCTACACATCCATGTATAGAGTTTCTTTGGAAGATTCCCTCATCTTTTTTTGTATCGAGATGGAGTAGTAGAAAGCCAAAAACTTTTTTACCCAATTATGATGTGCTTCTTCTGATACTTGAATAAGAAATATCTATTATTAGAGGTGTCTTTCAGAGAGCATCACATACAGATCTTTCTCTCTCTCTCTCTCTCTTTCACGTCCTCTATCTTCTTCTTACTATCTCTTCCTTTCTATACTCTGTTCACTATGTTTGGTTATAGGTACAGGAAAAGATATACTATTTAGTTTGCTGGCTACGACACAAGCTTGCTTAGGTAGCCGTAACTTTCATTAGAATTGTATTATCTCTACATTTCATGTATCTTTATTCAATTATTTTATTTTTATTTCAATTTTATTTTATTTAATTTAACTTTTTTTATCCTTTTGTCATAGACGACTATGTATTTTGTCTTATTACTGAATTGAATAAATTTACTTACTTACATTAGCCCTTATACAGTGCATTTCTTTAATGCCCCCCTTTTATTTTGTGAACGGGTCAGCTTAATTGGGATAATGAAATTAATGCTTGAATACTTTATTTTGAAGTGAAATTGGCAGATGAAACTTTCAAAATGGCGACTGGGAAAGACAATTAAATGGAAAGGGGGATCTTGTGACACATCTGATATGGGGTGAAAAACTCACCTAATTTTGCGGTTTGCGCCCTCATCATCTCTTGCTTGATGATTATTTCATTAGTAATGTAAACTTCACGACGTATTTGATCTCGTAGATCGCCTGGCATGTCCGGTATACACCATTTCACGATGATCATGACAAGCACTACAACATTTTCGAATATCACTACGAACGCTATCTTAGCTGCCAAGATGTGCCAATACATGGCGGTTCGCTCATATTCATTTGGACCTCCTGGAGGTTCTCTATAGTCGGGATATCTGCGAACACATAAACATTATTCTTTATCTGCTGGTGATCCAATATACGAAGGTACGTGTTAGGAATCACACGTTAAAAGGTGAGACCTCGTTGAGCCTTAGCTCGCACAAGTTTCGACTTCTGAGGGTTGTCGTTCGTAGGGGTGCGACAGCTGGTTAGCGAGAAAACAGAAACAGATACATATATTTCGTTCTTTTTTAGTCGTTTCTCTATAATTTGCAATGATTGTAGGTTAGTTCAAGTAAAATGATTGAATTATGAATGGGCTGACCCATTACTTGATAGAAATTATTAACACTACACATGATAAGGAGTACATAATTCTCACAAACATTTTCATTTCTAGACACATTTTACTTCCTTGGTATATCCTCACATAAAATACTGGCAACTTCAAGAGACTCACATATACCAGAAAAACATCAGATAAGAAAAAATACTACTGAATGAACGAAATAGCAACATAGCTAGTAACTCTTTGGGTAGATATATACAGAACAACAAGTCACGGATAGACAAGGATAACAAATCAGGTGTTTAAAAATTAACATGCGGATCATGCTCAAAAGTGCATGTAGGAAAGACTTCAAGAAACTTTTGAACGAGAATTTTCGAGCATGGAAGAAGTTTTGAACTGAAGAAGACCAATGGGGAATGTTCCTCCCGACGAAAATCACGTAGTTTTTATAAAAAAGCTCTAAAACACCGCATTTTAAACCTATCATTTCAACCTTTTTCTTTAAAAAAATATTTAAATACTTAAAAACGAGGAATGAAATATTGCATTCAACATTTAAAGGGATTCGTTTCTATTTCACCATTTGGCAACATCGGTTATAGCTAATAAAGGACAATGAATCTGTTACCTGTATGAGACAAACAAAGATGACATATTTCAGAGGCGTGGTGTTCTGTTTACTTATGTTCCGAGTTCCGAGACATTCTGTGACATATGACATTTTGTGCAACTAACCTATCTTCCTCTATATAAATAAATAACAAAGCAACTGTTGTTTATGTGGCTTGTGGAGGTTATATTGAACTATAATTTATATTTTGCCTTAATTGTTGATTTTCCTTTTTTAAAGTAGAATATCTAGGTACGTATAAATTATTTCAACTCGATATAGGCCCTGTTGCCAATATGTGAATTAGAAACAAATCACTTTGAAAATCAAAACCCAACATTTGAAACATCAATTTGAATACTTTTCGAAGTGAATTTAAAAAACTCATGAATTAAACTCAACTTCATTTTGTTCAAACTTGCATTTGCTGTATTAACCCAAATTGAGGAACATTCCCCATTCCACCTACGTGTGCCACCTTTTGGAGAACGATCAGTGTGTAATAATAATTTCTATCAAGGAAGCTACGATGTTAGCGAAACCCTCCTAGAAATCAATTGACTGAGTTCAAATTTTGCATACTCATTTGATTTGGTTGATTTTGGCGGAGTACTTTTTTATGCACCCCAATGATAAAAATAAAAGGGTTTGCCAAGAGGATACGAAAACTACTTCGGTGAGTTTTTATGCATCTCCATTAAATGTGTATCAAATGAAAGGATTTGCTGAAAAGAATCAAAGAAATAACACCCAATATGAATGGATGAATCCAATGTGGAGGACTATTTTGTTATGCAACTCCTTGGAATTGGCACCAAACGACATAACATTTTGAATTCAACGAGTAGATCAAGAAACATCAATGAGGTTACATACAGCGCCATCTGCCCGCGAATAGATCAAGCAATAATGCCGATAATTCTGTCGATACAGATCCCGAGGCTTGAGAGTTACAAACAAACATACATAGAAACAAACAAACATACATACATACAGGTGAAGCTAATATAAAGCGTGTTTCAAAACACATTTTCATTAACATGGTTTAAATTACATGAAACCCATTATTTTAATACATCACACAATTTATATGACATAAAAGCTTGTTAAATGGTGCCAAAAACTGGATTTTAGAAACTACTTGAGTAATTTTCAATAAAATGAAGAATTAACTGAATCATTCAGTTAAATGAAAAACATATATTTCAAACATTATTAGTATCTTTTTATCTTGTTATTTATGTTGTTATTAGTATCTTTTTTACTTGTTTCAGGGATTTCAAATCATTTTATATAGTAGACAATGGAAGTCCGAACTAGTGAAATTCATCACGAAAGATTGTCAATCACCTTCAAACAAACATTATTAGTATCATGTTTCTATTTCATCATCACACTGAATATTCTGTAATATATCACTATCATTATTGATCATCTAGTCATAAAATTGCCTTCCTATCAAGACTACAAACCTACAAATGCTTTCAGAATCCCAGTTATGAGGTCTCGATTTATTGTCGAAATCTCCTGTGTTGAAGTATGACAACGAACTGTTCAAATAGTTCTCCAAAGTACTATGCTTGCTCATGTAAACCAACCTCGGTATGAAATCTGAAGTGAAAGCAATGATGAATCCCTGAAAATTCACCAACATTACATTTTTTTATGACGCTGTTCAACAACTTACGTTGGTAACGACAGACAGTTTTCCTATGGAATCTAATATTCTGTACCACACTCCGATATCTCTGACTCGTTGCGAAACTGGTCGTCTGTAGAATGTCAAAAGTTTTTGAGCATCGAGTCGCATTTCCAAAACGTTATTCAACAACGCGAAAAATGGGGCCAGGGGAAAGGCTGCCACAAATATAGTGAGAAAACCGTACTGAAGCACTGAAATAGAACATGTATTGTTGAAAAATAAAAAAAAACCTCCGTTAATCTACAGATACTAAGCGTTTTGTACCTCACAGCATCACGTTACACAATTATTGATGATTTTAACACAACTAACTATGAGGTGTTTTCAGAAAATAAGGTTAAAGTTCAAATTTCGCAGGCTACGTAGAGTCAAGTAGCGAGTTTTTAATTTTTCATGTTGGTACACTCAAAAAACATTTGAAATGTTGACAGTGGCATATTGTGATTGTACTCTTGAGTCGGTAAAATCTTTACAAGTGATACAACTTTTTCACAGAAGGTCGAGAAGATATGAATAACGACGCTCGCCCTGAATGCCCCAGCACATCATAAACCAGTGAAAATTTTGTGAAAATGAAGAATATTATTATGGAAAATCGTCGAACCACTATCAGAGAAGATGCTGAGGATGTCGGCATATCGGTTGGCTCATACCTTGCAATTTTTTTTTGAAATTTTGGGAATGAAGCGTGTGGCAGTGAAGTTTGTTTCAAAATTGGTGATTTTTTACCAAAAAAAAACCGTATCATAAACATCGCCCAAGAATTGTTGAATGACGTCAACGGCGATCCAGATTTGCTTAAAAGGGACAGAGCTGGTGACGAATGGGCTTGTTTCATGATACTGAAAATGATCGATCCCAAGATCTCTTTATATTTGCAGAAAAAAGAACAATTAGAAAAGCAAGAGTTTAAATTGGCCGCGTATCCGTAGACCAATAATATTGATCGTGTCTATAGCTACGTTGCCAAGTGTATTGGTTTTTAATGTCCAATCATAGAACCAAAATATAGTGATCCAATTTGACAGACGCCATTTTTGTTGTCAGCTCGGCGTGAATACAACTGTTATAATCCGATTTGTTTGTTACAGTTTTCTAATTAAAATACGCGTGTCTATTTTGCTGTATGTTTCGTGCCATTAGTTTGCATTCCAAAAATATTTTTTCAGGTTATTTTTGGATTGAATTTTACGATTACTACCTCCAAAATGGTTGAAATATGTTTTATACCTAGTTGTAGAAACAGGTCATCCACACCAGACAAAAAGTTTTTCAGTGTTCCAAACAATAAAATTCTAGAGACCTGTGGTTTTTCATAACGCTTGAATTTAGTAGCAATGTTAAGAAGAAATATGCAGGGTGTAACTAAATAAGTGTAAAACATTTAAGGAGGTTATTCCTCATCGAAAAAAAGATAGGATCTTTCATGTAGAGAAATTTCATTGGAGCATCCAAATTGGTATGACGCTGTCAGTTTCTGAATTTTTGAAACTGAATTAATACTAATTGTGTTTTGTTGATCTGTTCTTAATTTGTTACTTTAATAATTCACTCGTTATTAAAATGGCATACACAAATGAGGAAATGGCTGATATGCATTACATTTACGGTCTGTCGCAGGGGAATGGTTAGAAATGGGTTATGCAAATATTACGTATTTTTCTTTAAAATAATTTTCGCGCCTCCGGCAGGCTTTTCTATGTGTATATAGTCTTTATGACTTTAGCCTCCCCTTTTATATAATTTGGATTTGTCCAGTGACGAGCCGTCACTGGACAAATCCAAATTATATAAAAACTTGTTCGGAAAAAAGTACAAAATGTACAGAAATTACTGAAGGAAGTGTGGCGTAATTACGAGTTACAAGCAAAGTCCGACAAGTACTAACAATGTTAACGTATGGCAGGAGGAGGTAAGAGGTTTGCTTACTTTTGCTGACACAAGTCATCATAACTCACCCATTTCCAAATATTCTGGAAACAAACTCCTAGGGCCCCATTCCACCAGTTTGTAATCTTTCACCCACTGAGGTTGGCAACCCTTGCAGGAAAGAGTCTCTTTACTCAGACCTGTTTTCACTTTGAGGGTGTTCAACCATTTGAAAAATAAGGAAATAACATTTCCAGAATGGTGTTCATTGCTTGTTTACCCACCATTATGATGCCGAGTTGAATGCAGAGTTCCATGAGGCAGCCTCCTAATCCACACTAAAATCACAAATTTCTAATATACGAAATGAAAACTGAGCTACTTCACATAGAAATCTCACCGACATGGTGAAAATTTGAGTTTTCGACCAATAGGTGGCGCTTGTAAAGACATTTGAATAGCATGACTGAATCTAGAAGGTCTTGGCCAATGGGCGTGGTGTAGTACTTGAAACAGCAAGTTGCTTTCTAGTTGGTTATTTTGAACACTTGTCAAGTATTAGATTTCAAGATTCAAAAACAGAAATGTTTTCATGTTTGACATATGACATTTGACATAAACCAAATAATATGCCCGGTATCAGAGGTCAATCGAGAATGTTCCTCAGTTTGGGTTTTACAGCAAATGCAAGTTTGAACAAAATAGAGTTTAATTCATGAGTTTTTCAAATTCACTTCGAAAAGGATTCAAATTGATGTTTCAAATGTTGGGTTTTAATTTTCAGAGGGATTTGTTTCTAATTCACATATTGGCAACAGCGCCTATATCAAGTTGAAATAATTTATACGTAGCTAGATATTCTACTTTAAAAAAGGAAAATTATCTTTATGAATCAACAATTGAGGCAAAATATAAATTATAGTTCAATACCACCTCCACAAGCCACATTAACAACAGTTGTTTTGTTATTTATTTATATAGAGGAAGAGAGGTTAGGTGCACAAAATGTCATATGTCACAGAATGTGAACATAAGTAAACAGAACAGCACGCCTCTGATATATGTCATCTTTGTTTGTCTCATACAGGTAACAGATTCATTGTCCTTTATTAGCTATAAACGATGTTGCCAAATGGTGAAATAGAAACGAATATCTTTAAATGTTGAATGCATTATTTCATTATTCTTTTTTAAGTATTTAAATAATTTTTTAAAGAAAAAGGTTGAAATGATAAGTTTAAAATGCGTTGTTTTAGAGCTCTTCTATGAAAACTACTTGATTTTCGTCATGAGGAACACTCCCCATTGGAACAATTCATTATCAAGATAAAATTTCCTAAGTTGTTCCAAATATATTAGATAATAATCTCATTCAACATTCTCTTCAAGATGTTCGATTCACGTTACTCGAAAGTAAAGTGTTAGTTTGAAATAAGTGATGTAACAAATTAATTATTGAGATAATGAATCTTTCAAAATAATAAGTTTCGATTTGGAAATATCTAAGCTAATTAATAAATGTTTCACCTCTTCTTGTCGGTATCCATAAATTTTATTGTATTCCTTTGGATAACCCACAAATCTTCCCTTGAAGAAGGCAATATAAAAAATGGATGCATAGTAATTCACGAACTGGAGCAAATAAATTTTCAAAGTGAGAGAATCATCGAATTCTGTTTGTGTTCTGAGTAGTTCGAACTCTGTCAAATATTCTGCCAACAGTGTGTATATCTGAAAAAAAAAGAGCGAAAATATCAAAACTAAATATTATTTCCAATGCAAAACTTACATAATTGAATATCACGATGAAAACTAGATTGATACAGGCTGCTGTACAGGTAGTAAACAGCATGGCAGAACTATTGTCGACTAGTATAGGAGAAGCGTGATCAATAGCCTTCAAAGACACCAAAACTGACATTCTGTAAAGTACTACTGCCACAACGGTCGCTAAGGCGAGAGTTACCTGAAATCGACAGATTTAGCGTTAAACAACCTTGTAGAGTAAAATTTCCCAATCCCTTGACAACAAGGAGATTGCGGTCGTTGAATTTCTCGATACTGAAGTAGCATTTGACAATGCACTACCTAAATCTATAGGGATCATCTCCGGCTAGGAAAGGTATAGAGGCGACTATAACTGGCTGGATCTATATGCCATGCTGGTAAACAGAACTACGACTCGTCAAGGCGAGGCCATTAGCTTCAGGGTCACCAGGGGCTGCTCTAAAGGTGGGGTACTATCGCTCCTGATGGATAGTCTGCTTGATGCCCTCGACAGAAAAGTAGATCCGCAAGCTTATGCAGATGACCTTGTCATTTTGGCAAGGTCCACGTCGGGAAGGGTAGCCTGTAATATCCTACAAAGCACGATGGACGTTGTTGACAGTTGGTGCCTGAGGAAGCAGATGTCTGTCAACCCCAGCAAAACTGTGATAATCCCCTTCACCAGGAGGAGAAAATAGGACGATCTAACCTCAATGGTGAGGTCAGTCCATTTGGAATGGAGGTGAAATATCTTGGCATTGTCCTTGATAAAAAAACTCCCTGGAACGCTCAGTTGGAGAGAGTAAAACTTGGGGTTTAAGTTTTCACAGACTACACCTAAACGACTTGATCTTCACAAACTTTATTGAAAATATATCACAACATGTTTCGCTAAACATTAGCTTTTTCAAGTGATTAAATTAATCACTTGTTGCAAGCAGCAGGTAGATATATCTGTCCTAGGTCCTCTTACCGCTGACCTGAAATACCATTTGCCATACAAAGCAAAAAAAGCAAAGCAAAGCAAAAATATTTTTTATTAAAATAAACTGTTTACATGCCTACATTTCATGAGTACCTCTACCTTAAGGGTAGAGTAACAAAGTGACTTCAGACAGGCGAGCCCTCGCGTCCCGCCGATAGGAGGCGGTGGAGAACGCTCCCCGCGATTTTAGCGGGTTGAAGTTCACCCAGAAACATAGACTTTATTCAAAACGACTAGGTAATGTACCTCCTGCCGCCAAGGCTCATGCACACCATTACATGGTTTTGATATTCAAGTCGTTCAAATAAAAACATAAAGTAGTAGGCTTCGATAAGAAGCTAGGTTTATTTGGTCGAGTGTGAGCCACAATAAACCCCTGCGGGTTGCGGTGGAGGGTCGAATAGACCCACTCATTTTGGACCTAACCTAACCTACCTGAAATAACTTTAGTTTTCAAATAGTACTGATTCGGTGCGTTTTTTCGCACTAATCTTATTCCACACGTTAATTCCGCCAAAAAGTAATCGATCTCTTATCAAAATACGCCGAACTTAAATTAAGATTAGTGAGTACAATGGGGAATGTTGCTCCTGACGAAAATCAAGTAGTTTTCATAAGAGAGCTCTAAAACGACGCATTTTAAACTCATCATTTCAACCTTTTTCTTTAAAAACTTATTTAATACTTAAAAAAGAGGAATGAAATAATGCGTTGAACATTTAAAGGGATTCGTTTCTATATCACCATTTGGCAACATCGGTTATGGCTAATAAAGGACAATGAATCTGTTATCTGAATGAGACAAAGATGACATATTTCAGAGGCGTGCTGTTCTGTTTACTTATGTTCCGAGCCCCGAGACATTCTGTGACATATGACATTTTGTGCAACTAACCTACCTTCCTCTATATAAATAAATAACAAAACAACTGTTGTTTATGTGGCTTGTGGAGGTGGCATTGAACTATAATTTATATTTTGGCTTGATTTGACACTATTGACATGATTCTTCTTCTTTTAGCATACTACTAATCTGAGCTCCGATCTAGCATTTTAGGCGCTGTTGCCAATAAGTGAATTAGAAACAAATCCCTTTAAAAATTAAAACCCAACATTTGAAACATCAATTTGAATACTTTTCGAAGTGAATTTGAAAAACTCATGAATTAAACTCAACTTTATTTTGTTCAAACTTGCATTTGCTGTAATAACCCAACTTGAGGAACATTCCCCATTGTCGATGAACATTGACGGTGTTCAAGTTAAAAGGGTTAATTTAGCCCAAATTTTTTAATTTGCAAACTGTTCTCATTCCTTAATATTGACGATGTTCAAGTTGGAAGGGTTAATTTAGCCCAATTTTTTTCATTTCCAAACTGTTCTCATTCCTTAATAAAGGAACATTTATCTACCATTTGTTAAGTAATGTATGTCTTCGATTTTTTTCCCGAAAAAATTAAACATTGCGTGGTATTTGAAACAGATATATAGTAAAAACTGATCTACTCTAATGTAGACCTAATTTACTAGGGAACCAAATCATAATCTAATGTTTTTAGTACTCACCAGTAGGAGTACTATGGAAAAACTAAAGATGGTCATTGGAACACGAATTTTCCAGAAGGGCACCTGCGGCTCCATTGTATTCGTCACAACATTTATTTGTTTCTGTTTGATATGAGCAAGACGTGCTAAGTACTGGGGTCTGGGGTGTTCTTCTTGGATATCGAACCCAGTCAAGTCCCAACGGTGGGTGATTTCAGCGGAATATCTCTTCCACATCTCCAAAATAAAGTAGCTATAATATCCATATTTCAGAATGAGACACACGTCATTGAAAATATCAGACAATCAGAAGATGCAAGAGAAATTCCTGTTTATACTAAAAAGTATGAAGTAGCTGCCATATTTAACACTACTACTATTCCTATAGACCATATATGGTAGATGAAAAGGAATATTTCAAGAAATATCGATAATAATGTTTTTGTCTTCAGAAAATTATTAAATGTTCCGCCATTTTGTAGTAAGTGAAGACATTGACTTCATATTCTAGGGTTATGAAGTATTTGTCAGGAGCTTCAAAATTAAGTGTCACAAATTTCATTTTTTTTAGTTGACCCGTTCAGAAAACAAAAGGGGAACGGGGGACATTGAAGAAATGACCTGCATGTAAATTTTCAACATACTTAGACAGCAAAGAAGCTATGAAATGAATAGATGCATTAAGCAAAGAAGAAGGAACACTGTAAAAACCCATTTCCAGTATAGAAAACTTGGCTTCAGATATTTCTCATGCATATCCCGCTTCTTCGTGTCAATTTGACTTACCCCATATGGACATGAATATGGCAAAAAATACAGTTGTCGGATTGTCGAAGAGATACGTGATTCTAGCATGAAAACATGATTCAGTGATATCCCAATAGCTGCACCAGACATCACAAAGCGGGCACATTTTTTCCTTGACTCTTTGATTGCAAATATCCTCACTGAACAGAAAGCATATTCAAGAAATACATCAATTAAATTCAATGCCTCCTTTGAATTTTCTTTCATGATCAATCAAATTATACAATTATATTAACATTATGATCAGTCAGTTAGTTTCCACAATCACCTGAAGACGGTTGTGGATACTAACAATCGAAACGTCGTGACTTGGCTTGGAATCTCCCAATTTTTTTATGTTTTGTTCAATTGTTCTATCTTTACTTGTATTTTATTTCACAGTAATTTATTTTAAGGGCTTTGAGCTATTCTTTTTTTAATTTTTATTTTAACGGTTTTTTTTTCCAGGGATTCCAAATTATTTTATATAATAGTAGACCAGAGGTTCTCAAACTTATTTTGTCTACCGCCCACTTCGAGAAATAATTATTTTCTAGCACCCCCCAATTTTTTTTAATTTACTACATCTTAAGAATCACAATCGCAGTCATTATTTTAATTATTAAATTATGTGTGTCATGTGAAAATAAGACTTTCTGATGAGGGTAATGTAAAACGCCATTTTGTAATATTAGGAAAACTTTTATTCATGTTATTAAAACAAACAGTTCAATTTGTTAATATCAGGCTCGAACTTACTCAAAAACAGCCGTAAGTCACCGCGTTCGGAAACCTGCAACCAATCTCTCTTTTAGTTAGCAACTGAATTGAGAATTTAGAAGTCTTCAGATGACTGCACAACAACTTTTCAATGTTTTCAGCCATCTCATCAATTCGTCTTTGCACGGAACTATTGCTCAAAGGAAATTATCAGATAATATCTGCCGCTGGTTTATGGAGCACAGTAGCACAGTGATCTTGTAGCCTTGAGGGTTTCATCGCTTCATTTGAAAAGACAAAGAAGACATAGGCGAAGATGGATTTGTGGGATTTTCAATAAATCCATATTTTATATATTCCGCGCTATACTGCCGTTTCTTCTATTTTGCTTCCGACATAATTATGTCTACAAAAATGCCGAAGTGAAGAATCGAGTATTAAAAAACTTGCTAATGACACCACTCACAATATTCACCACCGCACGTACCACACTTTACCGAGCTAGTCGCTAACTAAATTCACTTGTTTTCATATCGAATGGCATTACTGGCTGGATGGCGCGCGCGCTTTTATATGAGGCAGCGGGCGGGCCTAGTACTTTCGAGAATGGAGACTAGAAACTTCTCGCTTCGCATTGAAGCTTACCGCCATCTATTGTACACTTTGACAACTATCGGACAGGAAATAGTTACTGTCTAGTCCCCTAGATGGCGTTACACGAGGAAACGCGTGTTAAGCGTAAAGAAGCGGTAAAGTTTGTGTTAAAAGCAAAAAAAAAAAGTTTTTTAAATTAGCCATCACCCTCCTAAACCGCTTCAACGCCCCCCAATCTTTTACGTGCCCTTTACTGCCTCCCTACAGGCCTCCAGCGCTTTGAGAAAGACTGTATTAGACAATGGAAGTCCGAGCTAATGAAATTCATCATGAAACATTTTCAATCACCTTCAAACATACAAAATCTATTTTATTGACTTGTTCGTTGGTGAAGTCTACTATGGAATGCAAAACAATTACACTATTTTAAATCTCTCTACGTTTTCACATAAAACATGAATACAGTCACCTTGGTATATTGCTGTATAACGTCGCACACGAATAAATGAAGCAGGCCAGTCCAACCAAAGCTGCAGGGATGAGCATGTGGGTGTAAAATCCCAACCAAGCAAAATACAGAGCTATTTTCACCCCAAAATACTCCTTTACATAATCTAGTGGTTGATATTTATACCACTTTCTCACAGCAGCCCATTCAGTATATAACAGATTCCTTGTGGATCCCGTTGTCTTCAAATCTCCCTGAAAGGTGTAAAAGTAACGGGTAAAATAGATTATATTCTACTTCTGACTTGAACTTACGTCGTGCAAGGGGTAACTGGCTACATAAGCTCTTTCGTTCAGTAGCCTTTCTATACCAAAAGCAAAATCATTGAGAGTGCTATTTGTGAATCGTTTGCGATCCAAAATGAATTGAACTATCCGAGAATGGATGGCTGGCGTAAAAAAACCTAAGGAATCAACATCAAATCTGAAATAACACGAAAATGAAAGAACACCAAAAAAAGCAAAGTTGAAAAATTGGAATTCAAAAGCACAGTTCTAATGTTTATCAAGAAACCAAAGCAGAACAAGTTACAGTTTCTAATTCTATCAATTCTATAATGATAAATATTTCAGGTGTCAGACGATATAACGAAAACTTTTTGCAAGTGCTCCCTCTACCTCCAGTAAACTTTTGGTTCCGATTATCAAAGGAAGTATAGTCGAAGTAAACGATATTGTGCACACTTAGAGTTTGCGGCACTCTCAAAGGTCAAAAAAAAACAATACATAGAAATGAACCGGCTGCAAACTAGTCCACATGGACTGTAGAATTGGCGGTTCGTATTTCGTATTTATGATTGACTGAAGAGTCATAAAATTTAATTTGAAGTCATGTTACGGTGACGAATATAAATCGGGGAATGCGGAGATGGTTATCGTCATCGTGTCATCAATGTTCAGTTCAGGAACTGATCGCGATTTAAGTGTTGAAATTCGATATTGGTGCAGTTATAATAACTTGGAAATTTTTGTTATCTGTTTAAAATGTGGCGTCCTTGGACAAGTGTGATATCAACGCAGATTTTTTCCAGTGTAGTGATTCCAATAACGATGGCGAACAATGCGAAAAAGAGATACCAGTGAATAAGATTCGGATGCACTAGAATATTGAAGCTCAGAGAGTATGTTTCAATGTATATAAGAATCTACATTTCAAGTTTGGGTTCGAGGGAAACAAACTATTACAAGCAACATCAGATTTGACCAAAATTCCTTTCTCAACTGTACGTAAAATTGTCAAAAACAAACCTTATGAACGCAAGACGCGATGCGATACAGGATTACCAAAACCTTTAGGTGTTCATATAATAAAAGCAATGAGATTCCTACAACTGAAATCATAAGGAAGAAATTGAATACTTCCAGCCATAACGTGAGCTGCTGTGACAAAACTCTTCAGAATTGGATAAAGAAACTAGGATTTTTTAAAATAATAAACAAACGTCAAGCAGTTATGGAAAGCAGAAGAACATTGGAATTGTGTTACAAATACTTAGAATAAATTAAATATAGACAGGAACAACGGCAAATTTTCTATTTGGACGAAACTTGGTATGACACTCACGAAAGGGTGGACTGATGGTACGAGAATGTGTACGCCTAACATGCCTGCAAACAAAGGATCGCGACTAATCATTGTGCATTGCGGAGGAAGTAAAGGATGGTTACGAATTCTTTGAAATTATGTGGAAAAAAGCTTGAGGACTCCAATGTTGACTATCATAAGAACATGGAAGCTAATATTTTCGAGGAATACTTTGAAAACACATTGATGCCAAATTTGGAGGTGAATAGTGTAATAGTTCTTGACAAAGCTTCCTATCATTCGAGGAAAGATGAAATACAAAGTTTTTTAATGGATAACAATTTGTATTTTGAAGATTACTATATCAAAAACCAACTACTTGAAGTTTTACAGACAAAAACATTTGAAAAAGTGAGAGTATTGCTGAAAAGTATGGACAGACACACCATACTGAGACTTCCCCCCTATTTTGGTGTTTTCAATCCCATCGAGTCGATTTGGGGAAAACTGAAACAAAGCATCAGGCGTAAAAATAATTTTCCAAAATTTGATAAGAAGGTAATATTTATTATATATATTTTCATTACATATATATTATATAGTTATTGTGATTCTTATATAATCAGAAATGATTATTAAATAACGAAATTAGTTAGCTCCTCAACTACATTATTAAACGGGAGCTGTTGGAAGGTACGTTGCACTATATCGTTTACTTGAACTATACTTACCTTATGTTCATGATCTAAACATCATTGTAAAAAGTTTATTTTGAAATGGATTGGTTTCTTCCTTCTTTCGAAAGCTTCCCAAATTTTTTTGTGTAATGATGGAGAAGTAGAAAGCCAGACAGAACCTTTCTCTTGAAAATATACCTCCTTCAATCAAAACAAAGTTCGTCTTGCTGGGATTAAATCACACAACAGTATGAATGTCATTACTGTGCTTCATCTTGTACTGTTATCTAGATTGGTGCTGATGAGGCAATAAGTCAAATGCCTTATTTCAAAACTTCAAAGTGCAACATTAAGGATGATAGTGTTCCATGTATGTGAAATTTTATATTGTAACTCTTTCATTTTGAAGTCATAACTTCTTTTGGAAGGGTAAACCGGTTCGTTACGTAACGCGTTACGGCGCCGGTCTGTCTGGCTTCCCTGTTTTATATTGTGTAGCATTCATACATATAATATCTGATTCAGTTCGATAGCAAATGTTTTGGAGTACAAACAGTATGATAAAAAGTAACTTTCATATAATTTGATGTTCATATGAGAGTAGTTGTTTCAAAAGTTCTTTTTCTTTTCGTGTATCTCAATATACACATGAAAGTTGTTTCGGAAGGGCTTTTTTCCAGTTTGTATCTAAAAGTAATTTCTATGAATGATATTTGCAGAGTTTATTTTGAAAAAAGTTGCTTCCTTCCTTTGGAAACTCTCCACATTTTTTGTATAAAGATGGATACATAGAAATCCAGAACCTTTCTTCCCCAATTTATGCAATGTTTCAAACTATCCTAAATTTACATATTTCCAAACAGAACGTGATTGTTAAAAAGTTAATGTAAGATAAATATTCGTATGATTAACTGCCTTGACATACTTACAAATATTCTTTATCTCTGCTGTATATCGCTGTGAACCTATGTCCTTTATCAGGAAATATATTTTTGTCGACAAAAACCCAAGATTTCACTATATCCCATTTACTATTGATCTCTTCAAAAATAAAGTTTGTTTGCTTGGACACCTGCCTAAGTACAGGGATCTAAAATGATAATTTATTAGAAGATGCTTTTGAAAGATATCTGATGATGCAAGAAAAAACAAAAACATAGCAAAAGTTATAAAAAGAACTCTACAAACACAAATTAGTGGAAATCCCTCAGAAAACCATTATAATACCTTCTGCTTGATACTACTAAACATATTAGGTTGTTGATACTCCGGTGGATTATCACATAACTCCTAGACAAAAATATTATATAAGCAAAGATATACTTCAGCCCAAACTAGCCCGAAATACCCAAAAAATTGTGAAAACAAACAAATATAATATGATATGAATCATCACAGTGTTCATTTAATTTTTTTTATGAACCTTCTTGTATGATAATTAATTTTATGTGCAAGAGGAAGAGTAAAAGAACGAAGAAAAACATATAATTTGTGATGACAACAGTTCTCATACTTGTGGTATATATCTACATGCTCTTGCTTGCGAAAATTCTAAAACATTCAGTATTTTGTAAACTTACGTCTTTCATTGGCATTCTCAACTTCAAAATTTCACTGTACCTTCTCAGTACTTCTTTTGGAGCGTGTATCTGAAAAAAAATTAGACAGATAGAACTTTCAAAGCAGAGAGAAACCAGCTACAATATCAACTTTTTTATTTATCTAATATAAAATTCTTGTGTCACAGTGTTAGTTGCCATACTCCCCTATTTTTATGAAATTTTAAATGTGCATTCGGTAGATCTAAGTCTATTTTTCATACCCCCCTGAGTAATAACGGTGGTCTACCCCAAACATGTTTTTTATTTATTTTGTTTTAATTTTTCTATTGATGTGGTATGAAAAATATATATAACCGCTAAATTTTCACTTTTCTATCACCAACCCCTATTTTTTAATAAACAATTTAATCATTTTTGACCTTGAATGTGTGCCTTTTCCAATTAGATTGGCATTTGCATTGACTATTAATTCCCTATTACACCTATTCATTTTGAATGTGTGCAATTTCCACTTAGATTGGCATTTGCATTTACTATTAATTCCCTATTACACCTATAGATGTGCCAATTCATTTTAAATGTGTGCAATTTCCGATTAGATTGGAATTTGCAATGACTATTAATTCCCTATTACACCTATAGATATGCCAATTCATTTTAAATGTGTGCAATTTCCGATTAGATTGGAATTTGGAATGACTATTAATTCCCTATTACACCTATAGATGTGCTAATTCGTTTTAAATGTGTGCAATTTTCGATTAGATTGGCATTTGCAAATACTATTAATTCCCTATTAAACCTATAGATGTGCCAATTCATTTTGAATGTGTGCAATTTCCAATAGGATTGGCATTTGCATTGACTATTAATTCCCTATTATACCCATAGATGTGCCAATTCATTTTAAATGTGTGCAATTTCCGATTAGATTGGCATTTGCAATGACTATTAATTCCCTATTAAACCTATAGATGTACCAATTCACTTTGAATGTGTGCAATTTCCAATTAGATTGGCATTTGCAATGACTATTGATTCCCTATTAAACCTATAGAGGTGCCAATTCATTTTGAATCTGTGCAATTTCCAATTAGATTGGCATTTGCAATGATTAATTATTCCCTACTATACCTATAGATGTGCCAATTCATTTTGAATGTGTGCAATTTCCAATTAGATTGGCATTTGCATTGACTATTAATAAGTCCAAGGGCCAAACACGCTTTTTATGTGGGCTAACAGGATAAGGGATTATTATTATTAATTGTTAGTATTATTGTTGTTCTGACACACAATTACAATGAGTTAGTTTATTATCTTCTACCCAAGAAATTCCATAGAAATAATTTATGTGGCAAAACAACGTTTACTGGGTCAGCTAGTATTATTATATTATCTAGAGAGAACCATCCTTTTGTATAAATCGGGTTACATTTGTATTATATTTGACATTATATTAAATCTATGTATAGACTGTATATACATAAAACTGTATATAAATTATAAACCTTTTCATTTCTTTCAACCTAAAATTCGAAATGCTAGAAAATGGGTAAAAACCAACTCAAAACGCTTTTACTGTAGACTATCATACATTATCTAGAGACATGAAGGTTATGTTTGAAACTTTTTTCAATTTATAATGATGTTTTATAATGTTTTCAACATTTCTCTCCGAGATATATGCAGACTAATTTGCAATATATTCACAAAAAAAATACCTCGTTTCATGCGCATTTTCAAAAATTCTCTTCAACTTATTATGCTTATGACGGATTTATTGATTGATGTTTTTTCAAAAAGATTTATAATAATACCATTTCCTCACTTCAATATGCGTATTTTTATTGTGCACAAATAAAAATAAGAGTATTTGCTTCGATAAATCTGACTGACCTTCACAAAGTTCAGCCCGTTCGGTTCTTGAGGTTCAAATTCCAACTCCAGCCCTTCCTTCAATAGATTTGTTCGAATATTTGTCTCTTCTCGAAAGATTCGGGCGTAATAGCTTGATGATCGAAGCCATCCCAGACTAGTATATAGTCGACAGACCTTAATCCATCTTTGAAAAAAATTTTTGGAGTTGCACACCTCACTGCGTTACATTCTTGACTAGATTTTTTGCGACAGGGTGAACCATTACATTCGACGAGGTCTGGGATGCAATCTCCACTTTCCATATTTTTTCGTGAATCCTAACTATGTGCGATGAAGGACCTTCTTCAATGAAATCTCTAAAAGAGCAATAAACATGTTTACATGTGAATATGGGTTGTGGAAACGAACAGGAAATCAATAAAATTTAATCATCATGAGTAACGTAGCCTGGAATTTATTTAATTGAATTCAAGAATTCATTATACTCACGTGAGTGGTTTTAATTACCAAATTAATGTCAACAAACAGAGTTTGTTATCTTGATATACATGGATAACCTGAATATTTTATATTTATGGTTCCAAAGAGAATAAATGTTAGGTAATGCTTTAGGTTCATTCAATGAGACTGAGTAAAATCTACAGAACAGATAAAATCAAGATCTTGGAATAATTCACACAAATTTGCACATCGTGTGCAGTCATATGCTGTCTGTCACTCAACACACGTTTCGCTAACCCAGTTGGCATCATCGTCTCGTATTGTAATCATGAACTTCATTATTTCTCAATAAGAATTTTTTAAAGTAATTGGGTAGCAATCCTTTATGCAGCTTGAATATAAAGATCATAGTCATAATAGTCCGACTGTGGAAGTTTATCTTACCAAATCAGCCAAAAAAGTGAATTTGTTTTCCGTTTATAAACTTCTTACCTCTCTGTATCCATTTCAGAATCCAAATTTTCAGCACTTTTATAAAAACTAACAACAGACATGGCATCTATATCTGGCTGAGAATATCGGTTATCACAGGCGGTTTTTTGAGGATAATTAACAGATCTGGATTTCTTCTCATCATGATCTCTGACTGCCGACTGATCATGACCATGAGATAGATTTGAGTGATCTAATGTACTTGCATGATGAATTGAATAAGTATTTTTTGATTTTCCAGCATTCTTTCGAAATGAAACGGCTGGGGTTGAGATACTTCGCAACAAAGGTGATTTATCCGTAGAGTATAATTTTGATCCATTCTCAGATTTTTGTGTAATGGACATTCCAGTGAGTTCACCTGTTGAATTCGCTGAAAAAACCCGGAACTTTTATTTAAAGCAATGACTCATTATAATTATCACAGTGTTGTTACTCATATTTATTCAAATTTACAATATTTACATCCTTTTAAAGACCGAGAAATGTAAAATTCACAAGTTGAATCAACGAACGCAC
Organism: Leptinotarsa decemlineata; assembly: GCF_025532065.1. Classification (NCBI taxonomy): domain Eukaryota; kingdom Metazoa; phylum Arthropoda; class Insecta; order Coleoptera; family Chrysomelidae; genus Leptinotarsa; species Leptinotarsa decemlineata. Next base: position 479,482 of record NW_027412556.1, on the reverse strand, counting down.
TTCTTGACTTCCCAAAAATAAAACCATTTAAAAATAACTGCAAACCTTCCAGAAAATCATTGTTTTGTTCAAAGTAAAATTAGAATTGTAACATACCTTGTATACGAAATTACGGTTTATTCAAGTAGGTACGATTTTTACTTTTTTGAACGAAATTTTCGGTTATCTCATTTGTAATAATTTTTCATCAACAACTATTTTTACTAATGACATTGTAGACTTAAAAAAAAGAAAAAAACTAGTAAAGTCAAAATTGAATCTGAGTTATGAATGCCCATTGACAGCTACGAACGATTTGAACTACTACTGTAGTATTTGAACTACTACCACTGGCGAACTACTATTTTAACAGAATGTGACTAGTGCACCGTTTGGAGTTATTTAAATAATCGTTATACATTTGTACTATCTTTAAGGACTGTATATTTTACGCAGGTATTCAGTGCTGTATGTGAGATTCAAAAAGAACGATACGTAATTTATTCGAAATATTACAACGAGACTCCTGTAGGCTCATATTCAGTACACATACAATTTTTGTATTATAAAGAGCCTGTTTAATAAACAAACAAAAACTTTTCTCGCCAGTTTTCTGGGTGAACTTGACGAGATAAAATGAGAAGATGAAATACAAATCAACCCTTTTAATCACAAACCACTGCCAAACTACAAAATGAGCAAAAGAAGAAGACAGAGGTGGAAGTAAAACACTAAACACCAAGGAAACGATTAGCCTTAGCTGTTTTCGCCTGGGTATTAAACAAGGGGAACAAAATACGTTATTTTGTCGAAACTGGGTAATGGCCTAGAAGCCAAACCCAAACCAAGAAGAAGAAAGAGAAGTTGCATAGGTTACAGTGATGTTACGTGCAGTACAATTGTACTGAATCTAGTACAATCGAACTAAATGCAGTACGGCAGTACCTCTTTCGCCATTTTAGTACAATTTTGCTTTCTTTTTCTAAAAAATAAAATTTTTATTCGACATTTGACAGACAGACAGACAATAGTCTCGAGTTATGAATTAATATGCAGATGATGTATCGCAGTCCAGCATACGTATTTTATATCGCTGTATTTCATTCTGTCGATACTTTGTCAAACACACGATCTCGACAACAGACCCCATGGGCCATGACCCATGAACATAATAAAATGATGTTTTGTTGACACTGTCAACAGTATCAAGTGTCAACTTAACAGCGTTGAGGGTTTTTGTCTTTCATTCACTTTTGCCTGGCATAATTTGTGCAATATCTCCATTTTATTTTTTGATTATGCACTGGTTCTGGATGCCTTATTTTCAGATCATGTGAAAAATAAATTATGCAAGAAAAAGGACGATTTGAAAAAAGTGTTATGTACATGTTTTGATATGAAAATTCCACCCACCCCTGTATTATGATTCATATATTCATAATATGATCATAAATTCACAGAACACTTATATTATTATGATGTTCCATGATATTACATAGTGCAGTACAATTAAACGTAATTTAGTACAATTTTCATTTTTGTATTGGCACAATTTTTCGTTCCCGAAAAACATCACTGATAGGTTATATTTTGTTACTAATTACACAGTATATAAGTAAACTATTTACTTATGTATGGTGCTATTTATATATTTTTTAGGACAATTTTTTGAAAATAATAAAATAAAATGGGTAGTCCTGAGCTCGAAAGGAATAACAGTTTTGAATCTGACTGTTGTAGAAATTACAAAGGCCTTCAAGTCCTGCATTCGAATGATCAAATCAAAGAACTCCAAACTATATTAAGGGACAGGTGAGTTTCATATCTTCCCAATATAAATAATTTGAAAAACGCCTTTCAGGAATACCTCACGAAGCGACTTCAAATTTTATGCCGATCGTCTTATTCGCCTAGTCATTGAAGACAGTCTGAACCAGCTTCCGTTTACGGACTGCAAAGTTGTTACTCCCACCGGAGCTACTTATGACGGACTCAAATACAAATCGGGGAACTGTGGGGTATCTATTGTGAGGTCTGGTGAGTCCATGGAACAGGGTCTTAGAGATTGCTGCAGAAGTATAAGAATAGGGAAAATTTTAGTCGAGTCTGATGCTGACACTCACGAAGCACGTGTTGTTTATGCAAGGTTTCCTGAAGATATATCACAGAGAAATGTAAGTTCACATATTGGTTGGAATGATACAGAATCATTTTGGTGTATAATATTTCTGTAGTAACAGGGTTACTCCAGGTTACTAGAATTAGCTGTCTCAACACGGTTAAGGAATTTTCGTTTGGTATTTTACTTAGTTTTCCATTTTAGGTATTATTGATGTATCCCATAATGTCGACTGGAAATACTGTTAGTAAGGCAGTGCATGTTTTGAAAGAGCACGGAGTCAATGAAGAATGTATAATACTGAGTAATTTGTTCTGTACTCCCCAGGCTGTACAGACTGTCTTGGATTCGTACCCAAGAGTAAGTATTTGAGTTGAAAAAGTGCTAAATTATTTCAAGAAACCAACAAATATTCAATTAGTTCGAAAGATAACTTACATATTCCCGAAGAACTGAAAAAATGGATTTTCAACTGAACTTTTGAGACATGATAAGCATGAATCAATAATTATGTCTTGGGCAAAGTTTGTTCTTTGGTATGTTGAATATTTCATTATAATTTTTTCTTTCAGATGAAAATCCTCACTTCAGAAGTACATCCTGTGGCTCCCAATCACTTTGGGCAAAATATTTTGGTACCGACTGAGAACAATTTATATAAGCCAAAATGTTGATTTTAGAAAATATTTCTTTGTGTTTTTGATGGACTGAAGTGAAACAATTTTGTAAATGAAATGAAATGAAATGAAATTCCTACAATAGTTCTATTGTAGGAATTTCAACCTGTAAAAATTTTTCAGTTGAGCAGATTGTTAATAAATATATCTTTATTTAAAACTACATTATTCCCCTATTGCTAACATATTTGGGTTTTTTATGAAGATGTTGTTGTGTTATTTGGTAATACTGAAAACACCACAAACAGAAACTACAAATATCACTTTATGAAATTTTTTTCTCGTATGGGACAAACTATATTTCATTTTTGAGAATCTTGTGGACTTTGTATAAAACAGCACAAATCCTACCATTAGACAGCTTGATGTTTGTTAATGTTTTCAAAGTTTATAAAGGAAATTCAAAAAAATTATATCAAATATGCTTTATTGTCTAATGAGAAATTTTTATTGACAAAGCTTTGGTAAACAAACATTGCTTTTTTGAAGAAGAAAAGAAAACATAGTCAAGTACATGAAATCACAGAGTATCTGCTAGTAGATTAATAAAAATATATAGAGTCCTACCATGAATATTATAAATTTTAAATGTTTCATTTTCTAAAAAATATTTGTTGCATACAAAATAAACCAAATAACGTACCTACAGCTTGTCAAATGTAGGAAGAGCTCTGTTAATTGCAATATTTAGGGAACCCGCAGGTAATGAGAAATGTCTCTACCTAGATTTGACAACCTGTAAACGCATATATAAACAAAAAATCTGCTCCTGTTTCTGTTCGTTTTGTTCCAGTTCTATTCGTTTTGTTTCAGTTTCTGTTCCAGTTTCTGTTCGTTTTGTTCCAGTTTCTGTTCGTTTTGTTTCAGTTTATGTTCGTTTTGTTCCAGTTTTTGTTCGTTTTGTTCCAGTTTCTGTATTATTCTCCCGTTATTGTCCTGACGAAGGTAATAAATTTACCGAAAGCTTGACAGATAACAAAGAGTCTTCTTTGTAACAGTCCTACCAATCTGACTGCAACCCCACAAAATACTTTGATTTACATTAAAGCCAGTTACAGATTCTTCTATATATATCCTCATATATATCCTTATCATATCCAAGTGATCATCTTCAAGAGGAAGATGGTCACTTGGATCCAAGTGACCATCTTCCTCTTGAAGATGACCACTTGGTGATCGAAACACGTGTCGGGGTGTTAAAATAACTGTTTAGTGTTGGGGAAAAAACTCCAGTAATATTATTTATATGTCTGTTGATGCGGTACGGGTTCTGTTATTATATGAGTATTTGTATTAGATAATGCTCTGTAGATATACTCTGCTAAATTTCTTTGTATTGTGTGATGAAGTAATTTTTTGTGAAATTTTTAGCATTTTTTATAGTTGTATTAATTAGTGTTTGGTTATTAGCATTGGATTCAATAAATGACTGCATGTATTATCTGTTGTTCTTTTTTTAAACTGTAGATATCCTAGAAGATAGTTTAGTACATTGCTCATTGAAATCAAATTTTGTTTTTATTCCTGTATTAAAACTAATCCTATTTGATTTTATTTTTGAACCTTCCCTCCGCTACTGGTATCTTTTTCAGTTGAAGTTCCTACACTGTGCTGTGTACCAGAACAGATTGTATTTTTTGTGTTTTTACCTTCTTTTTGTGGTAGATCGTCTATCAGTTTTGGCATTTCAGCGAATTTGTTCGAAACAATTTCGTTTTCTTTGGTCAGTTTTTTCATATGCTTGTCCTTCATATGATTATCAGAAGATAAATCACTTACTGTTTGCTCTAGTGAACCTCGATTGTAAACTAAGGCATATTTTTTACAAACATAGTTTAGGAATGGCTTTATTTTTGCGCTCTTAAAATACATTTTGTAGACAGGGCCGTCGCCATGGGGGGGGGATGGGGGAGCCTCCCCCTGGTTTTTCGACTTGGGTAAATGTTGGGAAATTTTGGGCCGTGAAGATAGAAAAAAATAATAGTAAAAAATGAATGAAAATTAAAAAAATAAAAATGAGAGAAAAGAAAGGGAGAGGTAAAAAGAAAAGGGAAAGAACCGGAAGAAGGTTGGGATTTCCCAACATGCATAACTTGGAGACCTCGTACTTTGAAATTCTGAGTTGAAAGTTTAATTTCTCCCAAGTAAGAGAGCAGTACATAAATTTTGAAGTGACAATTTTACAAAATTCTCAAAAGTTGTGAAATTTTGGGCCGTGAAAATAGAAAGAATAATAATAGAAAACAATAAGCACAATATTATTCAAGTGTTGTTTCCTTTCATTTGTATTGAATATTCCTATACATGGTGGATATGGTGGAATACCAAGGACCTTGGTCCAAAGTAGAATAATTTCCATTATCATTTTTACAATTACCAAAATTTATTTTTGTTTGTGGCTACCCTAACGGGCATAAGCATTCAGCCAATCTTTGAATAGCTAAGTAAGAGAATCAATATATTATAGTAGTAACTAATCCCTCGGCTTTAATGTTTTCGAAAGTTGGGAAATTGTGCTGGTGAGGTTGGGAAAATTTGGATTCCCTCCCCCCTGGTATTTCTTTTCGCGACGGCCCTGTGTAGGAGCATTGAAGACAAAATATGAATAACCAAGAAGAGTACTGAATTAAAATAACTGCGTAACGCAAGTAAGACATAAGTGGAACCACCTATTAAGAAATGTATTAATAATAATAATAACTGCGTTCACGCGGTACTGCCTATTCCCGGTACTGACGATGCCCAATAGGCTGATGAAACAGCTGTCAACCGGTGGCTCTTAAGTTGGAATCAATATGGGAGTGATCAGAATGGTACTTTGACACCACAATAAAATAATGAAGGTACGCTTATGTCTAACTGGGAAATAATTCCACCAGTATTTTTTATTGTCACACAAAAAGTTATCACCAAGAACTCTAGCTGAGTTTTCGAAGCCAAGGCGATTGTTAGTGTGACTTGTATGTGTTGTTTAATTTTAACGTGTTGACTACCTGCTTAATTTATTTTAATTCAAAATAGCAGATATGGAGAGGTAGGCATTTTTCTTGTAGGCGGAATGCTGTAAACCAAACTGTAAATCAAACTATTCATTTTTCCGGGAATTTTTCCATTTCAATATATGTATATTGATTAACGCTACAGAAGGAAATTATTTTGGAGTCTACAGGGTGGCTCAAAGAAGTATGACATATCAATGTAGAAAACGTTGATTTGTACATTTTTATCTTTTTCCATATAAATGTAGACAAACCTGTTACGTTTGTTTTTATAGATTATTTCTTGATTGGGTATCAATTATTTTTATAAAACTCATGTAGCTCAGAATAAAAACTCACTGTCGTTAATATTACTTTCAGACCTGACGAATGTGAACCCTTCGAAGAGGAAAGGTGAGTGTCAGAAAATGTTCCTTTATATGAATCATACTTCATTGTTTTGAATTATTATCTTACTAACGAAGCCAAATATTCATTCCTCAATTTATTCACTCAAAAATTTATTTGTTCGAATTAAATTCATGCATTTGTTGGACACATTAAAAACGATTGTTCATTTAATTTGTTCAATTTTAGATGGCATTTGATTTTGAATGGTACATGAATAAAGAGCAATTTTAATAAAAAGGACTGATGAAGTAACATGAATTTTGGTTAGGTTAGGTTGTTGATGTTTTTATTATTTCTCATGATATCTGAAAGATATCATGAGATATCAACAGATTTGAAATCTTCTCAAACCGAGCTTCTTCGCGATATTTCATTCACAATTGTTTTAGGATGATGAATGTTGGTTTATGAAGTCTTAATATTTTCCGAAACGTAAGGGAATAATATGTTTTTTATTTTCAGCGGTGACGAATCTCACCTTTGTGAGGATCTTTATTGGTAAGTGTCATAAAAGTTCATTTATATAAAATATACTTCAATGTTTCCAATTCTCATCTTACTAACAAAGTTTAGTGAAAAAGATTTGTTACAAATTATAAAAGTAGGATCGAAAACTAATATGTTACCGCAAAATTAGTGTACAAATATATAGAATATTTTCTATGTACCCCGGTTTCATTCGTTCTGTTCGACTGTTGATTCTTTTGTAAAAGTTTCAGTTTGGATCTAATTACACCTTCTGCATCAAATTTGATTATTAAAAACTGATTAATAGATATTTCAATACTTTTTATTTCATGATTGAGATATTTCAACATGTCATTGTGAAAATGTAATATTTCAATTATTATTATTAATTATGTGTTATTTATATTGTTATTATCTGTCATATTTATGTTATCACGCACAAGTCACTTCTCTGACTTTTGTGGTATTGTCTGTTCAACTAAATTCTCTATCAAATGTATATAATGATATATCTGTGAATAAACATTATTATTATTACATGGATGCGGTTTTCCGTCAAACTCCAAGACATATTGAATGTATCAAACACTTACGCTCGTTAATATTTGTTGTATTTATGTTTTCCCAAGATATCTGAAAATAAACTCACGATCAGTTTTCCTCGAATATTTTTTAAAACGATGACTTTGCAAAACAATTATTACTTTTTCTGTGTACTCTACACATTCGCAATTCCATTTCCTATAAATATCCCTTCAAAACCGACCTTCCTCACATTTTACTTTGTTACTATCCACAACCGTCTTAAGATAATAACTGTTGGGAAATGAACTCTTGATATTTTTTTAAACTTACAGGAATAACACGTAATTTTTTAGTTTCAGTTGGGACTGTGATTTAAGTGAAGAAGTTCACAGGTATGTGTCATAAAGGTTCATTTATTCAAAATATATATACTTCATTGTTTCGAATTATTATCTTACTAACAAAGCCATTTATAAATACATAATATGAAATTCGATTTCTGAAAAGACATGTTACAAATTTCAAAAATCAAAAATCTTGAATGACACAGGGAATCAAGTGACACATAACTTTTAATATTTCAATAATTTGAAACAAACAACGGAAGTCTAAATTAGTAACTTTATTCTATATTTCAGTTAATCACGAATATTAATTTGAATGAATAATATATTTTTATATACACTTGATTCTTTAGTTTTAGTGGAATATTTTTAGTGCTGATAAACATTACTGAAGTCACGAAGCTCAGAAAAAAAACGTAATCCACTTAATATCCGATATTCATATTTTTTGGCTGAGGGTGAATGAAAAGAAGGTGCTGAATCAAAAAAAAGCTTGAATTGGGTTACATCACATTAAACAATAGTTTTAAGTTCAACCATTTCTTCTTCAACATGTGATTTATTTCTGTAAAATTTTTTTTTCGTCTTCAGGAAAATCGAGAAATTTTACAGAATGTATGAAAGAGAAAAGGACAGACGCAGATCAAAAGATTTCAAGAAAAGCAAAAATAAAAAAAAGCACAGGAAAAATAAAAAAAAGCAGAGGAGAAATAAAAAAAAGCAGAGGAAAAATAAAAAAAAAGCAGTGGAAAAATTAAAAAAAGCAGAGGAAAAGGAGGACCCAAATATTGGGTAATTAAACTTTTTTGATTTTCAACTTTGGCGAAAGTACTTTTACTGAAGTAAGTGTCATAAAAGTTCATATATCCAAAATATGAATCATTACATTAAGTTATTGTTTTACTAACTAAGCTATTTATGAGTATAAAGAATCTTGAATGATACGGGAAATTAGGAGACGTACTTTAAAATAATCTGAAAAATTTCAAGAGGGGCTCCAAAAAATTGCAAAAGTTATAAAAATTTAGTAAAAAAGGGGGGTTTGGTTTTTTGCAAGTATCTCGGCAAATATTGAATATATCAAAAATTTGAAAAAAGACCCTTAAAGAGGAGGACATTTCTTAAAGAAAACCAGCGACAGCTGGTTAATGAAAAAACAGATTTTGAAAGAAGCATATATTTCAAGTAGGAATGGATTTTTAGTAATTTTTTTCAGTTTTATTTTCACAACAAAAATGAAGCCTGTCTTGCTCATAATTGATTTTTTTGACTGGAAGGAGTCTTGTATTCAGTTTTTCTACTTTACTTTACTTGATTTACTAAACTCACGAAGCTGAGAACAATAATCTACCTGGTTTTGATATGAATTCAACTCTATGAATCAGTTTTGATTATTTTCTTTCAATTTTTATCATTTTCAGGGTATTTAAGAAAATGTGAATGATTACCTAAGACTGACCGTAGAGAGAAGTATGGAATTTTTTTTCTTTAAATCCAAGAACGATTGATTCCAAAAACGAAAAAAAAATCTTAGTAAGTACAAAAAGTATAGTAACAGTGAAAGAAAATTTACACTCTCATCGCTACAACTGTGATTTTATTGAAAATTTGAAAATATTGATTTTAGTAAAGTGTTATTATTTTAAAGAATATAAGTTATACAAATTGAAAGTAATATTTGAACATTTGGTGATTTCAGCATTTTGGGGTGAAAAAGTAACCAGAAAGTGATAATATACCTACTACATGTTTCAAAATTGATTGTTTCCTACATATCTTTGGAAGATTTCAACATTTTTTTTGTGCAAAGATGGAGAACTAGAAATTTAAAGCCTTTCTTTCCCAATAACAGAAGTATTCTCCCTCAAAATGTTCTATTTATTACACAAACCGATAGTTCGATAGCTGTAAAATTTGTACTTGTGTTTTTGGAAGTTAGAGTCGACTAAGATCATACGGATTAAATGCTAGTAGCACCATCTGTGTGTTAGCCTATGAACTTTTCAGTCCACCTGATACATATAAAAACAGTTATGACAAAATTTGTTCTCTTACATGTTGAATATCTCGGATGAAATGGAACATTGATTCACTGCATTTTTTTTCAGTTGGATCTATGGCGCCCTCTATTTTCTGACCACATTTATCCAGCATACATGATTATTTTATTGTAGCGTATATGATTATTATATGTAGGTTATATGTATATTGTAACGTATATTTTTTGTATGTGTATGTATGCATGTATTTATATAACGTTTATGTTTATTTTATATGTTTAGCTTTTATACATTGTTCATTCCTTTTATGAGTGGTTTATCAATAAACCCATTTTTCAAAATTTTTTGTGTTTTCATTATTGGGCCGGTACTTCTGGGACCACCCATATATGATATACATGTACATCATGTATGGCGGAAATTAACAAAATTCAATTTTGAACCACTGAAACATGAAAAACCAATCAATCAATCGAAATTGTGCTTCAGTTTCTAAGTAAAATAGTTCTTATTAGCAAATAAGCTGTTAGATTCACGAATTTACAAACTATATTCACTGAACATTTTCACATTGTCATTTCAAGCAGTAAAATGATGAAAATAATATGCGTGATTGATGACTTGTTCCCTTCATGCTAATTAATGATGCTAACAGAAGATGATCCACTTTACTGGACACCACCAAGGATGTATCATCAGCGTACATTGTTATGAATGAATCTGTGATGAAGTTATCGATTTCATTTATATAAAGAAGGAATAATATTGGACCTAGCACAGATCCTTGTGGTACACCTATCGTGACGTCGAAGCGCTCAGAATCAAAGGTAGTAGTGGTAGATTCACTATGATATTTCAAGCTAACAAACTGCTGTCAAAGTCCAGTCATAGGCAACACCTCGTATACCATACGAATAAAGCTTTGACATTAGTTGATATTGATTGACACAGTCGAAAGCCCTGCTGAGGTCGCAGAATATCCCAACGGGGCATTCTCCTGATTCCAGAAGCTTTGAAACTGTTTGGTAAATAAAATTATTGCAGTGTTTGTGGATTTGTTTGTGCGAAAACCATGTTGTTTATCTGAGAATATTCGATGTTTTTTTAAGAATTTCAGTTACCTATCTGAATAGGATTCGTATTCATGGGACGATGGTCCCATGCTGACGCATCGTGCTTACAATTTTTCGCTCGTGGGTAATAGGCTTCTTATATCCTACTTGGTACGTAATATATTATTACCGGTTATTTGTAACAATTCTCGCTCAAAGAGACTGATGGTTCCGGAAATCGTTACAGCAGAAATAAAACACAACTCGATATCCATATCACTGCTACCACCCGAAAACTCAAATGAACAAGTGGGGTACAAGGTAATTTGCCAAGTACCAATCTATCAAAGCCTGCGACCACTGCAGTCAGTACCAGCAAAAAGCAGCGTTGACACAAAATAAGCGAGCGCATCAATTTCATCGTGAAAGGTTTCACAACGTCCAGTTCCAAACGATAAGTGCGAATCATTAATGAAAAAAATCGTTCGTACAATTCAAAATGAGGTGCCTCCTCTCAGTTTTCTTTTTAATTTTCATATTTTTCGCAAACATCCAATGCAACATCAAATGGGACGGTGTAGTTAGTGATAGGGCAGAACTTTTTCACGACATTCTTCAAAGTAACATTTTCAACAAATCGAACGTTAGTTTTGTGCCAGTTGTGGGTTTTTCAGGAGTGAGCAAATCGAGCAATAATTTGGAAGTTAAGGAACAATTAAGTGATGACGAGCGAGGAAGAGCGTGCTTGAAAGATATTACGGAATGCATGGAACAAGGTAAGCGCAGAGTTTTCATCATTGTGATTTTTCGATGGAAATTAGGGTCACTTGCCAACTACTCCAGATCCCATTCATCGAACACACGTCGTTGTTATAGTCTGCAGCCTATAGTCTGCACACTCTCACAGACAGCGGCGATGTTTTGGCACCAGACCGTAAAATGGACGAAGCGCGCGGTACTTTGCCCGAACACATCACCCATTTTGATAAAGCTATTTTATTATTTGCAGATTGAATGAATGACAAATACTTTGACAGATGTAGTTTCAACAAGATGGCTGATATCAATTGCCAAAGTTCGGAAATCCCTGCTAGTAGACCTTAGTACTATTCGTATGATAGTTTTGGATATCAGGGCGTGGGAGCTTATTGAAGTAAGGGTCATGAAAAAATTTTGAGATTGTTTAGGTATATACCGAACAGCTCCAAATTGATGCTAAAAATGCCAATCTTCCCCTTTTCAATGAAACATTAATTCTTATTATTGAACCGTGTTAGGAATCACACGTTAAAAGGTAAGACCTCGTTAGTCCTTAGCTCGCACAAGTTTCTCAACTTTTGAGAGTTGTCGTTTGTATGGGAGCGACAGCTGATTAACGGAAAAACAGATTTAAAACAGATTTTAAACAATTATTTCATCACTTTTTTTTCAATAACTGGTGCAACAACACTCAAAAAAGGGCTTTTCCAAAAATTTTTTATTTTTTCTGTCTAAAACTCGGTCTTCTCAAAAGAATATTCCTAATGTTGACTTTTCTTCATTCTCAAATAATAATTCGACACAGATATTGGGGAATTCAAAGCTTCAAATCAATTTGTATGAAGGACACGTATGATTTTTTTCTAGATTCCACGTTGTAACTAGTAAATCTGAATTTGAAATTTTCTGGTACTATCGACAATGAACGATTCTAGTTACAGCTTGTCAAATGCAAGAAAAGCTTTCAAAACTTTGATATGGTCCCATCGACTAATTGCGCATTCATTAGAAGACGGTGAGAGTGACAGAGATAGAGAGAGAGAAAGGAAAACAATTCTCAAGTCTCTTTCCAAATTCGACAGGCTGTATGTAGTTTATTAAAAAATCAATGAATCAATACCTACGTAAAAGTACACTTCAATTACTCAACAGATAACTTCATTTACACGGCAATTCACATTTACAGTTAATACAATAAATTGATACAGAAATATATACATCAAAATATAAGAAAACAGAATAAAGAAACCTGATTATTTACATGATGAAATATCATGAAGGACTATTTGGAGAATGAATAGCAACTGGTTAGTATAGAGGAATACAACTCAGATATCATATATTTTAAATCAGGGGTACCTCAAGGATCCATACTCGACCCTTTATTGTTCTCTATATATAAATCCGACTCTTCACACTTGTAAGGTGCCTTTATACGCGAATATGGCAGATAATGCTTGTAACATTAACAATGGAGATATAATGAATGTGGTCACCACATGGAGCTGAGATGGAGATCTTCGTAAATCATTCAAGCGAGTAATGATTAATTCTCAAGAGTAGAATACTATACTTTTTCTACGATTTATATCAGGAATATTTCAAAATACGATTCATTTGTGAAGTGTAATCCTGAAGAAATTAATATCATTAAAATTCATAACAAATGCTCAATTCAAATACAAATCTCATTTCCTACTTCAATTAACTTCCTTTAATATCATTCTGATGAGGTATGATGCAGCGACAGTTTCTGAAATTTTATAAAATAATACTTTCGTCGGTAAAAATGTCTATTTTGTCTATTCTCGAACTATCAGTCCACCCTTTCGTAACTGTGTCGTGAGTGTCATACGAAGTTTCATCTAGATAAAAAATTTGCCGTTGTTCTTGTTTATATTCGCAATTCCACTATTCTTCTGCTTTCCATAATTGCTGACGTTATGGCTGGAAGTATTCAATTTCTTCCTTATAATTTCAATTGTAGGAATCTTATTCCTTTTGTAACAGTCATATATTGTTTTTAATGATTTCATTAGATGAACATCTAAGGGTTTTGGTAATTTCCGTATCACATCGCGTCTTGCGTTCATGAAGTTTTTTTTGGGCTATTTTGGGCTATTATAGTCCCTGTGGCCTCGAAAAGCTATTCCCTGTCGCCCACAAAAAATTACCGTTTCTATTATGGGTTTTAACCTCTCCGCATTATCTTTCGCCTGATTGGCTTTGCCTACATCTAAAGATCTATCTATGGGATTAATCTTCCCTTCTATTACTGTTTTCAAATTGTTGAGAACGATCATGGCGTGTTTGTGGTATTGTAAATGAGAATGTGACTCAAATTTTTTAACAGCTTTTTTCCAATTTTGGAATCCTTCTTGGACAAGCTGGCCTATTTTCTTAGGAGGGGCTACAGCCCCTTAAGCCCCCCGTGGGTGTGCGCCTGACGCATTCTATTGACGTTTGTAAAAGTGTATAAATATTCCTTCCACTCAGTACTTCTATTATGTATATAGGACTCCTTTTATCATTATTTTTATACATTAACATACAAATCGTATATTGAAAAGAGGTCAGCACGCCTAGTAACTTATGAAAATTTCAAAACTTATCTTGAAAAAAACTAACATTCATATTTTCCATATCGGGTGGCATTTCTGGGTCATTCTATTATGCAAAATCAGCATACGATGAATGTAGAATCATATAATCATATCAGTCCAACCTAATTCTTTGAGGAAGTAATTTATGCATTGTCGATAACGATGCAAATTAAAGGTAATCAATTCAAAACTACCCTTGAATGGATGTATATGAGAAGTGGAAACGCATTTTTTTGAAGAGGGCATCAATACATTTCTAGCGGTGAAAGCGACACTTTAACAGATTTCGTGACATCAGATGCAGAAAAGAATTCTAAATGAAATATTTAAAAAATATTCAGACAAAATGTATTTCTGAAGTAATGCCTCCTCTAATTTCACAAGTTATTACTTCATTCAATTGTATCTTTTATAGCAAAACACTTTATTAGGATATGAACTGGATTGAACACATATTCCAATTCTTTTCCAAAAGATATCATTACCAAATTTGACCTTTAAAGTAGCGGCATGTTTAAATATTCGGTAATTATATTTCGAGACGGTGAAAGCAAGTGAAAATCAAGTGTGTTCTTTCACATCTACAAAATAACCTTGGATCAAGGTCTTTCATGAGATCCTTCATTGAAGGTTTATCTTCGAGTCATAATATGAGTGTGATTTTCAATTCATCATATCTTGTTATCTACAATTCATGAAGAAAAGGTAATTTTTTGGGTTTCAAAAGGATCATAAAGAATTGGAAGCAGTTGAAATGTTCATCAGTGGAGCTGGGCTGAACCACGAATGTATTGCTGGCAAAGAAGCAAAGAATACAGTGTTAAACGCATAAACAATTATAGGCTATATATTTTCTGTAAAAAAACTCTGCTGAAAACGAAAATAAAAGGATCATAGACATAACTACAGTTACTTCCAAATGAAAGCATATGACTGGATTTATTTCATTTTAGAAGTATATTTTTTGACCACATGCGTTTTTTAGTTTAACATCAAACTTAAGAAGTTCGCAGAGTTTAATTCAATTCAAATAAACTGAAGTTGGCGAGTACAGAGCTAACGTCAAACAGTAGGGAAACAATAAACGTAACAGTAGCTCAACTGATGGAAAAAATACCTTTGATGGGGAGAACAATCAGGTTCTTCTTCTTGTCTGTTTTTTGGTATCTGCTTCCTTAGATAGGCGCAGTATACCAAATGAGAATCAGTTGTTGCAAAGAGTTATTGAAGGGGTGGGATATCCAAGAAATGTAATTATTAAAACAAAGGGAAACATCTAAACTAGATCAATTATACTGACAAACATCATCGCCTTTTAGTCCCAGAGATAATTAACGATACGAATCAGTTGTCAATCTCAAATCGGGCGTTGAATATAAGCAAACAAGTGAACCATCTACATCATCAACCTGATAGGCATAGTGAACCAGTGCTGGAACTGGGTTCATCTTGTACCAAGTATATATGAGGTTTGCTCAAAAAATAAGGTAGATTGGTCAGAGAATTTGCATCAAACTTCGTGTAAAAATGGAATTGTGTACCCGAAAACATTTAAAATGTTGACAGTGACATATGGTGATTGTACTCTCAGTCAGAAAAATGTTTACAAGAGGGTCGAGAAGATGAAAATTTTGAGAAAGTAAAGAAAATTGTTGGGGAGAAGTTGTTGAGGATGTTGGCATTTCGTTTAGTTCATATCGTGCTATTTTTTCGTATTTGTTGGGCATGGAGCGTGTGACCAAGACTGAAAAATCATGCCAAGTTTGATCAAAGTTCAAGGTTTTGCTCCGAATATTCCGAAGGACGAAATGTAATGGTACAGGAGTGAACACCATGGATATCGAGAAGAGACGAGGTCGATAACAGTTTTGTTCTATGCACAATCCAGTCAGATGAATTCTGAATGTTGCTCGTTGTAATTGATTGTGTTTCAAACGTATCCCAAAAACACTTTATTGTGAGATTTTCACTAAATTGTTTTACAAAAACGCAACACGTGTTTCGCCATACAATGGCTTCATCTGGCGTGTCTTTCAACTAATTCTACACATTCAATACTAAATATATATATATATATATAGTTTATGGAGTACCTGAAATCAAAGTACCTGTAAACGAAGTACCTGAATTTTAAGTAGCTGATATTTTACCTGAGTTTCTAACGAATTAAATTACCTGCACTTATGTTCCATTTTCACATTTGAAAAAATATATTCAGTAACGGAGAGTTATTGAGTTCTAATTGATCATTCAGAAAATGACCCGAATTCCTGAATCTATTGATTTCTAAAGATTCTAGATGATTAAGTTTCAAACTCTTCTCTTCTAAATGTAACACCTCGTACTCATGATTGAACTCATGTCCTTCTGCTAAAAGATGGTTTGCAAATGTGGAATTGGTCTTTCTCTTTACAAAACTACTCCTATATTCTTTAATTCGTTGGAAAAATGTTCTTCCTGTTTGACCAATATACAGTTTTGGACAAGAGCCACAAGTCAGCTTATATACTCCTGATCTATCCGACACCAAAGTTTTGTCCTTATTGTTTTTAATAAATTTTCTTAGGTTATTATTCGTTCTATAAGCTACGTTTACGCATTCTTTCTTCAAAAAACGGGCAATATTCCTGTTTGGTTCCCCCACATATGTCAATGTCTTATAAGTAACGTTATCGCATCTTGAATATGGGTAGACCAGATCCATGGCTTGCTTTTGTCGTTTTTTGGAAAGAATGGAGCTTACAATATCTACCTTATAACCGTTATTAATCACGATTTGTTTGATCAAATTCAGCTCTTTCTGGAAATCCCTATCAGACAGTGGAATATTCAATAATCTGTGAAGCATACTATTGAATGCAGCAAATTTATGCTGGTACGGTGTGTGGAGGAATTAAGTATGATAATGTCAGTGTACGATGGTTTGTGGAAAATTGCAAACTCATGTTTATTGTTATTTTTCGTAATGGTTAAGTCCAGGTAATTTATTGAATTATTTACCTCCCTCTCAGTGGTGAATTTTATTGACGGGTGGATGGAATTGGCATATTCAATGAACTTGCCTAATTGATTGTATTTCAATGAATAACTGATAATTGAAACGTTTTGTCACTAGACTTAACAGTTCATCTAGAAATCCATAATCCCATAAATAATCAATTTTATAAACATTTCAGTCACATATAAAGTAGATCAAAGATTTCGCAGCAGTAGCATAGAAAGAAATATATTGGTTACATCATAACGAAATGAATTCAATGTCATTTGTACCTACAATCTAGTTGTTTCCTCAATAGATACGAACCTTGTTTTGTTGTATAATGAGAAAAACTAATGTAACGGTAGAGTTTAAATTAAAATATCTACCTTCTCTTGTGATTACTAATCGAAAATAATATAAAAAACAATCAAACGAAGGCGGAATTTGAATGGGAAGCTTGATGTTTGATTTGACCTACATATGTAATTTTTCTTTTCAATATTACGTCTTTGTGAAATGAATCGATTCGTGACTTATGACTTATGCTGGCAAAGGAAATGCATTTGTATCATACATCACATGAAAATTTCAAGATGAACTCTTATGATGTTCTTGGTTGTGATTCCTAAATGTTCTGCCGGTGTGACCAATGTATACCTTAAGACAAGTTCCACAATATAATTTATATGGGTAGTCATGACTTCTCGAATTTGAATGTTTTGTCTTTGTTATTTTTGACTAACTTTCCCAAAGTATTACCTGTTCTATATGCAATTTCCAGTGTTTTCGAATGATTCAGCTATGAACCTTTATTCTCTGTGTGTAAAATTTCGAAATCTCCGTTAAAGATATGATTTTTTTCTAAAGGATGATTTGGATATGTTGAACTTGATTTCTCATTTACATATGATGTTGCTGGGTGTGATTTCTGAATGTTCTGCCGGTTTGACCAATGTATACCTGAGGACTTATAGGATTTATATAGATACTCATGATTTCTCAAATTTGATCGTTTTGACTTTGTTTTTTGACAAACTTTTCCAACGTATTACCTGTTCTATAAGCAATGTCAATATTTGGTTCATTCAAAAATGAAGCCACTTTATCTGTTGTTTGTCCATAATATGTTAAAGCTCAATAATTTTGATTATCTAGCTTATCAATAGGAATACGTCCAGATGTCAGGATCAAGAAATGTTTGGTAAGTTTATGTTCTAAATCAATTAATTCACCTAAAAATATTTACAATATTCTTTTTGTGCTGCTTCTGCTATTATTTAAATTCTCTAGAAGTGTATTTTTGCGGAGAAATACATTCAGGAATGATCATAGTTTGATGGCAATTTGCTATTTCATTTGGAAATGAAATAAATTACAAAATAACTGTCGATTCCAAGACTTTTGATGTTGTGTGTATTTCAGAGCCATTTAAAATTTGAGGAATATCAGCCTTTCATTGGCAGTCGTATAATCTAACATCGATAGCAAAGAAACCCGGAAAACATGCTTCTGCAAAGATCAAATATGTTGATTTCCTCTCGATGCTTGAATAAAATCCTACCTCTGACATTTGGCATTGATCTTCGTCAGTTCCAGTGTAAGGGTCAATCTGCAGGTGGTCGATGATTCTTCGAAATCACAGATGTTGATAACGCAAGTGAATTTACTACCAGTAATAAATTAAAGTTGACGAATTTCTTCCTAATGTAGCCAAAACAATGTACTGTGAACAAATGGAATCGAATTATTGTGCGGAATTTCTCTGTTGATATAATCGGTCATTTCCATGCAAAACATCTAATTGGCTATAATAATCGCTGCCACTAATGATTGCATTTTATATGGATATCGAGTGCCCGATTAGATTATATGATTTGCAATGCATGTGTGTTACTCATGAGTTGTGGTGATTCAATGGAAGGTATTACTATTTTCATTAGGGATAATTATAATTACAAATGCTCCATTTCGTAGAATGTAACGCATTGAGAAGTACGTTCGTTTATATTGAAAATATAATAACTGACAGTGTTTCAGTAACTTTCAGGGCAAGATTAGATCAGATTAGATGGCCTGACCTAACCGGCTACCACTTCTTCTGGGTCTTTGAGCCATCTGTATACGAAGTTTCTTCCACTTTTACCGGGAGGTGTTTTGCCAGTCCTTCTACTTGGTATGATGATTTTGAAATATTTTTGAAAGTTGTACTGTGGATCTGCCTTCAGTTCATTGTACAGTTTCAAGTATTCTGCTCCTGCATTAGCCTGTGTGTCACCAGTCGAGCTTCTCTTTCAATGTAGATGTGCAATGGTCCGGATAGGACCTCAAGAGCTGCAGTTAGGGTCGTTCTCATGGCTCCCCCATAAGGGTATAGTGAAGGAAATTTAGAATATTTCGTAATAACTGGTTATTAGAGTGGATTATGTGAGAAACGATTCGACTCTACAATATTCTACTCTACAATATTTGTGACGATTTCGAGAAGAATACCAAATAATGAAAGAAAATTTGAAAACATGAATCCTCTCTGATTCATGTATGTCTACAATATTTGAAAACATTTGTATTCAGTAGAATACCAGAAAAGTGAGAATTATTTCAGGTATTTCGTAATATTAGAGATTTTTGAGTGAATTATGTGAGAAATATGTGAACCCATTCTAGTCCATCATGGTTTCTACAATATTTGAAACGAATCTGGGAAGAAAAGGGATCTGAAGAAAATTTGGAAAGTTTTATAATATTGGGGTTATTTGTGTTTATTGTGTAGGAACATCATTGCTCCAGTTTATGTGTTTATACAATATTTCAAACAATTCGAGTAGAATATCAGTGAAGTGAAAAAAAAATTGGGATATTTCGTAATATTTGGGTTTTATGAGTGAATCTATAGTGTGTTTCTAAAATATTCGTAAACAATTTGAGAAGAATGTCACAAATGGAACAACATTGTGAAATATCGTGATTTTTGGCATATTTTTGTAATTTTTGTGAGATATCCAAATTCATATTTTTGAACAAAATTGAGACTACCATAATATTAGGGTTATTTGTGTATATTATTAGGATTATTTTTTGTGTTTCTACAATATTTGAAACGAGTTTGAGAAAAATACCGTAGAATTACAGAAAATTTGGAAAATTTCCAGTCTATTTGGGTTAATAACTGATGTCATGCATGATATTTTATTGTTTGGAACAATCACGAAATACAAATCAATCAACAGAATTGAGTTTATAACAAATAGAAAGAAGAAGAAAAGATCACCTCGAAGGTACTGTGTTGATTATGTGGGAAATACAGATATTTTTTCTACAATATCTGAAACGAATTCAAGAAGAATATCAGGAATGGAAAAAATTGGGGAATTTCGTGATAAATCCTTTGATGAAATATTTTCAGAAGATTCACAAAATTCCCAAATAATTCATTTCACGATTTCTTCATCAGAAATTTGTTGAAAATATCCAAAAAAAACATAAGAGAATTTTGGAAAACTTCTTCTCTTCGAAGGGAATATGAAAAACTCATGAAAAATAGAATATTTGTGGAACAAAAGTACAATACGTTATTCCATTTACACCTCCTGCTTCTGGAGGCTACACGGGTTTTCCATATTTGTCAGCCAACCTTCTTGTTCGTTTTATGAATACGAATGAACTCCAATATTCATTGAACTTGACTACTGAGTTGCCTGTTCAAACAGACTATGCAGACAACCTCCAGTTGCGCGAAAAATTAACAACCTTCAGACACACATCTTAGGAATCAGTTATTTAAGATAGAAGATGATGGTATTATCGTGACAGAATATCGTGTGAATTCAATTTATTTCAATATTTGCATATGGTAAACATAAGAATGAAAAAATAAATAAAGTGTGGCGATTTCAGAATACTGAAGAGGTTATCAACATTACTAGTAATGGGTATTGTTTTAGGAATATCATGCAAGCAATAATCTTGCGTTGCCGATATTAGATAGTACTGACGTTGATATGCATTTGATGAAACGAAGTTTTTTTCTTTGTCGTTTCTTCGTAACTTCGGCCTTCAAACCCCCCAATAACGCTATATAATATTCACTAAAAATATTCAAGATAGTCGATTGATATTACACAACGCACATCCCAAAATACCAAACCTTTCCAGCCAATTTTTGTGCTTTCGGCCGCTTTTTCGAGCTTTTGGCCCATCATCAGTATGGTGCAGCCAAGTGTAAGGATGGGCAATACTTGGTTAGCAAAAGAAATAAATACAAATGCACGGAGTGACTAATGCAACTAATTTCCTTTATTTTCAGTATTTCAATATTAACATACGTCTTTTTATAAATTCTATTTATTATATCCGAGCGCTTTCGCTAGCTGGCTGTTCTATCATCTTCTTGGCTTTACTCAAACAGAACGTTTTATCTTCTTGTTTGTTCTTTTATGCCGTTAAAAGGTCTTAGTCCATATCCACGAATTTAAAAGTCATAATTCACTTATCAAGGAACAAATACAAATCAAAACACAATACAATACACATTACAATATACTACACATACAATACACATTCCTAAAAACAGTGAACCTAGAAAAAATCCAACAAAAAGGATATTACCTGATATAACCCAAACACAGGCAAATTTATCTGCAGTGCCTGCACTAATTGGTTCGATAATATTCGTTCATATTTGACCTGTAGAAAACAATATGTATCTTCAAAGAGCGGCAAATCGGACATACAGGAAAATCCGCATGGTGTCCCACAAGGATCTGTTTTGGGACCACTCTTATTCATCATATATATTAATGACCTTTTCTTTTACATGCACCCTCATGATATGGTGTCATATGCGGATGATGGTACCTATTTCTCATCCCAAAAAAATATTGATAATCTCCATACAACTATCAACCAAATTGACGACAAAGCTGAGATATGGAACAATTAATGAGCTTAAACTAAATAGACTGAAAACTCAAACCATCATCGTCTCCAGTCAAAATAATATACGAACTGGAAGTTCTGTAAACCTTTTGGGAATACAAAAAAAGGCATTGAGAATCATTGCAAATGCTCCACTGCCAACAGTTGTTCATGAAATATAATATCATGCCTTTGCCATCTTTATATATATTTCATTTTACATTGGAGATACATAAAAATAAAATTATGAAACACTCTCTCATAACCATGAATATAACACCAGATCTGGCGACTTATTGAAAATACCCAAATTTCGTTTGACAACATCCAAAATGAATTCTTTAAACTTGAATTTATATAATAAAATTCCGTCAAAATTAAGAAGTCTTAATTTTAATCAGTTCAAAATCAGAATGAAACAATATTTGAAATCTGAATGTTTTTACAGTGTGCAGGAATATTTACAAAATGATTTTGGACATTATTATAGTTGTATATATAATAATATATAAGAAGGGGAAGTTTGTTGTTAATCTTGGTATAGAATCCTTGTTGCAGATTTACGATATTGTCAGCCTTTTTTAAAATTGTATGTTTATGCTATATTTATTATTGATTTATATTTTATTATTTTTGTTTTTTTCAATATCTAAAAATTTGTTCAGAATTTGTGAGAATTAGACTGTCTATGGATAGACTATCTATGGATATCGAATGTTCGAAAATCATTTTTGATATGTGAGGCAAATAAAGCACTGATGATTTCCAATATCAATTTTATAATTTTTTTTGCAATATAAACTCTGATATCATGCATCAAAAACCAATCTATAGAGTAATAATTATTCTAACAACTCATTTCAGCTCTTGAGACAAAACTGTGAAACTTCCTGTTTGTCATAAACTACGTAAGTTGTCTCTTATGGACATCAGGCAGTTACACGAGACAAATAGACAATAACGCAATTGATATTCCAAGTACATTCCGTGATCTGCTTTAAATCAGTATTTTGTACGCATTGTGCACATATTCTGCATCGAGAATCAAGATTTGCAACCTTCTACTGCTATTCCGAAGGAATGTAAAGGTCACAGTCTATCATTAGCAGAATTTTATTAAATCTTTTTCGTTGACAAACCTTTCTGTATCTTATATCAGTTCAACGCTACCAGATACTAGGGGTTAGACAAATTCTATGTGGGGTTTATTCACATTCCATACTTTTTGGGGTAAATGTGGTGAATTATCACTTATCAACAGAACTTCATTCAAAAGTAGACATAACGTGTGTTCGCTAAGTAGGCTCTGGAGCAATTGACAAAAAAAATATTCAGTGGCGAGGCCAATTTCTGGATTATTGGGTACGTGAACAAACAAAATTGTCGAATTTGGGACGATACCAATCCACATGAGATTCGAAAGTGTCTAATGCATCCCGAAAAGTCACTGTTTGGTGTGGATTTTGGGCTACGGCGTCATCGATCTTTGAGAACGACGTTGGCCAGGCAATCACTGTCAAAAGCGAGCACTGTAAGTCGATGATCACATCACCAAAGGTGGTTTGCAAATGTTGAATTGATCTTTCTATTCACAAAACTACTTCTATGCTCTTCAATTCTTTGGCACAATAGTCTCCATGTTTGGCTAATATACAGTTTTGGACAAGAGCTACGAGTCAGCTTATATACTCCTGAACTATGTATAACATGGAAATCTGATTGGAGATTTTCAGTTCAATGCGATCGGAACATACACCCAATAAGTAGTTTCTCCAAACAAAAGACCACCACATTAGATGTTTCAAGACTCTATGAACGAGTTCATTTCATAATTTTCACTTAGTTGTTCTCAAGATGGATTCATAAAAGTGGAATCTTTACCAAAGAAGTATATCGTGTTTGTTTAATCTGTGACTGGAGTACAACAAATCGTCATTTACCCCAGATTGTATTTCTAAAATTTCAATTACATGACTAAATATCTCCCTGTGTTCCTCACAAGGAGGGGCTAGGCCTGGTACATCAATTTTAGAACTCATCTCACATTTCTCAAACCTCGAAGTAGGAATGGGCCAATTGAGGCTAGGCCTATGGCGAGACATAGGCTTAGGTTTGTGTTTAATAAACCCTACAAATTACTAGTAAAACAACACAGAGTCAAATGCTACAAATGCAAGACGCATATGTACAGACGGCTCAAAAACCAAAGAATGCACAGGATGTAGAGTGTACTCCAGATCACTAAGCCCAAGGATTGAGTGGGGAATGGGAAACAATACCAGCGTGGTCCAGACAGAACGGCTGGTTATCCCGAGGTGGTAAAATTTCCGTTGCCCTGTGAAATGATTGGGACATCAATCAATATGGTTGAGTATAGTCAAATTTCGATTAGGTAACGGCTAAAAAATCTATTTGTGGCATGTTTTGAAGATTACAATGCATACATTTCTTTAGACGACCAGAATATATCTGATTATTACTCACTTATATTCGGTGCCAAGGTTGGTCAGATAATTATTTAGAAAAGAAATTATTCATAAATGGTTTCATTTGAGGTGTATCCGTTCCAGTGTGAATTAGGAAACACAACGTAAACATATTTTTTCTTGATATTTCGTAAATATATTTTCGTGCATTAGATTGCGGCAGCAGGTGTGTTGAAATGATTCAAAAAGGTTAGGACCGGCGGTCTTGAAAGGATTTCCAATCTCATAACTTCGATGAAGCACGTCGCTTGAGTTCATATTCAATTTTGAAATCGATAGGTTCATGAAACAGTCATGATAGTTCTCAATTCCATGAAAACTTGACATTTCTGTAGTATGAACCTGACGCCACATTACAAATTTCAGGTGGAACACAATCGTTTTCAATTCAGTGATTACGTTAGAGAAGTAGAAGAGATTTTGTTTTGTTTGAAATGTTAACGATATCTTGAATATTCCATGATATCTGAGTGTGATTCTGAGTCGTTGAATTTCTACACGATCAAGTGTCATTGACATCGAGAATTTCGTACTCCGACTATGCCAAGGTTGCACATAGCATTCGTTCGAATCAATACGTGTAATTTGAATATAATACAGGACCTTCGCAATTGAGAAAAGAGTGACAAAGGGCCTTCAAGAGTGTTCTAATAATTTCGATTATACATACTTCAAAGTGGAACAAGCCCGGGCAATTGCAATTTCATGTTGTCATTAACATGTGCATGAATAAATTAATTTGAGTATGACGTATGACTATTTATCAATAGTCAGGGGGCTGGATAGGACAAAAAGCAAATTTTGCTGAAGAGCAATTCAAATCATTCGTCTATGAGTTTCCAATTTCCTTATTCCTACCAATAACTAAAAAAACCGCAGCATCAATTTTCTTTATTTCAGAAAAGTTATAGAACTGTTCAAAAATCAAAGAATTTTTGTTCAATTACGTATAATTAGCAATGACTATATAGCTCTTAGTGATAGGTGCATAAAACATAGTGCATAAAATATAATGGTCAAACCCTATCCTCCGAAGCCCCGATACATTCGGGAGGACGCGCCAGCATTATCAACCAACGACCACTCCCCACACTGTGGGGTAAGTGACCATTGTGCCGAGAATCATGTGCCCTGAGCAAGCGCAGTGAGCCAAGAATAACAGCCTTCTGCATATGTCTGGCTAAGATTTTTGCCTTACTGCGGCAGGCGAATACTAATAAATTTTGCGAAAGATTATCCTTACACTTAGGAAACGATATTTCACATCATAATTTTCAAAAGTAAGCTGAAATGTCCTGGAAATTCAACATTTTTTCGTGTTCGGCGGTCCTTACACTGGAGCTCGAGAAACTCAAAATCAGTTTTGTTTCGCGCCACTATGATAAAGCAAATTGTATCTAGCTTGGGTGGTGAGGCAAAATACAACAACTTTACTTTCTTGCAGTTGAACAATAAGGCTGAAGGTCAAAAATATTATTTGTTGATGTCTACGAATAGATTTGAGAGTAGAGAAGACATCATTCCTCCAAGGACTCCATTAATCAGAACAACCATCTTGACAGAGTGATCTGGATAGAGTCTGCGGAGTTCGAAGAGAAAATCCCGATATTTTATCTGTTTTTCCTCCTCTTTCGTCTTGCCAGGAGCTGAAAACTCCACGACAAATATTGTCTTGCTCTGAAGTTCATCAGCTGCTTGGGCAGCTACCCTAAAGAGGAATGCTCCAATTCCTGCTCTCTTATGGTCACGGAAGGGGATCCGAACTCCTGACGGGCTTTATCTGGTACCATTCTGTCATGTAGACACTTCAAACTCAAAAGTCCACGGCCTCCCTGTTGTCGAGGGAAGTACAACCGTGGAACGGACAATTTGGGATGCAAACTCCGATAGAGATGCACCATTTTTTGGGTCTTTACGTCGAGTTGATACAGATCCTCCCGAGTCCACTTCACTACTCCAAACGAGTAGAGTGAGATTGGAATGGCAAGCATATTTGTTGCAGCAACAGTTCCGATGACCAGATTTGTCGAAGTTTGTGCTGATACTTGCCGCGAGAGAGAGTTCGTCACTGCTGTTACCTCTTGTGAGTGGCGTTGTTCCACCCCGAGGTAGGTATACCCCAACCAGCAAAGTTGTTTTATAATTCCATGGTGTTGTAACAGTTTTATTTTATTAGTATTTTATAATTACTTCCAAAATGCTAATTGATTATATAAGATGATCGGTGAACACAATACAGTTGTAGACAATAAAAGTGTTTTATAAATTTGTCATAGAAACGTTTATGAAATAAAATTAAAAAACCATTATAAAATAGTCAGGAAATTATCACAGAAACGTTTTTGCAACTAACTTATAAAACTTCTTTTCCTATAAAAGTAAATTGTTATGTAGCAATTTTATAACTTTTCTGTGAGATTTTCATGATAATTATAAAACTATTTCAAGCTTATCTTATAACTGTTTCCTGTAGCTTCAATGAAATTATTTTATTGGAATGCTTTCAGATACTATTTTATTTTCATAACCATATAGTCACTTCAATGATAATTTCCCAACTATTTTATAGTATGGTATATTAACTACAATTCAAAAACACTAATATAACTGTTATAAAATCAAATTGCTTTTGCTAATATATATTTGCTGCCACCAAGAATAAAATGCAGCATTTAAGAATAACCAGCTGACATCTATTCCCAATCACAGCTTTGAAAAATTCTTCAAAATTTTAGTTGTTTAGTAAGAATATTTTTGTTTAGTTATTACATCTCTCCGGCATCCAAATGGTGTAGGATGCTTCTATCTACGAGCTGCACATCGTCTCCGTAGTCCCCACATCGTTCTTTGTTGGGATGGACCATTACACATTTGTCTATCCCAAATTTCATATCGATAGCAAGCGTGTACTCTTCCACCACCCTCAAGGACTGATGGAGATCCTTCTCTCCAGAGGCAAAAAGTTTAGGATCATCCATATAAAACAAATGGGTGACCTTGTGTCTCCGCTTTCCGGGGGTTCCACAGTTATACCTCGAGTATTTCTGAGCGCAACGGATGATGGCAATAGTGAGATGCAGAAGAAAAGGGGACTGAGGGAATCACCCTGAAATACACCTCTTCTGAAAGTGACCCACCCTGTTTGGACTCTTGCTTGACTAGATGTTATATTTCTATATTTACATTTGTATGTACTTTTCACAAGCTTTGTCCACAAGATTTATTCTTAATGACAATAAAGTATATTATTATTATTAATATACAGGAGACTAGGCTCAAGTCACCACAATTTAGACGTGTAGTTCCTCTGAGGAGGACTTCTGTAGCGTCATTTCCTTTGTTTCAAGAAAGTAAGAAATACTGAGAATTCGTATACTTATAGTTTCATACATTCTTTATATTATCATATTGTTTGTCGTTATTGAAGTTGGCGAAACTGTCGAAATAACACAGTAATGCAAATTAGTACCGCAACAGGAACGTTGCCGGAATGATTTCGTCTCATTATCGGTACCTGAATAGAATTTTCACTCCACAGTGACGTAATTATGGTTCAGCAAATAATCCCCTGTATACCGCATTTCTTTGTCGAACTTTGTCATACATTTCTAATTCCAATTTCATTTTATTCAGTCTGGTCTCGATGCTTATTATCCATTCATAAAATTCGTTTCAGTAACCAGAACGTGAGAAGAACATCGATCAATCCCATAAAACCTAATTGGTTACGAAAAAACTGAGTTTTTGTGTATTCCAAATGGAGGCCACTCGAGTGGGAAGTTATTCATTTCGCAATGAAAATAGCTTCATTGCCTTTTCCGTGACCGATGAAAAGGCCCACCTTTTCATAAAGGAAGGTTCAGGGTGGCAAATCAGAATTCTGACTTGCAAGTCAGAATTATGAGATACAAGTCAGAATTCTGACTTGCAAGTCAGGATTCTGAAATATAAGTCGGAATTCTGACTTGCAAGTCAGAATTATGAGATACAAGTCAGAATTATGAGATACAAGTCAGAATTATGAGATACAAGTCAGAATTATGAGATACAAGTCAGAATTCTGAGTTGCAAGCCAAAATTCTGAGATACAAGTCAGAATTCTGACTTGCAAGTCAGGATTCTGAAATATAAGTCAGAATTCCGACTTGCAAGTCAAAATTATGAGATACAAGTCAAAATTCTGAGTTGCAAGTCAGGATTCTGAAATATAAGTCAGAATTCTGAGATTCAAGTTAGAATTCTGACTTGCAACTCAGAATTCTGAGATGAAAGTCAGAATTATATAAGAAGGGCCACACAAAAATATTTTTTTCGATTTGTATAATTCTGACTTTCATCTCAGAATTCTGACTTGCAAGTCAAAATTCTGAGATACAAGTCAGAATTCTGAGTTGCAAGTCAGAATTCTGAGATACAAGTCAGAATTGTGAGGTACAAGTCAGAATTCTGAGATACAAGACAGAATTGTGAGATACAAGTCAGAATTCTGAGTTGTATGTCAGAATTCTGAGATACAAGACAGAATTCTGGCTTGCAAGTCAGAATTCTGAGATACAAGTCAGAGTTCTCACTTGCAAGTTAGAATTGTGAGATACAAGTCAGAATTCTGAGTTGTATGTCAGAATTCTGAGATACAAGACAGAATTCTGACTTGCAAGTCAGGATTCTGAAATACAAGTCAGAATTCTGACTTGAAAGTCAAAATTCTGAGATACAAGTCAGAATTCTGAGTTGCAAGTCAGAATTCTGAGATACAAGTCAGAGTTCTGACTTGCAAGTCAGGTATACCTGCAGGTATAATTATCTTAACTTGCAATAGTTTGGAGCTATAGCACATATTCATTTTTTTGCATTATTTTTCGAATCTTTGGGTATTTTCATCTAAGATTCGTCTGAGAGGAGTACAGCCTTTTCAATTTTTTTTTATAAATATTGTAGTACTCTTGTTTTTCGCTATCCTTTTTATCTTGTTCTCTAGCTTTTCTGCTTCTTCAGTTTTGCCAGAGGTTTTTTCTTCACCCTTTCAACTTTTCTTCTCCCTTGACTGGTCTTGTTTTGAGTTTTACAGGAAAATTCGGAAATGTCCATTTCCTTAAATCTTCCTCAATCAGTTTTCTGAAGGTTGAAGACAGAAATACTGTCTTGAAAATTATTTATCAGTTTGGGGTGAAGAATAAATGAATAATTAAAAATGTTAGTATTCAAAGTACAACAAATTCAACAATTAGAAACCGAAAAGATTTATATAATTCGTCCCAGACGAACCACTTATTACGAAACGAACCACTTATGGAAAAACCATCATACGTCCCCACATGTAACTGACTCAATTGCGCCGTTTCAATTGGCCCAATAATGAACTATTTGGTGTTTCTTTGCGAGTAACGGTGATATACTTTCACTTTCAAAAAATTATATAACTCAACCGACCTTGGCAATGATCTGGTGAAGCTTCAGATGTTGTCGACCTCAATAACTCCGTTACTGGTGTTGCATGGTATTATGCTCACTCGTTTTTTTTCTAATCAATTTCGAAGGCTTGTTCTTTTCTGTTCAGAAATGGAATTAATATTCTCCAAGATTTGACTTGGCATAGATAAATTTGAATGCATATAGATTTATTCGTTTCACATTTGGAGATAATGATCGTTCCATTTCGATATGCATTGCCAAACTTCAAGCCAGGTCATTCACAGAATGTTCAAGTGTTTTTTTTTTGTTTGACTTGTCCATTTAGTCCAAGTTTCCAGAAAACACTGCAGCCTCTTGGGCTTATTGCGTTATTGCTTCTCCCATTCCATCAGTCTCGTTCCCTGTACTAGTTTGTACAGGTTCCGTGTTGGATGTTCGTCATATTCTTCTGGACGTAATTTTGTAGGTCCATATATTGCTTGCCTCCTGTGATTCACTGCCTCACATTCGCATAAGATGTGTAGAGCTGTTTCTATCCCTTCGTTGCATAACCTGCAGCTGAGGTCTCCATTGTACAGCACCATTTTATTCAGGTGACCTCTAAGCAGACAATGACCGGTTAGTAGTTCATTGGTTCTTTTCTCGGACGGTCCCTAATGAAGGTTCTACTGTGTTTGTTGCCAGGTATTTTTGTCCAGTACTCTGTGTGCTTTTTATTGGTCCATGTCCTAATGTGGTTTCGTACCAATGATTTTGGTACCCCCAGAGCTGGTTCAGGACCTATATATGAAGTTGATGATCCGCGTCTAGCACATTCATCAGCTTTATCATTACCTGTGATTCCAGAATGACCTGGCACGCAGTACAAAGTTAATTTGTTCCTGTTTGCAAGTTCATTCAGTTCTTCATGGCATTCCCAGATCAGTTTTGATGTCACCTTCGGGTTTGTCAAAGCCCCTAGTGGGCTCTTGCTGTCTGTAAAAATATTGATCCGTTCATTTCTTTGAGGTCTCAATTTAATAAGCCGTGCCCACTCCAAGCTAACATACAGTTCCGCCTGAAAGACAGATGTGTATAGTCCTAGCGGATAACTGTAGTTTAAATTTCTGTCCCCTCGGTATATTCCAGCTCTTGTTCCATGTTTGGTCTTCGATCCATCTGTAACCAGGTGTTTTTTCCAAACATGTTTTCGGGATGACTAATGGTCCCCCACTCTTCACGGCTTATGATTTTGGTCGTGAAGTTTGTGTTAAAGGTGTACTTCGGTGTCATGTGGTCCGTGCACGTATTCAATATCCTGGCCCATCCTGGCCTCCCCCATTATCACAAAGTGTAAAGGAGGTAGATTCAGGAGTGTCTCCAATGCAGTTGTTGGGGTAGTTCTCATTGCTCCCGTCATTCCCAAACATGCAAGTCTTTGCACCTTGCCTAGTTTGTTGATAGCTGTCGCCCCCTTTATCTTTGGCCACCAGACCAGAGATGCGTATGTTATCATGGATTCAACCACCATCATGTATAGCCAATATACCATGTCTAGTTTTAGACCCCATATTTTTCCATAGGTGGGTCTGGCGACCATCCGTCCTACCACCACTTTCCTTTTCATCCTGTCCAAGTGTTGGTTCCAGGTCAGTTTGGAATCTACAATTACTCCCAGATATTTAACCTCCCCCGACACTTGTATTTCTTTCAGTTTTAGAGGCCCGCGACCCTCCGTTTTAGTCCTCTTGGTGAATGCCACTATGGCCGATTTGGATGGGCTTATGTTAAGCCATTCTTGTTCGGTCCATCTTGTTATATATATTCAGAGCCTGCTGCATGCCTCCGTAAGATGACTAAGTCGTCTGCAGAGCCCAGTACTTTATACCCATAGTGATCCAGGATACATAATAGCTCGTTCATTCCATAACAGAGGCAATAAAACCCCCTTGAGGACAGCCCCTTGCTACTTGCTAATGGTTGTATATATCAATCTTCCCCTAAACATGCAGCACAGCTTGTCTTGTCGATCCCTCTTCTCCTCGACGCCTGCATGGTTGATTCTAACGACGTATTGTCAAATGCGCCCTCAATGTCCAAAAAAGCAGCTGAAAGTACTTCCTTGTTTTTGTAAGTATGTTCTACTTTTTCTATTACCCGACATAGAGCCGTTCCTGTTAACATACCTGACCTGTTTGTATATTGGTCTCGATGTAATGGTCTGAGAGCCAGTGATACGTCCCTGATAGGCCCGTCAAGTAGTTTTTCTAGCGTTTCCAACGCGAATGACATGGGACTGATTGGTCTCAAAGCCTTCGCCGAGTCCTGTCCGATTTTCCCAGGTTTCGAAATGAAGGTGGCCCTGATCAGTCTTCAAATTTTTGGTATGTGTTCCAGTGCTAAACTTGCCCTGAGAATTACACACATTTTTTTGAAAAGAACTTCCGGTCCCTTTTGAAGTATTTCTGGGTATATGCCATCAGGTCCCAGCGACTTATAGGAATGAAATGAGTTTACAGCCCATTTTGATTTTCTCCAGATCTATCACCGTATTTGTCATTTGCCAGTCCTCCCTGGATGCCCTTTTGGGGGTTTCCAGTTCTGAATTCGCCCAGGACTTCGGTGTTAGATTTGTAATATGCATTGCCAAACTTTAAGCCAGGTTATTCACAGAATTTTCAAGTGGTAATTCGTAGACAATTGAAAATCGTTGAAAATGAAAAACTGTCATGTATATACCAGAATAACAGACAACCTCCAAGAATTGAACCAATAGTTTTTCAACCAAGTGATCATCTTCAAGAAGAACATTAATCTTCCTCTTGAAGATGATCACTTGGTGATCGAAACACGTGCCAAGGTGTTACAATAACGGTTTGATGTTAGAATAAAACTCCAGTAATATCAATCACTACACCAAAGTTTCCAAACAGTGCATGTTTTTCATATTCTTCTGGGCCAAATTTTTGTTCTATATAATAGTCCGGTCAATTTAGACATTTGAAGCTATCTATATTCCCACCAAGCTGAAAATCAAAAAGATTGTTTAAAATATGATTAAAAATAAACTTTCCCCTGTATGGAAAAAAATTTATTCAAGGTCAAAGGTCAAAAAAATGGGGTTTTCCCGATTTTAAGCAAAACGGTAAGTTTTACCTTAAAAATACTTCAGACAAAAATTGTAGATCATGAAATTATCAAGCCACACTTGAACTCGGTAATATAACCGAAAAAGATGTTGATAGTAGCAACTGAGGTTGGAGGAAGACAAGGTAATTTTACTTATTTTTTACTTTTGGTATTTTTAACGAAACATGCAAATCTACACTTATCTAAGCAGGTAGTTTTTTTAGAATGCCATTAGCGATGATTTCTTGTCGAGTTGAATTAGTATTTTCAAAAACTTCAGCACATTGAACTAAGTTTTGTTTTTCAACCATTTTGAAAACTGTTATTTTACCCCTTCTGTAAAATGCAGATGTCGTATCACAGCCAGTTATTTCGTGTAAAAGTAGTAGATGATTTTGACACTTTGCAAAAGTAGATAAACTTTTTGATGAATATATTTCAGATTGATGTTGAGCTTTTCCTGGTTTTGGGAAGAAAATAGTTTTTTCAGTTGGAGTTCGAGCAGTGAGTAATACATCTTCACCAACAACAATAGTGTTGTCCAAAAATCGTCCTGAATATCTTCTGTTGTCCCACAAAAGAATGATCGTTTTGGTTGCCCGCAAGTTATCTAACGCTTCATATATGTAGTTGGATCGTTCTGATTTTTTGAAGTGAACAAATTCGAATGAATTTCCATCTTGTTAACAAGTTAAATGACTATTTCAGTAATGCATGATAATTCGGTCAGTAATATATTCAAGTCTAGTGTGGTTGACTATGCGAAATACTACATTTCTCTTACAAAATGATCAGGTTTGTGATTGCATCACGAGAAAAGCAATGTGTAAAAGTGAATTTCGCTTTAGTAATAAGAATTTATAACTTCGAGATCCACTATCAACAACTTGCTTCGCCTAAACTATAAATGATAAATTTCATAACCGGTCTCAATAAAATACAATTTACATCAGTTTCACATTTTCGACAAATTAGTTCATAGAATAATGTTCGAACAGTCTATATTAACCTGAATATTTTGTATAGAGTTACATACATAGAATGTTATATTCACTTCCTCATACAGATAACCCTCTTTGGTAAACAGTAATGAAAGAAGTCAGTTCAGGGACTGTGGAGAGGAAACATGGGGTTGTAATTGCCCTACGTTTGTTTGAAAGTGATTGACAATGTTTCATGATGAATTTCACTAGTTCGGACTTCCATTGTCTACTATATAAAATGATTTGAAATCCCTGAAACAACTAAAAAAGGAGAATTGAAAATGAATAGCTGAAAATAACAATTATATTAACCAAAATAAACCTGAAATGAAATAATAGTGAAATAAAATACAAGTAAAAATAGAACAATTGAATAAATAAAAATAAAGAAATGAAAAAAAAAATAAATAAAAAGTGGAGAGATTCCAAGTCACGTTAGTTCACGACGTTCCGATTGTTGGTATCTACAATCGTCTTCGGGTAATGACTGGACTGATTCCTCCGAGAGATGACTATTTATAGGTCGTTCGAGTACTTTCACTTATCCCCGCTTTCCATTTTCCGCTTCACTGGTTCCGTGGGAGATTACCGTTTTGGCGGGAGTTGGCCATTTTTCGCTTGATGATGGGTTTCCATATGTTGCGTATTTCTACGCTGGCTTGGCTGAATACGTTGTTGGACAACATGTATGCGGCTTCCTTGAATTTTCTCCTAAACCAATGTTCCTCTCTGTGCAAGATCTCAGCTTGGGACCACTCGATGTTGTGTTGATGGGCCCAAACATGGTCTGCTATTCCTGATTTGCTGGTTTCCCCTCGCTGTGTGTGTTTCTTGTGCTCGGCAATGCGAACATTCAATGGCCTCTTAGTTTCACCAATATAGGATTTTCCGCACTCACAGGGTATCCGGTAAATGCAATTCTTGGAATCGCAGTCCGCGTTTGGTGGCCTGGTTTTCGTGAGGCTGCTACGGATAGTGTTACCGGATCTGAAGCAGGTTCTGATGTTGTACTTGGAAGCAATTCTTCTTACTTACGTCGTACAGGACCCTACTGCATCAATCGAAAGGAAGTTGTATCAGATTTTGAAAAAACACCAAGTCTATTTTTCGGACAAGCAAAGATCATCGCTAACACCGCACCACAGTAAGCCTCCTCACTTGTATGGACGACCCAAAATCCACAAGAGGGACGTTTCGCTTAGACCGATCATCAGCTCCAGAGATTCGGCTACTCAAAACTTGTCTAGATTTTTACTTCCCTTAATACAACCATTACAAGGAAAAACATCGTCTTTTGTGAAGAATTCAAGGCATTTTGTCGAACTACTGGGGTCAATTGAGGTCACACAGGAAGATCAAGTAATTAGTTTCGATGTGGAAAGCCTTTACACCAACGTTCCGGTCGAAGAAGCACTCCAAATCATACAGAGAAAGCTATCCGAAGACGGGAACCTGAAAGAGTGAACGAATCTACCTATAGAAGTAATCATGGAATTACTAGGATGCTGTGTACGAAACTGTTATTTCCAACTGAACGACGAATTCTTTACACAAGATGAGGGGCTGCCAATGGGATCGCCACTTTCACCAGTCATAGTCAACATATATATGGAGTGGTTTGTATACCGAAAACCCACTCATACGGGACAGTATCTGAACCACGAATCCAACCACCATCAATCGACTGAAAGAGGAATCATTAAGACTCTATTAGACCGTGCTTTTGGGCTTTGTAATACGAAGGAAGGTCTCGAGAAGGAACTAGACATCATCAAAAATGATCTTCAACGGAATGGCTACAGCAAAGCGATAGAAAATACTTTGGCTAGAAGACAGCAGGAGCCTCGCAAGGAAGAGAAGCCGTCACAACCAGTGCTTGCACTTCCCTACATCAGAGGATTATCGGAGACGATAAGAAGAATTGGTTCCAAGTACAACATCAGAACCTGCTTCAGATCCGGTAACACTATCCGTAGCAGCTTCACGAAAACCAGGCTACCAAACGCGGACTGCGATTCCAAGAATTGCATTTACCAGATACCCTGTGAGTGCGGAAAATCCTATATTGGTGAAACTAAGAGGCCATTGAATGTTCGCATTGCCGAGCACAAGAAACACACACAGCGAGGAGAAACCGGCAAATCAGGAATAGCAGACCATGTTTGGACCCATCAACACAACATCGAGTGGTCCCAAGCTGAGATCCCAAGCTGAGATATCAACCTGCCAGATTGTCTCTGGTTTGTATTCCTGGCCATACTGGTCTGGAAAGCAATGAGGCTGCTGATTTCCTTGCAAAGGAGGGTGCTGCAAGCAGCTTCATCGGACCAGAACCTGTCATTAGCGTCGCTTTAGGCTTTGCCAAAGTTTGAACACCTGGATGGCTAGAAAATCTATGGACTTCTGGCAGAAACTTCCAGGATTGGCTCACTCCAAAGAGCTTGATACCAAACGATTGTTGGACTACAGTACGATGTCTAACAGGCCTTATTACAGGTCACTGTCATTTGAATCATCATATGCAGAGGCTCGGACTGTCTGAAGACAATGTGTCTCGCCTGTGTTTGTGGGCGGTGGCCTACACCACCCACGCTTTATGCTGCCTCTGCATTGGCCCTTTCTACACGTGTTCCTCATTTAAATTTTTACTTTTTTCATATTGTGCATGGTGCAGTGTTTTTGAAATCTTCTATAATCTAGAACAATGGATGAATACTAATTGAAACTGAGGTTGTATAGAACCTCAACCGTGAAGAATTCATCACTTTCGATGGAGCTGAAAGGCGTCTAGAGTGTTTCAAGGTTGCTGTTTGGTCAACTCAGAAGTTTTATTTCTCCTGCAGTACGTATGATAACGACTCTTTAAGTATATATTTATTCCATGGATTAATTTGCAATCAAACAGCGTCTTCAATTAGACGTAATCAGACACGATAATACTACCTTTCAAATAGCTCGTCCATGCAGAATAATATGAATGCATTCGGTGTCCGGTTACTGTGATAAAAATGGAAAAAATCCTTGGGTGTGACATGTAATTTGATAATGAGTTTTTATTTCATTGAACTGTGGTGTATCCTGAGAATTGGTGAAATTGCTCGCAAAATAATTCAACCATTTGGTATTTTAACTGAAAAAAACTTGGACTCAGAATGTAAAGTTTCAATACGACAATAGTGAATAATTTTATTAAAACGTTGCTCAGTACAAGAGATACGTAACTTAACAAATGACAGAATTCAACATCTGCCCATAATGAATCAAAGCTGAAATTGCTCTGCCATCCAACCAATCACATCAAACTCATATTGATACAAAACATTGTGCAGTCACACTCAAAGAAGAAAAAAAAAGGGTGAAAAGCAGGAAAGAGTGGCGAATTTGATCACTCACATGTTAAAAATCATCTCATAAACATGAATGACATTTAATATAATAATATAAAGATAATTTTGGTGTTTTCAACAGATTTATGGTGAATGAATATCAAGTATAGGTATCAACTGATCCATATTATTAAAGAACCGGATCGTAACATATATCTCTTCAGATTTTTCTTGAAACTAAGTGGTGAT
Organism: Leptinotarsa decemlineata; assembly: GCF_025532065.1. Taxonomy (NCBI): domain Eukaryota; kingdom Metazoa; phylum Arthropoda; class Insecta; order Coleoptera; family Chrysomelidae; genus Leptinotarsa; species Leptinotarsa decemlineata. The sequence continues at coordinate 442,109 of NW_027412556.1, read as the reverse complement.
AGTGATTTCAATTCGATGTGTAGCTTATTATATAGGCGTGCAATATTAGTGGAAAAAGAGCCTCGGAAAAGAGAGGATTTATGTTTAGGTGCTAGAGATTTCTACTCAAGTATACTAGTTTTAGATTCATGTAACTACCCTTTGAGAAACATGTGTACTGAATCGCAGAGAATAATCGAGATGAGGTCTCTTTTTGGTAATTGAAACCCATCGATGGAAATAATAATCAATTTGTTACAACGATTTTCTGCAGTTGTCCTACCGAAGAGCACGACATAAGATTCAGATGCGTTCACAGAGACACAGTATCAACTTGATTCATTTATCAGAGAGTGTAGATCATGACTCAAATGATCGAGCGCAGAATTGAGTGAATTTTCATCTGATTCTGAATATAACTGTAAATGGTCAGCGTAACAATGCATGGAAGTATGAAGAAGGCACTGTGAAAACTGAAAAGTATATAAAATAAAGAGAAGTGGGCCTGAAATTGTCCCTTGAGGTACCCCATTATTCATGGGAATTGTTAATGAGATCAAATGCTTTATTGTAGTCCAGCAATACTAAAAGACGAAGTTTGTTATTGTCAGAACAATGCAAATCATTTATAACTTTCAAATGTGCAGCTGTGGTTTGCCCCAAACTCAGATTGATAGGTTGGTGACATATTGAAATTATTCAAGTAGTTATACGCCTCTGCAAGTTTTAATATATTCATTGAGTAAGTGACATGTGTAAGGTAAAATAATGGGATAACAATATAACAGGTCCAACAGCATTAGATTTAATACATGACTCTCAGACAACTCAAAATTATTTATTGATAGGTCATTGGTATTAATAGAATCGCACTTCCTGCATACACATCTGCTGGCATTGAATTTCACTAAATTCCATTTGATTAGGAGGTAATCCTTGTTTGACTTGAAGAAGATATTTTTGTAATTGAAGTTATTGAGCTGGCTTGATTTGACCTTCTGATACTAATCGCAGTGTGTTTCTTTCCAGATACAAGATACCATGCAACAACAGATCGATTATCCAGTTTCCTCTTCTCATCATTTCCTCCTTTCGATCTCACCAATATCCATGGTATTAGCGCAGAATGTCGCCTGCAGAGCAGTAAATACTTGGAGGATTTAAAAAAATTCAAGATATGGGCACTAAAAAGTATGTATTTGTGAGTAAAAAAAACCAATACGGTCAAATTTTGTTTTGAAAAAATCTTCAAGAACTGAAAATTCGAAAACTTCTGTAGGGTTATAATACAGGGTTGCGCAAAAGTCCGGAATAAAATTAATATCTTTTTAACCAGTATTTTAGGAAAAAAACGCTGGAACACGTCAGTTGATTTCACGTTGTACGCATTTTTTGGCAATAAAATTGAATATTTTCTTTCGACCCCTTAGCTGCAACCCTCCCCAACTTTTTTTTCAAATGCAAACCTATGTCGTGTATGGGCTCATTGAAAAGCTCGTAAAAAACGGAATCTGACCATACCCTTTATTTTTTTACTCATGCGGTTACCACGAAATGAGAAAAAACTCTTTTAAAACCAAAAAAGTTAGAAATACCTACTTAGTGCTATCTACGGGTGAATTAACGTTGCAAAAAATGAATAAGTGGTGATGATGTACATTGCTCAACAATTGCTAAGGATCACCAGCACCTACTTCCTAAAAGTTTACAAATTTTAAGAACAGACCAACCGGGCCAGGCACCACATCAAATTTTATTGATTTATGTGTAAAACTGATAACGTAATGTAGCATCAACATTCTGTGGATTTTATTTTTTCACCAAAAACTTACACATAAAATTAGTTCCATCCCAAGCAGTTGTTGACCAGTGTACCTCAAAAAGAGAGAAAGGTTGTTGCATTTTTTGTACCAAAATGAATGCCCTGATAAGAACTTTTGTCTTGTAGGATCTCTGTAGGAAGATCCACATGTGTCAACGGTTTCATTAGCCCAAAGCAATCCTGCGTCTAGACGTACGATTGGGGGGTTTTTGAAAACAAAAAAAATACCACCCGTATAAGGTATGTCTTGTCCAAGAGCTCTTGGAAGATGACTATGACAGGCGTTTGCAATTTTGTGAGGAAATAATGAGGCGATGTGACGAGAATAATGGGTTTTCCCTCAACATACTCTTTTCGGACGAAGCTACTTTTTATTTACATGGAGTAGTTAACAGGCATATCTATCGATTTTGGAGTCAGCAAAACCCACACTGGATATGCGAAGCTCGTACTCAGCGTCCTCAGAAAGTGAATGTATGGGCAGGCATCATCAACAACAGAATATTAGAGCCATACTTTTTTGAGGAAAACCTTACAGCTGCACGCTACTTAGACTTTTTACACTTTGAATTAGTCCCTGATTTAGCTGTTATGTTTTCCAATGAAGTAGATCCAGATATCCCCACTGAAACACTTTGGTTCCAACAAGACGGCGCTCCCCCACATTTTGGTATTAATGTCAGAGAATATCTCGATAACATATTTGCAGGACGCTGGATTGGACGACGTGGTACAATTGAATGGCCACCAAGATCCCCAGACTTAACGTCATTAGATTATTTTCATTGGGGATATATAGAAGACAAGGTTTATCAAAATAGGCCGGCTAATATTGAAGATTTAAAAAGCAGAATTAGAGTGGAATCACATAACATACCGGCTGAGGCCATTCGGAATGCCGTAGACGGGTTTTACCATTGCCTAGGAGCCTACCAAGTAAAGGGTGGAGGCCAATTTCAGCATCTGTTACGTTAATTCACCCGTAGATAGCACTTAGTTAGGTGTTTGTAACTTTTCAAAAGAGTTTTTCTCATTTCGTTGTAACCACAAGAAAAAATAAAGGGTATGGTTAGAATCCATTTTTACAAGCTTTTCAATGAGCTCATACACGACATAGGTTTGCATTTAAAAAAAGGTTCGGGGGGGTTGCAGCTAAGGGGTTGAAAAAAAAATCATTTTATTGCCAAAAAATGCGTACAACGTGAAATCAACTGACGTGTTTCAGCGTTTTTTCCCTAAAATGCTGGTTAAAAAGATATTAATTTTATTCAGGACTTTTGCGCACCCCTGTATAAAGACCTTTTTTATATTCAGAAAATATAATTTTCCAATGATGATGTATTTCATGGCAAATGCCATGTATATCTTCATGTATTTGAACTTTGTTCGCCATAATAATTTTTGTCAATGAAGGGATCTTGGAACTGAATGACACACGTTTCGTAGTGATTTTATGAAATTATCCAATATGATCCGGCCCAAAGGACCGCTTCCATGTTGGTTTAGTACTTATTATTCAGTTTATTCCATAATAATGAGAAATTACTAGGAAACGTGTGACATTTAGTTTCAAAAATTATTCATTTAGGGAATTATTATGTCAATCAAACAAAATTTTTATACACATGTTGTGATTTGGAAATATCTGATCATTCTCCATGTTATTCATCAAGAAACAAATCAAACAATATTCTCAAGTCAATAAGACTTCTGCAACTCAACTGAATTCTCTTGATGATCGTTTGAAAAAGAGTAACTCTATAAATGTTCAACCATGGCTAAAAAAAATATTGCGATGAATTGAAACATTATATTGAAAGTTGATGTAATCTAAACGAGAAATAACCAAAAACTAGATATTTAGGCTCACTTCAATAGCCTCTACTACTCAACCAATTTCAACAAAAAGAGTATCTGTGAAAGCAGTTTTACTGCTCTCAGGATGAATCGCAATTTAATTTCCTTCGTCAATTTGATGGGTGTAGTTAACTAAAGTTGATGAGTAAGTATCATTTAGGCAAATAATTATGAATTATCAGAAAATTGACAACAAATAGTTGTAGGTCACCACCCTTCTGATGAACAACAAATAAAATTATAGAAACTGTGAATAAATCTGATATTTTTGACACAAATGAATAAATAAATACAATAATTCATGAAGGTTTTCTGTATCTGATTTACCGTAAAGTATTCTTTTGTTGCTCAGTATACCATACATATCTTGAAAATACCTTCATTTCAAACCTAACCTCAAGCCTCGACGTTTAGGAGTAGACAAATTAGGATTCTTGCGGTGACCAGTGATGAGACCTGAGAGTTTAACAGAATGAGACCCCGGCGTCAAGTCACAAAACCCTTGAAGCGAGTTACTACCCGAGGAGTAGGCAGATTGAGGCCTCAGTGAAATCTTTTTGGTAATGGCTTCGAAGCCGAAACGTTGAACAACTACGCGGTTCAAACCGGTATATGGTGACAAATAGGAGCTGTAGAAGGTTTCATATCTCTTCTATTTTGACTCTCGGTCTGCCCCAGATTATGTTGTTGCGATAGAAAATATGACATGGCAAAATAAATGCTGAGTAGAGCAGATTCAACTGAGCTTGATCGCAATGGTTTCCTAGCCTAGTATGGTTCATTTCAATTCGAACGAATGCAATGGGTATGCTTATTCCAATTCAAATTTGAATCTAGATGAGTACAAAAAAAATTTCACTTCATATTTGAAGTTCATCAATTGAAGTTCATTAATTACACAAATATTTTTGGTAACGTCTTCCTCCAAAATGAAATTTCACAGAAATGGGTTGGAGGTATTGACAATGTGTTCATTTCTTCGACACCAGACACTCAACTCATCCATAACATTTTCTAATTTGGTTGTTCACTATTTTGGTATGATGTAATTATGGTACGATCATTAGCTATCGTAGTTATGTGACTATCGACCACCTGTGATGGTAGATCATCAACATATGATGAAAATACTGAAGGCCCAAGAACTGAGCATTGAGGCACAGCGACGGCGCATATCGGGCTAATGGAAAGAAACCGTTCAGGGTCGGATTCTTTTTTATAACCAAAAATGCTCTTCAGTCAACGCTTCTGCCAGTCTCTTCAAATATGTGATCAAGCACACAATAAGAAGCAGTCTCGATGGACCCGCTTTTTATGAAGACAGTCAATTCAATAAGAGCTTTATCACAACCCGACTTCAATCTAAGGAGTATGCATTCATTTTTAACTACCCAATAACACTCTATTCATTGACAAAATATTAGCTTTTCTGAAGAAGCTAGGTCAGGCGCTTTTGACTTAGATATATCATTGAAAAAAACTTTAAACTTAATGACTTTCCAATCAATATGTTGTGATATAAACAGATGTGATTTTCACCAACAGTGTACGACTCCACAGCAAAACTTCCATCAGGAATTCTCAATGGAAACATTAACCAGTTTGGAGATTTTGATATGTGTCTTGGCGCCTACTCTGAAAGTCAAAACATCAGAGGGCAGTACTGTTTGGCCTCCATTGAAGTTAAGGCTCCTCAAAGTTCGTATCTAACTGGGCTGTATTCCCTCATCCATGCTCACCACCATTTCAAAAGTCGATTGGAAGATGTGAGTACCTTGAATTCTTTCCAAATTCCATTGAATTTCTTTCTCTTCAACAATATTCTATAAGACTGAAATGATTTGGTTCACAAAATAAAAACTTCAAGAAACTTACCGTTTTGAGGTGACCCAATTTGAAAAATAATTATGTATAGCGTTAATTTTCAGCCTGGCCATAGAGTTCCTAGATTTTCAAGCATCAATTGGGCTTTGTGTGTTCCAAGTGCATGTTCTCCTCGAGAAGTAGAACTTGGCCTTAGAAGAACCGTCAACAAGATTCTAGAAGGTACAGAAATTCAAACACGTTATGAAGTCGATCCTGCTATGTGTCAGAAAAAAGTGGAATTTAAAATTCCCCTGTCTACGTATATTACTGTGTAAGTTTTTCCAAAATTGTATACCTTTATATATTGAAATAACACTTTTAAAATGGAATGAAATGAATTTATTAAACAACAACAAAAATTAATTGGCGCTCCGGGGCGACTTCATTGATTCCAGTGGCGCATTTGCTTTTTCAGCTGCAGGAGAACCCGGAAAAACCTGCAGCACCACATCATCTGAAGATCATGATCTGCTAATGTCCTCTCTTTTATAAAACAAAATGTAAGGTGTCTCCAGAGGCTCCAATAAATTCAATACATCGCCAGAACAGTTAGTGACTCGACTATCGTAAAACTTAAACCAATCCGTTTCGTCTTTGACCAATGCGTAATATTGACCAGATTCAATGCCAAAACCACTATGGTATACTCTTGGTTTTTCCAAAATAGTAGCAATTTGATTCTCGGAATTGACCGACGTTTTTGCCTTGATCTTTCATTTGCAGTGGGGTTCAAATGCAATATTTCTGAGAATTCAGAACCTACTATTATGGTATTGTATTACAGGTATCGTTGATTGTCATAACTAGACAGTGTTTCTCAAGAATTGCTAGATTTTGGCTTTCTACTACTCTATCTTACCAAAAAACTTTCTTTCCCAAAAATTAATCACTCCTAAAAATATAACCCTTCAATTCAAATTGCTGGATGTTTTTTCATTGTGTAATCTCGTTTTTTTGTATTCGTTGACATTACACTGATTGAATTCTTTCCCAAATGATATTCCTGAATTAATTTGTTGTCTTTATAGCGACTAGCAATTTCCAGAACAATATTGAAACTGCCTTCCGCGGTACATACCAAAAAGTTTGGCCAGCAAACCTCTGGCCCCACATACGGTCAAAGGCCTAAAGAATATCAAGTGCAACCGCTCTTGATCCTCCTTGTTTCTCGATTGCGTTATTCCAAATATGGGTGTCATCAAAAACATGGGAAGAAAGCGCAGTAAATCCTTGAGACTGCAGTATTTTCCAGAGACTTCGAAGAAATGGTGCCCAGAAAAAAGATTTAAATTTTTTTAGCTGTTATAACCACGCGATTATTTGTACATACCTCAAAACAAGACTATCCTCTCTCTATTCGTATATTCATTGATGAGATTTCAAGAGTCTACCAACAACAATATCAACTGAAAACTTTTGCAGATCCGTTTTTGCCGCCTTGATTGTATGGGAAATATTCGCCACTTTCTATGATCACTACGTTGTCGAAAACAAAAGTGAGTTTTTTCATTTTTTGTCCACAATCAATTATAATCACGAAATAATTTCGAGTATTTTTCAGGCAGATGGATTGTGGCTTTCTCGTTGAAAGAGAACTTCATGAATTCGATCAGCTTGAAGCGATCTCCTGGTGACATTGAGGCTGTCCATGGAATCAGATGTCTGAATGCCATACTGTTGCTGGCATCTCATAAGTCGATGGCTACGTTTTTTCTTCCTTATTCCAATAGAACCGAATATGTAGAGGTGAGTTTCTCAAAATGCCAACATTGACTTTACCGGTTTTTCAAACCAATTTATAATTGCTTTAGAAAAAACAATATTGAACACTATAGACCCATTGGTATTCAATCTGAAACGGTGCCCAATCAGTATAAATCCTTCCTGAAGGATACTGAACGGATACATCAGGAGGCTGACATTACATGCATCTCCACTGAATAACCACCAGTATGCTTATCAAACCGGCAAATCGACAGATTTAGTATTAAACAACCTTGTAGAGAAAATCTCCTAATCCCTTGATAATAAAGAGATTGCGGTTGCTGTATTTCTTGATATTGAAGGAGCATTTGCACTTCCTAAATCTATAGGATCGTCTCTGGCAAGGAAAGGTATAGAATCGACCATAACTGGCTTGATCTATGCAATGTTGGTGAACAAAACTGCAACTATGACTCTTTAAAGCGAGGTCATTAAGTTCAACAGAGGCTGCCCTCAAGGTGGGGTACCATCTCCCCTTCTGTGGTCGCTGCTGAAGGATAATCTGCTTGATGCCCTTGACAGAAGAAGAGTATATCTGTAAGCTCATGAAGATGACCTAGTCATCTTGACAAGGTCCACGTCGGCTTGTAATATCCTCCAAAGCACGATGGACGTTGTTTACAGTTAGTGCCTGAGGGAGCAGATGTCTGTAATCCCCAGTAAAACTGTGATAATCCCCTTCACCAGGAGAGAAAAATTGGATGATGTAATGCCGTTTTTTCTCAACGGTGGAGGTGGAACGGAGGTGAAATATCTTGGCATTGTCCTTGATAAAAAACTCACCTGGAACGCTCACTAGGAAAAAGTTTTACACAAAGCCAAACTGTACCTAAGGACATGTCGAAGGCCTTGGGAAAAAATTTGGCTCTAGGTCTCAAACAAATCCATTGAATTTATGTGATGATTGTCAGAGCAATGATCACATTATGGTGCAATTACCTGGTGGCCGAAGGCTTTACAGAAAACGGCCTATGCGAAGCTCTCTGGCCTACAGAGACAGGCTTGTCTGGCCATCAGTGGTGCCTTCAGTACCAAACCGTCAGCGGTCATCGAGATCCTTCTAGATCTACCTCTTCTACGATGTCTAACAGGCCTTCCTACAGGTCACTGTCATTTGAATCATCACTGAAGTCAGTGTGTATCACCTCTGTTTGAAAAATGATGGAACAGCAGAGCACACACTCTGTGCCTACCCGCTGGGGCAGTATAACTTCGCAAAAAGTAATTTCGGTAATATATAAGCTCAACAGCAAAAACCCACAGAAATGGACAACCGTGTCGTTGAACCTGTCAAATATATAATTTACTTTTCAGTGAGGACTTTTCTGTTACATTCAGAAGCTTTCAATTCGATCAATTGGTCGGTCGGTAGCCAAGCGGTTCGGCGTGGGTGCTTTGTTCACTCACTAGAATTGACTGCCGTGTTGGTCGGTGGTTCAAGCCATAGTCTGAACGATCGATCTCCACTTGGTATCGTCCAACCCGTGTTAGGAATCACACGTTAGAAGGTAAGACCTCGTTAATCCTTAGCTCGCACAAGTTTCGACTTCTGAGGGTTGTCGTTCGTAGGGGTGCGACAGCTGGTTAACGGGAAAAACAGATTTGAAACATATTTTAAACAGACAGACCGAATCCCCCATTCATTGGAGATATACTTTAGTAACCTCTTCAAATTAGGGTCTATCCATTTCGGTCTAAGTGGGAGTTATAGAGCTGAGGGATGGTTGGTCACACTTGCATGACACTGACATAGAAGTTCCACAGTGTTCAGTTCTGAATTCCCTATTATTCCTATTAGTATTTGTGACTTTGTTGACTATATACCAGAGGCTGGGGGATCAGATAGCCCAACAAAACTACAAGTAAATCTGAATGTCATGACCAATCAATTCACTATCTGGTGTTATAATAACATACTAGTGGAGAATGGTAGAAACAGTTGTGATGGTGCTTTTCATGAGTGAAGTTCATAACAATTAAAATGGACTGCGTCTCAAGAAAAATATGATGGAACCTTAGAAAGCACTACATTTTTGAAAATGAATTCAGAACAAGATCAAAGATCGAATAGATCATGGGTACAAAAGTGAAATCTCAATTTAATGAAACACTTCCATTGATATTTATTATGGAACATATGCTTGATAGATTGTGAACTTTCTACTACAGTGATGTTTTCCAAAGAACCACCGCCATCTCTACGTCAGGCCGGGTACTTTTGGAAACTTTTGGTACTTCTGGTACAATTTATATATTTTTTCAGATTGTGGAGAGAAACAAAAAATCAAGAAAGGTCGAAACTTGTTTTTATTCCATAATCGACTATTTGTTTAATAAATTTGAAAGGAGTAGTTGTATATTTTAATTTTTCAACTTTGTTTCAGAACAACATCCAATTTAAATTGAGTTTGAAATCGTTTTTGATAAAATTTTGGTAAATGCTGCTGGATTCAGTTGTACTCAGTTTGGAAAATGAAACGAGTTTATTTTTCCATTTATTGTTGTAGTTTTTTCGCATTTTTGGCATCTGTCTTCGTAAACTATTCAATTTTTTCAACCAGTACACAATCTCAATATCATACCACTCGTAGGCATAAGTATTCTTTGTCACAGTGGCCTTATTGACATTCTTCATCATGTATTTGAACCCGATTTTCATTTGCAGTACGTAGGCAGACCTTTTTCAGTCATGGGAAGGGCAGCCAGCCTCTATACAGACCCTTTCATCATGATGTCCGGTATGCTGACGACATACTCCCTTCTGGGGAGACTCAACAGAGACAAAAAAATCAACGTGTTGCAGGAATACGTGTCACGACTGTTTAGAATAGTACCGACCTTTGCCGCGGTCATAGCCTTCTGCACGTTTGTCTTGCCTTGGACGAACAATGGACCTCTATGGAATTTGGTGGTGACGCATCATTCCGATATTTGCAAGAAATATTGGTGGCGGAATTTGATGTTCGTACATAACTATTTTGGATTCAAAGATATGGTGAGTTGGTAGGTTGAAAGGTTATATAGCTGAAGTGCATGACTGTCGCGTATTCATTCAAGTAATACAAAAGCTGTACACTTTTAATTTTTCACTATTGAAAGCCAGTGATGAAAATCATACATTTTGAATTGCCCAATTTCTAGTGTGACAAATACCTCCTTCCTCAATGTACTTCAATTCCCGAAGATTCCACCTTGGTTGGTGAAACGTCTGTCTAGAAGAGTGTTGCACTTTTGATGTTTGAGAACGGTGCTTGTTTTGGAACTCCTGTTTTTATGGTCTGCTCATGTTTCACTCATGTTGAAACCTAGATTTATTGAGAAGAAATATATCAATTCCGCAGCTATTGTTTGGGAGAAATATGTTGAACTGTCGAATGAATATTCAGACAGAAGATATTGTCTGCTTCCCTTGAATCAGGAGAACTTTCATCTAGATAATAAAATAGACAAAAAAAAGGATCCGAAATAGCCCAAAAGCTAGCTATCAGTACTGGACAGACTATCAACAATGTTTCATTAGTTCGGAAGTCCATCGTCTAATATGATAAAATTTGAAATCTCATTATATTAGACCATCATATGAAAATTGAAGTTGAAAAGAATAGCTGAAAATGACAATTATTTTAGGCCATTATATTAAATGGAAAGGGTGGTAACTTTGTTTGTTGCATGGATATAGTTTAGGGTGTTCTTTTTCTTTATAGAATATTTATTCCACTTTATGATTTGCTTTCAGTGCCTAACCCATACCCATCATATTGGCATAGACACCCAGTTGTTCTTCATCTCACCCGTTTTGATATACCTGATTTGGAGATGGCCGAAAAGAGGAAGTATAGCTTTAACCGCTTTGGCTATTATTTCTACTATTATGCGTTTCTACGTGTCATACACAATGAGACTGTCTAACTACGTACATTTTGGAACATCGTAAGTATTCCAGTGGGGTATAAATAACAAAAAATTGTTTTATTCTTGATCAAAGCAAAGCATTCGATCTGGTAAACTTCAAACTATTGCTGAGTAAACTAAAATACATTGGGTTTGAATGCAGTTCTATAGATTAGGTGAGAAGCTATCTCACAGGTAGGGCTCAACGGGTTATACTGGATAATGATCAATTATGCTCATCTCTTCAGGAAACTTCTTCTGGTGTACCACAAGGTAGCATTCTAGGTCCATTAATGTTCTCTCTTTTCATTTTTGACTTTCCTGCCACGTTATCACAGTGCGACGTTCATTTATATGCTGATGATTTTCAATTATATCTGTCAAGTCAATCTAATAATATTAACCATGCTATCACCAGGATGAATTTAGATTTAGAAAATACACTTCTATTTTCCAAAAATCATGGCCTTCGAATAAATCCAAATAAAACAGTAACCCTATGTTTGGGATCTGACCTACAAAGAAATGAAGTTGAAACAAATTTCCATCTTTTTCTTGACAATGAACCGATTGACTGGGTGAATTCAGCAAAAAATTTAGGTGTATATATCGATAACACTCTCTCGTTCAACGAGCACGTTAAACACATTTACAAAACTTGCTTTTCTAAACTGAAATCCAAGTTCAAGTTCCAGCTTTCACATGAAACAAAACTGAAATTAGTTCAATAATTGATTTATCCCCATATTGAGTATTGCTGCTCAGTGTATTACAACTTTTTGCCAGACTATAATAAACACAAACTTCGAAGCATACAAAATGCTTGTATGAGATTTGTGTGCTGCATAAACTACCGTGATCATGTAACTCCATATTTATTGAAATTAGATCACCTGAATATTGAGTTTAGAATTCGTTATCTCATATCTGTATTCTTATATAAACTATTGGAAAGCAGAACTCCTAATTACTTGTTCAGATTGATTAGTAAGCGATCTGATAATCATTCTATCAATTTAAGAAAAGATACAGTTTCCATTCCATATCATGTTACCACCAAATATGAGGGATGTTTTTCTTACTTTGGACCGAAGTATCTAAATAATTTATTATCGTATATTCATTTGTCTATATATCAATTCAAAAAAACTTTGAAAATTCATTTCTTAGATGTTCAAAAATGATTGTAATCTTTTATATTATCTCCATAATAGTTTTTTTATATTATTTTTTGTCTATTGTAACTGTTACTTATAGTCTTACTGACGAGTGGAAGATAGCCTCTGGCTAACCCTTTTCCCTTTGTGTATAAAATTTGTTTTTGCACAATAAACGTTATTATTATTATTATAATAAATGGTAATACGTTTTGAACAATTTTCATATCATGTTTGGCAAATTTGATTAACTCAACATACTTTTTGGGACCACTGAATTGTTAGTTACGATTAATATATTTATTTATAAATCAATTTCAATTTTTTTTGTTATAATACGTTAAAGACGAGTATACCAAAATGAAAAAAATTAAAAATTGCCAATTCAATGTACATAGTCCGCGAAATTTGAACATTCGCGTTGTTTTGAACAGACCTGGTATATGGTTGAATATTATTTCCATGTTTTTTTTTGAAATTTCCTTTTTTAAATTCCGTCATTTCGATTCATGTAAAAATGTTCGTGGGGGTAGTTTCAATGAGTAGGTATACAAGAAATATACCTATAGAAAATTAATCTTTGTTGACTTGATTTTACCGTATTATTCTAATTCGGTTATTTTGATGGAATTTTTCAACAAAATATTATTATTTTCGCAGGGTTCAACAACTTTTCAACACTGCTGACTATATGTACATTTTACCAGCCCACAGAGCGACTGTATATATTATGGGAATATTTCTGGGATATATTTTGAGGAACTTCAGTAACATGTACTTGTCAAAGGTATGCATATATATTTGCTTATTTCAAGTCAACATATTCTATAAACACATTTCATACTTTCTATGATATTTCTCTTGCGAACTTCATTCTTCAAATCTACCAAAATGAGTACTGTATTTCCTACATTCTTATAACACCAACTTACATCTCAATCGAAAACGTAATTGATATTTGTTACTTTCCAGACACAAATCAATATAGGAAATACTTTGGCATTGTGTAGTTTCTGCATATCTTTTCTTGGACCGGCTTTCATGGGAAAAATAGATTATGTCTACGATCCACTAGATGGAGCATGGTACGCAGCATTTTCCCCTATACTGTGGTGCTTTTCTTTTGCTTGGATCATTTTCACTTGGCACTTAGGCTACAAAGGTCTGTATGAACTTTCATATGATTGATATTTCAACTATTGTGATGAACATTTTCGTAAAATGATCTGTCGGAGTTCATTCATTTATTTTTATTTTGAAACGACCGGTATAATTCTGTGAGACATTCTGTATATAAAAAAATCATTATATAATGGAATACAAAGAATTTCAGGAAGAAATGACCTCCAATTTGACCACGCATAAAATTATCTTTCATTTTTCAACACGGGAATCGCATTTCGAACGAAATATTATTCTGAAAAAAAACAGTAGCATATAATATTTCTTTTGAATATCTAGTCTATATTCCTGCAAGGATAAAAAATAGCTGTGAACACTTGGAGGGCGTGTGATGATCCCCTTCACCAGGAGGAGAAAATTGGACGATCTAACGCCACATTTCCTCAATGGTGAGGTCATTCCATTTAGAACGGAGGTGAAATATCTTGGCATTGTCCTTGATAAACAACTTACCTGGAACGCTCACTTGGAAAAAGTTTTACACAAAGCCAGACTGTCCCTATGGACATGCCGAAGGATTTGTGGTAAAACTTGGGGTTCAGGTCCCGAACAAATCCATTGGATTTATTTGATGTTTGTCAGACCAATGATCACTTATGGTGCAATTGCCTGGTGGCTGAATGCTTCACAGAAAACGGCTCTGGCTTACAGAGACAGGCTTGTCTGGCCATCATTGGTGCCATTAGTACCATACTGTCAGAGGCCATGGAGATCCTTGTAGATTCATATCTTCTTCTGAAGTAGGCGTCGAATGCTAAAATGTAAATTTGTTCAGTCTGGTCTGATAATAATGACTTCAACGAACTCAACGAAAATATCTCCCAAAACTTTATTAAATATTTCCCTTAATTTTGGTCTTTTACAGGGCTACCAGGGTTGATATTCTCCAATAAACTCTTCACTCTCTGGACGAAAATCTCCTACACAGTATATCTGACCCAATTCCCACCTACTTCTACAATGTAGGAAGCACCAGATCCTCAAGTGAAGCAGGTTTTTTCAGACTGATATTCAACCTCAAGGAATATGCCTGGGTGATTGTTTTATCCATTATCTTGACGTTAACATTCGAAATTCCGTTCCAAAACGTCAGGCAGATCTTGCTCAAGATTAAACAGGGTGGAAAAGGTCGGTCAGCATCTATTCCGGAAGAGAAGCAAAAAGTTTCGTGATCGTCATTGTTCTGGAAAGGACAGAGTGTATGTGTTGCGCGTATTGTGTGAGTGTGGGTTGTTTGATGGTGTAGAATACCATCATATTTTATATTCTTCGTGAAACCATTTTCAGTCGTCAACTTTTTTGAACCTGCCGAATGAACAGTGTGATTTTTCATAAGATCCACACTTGGTAAAACATGTTTAAACAGAGTGGATTGTGGAGACATTGAAAAAAAAGATGAAACTCTCAAGTAGAGCATAATTTCAGTACTATGTTGTGATATATATGAGTTAAATTCCCATATATATTATTCATCTCATTTATTAAATATAGATGGAAAATGTTTTCATGATTTTTCCATACATTATTCAACCCAGCCGATTCTTGAAAATGGTTTTTTGATGATTTGAGAAAATATATAGGTATCCCAGTGTTTGGAAAGATCGCTAGTTATCAGGTGTAGAGTTTTGGAAGGTTTGAAATACAGAATTCATGAATAATATGCGCTAAGGCTATTGATTGTTCAATTCTTGATTCTAGAGGCTCACAAACTCCAAATATGATTCTGATTACTGGCCATATGAAAGTCAATAACTTCATAATGCACCAGCAATATTAGAGGTTTCACCTCGAAATGAGAGATAGTCAGCTATAAACTTGTGTAAACTTTCATTTTGGCACCCTTAAACTTGTCTCAAAACTTACTTATCGTAGGGTTCCGCGACTACAGATATTCAAAGGTCAATGGTCAAAAAATCGATTTTTCACACATTCACTGCAATATTTCGTTCTCCATGGGTTTTATGCTGTTTATATATTATAGAGTATTGAATTCTACAAATATTGCCACGGTCCGACGTATCATTTCAACATCAAAATATACAGGGTGTTCCTAAAACACATGCTAATATTCAAGGAGGTAATTCTTAGACCCATTTTAAGAAAAAAACTTCCTATGGACATTAATTCTTGCCGAAAATTGGTATTGGAAATGGGTTTCGGTTATTGCATGGGGATTTTCTTCAGCCCACACATGATTGTTATGGAAATTTTGAATGGCATTCCGAGAAAAATTTGCTTCGTCTGTGAACAAAATTTGTGTCTCAAACTGCGGATTTAGTGTAATACTTTGTAGATACCACTGACTGAAGTTCACACGCTGTGGAAAATCTCTGGGGAGTAATGCCTGCACTCTTGAAATATGGTATGGGTATAACAAAAAATCAACCAAAATACGCCAAACAATTTGATGGCAAATATCCAGAGTTCTAGCGATCTTCCTCGTACTCGTCTCAGGATGTTCCTCAATTTCTTGCAGCACCGCTTCCTCAATTTCAGGAGTTCTTACTACACGAGGTCTACCTTCCGGAGTCCCTTTCTTGAAACTACCAGTTTCCCCAAGTCGACGATGAATATTTGAAAAGGTTCGGCTATCTGGTAAGGCACGATTAGGATATCTTTCCTGATAAATGCGCCTGGCTTCTGTTGCATTACCATCGGCAAGGCCATATACGTAATGCATTTGCGCCATTTCCGCATTCGTATAATTTACCATATTTACTGATATTCAGAAAAACAGCGGACTGTCAAAATAACTTCAATAACACTTCAAAATCAATCAAAACGCGCTGTGACAGTTTTTAACACCAACACCTTACTTTAAACCAACATCAATATTAGCTACTGATGTTTGTACATACAGAGAATTCGTTTTTATTGCTATGGTGGGTACGCTGTTTTTTCTGCTTTTAATCTTTAAAAGAAATCACATATCGACAAACTCCATATTTCCAAGAGGTGCAGTAAATAAATTCTGCTACACGTCATTTATTCCAGGATAACTAAATTTATGTTTTCAAAAATTATTAAGCGGTGCTGCGTTATGACATAATTTTAATTGAGAACAGTGCATCTGACAACAAACAAATACCTTTTAGATCCTCAATTATTTTGCAACAAATCTGATCTCTTAGTTTGCTTTCAGTCGATGCACGATACCGCATCAGATTTTTAAGGAATTTATCCTTAAGTAAAGCGATTTTTAATTTTTTGAGCGAAAATCATGCGTCAGACAAAGAAAACCCAGCAAATCAAATGTGCTCAAAAATGTATGGAGATTTTAAAAATAATTTTTAATTCAAGATAAAGCAGTGGCGTAGTATTTTTTTCGCCAAAAATATACATTTAAAAACTCGTACGTACGCCACTGGCAGAGAAAATTAAGAAAATTGTACATCAGAAAATGCGCCTTGAGGCATGGAACATATGTACCAAATATGCCAAAGATGTCTACAAAATTGTCTCAGTTATTATTAAAAAATTGATTATTTTTGAAAACTTTGCCACCCTGTATCTCAAAAGTTAAGGCGTTTAGGACATACATCCATAGGACATTTTTTCCTCAAAATGGGTCTAAGAATTACCTCCTTAAATATTAGCATGTGTTTAAGGAACACCCTGTATACCAATAAATGAACTGCTTTCAATACTGGTAATAAAAACACCAGATATTTGCAATAAATATGTTGAAAATCGATTTTTTCGACATTCGACCTTGAAAAATCTGTAGTTTCTGACACCCTACGACGAGTAGGTTCTGAAACAAGTCCAAGGGTGCCGAAATGAGGGTCTATACAACTTTATAGCTGACTATTTCTCATTTCGAGATACTTGCCCTAATTTGACTAATATTCCTGGACTATAAGTTGTTATATTTATTCTATATGTTCGCGCAAATTGCCAGAGTGTTTGTATATAAGTGTATTAGATATATTGAATAAGAAGTGTTCAAATACTAAATGGATTTTAGTCATATCGTGATAGCGAATTATAAAACTGTTTGAGAAAAATGGTTTTTTTTTTACCTATGAAGCGATATAGAAGAACCTGAAACAAAACCTAATCTGATATATGCCCTGGCCACTGATACATCTGGAGAAATTGATTAGGCTCCAGTAGATTTTTTCATTATCAGAAAAAAGTAGGCATTGGTTAAAACAAATAGTGTTGTATTTCTGTCCAATCTGTTTATTCCACCTTCATAAAAACATCCCCTTAGCGATCTCTGATCTCTTTGATGTGAATCCAGCAATCCAGCAACCAATCAAGTGATAGCTCATTCAACAAGCGTTCATTGCTAGACATTTTCTCTCGAAATGGAGAATTCGGGCTTGTTGAAACATTCCTTAGGAAGAGAAGACATTTCTCCTTGTTGGGAGTATCAAATTTTCTAGTATTTTTGATGTTTGTGACCTAGTACCCACAACAAGTTCATTCAAACTTCTTTCTATCAATTTCTTCATCAGTTGTCCTGAATCAATATAGATTCAATAGCGTATGTTAGATCAACTCATTATTTACCCTCAGTTCATGATTTTATTTCAGTTCCGCCAAAAAAATACTGATCTGTCTTTCATGATCCTTCAATCATTTATGAAGCTTGTGCTTCTTCCCCTTTGGGTCCTCTTTATGTTGATTTTCTCGATCTGGTAAATTTTGGATCAATTATCGCCGAACTGAAATATATCGTATTTGATGAATTCACTAAACTTGACGACGAACGAAAGCAATAAAATCGATCTATTTTTCATTTCCAGTAAGCCCTGCTTTGCACGATTCAGAATTTCATGTATGAGTAACATGAGGATTTGAAATCATCAAAAATGGAGTCATACGATTTCTGCATTTTTCGAAAACAAAAGCATATGATACACATGGCATCAATTTAAGGAAAAAGTGTTTTGACTTTCTGCTTGTGTTACTTTTCATGACTTGAACCCCCAAGTTCTCACCTCATGAACAATAAACCAGACAGACCCAAATCTCCTGCCGTGAAACACTGATAAAGAACATAAAACTATCAACAAGATGATCGTTCTGGAAAATGTCCGAACAATTTTATTTGCTCTCATGAAAACACTGTTAGTCAGCCTATCTGTTTGATCGACCATGAGAACATTGGGAACACCAAATACTTTTTCTATTTTTGTTCCACGTATAACAATGGATTTGAACAACTTTTCCATCACGATAAAGATCTGAAGTGTGCGGAGATAAAGAAACCTATTTATTGGCGGTTTTTCAGTGCTTTCAATCAAAAGTTGAATAATTTCTACGAAATGAAAACCATACCAACGATTCTGACTACTTTGGTAGTTCGTAAGTAAACTTTTTACAATAGCTATCACTGAAGTCATCTGATTTTCATAAAGGTTATGATTACTGCATCATAGCTAATAACGATAGCCTTTCCACAGAACTTCATACTTAGTAATGTGTTGAGGAGAATATTTTCATTGTAGCTCCCAAAACTTCATAGTTTAACAATTTTGAACCATGATCATTGAAATATTTAAAGTATGGAACTGAAAGCTCTAGCGTTGAACAAATCCAAGACGTATACTTTTTCCAATCACTAGAACGAACCAAGTTGGTATCCTGAAGACGCCAAATCGGTTGTTTGGGTGTTTGAGAATATTATTTTCAATTTGTATTTCTGAGAATAATAGGGCAGAGTTTTTCCGTTTTGAAATATAGCTTCTATCCTAAAATTCATCTTCGATAAGTTTGTTGGGGCTTTAACTGGACCTGGACACCAATATGTCTTAGCTACTTCTCAAAAGCTTGAACACTGTTCAGAACCAGAAAACTGTACACACCTCAGCAACTTTTGATGCTTTGCAAAGCTCAGATCAGAGCTTTTTGGAGTATTATTCCCACGGTTTGAGAACAACCATGAATTCAAGCGCCTCCATTTCTAGTAGAAAGGTTTGAAACTTAACCTGTTGGAAAGTATGAAAATGAACACATTCAGAAACTAATTAGTTGAGACAGAGTTGGTTGTGATTCCTTTTAAACTTCCATGGTTTCAACAATTCCAAAGATGCTTTCGAAAGATCATTTTAAGGTCTTTCAGTACCATCATTTAATGTTTCTGACTTCAAATATAACAGAGATATCATTTGGTACTTAACTTCTGGGACACCCTTTATGTTACTGTACAATATCAAAACATATGGTGCCAAACCTAGGAATCAGTTCTGATCTGGAACCATATGAATGTCAAAATGATTTAGTCACGAACCTTCTCCATCGGACCGATAAAATTATTGTTTTCATTGATTGATTTGATGATTTCGGTAGATATTCTATCTGGACCTTGAATCATTGTTGTCGTTTAAAAATGAATAAAATATCAGCATAGCATGGGCTTGTTTCATGATTTTTGGTTTATAGTCCACTTGATAGAAATTTTAAATTGAAAAACAGTGCACTTTGTTTCATCTCTCTGATTACCGTAGTTTTTCCGAAATTAATTATTAAAAATCGAATGTGGTAGGGTGGTGACGTCATGCCCCTATTCCCGCTTCTTGTTCGATTGACCAATAGAAACAATAGAAATAATCAACATTGCCAAATGGTAAAATTTTCGAAGCCTATAATTATTAATTTAATTATGAAAGTGTATATGAACCCGTTGACGTTTCAATTAATGAAAAATTTTCCACATGGAATAGAATTTACACGAAAAATCATGTTTGCAAATAAGTTCTACATCTAAAATCAGTACACAGAGTCGAAAGATCACAAAATATTTACCTAAACAATGATTCTATGGATTATTTAATAATATACAGTTATGAAAACAAAAAAACATAGCAAAGTGGATTAAAAAATCATTTCAAATATTATTGTCCATTTTAATGCCTAATTCGTGGATTCGAGCGATCTTATTATTGTATATTTGTTTGTTTGCTGGCTTTATATCACAATTTATTTGTTTATTCGGCATTGAAAATGTATGTCATATCGGATCCATTCTGCTTGTTTTTGCAACATTGAGTTTCAACTCTTTCTTAGCTGACATCTCGAGTAGGAACAATTCGTTTTTTCATCGAGTTTAGTTTGTGTATTGGTTTATAAGTGAGTTATTTCATATAATGAAATGTTATATAAAAAGTTATATCTAAATATAATTCTATATAGAAATAAACGAGCTGCATTTTCGAATGGTTTACGAATGCTCATGAACCCTAATAAAATAAATCAATTATACATTCATGCCACCCACGAAAAAATAAGAAATTCAACGTTACTGGTATATTAGGCATATTGTCATCAAGTCAGCCAGCGCCCTCTGTAGTATATGCGACTATCAATATTTCACTGGTGAAGTAAAGGCAATAACATAAACCCATACAAAAAGGCCATCTGTAAGATCGGCAAAAAGGACAATCCTCGAATAACAAAGGCGGTTCTTACCGAAACCAGGCGTCAGCATTGACCGTCAAACGAAATTCGTCCTTGTCATAGGTCGGATTGGTGGTGCTCAGCTGAATCACGAATGCTATGCTGGGCTCAACTGTCCCAAGAAGACCAACCTTTCAAGGTCTGACTCCTAATAATTTTAGAACAAGCTTCTTCAATCTCTGTTTTTTTGAGTATCATCTGTAACGATTTTTTCAGTTGCTGTCTGCAACGGTGAGGAACACCATCATATAAAAATAATAGAGGGAGGGATCCATGGACCTGCCACCACAACCCGCTACTGGGACTGCTGCAAACCCACCTGTTCCTGGCCCGGAAACATAGAGTACAAGAAACCCGTGAAAGCCTGCAGAGCTGATGGGGTCACTGCCCAAGATCCCGAAAATCAATCGGGCTGTATCGGAGGACAGTCCTACGTTTGCACAGATCAATCCATGTATGCCATTAATGACACTTTGGCTTATGGATTCGTAGCTGCAGGTTTCAGTGAGAGCACGACGCTGGAGAACATGTGCTGCGCTTGCGTTATGTTCACGTTCAAAGACCAGGGCCTGGAAAACAAGAAAATGGTTGTCCAAATGACCAACACTGGAAAGGTTGGACCTGAAGGTGAGAATTGTGAAAACAGCTGAGTTGGAATATTTTTAGACACGTTGTACTAATTTTTTATTGGTGTACCTTCCAACAGCTACCCTTTAATAATATAGTTCGACTTTAGGTCGATGATGGCCACTATCTTGCACTGATAAGTGGCTAATGAGCTCGAAACCGGTCTGCAAGTTTGCCCATTCCAAAATTAAAGGTCGACTCTTCCAGTTGTATTGCCAATTGCATATGCAGGAAATTTTCTGTGAAGATTCCTGCACTGACGCCTGTCGGATATAATCCAACGCCCTTCGTGGTATCAGTCAGGGGAATAGTTGTTTTCTGAGAAGCGTCAGTCCATTAATAATAATCTCTTTATTTACTCAGATTGATTCGTATAACCACAGGAGCAAAAGTACAAATGGAAAAGAGGAAAACGTCAATGTACAATATTGAAAAGAAATAAAACTATGGAAAATAGATAATGTCACAAAGTTGTAAATTAAAAAAATGTGTAAAAAAATTAAAAATAAATATATATATACATACACACACACACATGTATATATATACACATATATACATACATACACACACATACATATATATACACATATACATACACACATATATACAACATACACAGATGTATACCACATAAATATAATAATAGATAATTGTTTCCTGTACACACATATAGTATTGGATTACAAATAAAAGTCATCATTAATTACTGTAGCAGTTCTTTGACAGAAGAAGTTGCTTCAGTCTTGATTTAAAAATGTGTACATTTTCAGAATTTCTGATATTGTCGGGGAGTTTATTAAAAAGTTTGCAGCCTTGAAACTCAAAACTTCTTTGGAAAAGAGCAGTGCGATGTAGACTAGGTAATAATAAGTGGGCATTCCGAGTAGAGTGATTCTGATAGGCTCTGTTAGCAGCCAAAGTGTTTCTATTTCGATAGATATATGTGCAAGCTTCCATTATGTATACTCCTGCTAGCGTTAATATTTTCAAATTCTGAAAAGTTTCTCTACAAGAATTTCTATAGCTCAACTTAGCAATGATCCTAATAGCATACTCTTGTAGACAAAACACACGAGACACGGTAGAGGATGTGCCCCAATTAAGGATGCCATATCTAAGATGCGAATTGAAGTTTGCGTAATAGACAGTTAATAAAATACTTTGTAATGCAATTTAACCTACTGTGTAGGTATATTTGAGACTGGCTTGAACGTTTAAAGTTCATTTATTTAGATTTGTTCACTGGCAGTCTTCAAACATAGCCCACTGACTAATAAGAAAATAATGAATTCATTTTCACCATTAATATGGAAGTGCCCAATCTCCATACAGTCTTTTTCAACTATAATTACTGTTTTAATCCTTTTCTGCCAGTCTTCTTCGGTAATATTAGATACTTCTTCTTTAATTAGCTTTATTACCTTCTTATTGAAAAATTATTTTTACGCCTGATGCTTTGTTTCAATTTTCTGCAAATCAACTCGATGGGATTGAAAACACAAAAAAATAGGGGAAGTCTTAGTATGGTGAGTCCATACTTTTCAACAATATTGTCAAAGGGATACACTTTTTCAAATGTTTTTTCCTGTAGAACTTCAAGTAGTAAGTTTTTGGTATAGTAAACTTCAAAATACAAATTGTTATCCATCAAGAAACTTTCTATTTAATCTTTCCTCGAATTTTTATTCGGTACTTTGATGAGCTGTCGCGAATGATAAGAAGCGTTGTCAAGAACTATTGATCTATTCGCATCCAAATTTGGGATCAATGTGTTTTCAAAACATTCCTCGAAAATATTACCTTTCATATTCTTATGATAGTCAACCAAGTTTTTTTTCCACATAATTTCAAAGAATTAGGAACCCATCCTTCACTTCCTCCACGATGCACAATGATTAGTCGCGGTCCTTTGTTTGCAAGCATGTTTGGCGTACACATTTTCGAACCATCAGTCCACCCTTTCGTGACTGTGTCATGTCATACCAAATTTCGTCCAAATAGCAAATGTGCGTTGTTCTTGTCTATAGGTAGTTATTTGTTCCAAGTATTTGTTTCGCAATTCCAATATTCTTCTACTTTCATAATTGCTTGACATTTGTTTATTTTTTCAAATCTAAATCGTAGTATCTTTTTCCAATTCTGAAGAGTTTTGTCACAGCAGCTCACGTTACAGCCGGAAGTATTCAATTTCTCCCTTATGATTTAAGTTGTGAGAATCTCGTATATTGTTTGTTTTCAATGATTTTTGCTGATGATTTGCTAATCCTGTACCACATCGCATCTTGCGTTCATAGGTTCTGTTCTTGACCATTTTACTTACAGTTGAGAAAGGAATTTCGCTCAAATCTGGTGTTGCTTGTAATAGTTTGTTTCCCTCGAAACCAATCTCATTCACTATCTATTTTTCACATTGTTCACCATCGCTATTGGAATCACTACACTGGAAAAAGTCTGCGTTGTTATCACACTCGTTATTATTATTAGTACTTGTCCAAGGACGCCACATTTTAAACAGATAGCAAAAATTTTAAGTAATTATAACTGCACCAATATCGAATTTTAACACTCAAATCGCGATCAGTTCCTGAACTAAACCGCCATCTTTAAGAGTGCACGGTATCGTTTACTTCGACTATACCTATCTATATTGCCTATATGCATATCTGAAGTACGCGTCAGCTTGTTTGAAACCAACTTTTGAATTGAACAATCTTGTGTTTCAAAGTTTCCATGGCGACATCAAAAAACCCGAGAAATGTCACTTTCTGCTTTTCCATCTGTTTGATGTTAGGGTAATGACTGCGATTCCGTTTTACTGTTCAAGTTATCTACAGTAGAACTAATTTTGGAGCAATATGCAATCAGTAACACCCTAAAGCTACGCCACTGGCGAAAAATGCACAATTATCATCATAGATAACGTGTTTGTTTGAAAAAAAACTTCTTTTTGAAAGTATACCTGTTATCGTTCAACAAATTGGTTATATTTTTTTTTTTTTTTTTTTTTTTTTTTTTTTTCTGATTGATTCGGCCGTTACTTGATGAAGATCCATAGTAATTTCACAAACTACACTTAAACGATTTGATCTCCACTAACTTTATTGAAAATAATCATAACATGTTTCGCTAAAACATTAGCTTTTTCATCATTTGAAAAAGCTAATGTTTTAGCGAAACATGTTATGATTATTTTCAATAAAGTTAGTGGAGATCAAATCGTTTAAGTGTAGTTTGTGAAATTGGTTATACTTCAAAAACTAATCGAGATAATCGTGCTACAAATGTTCAGTACCTACTCAAAATTATCTATGAAGTTGATCGATTAAATTCTAGAAATAATTGAATATGTCGTAGAGTTGGATTACTTTGTTGACAATCTAATCTCTAATCATATATTTCCAAAACAAAACTCTTGAACAAATTCCAATTTGTTTTTTATTTAGAACACGACATGTTTGACATCGCAATGCCAGGCAGTGGCGTAGGATATTACACAGAAGGGTGCACTACCCAGTGGAACAGTGACGTCAGCAACTGGGGTGACCAATACGGTGGTGTACGAGATGAAGCTGGTTGTTACAAACTTCCCAAGGAGCTGTTGGAAGGATGTCTTTTCCGGTTCCATTGGATGAAGGGGGCTTCCAATCCGGACGTTTACTTCCAACAAGTTGAATGCCCTAAGGAGCTCACAGATAGGACTGGCTGTTTCCCTTTGAATTGATTCTGTTAGCTTATTTAAGATAATAAAATATTGTGATATTCACATTCGGTTTTTCTTTATATCGATTCATTCCGTAATTTGTTCTGTTAGAGTCGAGATTTATGAAATATTTGAGTTTGAAGCAATTTTTTACCTATAACGGATGTCAAATAGAGGGATGATTCGACTTTGGTTTCGATATCATAACCATATATCTAGGATTCGTCACCAGTTACGACTCTTTTGAGCAAATCTGGATCGCCTTTGACGTATGGGGCATTTTCAAAAATATTATTTCATTGAAACGAAAATATTGTTGTCGAGGTTGTGATTCTATATATTTCATCATTTTTCCTCATCCGTTTAGAATAATTTCCGTACGCCACTGCAAGAGACAGATTAGGCAAAAAAGTTAGTCATTCTGAGAATTTAGTGCTTCAAGCTTTGGATACAGATCAACCGAAATAACCATGTATAACGACTGAGCATCTGATCAATAGATGGTGCTAGTGCTATTGCTTCATTCATCAAATGAATGCTTCATCTAGGGACAGAGAAATATACTTTCTATTTCCCATTAACTATAAGAGACTTAACGTTCATATAATTATTGAGCCTCTGTCCAATAGATGGTGTTATTGATTTATTCAAAAACAAAATTCCGAATACTCGAAAACTCTCAACAATTAGTTCCAAAAATGAGACACTACCAGACTATTCATAATGAAAAATCCCAGTATCTGGTTTAAATCACATTACTCATCGAAAAGTAGTATCTTCGTGTTGATAATATTACTATTTCAAAAATCATCAGACATATTAGATACATATTGAAAATGAAAATTCATTGTTAAAGAGCGCTGTAAGTCGATTGCTAAAACAGAAGATCTACTGCCGAAACAGTTAACCTGGCAACACTGAACAAGGCATTCCTTTCGTGCGATTTATTCATCATTTGTGGTGGATTGATTCGCAAAATTCCGCAATTTGATTGTGATTTTTGTTACAGCATTTGTTTGGTCTTCGAATTTTCTATTTTCAAATGTTTTAGATATTCACCATTATAAATGGTGTAATTACCAAGATTTTGCGACTTTTTCTATATATCAGATTATGATATATTGTATCAAGTTGCATACTTATGGTGATCACGATGAATTCGTTAATGTATAATCTCTAACACTCAAACTCAAGTCATCTCCTGTTGATGCAAGCTTGGTTAGCGAAACGTGTTTTCAATAGATTAATTTCATGTCAGAGGGTCTAATTTTTACTAACCTATTTTTTTCTGAATAATTAAAAGACGATGTTTTCGCTTATATGAATTGAATGTCGGTTCATATAACTTGATAATTTTACTCTGAGCGACTATAAAAAATCTCAATACCTACATTGGAATCAAGTTTGTTCTCATTAATGCCCAAGGAATTTGGATGGGGCCTTTATAGTCATAATAGAAGACGTTTTTTCAAGATCCAATGTCATTTTATGACATATCAACCGAGGCGATATTTTATTAGGATCATCAATCATTTCACTTTCGAATTCATGTAACTTTCTTCTGAATTGCTGTTGCCTTAAATTTTCATTTGTTGCAGATTTTCATCAGTCATTTATATTTCGAGGTGGGTTGAGATGATTGGCTTCTATTTTTTCATGTTTATAAAATGAGTGAAAAGCTGGAAGAAACTTTCTAGCAAGATCATGAAGATTTTCCATAAATATATTTTGCTTGTATTTAAAAAATAAGAAAGCTTTCGAAACTCTACCTATCACTTGCTCTATAGCTCCCTTGATAGTACCTCAACAGTTCTGATGTGTTGAAAGTAATTTCTTTAGATGTTAGATTTCACGCTCTTCACTTTGTATCTATTTTTCCCAGACATGCTTTTTCTATCTCAAATGACTGAATAAACAGAGAGGTGGAAGAAAACACTTTATTTCAATAAAAAATCAAAACCATTACAAATTACATCCGGTTATCTCAACAAGTTTTTTCGGACACACAACCTGTTGGAATTGAACTTGAGGATTCGAAACGTTCTCCATGAATTCAAACCTGAACCTGCATCCAGATTGCAGCTCTTGTGGAAGAGTGTTACATTCCTCTGCCGAATGTACTCCTCCGTACTGATCTCCCCAACCACTCCATGGTGCATTCCATTGGTCGTGACATCCACTAGTGAAGATACCGACACCACCACCAGGAGTTGCAATATCGAATTGGTTCGCTCCCAAATCTCCACCAGAGTTGGTGTTTTGCACCAGCAATTGCTTACCAGAAAGCTGGCCTTGGAATGTTAAAAGGAAGCAGGCACAACAAAGGTTGGTATCTACACCACCGGTGAAGGAAGCAGCAGCGAAACCGTAAGCAAGAGTCTTGTTGACTACGAATGGCTGCTGGTTATTGCACATATAAGCAGTTCCTCCGTCGCATCCTGACTTGACACTTGGTTTCAAAACGTTTATGCCTTTACTATCACAAGTATTTACAGCATGCATATCTCTAGTTTTGATGTTCTCTACCCAAGCGCAGGAAGGTTTACAGCAGTCCCAATAACGCGTGGTGGTACCCCAGCCAGAACGTCCTCCAGGGACTGGAATAATGTCTTCATTATCGCTGGGGAGCGCCACAGCATCTGGAAAAATAATAATGACGACTGTAATGGTGATGATGATAAAATAATAATATTGAAATTGATTTTGATTAATATTACTGGAGTTTTTTCCCAACACCAAATCGTTATTTTCAACACCTCGACACCTGTTTCGATCACCAAGTGATCATCTACAAGAGGAAGATTAAACTGGAAAAACTTGCAAGGCTAACTCTATTCATACCATATAGGTATACCATACAGGTGTACCACACATACAGGTATACCACACCTTTGGTGTTTCAAATTAAAATTTGCCTTATCTATTTTTTTTATTATTGGAGTCTTTAGTAGAACGATGCCTTCTCTACTCTCGAGTCTCAGGATCACGAAGGCAGAAATCTTGGCCGGACGAATGCAAAAGGCTGTCATTCTGCTCGGGGTACATGATTCTCAGACCTAATGAGCACTTACCCCACGATGTGAGGATGGGTCATTAGTTAATAATGCTGGCTCTCGCCAGCAATCTGGCTGATTCGCTTCACTATTACATCTGGTCAGGCTAGAGTCCAAACATAGCAAGTCACATCCAGAAAGGGTGTTTTTTCAGGACGATTTTCATTCCGAATCATTCATTCCAGGGTTATACTTCCCCCGAAAACAGGAAAACCGTGGACTTTCAGTTTAGAGTGTCTTCATGACAGAATGGTACTGGATGAGATATTCATCCATCATAGTTTCATTTACAACTCTAACAAACAATATAACGCTCTGTCCAGCGAATTTAGACACCACTCCATATATAATTTTAAGAAAAAGTTGAGAACATATCTGAAGTCTTCTGGATAGATAAAATATTCAATGTTATGCCTTGCTCATATGGTTTTCCCTTTGTCTCACTTTTGTCTATTTTGCTATATGTTTTACCTCATTTAAGCTAAATAGATTTTTATATTTACTTTGAAATTTAGATCCGTGGTTTTTTTCTGTTTTACAAAGATTCAATGAACTACTCACTTATCAATGTATACTAAAGTCTATCCAAATCCAAGATAGAGTAAAACTAAACAAAACCGAAGGGTGATGTTCACGTGATCGCCCAGTGTCGTACCAAGAAAAGGGCAGCGTTCATTGGTGAATTCGCCTTCTTGGTACGAGTTCGGTACCAGCACAGGGTTGTAATCAGTCGTTTGCGTGTTTGTGTGGCGTGCGTTATAGTATATTGTTTAAACTTGTTTTCCAAGATGTCCAGTACAGACACTGCTGATGACACTGTGAGCTATCCTCTGAGTCCAGCCAGGAAACTATCCAAAAAAAGACATTTGAGTGTTGAGATGAAAGAAGCGATTTTAAATGTGTTCAAGAAAGAGATGGAAGAAATTGAGACATCGACTGTCGACGAAGTCGTATCGAAAGTTTCCGATAAATTGGAGTGTGTTGCGCTTCGATTTACAATGTTTTACGGGAATATAAACAAAATCATAAATTTTCCAAACCGAATACAAATCAGAATCGTCAAACCATTATAAAATCAATGGAAATAAATGGAGATATTTTATTGCCAAGTTTTAAGCGGCCAACATTCCATAAAGTATCGAAACATTTGAATTTTGTATGGAAAAAACGAGGGCGCAATAGTTTATTATTGGATAGAGAGGAAATCGTGTTATGGAGGAGAGAGTATTTGACCAAAATTAAATATTATAGGGAACAACAGAGAACAATTTATTATATGGATGAAACCTGGGTTAATGCTGGTCATACTACCCTAAAGTATGGGTCGATGAAACTGTGACCTCATCTAGGAGGGCCTTTCTAGATGGACTATCCACCGGATTAACAAATCCATCAGGTAAACTTATATTTATATTAAGACCTACCTCAATCTCAATATATAAAAAGTAACCCTCGTATTTGTTTTATTCACTTACATACCTCTTCATAATTTCAGGTAAAGGAAAACGGCTTATTATTTGTCACAATGGCAATGAGAATGGGTTTGTTGCTGAAGGGCTGTGGTGTGGTATAAGGAATATTTCAATGTAATTACATATCTATCGCCTTTGACAATAAATTTGTAATAGATAATCAATCAGCCAATATGATTTGAAATATGGATCTTTGGATAGTAGACTGACCAAAGAAATGACGTGGAATATTTTTACGAAAACTTCTCAGATATATGTGTATGACAAATAAATTACTTACAAGTAACGAATAAAGCCAGAAGTGCGATCTTCATTGTGATTTCAGCAATGTTGCTACTATCTGATTGAATCCTAATTTTTAGGAGAATTTATATAGGAATCTTATCAAATTTCCCCTTCTTTTAATGTGGTCTTACTGGATATGTCAAGGATCATGTATTTTTAATTTCAATTTTATCATTATCGATCGGATTACCAGCTGATTATTTTGGAGATATGGAAAATTCCATCATTTGATATTTCATTTATTTTATTAATTACGTTCCATGTAAAGAATCAAAAATTCTGACTGTTTTCAATAAATTTCACCTGGCTTTTATTCAAATTCGACCATCATTCGAGACATATAGTTCATACATATAGAATTCATTCTATAAAAAATGCTATGAGCTTGGAATAACATATAATAAACTAATAATGGATACCCAGAGCAGTCTATCATTGGAGTTTCAGCTTATAAAATTTTATTGTATGATACTTTGATACTATAGATAGTCTCTTCAATAATTGAACAAACAGTTTCGATTTAGGTCTCTCTATTATAAATTCTACCCTTATTGAAATTTCATTACAATGTATGTATAATAAGTTAATCAAACTATTCAAACTGATATAATAATGTAGCAGGTTCAGGAAAGCTGAAGATTTTTTATTTTTTCTAGCTAGATTATATTACTTTTAATTACCTAGGTATATGTATTTATCGAAATACTGTTACAACTAAACACTGAATATACTTTTCATGATCCGCTGAACAGAATTCCAAGAATATTACAATTTTTTGTTAATTGACTGTACAATTTGTAAAGATATTTTGTAGTTCCAAGTTACTTTGTTTTTCTATACAATTGTAAATTAAAATTTAATGAATAAATGAATCAACTGGCACAGTATTTTTTTCATTTTACGTTGCTGCTGACAATCTGTCGAATGCCATATTTTCATATTTCCTGTAAGTTGAGTTGAGCCAAGTTATGGAAACATATTGGTTCTAACTGCCTTCAGAAATTGTTTTTGAATCTTTTGCATGTGGATTAACTTTCAATTCCAATTCCAAGTGTGTTTTGTAAAGATAACGAATGATTAGCTATTTATACCTCAAAATTGGGATGATCTCCATTAGATTGCTTCGAGTGGTATCAAAATGAAGCTTATAGTATTATCTCTCGCCATATTGGCTGCTTGTAAGTATCCTTCATTATATGAATATAAAAAAAAAGGCCTTGCTTTTTTTCTAAAACGGTGTAGTTTGAAATTGTACCACTGCGGGTTGATCTTTTCATCTATAGTTATGTTGTCAATTTAAAACTCATTTTTACTTCACCAAATTCGGAAAAATCTAAACGGAGGTAAACACAAATTGAACCGAATGGTAAAAATTTATGAAATTTTTATAGTTAAAAAAAAATATGGAACCTGTACAGAGAGTAAAAGTTTTTGAAAAACAGGAGGGAGAGACAAGAAATAATTCATAACAATAGTTTCACTTTTATAATCCATCAGTAATTTAATGAAAAATCTGATTGTTTTGTCATCGAACCGAACTGAATATCGATTCTTTTTATGTATGATATTCCAATGAATATTTAATTGAGTGATTTCAATTGTTATTATCTGGTATTTTTCATTGAGTTGAATTTTCTCAACTGTACATAAATATCATCTTCATCAAACTTCAAATTTTAATAAATTTTCCACAAAATATATCTTTTTATCTGAACAACATACTTAGATATACAAGTATATTTTCAAATTTATTCATTTATTTTTATTGTACCTGCGAAGATAACTGCAAAAGTCGCCGAAACGTTGACAAGGAAAGCACAAACATGCCTATTGAGTGAAGGAAGATATTTTAGAATATTTTTGTAATCGTCATTCCACGTTAGTTATATTAACGTTGTTTATTCTTGTAATGTGTTGTAATTATCTCCATTAGGTCGATACTATTTTTATTTTGTCAAAGTTTTTTGATTAAAAATAGCGCGCCACAGAAAAAATTCAAGTTTAAATTTGAACGGGGGATTTAAAAATAATTTTCATTTGGGAACGAACATTTAACGCAACAATAGAAAATATTGAAGTTAATGGCAGGGTTTTCTTTCACTCACAATACGTATCGTATAAAAAAAAACTTGAGAAGACGTTTGTATTCAAAATTAAACGGGGTGTTCCAAAATGCAGTTTATTTGAGATAAATCAAAAGGTGCATTATTTTCATCTTCAAAAATATCGAAATTAATTTTCGTAGCCACGCCACGCTATTGAATTTGAATTTTCTTTTCAATGAAAAACATGAAATGTCATTAACTGTTACCCCTTACCAAATATCACCTGAATATTTGTTTGAAGGTGGTTGACAATGTTTCGTGGTGTATTTCATCAGTTCGGACTTCCGTTGTCTAATATAATATAAATTGATTTGAAAACTCTGAAAAAAACAATAAGATTAACCAAAAATAACAATTTGATTAAACAAAAACCTGAAATTACAAAGAAATCACATACAAGCAACAACCAAACAAATGAAAAATTGAAATATCAATAAAAGCTGAAAATAAAAATTAAAAATTATTATTAAAAGAAAATGAAACATAAAAATTGAAAGATTTCAAACCAAGTTATGAAGTTGCTCACAAGGATATACACCAACATGATACAAGAAACAAATCCAACCTTGTTTCTACAGCTAATAGGTTGAAAAAAACAGATAATATAGGAATTAAGCTATACAACGCCTTATCTGTCAAATTTCGTAACTTGCCATTCAGAAGTTTCAAAAACCTGTTGAAGAAAATATTAACCAAACATCCTTCATATAAAATTGATCAATTTTTCCAAGTTATTCAAGAAGAGAGAGACACTTTTGTGGTCACCACCCGGACTTTTACCTCAACTTTGAATATATATGAGCGACTTCATTGATTCCAGTGGCACATTTGCTTTTTCAGCTGCAGGAAAACCCAGAAAAACCTGCAGCACCACATCATCTGAAGATCTTGATCTAACAATGTCCTCTCTCTTATAAAACAAAATGTAGGTTGTCTCCAGAGGCTCCAATAAATTCAATACATCACCAGAACACTTCGTGACACGACTATCGTCAAACTTAAACCAGTCCGTTTCTTCTTTGACCAAAGCGTAATAATGACCAAATTCAACGCCAGAACCACAGTGAACAATGACTGCATAAATATTATAATAGTGGTCTGCTAGGTTGAAATGGTCATCTATTTCGAACCTTCTAAAGAGTTTCTTGCTTCCGTTAGAAGTTGAGTCTTGTTTGAGAATCATCACTGTTATTATTAGATTGACTGGTACCTCAGCTATACTTGTTTCCTTATAAAGTCAGGTTAGTTTGGCGCATTATAATATTTATGCAGTCATTGTTCATGTGGTTCTAGCGTTGAATTTGGTCATTGTTAGATATTTGATTTATGAATTGTAAAGCTCATGGCTTTACATTTTAGTCGATTTTTATATGATTGGAATTTTATCTTGTTAACTTGTATTTTTTGTTACTCTAATTTATCTACAAGCATTTTTTAGAACTATTTTGACGAATTCATCTCTCAAAAATATTTTAGAAATTGTATTGACATGTCTGAAAAACTGTGTGTTTCTTGGACTAATAAAATTTTATTATTTTATTATCACACCCTTGATCATTTTCATATCCTCAAAGAACACCTTGCGTAGGAGCATAATAAAACAGATATTCTCTCGACCAACCAAATACTTCTATTCACGGCTATTGGATCTTTTCTATTAGGATGTCCTAAAGAAATCAACAAATATTTTTATTGTAATCAAAGAATACCTGGTGTAAGTAGCATAATAAAACAGATATTATCTCGATCCACCAAATACTTCTATTTCACTGCTGTTGGACTTTTCTATGAAAATATCAGTTGAATCGAGATATTTTGATTCCAGTCGATTACTCTACCAGCGAATATTCCCCAACGATCATCCCAATCAACGGGGGGGAAGAGAAGGAGACGGAATCACCACCCGCTACTGGGATTGCTGTGCCCCATCCTGCGCTTGGGACCAAATCATACACACAAAGAACAGAAAACCCAGTCCAAACTTGCAAAATTGACGGAAGAACCAACAGCACCGTCGAGCAAAACGCCCAGTCAGGTTGCTACGATGGTGGGGTGGCTTACTTGTGCAGCAACCAAAGTAGCCTGGGTGGTCAACTCCACCCTTGCCTATGGTTTCTCCGCAGCATCCTTCACAGGAGGCGTTGATACTGATCAGTGCTGCATCTGCGTACTCCTCTCTTTCAAGGGACAGCTGACGGGAAAGAAGTTCCTTGTTCAAATCACCAACACTGGCAGTCCTTTGGCAGTTAATCAGTTCGATCTTGCAATGCCTGGTGGGGGGAGTGGGTATCTTCGAGAAGGGGTGCTCGTCTCAATGGGGCACACCTCCATGGGGATGGGGCAGGCCTGTGGGGGGCGTGGAGTTTGAGGAAGAGTGCAACCAGTTGCCAGCTGACTTGCAGGAAGGGTGCAGATTCAGATTTCAGTTCATGGAGAATGTGGATAAACCCCGATGTTTCCTTCATTGAAGTTCAATGCCCTGCTGAACTGAAAGCTCTCACTGGTTGTGGAGATTAGAAGTAACATGGATTAGTGTTCTGAAAAATAAAATATGTTTCTGCACATTATCGAAATTATTAGTTCCTTCATACTTGCATCACCGTAGCTAATGGACGTAGCTGATATTCTTTCCTTTCTCGGTGACTTAGAAGCGTTTGGCAAAATTTTTGTTGAATACCATATATCTGGATCACAAAATACATGAAATAGTAAAATGTTTTGAGATATCACATACTGAATGAAATGTGTGAAATCGAAATGACAAATAATAAAATCCAGAAGCAGTACAGAATTGCACTAATCATTGAACTATTCATGAAGAAATGAAACACACAAATATTCAATTATTGAACGAGTCATTGTGTGGGAAAATTAGAGTTTTTTGGCGATTTTTCTGGAGATTCATACTTTCCACAATCTGCAATAAACAAAAATGTAATAGAGAAGTTTATACAATAATAATAATAATTATAATATGATTTTATTTCCTTGGGACAGTACAGGCTGTATGGAAAAAGTCAAAGGAAGGATTTCATACAAAGTGCATATACCATCAACAAACGAATAGCAAACACCGCATAAAAACATACAAACGGTTATAAATAACAGATAATCAAAAGCAAATAAGTACATGAATAGATGAGAAGAAAATATTCCCTCAGAAGTGATGTTCTAAAACTGTTCTATGGAGTAGAAGCAAATTTTGCACTAGAAAATTTTTCAGATTTCGTTTGAAATGAAAATTGAGCTACTATTTTTTATGTTTTCTGGGATCGAATTAAATATTTCTGGAGCCCTGAAGTTTGGGGCATTTTGAGTTATTCTAAGTTTTGTTGAATATAAAGTTATTTTTGTGTCTAGTGTTATACCCATTTTTAGAATCGATCTGGGGAATGTATCTTTTTTCATATACATATACAGGGCTACTCTAAACTGTTCTAATCTAATCTGTTCTAATGGCTAATGACCTCAGCAGTCGATGCCAGAATAATAATTAAAAAAGTACAAATTGAATGGCTATTCAAAATAGTTAATTTATTAAAAACTCATAACAAATATTTGTAGAAAATTATTGTATATGATGTA
Source organism: Leptinotarsa decemlineata (assembly GCF_025532065.1). Lineage (NCBI taxonomy): Eukaryota > Metazoa > Arthropoda > Insecta > Coleoptera > Chrysomelidae > Leptinotarsa > Leptinotarsa decemlineata. The sequence goes on along the minus strand of NW_027412556.1, from coordinate 406,354 downwards.
TGTACATATGTATATTACTGAAACCGGCTGATACTCTAAATTGATATTTCAGTTCGAATCAGTTGAAGGAAAGTTTATTTTCCACACGAGGTTTTCATCTCTCAAAAGGTGAGATGTTGGACTTTTTTTGTATCTAAACTATACTCAGCAAGATATTATTGCGATCCAAAATATCTAAATACTTCCTTCCAGAAAATTCCATAATCTATCAATTAGGACTAATGAAGGTCAGCCGTTCTTGGCAACAGTGCGAAAAAAAATTCTGAGGGCTTTTCAATAAATGATAACATATCGAGAGATATTCAAACATATCCAATGTGAATACTGATTTACTTTCAAGGCAGCTAATAATCAGTCTAATTTGATAAAACAGATAAAAGTTTGTAAAACACTTGAAAAAAACAAAAATAACTAAAAACCGACAGGATAATCCTCTAATTTATCACACGATCAAAAACACTTATTCGGATACTTTTCAAAATTTATTACAGTCTAGGATGAATCGCATCTCAAGATTCCCATCATTTGATGTTTATTTATAAATTGACGTCAATGATTGTCAATATAGATTACATTTTTTTTCGTTACCAGCTCTAAAGTTTGAGCTTTCTCGAGCTAAGAATTAACAAGATCTTACTTTTCACCATGTAATTCTCATTCCTTTCAACTTTCTTTCAACTTTCTATTAGGTATATTGATGTATAACGTTCAGTTCAATAAAGTTGAATTTCTTTTTGGAATTATTTTGATGAATCCCCGAATTTCTCTAATAGTGGGAAATCTGATAAGCTCCTGTATGATCTATCTTTCAAATAATTTTTCATTGGATGAAGAATATCATTTGCCATCCCCAAATTGTTGTTTTGATCAAAGTATATCACAGTATCTAATTGTAACTTATTTTACAAAGTTTCGTTGGCACAATTAGTGAAAATGAATAAATTAGTGTTGGCAAATCTGTTGACAAGTCAATCCTCCAATTGATTATTGTTGTCATTTTTCCAAAATTTTCACGCGTACCTACTACCTGGAACTGGTATGAAACTAAAAACCAGTTTCTATTTCGGAACCATGAAAATTGCCATTTCTAAGAAGTATTAATTGTTCCTCTGAGTATTACGAATTGTTTGAGGTCTATAAACAGAAGAACTGATCTCTTATGACACTCAAATACAACATTCTTTAGATATGACTGTATATTTTCCAGAAAATATATGTTCTTCAACAAAAAATACCTGAATGGCATTCAAACAATCCGTTATTACCTCAACAAAATTCCCACTAGTATGTTTTGGCTTGAAATATTCAACGTGTAGCTACATTGCACAATTTCTATCCATAAATTTGTCAAGTGTTTATCCACGAAGATAAGTAAAAAGTATTTATTATCTATCATGTAGTTGAAGTGCATCAATTCAAAATGAAACTCTTGGTGATATCATTGGTCTTGGCTGCCGGTAATATTTCAGTTTCGAATTTTTTCCAAGGAAAAAAATAGTAAAATTACCCAGCAAATCAGTCTACCTCATTATCCACTAATTTGAATAAAAATATCAACTATATACTATTTTTCACTAGTTCGGACTTCCATTGTCTATTATATAAAATGATTTGAAATCCCTGAAACAAATGAAAAGAAGAATTGAAAATGAATGGCTGAAAATAACAATTATATTAACCAAAATAAACCTGAAATGAAATAATAGTGAAGTAAAATACAAGTAAAAATAGAACAATTGAATAAATTGAAATAAAGAAATGAAAAAGAAAATAAAAATAAAAAGTGGAGAAATTCCAAGTCAATTCTTCTTTTTATTTGTTTCAGGGATTTCAAATCATTATATATAATAGACAATGGAAGTCTGAACTAGTGAAATTCATCATGAAACATTGTCAATCACCTTCAAACAAATATATACTATTTCGGGGGTTTTCCAAACTCAAAAGTTCCCCCTTTATCCATCATCATCAAAAAATAAGCACGATCTTACTTGACAATTGATGGAAAATTCTTCCGTTGAAATAGATTCAAAACAATACTCGCATATTCAATTTTCGAATGTAATATCACAAGAATGTCGTAGCTTTGATATTTCAGCAACACTCGGTTACCAGAAGAAAGAAATACAAATGCACGGGGCCACCAGCAAGAGCCAGCCGCACATTTGTGGTTTTAGTTAATAGATCTTACAAGAAAACTATCATAATCACCACAGAGGCAGCTATAGCTACCTGCGTGACATCCGGGTCCAGGAAATAATACAAATACGAAAGTTATCGAGTGTCTTGATATAAATAAAGAAGTTAATAATCGGAAAAAGTCGATAAAAAACTGATTTTCCTCCACAAAAAATGACTTTCGTTCAATATTCCATTTCTCATTTTTCATTATACAGAAGTTTAGTACATTTCGCTGATGAAATAATAAGACAACCAGGTCCACATTTCTAAGAAACCTGAAATGAATAAAACAAAAGTAACTGTTCCAAAAGTAACTGTTGCAAAGTTTCAGATATTCATCAGGATCGGTTGTTTTGGAATTGAAATATATTAAATTCTCCAATTGTACGAACTATTGGAGGCAGAAGTCATAAGTTTGTGTTAGTTATCGATTTGTGTCAACCTTTTTAATCAACAGTTAAACCTACACTATTGCTATATGCTGTAGGTTTAACTGGTCCATCATATAATGATCCAGTTCATCATACTTTTTGAGTATCCCTGTGAGAAAACACATAATATTTTTACTAGTATAAATGCTACAACGAATTACGCATAGATTCCCGAATGTCTTCATAAATCGATAATAAAAACTAATCCGTATGATGGAGCTCCAGTGATTTTCTTAAAAGCTCAAACATTTTTATTTTTCAGCTCATGCCTCCTCACACGATAGATCCCCAGATATAATTCCAATCGATGGAGGAGTAGAAGGAGACGGTATATCGACTCTTTACTGGGACTGCTGTTCGCCATCCTGCGCGTCAGACAGAGTTATTCAAACCAAAAATAAGATCCCTGTCCAGACCTGCCAAAAAGACGGCATTACACCCAGCAGGAAAGAAGACAATACGAAGTCGGGCTGCATGAAGGGTGGCACAGCCTACCCTTGCACCAACCAATCCCCCTACCTCGTTAACGAAACTCTGGCTTTTGGATTTTCGGCTTCTTCCTTCCACGGAGGCGCAGAAACTTCGCATTGTTGCTTGTGCGTACTGCTGTCTTTCAAAGACCACTTGGCTGGTAAGCAAATGCTGGTGCAACTGATCAATACTGGATCTGACTTGGGACATAACCACTTCGACCTTGCCATTCCCGGAGGAGGAGTGGGATTATTCAACATGGGTTGCACTTATCAATGGGGCGCTCCTGTAAACGGCTGGGGAGAGAGATACGGTGGAGTAAGTTCCATAGAGGGAATGTGACGAGCTGCCTGATGTTCTGCAAGAAGGCTGCAGGTTCCGCTTCACATTTTTGGAAGGTGATGACAATCCTGCTCTTTCGTTTTATCAAGTTAAGTGCCCTGCTGAGCTGATAGATATTTCAAAATGTGGAGATAGGGATTAAATAAATTGAAGATAAGCAAAATTTGTTTAATTTCATAGAGTACAAGAACACAGCAATAGTAATATAATTAAAAAACTTATTGATGACTGTTTGGAACAGTTATGGATAAGAATAACATATAATAAGAGAAATATGGCAGTTCTTGTTTTCTCTTGTTTAGTTTTCTTTTCCTCAAGGCTAGAACTAAGATCAACAGTACCCTTCCGATACATGTTGTTTCTAGCCTTATTTGTAGTTTTTTTTAATCATTTTTATAGATTGAATATCTATTGTATTTATATGTATTAAGGAACTACAAATAAATATTAGTATTATTATTATTATAAGCAATTGCGCCACTATATACTCTCTCCAATATTATGAGAGCATGGAATACTTGAAGATCAATGAAAGAAGTGGGGGCAGAAGGTATACCTACAATTTTTGATGGATTATTCGATCCTGATTCAATAATTGAATATTTTTCTCAAAGTTGGGGGCAGTGTAGCGATATTACCTGTGTCTGTTAAAAATAGAGCAGATTCATGAACTCTTCTTTGAAATAAAAATTACAGCTTTTGGGATAGATATTGATCCTTTTATAGCTCATATCATTATTTACATCGAAACGTCATATGCTCTCTGCCTATGGTTTTTAATCTACTGAACTAGCTGACCTACGAGGAAGAGACTTGAGAATTCTCTCTCTCTCTCTCCCTCTCTTGCTCTAATAGTCTTTTAACGAACGCACATGTAGGGGGTAGGGCCGTAACGGAATTCGGAAAGCTCTTCCTACATTTGACAAGCTGTATAATACCATGCCTGAGCAAATAATGGGCAAAATCTGTATTCCAGATTCCATAATATGCTCAAATCCCTTCATTGATTTACACTTGTCAAACTGGATTCCAGAAAAAAATTTGTGCATCTGATTCTCCCATTTAAGATGTAGATACAGTTATTGCTGATTTTGATTGGGGGAACGTTAATGTATTAACAATTTCAGGTTTTTAGAAAGCATTCGATAGACATAAACATACTTCATTTGACTACGTTCATATAAGTCTACATTTGTATACTATCAATCATAATCTCTTACATACTAGATTCAAATATTGGGATTTTTCTGATATTTCACTTACAATGATCAGGTAGAATTCAACGCATCGAAAACAAAATAATTAGAAACGAAAGAAACGCAACTGAAGCCACAAGGGAGTATTCTTGGCCCCTGTTTTTCGTTATTTAAAACTCTGTTATACTAAGATCAGTAACTGCTTCTGAAGTTCAAGCATATGGCAGTTATTCATTACTTGAAGAAAACCTGAATGATGCACATAATTTGCTCAATAATGACCTTGAAGGTATATTGAAAAAATGTACCTCTCATAACCTGAAATTGAACTCGACTGGGTCAAGAATATTAGTTTTCTCATCTAAAACACAATATGACTATATACATATGAATCTGGCAGCGGCAAATAATTTCAGGTGTGATACTAGACAGTAGCAGATTCATTTTCAATGTATATTAATGCAAAACTTATTCTTTTACAGTTCTCCTGATGTAATTTTGTACGGTCTTGAAAAAATATACAGTAATAATTTGAAAATTTCTCCGGAACCAAAAAAGAGTTCATTTTTGGTTTCGGAAAATGGGCACTTTTCTCACAGATCAACGTATTTTCTTTCGTTGATCTTCATGCATAGACGCGAATTACAATGGGGAAAGTAAAATACGCCAATGAAAAACTCTTCAGTTTGATTTTGTACACAGAATGAACGGAGTTTGTTGGAGACCATTCCAAAGTTTCCTCATGATCATTCCTCAAAATTCTACAATATCTCTGAATTTACTTTCACTCGTTGTACCTTGTCGAAAATTTTGTCTTTCAACTGCCGACCAAAAGTAAAATATTACTTTCAGTGGCCCCCTTTTCCGTCAACAAAGAAATCCAGTCATCCACTCAGGAGCATTCATGACTAACGATACAGTCGAACAATACGGAACCGAAACTTTTCAATAGTTCCTCGTTATCTGAGCCAGTTGAGTCAGTGTTACATGTTTACAATCATTAATACAGTCTACGAAAAAATTGTTAAGAGCATCACGTCAATCAAATCTCCATACGAGTTTTTTAATGGGTAATAAACTGCTATTAATTCTCCTTTCTGAAAGCCGATGTGTTTTTAATAACTGCAACTGAATTGATGAACCATCTAAGGACTAACATTCAAATGAAGTTCCAAGGTTCTTAACAATTTTCATTTCCCAGTGAAGTTGAAGAGAATGATTCACTTTTGTAAATGTGGATTGTTAAATGATTCTTTAACTAGCAGATAACTCGTCAGTCTGTTCAGCTATAACTCCATAAAAATTGATGTGGTCTAAAAACATTCCGAACAATTATATCCCTGATGAAAACCCTGAAAATTTTATTTAAGACGAGTGTCACTACATGGTAGTTTCGTAAGTTGAAATGGTACATAAATCTATTTCACAATATTTTTCACATAAAACATGTAGTTATAAAACTTAATTGGATGAATGACCGATTCCAGTAAAACAGGTTCTACATCTATGTTGATTCTTGGCATTTTATGGAAACTATTTTAAACAATATGGGATAAAGAAATAGCTTTTGTATAATTTCTACAACGATTTTATTTGTTTCAGCCGGTTTCAGTTTGTTAAACCATTTTCAAATAAAACTGAAATATATTTCACAGATTCTTTAATTATAATGAAATAGTAAATGGACGTAGGTGGGCTTACACTCACTCTCCCTGCTCTACAGAGCCAGATACAGAAGTACCTGTAGTAAAAAATGTTTCCTGAATTGTCAGTATCAATATCAAAACAATAATGATTTTAAAACATTACCAACTATTGATCACAATTACTATACTAGTGGATTGAAACAACTACCAATGAATCCTAAACTAGTTGTCATCATCACAAATTCAAAGGGGGAGACCATATAATTTATTAATTTCCAGTGCTCCCATAATGCTTAAGTCATATATTTCAGCGCACAACAACAAGATTAATAATTGATCAGCCTATATCAATAAACTATTATGTAACCTCCAAAATAAGTAAATAACCGAAAAAGAATCTGAACTACAGTTCTGGTGCTTGATTTCCAGATTTCAGTACCTTCCATTATGTAAACTCTTCAGAAATAATAAAAGTAATGTTTATCCACAGAAATATCATTATTTATACATGGAGTGTATTTAGCAGGAAGAAGTGATCTTGTTCAATTTTTTTGGTGTAATCAATCTTAACCTAAAGTGGAAAATGACAAATAAACTTCCTGTTTCAATACCACTTGTATTTGTGACAAACGTTACTGCAGTTTCTTTCTGTGAAGATAGTTTATTCTATTCGTTTGTGACTTATGAAAGTCTCGATAAGAATTAGAAGTCCACACTGAACGTGATCCTTGAAGGAATCATTTTGTGTTATTGTAACAAACAAACTGAAAACGTCTTAATACAGTTTTAACCTTTTTAATATAGTAGAAACATCTTCAAGGTGGATAACTGGGTAAATCTGGCTGATATCCACACTGACATTTCTGTTCGAAATCAGAGTAAAGTTTATTTTCCACACGAGGTTTTCATCCTTCGAATGAATGTATTTGAGATGTTGGGCTTTTTGCATCTAAACTACTCAGCAAGATGATCTTCCGGATATCATTGTGAGCCAAAATATTTGAACACTTCTTTAGCAGTAGCAGAAAATTCCGAAGCCGTAGACCAATGAAGGTCGCCGTTCTTGGTGAAAGTGTGAAAAACAATTCTAATGCCTTTTCGATAAACATAAGGCGGTATTCAAATACGTTGAACGTGAAGATTGATTTACTCTCAAGATAGTTATTCATGAGTCTGATTCAATAAACTGATAAAAGTTTGCAAAACACTCGAAAAAAACAAAATTGACTGGAAATTATAAACAAGATGATCCTCCAATCTATCATATGATCAAAAAATTCATATCTCTTGATAACACTTATTCGGAAAGTTTTCAAAATTCAATCCAGTTTAGAATGGATCGTATTTCAAGATTACCCATCATTTGATGTTAATTTCCAAATTGACGTCAATGATTGTCAATACAGATTACTTTTTTCCGCTACCAGCTCTGAAGTTTAAGCTTTCGCGAGCCAAGAATTAACAAGATCATACTTTTTACCACGCAATTCATATTTCTTCCAACTTTCTACCGTTGGGCATCTCGATGTACATTTTCCAATTCAAGAATTGAAGTTCACTCTGAAATTATTTTGATGAATCCAATTCAATCGGGGGTGCAAACATGTTTGTAACAAACTTTTAGGTTCCTTTCGGTCTTATTAGTCGGTGGGCTGTGCTTAAAGACAGGCAGTAAAAAAATCTAAAGAATTGAACTTTGAATAAATAAGAAAGTCTTCATTTTTCAGAGCCATCGGGCAAATTCCGGATATGCCGTTGGTTAGTACTTCGTCCACAAGATGGAGGGACATTTTTGTTGTTCGTTCCAACTTAAGACGAGGAATGAAATACTCTGAAAGAATTTCGATTTTCAATTATGGAGTAGCATTGATTTTTGGTCGATGATGGCCACTATCTTGCACTGACGAGTGGCTAAGAAGCCCGAAACCGGTCTGCAAGTTTGCCCGTTCCAAAATTGAAGGTCGACTCTTTCAGTTGTATTGTCAATTGCATATGCAGGAAATTTTCTGTGAAGATTCCTGCAGTGACACCTGTCGGATTTAATCCAACGCCTTTCGTGGTATTAGCCAGTGGAGTAGTAGTTCGTCCATTGGACGATGGGACTTTAGTTTTGGTGTAACAATCATATGCCTATGATTCGTCACCAACTATGATCCTGAGCGTTGCACATGCAACGATTTTTTTTGGTCATAATTCGGCAATTTTGAAACAATTATAACTATAATGGAACAATATAAATTCAACTCATCTGGTACCCAAATACAAATACATATTTGAATATAAATATCAAATATATTGGTACAGTTATCTCAAAGGTGGAATTTCGTTCCATTTTTTCATAAAAAGAGGACGTATGCTTTTCCACTCACAAGACTTTTGGTGGAATTGATGACACGTGTGAATCGTTGTATTTGTGCCACGTGCCACTGTATGCTCGTTGTAAGTAGTCCTACTGTGATTCGAAAGTGCATATAGATCATAACGACAAGAAGCCACATTTTCAGCTGCAAAATTGCTCATATCCCATCCTTATCAAAATTGTTTGATTTCGATGAAAGTATATCATGATCTAGTTATCTACAGTATCTAATTATGATTTATTTTCCAGAATTTCTTAGGCATAATTAGTGAAAATGAATGAATTGGTGTTGACTGAATTAGTCCTCGAGAAGCCGTTATTCATCAAAGTCGTACAAGACTATTGGCAATTTAATCCCTCACTTGATTATTATTTTCACTTTCAAGTGTGCTACCTGGAACTGATGGTATGAAATGAAAACCATTTTCTATGTCAGAACTATGAAAATCATCATTTCTAAGAAGTATCAGATTTCCCTGTAATTGTTACGAATTGTTTGGGATCTATTAACAGAAGAACTGATCTGTGAAAGTGAAATACCTTGTTCCTTCGATATGACTGTAAATTCCCTCAAAAAATATATATTCTTCTACAAAAAATACCGTTAGCATGACTTGGCTTGAAATATTCAACATGTAGGTACATTGCACAATTCCCATTTATAAATGTATCAAGTGTTTACCCAGGAAGATAAGTAAAAAGTATTTATTATCTATCATTCAGTTGAAGTGCATCAATTCAAAATGAAACTCTTGGTGATATCATTGGTCTTGGCTGCCGGTAAGTATTTCAGTTTTGAATTTTTTTTCAGGGAAAGAAATAACAAAATTACCCACACAATCAGAAAATGATTTGAGTCTCATGAAATAGATTCCAAAACAATGCTCGCACAGTCAATTTTCGAACGTAAATAGGTATGACATAATTCTCGTAGCTTTGATACTCCAAAATCGCCTGCAATTTATTGTGAAATATGTTTACCAAATGTCAACTTTTCATTCCAAATTCCTCTAGGTCTTTGATATCATTGTGCCTTTGCTTTGCAGGTCCGAATCTTGAATAGTGTACAAAAATTTATCATTTCTGTTCTCACACATATCTCATAGCTTCACACTCCCTTACATTGAGATTCAATTCATTATAGGTGCAGCGAGTATCCGGAAATTCCAGCTAATACTAAAGATTTACGCAACCACAACATCATCATTTACGAAAAATAACTCTGTGTCGTCTAAAAACATTAACCTTCAAACTTACAACTTTCACAGAAATCATTAATGGCCAGTAAACAGAATAGGGCCTAGGTTGGAGCCCTGAAGAACACCAGAAGTAACTAGATATAATGTAGACACTGTAACCACTCTTAGAACGGATTTGCTTTCTACAGATAAGACTGAGTTAAATAATATGATCAACTTTATCAAACACCTTAGAAAAGTTTGTGTATTATAATCATAGTAGACTGTCATAAATACAGTTGGGCTGATAATTTCACAGGCTAACAAAGTGAGATATTTTTTGATGGAATTTGATTTTATCATTTGATATAGTTGCCTTGGAAGTCGAAACAATGATTATAGTGATCATGCAATTTTGATGCCATTTTTATAGTGCGATCTGTCTTTAGCTCTCTAATAGGCCACAGTAACTGCGATAACTAGTACTTCTTCATCGGCACATAATCAACATTAGCTTTATTCTTTTCTGAAGTGTTGCCATAGTAAAGATAATAAAGTTGGTTTCAAATTAAAGTCAACAGGAGAAGATGAAAGTGACATTCACCTCCAAGATTCGAGATTCGATTTGACTCACATAATTATCTTAAGGTGAATGTGTGATACTCAAACAATTATTTGAAGTTAATATTCTACCATCTTCAACTTTCACTGGAATCAATACCGAAAGTGAAATTTATAAACTACCTACTGTATCGTTCATTCACTGAATGGGAGCTGTGGTCAACGAACGATCTGTACAGAAATTTGATTTTATTGTACCAAAATTGACTGATGTATCTATAAAGAAATATACAACTTCTCAGGATATTATTGAATACATCTGAATCAGAAGAACTACACAATTAACGATTCAGTGTGTGAAATATTTTCTGATGTATAACTTTAGAATATTGTTCATTTCATAATGAAATGACAATTGATTTTGATTAAAAATTCACAACACAACAAAAAATATTTTTTTGAATGTTTCCTACACTAAATTAGTCAATTTCTACTAATTTTGGGGTAATAAAAATGAAAATAACAATGAAAAATTTTTATTAGCTCTGGTTTTTGAGATACACAGTACTTAATCTTAAAGAGTAGTTATACTATACGTGAAAAGTGAAAGTACATAAAACAATATTGTTATGTTTCTTTTAGAATATTTTAAGTACAAAATTAATAAAAAAAACATTATTCTTAGTGTTTTGACAAATAAAAGAAGTTTGTACCACCAAATTTCAATTAAGTCCATCCGATTCATTGTAAGATCGCTGTCGTTTAGCTTGTCTTTTATAAAAACACTTCTGGAGCATCCCTACACACAGACCAGAAATAGTCTGCAAGTATTGCTTCATTCCAACGGCCCTCATATCTCTGTTCCATTAAGGCAATGTCTTGATGGAATCTTTCTCCATGTTCGTCACTCACAGCTCCACAGTTTTGTGGGAAGAAATTAAGATGAGAGTGAAGAAAATGAATTTTTAAGGACATGTTGCATCCAAGTTGGTGGTAAGCTTGAAGAAGCTCTTTAACCAATGCTGTGAAGTTATCATCTCTTTTGTTACCTAAAAACCCATGTACAACCCCCTTAAAGGCTTCCCAGGCTCTTTTTTCATTTCCTGTTAAAATCATGTCAAAAGCAGGATCATTTACGATTTCACAGATTTGAGGCCCAATAAAGATGCCTTCCTTGTCTTTAGCATCACTCAACCTGGGAAACTTTGCTCTCAAGTACTTAAAAGCTTGTCCTTCCTGGTCCATGGCCTTCACAAAGTTTTTCATTAGTCCCAACTTAATATGTAATGAGGGAAGGAGAACATCCTTAGGATCTACAAGAGGCTCGTAAAGTACATTTTTCTCATTAGGGTTTAGATCTCGTGTAGGCCAGTTCATTTTTTTATAGTGAGATTTTCTATCCGACTGTCCCACAGACACAAAAAACAACAGTACTTGGTGAACCCTAATTGCATTCCTAGGAGTATAGCAATGACTTTCAGATCACCACAGATGTGCCACTTGTGTTGTTCATATTTGATTGATTGGAGAAGTGTTTTCATATTTATATACGTTTCCTTCATGTGAACTGCATGACCTATAGGAATAGAGGGTAGCTGATTTCCATTAAGCAGAGTACAGCTTTTAAGCTTAGTTTTGAAGAGTCTATAAACAGTCTCCATTCAGATGGAGTGTGATCCAAATTCAAGCAGTCCATCAAACCATTAACATCAGAACAAACTACGAGGTTTTCTTTTTTCTCAAAAAAAGGAAGCAAATCTTTTTGACGCTATCTGTACTGAGATATTTTCACATCATGTTTTAGAAGATTCCACTGTTGTAGTCTTGACCCTAACAGCTCAGCCTTTTCCTTAGACAAGCGAAGATCTCTTATAAGGTCACTCAACTCTGCTTGACTAATTCTGTGCGGATCACTAGACCTATCGCTTACCTCAAAATCAGGGTCATAGGATGTAGAAGGATGGATTGCTCCTTCTAAACAGTCTTCATCACCTTCCTCTAAAATTTCATAGTTTTGGGGTGGAGAAGGGACTGGCAAATTGTCTGAGTGTGGTACAGGCCGAAGAGCAGATGGGAGATTAGGGTATTTAACCGTTCCTCTTTTCTTCATAGATAAACCTTGCTTAATGGGAGGAGTTAAGCAGAAATAACAGTCGTCTGTGTGATTGGTAGGCTCACGCCAAACCATAGGTACTGCAAAAGCCATTGCCCGGTTTTTATTTTTCAGCCACTCTCGCAATATGACGGAACAAGAATCACAACATATATGAGGAGCCCATGATTTATCTTGGTCCCCAACTTTCACACCAAAATAATGTTCATAGGCTGTCTTAACGATAGGTGTCATTTTTACGTTTCTGAGCCTTAAATGTTATTTCACCAAATATATAGCAAAAGCTATCGACAGAATTCACACACTTTCGAGGCATTTCAGATCAGCACTTAAATTAATTTAAAAATCAACTTCACATGATAATTTCAATAGCAACCACGTGCGTACAATTGACAAACTCACATAGGTTATGTTTACTACTTAAGAACAGCTGATGAGAGGGGTGTTATGTAAACAAACATGTGTACCAACTGTTGGTGATGAAATATTTCATTTGTTGAAAACTCAATATACATATATATAATATAATGATACTATATCTTGAAAACAAGAGCTAATATATAATTTTTATGGTCACTTTCGGTTTTAACACGTGGAAATACATTAAAATCATCTAATTTCAACCCCGAAACATAAACTTTGTTGTGTTGTGAGTGTCATCTGAACATCAATTATTTCAAACTATATTTTGACTAGAGGAAACGAATATATCGTTCAGTTGACCGAACATTAGACACAAAAAAGTTGGAATAAATTAACTTTTTTGCTAAGTACATAACATTCATTGAAAATACTCTCAAATTTATTTTGCGAGTATTTCTAAGTCTCTATTTAGAAGTCTCCACTGAACAGTTTACAAAATGATTTTCATCACATAAAGCAGATGATGTTCTTGATAGTTTCAGGTTTCATACTGAGAAAGTCAAACTGCTCATTCATGTTTCAGCTCATCTATTCTATAGGTCTAATATATCTGGCAGTGTGAACTTAAAATGATTTGTCATAGCTGATCTTCCAAGTACAAATTTCAGGCTAATTTTCTACCGATTACTGGAGAGTCTGTAGGGATTCATTTGGTACTGCATTTCTATTTTTCATTAGTTTTCCGTTTTGAATTGTGATAGAGACTTTAAACTATCCCACCTAACCTAGTGTTTCAATTTTTTTGCGAAAAACAGGAATAGGTTATTATAATGGTTTAAACCCATCGTTTAGCCTTTATAATCGATGAAAGAAACTTTTTAGCCAAAACATCCCGACAGATAATATTTATCCATACTATATGTTAGAAATCCTTCATTCATACAAGCACTTTTGTAGAAACCTACAGATTTAAAAGTAGTCGACTCTGCCGCAATACCATCACTCCCAGAACTAAGTGTTTCTTAACAGTTTTATAGGGGTAACATAGTAGCTATAATACGTTGAAATGCTTGCTACTGATACCAATTTATTTTATAGAACGACGCCATTTTAATTGATAGCGATCCGGGATACTGAAATTAGATGAGTTGAAAATATGAAATATATATAACATTATATTATTTAGAATGAAGTGAGTTAAGTTTGTGACTAGAAAATTGATACCCCGACAGAGTGAATTTTTGTACGATTAATAATTTTACAGCGCTTAGATTTTGCTAATAATAGGCTATATATTTGTCAATAAAATTTCATTTGCAGTAAAAATATCAATCTTCGAAACACAAACAATATCTTCAACAGTTTTATGAGTGCAAAAGTGGAATTTCAATATTGGTTTTGAAGTATCTACATCATACACTGCTATCCGTGTTCAAACTTCATTTGAAAGTGTGTTATAGATTTTGAATACACCTTACACAAAAAATTACTGAAGGCGTCAACAATATCCTGAGGATTCTCGACTTTGTTTCTTAGATAGCTTACAGATCCGGGTATTTCAAGAGTGATTATATGATCAGAATTTGCTAGGATCTCTAGACAACATCTTTTTTATGTTGACAGATAGTTATCATGGGCAGTTTTGATTTGCTTTTAATCAAAGTACGCAACAGCAGGAATTCTATCTTCATCACGACAAAATTTCCTAAATTTCTTCCTGTACTGTACCTTTTGATTTATGTTTTTTTTTTATGATATCCAAAGAAATCCTTAAGGATAAACATAACTAAAATTTTGAATTTTGTTACTTATTCATAAAAAATGCCATATGAAAAGCATAGCATATGGCAAATCTATTTTATTTTGGACCAGTTTTTCGAATCCCTCTTGAACATTTCTGTAGAAAACACATAATAGTGTCAACAATGAATGCTTCAAAGAATTATGAGTAGAACCGAAAGAGATTCCTTGTAACCCCCACTTTATTTTTTGGGGTCGAGTCTCATGTGAAACATGTCCTTGAACTGAAATTGCTTCGTAAATCTATAATAAAAACTGATCCGTATGATGGAGCGTGATTTTTTCAACCATTTTTTTTTCAGGTTATGCTTCTCCACACGATAGATCCCCAGATATAATTCCAATCGATGGAGGAGTGAAAGGAGACGGTGGTGTAACGACTCGTTACTGGGACTGCTGTGCACCATCCTGCGCATGGGACGAAATCGTTCACACCAAAAACGGGATCCCATCCAGACCTGCCCAAAAAGACGGTATAACACCCAGTAGAAAAGAAGACAATGCGCAATCGGGCTGCGTGGAGGGTGGCCAAGCTTACACTTGCACCAACCAATCCCCCTACCTCGTCAACGAGACCCTGGCTTTTGGATTTTCAGCTTCTTCCTTCAACGGAGGCATAGATACTGCGCAATGCTGCATGTGCGTACTGCTGTCTTTCAAAGACCAGTTGGCTGGCAAGCAAATGCTGGTGCAACTGACCAACACTGGATCTGACTTGGGCAGAATCACTTCGACATCGCAATTCCCGGAGGAGGAGTTGGAATATTCACCCTCGGATGCTCTACTCAATGGGGCGTCCCTGAAAACGGCTGGGGAGAGAGATACGGTGGAGTAACTTCATAGAGGAATGTGACGAGCTGCCTGATGTTCTGCAAGAAGGATGCAGGTTCCGCTTCACGTTTATGGAAGGTGTTTCCAATCCCGCTGTTTCGTTTTATCAAGTTAAGTGCCCTGCTGAGCTGATAGATATTTCAAAATGTGGAGATAGGGATTAAATAAATTAAAGTTGAGCCAATTTTGTTTCATTCCGCAGAGGAGAGATATAAGAGTAAAAGATCGAGAACCCAGCAAACCTAACTGCATACTCTCTTCAATGAGAAATGGAAAGCGATAACATTTTAGTAATTTCTTCAGAAGGAATGATAGTATGACGGAGGCAGAGAAAATACAATGTTTTGTGAATTATTTGATTCTAATTCAGTAGTTGATTATTCTTCTCAAAGTTGGAGGGAATGTAGTAATAGTACCTGTAAAGACGCAATACAGTTCTATAACAGTCACTCTTGTCGGTTGAAAGGAGAGCAGATTCATAACCGCCTATTTGAAATAAAAATTACAGCTTCTGGTATAGATACTGAAGGTCACGCTCAGTTTTAAATGATCCTTTTTATAGATATCATTATTGACAGTATAGAAACGAAAAATCGATCCTGCCTCATGGAAAATATCCATGCCTATGGTGGTAAAATCAACAGAACTGGTAGTCTTCTGTGTCCAAAATAATGGCCGAACTCAGTATTCTCAGATTCCAGAATAAGCTCACATCAGTTCATCAATTTCCACTTGTCAAACTTGATACCAGAAAAAATTTAGTGTATCTAATTCTCTTATTCAGGTTATAGATACAGTTATTGCTGTTTTTGATTGAGAAAACGCCAGTATGTTAACACTTTTAGATTTTTCGAAAGTGTTTTATACTATCAATTATTATCTCCCACATATTAAATTCAAATATTACGGTTTTTCTGTTAGTTTGCTTACAGTTATCAGGTCGTATTTTACGAATCAAAATCAGAATAAAATTCCAAACGAAAGAATTCTGACTTTGTTGAAATCAAAACGGGAGTGCCACAAGGGAGTATTGTTGGTCCTATGTTTTTCATTATTTATACCTCTGATATTCTATGATATATAACCAGTTTTAACGTTCAAGTATATGCTGATGATTAGCATACATTACTTTCCTTAAAGAAAACCCTCATGATGCATTTGAGTTATATTAAAAAACATATTACGCGGACTTGAGTTATTTCACGATGTTCGACACAAGGTCTCGAATTTGTGGAGCAGTTTTTTGGGGAATATTCTACCAGAGCAAACTCCTTAGCTGCAAGTAATATCTCATGTTTTCACATCAACACATCAGCTACTTTTGAATTGAAAATCGCATACGAACAGATTTTCAACATTAATGACAGAAAAGCATCTACTAGTACTGTTTACTTTCACTCCTTGTACCTTGTCGAGAATTTTGTCTTTCAACTGCCGACCAAAAGTAATATCTTACTTTCAGTGGCCCCCTTTTCCGTCAACAAAAAAATCCAGTCATTCACTCAAGAGCATTCGTGACTAACGATACAATCGAACAATACGGAACCGAAACTTTTCAATAGTTCCTCGTTATCTGAGCCAGTTGAGTCAGTGTTACATGTTTACAATCATTAATACCACTCTACGAAAAATGTTTAAGAGCATCACGTCAATCAAAGCTCCATACAAGTTTCTTAATTGGTAATAAACTGCTATTAATTCTCTTTTCTGAAAGCCGACATGTCTTTAATATCCGCAGGTGAATTGATAAACCATCTTAAGGACTAACATGCAAATGGTGATCCAAGGTTCTTAACAATTTTTATTTTCCAGTGAAGTAGAAGTGAATGATTCACTCTTGAGAATGTGAATTCATCAATGATGTTCTAACTGACAGATGATCAGTCAGTCTGTCCAGCAAGATGAGTAGTTTCATCAGTTGAACTGGCATATCATGAAACACCAGTAATCAGTGAATAACTTTTTGTTGGTCGGTAAAAAAAATTGATTGCATTTATTGGTTTCCAGAGATTCCAGCAGGTTGTTTTTTGTCCTTTATTTTCTGTATGTGATATGTCGTAGTCCATATAGACATATTACAAGAGAACCACCACAACATATAAGAAGGGACCAAGAACTGTGGAGTGGAACGCAAATTGTTCAGTTATATAGTAAATTTGCTTTTTGTATGGCTGTTGTTGCAATTGAACCATCTAGGGTTCATTCTTTTCGTGTTATTTTTTACGTAAGATTTTCCAGAAACCTTTCTCAACCTTTCCCACTCCCTTTTTTGATTTATTTTTGCTGCAGTTGCTTTGAAAACATCTGTTCCCCTTTTCTACCCCTGTCTATTCCTTTCTTTAAATTTGTTGTACTTTAGATAACTCAACCTGTCGTATTCTCCATCTTGCAGTTTTTTGTTTTCACACCGCTTAATCCACCTTAATCTCTTATCTTCAGTACTATTACTTATCCCGCTGCTGTTACCAAAGATACGTCTATGCATGGTTTCTCAATAGATAAGTAATGCGCGTATTTCAAACTGAATCACTGTATTTGATAACACAAATTACAAATGAATATCGTATTCCAATTACTTTTAATGAATTTGGTACTTTTTTTTCACCACCACCGTCACTTTCCTGGCTTTCGAATTCCCCTATTTGTCAATTGATCCATGAACTGATTCAAACTGTCTTGCAGATCAACTTTGCCTCGTATATATACCACACTCGAAAATTCTTTTGTCTGTCATTTCGAAACCAAAAACTATCTTTTTGGGACGAGTATAAGACTGCATATCTCACCGTAGTTGATTCGAGGTATTTCAGTATATTTCATGATAATGTTTTTAAATAATAACGACTCAATCAGGTTTTCAGAGTTTGGTTAGAGCTGCTTTCTTACCATCTGACCTTGAAAACTACTCATCATACAAACTAATCGGCTTCTTTAAGAAGCAGGGTTTATTTGGCCGAGTTCGAATAGGCGTGAGCCACAATAAACCCTTGCGGGTTGCAGTGGAGGATCGCATAGACCCACTCACTTTTGACGTAACGTAACCTAACCTAAGATTTTATATCTCACTGTATTTGATTCGAGGTATTTCAATTTATTTCACGATGATGTTTAAAAATATAGAGTGATTTTTTGCTGGTATATTTTTGGCAACACTGTTTCTGACAGATCACGCGTGAATCGTGTCTTGTGTCACTGTCAAACTTGTTCAGTTTGGTCTATAATTTAACCATGAATCGACTTACGAATGAACAAGGCTTGCAAATTATTGAATTTTATCATCAAAATTCATGCTCGGTGAAGAAAGTGCATCATGCACTTCTTTCAATTTATAGGCAGTTTCATTGGCATACTGAGGGAGCTATTCGGAAACTTGTGACTAAATTTCGAACCAGTTTACATTATTGGATATTAACTAACCAACACGCATACGTAGAGTGAGGACCCAAGAAAATATTGCGGCTGTATCCGCCAGTGTTCGTGATAACCGTGAAATGTCGATTCGCCGCCGTGCGCAGCAATTGGGCCTCTGTTACTCCACTACGTGGAAAATTTTGCCAAAGGATTTGGGTGTAAAACCTAATAAGATACAGCTGGTGCAAGAATTGAAGCCACACGACCTCCCACAACGTCTAACATTTGGTGAATAGGCGCTGGCAAAGTTGAAGGAAGATCCACATTTTTGTGTTCAGCGACGAGGTTCATTCTGGTTGAATGAATACCTTAACAAGCAAAATTGCCGCATTTGGATTGAAGACCAGCCACGAGCATTGCAAGAGCTACCGTTGCATCCCGAAAAATGTCACTGTTTTGTGTGGATTATAGGTCAGTGGCATTATCGGGTATCTCACCTTTTGGGCTTGTCAATTGGCCGCCTAGATCGTGTGATTCAACACCTTTGGATTATTTCTTGTGAGGTCATGTTGAGGCTTATGTCTACAAGGATTAACCAGCAACGACTGACGCTCTGGAAGCCAATATTGAAGCATTTATACGTGAAATACCGGTCGATATGTTAGAGGGAGTGTGCCAAAATTAGACCTTGCGCATAGGCCATCTAAAGGCATGAAATCATCTTCAAACATTAAATTATATTGATCGTTCTATCGATTGTTGTTTTGAAAATCGAATCCTATATCTCTTAAAAAATCACCCGTTAATAACAACTATTCTATTTTATATCGACATGTTCCATGTGCATAATTTACCTGAACAGCTTCGATAAACACAATTTTATTGATACTCGGTATAGTGTTGGACAAAAAACATAGTCTACTTCACAACACAATGTGAGAATGGTATCCAAAAATTTCTTCAAGTTAGGTATTTCAAACTGAAATTCGTATCAGTCTTTCTCATCATTTTCATTATTTTATTATTGCTTTCGAGTAAATTCACAAGACACCTTGTACATAATTGAATACTTATGGTCCACGAGGTGATTCATCAAATGAGAATCGTGGCTAATGTACATTAAAAACATTTGATGAGGTTACTTTGAACATAGTAATATACTTTTGAAGATGAATTGTGAAAGTTTGAATGACCATGTGTTGAAGCATTGACCCATTCATAAATTGCTTCAGGTGAATAATAAGTAACATCTGTTTTGAATGAGAATCATGGATATCTAACGATTGTATGAACAATCCAATGTAAATGATAGCAAAGTTTGAAAGCAAATGTGTTAAAGATAATAATAATATGTATTTATTCACTTTCTTAAGATTGTTTGCAGTAAATATACATGTACATATCTGTTTGAATCTGTTTTTTCCGTTAATCAGCTGCCGCCCCCATAGGAACGACAACTCTCAGAAGTTGAGAAACTTATGCGAGCTAAGGACTAACGAGGTCTTACCTCTTAACGTGTGATTCCTAACACATATAGGAATGAACACTGAACAAATAAAATACGTCTTACGAGGCAAAATGATCTGCCTGTGTGTAAGGAATGAGAATACTGAATCTGACATTGGATGAGATTCATGCCGTAAATTAAGTACTAAGATATAAATTAAAAATAGCTACATTCGAAAATCTTCTTCTTCTTGGTTGACCTCAGGCCTCAGGCATGAATCAATTTTGGCCAGAGATTCTAATTTCTCTCAATAAAAATGATGCTGTTCAAGCAAGAAGGGAAAGGAACACTCAGCAGGTGACAAAAAAAAATACTATAATTTTTAGATTGTATCGATTTCTTTAAAATTGTTATTCACTTGTATGTATAATTTATTAGTCTTTGACTAAATAAAAGATTTATATATATTTTCTCTGAGGAATCTATGAATTTAACGAGACATTCATTTAATTCGCAAGTTTTCTATTTCTATACGAATGAATGAAAACGTAACACATTCTTAGACTTTCGAGAATCCTTAATGATTTGATAACAATTGAATTGTCGTGGTTTCCTGAACCCGGACACATTTCAATCATCGAGTGTGAATAATCGCTGTCAGACGATTCACTATCATGAAATATACTTCTATAATAAAACCTGCTAAGTTCATCAAGTCTATATTCATATGACAACTCTGATTGATGATAAAACATGGAATTATAATCACATCAGTCTTTAGAAAGAGAATTAATTGGAAAACAGAGCAAGAAGACCTTTTTCAGCTCAGATTTCAGCTCAGTGAATACCACTTGTGAATATAATATGTATTATCTAAAAACAATTTATTAACCACTGAATTGAAACTTAGAAGTTTCAGTTCCATACAAAACCCCAACTTTTGAAACTTGAATACTAGTAGAATTCTAAATACTGTTAGTCTAAATAATAAGTTGAATAAGGGTTAGGTTAGGTTAGGCTAGATTAGATTAGATTAGGTTAGGTTAGGTAAAATTAGGTTAGGTTACGCAGTATACGGACGCTGGACAAACCACCTTATTCCGGATATCATGCAGGGTGTGGTTAAACAGAAGATATGGCGAAACAGACTATTTCATGACACAGGCTTTCTCAGGACATGGATGTTTTAGAAAATATTTATTCGAACGCCAGAAAAATGAGTCAGACAAGTGCCCAAAGTGTGGAAACGTGGACGATGTAAACATACTCTTTTCTCATGCATCAGATGGAAAGAAAATCGACGGGAACTAACTTTGATGAAACAAACATGATGGCGTCACTGATCTCAGGCGAAACAGAATGGAGAGTAACATATAAAACCATAAAAGACATAATAGAAACCAAAGAAAAGGAGGACAGAGAAAGAAGATAAACATTTGTAACAAAATACCAACTACGTGAGACAAAAATCAGTTGACAGGGGCGAAAAAAGGAGGGGTTTTACCGGGGCTTACAGGAATTGCACACTCTGGCCTGGGAGTCCCCGGACTGTCGTGGGTAAGAAGAACTTCCCGCGGCGCTATAAAGATTTCCCCTCCAAGGTAACGTTAGGTCAGGTTAGGATAGGTTGAGTTAGGTTAGGTTAGCTAAGGTTGAGTTAGGTTAGGTTACCATAAGTAGAATATCATGAAAATTTTAACAGCTCTCTTTTGAAGCACCATCTATATGTGAGACCCAAGTTCTTTCAGTCAAGGTGATGTATATTGTAAACTCATCATAGCAGTAGCTATAATGTGTTTTCCAACTGGGAATAAATATCTGTCTGTCTGTCCGTAATACTAATTGAAAATGATGTTCATCAACGATTAAGTAGAAATCACCTTGAAGTTCAGGTGTATTTATAATCTTGAATTGCAACATTCTTTTATTGAACTACATCGATAGCTGGTTAACGGAAAAAACAGATTTTAAACAGTTCATCTCCTATATAATATAAGAAAATAGGGTTTACCGGCCAAAATCACAATTAGTGAAAGAACAAAATCCGGGAATTTGCCCAAGGTGGAATAGTGTTGTAGTGCCGAACGTTTCATTTGCTACTGCGGCGGACATCATCAGCGGCATATGCTTTGACTCCAGGACTCAGGATATAATAATTATGATAATATCGCCTTTATTATTTCCTCAACAGCAAAACTTATATATTCATACTAGCAATTGAAATAAAGGGCCAAGTTCATCCTCCGCAACACAATAAATCACGGAAAATGTTCTTCCACTCAACCCTTATATCTCGAAGTCCCAGACACAAGCAAGTATTGACTAGTACTTCAAATAATCTGATTTTCAAATTCACGATGAATGTTCAAAAGGATTTTCGTCATATTGAAAAAATTAATAGAGGTAATGCCTCAATTTCGTAACATTTTTGCATTAAATTAATCAAAATAAAAATTAATTGAGAAATCAACTCGCAGAACTTGAAATATGGATCGCAAAATGCTCTTCAATTGACTGATACAGATATTTCAAAATAGCACTGAATGGTATACTCAGCTGTTGATCTGAGATAATGACAGAATTAACAACTCCGTTTATTCGTTTTCTGAATGTGTAATTATCATGAAACAATCACTATTGAAGTGAGAAATGAACGAAATGGTTTTCGAAATAAACTATCACAGGTTGCTGACAGGAAGTTCGGTCTACCATACAATTCAGGATTTTTGCAGCAATTTATACTGAGGCAAACAAAGTCGTCACTTCAGTCAAGTAGGTATGGACAATAAATTCTTTTGATCAAAGAATATAAACATTTTTTGGCCGTGATCTACAGGTTTCAATGCCTGACGTTTCATCTTTTATTGGGGTTACCGCAGTAGTAGACGAAACGTCAAGATTAAAAACCTTAGAACACGGCTAAAAAATTCGGCAAAATAGCTTTCACAAAATAAATTGTTTTATGATTCATTTTGTTGGGTTTGGACATTTTCTGCATTTGATTTTCATTATTTCTGAAGTTTATACTCACTTTAAAAATTAACACACTGTATAGCCAACAATGTTGAGACTTTTTTATGGAAAATTATCTAAATAATAAGCTAAACTTTCACTTCCATTCAAGGCTTGTGTAAATGAGATGAGCAGTTACAGAAGCATTAAAAAAACCTGCAAGGTTAAATCATGAGAATTATTGATGAAATTAAACTGGAATCAAATCATCTTTATATTTTATCGGAATATGAGTGCTTGCCCTTTTGCAGGTTAATTAACTAGAATCTGCAAATGTTAATGTTTGGAGGCCGTGGGAATTGTGAAATATATAATCAGATAGATGGTATTTTCATAGTTATTGACTGCTTTTATTTCATCTGTATAAACTCGTGTCTTAGAGTCATATATTTTTATGGAGTTGAACCAACAAGATCAGCAAAACGTGATATTGACTCTTGTAAAAATTTATTTTCAGTCGATAAAGAAATATGAATAAAATTTCAATTATAGAGTAAACATGGGTTATTTTGTTTGTTATGTAGGCAGCCTAGCCCTGCTACATGTATGATAGAAATAATGTGTGAAACAACATGAATTTCTGTAAGTAGTAGCTTCAATGGCGAAGACAATCGTAAACCACCATATCCTCAATATTTGGAAGGTTTCAACGTCTTGAACCATCATCAATGTGACTTTCGGAAACAATATCAACAGGCGACCTTCTATAGTTTGTCACCCATATTTGGAATAACGTAATCGATAAACATGAAGAATCAATAGTTGTTGTGCTTATGATGCACTGTTTGGAACCTTTGGTGAAGTAATGAATATTACTGGAGTTTTTATACTGTGCCTTTGGAAGAGGACCGAATCTCGGAAGTGAGCTGAGAGTTTTCGGGTCATCGGTGTCGATATCTTTATCCTGGGGTCGAGAACTTTTTATACCTTCCTCGTATTGACCCACTGAAATGAATAACCCATAAGTGTGACATAACTCTCCTACTGTTTCCTCATTTTGATGGGTTATCTCTATCATTATTTATATTTCTAGCTCCGCTCAACCGTAAAAATCACAATTCATCTTGATGAAAGTGACTTACTTCGAAAGTCGAATGTATTTATTAGATTGCGATAGATCAAGTCCATTTCCACAGAATCATTTCACACTCTCCCTTGATAACGGGGGATTTATGATCGGAAGATCCATCTTGGGAATTATATAACAGTAACATTCACCGAGTTTGGAAAAGATATTGAGTGAGACTGTAGATTATAAATTAACCCGCTGCTTGTGTGGGTAATCAATGGATATTAAATCATAATAGTAGGCCACAAGGGGGTCATTTATTATTGCAATATATCTCGTTTAGATTTTTAGAGAACAATGTTCAATATGCCTCATAATATTTATTGAAAAGTCGGGCTATTTTTGATGAAAGAAGCTATTATTTGACCACAACTATCGATTGCTGTATTTTGTGGAAACTCATACACCACGATTTTGACAAACTCAAAACAAAACAAAGCTTTTTCTCACGGCAATTTTTTTTTCAATATACATATTGCACAAGATCTCATTCATATATACATACAGTGTGTAAAAGCCGAACGAAATAATTTTCTGATTGATTCGACCTCACTAATTGATCTGCACAAATTTTATTTGAAAAATGTATTACAACATATTTCGCTAGCACAGTAGCTTTATTAAGTGATTTTAAATCACTTGATGAAGCTACAGATCAGACGCCTATTTGTACCTGAGTAAGATCGTCAATACTGAAAAAATCGAAAACTTGTTCTCAGAAAATCATTTATACTTCAATTCTATAATCACCGGAGACACTTTAATAATTGTTCAAATTTTTCGAGTGTTTGTTACAATATCGTAAAAAGTTTTCTGGCATTTTTACCAACACTTTTTTATTGAAAATTTTTATATATTCCAGTTTTGTGCTTCAGATGAAATATCGAAGATTTTTAAATTATCACATTGATACATTCAAGATAATCTTATCGAGATCTTAGTGGGGCTTTTAAAACGTAAGAATGCTTTAAGAAACTATACTGTATCGATTAATTGACATTTAAAGTATCGATCACGCTTAGGTCATTTATATTGATTTCGTTCCTAAACTGCGAATGTAATATTAATTCAAGATTAAAAGTATGCACAATGCGATGGGTGTTGCAAAA
Organism: Leptinotarsa decemlineata; assembly: GCF_025532065.1. NCBI lineage: Eukaryota > Metazoa > Arthropoda > Insecta > Coleoptera > Chrysomelidae > Leptinotarsa > Leptinotarsa decemlineata. The sequence goes on along the minus strand of NW_027412556.1, from coordinate 380,894 downwards.
TACCAATTCATAAATCAAGTTTGCCACTATATTGATCCAGAACAAATACACTCTCAATTTCTTCATGTCATCCAAATATTCAATGTGAATAATACCTTTATCGAATACAGTTCATAGATCTTTTCAATTCATAAAGGACTTTGCAATCGTCAGATGAAATGAATGTTGTAATAAGTTAGATAAAACATTTAATGCATTGTTGGGCTCAAATAGCACCTCTGATGAGGTCGTGGCAGGTCGAAACTGCGGCGTCTGTCGTTGGATCTCAAATGCTCCAGTACAGAGGCAGTGGTTTTGCAGCTGACCGCCTTTGGGAGCCTCGTCCACCTTCGATATTCCGGGATATATGAGAAAGAAAGTTTTTGGCTGTTTTGGAGAAGTAGGAAGCTAAAACCTTCCTATCCTGAAAATATACCCTTTCAATTCAAACCTCCTATGGCTGGGATTGAATCAAATAAGCGAATGAATGTCATTACTTACCGTCATCGATGATATGAGTAGATTCAACTCATTCGTCGTAGTTTCACCAATGAATTAAGTGTTTTAATTTGCAATGTTACCCAGATTGTGGCTGAAAGGCAATAACACATGTGTCTAATTCCGAAACATCGATAAGGATAACACTGCTCCATGTGAAATTTCACCTCTTTCTTCTCTCTTCCTGTAAATTATATCTGAAGTGGAATTTTTTTACGAGCACCCCAAATTCATTCAACGCCCGCACAAATGTATTATATCTGAGGGGAGGTACTTTGAAAAAAACAAAAAAAATTGATGAATAAATAACTATTTGCCAAGGTAATAAAAAGTCATTTTTTGAACAGACAGTATATATTTTAATACAAAATAAATGAAACTACACCCACCGATACAGTATTACGAAAGGCAAAAACAATCAAACCTGAGCACGATATTTTGTGTCGAGATAGTTGCAGTTAATTTGGAAGAAAATTATATATTGAAAAGATTGGCTCTTGTCGTGTGTTGAAGAAATGAAGCAAAACAATGAATTTCAGAAAAGGAGCCCTAGTTTTTCATTGAATTTCAAATCGTGACAAAATTCTCTATATATGCGACTTGTTCCTTCTAAAATTTGATTTGAGTCAATTGTTATCTTTACATATGAATGTCGATGTTTTATAACTCGCCAAATTAGCTCCCATTCAACAAAAAAAAATTACTAAATAATAAGACTATATTCCTTTAATCGACTATGATTATTTGTAATAACATTTTCAGTTAGGATTTCCCAATCATTTTCATCTGGAACACATGTTTACCACATATATATTATAATAATAATAACATAGATGTTTTTTTAATCTGTTATTTTCGTTATATTATTATATACTTATGTCCATATGGAGTATCTTCAGTTGTGATTTATTCATACACTGTGATACTTCTTTTGTTATTGTACGAAAATATCTCAAAATGATTTCATACTCACTATGAAATTATAATCATTTGTTATTATTATTATTTTGATAAACATTGTGAAATTATAAAACATCGATAAGAATAAAAACAACAATAAAAATTGATTTGCGCTCCGGGCCGACTTCATTGATTCCAGTGGCGCATTTGTTTTTGAGCTGCAGGAAAACCCGGAAAAACCTGCAGCACCACATCATCTGAAGATCTTCATCTACCATTGTCCTCTCTCTCATAAAACAGAATGTAGAGTGTCTCCAGCGGCTCCAATAGATTCGAAACATCGCCAGACACTTCGTGACACGACTATAGTCAAACTTAAATCAGTCCGTTTCGTCTTTGACCAAGGCGTAATAATGACCAAATTCAACGCCAGAACCACAGTGAACAATGACTGCATGAATATTATAATAGTGGTCTGCTAGATTGAAATGCTCATCTATTTCCAACCTTCGAAAGAGTTTCTTGCTTCCGTCAGAGGTTGAGTCTTGTTTGAAGATCGTCAGTGTTATTATTAGATTGACTGGTGCCTCAGCTATACTTGTTTCCTTATAACAGTTAGTTAGTTTGGCGCATGTTTGGCAATACAGTCGATCATCACCTGTTAAAAAATCCATTTTCAGATGATTTAACAATAACCTTTGCACGGACTGGTTATTAGTCATCTTAGGAAACGCTAAATGAAGTTCCAGAAATTCATATAAGTTTTCGCTACCTCTTGAAAATTTACTACAAAGTAAACAAGTGAGGATTTTTCCAGCAAAAGATTTACAAACACAAGACGAGATGGACAGTACGGAATCATTCAATCCGGAACTTTCAGGGGTATTGATTTTGCTATTGTTTTGCTCACGATGAGTATTCAACAAGAATCCCAAGAAGAAGAAAGGAAATCGGTTGGAGGGAAAAATGATACATTCTTACGAAACTGCAGGTGCATGAACAGGTGTTTGAGTTTGATAAATAAGTAGGAAACATTCCCGTTCTCAATCATCATTAAAACCCCTTTTTTGAAATTCTTTGTCATGAACAACACTTGTATTGTAAAATGCTATTGATGGAGCAAGTGTTTCCTAAATTATCCAATCCAATTTTCATCAAGAAAATATTTATTTAAGGCTGTGAGAAAACTAAAAGTGTCATAGTTGATATGTGCGTTCAAGTTCATCTCAGTCAAGGAGAAGCATAAGTGACCATCAAAATCAATGGACTATCTCGAGACAAGAGGGCATTGTGTAATTGAATTAACTTCAAGTATCAAAACCTTACGATTCAACCTACCTTTTGAGCATAGAAAACTATCTCAAATTCTCCTAAATAAATACATTCTATCGATGAAGTTAATTGTTTATTCGGCAACGCATACTTTTCATTACAGGAGACTTGGCTAGTAATTCTCTCTAAAAGTATAAAATGGCTTTAATTAATTGGAATGAATTGGAATTTGTGATATAGAAGTCCATTTCCGATTCTACAGTCTTCCATATCACCAATTCAAATATGAATTTCGGAAATTCAATCTCAACGCGAAATGCAATACATGATACTCTTTCACCTTCATCATCTTGTTTAGATGCGAATTGAGGTTCCCTTTCGCTACTAATTGTAACATCCTGCCTCACATATATGCGCTCTCTTAAGCAAATTACACAAATTACGTAAAACTACATCATTAGAAGTATACTTTGTTGCAATTATAATAACTATATTTCCATATCAAGGCGAACTTTGCCGCAGTTTGGTTTGCTGCCCATTTTACATGGGGCAGTGTCGGCTTCTAACATTGCGTTACGTTACAGGGATTCACCAAACATGAACTTTTTCAAGGAGAAAACACAAGCACTACAGGAAAACCCACAGGAAGTAGATTTATGCATTTTTGTTGAGATTAACAGAAACTTCGTTCATGTTCACTTGTTCCATTAGTTACCATTTTCCATTAATCGCAGCACCTATCTATGGAGTGTTACTGAATATTTCCAGTTGTGTTCGTAGTCCAGTATTCTTGTTCAAGACGTAATTATTTCGTTGAGCATTGACTCATTTTTCCAAATTGAGTTTTAAATAGATTCGATCTGCAATGATGATTTCTTCATACTATCGATTTCATTTAATTGATTACCATGTTTATATTTACTTCACATGAAATCGCTCTCATCCGTCGTGGAATGCTGCTTTGACATATTTTTAATGTGAAATTTCAGTGGATCGAAGCTGAAAACGACAGTTTCAAGAAATTGCTAGAGAACGTTAAATACGTAAAAATATTTCGAGTGCAATCGAAAGAGTAGGATGTGAAGCAACTATCATGACATGAATGCATATTCTCGTAAACAGCCAGGAATGTAGATGACATTTCCTTCCTTGTAGGGTTGAGTGGATATAATTTTGGCGAGGTTCATTTTCACGTATAGCACTGCCAATAAAAACAAAAAAGCTTTTCACAGAAATACAAAGACACGTTTATTTTGAAATAAGTCACAATAACCAATAATGTATCAATAATCTTCATCAACATACTTTAGTAGTTTGCCATAGCATAATCTACATAAATGAAAAGACTATTAACAGAAGACAATATCAAAATAGCATATGAAACTGGTAACTCATTGGGTAGACATATAAAGAGTAACAAGTCAAAATGGGCAAAGTTACCGAATCAGAGGTCCACAAGTAACATGTGCATTCTGCCTAGAAGTTTATATAGGAAGGACTTTAAGAAATTTAAAACGAGAATCTCAGAACATATAATAAGTTTTGAACTGAAAATAACTAATTCCACCTATGCTTGCTATCTTTTAGAGAACAACCACTGAAACGTTCGACAATATTCGACAATGTTGATCTACAGTAGGTGGAGCTAAAATGCAAAAAACTGCTCTAGTCTTAGATATGTCATGTAAATAGGAGGTTGATAGATGAATTTAACTCCCCAGACTAGATGTTTCTGTTCGGTTATCAGCAAACAGCAAATGCAGCAGTAAACATTGAAACTTTTTTCTTTCTCCAAAAATTCCGCTCCATTCATATTTTCTCCTATAAGTCGAACAATTTCTGGCTAATAGAAAGTATTTATTATATTACAGCCCAAAACAGCTCAAAAGTTGTACCCAACCTGAAATCGATTAAATTTCATGAGAGATGTGATCTGACCAACTGCGATTGTAAGAAGACAATTCAAAACACTTCAGAAATCAAATATCTGGGAGTTATCATCAATAAAATGCCCAGATGGGATAATCATTCAGTATATTTGAATAGCAAATTTCAAAAACTGGTATTTGCATTTTATAAACTCAGGGATATTCTCCCAGTGAAAGTTTTGAAAGTAGCCTATAAATCCTCAGTAGAATCTGTGATGTCCTATGGAATAATATTATGGGGAGCTGCGTACGATAATCAGATAAATTGTTTGAAAGTCACACAGAAATGGATTTTGAAAGTAATACTTAGGAAAAGGCGCAGATTTTCCAGCGAACAGCTCTTCATAGAAAGTAAAATGCTCGATTTTAAACAACGTGAATGCGAAAATACGAACCTAATCTATCTAGTAGGTCGCTATTAGCGATAGTGACAATTAAATTGGTATGACGTTGTCAGTTTGTGAATTTTCGAAATTGAATTAATCCTTATTGTGTGTTGTTGTTCTGTTCTTGATTTGTTACTTCAATAATTCACTTGTTATTAAAATGGCATACACACATGAGGAAATGGCTGATATGCATTACGTTTACGGCCTGTCGCAGGGGAATGGGTTAGAAGCTTCTAGAAGATATGCTGAAATGTATCCTCAACTGCAGCATTCTTCACATAGAATATTTACTCGACTTCATCAACGATTACGAGAATATGGTTCATTCGACAAAAGAACGCAGGATTGTGGTCGCCATCGAGACGTACGAACACCACAGCTTGAGGAAGCAGTACTTAATTTGATTGAAGAACAACCTACTACCGGTATTAGAAAGATTGCTTTCCAGCTAAATGTTGATCATATGACGGTATTTCGAATTTTACAGGAACAACTCCTATACCCTTACCATTTGCAACGAGTACAGGCACTGTTACCGCGAGACTTTCCGAACCGTCTTGAATTTTGTAATTGGATACTGGAAATGATTAGAAGCAATTGTGACTTTCTGAAAACGATAGAATTCACACACGAATGTAGTTTTTCTCGGGACAAGAGTATTAATTTTCATAATTATCACATATGGGCTTATGAAAACCCTCACGCTATTGTCGAAACTAACCATCAAGAACAGTTTTCTCTTAACGTGTGACTCGGAGTTATTGGGGATGATTTAATTGGGCCTCATTTTCTACCTCCTCGATTAAATGGTGAGGCATACGTTCAATTTTCAAGAGGAGTGCATCCAGTACTGCTGGAGGAAGTTCCTTTGGGCATCAGAAGGGATATGTTTTTTATGCATGATGGGGCTCCCGCCCATTTTAGTCAAGTAGCACGTCAGCATTTAACTGAAACATATGCAAATCAGTGGATAGGTCGAGGAGGACGACAGAACTGGCCCGCTCGATCCCGGATCTCAATCCTCTCGATTTCTCTATTTGGGGCAATTTACAGCATGTGGTTCATCGTACTCCTGTTCGCGAAGTAGAGGACTTGAGAAACCGCATCATCGGCTCAATAAAACCATCATACTATCATAGAATTGGTACATATAAAAGTAAGTGATGAAATTATTCAAAGCTAATGCATGATAACAAACTAGAAGTTATTGTAGCAAAAAAGGTGGCAAATGTTCCATTCGTCAAAAGTGTAAAAATAGTTCCTAATGGAAAACCATTTGATTGTTTTTTTTTGAATTTCTCATGAATAATTTTTTTTCACTTGGGAGTTGATTGAACAAGTTCTATGTAGAAAGCCTAAACCGGGCCAATATCGAATGATTATTATTTCTTATGTTGTACTCATGTAACTTAGGATGAGATTGAAATTTTGGGATAACTCTTTATGGTTTTGTGAATGGGTCTCGTGATTTTATACGCAGATTTATACAGATACATTGTCATGCCTTTTAATTCACATGAACAAATTTCTGCACTGGAAAATTTTAGTAGATTGGCTGGAGTTACCTCAAAACCTTACACCATAACAGATAAGGGAATGAAATAGAGAAAAATTGTCGGTTTTCAAAGTAAGCAATCATATTCTGAAATAAGGAAATTATCAGCAAAGAAACTCGTGAAAAATTAGAATCGGCTTTCAGCAGTTAACAAGTGTATTGCCACTACTAAGTCGAGAAGTAATAAAACGGATATATGAACCTTAACTAAAAAAACATCCAGTATATGCATCCATGTAAACTATCGCATATTACATCTGGAGATTTCGTTCTTTCAACATATGTCAAAAGAATTTAAGCTATTCACAATTTTAGGGGAAAGTTTCAAAGTGGATTTCAGGTTTTGAAAACAGAAAAAGACTGTTTTTCGATCACAATCGAAAATAACAGTTTCAAAACAGTTTGGCATGTATTAAAGTAGTTTCAATAATGTAAAGAAAAAAAGGTTAATTTGTTATTCATTATTTCGCAAAAGGCATGAAAAAAAACTTCTAACTAGTCGAAAGTTCTACGAGCTAACTTGTTTTAATCTACTGATTTCATTCAAATTAGAAATTCGCACTATGATTCTTGAATTTTAAACACTCTCGAGGATATTTTCCCAAACCTGTCGTAACCGAATTTCAAAATTGAGGCTCCTCATTAAACTGATTCACATAATTTTAATAACAGACATCCTAATCAAATGAGAATATCACAATTTCGACCGAGTGTTCGTTCAATCTTTAATCTTCAAAGTTCGTTACGTTCAGTGCATAATGGAAGAACCGGGTTAGCGCAACAACAATTACTAATTGTGAATCTGAAATAATTACCTCAAGATGGGGGTTAGGAGAGATGTAAAAGCCCGAAGACTAGAAAGGGGGGACCAAGGCTCGAACAACGACTATATATATTGTATGAAAAAGATTAGAATTCATAACAGTGGTTTGGGTTTTTGGATATCATGAAGGTAAATACGAATACATTTGAAATTCTTCAATAACAGTGAATTGTTTCGGTGATTGGGTAATTGAGCTTTGAATTTTTGAAATTCAGTCGTTTGTTTCAATTGCAGGTGTTCGTTTGCCTACTGGTGGTTGCTGCCGCAGCCAACTTTGCTCAAGGTGAGTACTGACAAGAATACAAAGAAAGCATTTATTTATCTAAAAATATTTGCGAACACCTAATTTTTCGTGAGTCAATATTTGGACTCACTTCACTTAATTTGATGTTCATATTCCATTTCATACAGAAAATCATATATATTTCAACACCATTTATTCATTATTCTCATTGACTACACTTGTTATATGTTGATATTGTTGATGTTTTCTTCACAAACCAATGTACGGATAAGTTTAACTTACTTTAATGTTCTGGCCGGAGAAGTTACATATTTATAAAGGGAAAAAGAGAAATATGAACATAGTAACAATGGTTGTTCATTATTTTCATCATTTGAAATGGGATATAAAAATCATTTCGAAAAAATGTTTTCACATTCAGAAAGTATATCATGAAACTAATCTGTATTTGAAAACAATAAATATACAATAGATGTAATTCCACTCAATCAAATAAGTACCATTGCCAAGTAGATCAATGTAGCCCAGTGACGTCTTTTTTTTTTTCATGTAAAAAGGTCAATTTCCTCATTATTCGAAATGGGATATCGTATATAATGCTTTTTATAATCCAAAAAAAACAAAGCAAATACCAATCCTGCAAACTGTCTCCTCCATAACAATTCAGTCTTTACGAACTATCTTATCAGTTACATCACATGTCAGTTTATACATCTTATGAGTTAAAAATTTGAATTTTGTTGGATATTTTGATATTTTTGCTACCATTAATTCTTAGATATTCTTTTCATAACAATAAATATGAAAACTTCAACAGAACCTATATTTATAAATCGCTGATATGAAACATGTTTTCAAGAATTTACCTTGTCTATGCTTGTTACTTGACTCATCATTTCAGAAGTTATTATTCGAAGGCAGTTTAATAAGAGTGAGATTCAAAATTACTACCATGCAATATTTTCGTTTCAGTTTTTTTTCTAGGTATTTTCAACTTACAAAAAAAGGGTCTATAAAAACTCCATAACAAAAGGGCTCCGTTCCATATTTTGATTTTATTTCTAGTAAATTTGTATTCATAATGGCATATCAATTCCAGTTTTCAATTCTTTCTGTTACAGAATGATCAGTCTCATTTTTGATTGTGCTGACCTCACTTTGATACACATTTTTGTTTTCATTTCAACAGTTCAACTTATTTTTTGCTCGTAACAGTTTATACAGCATGATCCACAGACGACCAAGTATAATATCTTGTGTTATTTTTGTTCCATCCATTTGAATTCGTTGTATTCTGTAGTTAACCTTCAGCGTATTATAGTTGAAAATTAATTTTCCATCAATTCCACCGGATTATGTATCAATATCTCCAACATGTTTTGAATTTTATATCTCAGTTTCCTATATGTATCCTTTCCATTGTTTCACTGTCACAATCAATTGAACTTTGTAAAAATCCGAAGTCGAATGGAAGAAGTTATTCGCTTTTTCATTATTACAAACTATTACTTGATCTATTTATGAAAGGAGTGAAACATTTTATATCACATGGATATTGAAACGAATGAAATTATAAAAAAATCATTGATATTAGCAATAACTGATACAATGGATACTCAACTATAACCTGTATTTCACTGAATTCTAGTTGAAACAGGTAAATAAAATTAACATGTAGTCCAGATATGGTTCTGATCAATTTGCTTGTTCATAAGATATTGTGAGATTCTGAATTATCTAAATAATTTTCATACTTTCCAAAAAGTGGAGTTCCGTTTATTTGTTCTTTCATACGTACTCAAGGTGGTCAACCAGTTTGACCTATGTGAAATATCGGCCATGCCCACATGACAATCGAACCAAATAAGTGAATATTTTGTAATTTTCAACTTATACGAAGTAATTTCAAGGAAATTAATCCCCTTTTCAGGTATTTCAAATGAGGTTAAATTCCTTTATAGCTTGGCTGTATACACTAGTTGATAGATAGATAGATTTTCATTGATCCTTTATGCTACATAAGGTGTATATGGGATAAGTCATAATTGTAGTTAAGTTATGAACATGCATACATATAAACATACAAAAGTATAAACAAACATATAAATAAAATTCTAAGATTAGATAGAATGCCAGTAAACCAGGTTTCACAATAAAAATAATTTTGAATTAATTAATTACCTAGTTGAACTGTATCTGTTATCGGAGAGTATGAAAAGGTTAACTCTCCGTACTTTTCGGTCACCCTGTACCTGAAGCGACTATCACCGATGGCTCGAGAGATTTGAATGTATTCAAGAGTTTTCTCCAATGTCTGATGGTGTTCACGAATAGGAACAGGTTGCAATTGCAAAACCTCGCCTTGGCTCGAATAAATTGATGATTTTCTTGGTTACGTAAGAAACGTCAGAGGATGCCGGCCGATTCAGAAGAATAGTTACGACACGGTTTAATTAGTTTTAGCTAACAACGTTTGATTTGTCTTCACAAGAGTACACTACCGGGGCTAAATCACTTTGATCCACATCACTTATAGAGTGGAGAATACAAAGTGCAATTCAGTTTCAATTTTGATAGTTGGATCACATCACAAAAAATACAACTCTAATGAACTGTTGCTATTAATTCCCAGTTCGGAGCTACCTCTAGACCCAATTCATTGAAATGAAACAGGACGACAAAGTCATCAAATATTGATAAATGTAGAATATGATCATTTAAGATTCAAGGAATTGACTGTTCCAGAAATTTTCAAGTCAACTATTATTGCTTGTCTACTGCTGATGAAAAAATTGCTAATATCACCAACGAAAATTCAGAATGCCCTAGTAAAATTCGCATGAATAACATTTATTTCGTATTTATTTTTCAACGAACATAATTGTGATCACTCACAGTTCTAACTGGATTGCATTGTTACAAATTCTTGAATAGTATGGCTTGTTGAATCTTGTATAACGGAAATAGGTATCAGAATTATGCCATAACGACATTTCGATTCAAAAATTGGTTTTTGTAAACTTATGGTCTGCCAGTCTCTAAATATTCATTATTAGAAAGAAATTTTCTGTTGTGGTATTTCACAATATCGATATAAAACTGCCAGTCATTCAACAAATTATGGGAAAATATGGGAAATAAATTTGGTTCATTATCATAGGTTATATTTTCGCGAATCAAATTGAAATTCAACTATCGTATTTTAAATATGATCAGTCAGAGACTACTTAACATTCAAAGAATCTATTGAGGTTTTCATTTAGATTTTCAAAACAACTCCAGTAAGTTGATGTTTCAAAAATACTCAGCTGCATTTTCTTTAATATATTCGAACCTTATGTGATAATCACTGAAGTGATATACCTTGTTCTTGGATATCATCTATATACATTCTGATCAGTTCATTAAAGTGACAAATTTTCCAAACGCAACTTCTAGTTTCATAGTAAATTGCTTATGAAATGCTGTTCACAATCTACGACATCATAAAAATGAACTCTGCATCACTTGTTATAGATTTTCTACCAAAAAACCATCGAATAGGAGCAAGAAACAGAATTAGTCCTGACCTGCCTGAATTAAAAAACTCTGAATCTAAAAATATTTAGATCCAAAGTTTGACTGAACATACTGCTCGGGAGTTTTGTTATTCTTCTCCAGTAGTGATCACACTCAAAACGAGACCTCAACAATAGAGAATTAGATCATTCAATTTTGTGAGTTCGGCGATACTGAAATGCAGCGTCGTTTCTCCACCAAATGACCAAGAAATAGTGTGTAAACGCTGTTCATACCGGAAATCACTATTAGCAGAACTTTCAAGAGAATCAACATATCAGGAGATATGCAGAACTGGGATAGGTCATCCTTCTTCGATAAATCAATTTATGGAACTATCTATACGCTCACTCATTTCATGCCTTCTGCTATTCATCATCATTATTATCTATCAATTTGTACGGAATCATATCGATTTCAAAATGATCAAAATTATAATAAATTTCTAGCTGGATACCTCCTTAGTGGAGGAGGCGGCTATGGCGGAGGTGGCGGAGGCGGTGGATATGGAGGTGGTGGCGGCGGCTGGCAGTCCGGCGGCGGAGGTGGCGGTTGGCAATTAGGAGGCGGCGGCGGCGGCGGTGGCTGGCAGTCCGGAGGAGGCGGAGGCTGGCAATCTGGAGGGGGCGGATGGAAATCCGGAGGAGGTGGTTATGGAGGTGGTGGAGGAGGTGGATACGGTGGTGGTGGAAGCACCGTGAAAATCATTAAAATCATTGTACCAAGCGGCGGCGGCGGCTACGGAGGCGGCGGCGGATTTGGAGGCGGTGGCGGATACGGAGGCGGTGGTGGATACGGAGGCGGTGGCGGATATGGAGGGGGCAGCGGCTGGAAATCGGTGGATCAGGATGGTCATCTGGTGGATCAGGATGGTCATCTGGAGGAGGCGGAGGATGGAAATCCAGTGAGTGAATATTGATGATGTCTAATATAATAATGATAATAATTGTTGCGCAACTCTCTACTCAGAGCTATTGCAAGATCAAAAATCAAAGTTCTCAAATATCAAGTAGACATAACTCTGGATTTTTTAAAGTATCCAAGTATACAATATTGTGCTTCAACTTGTTCGTAAGTTTTACGTTCTGTCACTCCGAAGTCTCAAGTACTCAAGTACTCGATACTCAAAGTACGCGGTACTCAAGAACTGAGTATATAAAAACCATTACTTTCTTTTTGTTGTCAGGATTCAGTGATATTTTGTTATATGAGTGATTCATCGTTGAAATTCCTGAAATAGATCAGTTTCTATCATTCAGATTCTTTTTAGTATCTGAAGTTTTTTCAGTACTCGAAGCGTTGTTCTCAGTGTTCACAGTACGAATTGTGCCTCAAGTACCAATTGAATTTTTTATAAACCAGTTGATATAGAATACTTTCCGTTCTGTTACATATCTATTGATTATTTCAATTTTTTCAGGTGGATGGTAATAAGTAACTTCCATGGATCGTATGAAAATACCCTTCAAAAATTTAACCGACATTCTGTTTTTGCACCGCCGTCTTGATGCTGCTTCAAGTGTACTGTATATATTTTGTAAATTTTGGCAACAAACCTTCTGTGATCAATTTTGTAAATTAATTTCCTAATAAAAAAACGAAAACTATGAGCTTTTTTTATTGTAAGGTTACTCAGTACAAGAGATACTAATCTAACCTAACAAGTGGCATAATTGAACATCTGCATGTGATAAATCAAGGCAAAAATTGCTATTCCATTCACCAGTCCATCAATTATGAATTTTATAATTAAAAATCAGTCTGAAATAAAATTCCTTTTAACAGTCAAAGTTGTGCAGTCCTTACTAGATTGAGAATAGGCTATCATCCATTTCTCAGAGGTAACCAATTACCTAGATTTCAGGCTCAAAAAGATCCAGTAAAACACCAATTAGGAACTTTCACCAATCAACAATCAATATAGAGTAATTGAAAGCAATATGTTTCTTTCATATGTTTCAATAATTCATATCCCACCGATCCCACCCTATAGATCCCACTATAGACCTAAATTGAATCAAAAATACATTACTGAACTCAACTGTGCTCATCTTGAATGAGCATAAGTTTTCTATCAGTCCGAAATATGGCATTTTCGTAAGAGGTGATGTCAATGCTTACTCATACCATGGCTTCCTCTTTCCTCCAAAAATACTTCATGGTTCAGCCCAGTACCACTGATAAGACACATTACGGGTTCAAACAATACAGTTTGGGTCACCTTTTTTGAGTTATGAGTGTATTTCTGGCAGCTTTTAGGTTCTTGCTCACAAGCGAGGTACCGAAGCACAGCTCAACCACATTGATAAGTAAATACTTGATAATTGTGATGATAATAATAATAATAATACTTCAGATGGAGGCATTCTGCACCATCTGTATCCCAGAGAGACGTATACTTACTTAGGGTGGAACAACACCACTAACAAGAGGTAACGGCAGTGAAAAACTCTCTCCGCGTCAAGTATCAGCACAAACTCTGACAGATGTGGTCATTGCAACTGTCGGGGAAGAACAAAGTCGCTGCTGTTATTATGCTTGCCGTTCCAATCTTACTCTACTCGTTTGGATTAGTGAGTAGATCACTTGGTGATCGAAACACGTGTCGAGGTGTTGAAAATAACAATTTGGTGTTGGGAAAAAAACTACAGTAATCTTCGACATGAAGACCCGAAAAATGATGCATCTCTATAGGAGTTTGCATCCCAAATCGTCCGTTCACGGTTGTACTTCCAAGACAACAAGAAGGCCGTTAACTGTTGAGTTTGAAGTGTCTACATGACATAATGGTACTGGATAGATGGAGCCTGCAAAGTCATCAGAAGCAAGGATTTAGTTCTTCGCATGGTCCGCGACCGTGAAGAGCAGCAATCGGAGCTTTTCTCCATCAGTCCGAGTGGGTGATGGAGGTAATGTTGCAAGAGTTTAGAGGCAGTATTTCAACGAAGTACAGTATTCGTACGAAAGAGATGAATATTCACTTACCTGGAGCACTGTCAGCCTCAATGACGTACATCGATGTTTCGTAATGGAACACTTGACTTATTGCAACTTCATCAGCAATCTGGATACCATTACAAGAAGACGTACCCAATTCATTACGATTTCATGTCGCGAATGAGTCAAATCTTTCTCATGTCACGATGACAGTACCTGCTGACAATCATACACTCATTTTTAAACCAATTGAGAGCTTAATCTTGTTATAATACCAGATTGTCACTGACTAGGCAAAGAGGCTACGAGACAAATCCAAGTCACAGGAATCTAGTTCAAATTGATAATACTATATTTTGAAGTATAGAAAGAGAACTCAATCCTCCAATATCGAAGATAAACGAGGCTCCAAGGCGGTTCTACAGATGGCGTCTTCGTAAGAGACAATGTCATCCTCATTAACTCAGGCTTGGTTTTGAGGGACAGTTGAGTTCTGCAATGCATTTGTGGTTCAGCCTAGTACCACTGATAAAACTTGTAACGGGTCGAAACATCGCTGTCTGGTGTTAGATCATGAATGCGTTGTGTTGGGGATGTCGTTTCCACCAGTTTCCTTGCAGAACAAGCTGTAGTGGAAGACAGAGGAAGAACCTCGTCGGGGATGCAAATGCAAACATTTAGGATAAGGAAATTAATGCATGAATACTTTATTTTGGGCGCCATCTGGGAAAAAATTGAATCAAAAGAGGGGTCTTGTGACACATCATTTTGAAGCTCCTGACGAATACTTCACAATCCTAGAATATGAAGTCAATATCTCCACCAACTGCAAAATGGCGAAACATTTAATAATTTCCTGAAGACAAACACATTAATATCGATATTTCTAAAAATATTCCTTTATATCTACCATATGGCGATTCCAACAACCCGTTAAGTTTTGTTAAGTTATTTTTTGTTTATGAAAACGACAAAAAATGTTAGTACGACAATGAACATCATTGTTCAGTTAGAATATTCTCAAATAGTTTTCGGTTTTATTTGTGGAAAGGTAGCACGTCAACGATCCCCATACGAACGACAACTCTCAGAAGTTGAGAAACTTGTGCGAGAGGACAAACGAGGTCTCACCTTTTAACGTGTGATTCCTAACATGGTACACCAATTAACTGAACAGAATTCTGCGAAATCATGACGGAAACCGTTAAACCATTGCAAAGCATCCTACCTATCTCCACAATATTTGTTTTAGTGACGAATGTACATGTTTTGTAAACAGCATGTTCACAGACCAAATTTACGTTATTGGAGTGACACCAACCCTCACGTTTTCCGGGAAACACATACCCAATATCCAGAAAAAAAACCGTTTGGGCAGGAATATTGGGAAACATTATTGTAGGACCTCTATTTATTGATCAAAATTCAACAGGGGAACTGTATTTGAATATGCTGGAAACTACTGTTGACCCTCTCATCACTGAAATCGTTGAAGCGAATCCTAATGAATTCGATATGGATATTGTATTCCAACAAGATAGAGCACCACCATATTACTTCAGACAAGTAAAAAACTATTTGGATACTACTTTTCCCGGTAGTTGGATTGGCCGTCGAAGTCGTACGGAATGGTCAGCCCGCTCGCCAGATTTGACACCTTTGGACTTTTGTTATGGGTCTGTTTGAAGCAAAAGGTGTATGAAACTGCACCTGCTTCGATATTGTATATACGTCAGAGAATAATAAATATTTATAGAGATATTGACGTTACTGTTTTCGAAAATGTTCGGCGTGAAATATCGGATAGGCTTTTCATGTGTCAAGAAGTTCAAGGCAACCATTTCGAGCATCTTCTGAACTGACCTCAAGCTTATTACGTAGTTGAATGTCATGTATTCAGGCAATTATTGAAAGTTTCACCATTTTGTAGTGGTTGAAGATATTGACATTATATTCTAGGGTTGTGAAGCATTTGTCACAAGACCCCCCCTTTCCATTCAATTTTTTTCCCAGATGACGCCCAGTCGCCATCTTGAAAGTTTCGTCTGTGAATTTTACTTCAAAATAAAGTATTTATGCATTAATTTCATTATCCCAAATTTTAGTTTTTTGAGGTGACCCCTTCAAAAAATAAAAGGAGGGGGACATCAAAGAAATGCACTGTATGAAGCGTTTCATATCATATGAATTCTCCAGTTGAACAGGCCGATAATACTTACCCCATCATGCATGTGTTTGCCATTTTTGAACCTTATTGAATTTGAAATTTATATTTTCCATACATCCAATATCTTATGAAAACTCTCTGTTGAATTCGATATTTTATTTGTTCAAATCGAATACCTACTCATCTTCTCTATGTCCATAACCATATCGTACGCTACTGGCCAATTCAAATCCCATATAATTCAACCTCCAAGTCGGTTCCACCTAAGTCATGCTAATTATCTTATTTTACTGATTTCGTATGTTGGAACATATGCATATTCTCAACGTTTCTCACCTGGTTACTGAATTCACAAAATATGTCAAGTGAAGTAATAAAAACGAACAAATTACGTAAACCTAATGAATGGAATGAACTTCATCAATTTCCATTCACATAAATCTTTCAGGATTTATGGTTGGAAATCTTTATACAGGATAATTATTGACGGAAACTAGTAAAAAAATTTTTGAGAAAATATGTGATCCGCCATCTTGGATTCACAATGAAACAATTCAATAAATTGTATAGGTCAACAAGCAAACTAAATGAAAACATTCATAAATATAGTTTAAAAAACTAAAAATCCCGCTTTCAAAGAAAGACAAGAACTGAATGAAAATGATCTATCCATCTGAAGAATTTTCAACCCACCTTCAATTCCAGGTATACGAAGCGTTGAAATAAGTGAAACATCATACATATTTGACAGATTTTCTGATTCGTCTTTCAATTCTGCTTCTAATTTTAATCATTTTCTTTGCCTATCAGGAGTACTATCTATACTCTTCATTTAGGACGTTTATGATAAAACAGCTAGATTAAAACACTTTCAAAACAATATTCCTTCTAGGAAAACAGTTAATTTATAAATATACCAATTATTGCCAAACATGCGCCAAACTAACTGACTGTTATAAGAAAACAAGTATAGCTGAGGCACCAGTCAATCTAATAATAACACTGATGATCTTCAAACAAGACTCAACCTCTGACGGAAGCAAGAAACTCTTTGGAAGGTTCGAAATAGATGAACATTTCAACCTAGCAGACCACTAATATAATATTCATGCAGTCATTGTTCACTGTGGTTCTGGCGTTAAATTTGGTCATTATTACGTCTTAGTCAAAGACGAAACGAACTGGTTTAAGTTTGACGATAGTCGTGTCACGAAGTGTTCTGGCGATGCATTGAATTTATTGGAGCCTCTGGAGACACCCTACATTTTGTTTTATGAGAGAGGACATTGGCAGATCAAGATCTTCAGATGATGTGGTGCTGCAGGTTTTCCGGGTTTTCCTGCAGCTGAAAAAGCAAATGCGCCACTGAAATCAATGAAGTCGCCCTGGAGCGCCAAATAATTTTTGTTGTTGTTTTATAATTTCATGATTTGTATTTTAGAATTATCAAAAGTTTTTCCTGCAGAAAAAAAATATTGGAATTTCATGCTTGAACTCATTTGACAAAAGATTAATTCTAACAAAACTAGTAGTTTTTGAGAAAACAATTACATTATAACGTATTCCAAAAACACTTTATTGTGAGATTTTCACTAAATTGTTTTACAAAAACGCAACACGTATTTCGCCATACAATGGCTTCATCTGGCGTGTCTTTCAACTAATTCTACACATTCAATACTAAATATATATATATAGTTTATGGAGTACCTGTAATCAAAGTACCTGTAAACGAAGTACCTGAATTTCAAGTAGCTGATATTTTACCTGAGTTTCTAACGAATTAAATTACCTACACTTATGTTCCATTTTCACATTTGAAAAATATATTCAGTAACGGAGAGTTATTGAGTTCTAATTGATCATTCAGTAAATTACCCGAATTCCTGAATCTATTGATTTCTAAACATTCTAGATGATTAAGTTTCAAACTCTTCTCTTCTAAATGTAACACCTCGTACTCATGATTGAACTCATGTCCTTCTGCTAAAAGATGGTTTGCAAATGTGGAATTGGTATTTCTATTTACAAAACTACTCCTATGTTCTTTAATTCGTTGGATAAATGTTCTTCCTGTTTGGCCAATATACAGTTTTGGACAAGAGCCACAAGTCAGCTTATATACTCCTGATCTATCCGACACCAAAGTTTTGTCCTTATTGTTTTTAATAAATTTACTTAGGTTATTATTCGTTCTATAAGCTACGTTTACGCCTTCTTTCTTCAAAAAACGGGCAATATTCCTGTTTGGTTCCCCACATATGTCAATGTCTTATAACTAACGTTATCGCATCTTGAATATGGGTAGACCAGATCCATGGCTTGCTTTTGTTGTTTTTTGGAAAGAATGGAGCTTACAATATCTACCTTATAATCGCGATTTGTTTGATCAAATTCAGCTCTTTCTGGAAATCCCTATCAGACAGTGGAATATTCAATAATCTGTGAAGCATACTATTGAATGCAGCAACTTTATGCTGGTACGGGTGTGTGGAGGAATTATTATGTATGATAATGTCCGTGTACGATGGTTTGTGGAAAATTGCAAACTCATGTTTATTGTTATTTTTCGTAATGGTTAAGTCCAGGTAATTTATTGAATTATTTACCTCCCTCTCAGTGGTGAATTTTATTGACGGGTGGATGGAATTGGCATATTCAATGAACTTGCCTAATTGCCTATCTGTACCAGTAAAACATACTAAGATATCATCTACGTATCTGTACCAGTACAAAAAATTGTTGGCTAATTGATTATTATGGATTTCATACTCTATGTTATCCATGAAAATTTCCGCCAGTAAGGGACTCAAAGGATTCCCCATTATTAGTCCTTCATTGCATGAAAAGAATTCTCCGTCAAACTGGAAATAATTTTGAGACACACAAATGGTGAGTAAATCAACAATCTCCTGTTTTATCAGTGGATACACGTGGTTTTTGTCTAAGAGACACTCCACTAGTCCAAGGTACATTATAATTAATATTTCTCCTGGAAAACAGGTGAAAACAGTGACAAACGTACTGTCGGTCGTTTGAAATTTGTTTGTTTTTGATTTTTTGATTTTCGGAGATTGAGGTGTTTGATTTTTTGTCTGAATTATGTCCACTAGTGGAATTGGTGTACCTCAGTCCAAAACTTTTTCATGTTCAGAGATCCTTCTCCTTCGGATTTCTTGAAGCATGATGCTCTCAGGAGAACAACAACCAATATGCCAACAATGTAGGCAGAGGCTAACAGTGAAACATATCTTGCTAAATCGTGTCCAATATGATGAAGCTAGACAACGATTTGAAATACCAAATTCTATAAAGGAAAGTTTGAAAGATCATAATGAAAGTCTGGATAGAATTATAAAATTCATGAAAGCTTTTGGGCTATACTCAAATTTTTAACAAGAAAGCAAATGATAAACAAATTAATAGTAGAAGGCCAATGACATCGTAGTCGACGCCTTTAAACAAAAAAAAATTATAAGGTATCAATTTAAAGGTATTCTTAAGATCATTCATTGTAGAAATCTCAGTAGTAGTGAAAAATTTGCTGTCTGCAGTGATGTGGTTTCGATTCCAAAGATCGTCATTCAACATTTTGAGATTTTCGTATAAGTTCAATAATAACTTATTGAGCCTCGAATGAAGTTTGATAATAACAAATTTATACGAAAAATTCCGGTATTGTCCAATATTGGCAAACCAAAACCTCTTTAAGTTCAAGGGCAACTACAGACAACCGGATTCTTCGTTTCAGTTTACCAGAAAATTTGCATTTTCTTTCGTTTTATTCTGGTTTATACCTCGTCATTGCCCATTCGTAGTCAAAATGTTGTGTAGCAACGTGACTTTCATCAAGGATATTTTTGTAGTTAGTGTGAATCATACACATATAAGGAAGACTTTCATCAGTTCGCAGTGAAAGAACAAATACAATTGAAATTTGAATCGAATAGCTGAACATAACGATTATATTAATCAAAAAAGCCTGAAATGGAATCAGTCATCTAGCCATCTAGATTTTCAAAAGCAAAATTATTTCTTAACTAATTATTTAAACAATCAAAATACATAAAAATCGATTTTGAACAATTAAAAATTGAAATTAGGAAAAAAAAATTTCAGATCATAATTATCTCTAGACGACAAAATAACAAAAAAAAAAATTTCAAAAATATTGATTTTATATAGTTGTCTAAAACAATTCAATAAACAAATTACGTAAAAAATTCATATTCTATGTTAATAAGTGCCATTGTTCAATGTGAAAACAAACATAGCTGAATATCGATTGAAAAAAAAAATGTTATCAACAATTTTTAGATATTTCATCTTGCAATAGTTATAAAAAATCATAATTAACAAATTAATAAATTTTTATGAACTTTTATCGCAGGATCGTATGGAGTATATATATATATATATATATATATATATATATATATATATATATATATATATATATATATATATATATATATATTATACACTATATATATATATATATATATATATATATATATATATATGTTAACTCGAAGATTCTCACGGATAAAGTATGATGAGCTGTTTTCTCGGGTTTCTAGTTGAAAAAACCAGACATCACCAGAAGATGGCAAATGAGACTTTGCCGAAACGTTGTGAAAATAATCCTTATGGGGAGAAAATACACAGAACACGGAGCGAAACCCGAGAAACAGCTCATCATATATATATATATATATTATTATATATATATATATATATATATATATATATATATATATATATATATATCAAAAGGCCCCACGAAGTTCAAGTTTATAGGCCAATTATTTATACCTTTTATCCCATTATTTATGCCAACGGAGATTGGCTATTCATTTAAATTTTCAATTTTATTTGTTCTTTCAGAGATTTCATATTATATCATATCAGACATGGAAGTCTGAACTAATGAAACGCACTACGAAACATTGTTAACCACCTTCAAACAAATATAAGGAAGACATTATAAATTCAACTTCAGAAAAACATCTTTAGAAATTCATAACGAAGTTCTCTGATTTTTATTGCAAAGATATTCAAATTAGTACCTGAAATCATTCCACATTTAGGCCATTCGAAATATATTGCGAAGTTTTGGACTGATCACAAATTAAGTGAATGTTCAAAATTCGCGAGCTCCATACATTTGGTTACTTTTTTTTCCAAATTGGTACTCTCATCTCGAACAGTTTCAGCTGTTCAACATGTTCAATTCATTGGTGAGAGCCATAAAAGTTATAGATCAAAGAATTCGCATTGAATTTTGTATGAAAAATGGAACTAACTGTTCAAAAATACACAAAAATGTTGACAGTGTACTTTGAGTCAAAAAAATGATTGGGGAGATAAAAACTGAATCGCTGAAAGGCATAACACAAACTGCAAATCCGAACTGATTCAAGGGTTGGAAAATAGCTGTCACAAGTGTTCTATATCTGAAGGAAACAAAATAGAAATGTATGAATAAATAACTATTTTGTAAGAAAAAAGAAAACTCACCTTATTCTTTCAACAGACAGCGTATAACCTTCCTCCTTCGAATAATCAAGTAAACTAAGGATGCTCAGTTTATAAACTGAGCATCCTTTCCAAGTCTTGCACATTTTTCTTTCTTGAGATGGGTTTTTGCATTTGTTTCTCTTCCCAAATTCAGTACCAATAGGAACTATATCACCTTCCTTGAAAACAAATTGCTGAACTATATTTAACTAATTGATTGTTTTTATTTGCTTCTGCTTTTGATTTGAAGAAAAAATTTGTTGCTACCAATGGAAGTTCGACTGTTTCTGCTGAAGTTGAAGATTACTTCCCTTATCTTTCATATGAAAGTTACCTGCAATAGAATATAATAGAATAGTTTATTAACTACGTTATATTTTCATGTTTGTAGCAAGTCAAGTTCAATTATGATCACCTGAAGCATATTACCCCACATCTACATCAATAATAATTCTTTCTCGGTTGTTAAGAAAACAAGTTCAATAATGGTGATCTATTCAAATCCAGTTGGTCATTTATTGGAATGTTTGAATTTTTGAGTCCATTAATTAACATCGCTTCCAAATGATTCAGTTTCAAACCTTTATTTTCTATGTGCAAAGTTTCGAACTCTTCGTTGAAGATATGATTTTCTTCTAGAAGATGATTTGAATATGTTGAATGTGTTTTCTTACTTATATAGCTCGTATGATGTTCCTGGATTCGATTCCTAGATATTCTGCCAGTTTGACCAATATATACCTTAGGGCACGTTCCACACTTCAATTTATATGTTCCTAATTTCTCGAATTTGTATGTTTTGTCTTCATTATTTTTAACTAACGTTCCCAATGTATTACTTGTTCTATATGCAACTTTAATATCTTGTTTCCTCAAAAATGAAGCCACTTTTTCCGTTATTTGTCCAAAATACGGTAAAGCTCTATAATTTTTATTATCTACCTTATCAATAGGAAAAACTTCTCAAATCGCTTTTGCGTAGACTTTCTTGGCAAGTATTTTGTTTATTAATTCGGCTTTTAAACCCATTGTTAACCGCAATTTGCTTGATGATATCAAGTTCTTTATTGAAATTATCTATTGAAAAGGAACATTGACTAATCTGTGAATCATGCTATTAAAGCTGCTACTTTGTGTTGATATGGATGGGTAGAATCGTAATGTATAGTAATATCCGAATCGGATGGTTTGTGATAAATTGAAAAATCATATTTGTTGTTCCTTCTACCAATTGTTAAGTCCAAGAAATTGCCTCTTAGTACCTGTAAAGCACACCAAAAAGTCATCCACATATCTATGCCAATACAAGGAATTCTTAATCAAAGGATGTTTAAAGATCGACTTCTCTAGATTATCCATGAAAATGCAAGTAAGGGGCTTAATGTATTTCTTATAATTGAACCTTTTGAGAGGGAATAAATATTGTTATTAAATTGAAAACAATTTTGTTTGAGACATAAGGACAGAAGGTCAATTATTTCTCGTTATATAACTGGGTTAACTATATTTTTATCTAATAATTCTATTACTGAAGTAATAGTATCATCAGAAGATATGCTGAGTAATATAGTCTGCATTCAGAAAACATTCTCAAGATGGTTATCGTTTCAGAAAAATCACTTATCAAAAACGCTTTGATCGAAAACAGTTACATTTCCATCAGTGGTTTATACTACGCAGTAACTTTTTCTGGTAAACTTCTCTAGTAATTTATCTTTGTTTAGTTTTCAGGTTGTGGTAGATTGAGGAACCCAAAAACAATCGAAAGACATTGACTTTACCACAAAAATGCCTTTCAAGTTTTATTTCTCGAGAAATCATGAGATATGCCCATGAAATATTCTAACAAGGAAGTGTTTTGAAAGATTATATTCCGATACTGTTGTATAAGCAGATCATTGAGAATATTCATTCATTTCACAACTTTTTAAATGCATTTAGTGCTGAAACAAGTTTTGCACGTCCCTGGTTTGCATTGAATTGAAACAATGAGCGAATGATCGGATTACACCTAAAGAGTGCTGATTTCAGGCCCAAGATGGGGAAATAATGAAAAATATCGTTCGGGGCGTTCATCAGTGGAATGGGTAGTATCCAAGGCTTCCAAAACGGCTATATATATTCTCACGAGTCGGATTCTATGTCAGTTACGTTTTTTGCAATAATAATGAAGGTATATATTACTTTTATCCGATTTATTGAAATTACTACGATAAATCGTGCGATTCCCAGTTACAAGTGCTGTGTAATTGATTTGTCTGTTTTTCATAACTTTTTTTTTTTGATTTTCAGGTTTTCGTTAGTGTCTTGGTTCTTTTTGCTGTGGCAACCTATTGCCAGGGTGAGTTTCTTCTGTTTTTTATGGAAATTCACTTTGTAATTTAGCAATAATGTCAGTTTTTTTTATAAAAAGAGAGTCCATTATAAGTGAGATTTACACAAATAGCTTATATTACATAACTGGAATCCATATATAGTTGTTTGTTTCCAACAAAGTGCAAATATACGAACTAATTTAGTTTACTGGATGATTTTCACTATGAATCTAATAATGAAAAATCTCATAGTAATTTGTATTAGTTACGGTTAATACAGATTTTCATCAGTTATCAGAAATTTCCATTCAAAATTGAAAAATATTTTACTGCTTTCCAACTTTAAATTGGCCAACTCGTAAAAATAGTTTCACCAGTACAACTACGAATAAAAATGTCATATTATTGTATTTGAATTCAGAATTAGCACAAACCATCTCGACTGACTTTTCAAAAACTCCTATTTCCTGGCGGCAAACAATTTTCATCACAAAAAAGCAAATTCATGAAGGATTTCAGAAACAGTGATATGTCACTCAGAAAAATCGTTGAGAATATAATGAATTTTCATGAAATAGTTTACTTTTCGAAAATATTTTCGTTATGGGTTAAATTTCTTCTAAAAATTATAAAACTCTATAGTCAATAATAGTTTTCGTGAAACCATCCGCTTGTTAACCATTCAGATATCAGTACTGTTGGCAATAATTGACGCGATTTAGTTTTTGGGGTTGTTTTCTCTATACACTGACTCACATAGTTAACACTAAAGAGGTTGGTATTCAGACAGTTAACTAATAATATCAACCAACCATTTTTATAGAGTTACAAAGAAAATCAGTCTAATCTCAATTTTTTTAAACTCAGCGTATTGCAAACCTTATTTCCACTTGTAACTGAATAGTTCTCATTATTCGAGAATTCTTTTGAATAACACAGATTGTGTAAATCAATGTTCATATGAAAATAGCTGTTTTGAGACGGTATTTTTTTCAGTTTGCGTCTGAAAGTTCATGAAAATTTACCTACAAAACGAAGAATAATATCCCGTCATATTCCAGCTCGCACCTCTATGCTATTGTGAAAAATAAAAAAATTTTTGATAATAATTTTCCAACTGCCATGTAAATTCCTAATCTTGGTAAACCAGTTTTCGGTCAATTATTCTTGAACCCTCAATGGTGTTATTGAAAAACAGTTTCCAACTTTAGTTGCAATGAAACCAAATTCGTACTTCCTCGAGATCAGGTGAAGATAGATATGGCATCCATAATTATACAGTGCGGTCCATATGTATGGAATAAATTCAATTTTAGCGTTATTATGTACTATGTAAAAAAAACTGAAACAGGTCGATTTTTATTCCTAAATTGACAATTTACAGTATGAAAACCAACACCCCTTCTGAATTATAAGCACCCCCTCGAAAATTTTAAATAGCAAAGGGGGTCGTGTGGCACCTTGTTGGAAAGGGATTTTAGTCCTCTGTTCAGCAATATAAAGTTTTTTAAGTTTGATGCAATCATAACTGAGAAAAAATGATTTTTAGGATGTAAAATTTTGATAATGTCTCTAGGCATCACAAAACTTTACGTAGAATGAAGATAATAATGCCACATAATATTTAGAATGTATTTTTCAATGTACTTTACAATAGAATTAAATGTTCAAAATGACCACCATTAACTTCTTGACAATAACTGAGGCGATTTTGGAATTCTCTTACAACATTTTGTATGACCTCGGGGGTTACTTTGTTAATTTCTTCCGTTATCCTAACTTTCAAATCAGCAATATTGTTCGGTCTATTAAAATATACTTCAGATTTTAAATAACCCCATGAGAAGTAATCGAGAGGAGTCAAATCGGGGGATCTAGCCAGCCATTCGATCGTTCCACGTCTTCCAATCCACCTATTGGGAAAAACCTCGTTCAAATGATTTCTAACTGTACGTGCAAAATGCAGTGGAGCTCCGTCTTGTTGGCGGTAAATAGTTCAATCAATCTCATCTGGATGATTAACATCAGGAAAATGTATTTGTAATGTAGGCACTGAAAAGTTAATCAAAAGTTCTAGATAAACCTCACCATTAACAGTGCCCTCCAAAAAATAAGGGCCAATAATTTTATTGTTAATTATACCAGCCCAAACGTTAACTTTTTTAGGATATTGAGTGTGAATCACACACATCCAGTGAAAATTTTCTCTGCTCCAATATCTACAGTTCTGTCTGTTAACTGTTCCGTTCAAATGAAACGTCGCTTCGTCAGAAAACACTATTTTGTTTATAAACTGCAAATCTGCGTTCATTCTGTTCATCATCAATTCACAGAATTCTTGCCTTCTATCAGGATCATCTTCATTTAACTCCTGAACCAACTGAACTATGTAAGGGTGGTAGTTTTCTTTATGCAAAACTCTCAAAATAAATGATTTACTTACATCATTGTCGGCGGAAAGTTCTCGAGTTGTCTTATGCGGATTTTCCTCGATCTCTAGAAGTACATTTAACTTTTTTTCATCAGTAAATTGAACATTTCTACCTGATTTTTCAATATTTTTTACATGTCCAGTGTCACGAAACTTTTTTTCAATTTTGCTAACTGTAGACTGTGACACGTGTTGACCAGGATATTTATTATTAAAAATTTCACAAACCTCCTTTTGAGTTCTTGTTTTATTACCACAACCAATTATAATAAAAATGTCTATTCTTTGAGTCTCAGACAAATGAGCCATAATTAAATTTAATACGCCCACAAATATTATACTG
The DNA here is from genome assembly GCF_025532065.1 of Leptinotarsa decemlineata. NCBI lineage: Eukaryota > Metazoa > Arthropoda > Insecta > Coleoptera > Chrysomelidae > Leptinotarsa > Leptinotarsa decemlineata. The sequence continues at coordinate 354,035 of NW_027412556.1, read as the reverse complement.
ACGTCTTTTAGTAACTTTAAATACCTGAATGACAGCACCCTACTAGATTCATATCAATTGTTTATTTGGCTTTTTGTCTAATATTTTAGTACCTTCAAAGATTTTTTCCAGGATTCAAGGTTAGTAAGGAGCGTGTCTGTTTAATAGATCAGGTTATTGTCAAGAAGTGAATAATGGTGGTCATTTTGAACATTTAATTTAGTTGTAAAAATTAATTTTCTCAGTTATGATTACACCAAACTTAAAAATATTTATATTGCTGAACAGAGGACTAAAATCCATTTCCAACAAGGTGCCACACGACGCCATTTGCTATTTAAAATTTTCGAGGGGGTGCTTATAATTCAGAAGGGGTGCTGGAGAGGGATAATATTTTCATACTGTAAATTGTCAATTTAAGAATAAAAATCGACCTGTTTCAGGTTTTTTTCACATTGTACATAATAACGCTGAAATTAATTTGTTCCATACGTATGAACCGCACTGTATGACTGAAACTCTTGATTTCGAACACTTTCACGATAACTGCGGTAGTTATCTTAGAGATAGTTGCCATTGAGATTAAAACGTATTTTTGTCAACTACCGCTGAAGATGCACATCGCAGTTGTGGACGAAACATTGGGAGCCACTCTCTCAATTAGATAATCACAGTTCCCTGTACAACATTCTTCAAAAAAAAAACAAGAAAGTATATGTGTGTGTGGAAGAGCATAGAAACATTTTTCAAATTAAAAAAATATCTAAGCTGTTGAAGTGACCGTATTTACTAACTATTTTTTCAGCTGGCTACATTGGCAGCGGTTGGAATGGAGGAGGGTGGTCATCTGGATTGGGAAGTTATGGAGGAGGCGGTTATGGAGGAGGCTATGGGGGTGGTTGGAGATCTGGCGGATGGAACAGCGGATATGGTGGTGGAGTTAAAGTGATCAAAGTAATCGCACCTAGCAGTGGATATGGAAGTGGATGGAACTCTGGGTACGGTGGTGGATGGAAATCAGGAGGATATGGAGGCGGGTACAGAAGTGGATATGGAGGTGGATGGAACAAGGGTCATGGTGGTGGATGGAGCTCAGGTAAAGTATTGCAGTGATGGTCGTTTTCGAATGTATAACCCTATTTAGGTCAGGGTATGAGAAGAGGTTCAGGGAGTGGAATTGGTTTGTTGTATAGATGATATAAAGTGCCTCTGGGCGACAAGAGGATTCAAGATTATCAGACTTCACTTGGCAAGACACGTTAAATATGTTTGATACTAGGGAAACGTTTCTTTGAACTTTTCCATATCATATGACCCCTATCATTGAGATGAAATATTTGTTTCTCACCGGAAAATATGAGTATTCGGACATAAAAACTACCTTCGTCAATTTTTCTGTCGGCTTTTCATTGTGCCTCTTCCTTCCGTTCACATTCTCTTAAAATGCATAATAACAAACTCCAGTACTCATAGCAATATGATATTCAGAATGACACAGTTCCGGTATTTTAATAAGAAAATCTGACAAATCTGTTGCAGTTGTTCGAAACTCCCTCTGTTTAAATAATTTCGAGTCCATGATAATTACTCAGAATGGATGGTGATTATTTACTATACTGAAAAGATCAATCATGGCTCTAAAAAAAAACGTTTGGTTTCGTTATTATTTATAGATGTTCTGAACAAATATTTATTGATTATATCAAAATTATCAACATTCATCAATATTTTATGAGCCATATATGCCCTCAACAACTGAAAGAGTGACTATTTCGAAAATAAACGAAAACCAGAATAGGATTCAGTTTTCTGACCTTCAGTAAAAACATATCAAACTGCATTTGCAACTTCCATTCCTCTAACATGATTTATATCGAAAATTATCCATTTTATGAAATTGCAACATTATGTTAATTGAATATTCATTAGATTATGCAGTTCGAATCCTGAAATCTTTATTAAATAATTTATGGCCGCTTAAATGATTGAAATACCTTTAGAGATTAGTGGAGTGAAAATTATACGGGGTGTATGGGAGTATGAAGTAAAAAAATTCATATATTTATCTTTGGAATTTATATTTTTCACAAGGTATATTAAATAAATCATGTGATTTACACCTCTACAGACTGAACAAATCAAACCACTTCTCTCATCTTTTCATGTAATCTGATTGAATCAATCCTCAGAAATGTTAAACAAATAGCAAACCAAGCTTTCTCTTGGATGAAGATACATTTCAACTCTTTCAATTTCCATTTTTCAACTTCAAAGTGAACAGTTGTCAGTCAAAAAACTATTTTTCACTTCTCCATCACTATATGAGAGGGAGAGAACTTTCCACAAATGGAATACATCAATGAAAACTCTTTACAAAGATGTTGGGATCATGCACAAAAGTTCCTTTCGGATAAAAACTGGTAAAAAATTGATCCTCAACTATGAAGTCTCTTTATATCAATACCTGATTACAAGGAAATCAATTTTCTCCATTCATTTTGTTTTTCTTTTGATGACTTGTTATCGTGTAATTTTTTGCAAAGATTGAGTCAATCGTTTTCAGAAGTTATCCAAAAAAGTACTGATGAGGAGTGGAATGCTCCTCCATAAATGATGGAGGAGCAGAAATTGTGAAGGATTTTACCCAAAAAGGAGTCGCTCCCAAAAAATATTCCTCAAAGTCTAACTTGGCTATTGTTCAAAGCATGTAGAGTGACACTGTTACTTGTACTTTGCTAACTATTAATGGACGATAATTTTGTTGCAGGGGGCTGGTGGTGAACGATTATATTTCTACTCTGTGCTGTCCATTGACGTCTAACAATTATTGTATATATGCTGAATTATCCCCCATTGGAAACCAAATGTGATATAAATAAATTTTATTCTGATCTACATGTTTCTATTTTTACACACAATGAGTTTTCAGTTTTCTCAGCTCTGTTCTGCAGCTGTTTAGGTCTGACGTTTCGTTTGTAACTGCGGCAGACATCATCAAGGACAATGGGCGATTTTCAAAGTTTGAAAGTGATTGACAATGTTTCATGGTGATTTTACCAGTTCGAACTTCCATTGTATATTATTACTTTGATATTATTTGAAGTCTCTGAAAAATCACATAAAATTGCAATGAACAGCTGAAAGTATCAATTATATCAAGCAATGAAACGTGAAAAAAATTGTAAATAAATGTAAATCAGCAAAATGAAATTTGGAAAGTCAAAATAGAGTACAAACCAAGTTACTTCACGACGTTTCGATGGTTAGTGGCCCACAAAGATCATACAAGCGCATTCACCTATCTCCTCTTTTCTCTCTACGCTTCACCGGTTTAGCGGGAGTTGACCGTTTTCCCGCTTAATTACAGGTTTCCATGTGTTGCGTATCTCTAAGTGTTTCGGCTGAATGCGTCGTTGGACAACATATATGCAGCTTCTTTAAACTTCTACTCTAACCAGTGTTCCTCCCTGGGAAGGACAAGCACTGGTTGTGATGGCTTCTCTTTCTTGCGAGACTGTTGCTAAATTCTAGTCAAAGTCTCTCCACCATCATTTTGGAGTAACAATTCCATTGGAGATCTTTTTGATGATGCCTAGTTCGTTCTTGAGATCTTCTTTTCTATTACAGAGCCAATGCGTTCGCATTCTTGATGAGAATGGACGTTCCACAGATGTTCAATCGAAAGTCGGGAATGGGAATATAAAAAAAGTTGTTTATTTGATGAATAATCTGTGATAACTGAAGGTAGCACGTTCAAACAACAAAAAAGTATGAATTTTTCAAAATATTACAATGACACCTAACAAAAAGTACTGTAATTATTATGGACTTGACTTTCGAAGTTATAAGTATTGACTTTTCAAACCAAGAATTGGCAAAAAACCTCTTTGATGCCTTTTGCAATATCTATTTATAGTCAATATTTCAAACGGATGTATGTGATTATTTAGACAACTGAGGTGAATGGAATAACAACACATCAATTTATAGATCGTGGATACTCATTGAGAAAGAATACTTAAACTTTCAATCAAAACTATAATTAAGTCAGGATTCCGTGGGATCGTTTTTCATACGTTTTTTCTTCTTAATGAATTTTACGGGCCTCTCTGTTTGGCCGCGAAAAATTCCTTTTGCTCTTATCTTAAACTTGCGTTGGCCAAACCCGCAAAAACAATAGAGAATAGTTTTAGTGAACACCAAAGATCGGTTGGATACAAAAGACCCGAATACTATTCCTAAGTCTTCAACCCTCTAAGGAGTGACAAACCTCAATTTTTTCAAATGGAAATGGAGACAGAGTGCTGGGTATTCAAATTATGAATGATCTGACCCGTGTGTGTCGCCTCTGTTTGGAAAATGATGAAACAGCAGAGCATATACTTTGTGCCAGCCCCGCTGGGGACCGAATCAGGTTATTTAGAGTTCGGCAGAGCCGTACTCTTATAATCTGACATGAAAGATCACTGATCATACAAACTTATCGGCTTCGTTAAGAAGCTGGGTTTATTTTGGTTTATTTATTAGGTGTAAGCCACAGTAAACCCTTGCGGGTTGCGGTGGAGGTTCGAATAGACCCACTCTCTTTGGACTTAACCTAACCTAACCTACATTCGTCAAACTGAACACTCTGAACAGGTATTCCTCCTTCTGTAGGTTATGAAGATAATAATTGTCGAAAGGTGAAGTTATACTACTACCGATTAATTATTCGATCAGACAACTTACTCATTAATGAGAAGGTACTACTTCATAAATATCTGAATTTTTGACGATATAAACCGCTTGAAAGCCTGTTTCAATCCCAATGTTTGCCTTGTTTGTTCATAATATCTTGTTTGTAATTTACTTGACCAAGGGCCGTAGCGAAAAGAAATACCAGGGGAGGGGAGGAAATCCAAATTTTCTTATCACCTCTTCCTTTCTATTCTCTCATTTTTATTTTCTTAATTCTCATTCATTTTTTACTATTATTTTTTTCTATCTTCACGGCCCAAAATTTCCCAACTTTTCCCAACTTTTTCCCAAGTCGATAAAGCAGGGAGGGGAGGCTCCCCCCCATCCCCCCTATTGCGACGGCCCTGACTTGACCTACTACAAACATTTTTCCATGCAACGTAGTCACTAAACGTATTATATTCTTTTTTATTTATAACAGACTACTCTTTGAGTAAGACGTGGAAATTGATTTCAATCGTGCCTTTATCAGAGTCATAATAAAAAAAATATTCATTTTATGATCATCAAATTACTGAAATTTTGAAAAAATCCTTCAAATTCAGAATATTATTTGAACATTACTGAACTGAAAATTGCGACAAAAAATACAAGTGCATATTTGAAATTTCAAAGTTAATGGTACCACCAGTCAGACGTTATCTTGTTTGAGAATGTTATGATCACATTTTGAAGTGTAAACAGATTTTCAAAACTTCTGCAGATGAAAAAAGTTAGGCAAAAAATGGAATTTCCAGATTTTCGGTATTCTTGGCACCAAAAAATCTACAGTTGATTCCATTCATCAATAATACCAGAGTTTGAACAACTTTGCCACGACTCAACCTAGACAGATACCTAACTGGAAATAATAAATTATTGTTTCTTCAATGTTTCGTTCATGTATAATAAAAAAAGAGTTTTAGACAAAATGGTTCTTTGGGAAATAACAGTGTTGATGGTAAACCTTTCGTGAAAAGAAAAAGCTCAAGAAGGGTTCCTTTGTCAGAAAGAACTTATACTGGGTTCTAGACCCTTTTATGTGGGCCACAAGTCAGCATTTTGTTCAATGTAACTCCCATAATATTTAAGGAATCATTGCCTCTTCTTCTTCACAGCTAGTTGTTGATTGAAGTTTATGATTCTCTATTTTCACACTATAAGGAAAAATATTTATGGTGTTATTTTGTTCTTGATAAAACTTGAATCTGGCTGAATTCATATTCAGTGATAAAGAGTGACACAATTCATTATGTTCTCACTTGATACACAAACTCAAGGTCGGGTCATGAGAGTTGCCTAATTCATCTGAATATAATAGATTGAACCTCATAAATATTCTACTAGTATTTGCTATTTTCTAAAAATTTTACATCCTTGAAGTTGTCCACATCAGATGTCAAACACACCGTTGTTCGGTAATAATCAGATAATCGTAATGTTAAGTGGTCCTTTGTTTATTGTCTCAAATACCGCTGCAATTAGCTAGCAATGTGTGAAATTGAAAGTCATTACTTTGTCTAATTAGGTAGCTCACCTCGGGCAGTAAAGGACTTAACAATGAGAGTTTACCTAAATGGATCAACCGCAAAGATTATTATTGAAGTTTCACATCATTAGTAAGGAGAGTGGTTGTTGTCTGATAGGTAGTCCATAAACCTACTGCATAGAGAAGGGAAGACTGGCCTGAACGAATTGTATCACCAGACAGCTCAAAATTATTTACCAAAGTTTAATGGGGAGGGGTTTCGAAAACGTACTCAAAGCCGTAACTCAAAAGCGATTCCTAAGAGTGATACTTTTCCAAAACAACAGATACGCGAGTGATGATCTCTATGAAGAGTCTGAGATTTTTGATATTAGACAAATATTCTTCTACCAGTTCTTCAATAAGGCCGAACTTATTAAACTTTCTCATACCTATACTACGAGACAAAAAAATGATTATTTAGTACCTATCGCTTTGAAGTCAATTGGCCAAAAATGCTATCAATATTTAGCACCAAAAGTATTCAATATCCTTCCCAAAACACGTATACGTAAACTTGCTTCCTGTTTAGAATCATCAGGCGCAAATTTTTGAATATGGACCTAATTAGAACATGGCCTTATTTGCTACACACACCTCATCTTAACAATTCCTCAATTTCACAAAGTCACCGTCATGTATCCATTAGAATCGATCTATATTCATTTCAAACAAACTATGAAACTGATGAATCAAAACAGTAATTGTGGGAAATGAAAAACACAGCAAACACTACACGTAAAGATTTGATCTCCACAATTTTTTTCAATTAGAGAATAATGTACTGAAAATTCATTCTTTTCTCGTTAAAGGAAATGATGAACATTGTGTATGTTATTCACTACGAAACAGCTACTGTGTTATTTTATGTGAGATTTTTTGAAAAGTTAAGTTTGTGGAGGTGTAGTTCATGAAATTACTATGGACCTTCATCAAGTAAGGGCCGAATCAATCAGAAATTTTTTGAAGAATCCTGCACCGACAACTGTCGATTATAATCCAACTCCCTTCGTGGTATCAGTCAGGGGAGTAGTTGTTTTCTTACAGTCAGTACAAGAACCTACTGTATAGGTAAGGAAAGACTGGTCTAAACGAATTGTTCGATCGGTAAAGATATCAAAATAACAGTATACTGAAAGATATTTGTATATCCTTTAAATCAACTAATGATTCTCCGAGTGTATCACTGAAATTCCCTCGGAATTTTTGCACGACACTGCTCTATTATGAATATTCATCTTTCTGGTTTAGTATCTTCCAACAATATTTTTCAGCCTGAACAATATTCTTCAGATGACTGTCAAGGTTTAAGTTCAACAGTATATAAACCCGCACAACCTATTTTTGATTGTTAGTCGCCTGTGTGAGGTTATCATGAAGGTACATATTAGTTTATTTTTGAAAATCTATTGATCGAAAATATGTTGATAGCGGTTATGAAATCTGTTGGTGCAATACTGTCTAATTTCTGAATTACTTTGACTTTCAGGTATTCGTGTGTTTGTTTGCCCTGGTGGCTGTTGCAGCAACATACTGTGAAGGTAAGTGAAGCCTTTGAATTATTAAACGAACGTCAGTTTTCTGTGGAGAAAACTGGAGTTTTTCATCGACTTTTTTCTACCATCCACAATCTAAAAAATATAAAAGTCGTCATGGGGCAATTTATACAGGATTAGAACAGAATTTTCAGCTCACCTCGATTTCCTTCGTGAATTCAAAGTATTTTTTACAAAGAAAAATATTTTATTCATCAGTAACTCGTTGTAGGTATTTGATAAAGAAAGCTGAGAAATTTACACAGTGGAAGGTGAGAAAAATCCAAAAAAGGTTGATGAAAACCCTTTGAATTAGTTGAAGAATATATTACAAATGATGATTCTCCATGGCTGTTAAACATGAAGGAAAGTATTGAAATGGTTCAACAAAATGGCTAAAAATTCATGAAAGGTTCCAAAAGTCTTATGGTTTCTCTCTAGCTTATTTCTTTTCTGATTTTCTTTCAATTTATGAAGAGTAGGAAGCTTCCAAAGAAAACAATCCAGTTTGAATTTGTAATCGATAGATGTCATTTCATACTACTACACTTGTATTTCAATTTCAATATTTTGAATGTTTGATAATTTCCTCGTACGGAAATTTCATTGACAAATTGTTTCTCTTTGGAAGTTTCCTATCTTTATCATTGAGGAAGTGGAAACAAAAGATTTCGCCATTTTTCCCAAAGCTCAAAGTTTAATTGGGAAGGCATTTTTATGAAAATAATAAAAAAGGCGCTTTTCACGTCAAAACTGAAATAGATAAAACTCCTAAAACATATCACAAGTAAATAAATGAAGTGCACTGTGAAACGGTAACAGTTTTCACATTTGTCGCCGAGAAATATTGGAAACAAGTCATAACTCGCTTTGTTTTCATATTGGACGGACATGAAAGCTCTGCATTTCAAAAAAACAACATGAGTTTCCCCTAAAATATGCATTGTTTTTTGCTTATATACTATACGTTGAGACACTCAGATTTGGTGTTTTTTTAAAGGACTGAACACAAGCACTACAGGAAATTCCTAAAGGCTCTCTAAGATCGGTGCCTGTGTGAAAGTAGAGATTCACATTGGCCGGTACCTCTAAAGAATTGATATCAGATAAAGCAAACTCCATTCAACCGGCTTCTAACTATTTTCTTTTCTTTCCGCTCGTCACTTTGTTTTTTGGATTTTCGGTTGTTTGGGCAACTTTCGTTCTTCTTTTTCCTTCCTGAATGTTCTTCTGATTATTGTGCTTTTGTGTCTCTCTGTTTGCTTTTTTTTTTTCAATCTTTGTCACTTGTTCCATATTTGTTCAACCAAATTCCTTCACCAACTCGATTTCTTCAATACTAACTGCGGAACAGGAAAACTTTTTCCTGTACTCGTCTGCTTTATATAAACATATGGATAATTTACACTTTTTCTCGGACATTTTCTGTAGATATTCATTAATATTTTCTTCCTTCCTTCAAAGTATTCATCAAGATTATCATAGCGCTATACCTTTTAACTCATGCATGAGTAAGAACTACTGTTTCAAATTTAGAAAAAATTAATGAAAAGTTTATATCCAAGATGTTGCTATTAATGGATTTTCGCAATATACGTGAAATGTTGCCACCTCATCAACATTCTGAGGTCACGATACTGAAAACGTGAAGATATTAGGATATTCAAATAAAAAATAATGAAAGCAGAAGATCTTATAAAATGATATTCAAATTAACTAAGGAAAAGAATATTCTTCTTCATAAAGAGTATCATTTATAAGCAGGCAACAGTGATTACTCATTCAAAGTGTGTTTTTACTGGTTTTTCCAAGAATACTTTTACATGCTATCCATAACATTCATTAAAATATACATGTTTTTCTTTCTACTGCTGTCAATGTCCTTTCGTACAATAATTTTACGTGTAAGAATGAAGAGTAGTGTCACTCTTAGGACAATAACTCAGTAGAACATCATGAAATTTCAACAGCTTCAGCCCATGTAGAAACATTTGTGATGATTCAAGCTTGAATAATTTTCCGAAACATTTTCGTATAGTCTATCCATTCCCAATTGGAACGGCAATAAAAATAAGAGTACAGTCATAAACATTTCTTGCCTGTGGTCCCTAGTCGCCCAGATAGTAAGCGTGCTATCAAATGTAGTTGAGGAATGAAGGCTCGGCTAGCTGGACTGGCTGAATACTAATTTTTTGTCCGTTTCACAATATTTCTTTATCAGTGTCGTGTGTTCGTGAGGTTAGGTGAGGTAGTGAGTGGTTTTGCAAACCGATTTTTGAAAACTTTTTCTAGAGATCAATTATCCTATCACCAAACTGATATTTTTGCAGTTGATGCGCGTTTCGCTAACAAGGTTAGCATCTTCAGGAGAAGCAAATTGATACTGAATCTAAAGACAAGGGTTAGCTGTTTATATACCTAAAGTTTTTTGGTCCGATGTGGACTTTGTTTGATGAATAATGATTATCATAATTACCCATGGTGGAAAAATTCAGTTGAGATAACTTTTTCATTGAGTGATCAATTACTATGATTGTAAGAAAAACTACCATTGAAAAATAATATTCCGACGCCTATGTCGAGGCGGGAATTCCTTCTCTGTGCTGTTCCAATTGGTATTGGAAATACTATATGAACTTGACATTAATTATAGTTTCATTTCAATTTCCCCCTCCTAGATTCACTATCTGAACTCATTTTGTCCACAGCTAGCTTCCTGGGTGCCCATAAAAGCGCGTTCATCTCTGGAGGCTTGAGTCTTGGACATGGCAGTGGTTGGGGAGGCGGATATGGGGGACATGGAGGTGGCTGGGGAGGCGGATACGGTGGAGGTAACGTAGTGAAAGTTATCAAAATCGTTCCCAGTTACGGCGGCGGTTATGGAGGTGGCTATGGAGGTGGTCATGGAGGTGGCTGGGGAGGTGGCTATGGAGGTGGTTATGGAGGGGGTTACGGACATGGAGGAGGTTATGGAGGAGGTTACGGAGGTGGTCATGGAGGTTGGAAATCACATGGACACAATGAATGGAGTTCAGGTAAAGAACTATGCAGTTCTAAAGAAGTATGCAGTTCGGCAAACTTTTACTATTCTTGAAGCTGATCAAGATGAAAAAACAATTGAGAATAACTTACAGTAAAAACTGATAGCAAACTTTATGAACTATACTGTTTTTTTGTAACCTGCCAAGGGGATTTTAAAATTATATAAATGAAATGATGGAAGTTTTTTAAGTAGACATACATTTCTTGAGCACCTAAATCACTATTTGGTCAACATTTACATTATCTAAATTTATCATTTTTGTTTCAGGTGGATGGTGGTAAGGACTATTCTCCAAGTATGACTGACGTACGGAAAAATGTTTGTACATTTTTGTAAATTCAAATTTGCCATAAATTATTTCATGTTGCAATAAACTTACTATATAAACTGTGTTGATGTATTATTGTTTTCGCGGTTATGTATCACAGGAGAACAAAAGCACTTCTTTCTAAATGTTGATATACATACCATGGATCAAATATATGGTTTGGCGAATATAACTCCACATTATATGAATTGGAAAAACTTCAGAATAAATTTCTAAGATATCTTCACTTCAAAAAAGATCATGTATGGCCAGACTACCGTTTAGTGAGAACATCTCATTTGAGAGATGAATTCAGGATACTTTCTTTGCAAAATATGCGCAAAATATGTGTAATATCATTTCTTCACCGGCTTCTTAATAATAAACCTAACTCACCTCATATATTATCGTCAATTATTTTCACGTTCCAGCCAGAAGGACAAGATCAAATACAATGTTTTATATACAAAATGTCTACTCCATAGGTGCACCACTTACAGGTATGTTGCGTCTCGCAAATGAACTGAATATATAATAATTGATGATAGATTCTCAGACAAATTTAAGAAAAAAAAATCATTATACAGCATTATAATGTCTTTGTAGCATCATCAACTACTAATCGACACCCGTAAACTGATTTATAATTTTTACTTTTTTCTATTTCTAGTGTTTCTATGTATCTATTGTATTGTATCTATTATATTGTATGTAATAAGGTCATCCTTGTAATTAGACCTAGGGTTAGGGTAATAAAATAAAAAAATAAATAAATAAATAAGAGGATATATAGCCCAAATAAAATATACGAAAAAATTTTGAAAACCTTTCAAATGACCTCTTCAAGAAATAGTACACACAGTAAGGCCTCAAAATAGAAATAATTCAATGGAAAAATAATCAAAGAAATATGGTCTTGGATTTATATTTTCCAAAGTAATTCTGTTAAAAAACTACTTTCAGCGTAATCGTCCGCATATTTTCATGAAGATGGAAAATGATAAAATCATATTCTCCTCAAACCCAATATCATAAAATAAAATCAGTCTTCATTCTCATGAACTATATAAAAACAACAATAAGCATCATTATGCTATAGAAGAAGTCAGGATCTTTAAAGTTATTTGAAAAAAAATATATTCGCAGCAAAATCAATTTCATTATTCATACAGTGAAAATTGACTTCATTTTGCAGCTCACGTTGACTTCGCTCCTACCAATTAGCTTGTTTTTTCAGGATATTAACGGCACCCTGTGAGTGATAATAATAAAATTCATCGGAATATCATTTTCCCGATTTCAAAACATGCTAAATGAGCCATGCTACTAGTCAAATGATTATCTAAAATGAATACTACAGGTTCGAACTACACACGATAATATATTTTCAAACAACTATCAGGTTAAAAAACGAGTCAACAGATTTAACTAAATGTTATACAATGGTCCTAAACTAACCAAAATATTAATGAAGAAAAGATAATTGAGTTTATAAGCTTAGGAGTGTAATAGTGTTTATGTGGCCGAAATTTCCAACAAATTTACAACTCGAACTGAATTCTTAATTACAGTAATGATAACTTAACTATTTCAATAGATAATTGAACACAAACCTTTCTTCTATTCATCCATGATCCAACTCGAATGAAACTAATTTTCTATCCCACCCCATATTCCCCTTTTTCCCTCACAATGTGAACTCATATGCCGGATTCATATACATTTCCCCAGACTCGTGTCCAGCCCTGACCAAAATGACAGTCACGTACCACAGAAGCGACCTTTCCCCGATTTTTCTGTGTTCTGGTAACTTGCCCAAATCATTCCCTTTCGTCCCTCACCACGCTGTCTGCCCATTCATTCGCAAATCGTATCCATTCATTTTTTTCCATTTGCATCCCTTAGTCTCATTTCGCCATTCACCTTCTCCATTCTTTTCTTCCACTCTCGCCATCCAATCCTGTCCCCTATCATACATCTAACAATCACGTGATCTGCCGTTTCCGGCTCCCCATACTCAATTCCCATGCCCCGTAAGAAGCTGGATCGCCTTTCACGACAGATCCAGTGATTCATTCCCGACTGTTCTACAGAATCTGTAGAACAGTCGCCCAGTCGTACCCCTCTCCCAGTCCCTTTGCCATTTCCTCTTGATATTCTTTTTTATGCGCTTTCTCTCATCCAGTTTATTGTGTATTTCTCTTACGTGTAACGGGACCTGCTTTTCGTTCATGCCCATATGACCCTCTCCATGAGCCTTCACGTTTCCCATATTGCCGGCTACGTGTCCCCTCCTCCATATGATTTGGGTACGTACTCCGCTTTCTCTCCTTTCCTCAATCATCCTCTGTAGCCTTGCTATCCTTTCATTCACCACTCTTCCTGCATCACTCGTTCTACAGCCATAGCAGAGTCACTAACTACTTTTGAATTCTCCTCCATACTCCATACATGCCAATCACCCGCTTTATCGCTATTGACTCTGCTTCATTCACGCTACTTTGACAGGTGATCCGTTCATTTCCCGTGATCCATTCATCGCCTCCCCTTTTATACGCCCATCCTATTCCCATCCTTTCTTTCTCCATTATCGCTCCGACATCCACGTATACTTCACTCACCTCCTCTCCCTCCATCTCCCCCAGCAACTCCCCTTGCAACCAAGGGAAAATGTTGTCTTCACCTTTCACTCTGTCTTCTATCTTCCTTCTCCCATTCACTCTCCATTCATGATATCTTCTTCTATTTGAAGTGGCGCCATTCCGGTGATGACACTGAGTGCCGCTGATGCTCCACATAAAGCTAACAGAAACGGTTTTTGTGCCGCACTCAGTTGTTTTTCCACTCTACTATCATGTGCCCTTTCCCCCCTAACTTGTACTCCATACAGTGTCGCAGGTATGGCTACCCTTTCATATATTATCCTCACACATTCTTAAGTCCAACTTTCTTCCCGGTCCACCTCCGCAATTTCCCTGCCAGCTCGCTCAGTTTCTTCCTTATCTCTTTGTGGTGGTCTATGAACAAAAGTGAGGAAGCTCTCTTCAAGAAATTTCAAGAAAAATAATTCAGTTTAATTTACGTAATTCTTCATCATAATATTCGCATGTGATGCTCATAAACTCTTTGAAAAAAACTACCGAAAGTTTTTTTTATTCCTCATAATCAATCTTCAAAATTAAAACGGAACCGCTATGGAATTGAACACCTGACCGTTTTTGTGATTCCAATTTCAACATGTTTTTCCCTCATGATTCAAGGCCTTACAACAAATATTATTCTTCATTCTGAATAAAAAATCCTTCGTATAATATATTATCGAACTCATGAAAAAAATGAGAATAATATTTCTTATGAAGTTACAATGACTGGTGGAATTGGTTTTACCCCGAAGGAAAAGCAATTACTTTTATTTAGATTGGCATATTCATCGGATTTCATTGAAATAATGATAAAGGTAGTTCTTAATATGACTTTGTGTCACATGGGCGGAGAAAAATTCTTATCTACCTTAATCAATAAAAGCATTGGCCGGTTGTTTCGAAGTTTTCCAAAACTTTTTGAATAGATACTCCATTTAGAAAAATTAAAAAAACATCGACACCCCTGTGTTTCACTCATTTTTGGAAGCAAAGATTTGATTTTTCGCAGGCTTTTTCGCAGACTGTCACCAAGGCTAAGTATTACAAAAAGTGCAGCGTCTGGAGGTCTATGCTTTTATACATAAAGTTGAGAATCTTAGCGACTGGAGAAATGTACAGTAAAATGGATTAACGGGGTCTCTCAGTCGAAGAATCAAAAATCAAAACTCTGCTCTACTTTGCCAAGCTTTTGCTTCTAATAGGAAGCTTCTCCAGGAAAGTAAAAATGAGTAAAAAACAATGAGTTGAATATATAAATTAACGAAAAAAGTTAACATGTCAATTTTATAGCATCCTTAAAGGATGCTGCAAAAAATAACTAATGAACATATTGCTACATATAGATTTTCTGTACCACATAGTCTTGATACTGTTTTTTTAACCTAGCCAGTCGGGCAAACACTACTGACTCATGATTTTCAATAATAAATAACTCATTTTTCTCAAGTTCGTTATTCTAGAGTACTTGGAAGCATTACCACGACACTGGTTCGCATTGAAACCCAATATTTGACAACTGAAAACATCGTTTGAATTGGGGGAAATGATGAAAAAATACACTCTTTGTTCTCATGTAAGAATTCGTTTTACCGCTCAAGGATCCGGTTCAACTATTTAAACCGAGTGGTTCCATTGTAATGGCATCAGTTAGTTTTCGGTGAAATACGAGTAGTCATGAAGGTACGTTATCTAATTATGTCTCCTGTTCTATGTTAATTTATTCGCATTTACTCATTCATGCTGAAATTGAACCTCTGAAGTATTTTCTATCGGATAAATGTAATTCTAAAGCACAATACATTAGAATTTTCTGCTTTCAAAATCTTCTCAACTTCCATATACATTAGGTACTTTGAAATACTGAAAAGGATTCACCTTTTAGGAATATTCAAACCTTTAAAGTTCTTATTTGTTGTAATTAACACTTTCGCACAGGCACCGATCTGAGAACGTCTTAAGGTTTTTCCTGTAGTATTTGTGTTTTGTCCTTAAAAAAAATTCGTGTGAATTTTCACTTCTGAATTCAATACACGGATCTAGGGAATTTGTCTAATTCTGATCAATACGTTAGATTTATCTCAGTTATTCATGGAATACTGAAGTACATAAATATTTTTTTCATTCCAAATTTTCCCATTTCAAAATTATAAACAGAAAAATGTAGATGACCTTTTCCCAAATCATTTTCTTCCATTCATTCTGTTGGATTCAAAATGTATGTTTTTATTATTCCCTCTGTATATAGATTTTTTATTTATTTTATGTGATTAGAAAGAAGATGTTGATGACAGTTGTCAAAAAATAATAAATTTAAATACGTCAGTAAGACTTTATTTGATAATAAATTATATCCATCCCATATTTAAAACATTCTGTGACCAACGTATTACCTTATTTATTGATTCTCACATAAAACTGAAGTATTATCAAACTGCCTGATGTACTGAGTAGATCAAAGGATCAAATCAAATCGAATCAGTTTTCATGTTCCTTCTTTGTAGGGTGGAACAGTATTAAATTTGTTTTTCCAGCGTTGAAATACAGACGAATTTCATTAAACCAAGCAACTAGTTGTTTCGAAGCAGATTCACAAGTTTCTTTCAAGGTATCGAGATTTTTGTGAGATATAAGTAAAGAGGTATCATCAGCATAAATTGTAAGTCCTACGTTTGGAAACGATTCCGTTATTTCATTAATGTATGAAATGAAGAGAACCGGGCCTAAGACAGAGCCCTGCGGGACGCCCATATCAATTCAAACCTCAGAAGATTTGATGTCCTGAAGCGAGTTGTTACTAAAATATTTCAAACTGACAAACTGTGAACGGTATTTAATGAAATACTCAATCCAACTAAGACAAACACCTCTAATACCATAATTGTATGACTTCGATATGAGAATATCATGATCAACACAGTCGAAAGCTCGACTTAGGTAACAGAAAATGCCGTAAGGAATCTCTCTTCGATCAATGCGGTCTAGTAGATCGTTAAAATAGCGATTGATAGCAGTTGTAGTTGATTTTTCCCTTCGAAAACCGTGTTAGCTGCTAGTTAAAATGTTAAATTCATTCAAAAAGGCAATGAGTCTTTCTAAGTAACGATATTCGAAAACTTTTGAGAAGCTGCTGGAATTTGTAATAGGTCTATAATTTTCCAAGTTTGTGGGCATTTTTTGTATATACAGGTATAACTTTCCAAATTTTGAGATCAGAAGGAAATTTGCCGGTTTTGAAAGAGAGATTCGCTAAAAATGTTAAAGGCTCAATCACAATGCTAACAATTCTTCTCAGAATATTTGATGATTCCACCATTTGCTTTTATCTTCAATTCTGTTCCAGGTATATATCAGTTTCCTCATCCTCGCTGCCGCAACTAGCTACATCCAAGGTGGGTTTATTTTTTTTTAATAAATTTTAAAATCATTTTTACTTTGTTGTTTCTCTGAAGATCATGAAATCTAAGGATTTTTATGAATTTCTTGTTATCCTTAATAAAGCTATTATTTTCGCCAAATGAGTATATCGATCTGACCAATTATTCAATTACTAAGACTTTAATATTTTCGAAAACTCACAATCCTATTTCACATTGAATTGGTCGACAACTAACTCAGAATTCCAAAAGATTTCACTGGATTTTCACTTGATTATCTAGTAGGAATTATGGATTCTCATAGCTGATATTTTCAAAATAGTAATCCCCCCAACCTAAGCTAGTCTAACCATATTATGGTGTTATGACTTGTCAGATAATTTTTGTTGGTGGTTTGTCGAATTCCGTTCATTACAAGTAGCTATCGATTGATCTCTCTCGGATATCTTTATCACCAAGCTGCTGTTTTAAATTGATCTATTTTGTCTACAACTCTTATTCTTGCCCACGAAAGCTCGTCTGTCCCTTCTTCAGATGCCAAAAATCAGCTGTTGTACGTCTTCCTCAACAATAAGGAGCTTCATCTCAAAGATCTCCAGGAAAGAACGGCATGGATTGCAATAATGAAGTAGAAAATCCAGAAACACTTTTTCCAAGAAGGTCCCCACATTTAGAACTCCGTATCCGAGCCTACTTTGAGGCTGTGGAGATGAAAAGTGGATGATCTATGACAACAGATATGTACAAGGCAGTGGTTGCATACCAATAAGCTACCCTGGCACTTCCCAAAAGACTGCATGGTGGTCAGCAGCTGATGTGATTCACTATAATTTTCTGCAACTTTCATAAATCTTTCAATTTGAACCGCGAAGAATTCATTGTTTCTTGGATTGTTCCAATCAATATAGTGATAATTCAAAGAGTGAAATTGAGAGTGAAATATTTCGTATAACGACCTATTGTCATATTATGCGACTTAAGAAATGTGTTTTAGACGGAAAAAAATCATTTTTTTTTCATTCGCAGCTGGTAGCATTGGTTGGAATAATGGAGGTTGGTCTTCGGGTATTGGTTACGGCTTAGGAAGTGGCTACGGACGCGGTTACGGAAGCGGCTACGGAAGCGGCTACGGAGGTGGTTACGGAAGCGCCTACGGAGGTGGTTATGGAGGTGGATATGGAAGTGGCTATGGACATGGATACGGAAATGGGTGGAACTCTAATGGTTGGAACGGAGGGTATGGAAATGGTTGGAATTCTGGATATGGAAACAATGGATGGCACCGAGGATCTGGATGGGGTTCAAGTAAGCTGTTTATCTGACTATCATGAGCATAATCAGTTGGTTTGAAATTTGAGTTTTCGAAAACAGGGTTAGGAAATATTTCAACTCAAAAAAAACAATAAAAAAATCAGTCAAATTATAACAGACGATATCATGTGAAAATCATTGTTGAATGATGAAGGCTTCGTTATAGTGCCCTGCGAAACACCATACGTTTTCTCGGGTTATTCTCTTCTTCAGCAATTTTTATTAGTTGTAGAAAAAGTGATTGTATATAATCAATCGTATCAAAAGCCTTTGTGAGATCCATAAATACGCAAATAGCATGTTTTTGCTTACCAATATAATAGCTCAATTCAGATATTACTCCTGTAACTATTTATTTGTTGCTAACTTGAGCACATTCAGTCATTATTTATATAGGTGTAAATGCAATTTTGAATCCGATATCAGTGAAATATTATTAATGTTTTTCATTTTGCTTCAGTTTGGGGTATAGATTTCAATATGTGAATTTTCTAGAAAAAAACACTTCTATGCGAGTACTTTTTGCTAATATTATATCAGTCAGTTGTTTGTATTTTCTTTATGAAATTAGTTATTGTCACAGAAACGAATGTATAATTTATTTTCTTATTGTTTCAGATTCATGGTAGAAGAAACATAAATACTCGTATTATCTATTAGTGAATCAAATTTGCCTTGAAGTATAAATTCCACTTTTGCATCTGTTCAAAAATGAATCAGTAATAAATTTTTTGTAATCCATTCAATCTGTTTGATTTTATTCTGCCATCTTTCTACGAAAACCTTGAAGGATGTATTTCCCTTAAGAAGTATGTCTCTTGTATGTGAAACATTTTCAATGTTTTTATGTTCATTGATATCAAAGTTCTGATGAAAAATCGATTTCAATCATTAGTCACGTGTCGTGTTTTTCTTCCTAGTTCGATGGGTTTTCAATAGAAGAAAATTTGTAAAAAATATCTTATTTATTAATAAATATGATCACATGTGCCCAGTGGAATGAAAATTAATGAGTTTGGCACTTCATCCACCTCAATATACAGCTGCTCCACTGCTTGCAAACGATTCAGAATAAGCTGAAACAAACATAAAAATTAGTATACACCTCATTATGATATCTTGTTGGAGAGAATATGCTTTTTTTTCTATTATACAGTGTGATAAAACTATAAACACTAAAAATTACTTCTTCATTATTGAAGATACGATTTCGGTTTTTTTTTTCGTTGATTGACGAAGTGCTATCAGATGAATAATTGAACATCGCGTTTTTGCATTTTTCATTACACAAGAATTAATTTTCTGAATTAAATAAAAACCGGGATATTCAATTGCATTTCTAATAGTACCGCGTTAATGAGTGGAGAAAACACTATTAGTTCTCTGATTCAATCGAACTCGTGTCTTCAATAATAGAAAATTCAGCAATAAAGCCGATTAGAGTTTGGTCACACTGTTACTAGAGTCACATAAAGTTAACAAGATGGAAAATTAATTCATAAATAAATAAAATGGAGACTAAATAAGTCATTAAGAGTACCTGAAGATGATGCCCCACTTTTAGCGAAGGAATTCGATCCGCTCAGTGATCCAGATTTGGAAAACGATCCAGATTCAGAGAATGCTCCCCCAATTCCGATTGGATGGAGTAAGTCTGTGAGAGCTTTCAATCCTGCACCAGAAGAGCTACCTGATTTCGAATAAGATCCACTGCCTCCCTTTACCCCACTGAATGATCCGCTACTGGAACCGCTGTGTGAAAGAACTACTCCCAAGTTGACTCCAAAGTCAAGTAATCCTCCTCCCAGAGATGGAAGTCCACAGTTACCACCAGAGCAACCTGTAGAAGTTGTCATTATCAATAGAATATTGAAGTTAAGAAGAAGCCATTTTTTGTGGAGTTTTTCAATGGATCTTTTTGGAAATCATCACCGTACACGATATGGAAAAATAGAAATTGTGATGTAGAACTTTTTGCAGGTGTAGGAAAGGTAAAACTTCAGAAATATCATAACGTAGACCAAGGTAGTGATAAATGTCGCATTTTTTTCACATTAGCTAATAGATATGGAATAAAAGTTCAACCTTTCTGTTTCTGTATGAAGTTTTCAGTTTTGTTTTTCAGATTATGGACGATGAGAATTGCCAGTAAGATCCATAGAGAATAAATATTGAAAACAACGCACCTTTGCCAATTCCCAAGCCTAGACCTAAGTTGAATCCGGAATTCCCCGTTCCACTGCCAGAATATCCTCCTGAACCACTTCCTGAATTTCCACCGGATTGGCTCCCAGAGCTACTACCAGAATAACTACTAGAACTTGCACTGGAGAAGCTGCTACTGGACTGACCGCCAGAGTTTGCTCCAGCTGAACTACCAGCGTTAATTCCAGAATTATCTCCAGGATATTCTATAAACCACCTGTTTGGCCAGCAGTATGAGTTCCAGAGCTAGCGCTAGAATGACTGACAGAACCAGCTCCAGACCCACTGCCAGAATATCCTCCAGATACATCACCAGACTGAACGCCAGATCCTTGTCCCTTCACGAAGCCAGTATTTCCACCAGATGAGCTACCAGACGTACTGCCAGAAAAACTGTTAGAACCGCTTCCAGCATTAGCTCCTGATGCTCCAGAATGCTTATCAATACTACAAGTAGTTCCCGAACATAATGGACCTGGTTGTTTGGTACTACTTCCTGCCAAGAAACCACCAAAGTCTTCGTGAGTTTCGCTTCCTTCTGACTTATGGATAAGACATTTCCGGTGGCAAAAACCATCAGATTTTGGTGCTTCTGAAATAAAATAGGCTTCGTATGGGAATTTGAAAAGCATAATTAGTTCGTCAACGCATTCTGCACTTTATATACAAAATAATATGACTTTGTTAATACTGGGATTTTGCTAATGAAAGAGCTGATGTTTTTTGATATTAAATTGATGGATGTAGCCGTTACTACGTGGTAGGAAACTGTAACTAACGTTACTGTAGTTTCGTTTTATATGGACATTCTCAAACTTATACAATAAGTATAAGTATATCACCTTCAAACAAAGGTATAAGTATACTTATACAATAAGTATAAGTTTGAGAATGTCTATATAGGACGAAGTTGCAGTAACGTTAGTTACAAAATTATATGACTTTGTTAATACTGAGATTTTGCTAATCAAAGAGCTGATGTTTTCTGATATTAAATTGATGGATTCAGTCCATATAGGACGGGCAGTAACGTCAGTAACTGTAACTATATGTAACTATATGGACATTCTCAAACTTATGCAATAAGTATAAGTATACTCATACAACATACATACTTATTGTATGTATGTACAACATACATACTTATTGTATGAGTATACTTATACTTATTTTATAAGTATACTTATAAATAAAAGTTGTAAAAAACAGAAATTTTCATTTCTCTTTTCTCATTTTCTGATATTGTTGAACTAAGAAGAAAATAGCATTTTTTCCTGAAGGTGTTGAAAAAAATATAGAGGTATGTGGTGTATTAACAGAATAAGTTTTATATTTTAGATATCGAGGAAAGGTTTGAAAATAGAAAAGCTGCAATAGAAACAACATTTCTGATACCACAACACTTCTTCTATAGACGATAACGATATAAAGACTATTTCGCTTTCAATTCATTTATGGCTATAGCAATAATTAGGACAAAATGAACAACGGCAAAAATCTAGCGAATATCATTTCTACAAATAGAGACTTCAGCCACTGTCGAATATTTGGTGAATGTTGATATTTATAACCTTTTTGATGGGCAACTCAATGCAGATGTGATAAAATTCAATATAGACGATGGAAATGATGTAGAAAACAAAGTTTTATTCCTTCAAATGAAGATTAATTGGATTTTCAAGCGATGAAGATTGCATGGAGGATAATGAGATGAATCAGTATAGAGAAATCAAGAATTTAAAGGGAATTGTCCTTTGCTATATTATGCTACATTATAGTATTTGAAATTATAAGTGATATTTTAGACAGAATGGCGTTCTAGAAAAATGAGCAAAGACGATATGATGAATATTCATACCAATTCAAATGTAACTCAAAAAATAGACCTAGTGAAGGTTCCATGATATGAAAAATGTTTAGGTACTTTTGCTAGGTCGCTATTCCAGAAGATTCTTGTTTAATAGCAAATTGGTGATTTCTGTTCCATATATTTTGATTTCAAATATTCATTATAATAATAAAGAAAACTTGACATTGAATGCTGTCGAGAAAACTTTCACCCATTTGAAGTCATCCATTGAAACAAGAACCAACTCCAAACTTAACCATACCCCTGTGAAAAATCCATGTTGGATATGGACATGCAAAATTTTTGTTGACTGCATAAATCAGAAGATGATAAGATGAACCTATAGGCTTTCCATTGTTTTTTTGCTCAGTATATTCTCAAAACTCATAAGAAAACTACTGAACTGGGTCATCTTGGACCAAGTACCAACTTGCATGAAAGTTTTTAATATGATCTACTGGATCATCTATTAATCTATTGAGGAAATCAAAAAGATGTGTACAATAAAAAAATGATTTTGCAAAAGATGCAACTTGGGTGTTAGAATTAGAATTACAAACATCATACTTCATTCTTTACTGAGAGACTCGTATCTTCCCAATTTGGATGTTAGTTCTGACGCGGAATATATACTGGACAATAAGAAACAAATCTATTCATCATTGATAAAAAAATGAATTTTGTTGCAACGATCCAGAAATATTCGTAATCTATGTTTCAATGAAATATTCAATACAGATTGAAAAGATATATTCCAATCATGGTATATGAACAGGTTTTAAAAAAAAATCTGTTTTAAAATCTGTTTTTTAGCTATCGCCCCCATACGAACGACAACTCTCAGAAGTTAAGAAACTTATGCGAGCTAAGGACGAAAGAGGTCTTACCTTTTAACGTGAGATTCCTAACACGGTATTTTCTGAGTTCATCAAGTTCAAAGTAACGATTTCGAAAAACCTGACAGGAATGCACATTTGTGATAACAGTTGAATAGGGGATACAGAAAATTGTTTTTTTCAATTAGTGAGTTGGATAAAATGGTAAACAATAGTCAGTTGATTAGCGATGATGAGGTTTGGAAAAAATTTCAATGAGAAATTAGATATTAATCATCCCCTTGAACAAATAAAAATGTGAACATTTACAATAGAATGATTGATTACGAAGTGGAACAAGTGGATAGATTGTGGTGAAGAAAACTAGGTTTTTTGGATAAGTTCCACGCACTCCTATGCAAACTGACCTGAACCAAATAGAGGAGAAAAATATGATCCACCTTCAGGGTTGTTGTAGGAAACCGTTGGAGATTGATCGATGGGAAGATTTCCAGTTCCTGGACCAGCAATAGAATAAATATTCTTTTGATATCCTGGCACTTCACCTGATTCATGAAGTTGGGAAAATATTTATTATGTAGAAAATGAAATTACTAGGACTTAATACAACAAACTCAATAATGGAGTAGAAGGAAAAATCCTCAAATGCTCCGTTAAAACTGTAATAATGAAATTCTCAAAAGTTAATGAGCATACTAACCTCCACTGTGGTATCCAATAGTTGGCAATGTAGGCTTGACTCTCACGTCAATCTTTCCAGTAAGATCCTGAGGCTGAACTGGTACTCCTGCACCTTGATGAGACCCATGTTTGTGGTTATAAGAATAAGCTCCACTCGAAGAATCACCGCCAGCAGTGCCACAGGAACTACCAGAACAACCAGGTGTA
This sequence comes from Leptinotarsa decemlineata, assembly GCF_025532065.1. Lineage (NCBI taxonomy): Eukaryota > Metazoa > Arthropoda > Insecta > Coleoptera > Chrysomelidae > Leptinotarsa > Leptinotarsa decemlineata. The sequence continues at coordinate 329,822 of NW_027412556.1, read as the reverse complement.
TTATATGTTGACGCAATCAAACTAGATAAGTCTTCTCCTTCACTAGAAGGAGTTTTATCCTGGCAGTTGAGTCCTGAACAACTAGGCTTTTGATTGTAAGATGTGTATCCTGAAGCAGGGGTGTATGTTGTTCCCGTTGTTGGTGTTACTACTACTCCAATCGTGGGTGTTTGTTTATGGTAGGTACCACTGGAATAAGATCCACTGTCGGGATTCTTTCCAGAACAGTAGGAACCTGTGCAGCCTGGTACAGATTGTTTATTGTAAGAGTTTCCGCTTGGTTTGCTACAACCACTACCGATGCATATTGGTATTTCCACATAAGATACTCCAGAAGGTTTTTGATGTCCAGTGTGAGGTTCACAAGAAGATCCAGAACAAGGAGATGTGTGACACTTGCCGGAGGAGCAGCCTGGTTTATTTTCATGTACAACTACGGGAGCTATGAGGTCTATGGAAGGAGCTGTTGGTTTTACCAAACTAGGCTGAGATCCGCTATAAGAGTTTGCCGGGGTATTGATATACTGAAGGCAGGAAATGCCAGAACATTCTATGCCGCTTGGTTCTTCTGATTTCTTGTGACAAGAACCTCCTGAACAATTTGGGCTACTGAGATCTATTCCACTATTAGAGATTTGTTGATTGTAGGAAGTGCCAGAATAGGAGGAGCTTGAAGAACCGGAATAGTATCCGCTTGAGGAAGAGCCTGAAATCAGTAGAGAAATTCTCACAATGAGATAATTCAGTTGCGAATTTTTTTTCACTCAATTTCGGTAACCAGAAAAATGCTAATGAGTAACAAGTGAAATGCATTTTGCAATGCATTGTTAGAAAATTTCTCTCGTGAAATAAACATGGCTTTCCAGCTACAATTGAAAATCATTATCCCAGCCGAAGTCCCTATTCACTTTTGTAGATATGTAATGAAATAATTACCTCCATTAACTTTGCAAGAGACACCGGAACATCCAGAGACTGGTCCAGAAACTTTATCATAGGTATTTGAAGATCCTCCAGTAGAACCTGTAGGCTTACAGAATGGTCCTGAACATATTTCAACAACTGGAGTTGTTGGTTTCACTATACCACAGACACCACCATAGCAACCAGATGTAGAGGGGATAACTGGCTTGGATACTGGTTTGTTATGATAGCCTCCACTTGGTTTGTTGTAATAACCTCCACTTGGTTCACTACATGAGCCACCAGGACATCCTGATCCGAAGACACTACCTTGTGAAGAAGAACCAGAGGAAGTATCACCACTAGTCGTATAGCCAAAAGCAGGTTTACTATCATGGATGCTTCCCGGCTTACCAGGAAGGATGCTGATTATTTCAGCAGTTACATGAGGTTCAGAACCAGTAGTGGTACCAATAACCGTTGGTTCGCCTGAGTGGGTTCCATAATGTCCTTGTGTATGAACGGGAGTACTTTGGTGGATGTTTCCAGAAGATCCTGGTAACGTATCTTCTTTTTCTTCAGTGAAATAAGTTCCTACATGAGTGGCTGGTTTGCTGTCATAAATGCTACCCTTAGAACCTGGTAGAGTAATTATCAGATTGTATGACAACCCACTGCCTTTGGAACCAGCATGGGTATATGTATTCGTTGGCACTGAACTGTAAACGGGAACTGTTGGTGTTTCAACTACATGCACAACTGTTGAAGATGGTGGAGATCCGACACCTGAAGCTACTGGCTTAAAGTCGTGAATACTGCCACTGGGTCCGGGAAGGGTCCTTTATAGGAAGTAGAAGATTGACTTCCTGAGTGAGATCCAGCACTTGCCTGAGAAGAACCGTAAATGGGTACTGTTGGTGTCTCGACTATATGGACTACCGTTGATGATGGTACAGTTGGATTTCCACCTCCTGGGTTCACTGGTTTGAAATCGTGAATACTACCATCAGGCCCTGGGAATTGTCCTTTATAAGAAGTGGTAGAAGAACCGCCTGAGTAAGTACCAGAACTTGACTGTGAGGAACCTCCAGAGATATAACCAACACCATGATTCGTTGAATCTTTCACAATGTTTGGAAAAGTAGGGTATTTGTTGACACCAATAGTACCACCATATTTCGAAGAACCTGTGAGAACAGTTACATTTTTTAATTTTCCTTGATAGGCAACATGTTTATTCACGATAAAATTTGGGTTATGCAAGGAATGTTTTTTTACCTTGTTGAACACCATGATCTGAATGTAGTGAAGTTCCACTGAGAGGCACGGTTCCTTCCGGAGAACTCAAATCGTAACTTTGTCCTGATGATGATGATTCCGAACCTGGCAAAGAATTAGGATGTGCTCCACTTCCTGGAAATGATCCTGTCCCAGTTACTGATCCAGAATATGATGTCGAACCCGCACCAGCACTAGATTTTGCTGATGATGCACTTCCTATCAATGAGAATGAAAATTTTATTCAACAAGTAGGGGACATTTAAGATTTCTCCCAGATTATTGATAGTTGACGTTCATTATAGTGTTTTTGAAGATATTGAATGGACAGCAAAACGTTTACTTTTCTGGCCTTCAACTCCTACTAATATGAAAATAAACTTCCGAAGAAATACATTTTGAGAAAAATGTATGCATGATCCTGCAGAAATGAAAGAAGAAATGAGCCCATGGCATATTTCGGGCCATCATTTACTCACCAGAAGAAGCGCCATAACCTGGTTGCGATACAATTCCACCGGGAGACAAGGAAGGAGAACTCAAATCATGCCCTACCCCTACTTCTGGAACTTGCCCAAAAGAGCCACTTCCTGATGATGATCCAGAATAAGATCCAGCTCCTGCTGTGGATCCAGGTCCAGCTGGGTATGGTAGTAACCCTGGCAGTAATCCAGAACCTGACCCTGCTGTTGATTTGCTTCCAGCCAAAGAAAATGATCCTGAGCCAGACACTGCGCTCGATCCTGCTACTGATCCAGATCCTGCTATTGATCCAGCTCCGGAGACCGATCCTGTATGTGATAGTACTCCTGGTAATGACCCAGCACCTAACAAAGCAGACATACATGGGTTGAAGGATGTACAAACAATACAAACACAAAGTTATTTTTTTCCGTCAATTTTCAAACTGAAGAAATAGCAAATTTTTATGGTAACAATCGATTTTTTTTCTAGTCTGCAGAAAATGTTACTGCCTCATTGGTTTCCCTAGAGGTGTCTTGCCTACATCAGAGCTTCCTCTGTATGTTCTGTATATCCTGTGAAGATCAGTCTAGGATTTAGTACCACTCCCAGATGATCCACCTTCAGCAGCTCGACTTTTCAAAGGACACCATGGTCTTCTTGGCGAATGGTCAATTCAAATCGGTGGTTGGTTCAACTTCTAATGATATTTGAAACTTGCTGCATGTATCCTGTCCTAAGTATATTATAATATTTATCCTGGACTGCATTGTCCAGTACTTTATTCATTATGGTCCAGAAGTTCAGAAGTAAGTACATAGGTCCAGGGTGTGTGAGTTCATTTTACCCCACAATCCTTCGCGAATAACATCACAATCAGATCAATCTTTCTGTTGAAGGAAACTTTGACAGTGTTTTGCTAAAATTCACAGACATCTGCTCTCTCTAACACCGACGAATAACATTATCCAACCGTCTTTTGAGGATATAACAGGCTACCCTTTCCGACATAGTCCATGCCAGGATGATGATAAAGTCATCTGCATAAGCTTGCAGATCTACTTATCTTGTCAAGGAATTCAAGCAGATTGTCCAACAAAAGTAACCACAGAAAGGTGGATAGAACCCCATCGTCAGGGCAGTCATGGTCTCATCTTGAACAGTCGTAGTCGCTTTCCTGTAATGAGAAACTCATCCATTACACGTAAGCAAAATATTTGCTTATTTTGCTTTACATTCACTACTGCACAGCTATTTCCTCTGACCTACAACTTGAGATCTGTATGATTTATTCATAGAACACAAGCTATTTTTGAGTTTTTTCACTTTTTGATGTCCAATATACGTGAATACAACTTGTTACCAGGTCTGCTAATGAACTCACTACAAAGGCTAAGAAGAACCAAAAATAATAGCATTGCTGATAATTTCTTGAATCGACTTATTACATTTCAATGTTCGCCAATGGAAAAATAGAGGCCCCTACTGTGGGCTTCCGTTGCAGATGTCAATGGGACAATCTGAGGTGTTTTTTTCAAGTAGGGGCCAGTTTTCATTGATAGGACAATGGATTTCGGAAAAATGGTGAGCTGGATTCTATCTGGGGCTCTGTCGTGGAATTTTTTATGTATTGTTATAAGTAGTTAGCAAAAGTTTGATTTAGATTCGAATAAACAGGACATCAAAACAGAATTATGTTACCCTGTGTGAATATCCTCGTTATACAGATGAATTGAGATGGTGGAAAAAAAATTAAATGAGTTCATAAGGCAGTAGTATTTAGAATAATTTTATTGAGCTCAAAAATTTTTGCTCTCACCAGACAAGGACTGTGATCCTGATAAAAGTCCCGGTAGACCTCCTGTTCCTGAAGATGCTCCTGAAATTGCAGACGCTCCAGATCCTGCACTAGCTCCTGATGAAGCACTAGACCCGGATGATGCACTAGCCCCACCGGAATCAGCGTGAGCCTCACTTGAAGAGAACGACGAACTTCCTGCTAACCCATTTTTGAGAGGCGCGTTCAAACCGATGAGGTCAATTGGGCCACTGCCTGAGAACGAACCGGAACTGCTGAAGGCTGGAAAAAAGTGAGTGAGAATCAAATTCGTTTTGATTTCATCCCTTTGCTTATAGTCCAAGAATTCATCTTAGGAATGATTTTGTTTTATACAGTGTTGGATTGGTGCAACCCTCAATCTAAGGATAGGTATATAAGAACATTAAATTTTAAACACTGTCAAACACTGTGAACCCAATAATAAAGAAAGAAAACAGGAAACACTTACATGATGATGCAGATGAAGATGAAGCTGAGGAAGAACCTACAACAAGTAATTAATTAACTGTTGAGTCTTTCAGAAACCATTATCCATTCCATCGAGAGTATTTATATTTTAATATATTGAACATATCATCATATACAAATATTCGCAATCTTTGGTATAATGTAAAACCTCTACTACATATTATTCCATGAAAATCTCGAAAATGTTTGACTCACACTGATTCTAAACCACTGACTATTGTATCAAATCAATGATTTCCGAATTAATTGTTTATCCAAAAGTTCCAAAAGTTATTGCTAAAATTCGTTGGAGTCTACTCTCTATGGAAAGAATAAAGTACATTTATAATTTGGATTAATATTACTTACTGAAACTTTTACTGAAGGATCCGCTTGTTCCATATCCTTGTGCTAAAATTGAAGAAAACAAATTAAAATAGCAATTATTTCATCAACATATTTAATCGTCACTAATGAAATCAGTCGGAAATTTATTACATTATTGGATATGACAATAGTTTAGCCATGCTCAATGTAAATTATAATTGTTAATGAATATTAGCGACTATAATGACAGTAAAATATCCTTCGTTTGAACAATTCAACATAAATATATTGACCAAGTGATATTTTATTAAATAGAGTGAATATTGCACGGTGAAATATTATTAAAAATTTTTATAGAAGTTTATCCAAAGCCTAATGAATAAGTTTCCAATTGAAGACCTCTCTCTGCAATTATTATATCCCATACTTTAAATATGTTGTTTGATTTTTTTTGAAGAAGATAATCATTGCATATTTCTAATGAATCAGAGAATGTTCTAACATAAATGGACCTATTGGTGAGTACTTTAGAAGAACTCGTGAAATCTCCATAATAAACGATGGTCAAAATTACCCGAAAATGACACAAATTCAGTATCAAGTTGGATCAATTATTTCAACTGAATTGTACAAAAATTCAAAAATTTCTGAATAAATTCAGTAATTGGTCTTCCATGCTCAGTTCATTCTGATACTTCTTATTTTTGTTTCACTTCCTTTCCGAGCAATTGTCAAAAATAACGCAAATAGGTAGTAGATTCAACACTATTTTGATAAAAGATGGCTCACCAATTGTGGAGTCATTATTTTTCTGAATTCGCATCATAAATCGAATACCAAATCAATATTCGATAACATTCCAATATTCCAAACAGTAATTTCCATACGAGTTTCATGTTTTCAGTTTTCTTTTTTCAACTAGTTCTGAAGTAATAATTATTCAAGTAAAATAGAATAATTCCCTCTCTCAATATTCTGAAAGCTCATTCACATGGATTCAGGTGACTTTTGATTTTACTAAGTACGAACAAATTTCATTCAATGTTGTTATAATGTGTAAATGTTCATTTCGGTATCCAGTGGATAATTTACAACAAAAAATGGTAGCTGTACCAAATTGTGAATCTCATCAGTTCTCTCTTTTCCAGATGGTACATGAAATGTTTAGTATGACATTGAAAAAATCCACATTGTTGAACACGTTTAGTTAATGAAAATTGTCAACAATTTTGAAATGAATGATAGTTTCTCAATTCATATCCCTTCGATACTGCAGACAGGATTGTGTATGAAATAAAATTGTTAATGACTTATGATCTCACCTCTCCCAATGAAATTCAAGACAATGTCGCAATGCATTACAGAATTACAAAATTACTCCAGCAATGTTAGGTATCGAATCCAAACAAAATTCAATTATATCATCAAATGTGGAATAGAAAGAAAATTACCTAAACATTTCTGCCAAAAATGTTTCCATTTCCTTAACTTCAAAAGCAAATCTGTTCTTAGGAATTGTTGAAAATAGTACAAGGAAATGACATAGTCGTTCATTAATTTATCTAGCTTGTAGTTTCTCCTAGAATTCATGTGTACTAAAAACCGTAGGCCAGCACTCTTGATGGCAGCAGGACAGGAGATTTCAATGCTAGCGTAGGCGAGTTTAATAATAATGTTCGATATGTTGGTTTATGATACAGCAGTAACAAGAATTATTTTTTCGTCGCCATGAAATTATTGTCGTTAAGCTGAGTCTGTTTTTCATTACAGCATCGATATAAATAAATGTCTGGAGGTTAAATTATATACAGAGTGTCTGCATTTAATCAAATTACAATAACTCGATCAGTTCAGGTAATGCCATAATGATTTACGAATGTGGCAAGTCTGTTCAAATTTTTGAGAGCCTTGGTTATCGGCTTTCATACTCAACACTGTAGGAGTTCTTATTATAGAAATGATCTGAAAAATAACGAGAGATATCCCATTCAAGATTTTGTTTCCAAAAAACTTATACGGTCAGAAATAAATAGTTGTTGTGAAATAATCATTCCCCAAAATCAAATTACATCATCTAAGGTGTAGCCGAAAGCCTTGAAGAGGTCAAAAAGCATTGTTTCTCTCTGTGGTTACCATTGCCGAGGCTTTCAACAACGTCGCATATGTCATTGAGAGTAACCCTAACTAACAATTCTTCATGAATAAATAAGGAAAAGCATTTCGACGTGAAATTGATAGTAATGTCACGTTTCTTCTCGAAAAATATCAGTCAAAAACAATCGCAATCGATTACCAATGAGTTTTTTTCAGTAGACAACAGAAAATGTCTTTTCAAATACTCAGTTACTCACAAAACTTAACTCACATAATAGATTACCATTATTGCATTTGTTGGTAACGGTACCTAATCTCATTACTGGTATTATGGCGGGTCACGAAGAAGCAAGTTAGAGGCCTAAGATGAAACTGCTGCCGTAACACCAGTGGTGATGAGTACATACCAAACACTTCTGGTATGGCCTCCTCGATAACCTGATCCCAAACCATAAGACTTTGACATTCAACAACATGGAATATAATTCAAAATTTTGGAAATTGGGAAACTCGCTTTTATAATCTGAATTCGCAATGCAGTTTCACGTTTTATTGTTAACCAAAATTTTCATTCAGTCACATGAAAATGAATAGCATTACAAAAGTATTGAATCAAAGTGACTCTCTGGCTTTTTTGTCTGTTGATAACCTCCGCTGTAAATGATATAATTATTTGAAAAGGAAATATTTCAAGGGGAGACCAATTTTCCGAGAGAACTGAAACAAACTTATATGTATGTCTACATATTATTGTGAAGAGTTTTTATTGATTTATTGATATGTTATCATTGAAGAAATATAAAGCCAACTATGTTTTCAATTGATATAATTGAGAATAGACATTTAATATCAATTCTCAAAATATCTTCATTGTTCGCAGAACCTCATATTGATCATTGCTCTAATATACTTCCATTGCTTTGTAGATATGTATTCAGACTAAGAATATATATACGAGTATTACGTAATTGAGAAATGTTTGTTATTCAAAGGTGCAATAGATAAATTTAAATGAAATCAATGCTTCTGGCTCTTGAATGACTATCGAATAATGTTGATTTCTCATTCAATTCCATCCCATTTTTACAAACTTACTGTATTTCAAAAGCAATTAGATGAATATCCTGTTAGAGAAAACGCTAACTATTCATTTGTTATAGCAAAAAACTATTTTAGAACTTTCTATTCCAAAAAATAATAATAATATTGAATTTTCAGTGCCTACGTTCCTCTCTATCCATACATCAGAACTCCTTTATGGTCACCATTTTTATAATTCATGTAGGAAGTAGTTTTTCACATTTTTACAAAAGTTTTTCATTGAAAACCGGCTCTGTGAGGCCGTTTTTCAAAATAGTTGATCTGATTTTTTTGAAGGAAGTTTGAATATGAATTATGTAAGCAGAGGAATAAATTATCATATTATTCCATCAATCTTTTCCTGGTAAACTAATTGGTTGTCATAAATTCAAATAGTTATCGATAACACATCCTCCGCACTATAAAAAACCGAAATATTGAGAACCTGACAAACGGGTTCAAAAAACATGATCAGGGATTGGTAGTGAGTACCAGTAATTTTTTTTTATCTTTTTTTTTCATAGGAGGATTTTGAAAACCGTTATCATGTCGATGATGGTAATAACAGACTATAACTAATAACAACGAACACCCATCTCACCATCACAATACCATATCTAATGTTAAATCACTTACACTTTCCCACAACAATTATCAACAACAACAAAGAACTTGATACTTTTCGATTCATGGTCGATGTCTCTCCCAACTCTACCAGTTCTTCACTAGTATCATATACCGCAATCAAACTATTTATATTATCATAAACGAGTCGCGGCAACAAGAAAAAATCACACCTCATGGGATGCTGACTTGGCTTCACGGTATAGCGGACGGTTTCTACGAATTTTTCGGACTTTATGCTAATTCGTAATTAATTGTACAGTTAGTTGGTTTACCACGAATGGGATTTTGGATTTGATCGGACGTGGGGAAGACTCAAGAGGATGCAAGGTTTGAGATTTCCAAGATCAAGGATCTTCCTCTTGTAGAGGAAGATCGGTTTGTTCTTCCTCGTGAAGATGATCACTTGGTGATCGAAACACGTGTCGAGCTGTTGAAATTTCGGTTTGGTGTTGGGAAAACTCCAGTGGAATTCATCTTTCTAATGATAAAAAACATATTCCTAAACTGCAATAACTTATAATTATGGTTACCACCTCTTCCTTGCATAAAGGATGAAAAATCTCCAAATAGAGGAACATACAAATTGAAAATATCGATGAAATTATTTTTTACTCCGGAAACACCGACTAGGTGAAAAAACTAAACTGAAATTAACCTCAGACAGTGGAATATTAAATAGTGTGTGAAGCATACTATTTTTTCAAAGGTGGAAACTGGAACATAAGCTCAGTTGATTCAATTCATTACAAACATAGGTAAAAAATAGGTACTTGAAATATAGGTACTTCTAATTGTAAAACTAACAAAAACGCAACACGTGTTGCATTTTTGTAAAATTGTTAAGTGAAAAACTCACAATATAGTGCGTTTTCAATACGTTAGTTATAGATTTTCATCAAGTTTAGGACAATTTCATCATATATACATGAAATTGTACTCATAGTTCGGACTTTCATTATCCAATATGATCCTGATACGATTTGAAATTCCTGAAAGAACTAATAGAAATAAAATGTGTAGCTAAAAATATCAATTTTGAGTATATTGAACAATAAAACCTGAAAATAAATTACAATACAATGAAATGAATATAACAATTGAAAAACAATTAAATTCTAAAAAGATTTCAAACCGAGTGACTTCACGACGTTTCGATTGTTCAATATCTTTTCTAATTGTTCAATTTTTATTTGTTTTGCCTTTTTTTATTTCATTGTAATTTCATTTCACGGTATTGCTTGATATAATTGATATTATTAGCTATTCACTTTTATTTTATTTGACCCTTCAGATATTTCAAATCATATCAGAATCATAGACAATGGAAGTTCGAACTAGTTAAATTCATTAAATATCTTGGATGATGAAACGTAGTTCAAATATGCCTCAGTCTGAAATGAAATGTTTTCAAATATTTCATGAGCTTTTGCAGAACTTGCCACATATCTTGTTCTCAGGGCTTGATTTCCACCTAACAATTTAATATTTTTGACCATCTGATGAGAATCATGTATTCCTAGGAAATTTCCGAAAAAAAATCAGAGGTTTGTTCAAGAACACAAGGCCTTTCAACTCCGGAACTGATTCAGTACGAGGACAACGAGAATAACATATTTCTGTTCTTCTGGGAATACCTAGCATTCATAATTCATTGAAATCATTCGAATATTATTCTCCATTCGTTTGCTGCAGAAGACGCCAAACCCTATCCATTGGAGTGGAAAACATTAATTTGTCTACTGGAATTCCGGATGTTCTTAATATGGCAGAAGTTAATCCTTCAGTTCAACGTCGCAAAAGGAAATAATCAACTTTCTTCCATATTTTACACTATTCTTCAAAACGCAGGTCATTGAGAATTTCAAATAGGTCAAATGAAATTTATAATAATAATAATATCGTTTATCATGCATAAAAATACATTTATACATAAAAGAGAAAGGGTTAGTCAAAGGCTATACCTCAACCGATTTTCCAAATTTGAAGACGGTAAACCTACGTATTTTTGGTATAAATCAAAGGAAATCTAAAGAAAGATAAGCCATAGGCCTCAAAAGGAAGTTCTTCTTTAGGTATGACGAATACCCTATTATTTTTGTTTTCAGTATACCTCAAAGTTACCAAAGCTCTGGTACTGGTGCTGGTACTGGTTCGTCGTGTCTACAGGCGCCAAAATTACCACACATTAATACAAATTTTTCAAGCAAGCATGTATGATCATCTGCCTCCAAACAAAAACAATGAAAATAATCTCGCACAGTCAAGCGGCTTTGGAAGTTTTGGCCCTACCGAGCAACGTCTAAGTTAGAATCAAATTGCGAAAAACCACTATCCCCAATAGGAAGACTCAACAAATTTTCTGCTCGGTTTATTTGGTCTATTCTGTAGACACTTGAGCAGTTGAGAAATCAGCAACGGAGTTGAAGAATGGGGTAGTATATTCGAACATCTTGCTCAAAAAATTGTATATTTCATTTTTTATCAATCTGTTGAGGTTTACAATTAGGTTTGTTAATTATTAAAGGGCCACACAGAGGAGTTTCCATTTGGAAAAGTGTTAATGTTCTTCGAAACTCGAAATCACGTTGCTTCAATGTAATTTTTCATTTCTTGCTTCTTGGTTGGTATACGAAGTTTTTCTAGTTTACCAATAAAATCGACTTCGTATCTCCAATGAACAATGGTGAACAGTTCATTTTGAAATTTGGATTTCACTGTAGAAAACTGGAAGTGAAATCTAGATTGTGAACATTTCTAATTACTATCTTGTCGGTATTTTGATATTAGTTATTTTCTGTAGCTGGCGAAGAACAAATTCCGCATTTGACAATCTGAGTTTCAAAAGTAAAATTTGATGACTCTGATTCAATATATTGTCAATTTCAGTAACTTTACACCATCATCGAATTGCACTAAACATTCGAGGAAATAAGAACTTTCTACACTTTCATTTCGACGAACTATCATGCAGCTCTCTCTTCGACTATGTCAATGAGGAGTTGTAGAAATCATCCATATAAATGATGAAAAGTAGGGTCCCCAGAACTGAGCCTTGCGGTATTCAGTATTTGATTCTTCCGAAATTGGACTTTTCGTGATTGAACATAACAACTTGGAGACGATCATGAAAATATAACTCTAAAAATGACAATTCTACTCCTCCGATCCAGTATTGGCACAACTTTTCCAGGATAATATCATGTGAAACACAGTGGAAGGCCTCAGACTGATTCAGTATGCTGAAGCTGAAGCCCTTCGACTTAATTATTTACTACCAATAAAAGGATTTTCAAATTGTGAAATGGTTTCGATTTTGATTAGGAACCGTAAAAAAATGTTGGAAGAAGAATATACCAAATTTTTCGAACGCATTATAAACTTCAGTATCTGCGGGTCCACGAGAGATAATTCTCGAACGTGAATCCAGTGTCACAGTAAACAATCACGACGCACATAACAAGATTAATGAGCGTACCCACATCCAAGATCCGCTTCGGTCGATTTGTTTGCGATATTTTTACCACTCCATTAGTTTATGTGCATTTAAAAATATCTCACCTTTCCGAAGACGGATGAATCACCGTAAACGCCAATCACGTACTTGAAAGATTTGCGGAGAAATTACAGAAATATGGGCGAGCCGGTGTACCACGAGGACATATTTGTCGCCATTTACGGCTGAGGTAATGACAGCATCCAATTTGAATTTGATATTGAACTGGATAGACCGGTTGTTGGAAACAAAATTGCCCGGAGATGTTACTAGAACTTAACAATTGTTATTGAAGAGGAGAGAGACAAGAAAATGTTTGGTTTCGTTTGAAAAACAATGAAGAATGAAAGAGATGTTGACTTAAAGCTAACCAGATTCCCGTTGCTTTCAGAATCTCAGTAGGTTCACGTAAAGGCCACATCTGGCCACTGCCCTTCTACACATCATGAATGTAAGGCGTTGAAAACACTTCATCATAATTTCCTTTCAAACTCGGATTATTCGTCTCTGAGTTTTCACTCTTAAAAAAATTTCAAGGGTGTAAAAAAAAAGGAGCGTGTTGATGACAGGCAGTTGATATTGATGAAATTGAAGTCGAGAGTTCCACAAAGTTCCATTCTGGGTCTATTGCTGTTCACTGTATACACGTGTCTTGATTAATGTTTTATTCATTTGTATGCGGACGACACATACATTTACTACAGCTTTGTTCCTTCTGAAAGAAATATAACCAGTACAAAACACAGTACTAAACACAGAAAAAATTCCCAGAAAACATTTTGAGAAAGAAAAATATAGTCAAATCAGAATATAAGCTAGTGGATTGATAAAAATATATAGAGTCCTACCATAAAAATAAAAATAAAAATTCACATGTCACATTTTCTAAAAAACATTGGTTAAATACAATATAAATGTAATATAAACAAAATAACATATCTACATGAATATATGAACATATATATATATATATATATATATATATATATATATATATATATATATATATCTGAAGTTTTCACGGATAGGACTATGCTGAACTGGTTTTTCCGGGTATTTGATCCGTGTATGTGATATTATCTCTAATTTCACCGACGTTTCGACAAAATCTCATTTGTCATTATCTAGGTGTGCTGTTACGTGTTCAGAAATTTGTTGACCCTGCTCAACTCACTTCTTACTATACTGGTAAAATGGTATTCGATACGTGGACACTCTATCTCTGAACACGGAGGAATTCTCGAAAAAAGTTATCGCTCCGTATTTTTTAGATGGGCATCCCACTGGAAGAAAATATGTGGAATTTCTTCGGCATATTTGTTCCATATGGAACGCCGTCCATATGGAACAAGACTTAGTATGTAGCTACAACAAAACAGGGCACCACCACATTTCAAAACTGAGGTACGGGAATACCTCAACAATCATTTCAATCAAAAATTGATAGGTAGGGCTGGGGGCCTGTGGCGTGGCCATCCAGCTCACCTGACCTGACCACAATGGATTTTTTATGGAAGTATATCAAATGGATTGTCTACCAAACTCCTCCAATATCTATAAAGGACATGAAACTAAGAATCACCAGAGCTTTCAAGGAAATCCCAAAGGATATGCTGGAACGTGTAGAGAATTCGTTTGAAAAAATACTGACATGTGTTGCAGAAAATAATCGCCAAATTGAACATCTTCTGGGCTCTTCTTTTCAATAAAAAATGTAGGCGTTATTGTTCATACTGAAAAAAATGTTGAGCAACTGAATGTAAATAACAACAATTAATAAAACTGGGTATAATTTGAAAAAAAGTCTGTTCGTGGTCTGCAAAGTAAATAATCTTCGATAATTCCAGAAATAGATGTGATTCTCCTAAAATTTAATAAAATGGTTGACCTTGTGCCGATAAATAACACATTCAATCTAATATACTAAACGGACAGGATTGAATCTATTACTTCTTGTGTACCAGTTGAATTGTGACACCTGATCTAACATGTCTTTTGTGCCACGAATCAGAAGAACTGTTATCAATGCCAAGCAGGAACCCGCAAACGGAAATACCTAGGTGCTGTTTTCTTTAATATTTTAGACACACTTTTGCATAATTCACTAACCGTTTCGGTCTACCAGTAAGTCTGCAAAATAATTAATGTTGCCTTCTGCGAAGAATAAACAAGATAATTATCACAAATGAGGAGTTTGACAAACAATAATTTATCAGAAAGCTGGTTCTTCACTATTTTCGGATGGTAAAAATAATAACGTGGTTTTTCGATTAGATTATATGTTATTAATATATTGGTATGTTTTGGGTTTTCTCGATTACTGGTTTACTCAGAAATACACACAAATGTTTGAATAACGTTGAGTTAGTTCACAAACTCACCCATTTGAAACAATGCTTTTCAGTGCAATATAATATTTTTAAAATAAAATCATTAATGAAACTTCGTTAAATATATACACTGTAACATCTCTACGTACCGTTCTTGGTGACCACTTTCCGTGAAAGTATCTATAGAAGAGAGACAAATTTCCAACCTTTCTTCGATGTTCCAGGCTATCAAGGTTGCAAATTATAAACAAGCTGATCATATTAACCATTATGATGACAATTGAAACAAATATTAATTTCAATATAAATATATTCTCTCAGAGGACCTCGAATAAATCGATAGTGCATTAAAAAATATATATTCAAACATATGTACAAAATAAATATCGACTACATATCAGCTAGAAACTCTCTTGCTTTCTTCATCGCTGGCTTCTGTTTCTCTATGTGGCGAATCCGATAAAATGTTGAGTCCAGGATGTGTTTCGATCATATGCCTCGACTTCAGATGCCTTTCTAAATCTCTCCGTCTGACCAAAATTTTCCCACATAAATCACACCTGAAAATAGTGATTCAGATATTCAGAAATGATTATCAAGGAAAATACAGGTCACAAAATGATAGAAAAATACTAAATTTTATTCGTCACAGAAATACCTTTTTGTTAGGATGCGATGCAAATATTAGAAATTGGATCTTATGAACTGGAGATACGCAATATATTCAAATATACAGGGGTGTACAAAAGTCCGAAATGAAATTAATATCTTTATAACCTGTATTTTAGGAAATAAAACGCTGAAACACGTCAGTTGATTTCACGTTGTACGCATTTTTTGGCAATAAAATGAATTTTGTTTTTCAACCCCTTAGCTGCAACCCTCCCCAACTTTTTTTTTCAGACACAAACCTATGTCGTGTATGGGCTCATTGAAAAGCTCGTAAAAATGGAATCCGACCATACCCTTTATTTTTTCACTCATGCGGTTACCACAAAATGATAAAAAACTCTTTTGAAACCAAAAAAGTTAGAAATACCTACTTAGTGCTATCTATTGCACTATTGAACTATTGTCTTGACTGAGTTTTAAAATTGTGGCATTTCTGGGTGAAATTGAAAATATGTATGTTTAGTTTATTAATTGGGTACCTTGAAAGTGTTCTTTTTTAATTTGCTAAACAAAAATGGTATTGTTAGAGAGGCAGCGTATCGAAGTTTTGATATTGTTGGGATGTGGGGATAGAATGCGAAGTCAAAGTGAGGTGTGTACTTCATTTAATGTAAAATATCCAGAAAATCACATTTCCCAGGCTACTGTATGTAAAATTTTACACAAATTTGAAGAACATGGTACAGTGAAGGACTTGCACAGAAGTGGCCGGCCACATGTTTTAGACGAAGATCAAAAATTGGACATTGCCGTATCTCAGCAGGAAGATCCACATTTGTCAACGGTTTCTTCAGCCCAAAACAATCCTGCGTATAGACGTACGATTAGGAGGTTTTTGAAAACAGAAAAACACCACCCATATGAGGTATGTCTTGTCCAAGAGCTCTTGGAAGATGACTATGACAGGCGTTTGCAATTTTGTGAGGAAATAATGAGGCGATGTGACCAGAATAATGGATTTCCACTCAACATACTCTTTTTGGACGAAGCTACTTTTTATTTACATGGAGTAGTTAACAGGCACAACTATCGATTCTGGAATCAGGAAAATCCACACTGGATATGCGAAGCTCGTACGCAGCGTCCTCAGAAAGTAAATGTATGAGCAGGCATCATCAACAACAAAATATTAGAGCCATACCTTTTTTAAGGAAACCTTACATCTGCACGCTACTTAGACTTTTTACGCTTTGAATTAATCCTTGATTTAGCTGTTATGTTCCCCAATGAAGCAGATCCAAATATCCCCACTGAAACACTTTGGTTTCAACAGGACGGCGCTCCCCCACATTTTGGTATTAATATCAGAGATTATCTCGATGGCATATTTGCAGGACGCTGGATTGGAAGACGTGATACAATGTAATGGCCGCTAAGATCCCCAGACTTAACGCCATTAGATTATTTTTATTGGGGATATATGAAAGACAAGGTTTATCAAAATAGGCCGGCTAATATTGAAGATCTAAAAAGCAGAATTAGAGTGGAATCACATATCATACCGGCTGAGGCTATTCGGAATTCCGTAGACGGGTTTTACCATCGCCTAGGAGCCTGCCAAGTAGAGGATAGAAGCCAATTTCAGCATCTGTTACGTTAATTCACCCATAGATAGCACTAAGTTAGGTATTTGTAACTTTTCAAAAGAGTTTTTTCTCATTTCGTTGTAACCACAAAAAAAAAATAAAGGGTATAGTCAGAATCCATTTTACGAGCTTTTCAATGAGCCCATACACGACATAGGTTTGCATTTGAAAGAAAAAAGTTGGGGAGGGTTGTAGCTAAGGGTTGAAAAAAAAATCATTTTATTGGCAAAAAATGCGTACAACGTGAAATCCACTGACGTGTTTCAGCGTTTCTTTCCTAAAATACTGGTTAAAAAGATATTAATTTTATTTAACTAGCTTTCACCCGCGGCTTCGCTCGCATTTATGACAATAAATAAGTCTCAGTACAATAAGAATGAAATAATATGAGAAATATATTTTTATGCTTGGCTGGGATTATCAATTTTTTAAAATTATTACCTAACCTAACCTAACCGAGCCTAACCTAACCCAACCTAGCCTAACCTAACCTAACCTAACCGAGTCTAACCTAACCCAACCTAACCTAACCTAACCTAACCGAGCCTAACGTAACCCAACCTAGCCTAACCTAACCTAACCTAACCTATATTTTTTTGACAAACACTTTTTTTATCTCACATAATTTTGTTTAAGTATCCTATGTTACTTCTAATACCTCCAAGAACATGTGTACAAAATGTTATGATGTTCGGTTGAGTAGTTTTCGCGTGAAATCATGACAAACATACTTACATTCGCATTTATAATATTATTAATCAATTAATTAATAGTATTAATTGATGATTTTCTAAAATATTTTTCTACTATTGATTTATTTTCATTTTTTTCCTGCTTTTCCCTCCTATCCACGAATATATTCATTGATTCGTTAGTTTTCTTATTACTATTCATTACTATCAAAATTTTAACAATGTAGACTCAGTTAGGCTGGTACTCTTAGTATGAAAACTTGTAAATATTATCATGAATAGTGTTAGTGACTATCACTGGATAAATGGTCAATATATTCATTATTTCATTGACTGGAAAAAGTGTGGAAAATAGGTATTTTCATGAAAAGTACCAAAAGTTTACTGTCAAAAAAGTTAGGGTAATTTGAAGTAAATAATGACAGCTTCTGAATGTTACAGGGAAATTAATACGAAGTTATTATTTCTCGCGTCAAAAATAACCCTTGGTACTAAATTTCATGCAAATAAATTATTTTTTGCAAAAGTCATTTTTGAAAAACGAACAAAAAAATCAACTTCAACACTCTGTATCTCCGAAACGAAGCATTTCCGGATACTAGTTCGTATAGACTTTCGTTCTCAAATATTTCAATGTACTTATGTCACACCCTGTATATAATAGATATTAACTTCTCGAGTATAACCCTAACAAATAATAAAAATCCTTGTTTTTGAGAACAGAAGTTGAACAAAATCATCACACTCACTTGTAAGGTGTATTCCCCTCTGCATGTAGCCTAACATGCTTATTGAGATTGCTGGGGTCTCCGAAAGGTCGGCTGCAGAACTTGCATCTCAACGGTTTATAACCAGTGTGTGTCCTTATATGAATTTTCAATCCATATTTCCTCGAGTAACACTTCCCACAGTAGAGGCAGATATGGCCCTGTCTGGATTTCCCCAAACTGCTCACCAACGTCTCGATTTGGGCCTCATCGTTGTAAACAGGTTGCTGAAGATGTAAGCAAGGGTCGTAACACATAGGTACGATCGTTGAGGGAGGTGTGAGGTGCGGCTGGGGAAGCGGAAAGTCTGTTTCTTCCTTTTTGAAGGGTTTGAACGCTGAAGGTTCGTATGGTCTGAAAATTAAACAAACATCATCATAAATTAACAGCATCGATGATTGGAGTATGAAATTGTCTATCGATCAATATTCACACAGTAGAATGAATATTCATATTCTCTGTAAAATCATATAAAACAACGTACTTCAATAACGAATTGGGCAAAAAACAACAGATGTAGTAGAAAAACTGGTGAACTTTCTTTGTTTTCAGCTAATTTTACAAAAGTGAACTTCAGCTATAGTACAACTCAGTCAACTTCCAAAAGACTGAGCACAACATATTCAATAGGAGTGAAATTCGAGAAATAGTATGACTTACACAACCCTTCATGCAACCATTCGAATAGTAGCGTCTATTCTTGAAACAAATCTACCATACTCCCCAGTTCTTTCACCAAACGACCTCCATTTTGTCAAGCACTTCGATAGCTTTCTCACCAGTAGAACCTTCGCCAATCAAGATCAGACAAAAGCGGCCAATATTAATTTGCATGGATAGATTACAAATATTTCGACCAATTCAACCAATTCACTTTTC
The DNA here is from genome assembly GCF_025532065.1 of Leptinotarsa decemlineata. Lineage (NCBI taxonomy): Eukaryota > Metazoa > Arthropoda > Insecta > Coleoptera > Chrysomelidae > Leptinotarsa > Leptinotarsa decemlineata. Next base: position 310,345 of record NW_027412556.1, on the reverse strand, counting down.
GAATTTATCACGTACAGACAGACAGACATACAGAAAAAGTGATACAATAGAAATGAAAATCGAACTCGAATCAATTATTTGTTTGAAGGTGATTGACAATGTTTCGTGATGAATTTCACTAGTTCGGACTTCATCAAGACTCTATTAGACCGTGCTTTTGGGCTCTGTAATACAAAGGAAGGTCTCGAGAAGGAACTAGACATCATCAAAAACGATCTTCAGCGGAATGGATACTCCAAAGCGATGGTAGAAAAGACTTTGGCTAAAAGACAGCAGGAGCCTCGTAAGGAAGAGAAGCCGTCACAACCAGTGCTTGCACTTCCCTACATCAGAGGATTATCGGAGAGGATAAGAAGAATTGGTTCCAAGTACAACATTAGAACCTGTTTCAGATCCGGTAACACTATCCGTAGCAGCCTCACGAAAACCAGGCCCCCAAACGCGGACTGCGATTCCAAGAATTGCATTTACCGGATACCCTGTGAGTGCGGAAAATCCTATATTGGTGAAACTAAGAGGCCATTGAATGTTCGCATTGCCGAGCACAAGAAGCACACACAGCGAGGAGAAACCAGCAAATCAGGAATAGCAGACCATGTTTGGACCCATCAACACAACATCGAGTGGTCCCAAGCTGAGATCTTGTACAGAGAGGAACATTGGTTCAGGAGAAAATTTAAGGAAGCCGCATACATGTTGTCCAACAACGTATTCAGCCAGGCCAGCGTAGATATACGAAACATATGGAAACCCATCATCAAACGGAAAATGACCAACTCCCGCCAAATCGGTCATCTCTCACGGAATCAGTGAAGCGGAAAATGGAAAGTAGAGAAAGTGAAAGTATTTCAACGACCTATAAAATAGTCATCTCTCGGAGGAATCAGTCCAGTCATCACCCGAAGACGATTGTAGATACCAACAATCGAAACGTCGTGAACTAACGTGACTTGGAATCTCTACACTTTTTTATTTTTTATTATTTTCTTTTTGCATTCCTTTAATTTTTTTTTTATTTATTCAATTATTATATTTTTACTTGTAGGTTACTTCACTATCATTTCATTTCAGATTTATTGTTGCTTAATATAATTGTTATTTTCAACTATTCTTTTTTAATTATTCTTTTTTACTTGTTTCAGGGATTTCAAATCATTTTATATAGTAGACAATAGAAGTTCGAACTAGTGAAATTCGAATCAATTAGTCTATTATCCTTTAGTAATATAAAGTACGAATAATGTTTCATTCAAATCAGTAGAGCGAAAGTTTCAAAAAATTTGGAAAACTCTGAAGTGATAATAGAGAGATGGGCATTTGATGGAGAGTTATGAAATTGAATACTCAACAACTTTTCCCTGAGATATTTTCAGAAATGTCTGCAATCCAGGATAGCACTTGACAACACCTACAATTTGTTAATGAATTTATTCATTGTATATCGCCTTTTTGCTGAAAATTCCCCATTTTTCACCAACTCCTCGTGCTTTTCTATCGATTAAGACTTCTTAGGAAGATTCCCAGTCATCCAAATATAAACTCGAACATAACGAATTTTGAAACACATCAATACCGAGTTCCTAAACCCCAGGCAATCGCTATGACCCCAAATATATCAGTTCGCCATAAATATCCATAATTACCTGTAAAGCCTATTTTCAGCAAGGTTTGCGTTAGTGACGGTCAAGTCCATGGCTGTTTTTTGCTTGACAATTTGTTGGCCAGCGGACAGTTGGAAGTTGAATATCTCCTCTCTAGGGACACTGTAACTGGTTTCATGCATGGCAGTAGAAAGTCTTCTCCACAGGGTTGAAATAGCCAGTTTTCCACAACCAAGGGTCATGTGGAGCTTAAGTGGGTTGGGAGACTCGTAAAGAGCTGAACAACGGGTGCAAACATATTTCTTCTGACCTGGTGTTATGAAAAAGGATTATATTCTACAAGCTATTTTTGAACAATCATATATATAAATTTTCAAGAAGATTCGCCTAGGTGTGAGAAATCGTTGATGGAATATCCAATAAACAGCAGTTCATGAGTATGAGAAATAATATCAGTCACTCTAGAAATTAAACGCATGGGATTCCACAGGAACCAGTGTTGGGACCTTCATTATTTTTAATATACAGTGTCATCCCCAAAGTACGTACCGTGTGGGAAACATTTTTATTAAGGGTTTTTCAACAAAAAGTTATTCTTGATAAAAGTGAGATGTTATTCATAAAAGTTGTTTAGCATTGAAAAATACATCTAGATTTGAAGTCATGGCCATCTAAGTGGAGTTTAATTTTTTTTAGCCGTTTTTTTTTTATTGGGGACTACGAAAAACAAACTTTTTTGGAGATTCAACTTAAAACACTTATTTTGGACAAGAAAATCTTCAGGAAATCAATGTTCTGTATTTTATTTGTGCATGTTTTAGGGGATGCACAAACTTCTACCAAGAATAACTTTCTGTCAAAAAACCCTTAATAAAAAAGTTTCCCATGTGGTTTGTACTTTGGGGATGACACTGTACATCAATTCTATTCCATTGTTTCTGGATTTCAACTGGTTCATTCGAATCGAAATCCTTCAGTTAATTATTTAGTACCAGTACCATGATTGCGACATGAGCATCAAATCATCAAATTGTTGTAACATTATTTAGAGAACAGGCAATGATGCACTTGAATGTATTTCAACGAATCAAAAATCACCCACCTTGTATATTCGCAGGTGTCAAAAAAACGATCTGCAACATAGCAAGTATATCCTCCGAGAACCATAACAGCAGCTCCTGTCCAGCTTCTATTGGTCTCACAGCTTGGAGAATGAGTTTAGGATTCTGCGAGCTCTTGAAGGCATTGATGTTTGGTCTCTGGTATGCCGGATGCAACTTCAGTTGTACGTTGTAGGAATGGCAATCATCTGAAAGTCGCAAAGCTCTAACCCAGTGAGTAGTTTGGCTCCAGACTTGTTGGAACTGTTCTTCTAGGTCGATTATTCCTTTCAGAGAGGTTCTCACTGAAACCTGAAGATTATTATGATCAATTCATCGAATGCCATCTAAAACTTTGACACGAGGAGGTTGACAATTCTTAATTTCCAACGATATCACAAACAAATTAACGTTCATCAGAATAGGTTTCATGTATTTATTATTGTATAAAGCTGAGGGGACTTTCAAACGTCCAATATGGTTACAAAATTTGATAAACTACAACTCACGATTTTATCTCCACAAACTTTATTTGAAAAATATATCACGAAATCTAAAATAGTTCCAAGAAAATCAACTTCTTTTGATAATTTTATGTCATTCACAGTGACTAAATTACAACAGAAATCCCTCCTGACAAAAGTTTTCATTATCACTGACTTAGATTTATTTAAAATCAGTTTGTTACGTTGACACCAACTACTGAATTCGTCAATAAATAAATTAATTTTCATTGATAATTCATTCTCTTTTTTTCCAGAAACAGTGATTGTAATATCGTCAGCGTATATAGTTATGTAACAATCTGATATGAGTTCAGGCGAGTCATTGATAAAAGTCAAGAATAACAATGGACCCAGAACAGTTCCTTGTGGAACACCTAGTTTCACATCATAAGGGACTGATGTAATTCCATTACATTTAAACACCAAACTGCGGTTTTCCATGTACGATTCTATCCAACACAACACATTATTGGGAAAGCCCATTACTAGTAATTTTTTCAATAGGAATTTGGAAGAAACAGTATCGAATGCTTTTGATGGGTCTGAAAAAAGTGAAAAAAAACAGGTTATTATTATCCACTTGTGCATAAATATGTATCTTCGTGAATACTCTTTGAGAAAAAACAATATTTTATATATTTTTAACATTTTATGTATTTATAAACATGACACTTTGTCGACGAATTGTTTTACATTTTAGACAATAAAGATCTATCTATCTATATTTTTCCAAGTTTCATTTCTGATTCTATTCATTTCTATAATTGTGCTCTGTTCGTACTTATTTATGTTATAGATAGTTCTGAACTGTTGTTTTTTTTCTGCTATAAACATTGTACGTCTCTTTGAAAAATGAATCGATACTATTACCACTTTTAAATTGGTCACTATTCACTTTCAATGAGATAAACAAGATTGATATTCTTCAAGACATGGGATATGATAATATAAATAACAAATTATTCAGAATATTTCATTTAATTATGATAATTATAATAATATCTTCTTAATTATCTTCAAATACATTTCAGACAAATTAATCAGTTACAATTTAATTATTGTGTAAAGACTAAAGGCGAGTTCAGTTTGCAGAAGTTATAATTTTTTATATAATTTATTAGCAAACTGTTCCACTAACGAAAGTAAACATTTCAATGAATAGTATTTTTAATTACTGAACCAGCAAATACGAGCAAAAACTACGTCAACATGATCGTACAAAAGATCTATATTTATTCAAAAACAAAATATACCTGTTGTACATCAGGTTGCCCCAAAAGCATCGCAGGTTCAATAGGTACTGTCATAGATCCTTGCGGAATACTAGTTACAGCAGTCACTCGTCCTGGCACCAAAAGTTCAGAAGAACCTGTCACGAAACTGGAAATATTACCGGAAGAAACACTGCTGCAACCATTAACTTTTGCGTGAAAATTCGCGGGAAACATGTTTGAAAACTCACAAAAGTCACAATTCTAATATTATTGACGTTTCTATGGCAGTGATTTACAACATCAGCAGGTGACTCAGATCAAATTCTTTGCGGATACTCGAATTTTTGCCTGTGAAATTTTTTGATCAGTGTTTTGCACTTGTTCGTATCTTTGTGGTTAGGTCAGAAGTTGAAATTGAACTAAGAATTTTGTGGTTTCGCATCCATTACTACCACCCACCACCCTACACCCTAGGTGGTTATCAGGATATACCCGTATATCAACATCATCCCTCTTATGATGGACCGTTTCTGATTTGTAACAGGGGTGTACTCGCCCTTATTGGATAGTGACATATTGAATGAGTAGTAGAGAAATATTTCATTCTGGAAAATAGTTGATGGAAGTGAAACTGGGGTTTGTTTGTCATAGAATTACTTCCAATTCAATGACATTTTTACTCAACCTGCAAAGGTCTCTTAATGGGAAACCCACTTAGTCCTGTTCTATCAGAGATTTTCATGGACGATTTGGAGCTAACAGCTACCATGGAACTATCATCTACAGAGTAGAGCAAAAAGAGCATATGTGGCTTATGAGCAATGTTGGAGGACAGAGGGACGCGCATAGGGTTTTTCACCCTGTGTGGTCTCCTGGAGTTACCCTGCAATAATAAGACCTATGTTAACGTACGGAGCCATTCCATGGGGACCGAAAGTTCTACAAGCAACGGCCATCCTAAAATTATATTAAATACAGCGACTGGCTTGTTTAAACATCACAGTTGCCATGAGAACAACACCAACCGCGGCAATGGAATTAATTACTGGTCTGACCCCTCTGGACCCGTAGGTTAAGGAGATTGCGTTAATGGTCTTGGTACAATTGCGCACGGCTGGTGTAAACCTCAAAGTAGGAATGAGTCAATTGAGGCTGAGCTCAATTGAGGCAACCTCTGCTGCAGGGAACCAGTGATGCAATTGGACCCAGGTTTGTGTTTAATAAACCCTACAAAATACAAATAAAACAGAACACAGGGTCAGATGCTACAAATGCAATATGCATATACCTATACAGACGGCTCAAAACACTCTAAAAAACGTGTATGATGAAATTCTTGTAAAACTACTGAAATTCACTGCGCAAGAACTTTCAAAACCCTCAACATTGATTGTCAACATGATGCTTAGTAATGGCATATTTCCCAATAAATTGAAAATTGCTCACATAAAAGCAATTTTTAAAAAAGGTGATAGAAATCAAATTGAAAACTATAGACCAATAGCTCTACTATCGACCATTAGTAAAATATTCGAAAAAGTCCTATATAATCGCCTTATAGCCTCTCTAGAAAAGTTTGAGTTATTGAGTGACACCCAAACTAGCTTCCAAAGAGGCAAATCTACTACACGAGCGATTTATCGAGCCTTGTGCAAAGTGCTAAATAGTCAAAATGAAAGAAAACACACTTTAATGATTTGTCTAGATCTGTCAAAAGCTTTTGACAGTGTCGACCATAATATACTAATAGGCAAGCTTAATGTTTATGGAATCGGGGGAATCTCAGCCGATTTAATAAAATCATACTTGCAAAATAGAACACGAAGAGTTGTTGAAAAATACCACCTCACTAACGAAAACATACAGTCAGATGAATTAACAATCTTGAGAGGAGTTCCGCAAGGATCAATCTTAGGGTCGTTGCTATATATTCTGTATATCAAAGAGCTAGCAAATGCTATTGATTTCAATAGTGTGCAGTTTGCAGATGACACAAGTGTAGTAATCAAGGAACATAGTATTGAAGTGTATTTGAAGCACTGAATACATTGGAAGATTGGTTCACACGTAAACACACATAAACAGACAACGTGTTACTACAGAGCTAGTACTGGAGTGCACATAAACACACATAAACAGACAACGTGTTACTACAGAGCTAGTACTGGAGTGCACATAAACACACATAAACAGACAACGTGTTACTACAGAGCTAGTACTGGAGTGCACATACACACATAAACAGACAACGTGTTACTACAGAGCTAGTACTGGAGTGCCACCAAGACTTAGCCAAAGCCTCGGTAGATAATAACATTATCCTGAGGTGGGTTAAAGGGCAGGACAGGAGTAAAGGTAATCGCATTATCGACTCTTCAGCCAAGGAAGAGGCTGGACTATGAATTTAAGGACCCAGTGGTTTCTAAAACCTGATGACTTCGACAATTGCGGAACTAGTCAAATGTTACACCCATGTTACACCCATCCTTAAAGAGATGGAATGGAATCAAAGGATGTAATTTTGCCAGGATCACCCTACGCTTAACAGTAGGATTTCTTACTGGCCTCTGTCAACTAAGGAAACACCTCCATAATATGGGGCTAATGAACACACCTCTATGCAGGATGTGTCAACAAGAAGATGAAACTGTCAGGCATGTCCTATGCGAGAGTGTCCGGAGTTATCGTCAATGAGAAAGTGTGTATTCGGCGAGTCTTGGCCTACACCTGCCGATATAAAGGACATGTCTCCTAGTGATCTGTCTACCTAAAAATAATTTTTGTAGACTTTATACCAAATTATAGCTTTCAACAGTTTACTGAGAAAAGTTGTTTCAGTAGAATCTTCGAAACAGAATATTATAGTCGTTTATCATGGTTATCTTTTCTCTTTTCTTATGGTATAGTTCATTCGTCCAGTTACGAATTGAAGAAGTTTGTAATGTGTTGTAGTGCCATTATTTTATTGAGCTTCTAATATTCTTCAAACCAACATTCATTTTCTATCGTCAGCATCTAATGGACCTAAAAATGATTCTTTCAGAAGTTCATGAATGAAAACAATTTTGTTTTTTAGTTTTTGAAAGCGCCTCATCGAAATTTCAACAAATTCCAGGTCTTACCACCACTAATTCCTACAACTTCGGTCCTGCATTTTGTGTGCAAGTGTGTGAGTTCTATCAGGTTGCAAAATAAACTTTATTCTTAATTCGCCCCGCCCTATGTTAATGTAGATTTAATGCTGGCTACATACACTTGTTATATGGGATATGAAAAAGAGGGTGGGACGTTGGGGTGGCTTTTGTTGATTGCGGATTATATTACAACTTACTCTTACATTTCATTATTTCATTAACTTTTCGCTGCCTATTTTGCAGCGACATAGTTTTGTAATTTTCTGGAAATCAGTGTCAACTCCGAAATATGTCAAAAAATGCAGTGAAGCAAAACATTTTTGGTGAACATTTTAGCCGTAAATTAATTTTACTATTCAAGTAATATACTACTACAGCATGAAATATGCATTTATAGAACTGAGAAAATGAATATTTCCATTGGAATTCAAAACTATTATGTAAATTGTAAATAAGGTCAGGTTAAGAAAGAGGTTAGGTTTGTTTATAATGAGAAAACGTATAAATTTCGGGGGTAAAGTCAGAATGTGCAAATTACATCACAAAAAATTAGATTGAGAGATTCAAATTGTGTCAATTGACAGATTCGAGAAGTTTGAATAGGTAGATTTCAAAATTGTTTTTCGATAGATTTGAGAAGTCTCAATTGACAGATTCGAAAAGTGTCAATTGACAGAATTGAAATGTGTCTATCGACTGTCGATCTGTTCATAGATTCGAAAAGTGTCAATTGACAGTTTGAAAAATATCACATATATGAAAGATATCGATTGACATATTTGAAAAGTGTCAATAATCAGATTGAAAACGTACCAATTTTCAGTTAAAAATTGTCGATTAGAAGATCCAAGAAGTATCTGTTGATAGATTCAAATTATATAACTCAATAGATTTGGAAATTGTCAATTGACAGATTCAAAAAGTGTCAATTGACAGAGGTGAAATGTGTCTATCGACTGAGTTGAAAAATATCAGTTCATAGATTCGAAAAGTGTCAATTGACAGTTTGAAAAATATCACATATTTGAAAGATATCGATTGACATATTAGAAAAGTGTCAATAATCAGATTGAAAATATACCAGTTTTCAGTTCAAAAATTGTCGATTGATAGATCCAAAAAGTATATGTTGATAGATTCGAAATATGAAACTTAACAGATTTGGAAAATGTCAATTGACAGGTTCGGAAAGTGTCAATAGACAGGACTGAAGTGAATCAAAAAATTTCTACCGCTAGATTTGAAAAGTGTCAGCTGATTGGTTCGAAGTGCCCTTAATAGATCGCAAAAGAGAAATTGGCGAATTTGAAAAGTGTCAATTAACAAATAAGCAAGTGTGAATGGACATACTAAAAATATGTCAATTGTCAGTTTCGGAAGGTGTTGATTGACTGATTTGAAAAATTCAAATTGACAGGCTTCAAAAGTGTTAATTGACTGAAGTCAAAGCTGGCAACTGACAGATTTGGTATTTTTCAAATGTTTCTACACTGGCACCATGACGACGTCATATTCCACTACAGACAATTCCATCGCCAATTCAAATAAACCTCAACCGATCATAGATGGCCACTTCATCTCGCAACATATGCCACTTTCCAGCAACACACGCGCCCTGCCAAATTTGGCATAATGGCTTTCGAAAAGTTACAATTAGCCACACTTATGGCCCAAACGACGCGACACTTGTTCGGCACCTTGCAGCGTTGAATCACGTGCGGATTTTCCCTGGCACGTGCCAGTTCTCAGACCACTTGCTCGGAGGGCACTTTTGGCCTGCGGGCGGCTCTGCCAGATTGGGAGGGTGATAATCGCGGATATCACCGGTGCAGAGAGTGGCTAGTCTCATAGTTGATTATACAGTGTGACCCATTTTTAATGGAAATACCCCTCCTAAAATTTGAAGTTGTAAATTGATTTTTATATATTTTTTTCAATGTCAAGTACTAAAAGGTTTACTTCGGGACAAAATTTGAAATGTTTATTAAAGTTTCAGGGCATACTACGATATTTTTTCTTAGTCGAAAATCGGGATTTTTCATTAGCGATTTTTTTATTGAAAAAATCACTACGCCAATGAATTCAGGGTCCCTCTAAATAGATGTGACCAAAATTTCATGAAAAAATATTCATTATCAACAAAGTTATGACAACTCAAAAATTCGAAAACTCACACAGCTAACAGTCACAATATATCATTTTTTTTATGATTTCAACAATAAAGGGCCGCCAGATGAAAAAAAAAAACAAAAAGCGTAAATATTTTAATGAAAATACCGGAATTACATTCACACAATTCAACTAACAATGAAGCAAAACATTTTAATAAACGTAACTAATAACTGATTGTTGAAATGTTTCGATTCAGTGCAACAATTAATTCTAACTCATATTCTAGTAGCCTCTACTAATCCACGACGTATTTCGATACATGTGTCGTAGCGCTTACGAACGTTTCTGATTACGTTCCTTAGTTCTTGAGGGCTAATATCTGCACATACCTGTCGAAAAAAGTCCAAAACTGTGAGGTCTGGAGATCTGGGTGGCCACTCTATAAACGGACTACCACGGCCTATCCATCGGTTTGGAAAATGTTCGTTAAGCCATTGCCTCACAGCTCTGGCATAATGAACTGAACACCCATCTAAATGGACAATTAAATTTGATCGTTCATTGATTGGCAACTCGTGAATAGCATCCCAAAACTCTGTGTTTAAAAATTCTAAAAACCTCTGCGCATTAATGTTTTCCTCAAAAAAGAAAGGACCAATAATTCGTTCGTTCAATATCCCACACCAGACGTTGATTTTTTGGGAATACTGGCTTTTACAGTTCATTACCCAGTTAGGATTATCCGCTGCCCAATAGCGACAATTCTGTGATGACACTACTACATTTGTAGTGAAAGTGGCTTCGTCGGTATATAAAATATTTTTTTGGAAATTTCTTTTGTTTAAATAATCCCCTTGGGCCCATAAATAATATTCTAGGCGTCTTGCTTCGTCGCCTTCTTGAAGTATGTGTAGAAATTTTGGCTTGAAAGGTATAATATTTTTCGCCTTGAGACATTTCCGAATAGTTTCTCGTGGAATATTCAAATCTAAATTGGCATTCCTCATACTGGCATTAGGATTATTTCCGAAATAATCTAAAATGATTTGATCATTCGTGTTATTCCTGTTTCGTCTTTGTACAGGATTACTTTTTAACATCATTTTTGATACTGCACCAGTTTCATTGAATATTTTATTTATTTTATTTACTGTACCGCAGCTAATACGAGGACGATCTGGATGTCTCTCATTAAATACTCTACAAGCCTCTCTAGCACTTCTAACGTCATCTCCCTAAAGGCGTACAATTTCAATTTTCTCTCTTACGCTCAATCTTGCAGCTATGACATAAAATAATTCGAAGAACTGTAAGGTGAATATTGTTGACAATAGTACACTTAAATCTTTCACAAGTATCAAACTATCATATCATTTCCATGGCAACTAAGATTTATTTTATTATGAAATAAATACAACAATAAAAATTAATTGGCGCTCTGGGGCGACTTCATTGATTCCAGAAGATTTAAAGATTTAAATTGAAATATTAGGTGTTAGTTTTAGTTAATTTGCGTGAAAACTTGAATGTAATTCCGTTATTTACACTAAAAATATTAACGGATTTGTTATTTTTTTCATCTAGCGGTACTTTATTGTTGAAATCATAAAAAAATATTCTCATGGCAATACCAAATGCTATTAAGGAGTCTGAATCGTATGAAATATTTAAGAATAACACTAAAAGTGTTTCTATAGCGTGCAGGATTATTTAGGACAAAAATTCTAACTGTGATACCCATATGCTGTTGTAATATTTGTTTTAGTTTTTTTATTTATATATGACAAATCATGATTTTAATTGTTTTTATCTTATATAGTACTTCTATTGACTTGCCATATGTACATTAAGTACCGAAATGACTAATAAATATTATTATTATCATTATACTTTCATAATTCCATAATATACAAACTATAACAGAAAGTTTGCTTAATTTTTTAGCCAAAATTTACAATTCACGTCCACCTGATCCGATCCAGAAGCTCAACCACACAACATTTCCAAGCAACCTTCCCTATTGAAAATGCATGTGCACATGTCCTACCAAGTGATCCGTTCCTCCCCTATTTACGTTTCGCTCTATTATCTACCGACGCGAGCGACTCACATCTGCATAACTAATTCGATTTTTTCAATCAAAACTCTCAATCTAAAACCCAAACAAGCGCACAATAAAACCCTCGACAATGCCATTTAATTAATCCGATCCGAATGAATCTCGAGCGGTCAGCAAGGCATGAAAATATCCTTGCGATGGTTTTGATAACGTGCACCTGTATTTTCGGGTTCCGGTCCGGGTTGGTAACAAAAGATCCCTCGCAATCGCGGAAATCTCCCTAGCGCAAGGAGAATATTATGCGGCATCTGCTGTTTTGTTATTCTTAATGTATTGCTAGCAGTTGATCTGCGATTTTGTAAAGTTCTTTTGACATATTCATAACCTCTGCTACCTCTCTCTACCTCACAAACGTCTCCCAAACTATTACCAGACATTTTTTTTGTATCGATTCTCGCTAGCGACACATAACTTCAAGATAATGCTCCTTATTGATCGTGCGTGCATGTGACAAGAACTCCTGATGCACTTCGCCACGTTTATCGAAAAAAACAGTGAGAACTTGGCTCATGTGACAGTTTTTTGGTAAAAATTCAGTAATTTCGGAACAGACTTCGCTGCCACACGTTTCAAGCCCAAAATTACAAAAAAATGCAAGGCATCAGTCAACCGATATGCCATCTCTTATTTTTTGAACAAACCTCGTATATGAAAGGCCATTGATATGAAATTTTACTGCTCGAACCCTTTTTCAACACGTATTTGATTTTTTTAAGTCGAAAACACAGCCATTTTTCGCACAAAAATACGAATTTACGTCACCGGAAGAGATCAATCTGCTCTTGTCACAATGTCAGTCCGTAATATTTATTTATGTATCAAGGGCGTAAAATAGGCTTTTATGGACCGCAGCGTGTGAGTCCATAAAAGCAAATTACGTCTGAAATACATATAACATTTTATGCACGACCGGTATATTTGATGCCATGTAGATATATACCTCTTTATATCAGGAACACGATAAAAATACATCAAAGCTGCCGTAAGGATGTATATTCATATCATATCGGAAACAGAAATTTATTTTCACCACAAATCATGAAATTATAAAACAACAACAAAAATTAATTGTTGCGACTTCATTGATTCCAGTGGCGTATTTGCTTTTCCAGCTGCAGGTAAACCCGGAAAAACCTGCAGCACCACATCATCTGAATAATTTCCTTAGTAATGAATATCTTCGCACAAAAATGAAAAATATGTTGAACATGCTTGGAATTGAATGTATCTCAAATAACCAGGTGTGCTCAATATAGCAACCCCATTGTTGACTATGTACTCACCAATTTTGATGTTAATACTGTCGTTCATGATTCCCCAAAGTTAACTGATCATTTATCAATAACAGTCTATTTGTGTAATTGCAATATATATGTAGCACAAAATATCACAAAAACACACAGAAACCTCAATGATTGTAATATGAACAGGATTAACTTGAGTTTGATATCATGTAACTTTTTGTTGAGCTGTGTTGATGTAGATATATTTCATGAAGACTTAAAAGTCAGTGTGAGTCAGTTGTTGACTCAATTGCACCAGAAAGATCATACACTTTGAAGTCAAATAGTGTACCATGGTATGACAACGAGGTTAAAATACATTGCATACATTACAAGATGTTCAAAAATGATAGAACTGAAGAAAACTGGAACCACTATAAGTTTCTTCGAAATAAATGTGTGAATTTACTGAAACTCAAAGAAAAAAACACTGAATTGAGGGGGTTATATTTTTTAGGAGTGATTAATTTTTGGGAAAGAAAGTTTTTGGCTTTCTACTACTCCATCTTGATACAAAAAAAAGAAGGATGAGGGAGTCTTCCATGTATAGAGTTACTTCCTTCCTACTTTACACCCGCAAATCCGGGCGATAAAGTGTTACTTTACGCCTGATCGTGCACAAAATCATTGATATGGTTACTTTAATCAATCCCAATCATAATGTCTCTTTTGGAGAACCTGATCAGATAATCCTGAAATTGAAATATCATACTTTTGTCTCACAGGAAGCCTGTGAAAACCTTATCACCCTCATCTGAAGGCGAAATGAAAAAAGGCGTACCACAAGGTTCAATACTGGGACCGATACTGTTCCTGCTATACATAAACGATTTAGCATCTATCGATATAGAAGGAAAATTTACCCTATTCGCCGATGACACCACAAGATTATGGCGTGATAAAACTTTATGTAATCTCCACGAGATTATAAATGCAGATATAAAAAAATAGTGCCACTCTAATCTGCTTTCTTTCAATGTTTCCACACAAATTCAATATCATTCCGCTGCTTTATTGACAGCATTCCTTTACCAATACAGGATACCTCTATTTGAATTACATAAAATCTTGACAGTTTTTGGAATCTTTATTTTAGAAACAGTTCGATATCTTTAATCATTTCTTTGTTTATGATGACTGATGAAAATTTGCAGCTTTGTCAATAAGACCTAATGTTCTTTGGGCAATAAAGCATATCATTATTATTATTGTCACTTCAAAGTGAATGTTTTCGTTGTTACAATTTGATAATTTTCACTCCGCAAAGTGTACCAATAGATTCCCTATTCATTCACTTATTACTGTGCGTATTGTATATGAAATGTCGAACTATTTCACAGGATAGTCGTTACAGTATACTCTTTCCCCCTTCTTTTTGAAAAAAATCCACTATCAAATGTGTACACCCGTCAAATACCCGATGAAAAATTGAACAAATCCCTTCATATGACGGTCCAATATTCCGTGATCCAACACTCTAATTCGTATTAATGAAGATGTTATGTTAATGTACTAAGCCGTGAGCTTTCGGAAAAATCCAAACGCCAAACAAACCAATAATCCTTGAACACACTGCGATACCGAGAGAACATGCACCACGCGCCAAACAGCTTGCAAGCAGTGTTATAAATAAATCGTATTAAGATTGAAATTAGGAATCAATTGAGCCTGAACTAGTTAGTGGGGAGGGGTGGTTTGGGGTTAGACAGTCGCGGACGCGGATGGATGATGAATGTGGTGGAGACAGGACATGAGCGTAGATGACAAATTTCCATGGAGAGCTTCGCTTTTCTGTGATCCTCTTTGGTTGATGGGAATTGTTGCAAGTTAATAGTATTTTACTTCTGAAATAACACTTCCAGAATACAACTCATGAAATTATAAAACAACAACAAAAATTAATTGGCGCTCTGGGGCGACTTGACATTGATTCCAGTGGCGCATTTGCTTTTTCAGCTGCAGGAAAACCCGGAAAAACCTCCTGCACCACATCATCTGAAAATCTTGATCTGCCAATGTCCTCTCTTTCATAAAACAAATGTAGGGTGTCTCCAGAGGCTCCAATAAATTCAAAACATCGCCAGAACACTTCGTGACACGACTATCGTCAAACTTAACCAGTCCGTTTCTTCTTTGACCAAGGCATAATAATGACCATATTCAACGCCAGAACCACAGTGAACAATGACTGCATGAAGAATATAATTGTGGACTGCTAGATTGAGGTGTTCATTTATTTCGAACCTTCGTAAGAGTTTGGTGTTTCCGTCAGAGGTTGAGTCATGTTTGAAGATCATCACTGTCAGTATTAGATTGATTGGTACCTCAGCTATACTTGTTTTTTTATAAGTCAGTTAATTTGGCATGTCTAATCTCTGCAATGACTAAATTGATAGAAAAATTAGTCAAAACAAGACTCCTTTGCTTTCTGAATGAGAACAAAATAATAAGTGATTGCCAGTTTGGTTTCCAAAAGCAAAAAAACACTTCCGATGTCATATTTTCATTTCTTTACAATGTTTACTCCAACATATATGACAAACAAACAGTGGCTGCGGTCTTCTGTGATATAGCCAAAACATTTGATTGTGTGAATCATAAAATTCTTTTACGGAAACTCAGTAGATACGGTATAACTGGAATAAATCTTAAGTAGTTTGAGTCATACTCAGCAGATCGCACCCAGATGGTGATCCCGAGCTGAGATCATACACAAGGCGGAACATTGGTTCAGGAGGAAATTCAAAAAAGCCACATACATGTTGTCCAACAATGTATGCAGCCAAGCTACCGTAGAGATACGCAACATATGGAAACCCATAATCAAGCGAAAAATGACCAACTCCCGCTAGAAGGTCATCTCACTATCCAAAAAGTTGAACAAAAATAACCACAAAAGAAAGGAATCCTAGCAGAGGTAATTGTTTCGGAGTGAGGAAGATATAAAGATGGAATTGTTCAGTTGGAGGTAGGTTTATCTTTTGGGAATCCATATAGTTCCAAAACTAGGCTCTGAAAAAAATGTATAGAATAGCGGTCAAACTATTTATTTCACTCAAAATCATTCCAGTTTCAAACCGAAAAATTTTACACTTACTATCCTTCAGAAGTGTCATCCCATTCTCCGCCCTTGTGCCAAACGTACACCGGTGTAAGTGTGACTAAATGAACATTCGATATGGGGTGCCATTACAAAAGCGACCGACTATAATATGCTAGCACAAAGGCCCACTATTAAATAATAAACCATTGTTGAGTGAAGGTTTATGGTTCTGATATCGCTTTTTAATTTGGGGTTTTCTATCTGTGGACACGGGACACACTTCGAGCAATTGATTTCGGCTGGAGAAAGGAAGAGTCGTGAAGATAATGCGATTCGTTCTTGAAGAGGGTGATGTGAATGGCGATGCAGAAAATAAGAATCACAGATATTCATTTGAAGTCTGATTCGATTTTCGAATTTCCAGATACAATATTACATTTTGAGTATTCTAATACAATTTGTTTTCGAAGCGTCATAGATGAACCGACTCAATGCCAGATTACAATTGCTGACGGTCTGAAATAGATACATTCTCAAAGCTGTAAAGCTTAAAATAGTGAAGCAAATGAATTAATTCCAAACATTTATGGTCTGACAAAAATCGTTTTATGAAAATTGTAAATGACAAGAGGCCTAGAATTGAACCCTGCGGCAAGCTGAGCTTACACAAGATTTTGATGACCTGTATTTAACAAACTGCTTTCTGTCACACATATATGATATGAGAAATAGTATTGGAAATTCGTTGATCCCATGTAATTTTGTCCAAAAAATGTAATGATCTATTTGATCAAAGACGTGAGCACATCAATCTTTCCTCAATACAATCATCAGCCATATTTTGATTTCTGTTAAGAGTATTGGTATAGTATATACGAAGCCAACTCGAATGGCATAAAAACCAAATAGTTACCGAATGTAGAAGGTTTAATATGGTATTTATCAGACCCTGTACATTAGTCTTTTCTTTATCTGTTCGGATTGACTTCTTATAGACTATACATGAGACGTTTCTTCCCCGCCAGGGCTTAGTTCACGAGATGGAGCTGTTACTAGTTTACATACCTTTTTCTTAGAGAAAATTTTCGTGAATGCAGTTCAGTCCGGTGCCGATGATTTTTGAAGTCAAAAAATAGTAGTTGGATGAAGCCCTTTGGAAAAGGAAGGAAATATGACAAAAATGAAAGGGAAAATAACTTACGGGTGATCTGAGGTCGGGAAGTGGAAGGTGGGGAGGTTTTATGGGTAAAAAACATTGTATCTTTTTTTGTCCCAAACACACTATAATTTTCTAGATTTATTCACTATTTTCCTTATTTTAAATTGACATCGGAAAAGAATCTTAATTTTCAATCGAAAATTCTCACATCAAATTATCGGTTTTTTAATGCTTCTTCTTCTTTGAAATCTCTACTTTCTGATAGTGTAAAAAAATATTACCTACTGCTGAAAATCTTCTCAGAAAATGCAAAAAACGAAAAAATCTAACCAGAAAATTTTTTTCACCGTTTTGTAAAATTTAGAGCTATTTATAAAAATGTCCACTTCAATAACATACATGTTACATTGATGCACAAAAAAATTTCAAATCCATGAAACGTAGACTGCAAAAAACATGCAAAAATATTCATTTTCTATATATTGAAGATAGGATTTGAAAAATACGACTGTTGCAATTTTCTCAGTAAAAAAGCTGATTTAGCAAATTCTAGTTAAATTTGTCATAGAAAATAGGCATTCCAATTCAAAAACTGATGCTTGATATTATACGATTGAATTTAAATTATTTATACTCGATCAAACTGATCTTCCTCTTGAAGATTATCACTTGGCGATCGAAACACGTGTCGAGGTGTTGAAATAACGGTTTGGGGTTGGGAAAAATCTCCAGTAATATTCATTACTACACTAAACGTTCCAAACAGTGTATGTTTTCACAATAATTCAGTACATTCATCGGATTGTCATAATTTCATTAGTGTTTCACCATGCAATCTCAGTGAAACAAAAGTCCCGGTATGATTAAACTTGGCACGATGTTGAAATCTATGGATTGTGAAATAATCTCCGTATTGTCATCAAATCTTTTCTACGGTAAAATAAACGGTTCCGCAATTAGTGTTCGGAACACATAACGACATGTTACAGTCACGAAGCAAAATAACTTTTTACATCAGTTTTTGTACCAATTCGCAAATGTAAATCCCGATTCCCTCGTGTAGTCCAACTTTACATGGTGAGATCAGTGAACAAATTATTCTACAGGAAGACAAAATTTTTGGGAACTAGTTGAGACCGAAATAAAAGATTCCGTTATTGTGTAATAATTCTAATTGGGGACATATAGTGACAATTGAGGATCCTCTACGTGACTTTCACAAAAAATTGCTTAGCATTTTTAATGAAGCTTTTCCACTTCAAAACATTAAACTTAAGAAGAAGAAGGCTGGGATGACAAAGGCATAAAAGTTTCAACTAAAAATTTGAGGTGTCTCCACTATATTCGCAAATATTTCAGAGATCATGTTCTCTTCATCACTTACTATAACAATTATCGAAACATTTATAGAAAAATCATAAAAAATGCGAAAACAACTTTTGCGCAATCGAATATCAATTGCAAATAATAAACAGCAGGAAACATGGAAAATTGTTAACGAATTAAGAGGAAACAAAAAATCTTTGTTGAGATTGAACCGACTTCAAACGAATTAAACACTTACTACTGTTCAATTGCTCAAAAAAATAGCAAAAATTATATCAACAAATGAGAACCTATATGAGTAACCTTAGGCATGTATCCATATCTAACGCATTTAACTATTCCACAACCTCTGGAAATTAAATGAAAGAAATCCTCTCTAGCATAAAAAATAAGAACTCTTCAGGATGGGATGATCTCTCACTTAAAATTTCCTAAACTGATAAACACTGTATCTTAGCTAATAAATACACACATCGGAAAAGTCTAGGGATATTTTTATAACATACTAAATATCATAAAAATAAATGCATGAGGTCATTTAATTTCGATTAAATGGGTACACTCGACCACCCTGTAGATTTCTATGGGTTGAACAAAGCCTGCAAAAACGGTAACTAATCTTTTAATAATTTTTTACAAACTGTAGGTTTTCGGCTAAAATGAATAATCTGAAAGTGTCCGAGTTTGTACATTCTATGCAGTTCTTGCTCAGCAATTAAACTGGAAATATTGTGCTTTAACATGAAACGCCATCACTTACCATTGGCTGAGATGAATAGAGCTGTAGGGCTTCTCAAGGTGGCATGCGACAAAATGATGTAGCTCTTCGTTTGGGGGTCCCCAAAGTGTTATCAGTCGATTGTGGCGGCGTTTCCCGTGAACTGGCAGTCCAGCCGAACAACATCCAGCAGGACAGCGCTACAACTGCAGTTCAAGACCGATTTTTGGTCTTAACCGCAAGAAGACAACCGACAATCACAGCACCTGACTTGGTTAACGTGTTGCAGCAGACGCACTAGGTAACCATTGGTCGTGATACTGTCAGAAATCGACTGCATGAAGCAGATCTCCACAACAGAAGGCCAGTTAGATGTCCACCTTTGTCGAGAGGCAATCGCGTAGAAGATTAGAGTGGTGTTAAGAACATCAAAACCGGGATGCAAATGATTGGGCCACAGTTTTGTTTACAGACGAATCCAGATTTGGATTTCATCCAGATTCTCGTCGAGTAAGACTGTGGAGACGACCTGGAAATAATGAACGTTTGAGACACGTCCAGAAGTCCACACATACAGAGTGGTACAGTAATGCTATGGGGCGGAATCATGATCGGCGGGCAGAACCCATCTCGTTTTTCCAAATCGCTCCCTCACAACTCGACGTACCTCGACACCATTCTTGTACCTATCGTCCGTCCGTTTGCTGGTGCTGTGGTGAAAACTTCCACCTAATGCACGATAAAGCTCGTCCCACATGTCGCGCGTCTATGACTGACTGGCTCACCAACGAAGAGTTGATGTATTGCCATGGCCAGCACAATCACCGGACCTGAATCCCATTGAGCATGTGTGGGAAATGCTTCAACAAGAATTACTCCGCATATGGGGAACATTCACACAACGTTTCAATTGAGAGAGCTTTTAATCGTTGAGTAGGCAAATGTACCTCAACAAGACATTGACAATCTCATTTTGTCGATGCACGATAGATGTAGGGCCGTAATAAACCAGCGTGGAGCCATACTTTGTACTGATTCCAATTTTTTTTGTTTTATGATTTTTTTCGGGGAGCCAAAGAAAGCCATATTTTTTTTTAGTTTTGCTTATATGCGCACTCAGTATTTTTGACCATTTAATAAATTTTGTTGTAATTTACATTCGTTTAATAATCACCCTCAACTTGTTTTCCCTAAAGCGATCTAAAAAAATTATTGCCATTTTAAAAATATCCCTAGACTTTCCGATGTGTGTAAATCTCTCATAAATGGTATTTTTCAGATCAGATTGACTAAAAACTGCTGAAGTTATCCCATTATTTAAAGGAGGCGATTGTAATATACCTGCGAGATCAGGCATATTTTCTTTACTGCCAACTCTATCTAAAATCGTGGAAAAGTTCATGAAAAAGAGAATCCTAAATTTTCTTACAAAAATCATATTCTTCACTCTAATCAATATGGCTTTCAAGCCTCTACAGCACAAATGATGCAATGTTTGCTTTTTCAGAAGAACTTTACCATCGACTGAATGTTGGTGAGGCTGCAGTGGCAGTATTTTGTGATCTAACAAAAGCATTCGACTGTGTGAATCACAAAATATTGCTTCAAAACCTTGAATCTACGGATTTAGAAGAAACATCTTGTTGTGGTTTGAGTCATATCTATCAGATCGCGTTCAAGTAGTGAATTTCAAAAGTTCATCATCAGAAAAAAAAGCATTAAATGCGGAGTACCTCAAGGATCTGCCCTCGGACCTTTGCTGTTTTTATTATATATAAATGATCTGGCATATATTGCTGACGATACGTCTATACTTTGGCATGGAAGAAGCACTGATGCACTAAAAATTAGGGTAGAGCATGATACAGGCAAAGTTAAACAATGGTGTGATGCCAATTTATTATCTTTCAATATATCAAAGACTAATATAATGTCCTTTAAATGTAACCTGGACCATATAATTCTTGAAGAACACATCATTGATCATAAATTAAAGAACGAATTTTTAGGCCTCAACATAGACAACAAATTAAAATTTGGCTTAAGCCATATTAATATCTTATTTCAATTATTGACCTTTATTTCAATGTTTCTGATTGTTTTAGTTTTCAAGCCTGTTTTGTCACATATAAAAATTTTATCACAGACTTTTACCATAAACTTTTTGAAGTGTGCTTGAGCCATATTAATATCTTGATTTAAATTCTTGACCTTCATGTTAATGTTTCAGATAGTTTTAGTTTCTGAGCCTGCTTGTGAACAAAACCTAAACTTTTATGACAATGAAGCATTTCTGACTCTGACTCTAATTTCATTTAAAGTATTCTCAAGACTGGTAGGAAGCTGTATGAGCGAACTCAAGGAGTTACGTACCCAAAATAGCCACTCTAGCTTGGGTACCCCGACTTGAGTTCCAAGGGTAATGACGAAGACGATGTTCTAGCCCGTGAAGGCACAGCCAAGCTATGATCGGTCCAGAACCTTCTGCGGGTAACGAAAGCATGTATAAAGACATCCATAAATTCATGGATGCAAGTCGAATCGATATATTGGTGGAATAAGCTCCCAGGAATGTGGCAGGTGATAGGGTTCATAGAGAAACCATCACCTAATTCACGGAAGACCTGCTAAACCACAACCGTAAAGTTGTAAAGGTAGTAGGGTCTACTAACGGGGCATAGCCAAGAAACTATCAGAAACATGGTCTGACAGAAAAACCCAATTCAGGTTCTGTCAAGAAGAGGAAGAAACCACACTGCATGTGCTCTGAATGCGAAGCAATAGCAAGGCTGAGATACGCAAGATGCGGAAACCAAGCTGCCAGCTATATGAAGATGTCAGTGTCAAGGCTATGAGTCTCATCAAAGACATCAAGCTAGACAATGAGCTCTAACAACCAAGGAGCATCACAATAAATCTGAAAAGCTCGCAGTGAATCAGGCCATGGGATAGCTCCGTGACAATCGAATCTAGTTTCTTTCAACAATCTGTACCTCCTATTACTCACTCAATCCAGATTTCACTCAAAAAATACTTATGTGCAGCATCGAAAACGAAACAGATCTGATTTCTTCAAGACACATTTGTTGATTTTCAATTCAGAGAAACATCTTTCGATGTTTGACGCTCAAAAACTCACCTGTTTGAAGAAATGTAAGAGCTTGCATTGTCATGTTGCAGAATGGTTCGTCCTCAGCGGTTGATTTTACGAATTCCTCTGAAGACTTCCGCAAACAAATGGTAGTGTACCACTCAGAATTGACCGTTCTACGTTGCTTAAGTGGAAAAGTAGCCACATGACCCATTCGGCCGATGAAAGAGGCGACCATTTGCTTCTCTGTGCCAATGTCACGAACAACTTTTGGATTGAGCTCGTTTCGAATACCCACACGTCGATTGCTATTTTGTTTCCGGCTCATACGTAATGTCCATGATTCATCACCTGTCACAATTTTGTACTCGTCTTTTGAAGCATCACGGTCGCACTTTTTAAAATTTCCTCGCACCACTTGACGCGAGCTTTTTTTAACGATTGATAAATTATGGGGTATCCAAGGATTCCCCCTCCGTACATGATGATTCTGTCCTTTTGCTGCATTGCCTGCTGCTGAAGCCTCTGTTATACAACCCTATTTTGTTCAGGTGTCCTCTCAACGAACAGTGCCCGGTTTGTAGCCCCGTGATTGTTCTGAGCTAGTCCCAACTTCGTTAAATCAGTCTTTAGGCATCTAGGAAGTCATCGATCATCCTGAAGACAACGAAGACCAGCAAAAGTATTGCATACCTTATCTAATTCGACCCATTCACCGACTTCGCAATATACTCATTAAAACACCTATGATGGCGTAACACCGTACGGAGTATTTTCGATGATCCTCTTTATAGGTGATTACCAGAGTGTGACTTTGGCTCGAAATGCGATTCTTCTTTAGAAACTTTCAGTGTTTACTCTCTCTTATTGTTTACGCCAGTCTTCGGTGCTTACAATTACCTAAACTTTCTTGTTAGGTATCCGTGTTTTTGCGTGCCTTGAGGAAATAACTACTATTTGGCGGTTCGTTTTGGTAGTCGGTTCGTGTTGGTCATTGATACCAGAAGGAAAGGAATTATACATTTTCGGTAAGTCACAATCAACCGTCGATATTTTTATTGAAATTCTTTCGAGAATAAAAACCATTTCATTTCCATTGGTTGTTTTGAGGAAATTACTAAATATTGAGTAGGAATACTAAACTATTACATAACCTTAATTGCAAACAGATGAACGTGATTTCTCTTGAAATCCTAGTAAATTATGTGCAAGAAAAGCAATGATATAACGATATTCTCTACTTTTTATTGCTGCTTTGGACCCCTAAACTTGTTCTAGTAGATTATGTTCAAAAAAAGCAAAGATTTAACAATATTCTCTCCTCTCCTTTTTATTGCTGCTTTGGAGCCCCTAAACTTGTCCTAGTAGATTATGTTCAAAAAAGCAAAGATTTAACGATATTCTTTCCTTTTTATTGCTGCTTTGGAGCCCCTAAACTGTCCTAGTAGATTATGTTCAAAAAAGCAAAGATTTAACGATATTCTTTCCTTTTTATTGCTGCTTGGAGTCCCTAACTTGTCCTAGTAGATTATGTTAAAAGAAAAACAATGATATAACGATATTCTCTACTTTTTATTGCTGCTTTGGAACCACTAAACTTGTCTTAGTAGAATATGTTCAAAAAAAGCAAAGATTTAACGATATTCTCTCCTTTTTATTGCTGCTTTGGAGCTCCTAAACTTGTCCTAGTAGATTCTGTTCAGAAAAAGCAATGATTTAACGATATTCTCTCCTTTTTATTGCTGCTTTGGAGTCCCTAAACTTGTCCTAGTAGATTATGTTCAAAAAAAACAATGATATAACGATATTCTCTCCTTTTTATTGTTGCTTTGGAACCCCTAAACTTGTCCTAGTAGAATATGTTCAAAAAAAGCAAAGATTTAACGATATTCTCTTCTTTTTATTGTTGCTTTGGAACCCCTAAACTTGTCCTAGTAGAATATGTTCAAAAAAAAGCAATAATTTAATGATATTCTCTCCTTTTTATTGTTGCTTTGAACCCCTAAACTTGTCCTAGTAGAATATGTTCAAAAAAAGCAATAATTTAATGATATTCTCTCCTTTTAATTGCTGCTTTGGATCCCCTAAACATGTCCTAGTAGATTCTGTTAAAAAAAAAGCAATAATTTAATGATATTCTCTCCTTTTTATTGCTGCTTTGGATCCCCTAAACATGTCCTAGTAGATTCTGTTAAAAAAAAGCAATAATTTAATGATATTCTCTCCTTTTTATTGCTGCTTTGGATCCCCTAAACATGTCCTAGTAGATTCTGTTAAAAAAAAGCGATGATATAACGATATTCTCTCCTTTTTATTGCTGCTTTGAAGCCCCTAAACTTTTCCTAGTAGATTATGTTCAAAAAAGCAATGATATAGCGATATCCTCTCCTTTTTATTGCTGCTTTGGAACCCCTAAACTTATCCTAGTAGAATATTTTCAAAAAAAGCAAATATAACGATATTCTCTCCTTTTTATTGCTGCTTTGGAGCCCCTAAACTTGTCCATTTCTGGCATGTAAAGATTTTTCTAGTTTTTGATTATACGTTTTTCATATTCTTTTGATCATAATTTTGCTTGAATATAATTGACTTTACTTCCACTTAAGGCCCATCTTCATCCTATTGTATGGCCTACATCTGAGGTATCCATAATACATCCATTACAATATCCTGTGAGTAGCCCTGTGATGATCCTTACTCTGCATAAGATCCCCCAATAACTGTGTTAGCATGGATGCTTGAACATATTTAACCGGTATTCTCTATTTCTCATCCAATTCTTGATCTGGTTTCGTACCAGAAATGTTGGTATCTCCGTAGCCGATTCAGGGTTCACCAATGGTTCACTCATTAGCAAACACCGTTTGGTGAAAAGTTCGGCTATCCATTTCCATTTTAATCCAATATACTTATTTGAAAATTTTGTATATTTTCAGTAAAGTACCTCTTCTCGAATGAAGAAACAATGAAAAAGTAAAACTCCTTACTTGGATTCCATTCTGACTAATCCTTTCGCCTGGTAGGAAATCATCACTGTGTATTCATCAAAAATGAAACGTCAAAATGATCGGTTTTAAAAAAGTTATTCTTCTGTTACTGCTAACGAATATATGGAGAGAAGTCAACAGCCAGGAAAGGAAATGTCCATCCTTGGATACCATTTTACCTTGTCGGTGTTTGGTGAAGGATCAGGATTTTCAGATATGGTAAGTACACGGGAATCTATTTGGAAAAATGAATAGACAGTGTCATTGTTCATCGAAAACTTGTACTTTTCCTTTTTACAAACACAACCTCAATTTTTTTAAAGTGCCTCTGGTTTCAAATCTATATTTTGCTTAATTTCGCTTTCCACGATGGTTGGGTTAGGTTAGGTCCGAAGTGAGTGGATCCTCTTCGACCCTCCACCGCAACCCGCATGGGTTTATTATGGCTCACACCTAATACATGCCGCATACATGTTGTCCAACAACGTATTCAGCCAAACCAGCGTAGAGATACGCAACATATGGAAACCCATCATCAAGCGAAAAATGGCCAACTCCCGCCAAACGGTCATGTCCCACGGAACCAGTGAAGCGGAAAATGGAAAGCGGGATAAGTGAAAGTACTCGAACGACCTATAAATAGTCATCTCTCGGAGGAATCAGTCTACCCTGAAGAGGCATTAGCCTATAGCAGGGCCCCACACAAACTTACCCAACTAATGAATTGTTATTATCCAACAAAATTTGAATAAACGATTTTCATTCATTCATTCAGGAATCAGTCCAGTCATCACCCGAAGACGACTGTAGATACTAACAATCGAAACGTCCAGAACTAACGTGACTTGGAGTCTGTCCACTTTTATTTTTATTTTCTTTTTCCATTTCTTTATTTTTATTTATTCAATTGTTATCTTTTTACTTGTGTTTAATATCACTATTATTTCATCTCAGGTTTATTTTGGTTAATGTAATTGTTATTTTCAGCTATTCGTTTTTAATTCTTCTTTTTTAGTTGTTTCAGTTTTACCCAATCTCTGCTATTTCCATAGAAAAGAGTACATGAATTGAAAGTTACACTTCCAGGTGTCCTCAAACATTATTATTCACTTACAGGTGCTCCCACAGCAGCTTACCGAACATACTAGAAGGTCTAAAATCCCTAGGTCGATATATATCAGATCCCATAGACGAACTGATCTTGGAGAATAACTTCCTCCCTTCCCTACCAGGAAGAATCATTTTCCCCACTCAAAGTGCTCCGATTGATGCTACGTCACAACAGCCTCGAAAGAGTGTCAACCGATTGGCTAGCTGGTCTTGAATCGAGCATAATGGAAATTTTCATCGTGGAACCAACTCTCCAGTGTACCAGAATCATCCCTCTCGCTCATGAAGAATCTTCGAGCTGTCACTATACAATCCAAATCTATGAAGCGTTTACCAATATTCTCGGGGCTTCCTAAATTGAAGTACATCCACGTTGAGTCGAACTCTCTGCTGGAGTTATCATCAGCTAACTTCAAAGATAATCCTTCTTTGAAAAGCTGCACATTGTATCCAGCCCTAGGCTGACCAGGCTTGAGGCTAATCTGTTCGATGATCTTCCAAACTTGATCTCATCAATATTACGAAAATGCGGTCTCAACTGGTTACATCCTAGAGCAATGAGAAGACTTCCCAGTTTAGTAGAACTGTCTTTGGTTGGAAATAAGTTCACTGATGCCGGATTAGTAGGCAGGGCTAGTCGAGATTTGCCACAACTGGAAATAATCAGGTTAGATCAGATACAATTTAGCATATATCCCCAATATCAGTAAATTTCAATTTTGAACAATCAATTCTTTTTCCAGCTTTGTTTCAATCTGGTCCATTTCTGCTGCAGTTTGTAATTTACCATTCATATCTCAATTATTGTTTCACACGTTGAATCCACCATATTTCTGATCACAACTGAAATTGAATCATAATTCATATCAGACACTTCTTTGGTATAATTTTTGTATGAACACATTTCACAGAAGAAGAAAGTATCTGTATATGTCAGATTCAAATTTTTATTGTTAAATTGAACGTATAACTTAATTCTTTTTTTCACAAGGCACATTAAATCTTCATGAAGTCTGAAAGTTAAGATTCCAAATTCTGTCAGGCACTTCGACTGTTAATTCATCGCCCTTGACAATGTCTACCACAGTAGGTTTACATTCTTGAAATAAAGACTGTTGTAAAATAATTTCTTTTGCTAATTTCTCATTCATTACATCATATAGTTACATACATTTGCCCATTATGAAACTAATTTTCGCAGACTAGACCACAATCAAGTGCAGCGGCTCGCAGAAGCAACATTTGTTGACCTTCCATCTCTGAAGAAGATCCACTTATCGAACAACTTCATCAAGGAAATCGAGTACGGTGCCTTCCACAGATTGCCAGCTCTTCGCAGTTTAGATCTGACTCGAAACATGCTGAGGCACTTCCATCCCAGGAGCTTCCTGCACCCTTCAGAGAGCATGGTAGAGGAGCTTTTGATAATGTACAATGATGTCAGTAACATTATGGAGCTTCGTTCGATTCTTGATGGATTGCCGAGACTGGTGTTCCTAGACATGAGCTACAACAGGTTGAGATCGATACCTTTTGGGGCTTTGAGAGGCCATCCAACTCTTGAACAGCTAAATTTGGGTTATAACCTGCTGCGTGGCATTGACAAAGAGGCATTTCTACTGATGCCAGCTCTTAGAGAACTCGGACTGAAGAACAACTCGCTGACTGACCTTTTGGAAACACCTTTTTGGAACCTGCCATCACTGAAAGGGTTGGATCTCAGTAAAAACATCTTCAGAAGGCTGGAGCCTAGGTTTCTCGCAAACGTAGGATCTCTAAGACGAATAGATGCAAGCCACAACGAGATGAGTTTCTTGCATCCTGAAGTGTTTCAACCCACTCCCTTTCTCGAGCATATCAACGTTTCTTTCAACAACCTGAAGAATGTACATCACGTGACGTTCAGACATCTCACGCAGCTGTATGAGCTAGATATGAGTCACAACTTTTTAAAAATGTTAGTAACGGATTTGCCGAGGAATATCGAGCATTTACATCTGCATCATAATAAGATATCGAAGATTTCCATTCAAGATTTAGTTTTGCCAGCTTTGAGACTATTAGATTTGTCGTTTAACAGGATACACAGTATTCCGAGAGGGTCGTTGAAGGGTTTGGTGCATTTGAAGCGGCTTTATATGAGTGAGTATATGAAAAGTTGTTTTTTTAGAGTCTTGTGTCAGTTTAGTTACCCAATTGATAACTCAAGAACACTTGAGAATCAAAAAAAAAATGAGCTTTTCACAAATTGGCTTCATTTTTTACAGGTTCGAACTTACTGCAGTCCCTTGAAGATTCTTCATTCGATGGTTTGAACCAACTTGAAACCTTAGACCTAAGCCGAAACAGGTTGGTGCAGATCCATCCAGCATCAATGAAAGCCCTGCGACACTCAGACACTTGAATATGGCTGACAACGAAGTGAGCCTTTTAGGCCCAACTTGCTTACCAGTAGTAAAAACATCCAGAATGTTAATGTGAGCAGAAACAAGTTATCTGAAATTTTCCCTGGAACTTTGGATAACATTGACAACCTGGAAATATTAGACAGCTCCCATAATCTACTGGTACAGTTTCCCCAAGCTTTGTATGGTCATAAACACTTAAAAAAACTAAATTTATCGAGTAATCGCATAAAAACTATAAACGCTACTGTGGTGAATAGTTTGACGAGCTTAAGGAGCTCAAACTAAGTAGGAATTTCATAAAGCTTCTCGAAGAAAATACCTTCACCAATCTGAAGCAACTGAAGAACATTCATTTGGACGATAATGAAGTTGAATACGTCGAGCCCAATTCCCTGAAGATGTTACCAGCACTAAAGTCGATCAAACTTGATAGAAATAGGATCACTAAACTGCCAAACATGGCTTTCAACAACCTCCCTTCATTGCAAAGTATAGAACTGCAGCAGAACAAGCTGAGGAATATCGAACCAAACGCCTTCAATCTGGTACCTTACTTACTTTTGCTGAATTTGAGTCATAACGAGCTGAAAAGCTTTGATCACGTGGGTTTTGACGGGGTTGAGCTCTGTGGAGCTGTTGGACTTGAGTTTCAATAAAATTTCCAGGCTAAAAAGAGATAATTTGAAGAGATTAGAGTGGCTAGTAGAGTTGAGAATAGATAACAACGATATTTGCGAAGTTGAGGAAGGCGTTTTCGACAACATGTTGCGTCTGAGAGCTCTCAGTATGGAGAATAACAGAATTATGCACATTCCTGAGATGGCTGTTCAAAGACTCAGGAGTAACGTTGCAAAAATTGACATGAAGGGTGAGTTTTGATACGTGGTGCTTGTACCAAAACCTTCTGATAGAAAAATTAGTAATATTTTCCGTTGCGTATTCCGCACATAGTAATTTTTTGATAGGCAAAATTATTAATAAAACAAGTTTCTTTGTGAAAAATACTTTGAATTAACGCAGTAACTTATAAGGGGATCTAAAAGCCTTTTCTACACCTACATATAGTTCCCCATTACAATCATTACACTTTCCAGATTGTAAAGGTAAAAAAACCCAATAAAGTTTGATAAAAAAGTATCACTTTGACCTAATTCTTATCTCAATAATTTAAACAATAATTATGACGATTTATGCAATGAATATTTTGAAATATAATGTCGAAACTTGCATCTTTCTCAACTTATCTATGCTGCAAGCACTGCTGTATCCTGCTGGAAAACAACTACTTCTTCGGCTGATACAATAATGATAAGATAATAATAATAGATGGAGCTGTTATTAGTTAACAATCTCCCAGACGAATGTTTCATACACGCCGCAGTTATTTCTTGTTTCACAAGCCTCATTCGAGATCATTTTATAGGGAACCCCCTTTTATGTTCCTGCAGTATGCTCTGGCTGCAAGCTTGGCTAAAAAATCATCCCAAGAGGGTCCCCAATGTTCAGACGGCAGTTTCTTCGAGAAATGAGACTCGACCCCAGAGACTGCCCAGACACGGAAAGATCGAAAAAAATTCGGAATGAGTGCGACTCGGAACTTCTGAGTGGCGCAGGTTTTTCGGATAGGCCAAATTTGTACTCCACCTCTCAGATCTCATCTAACTCTAAGTATAGTTTCAAGAACTTCTCCAAGAACACACTGGATGGCAATTCCAAAGGCAGTTCTGGAAATAAGAACTTCTTAGCTCCTTCTCCCGAAGATTCCGATTATTTTTACGATGACTACATTGATTATCCTTTCAACGAAACCATTGCTGCGTCAGGAAATGGAAAAGATAAAGAACAAAGCACGCCAAGTTCTCTCGAAAGATTCCAGATGGCTACAAAATCGACAAATGATAACACAACAGGTAGGGAGAATTAACTAATTACCTTAATTGTAATTGAATTGAGAACTCAACAATAGCTCTTCAACTTTGGTTTGAACTGACTGAACGTTATTTGGTTTTTTGAAACCTAAACTTAACTTTATTTACCAACAAAATGTTCATTATTCCTGAGTTCTTACAAAAGATAACGGGATTGAAACATAACCTAACTTCTGAAAGATGAAAAAATCATCTTTGTGATAATTAGAACAGTTGCAAAATACGAACAACACATACGTCTCGTTTTTCAAAATAATATACAGGGTGTAACTAAATAAGTGTAAAATATTTAAGGAAGTGATTCCTCATCGAAAAAAAATAGATCTTTCATATAAAGAAATTTCATTGGAGCATCCTTTGTTAAGATACAGCCCCTTAAAGGGGTTCATAAAATTTGTATAACAATTTTTTTCACAAGCACTAAAAAAGTTACAATATTGAAATTAACATGACGTTTTGTACGACCAAAAAGACCCTTAGCCAGAAATTTATTTGGTGGAAAACGCAACCCCTAAAACGTATTTCCAATGTAACTTTTTGTCTTATCCTTTGTTTACCATTTGAAAATTTATTTCCTTTAGCCTTTCATTCTAAACAAAAAATGTCTCTTGGGTTTTTTGCCCAAAATAAACCAGTTGGCAGCAAAAAATTATTTTAACGAACAACTACAGAGGTACATAATCATAAATGCGAAAATACGAAACTAATCTATCTAGTACTTAGGTCGCTATTAGCGATAGTGACAATTAAATTGATATGACGCTGTCAGTTTATGAATTTTCGAAATTGAACTAATACTAATTGTGTGTTGTTGTTCTGTTCTTAATTTGTTATTTTAATAATTCACCTGTTATTAAAATGGCATACACAAATGAGGAAAGGGCTGATATGCATTACGTTTACGGTCTTAACTAGTGAAGGAGCACCCCACTTGGATCTAAAACGCGAACTCACCATTTGCCAACTCACTGTAAATTATCCAACTAGCTCATCCACTAGCTTCTGAAGCAAATTTCGGCGTTGAATTGGAAAACATTCTACATATTCCAAAATTTCTTGACTAAATCCTTGCAATTATTGCTTCAGGTAACACCCCTACATTATACGCAGCTCCAAAGAACCCCAAGCCATCGATCCCTCCGAAGGTGAGCCATTCTCCGAGTACCAGCGGCTTTACATTTTTCGGTCTACCAATCCCAAGCTTCAACGTCAGCAACCTCTTTGGAGGTAATAAGCGAGCCACATCTCGCTCACCGCGAAAATGGAAAGGAAAACTGCTATCGTCAATCAGCCAACGAAGGAGAAGAGGAAGTCTTTGCTTCAAACGAATAATTCACCCGCATCTTTACTACCAGAGCTACAGGGCGGTTTTCTACCAATTTTGCCAGCTTACGGAGGTTTCAAACCAATTCCTGATCCTAATCTGGCAATGCAAAGAGCGGTAATCAATACTGGGGTGAGGAAAGTCAATGTAGAGAGGACTGAGGTAGTTTCAAACGAAAGTTCCTTCATCCAATTTGCAAACAGTACTAAATCCAATAACCGGGCATGAAGAGCCAGCTGGTTTCTGACGAGTTAACCAAAACTGCTTTCCACTTGCAAAATATTGCGAACGTCAAAATATCTAATCAGACTGAGAAACGCGTTGTACTGGAACAACCCATCAACAGAACAGAGAAGAATGTGATAGCTGAGCAGAGTGTGCAGAGAACTGTATTTTCCGAAACCACCGTTCCTTCTGTGAAAAAAACTACAACGACTCGCGTTTTACCCAGCAGTTCTCAAGAAGTCGAGACTGAAATTTACGACACAACAACTTACAGTCCAGTAACCAACGGGCCTGGAATAATTGGAACATCCCTGCAGTTGATAGATGAAACAACTCAAACCACGGAAGAAATATCAACCGGATCAAAAATTAGACCAATCATTCCAACAGATGCCAGAACAGAGATGAAAACTGAGGCATCACCAGTTGAGAACTCAACTGAATCAAGGAAAGTTATAAAAGCTGGAGCAACACCAGCTGAGAACTCAACTGAATCAAGGAAAGTTATAAAAGCTGCAACACTAGTTGAGAACTCAACTGGGTCAATCTTGTCAACGTTCCTGGTTCCTGCAGGTCAGCCTGTACACGTAAGACCGTCTGCGAAGTCTACAATCACAAAGGTAGCTTCCCCTCACAACTCCGCCAGTGCTCCTCTGCTTTCGAAGTTGGGAGTTGCAGATGAATTGGATTTACCACCAGAAGAAAAAGTTAAAGAAGAGAAAGAAGAGGAAGAGCTGATTATGGCATCCGAGGAAGATGTTCAAAGAAGCGGCAACGACTGGTACTTTGAAAATTATAATAAGAATAACGTAGAACCATTTGTTGCAAAAATAGTGAATGCTAATAGAGGTGATTGTAGAAATGTACATAGTTTCTGGTTTGTGATAGTTGTTATGAGTTATGTGGTAGTAAATTAGCTTGTACTTGTATAGTGTATTTTTTTTCTATACCGAATTTATAAAAGTTAGTCTCATGAACTATGGCTAACCAATTCGGAACTGAGCTGACTGAAATGAGTAACAGTTATCAATTCAAAGTTTCGTATTTCCATATTCTTTTCATCTTCAAAATTTATTCGAAGTTTCCAGTTCATAATCAGGTACACATTCGCTGAGTTGTTGATTTCAATAATTTATTAGTGTAATTTATATATATTTGTGTTAGCGATAGGCAAGTTACAATTTATTTATGGATCATTTGGCTGTCGTCGGGAATGGTCAATATTCAGATACACACCAAATTTAATTCGGTGAAGAAGCAGGGCATGTACTGTATCCAAAAAGAGAAATAAATAAAAGAGAATATATCAATGAAATGTAAGCAAGGACGAACAACTCGAATAAACTTGATTTCAATCTAAATCTCAACGCAGAGAATAATGCTATTTAAGTAAGTGTCAATTTGTGTGAACCACTTTTATTCAGGGGGGCAACTAGGGTCAGCAAATGAATGAAAAAATTCTTCTTGCGTCGTATTTTACTTGTAAAAGCTAATGAATGTTGTGTGAAGACTGAAAATACACCTTATTATTTGAACAGTCAGCGTTGATATGAAATTTTCCAGACGAAACAGCTATAAATGTTGTTCAAACCAGAAAACTTCAACAGGAAAATCCCTCTGGTTCATAAGTACACTGGTTTTTCTGTCTCCCCCCCAGAACTTCAACTCCAGACCATTTCCAATCGAAGCAGCCTTCATTGGCACAATAAATCTTGACTCTTAAAGCTTTTTTGCCTACAACGTGTCCAGTCACGTTGGTGAGCGTCAAAGAATTTATAGGAATATTATTGTTAAGAATTCCCGTGCTACTACTCCGTTTCCGTAGTCCTGCTGAATGTTGATTCCAGAGTTGGTTATCCCTGAAATAAGAAGAGCTTAGTTTGTGCCCATTGGGCATCATCAGTACCAGGCAGGCGGTCCTCGATTGAAAACAAAAGAACCAACAAGAGTACTTGATAAAAATAACTACGTAAACGCAAGCAAGACATAAGTGGAACCACCTGTTGGTCTGACACACAAGTTAGCTTGCCAAGTTGTTGTGGCGGCGTTGGTGGATACACCAATTTTTAAAACCGACAACTGCTTTGGCAGAAATTTGGGAGTAAGCTCTCCTTGAATGCCTGTTTGTTATTCATGTCATTTTCAAACAGATTTTTGAGTATTGTTTATCGTTTATCAGAATTTCATTTATCCTAATAGCATTGTATTCATTCAAATATATAGTGAATGCGTTTCCTGGAACTGACTGTTTTAAAACCTGTTTTATGTATTAACTATGTATCTTGTCCTTAAAAACTCCTCATCTTTACTCAAGCAAAAGTCAACAAGTTTCAATGCCCTCACGGTACACATCCATCCAATCTCCCCACTATAACAACAAAGAAAGGAACTTCCTACCTGCCATATAGATATTCTCATAAGTCACGTTTCTGATCTCCCCGA
This sequence comes from Leptinotarsa decemlineata, assembly GCF_025532065.1. Taxonomy (NCBI): domain Eukaryota; kingdom Metazoa; phylum Arthropoda; class Insecta; order Coleoptera; family Chrysomelidae; genus Leptinotarsa; species Leptinotarsa decemlineata. The sequence continues at coordinate 275,515 of NW_027412556.1, read as the reverse complement.
ACCCACCATCAGTATGCGTCTTCACGTGAATTCCAGAACCAGCATCCACAATCACAGAGTCTCTGAATGTAACGTTGGTAACTCTGTTGTGGGAGAAAGAGTGTTTGCTGAAGCCGACGGACAAACTGAGACCGTGAGATCCGGAGCAGTGCAAGTTTGAGATAAGCATGTTTGAACCGCGGTTGATCGCCACGCAGTCGTCTTGATTCTTCACGGTGGAGTTGGTGATGACGATGTTTTGGCCGTTGATGATGTCGAAACCGTCAGTGTTGTGTCCCAGCTGGTGCTGAAAAAGTTAGCAATAGTTGTAATGAATTGAAGAATGAGCTACAGGCTTACAAGCTATAAATACTTGTGATGCACCTTTGGTGCAGTAATGAATATTGCTGGAGTTTTTTCCTAACACCAAATCGTTATTTTTAACACCTCGACACGTGTTTCGATCACCAAGTGATCATCTTCAGGAAAATGAAACTAATCATACTTACAAAGCTGTCCTGCTCTTGAGTGTCTTAATTAATTTTACAATGTGTCCTTATATATTGGTAAGGTGAATCTAATAATTGAAATATTATAGCTATACAAAATTAATTTCACATATTGCCTCATCTACTAGTTTCAAATAAATTTACATTGTGTCCTTATAATAGGGGAGACCAAGCGGGGATTTCGGGATTTACTAAAGCGCGGCAGATTAATATACAGGGGATACCTTGTACCCGTTAAGTACCTCCTCCAAATATGAGCCCCATATATAAGGCCGCTTGTGAGGGATAAAGGATCAGATTAGTAAAAAAAATTGATCGTCAGAAATTCTCGAGCGCGTCAGATTAAGGTAGGGTGACTTAATTACCTGCTAAAAAGTGTATATTCCAGTAATCTGACAATTTGAGACGTAAAGAAAGGGAAGGGCAGCAAAGTTGTAAAAAAAAATAACGTCACTTCGTCATTCTCGAGCGTAGCTGAATTTTTTTCATTTTGAAGGAAATGATTCAAAGATAACGAAAAATATATAATCTGACGATTTCCGTAAGCCGAAATAACAAAAATTTGTCGATAAAGTTTAATGCGTGCAGCTGTGTCAGGTATCAAACCGTCCCCACTCTGAATTTTTTTTGCCATGACGCCACAGCTGATCACAGAGACTCGTTCGTGATGAAGATGATGATTAATTAATCAATTAATTGATGGATGTAGCCGTTACCATGTGGTAGGAAATCATAATGAAGAAAAGAAATTAAACTTTCTATGTTTTTGACCACTTTTATTTGTAACTAACGTTACTGCAGTTTCGTCCTATAAGGACATTTTCAAACTTATACAATATATAGAAAACGGTTGCTTACAGCGACTAGTAACAAGGGTAGCTTATTTACGTAGATATGATAGAGGAATCGATTTTTTTACTGAAAAATGTGCTAGAAGTACGCCCAAAAAATCTTTAAAAAATAAAAAGACGTGTAGGTGGCGCCCCCTACGAGTAAGAGCAATAAGAACATCAGGTTCAAATTCGACACCTCAAAAACCTCCTATTACCAAGTTTCGTTCAATTAAGTTCACTATTTCAAAAGTTATTTGAAAAAAACGAAAATAAAAATAAAACTCCAACATCCTGTATCTTGGAAACGAAGCGTTTCCGGACATTTATTTATTTGGACAATTCATATCAGAATATTGTGAGGAATCACCTCCTGAAGTTTGTCAAAGTACTTTTGAATCACCCTGTATATTGCTAACTTACTTTATCTCCATCAGAATTATCTATGGTCCATCCAGTCAGAGTTGTGTCAGAACTTGCGATGATGACGCAATGATGGGGACAATTCAGCAAGAAAACATTTTTGAATAGCGATCCTCCTGATACATCTATTTCGAAAAAGTAAGGCTTGCCTGCAACCGATCCTCCCTTTCCGTCCCACCAAAGAGCTCCTTGACCATCAAACAAGAACCTGAAAGAAGTTGTAGCATATGTGTCATTTATTCTGAGAATGTTGATGAATTACTGAAACAATAAAATCAGAAATAAATCAAAGTATCGTCTTATTGATGTGAAACATCTATAGCTACACCGATTGCTGGCATGGCGACGCATACCGTGGCGACGGATTGCCATGCGCTAGTGACTGTGCGATTTTCTTTCCCACTGGTTCGGCTTTAAAACATCTCTCTCAGCACACTGAGCTCGGATACCTATAGTGTATACAGTTGCGTTTTATTGAATGAATAATTTTTTTGAAAATGATTAAAATTAAAATATGTCTCACAGTGATAATTTATAAAGTGAAAGTGAGCAGCTTCCTGCGAAGAAAGCAAAAATCACACTACGACACACTATCAGGTCATCAGTAAGTTAAATATACAGTGCCACGAGCCACCATGAATAACTTTTGGTACAATGAGTTGCATGAAAAATAGAAAAACACGTCAACCATAGTATACAGGGCGACACATTTTGACATATTCACATTTCATGTAACTTCCCCTATCGCACCCATCAGATGTTCCATAATGAAGAGGTTTCAACAAAGTAGAATATATTATGGTCTGAAGCTCATAGTTTGGAAGCTTAAAATTATTTGAGTTGAAAACGAGCCACAATGAATGAACTTCTGTACAATCTGTTACCTAAGTTTCATAGGTAATATTTTACCTAGTCAGGTTTGAATTCGATATTCTCTTCATTGTGTCTCATTCTACAATAACGATTACCTACCAGGTGAAGTTACAATTGGTGTTTCTGTTTTTGTGAATTCTTGAGAAGCAATGGTTTATAGTTACACTACGGGAACAGATTGAAATAGTGAGTTTGTACTACCAGATTTTGCTCTAGCACAATTTCCATTCTGGAAGAAATGTACGACACAAATACGTTTCGGAATTGTTGAACAAATTTATAAAAACTGGACCTGTTTACAATAAAAAGCATAACCGCTCAGGAGTTGTTAACGATGAAGCTATTTGTACTGCAGTTTTAGGGCACCTTGGACTAATGGAAAATTCGCGATCTCTTACTAAGTTATCTCGAGAATCAGAAATCGATGTTTTCAGGATCCTTCATTTGTACAAATTCCATTCATGCAAGATTAGACTAGTTCATGAATAGAACGAAGATGATTTCGATAGACGTATCGAGTTTTGTGAAAGTCTCACTGAACGGATCAACGTGCATTAGAATTTCTTGTATAAAATTTGTTTTTCAGATGAATGTTCGTTTAGTTTGAATGGAGAGGTGAATCAGCAAAATTGTCGATATTGGAGTGATACGAATCCTCATTTATACCGTCAAGTTCATACCCAACGACCTCAAAAACTGGTTTGGGCAGGATATGTTGGAGAATCAAATAATACCGTGCATAAATAGGGCAATTAAGTAGGATACAAATTTATTCGCAAACGAATTAGTTTTTCAGCAGGATGGTGCATCCACTCATTATACAGCTCCAGTGCGACAATTTTTGGATGATCATTTTCCTGGTTGCTGGATTAGCAGAAGAGGTCCTATAGAATGGGCACCAAGGTCTCCGGATCTCACTCCTGTAGATCTCTTTTCATGGCGTCATTTGGAGTCTAAATTGTATGGGATAGAATCAACAACATTAGAAGATTTGACAGAGAATATCATGAGGCATTGCAGAGAAATAACTCCCGAGATTCTCAACCATGTAAAAGCGGCAATGGAAGCTCGTTTGTACCATTGTATGGACGTTGGTAGAAACATTTCTGAACATTTACTATAGAAAAGTTTTTCTTCTCATTGTCCAGTCATCAGATTTATAATTTGTAGCTCATCTTCTGTAGACTCAGACCATATGTTTTAAACTTTGTTGAAATCTGCTCATCATGGAGTATCTGTTAATGCGAAACAATATAGGGTGATCCATGGGGTGCCATATGTGAATATGTAGGCGAATATTAACCCGGGTTTTTGTATCATTCGAATTGAGCACTCTCTGATACCACCAGCCTATCTTAGCAGACATTTAGTTCGAAATAGTGACATTCATTCATATAACACAAGAACATGTAATACATTTTATAGATCTCGAACAAACTATAAGAGTGGAATGAATTCATTGTTCTTCAAAGGTTTAGATAGTTTCAATAACTTACCTGATGAAATAAAACATGTAAATTCCTTAAAAGTACTCAAAAAGTTATTATTAGAATATATCAAATTGTAATACATGACGCACTGTACAATTATATACGTATATAAATTATTCATGTATGCATAACTATATATTGTATATTAGGATCCCTAAAATAAAGTCTACTACTACTACTACTACCATTAATGGTTTCCGAATCAATGAATTACTGGTTGCCTAAATAATCGGCGATATTTCGCCCACACAGACAAGGAGATTTCATGTTTAGTTACAATTTGTTATCTCATATCGTATGGAATTTTATAATAATTTGAATTCAATAAAAAATTCCATTTTATTACTTTCCTTAACTAATTCCTTGGATAAGCCACTGATTGGTGTAAAACCTAATATTTTATTGAATGTTGGAATAGAACCAACTAATGAACAGTTAATAGAAGTGAGAGGACACTTATAGACATCAATCAAATCAAAAATTACTTATCAAATTGCAGCAAGATCATGACATATCCCAACATCAATATCAAGTACCTATGTAAGTTGTAAAAAAACATAAAAGTGCAATGTACATAATCCAAAAATCAAGATGATCCCGATCTATGACGTTTTATCAATCATGTTTTCTCATGTTTACAAACGAATCAAATGACACTATCTGATTACACTAAAATAGTGCTGTTTCCTCTATGAGGACGATTGGTAAAAAGGAAGGGCTAAAGTATTCTCCAAGGTCTCAAGAAGAGCCTTAAACTCTATATGAGTGAATGAGTTCAAAATTTTGAATATTATTTCTCGAATACACGACAATATGCCCCCACTAGCAGCAAAGGATTGATAGCATTCAACTCTTCACTTGTCTCTACGTAAAGAAATCCATTGGAGGTAAATCTGGTAATCTCGAGTGCATGAATAAAACACCTCCCAATCCAGTAACCAAGAAATATATCGTTCAGATATTAAAAAAAACGAAAATCTTATTTTTCAAGGCAGTTAAAGTAACATGGTTAGTTATTTCAAGAATAGATGATTATATCTGAGAATATTCAAATTTGTTTCTGATAGGTACATGTCAAATGTTACTATTTAGAAAAACTGGAAAATATTAATACTCTGAAATACTTCTTTCTTTAATGTTTGATCAAATTACCTGTTGCTCCTTGTACTAAAACTTTCTCTCCTTTAACTCTGACGAGAGGTCCTGCCCAGAGAGCATGTTCGAACTTGGTAGTTCCTTCGAATGTAACAGTGGAGCCACTCTGAAGATCCAGGTCCAGTATTTTTCCGCCGGGCACTGTCAGATTGGAAACGACAATATCAGTACATCTACTGAGAACCGCAGACACGTCAGAAAATTTCGATATCGTGCAAGAGGCACTTTGATTCAGACTAGGCTGAGCAAAAGTGAGTACCAAGAATCCTAAGATTCCGAAAAATTTTAAAGTGTCACACATGGTTAGGTGTGTACAACATTGAAACATGTAAGCTAGTTTCATTATTTATATCGTATCTGATAAGATACTGATCAAAGATAAGGATAGGATGTTTTTGCAACTGAAAAATTAGAGTGGATCGATGACGTTGCCAGCCCAAAATCCACACCAAACAGTCACTGTTTTGGGATGCATTGGACGTTGTTGGATCTCGTGTGGATCTCGTATGGTACCAAATTCGACAATTTGTTCACGAACCCATTCATCCAGAAATAGGCCTCATCGCCAGAGATGTTTTTTTGTTAAAAATTAAGGCCAGTTGCTAACTACTTCAGAACCCATTCAGGCAGCACACGTCGTTATCTATGATCGTTTACCTTCAGTTCCTGGGTCAGTTGAATTTTGTACACAGGGCCAAGTCACGACGCAAAATTCTTATGAGCGACGTGAAATTGACTGCCTCGTATTCTCTTGCACACTCTCACAGACAGCGGCGATGCGTTCGGCAGGTCTGGCGTTTTGTCGACGTACGGTGGTGGTATATCGTTTACTGAACCAGTGGACTCAAATTCACCCACCACATTTCAAAAAAGACTGAATAAGTGACAAATAATATAACAGATGTAGTTACAACAAGATAGGGAAATCCCTATTGGAGGACCCATTCTCGTTCTCAACCCCCAAATCAATTTCAGTAAAATGCTATTTTAAACATGTTACAAAAGACATTTCTATAATTGTTGAACCTGAAAATGAAGTGAAATTCATCAGAACTTATCTTGAGTCAAATCTAAATTGGAAACAGAAGAATAATAATAATAATAATCGACTTTATTCAGTATTTAATATTACATAATAGGCGAAGTTTAGCTATTAGCTACTCTTACACTTAACCTAATATGCATTATAAGAAAAAAATTAAAAATAACTGGACCAAATAAAAATAGATTGTGTGATGAAACGAATTGTTAGAAGTATACAACAAGATCATAGTTTAATCTATACATTTAATTCTTCTGATCACATATTGAATTTTGCTTTTAGTTTCTTTTCGAATGTGGATTTTGAGAATTGCATGAGATCCTCAGTAATCGTATTACGAAAAAATACAGCAAGGAAGGAAAATGATTTTCTGAACATGGCTGACGAATGACGAGGGATGTGTAAGTTTTCGTGAGTTCGAAGGTTGAAAGGATGGCTCTTTGTCAACCAAGGTTGGCACGAACTTGGGAAATGTGTTCAAATTTACGTATTCTCAAAATGAAGCTAACACAAGAATTTTGCACACATTGTATTTTGTATTGATTAGCGGAAGCCAAGACGGGACCATAGACAGGGTCTCCATAGTTGATTTTTGAAAGGATAAGCGATTGTGAAAGTAGCTTTTTGTGCTAAAGGACAAGCTCTGTCTATATGGATAAAGAACTTTGAGAGAGGCATAGGATTTGATCATAAGCTGTTTTACATGTGCGTTGAATTTTAAATCTTGATCAAAAGTGATTCCCAAGTTTTTTGCAGAGTCAACCGATTTGAGTATTTGGTCGCCTATCTTGAGTTCCATATTATCTTTAGCATATTGTCTTTGGTTTATGTTGCCGAAGAACATGGCATTTGCTAGGATTCAGCTTCAAATTGTGTTTGCTCGACAGAGTTTTTATGACTTCCAGGTCATATTGATTGTATTTGTTTAAATTTAAATGAAGCGTACTTTGCTATAAAATAGTTGCGACCAGAGCGAGAAAATTTTCAGGAATCTTCAAAGCACATAAAAAAATAGACTTTCATTCAATATGGATTATCGAGAAAGTTGCAGATCAATATTCAGAAGAGAAAAAACGTTGAACACGTTCTTCCATATCACAAAATTCATCGTGTATGCCGGGCATAATTTAAAAGTATTTCTTAATAATGCCTCTGAACATGGCTATTATTCTTGAAACAAAAAACTGTTGCGAAGTGTATTTAGAAAATAGCGGCAATATTCGTTTTTTGAAAAAATATTCATTTGTCTACCTACATCAATGTTGTCGCCTTCAAAATATCCCTCATCGGATATTGTGCCAACGATTCTTCCAATCAAAACGCCTCTACAATTCAATCTTGAGAATAACCTTCAGCTCTCTCAGCGGTGCACTTTTAATGTCATATATGCTTGTAAAACAACTTCCCGTCATTTATAGAAATAGGAAAAAGTCACACGGATCCATGTCTGGCGAGTATGGATGCTGTGTGAGCAGTTCATTAATGTGGTGCAAAAGCCACAAATCCGGGCGTTTTTATCAGTATGCGTCATGGGAATCATCAGCGAATTCTCTAATTGTGATTCAGCGTTTTAATCAACTGATGATGAGCCGAGGCGTTCGTCATATTCAACACGGCCAGCTTGGAAACGTGTATAGAGCTCATAAATTCTTGTTTTACTCATAGCAGACTCACCATTGACCTTTGTTGGCATGCTACACACTTTCATACAATTTATTTCATTTTTTAACACCTCAATTTCAGCAATAACCTCTTCCTTCGAGGAAAATGTCTTACTGATGAGCATTTTTTGAGGTCTGTGAACAGCCAATAGTCGCTGAGAGCCAACTCTGGCGAATATGGTGTATGCGGGAGCAATTCAAAGCTCATTTTGTGCAATTTTGCCATTGTTTTCATCGATTTGTGACACTGTGCATTATCTTGATAAAGCATCACTTTCTTTTTATCATCACAGTAGAATAATACAACCAGTAGGCTTTTTTACCACGTGATCCGCCCGAGTTGCCGGATACCTTCAACTGCTCTTAGGATGAGATTCTCATCCAACACGTTCAGTGCTGTAGTATCGAAGGATTCGACGGTCCCACGGACATCGATTAGTTATAAACAGTCGGAAATTGATATTGTGTTTATTTATTCGCTGTTGTTATTATTGTTTTTAGTAATAAGTAACTTACCACTAACGAGTCAGTCTCAATTTTTTCCATAACTTTTTGGAGATATTCAAACAGGACCAAGGATTATGTATTTTCAATTTAATTGTGTTTTCACTAGGTTGGTTGTTAATGCGATTATATATCAGTTTTAGTTGGTTTTTATTGTGTAGGGTACTAATTACATAATTTTGTGTTCAATCATTATAAAACAGGGGCTTCCCGTTTATAATGAATAAATGAATGAATAAATAAATAAATCTCTATAATATCCTTAAATTTCGTTTTTATATGAGCGCACGCCTATGGTAAAAGAACGAAATTGGCTCCGCACTTCATTTCGAGGTCACCGAGAACTTTGTGAACTATGAATGAAAGTAGTTGGAGTGGACTTACTGGTTGATTTTTACTGTGGCCAAACACTGCTCAGAACCATCGAAACATTCTTGTTGTTCGTCAACAGTGAGCTCACTCGGCACCTACTTGACATAGAGCTTTCTCATAGTCAAATGCTCATGATATATAAAGCCAACACGTTTTTTGGATACCTTTACAATGTCAGGTAACTCACGCAACTCCACTTTTGATCATTCTGTGGCTGCCCTTAGAGGCAGCCACAAAATAAATACAGCTGCCACTTTAAAGAAATATACTATTATAGAAAATGATTTTTATTACTTGATGCATTTACAATTACCAATAAACTTGTATTCTCCTCCCTAAATAAAAGATTCATATAAACTAACTTCTTTCATAACATTGTACGACGCAACATCAGTAATAAAATTGAAATTTGTTAACTGAAAATAAAATCGTAGTTCCTACAGTTCCCTAACTTAGCATAGCGAAACGTTGATTCATCGTCAATAACGTAGTTGTTGGTTGGACCTGTATTGGGAATTTCACACTATCCCCCTGATACATAACCTGGAGCTGTTTGATCTGCAACTGAATTTCAGGGTCCAAACACAGTTTGAATCTCTTGACATTCGTCATGAACCGTTGTTTTTCTACCGATACAATGTTGTTGCTGACTTGGACTTTGAAGTTTTTCGGTGTGCTTGTCAGAGCAGTGGGTACCAACCGTCGCAATCTAAACTTCTTAACTCCATTCTGTCTTAATAAGGCATCCTGGTTCGACCTTGCTCTGATGAGGTTGAGGCGTTGTTGAGCGATGTTACTCTCCGTGATTTCCTTTTATTTATTTGGTTGTTCTGTGTGTTATTTAACCTGAAACAAACAAAATCCAACAACTTTTTTCTTATTGACGAAGCAATTACAGTGAAAGTGATATATCACTTATCGCTTACTCAATTGTGCTTTATTATACCCTGTATAATCGAAATACCTGGTATTGTGCATACTTAAAGTGTTGGCTAAAAAAACTAATACAGAAATAAAAAAGCCGCTGTCAACTAGTCCACGTGGACTGAAGAATTGCCGGCTCTTATTGGATAATTTTTACTAACCGAGCTTTATGATTGGCTGAAGAGTCAATGTATATAAGAATCTACATCACAAGTTTGAATTTCGAGGGAAACAAACTATTACAAGCAGCATCAGATTTGAAAGAAATTCCTTTCTCAACTGTATGTAAAAAATACGTCAAAAATAAACCTTATAAACGCAAGACCCGATGTGATACGGGATTACCAAAACCTTTAGATGTTCATTCAATAAAATCATTGAAAAAAACAATAAAGGACTGTTACAAAAGCAATGAGATTCCTACGACTGAAATTATAAGGAAGAAATTGAATACTTCCGGCCATAACGTGAGCTGCTGTGACAAAACTCTTCATAATTGAATAAAGAAACTAGGATTTAGATTTAAAATAATAAACAAACGTCAAGCAGGTATGGAAAGCAGGAAAATAGTGGAATTGCTTAACAAATACTTAGGACAAATAACTAAACACAGACAAGAACAACGGCAAATTTTCTATTTGGACAAATCTTGGTATGACACTAATGACATAGTTACGAAAGGGTGGACTGATGGTTCGAGAATGTGTACGCCTAACATGTCTGCAAACAAAGGATCGCGACTAATCACTGTGCATTGCGGAGGAAGTAAAGGATGGATTCTGAATACAATCAAAGATTTAGGAATCTCTCTTGACCCAAAATGCCATTCAAATTCCATATTGCAAATGTTACTTGTAGAGCACTAAAAATGGTAGGTTTCACTCTCAAATCTGCAGAGGAATTAGTTCTCTCTTCCTTAAAAATCAGGTATTGCTCAATTGTCAGATCAATAATCGAATACAACTCCACAATTTGGTGCCCTTCATATAATGTGGATATTGATATGCTTATAAGTGTTCAAAACAAGTTTTTAAGGTACTCTGCATACAAACTGGGATATTTAGAATGTAGAATGTAGATTTAGAACTTTCTAATTCTACTTTGGAATCATTTAAATACACTGTGGAAAAATTGTATTGGATTGGCTCATTTTTCCCTTTTTTTTTCCTTACATCTAGCTGATAGTTATAGTACATATGTGTGAATTTGTTAATTATTTTGTAAAAATAGGCAATGCCACCAAGTTCAACATTCAATATATGAATACAATTCAAACATGAATATACAAAAATACATATAATAATAAATATAAGTGAATCGCTGTGAAATATAAAACTTCATCATAAAATGTTCCTGCAAGTTATAAATTTCTGTCCAAACATTTAGTTTGCATGTGGATTCGACGTGCCATATTGGGATTTGAGTCACTCCAATATCTGAAATTTTGACTATTTACTCAGAAAAGAGACACGTTCATATGAAAAACGTGTACAACAAAGCTTGGTTTCGGTTGACACGTTCTGAAATGATCTCACAGAATTCAACTCCTTGAGTTTTATTATTTCCATTAGTATTATTCAGTAGTGCTTAATCAATATTCAGGAATTTATTTCAATAACCTTTGTTTTTGTATTATTGTACTTTGTAGAATGAATTAGAAAGGAAGAGATGGAAAATTTTATATTTTTCCATTCATCCATCTATGTTTTCGGGTCGAATCACGTATTTATAATATTCAAACTGAATCATTTCAATTGCTTTTTCGTAGTGCTGATGCAAAAAGTAATGTAGTGTAACCCAGAAGAAATTTGAAAGGTTCCTCGACAACAAATTGAGATTGGTTTGAAACTCAAATATGTAGCTTTATATACATATTATATGAATTTGTAAGTAACCTCGTAAAGCCATCAAGATCACTGGTTCAATTCATATCTATGGCATTTTTCAATCAACAACTCTATATTTAATAACTCAGCATTCAAATAACAATAATTACCTTTTCAACCTTTGCTTGGGAGGAATAGCAGATGTGTTTGTACCTGGAAAAGGTACCCGTCGACCTAATCGTTGTTTAACGGGTTTCTTACCCAAATCTCTGAGCAACGGACTTGCACCTAACTCTTCTGCGTGATTTTCGTAATATATCTCCTGGGCCCTTTCTTCTTTTCAACGTTCTGCTTCAAGGGCTCCAAGTTTTTACTAATGATGATTCTGTAAAATATAATGTAGGGGAAAGAACAAGAATTGTGTGAGATATGGGGGTCAATGGGTGAATGTTCATCTTAGAACTACACTTCAAACATCCTTCACTGCAGTACAGTTAGAACATAAAGGGAGGAAGAGATAGTAACTTTTGAAGTAGTCCATCAAAAATACTGGAAGTTCAACAGTGACCTTTCTTGTTGGACAAAACAGTTTGAGAAATTGTAACGAAATGAAGTTGAACCCTGTAAACGATATAGAAGAAGTTGCATACTATAAAAATACTGTCAGTAAAATGAGGTGAAAAGTCAGAGATGAAAATAAGGTTATTAGTTAGATATACAGATTTTACATATTCAAATCAGCCATGCTTACCATTTGTATCTTCATGCCTTTGAGTATGAATAGGCACAAGTCTCCTCAGTTTGAACTTTCTGGGTTCTGAAAAATATAAATTACTAAAAACAATAAATATCAAGTAAAATAACCAATACCTTGATTTTCCATTGGAATACTTTAATCAGTACGAGTGTCAAATCAAATCATTAACAATTAATAACAACCACTTAAGAATAATAAAATAGTTCAACAAAACACAAGTCTTACATCCCTTATATTTTATTCTGTTTGACCATACAAAAAAATAGCACGTTTGACAGACGACACTCACAACTACCAATTTGAACTTTGAAGAACAGAAGAATGACACCTGACTGGAGTGAAAAAATAAGCGCAAGATGGCACTTCAAAACTTGAGGAAATTAAAAAAGGGCTTTTTCATCCAGTTTGTTTCAAAAAGAAACTTCTATGCATATCTTCAAAACAAATATTCTAAACCTGATTGGAGGAGAGAAATACATACACATGAGAAATAAATATTTCTAAATGGAATCTCGAAACATTCATCTCTCCCATTGTACCTACACAATAGGTTCTGATATAGTTTTCAGGCTCATTTCATTTCTATTAGAGTATCAGTACATAGAATATCCTTTCTCCGTTTGAGACTGTGTTCAAAAGATGGAACTGTTACTAGTTAACAATCTTCCTTCAGAATAAGGTTTCATACATACAGTCATGCCGCGTTGAAAATAATCGAGTCTCAAGCACACTGCTTTTGGGTCGGATCTTTCCTGCACTGATGAGAGGTGACAATTCGAAATTGGTCAGTAAGTGATCTACTCGACTGATTTCAGCATGGTCCTGCTGGTGGATGAATGAGAAACTGCAAGGCTATCTGTGAAATATCTTGCATGAATGTATGTTGGATATTATTGACTATCCAGCGTAGTATGAGCCAGAAAAGTAGTTGTTTTCCGGCAGGTATTTATCAGAACATACTATGTAGCTGACGTTGGGGAAGATGAATGTTTCAATTCCATTTCGAAATATTTATGTTAGTATACGTATGTATCTCTCCTCGATACAGTCTTCAGACTTATTTGATTCTGATTTGAATAATATTAGTTTTCCCCAGGTCTGTAAACGATATTATATCAATGAATCTTCTCGATATTAATCATCAAGCTTCTGTCAAAAAAGGTAGTCAAATGTTGAGTTGTCAAGTTTCTGTGACGTATATTCTGTGTTCGAGGTGTTTAATGTCATTTTTAGCGGTAATTCGAATTATATGTATCTAATCACTTATATATTGTGTTTGCTATCGAGGAATCATTACGATGTCATGTCGACGGGATTTTGGGCCAACGTTTCAACAATTCCCACCAAACTAGCTTAATTTCACTATGTTCAAGTTCACTATCAACTCGACGAAATTTTTACGTTGACAATACTACTCTCAAGATTTTCAAAAATATCATGGTTTGTGTTTTTATGGTGAGTGCCCCTTCTGTAAGGTATTCTGTGGTATGGTCAACTCATTGATAAAGTCATTAATTCACCAATCCACCAGAGTATCTTCTTCTTCTCTTTTTTTATGGTCTTTGCTTCCCTTCAGCGCAGTAGACCAGCTGTTAAATAACAGGTAAACCTTATCCTGAGAGGCATATGCTGTCTCTAGACAGCTCTTCTCCCCCCAAATTATTCTCCCAGAACAATAGACAACACTGTAGAAATAGAAAATATTGAAATATTAAAAAAAGAAATCACATAAAGGTAAACAGAAAGTAGGTGCAGGAGGTGTCAGTGTACCTTACATTTGTATATATTTTTTTAATTATGTGATTATCATTTACAAAGAAACATTGCCATAAATATAATAAATCCAAATCGTAAAAATGAGTGATAGCACTACACCAAAAAAAACAGAAAACGAACAAGACATCTCTATTTCTCCAACTCCCCAACCTCCTTCGCCCCAAAATTGGGTCAAATTCGAAGAGGATGCGTCGGAACAGAAAAATTCGCCGGCTGTCATAACGACAGAAAGTGTCCAAGTAAATTTAGAAAGAAGTCTGAGCAAGTCCCTGGACAGCCCGAATGTGGCTGTTCTAAATCCTAAGCCTCTTCGTAATGTGGAACTACCAGTGGCAACTGTGGAGCCCATAAGACAGGGATTCTGTAAGAACATATTAATTGCTCACCTGAACAAGTTCTATATGTTAGGTTTTCAGCGAATGGGGATATTATTGTCACCCTACTTCCAGTCAATGCACGTTTTCCTTGGATTACTCCAGCTCAATTCCGTCCGGAGTTAGTGCCTGAAGAGCTAATGGCCCAGGGGCTAACTGTAAGTATAAAAATCAGTATGTTCGCCTCATAGGATTTGGGTTTCATAAGACATTAAAATGTGAATGAGTTTATATAACTGGAAATTTCTAGAACATATCTGATACATAATAACAGTTTTCTAAAAAAATGCTCAGAAATACATTCTATTTTTTCTTTCTCAGTTAACTGTAGAAGAATACGTTCAAGCCTTGGAACTGTTAGTGAACGATGTTCGGTTCTCAATGTACAACATCTGCTACAAGAGAGTGTTGGTGGTCTGGATAACGGTAGCTTTTCTGGTCCTACTTGGTTTGCTTTTCTCTGGTCTAACGGGTCTTACTCTTTTCGGTCTAGGTATAGGTTGGCTGTTTCTGAATGCTGCTGCCATTTTTCTGTCGATATATTTGAAATTTCGATTGCAAAGGAACCTGGAGAAATGTTTGGCCAACGTAAATAAGCACTTGTTGAGACACAAAATCGTAATAGGTGAGTTGATATTTTTCTTTTATAGACTCAGTGTGAAATTTTTTAATTAAAAAATATCAGAATCATAACTTTGTAAACTTTATAGCAACTCATATACAGGGTGTTTGAGTTACTTCCACGAAATTTGGTACCCGGGTTTTTTTGATGTAAGAAATCATAATTTCTTATTAATTTTCACTCAACATCTAGAGGGCGCTGCGTAGTTTATTTCATTTGAAATAAATAATGACAACATACACAGCGCCCTCTAGATGTTACATGAAAATTAATATGAACTTATGATCTCCCACAGGTAATAAGAACATTATAAATGAAATTTAATGATAATTCATCATGCAAATGATTTTTACTTTAGCTTTGGATGATCGAGGGAAAATAAGCTGTCACAAAGTCACTCTGTGTTTCATCTACATGGATTCCGCCCCCTGCATAGCTCAGCTGCATGCCAGTGTAGAGCAACAAGAGCGAGACCAAGCCAACGGATGGGAACAGAGAATGGATATCACCGCTAATGATATCGTTATACAGGGCAGCAGGACGACGAGATTGTCAAGAAAACAGGTGAGTCATTCAGGCTAACTTGTAATAGTGCCAGAAGAAAACTCTCCCCTGCTCTAGATTCCCATACCCTTCGGGAAAAGTGATTCTCCTGAAACATTTTTATTGATGTAGGGTCAGGCCGAACTGTTGTTCCTGAGGTACTCACAAAGGTGGGGCAAAGATTTTCTGAGGCGAAGATTAGATTGGACTTTGGACGAAGTGATGGGTAACCCATCGAATCCGAGGCATATCAACTCGGCGATCTGTCCCTGTCAGTATGTCGAAGAGATCATGACTAACAAACCGCCTAGAGGGGACAATTCCAGAGACTGCTGCCCTCTTTGGTCGAGGTTGATGATACGCATGGGCATTTACTGAGTAATGTTCTGTTTTCTTTTTCTATTTTTTTTTTTCGTGGGGTTATGGGGCTTCTGTGATGCGGAACTTACGGTATTGCAAACCACGTATATACAGGGTGATTCTTACGAGTAACTGGTTAACAGTTGTGGAAAAAATATTTAATTTACATAAGTTATCGCCGTGAATTAGAAGATTGGCCATTTCCTTCACAAAAAATGGCTTTGTATTTTTTGTTTGTTTTTCAAAATAATATTTTCTATTCTCATGCAGAAAACGAAACTTAACTGAGTTACAATTAATAGAAAAACTGGTTTTTTGTAGCACTCTGTATCATTCATATATCTATTTTGCGATCATGTACATATTGTACTTTTTTATTGCAGATTTTCATGTAATGAAAGAAATGAGCTTGATTATTATAGAGGATGAATCCCAAAGTCAGAGTTATGGCAAGCTTAAATTGAAAAAATACATTGAAATTCGTGAATAGAATGAGCATATCAGAAATGCCAAGAAAGCAATATCTCAAAAAACTCTGCTTTCTATTCAGAACAGGAAAAGTTGTGACGAAATAAATTTCTGGTCATGTTCAAATAATTCAGCTTGATAAAAAACGTGATTCATTCAAAACATGATATCACATGAATGATTTATTTGTTTACAATCTACTATTGCCACATAAACTAACACCTCCATTATGAATAATCTATAGATAAGGTTTATGGTGTAGGCTATAAAAAAATTTCAATTACTGTTTTTAAACACCTAATGTTGCAACAGTATTGTTAATTTTGTAAGAAAGATGGTTACAGTAAATTACTGGAAAATATGCAACTATATATAACTTCAGGTGGATCATTTTTTTTCAATTGATGAATTCTTACTTGTTTCTGCTTAAAACTCTGTTTTTCCGTTAATCAGCTATCGCCTCCATACGAACGACAGCTCTCAGAAGTTTAGAAACTTGTGCGAGCTAAGGACTAACGAGGTCTTACCTTTTAACGTGTGATTCCTAACACGGTTCATCAGCTAGATAGTAAATCATCAAAAGAGGCGTTCTCTTCTTTTTAAATTGAACCTTTTACTGTGCTACCATCTACTTGATCTAAATCATCAGACTTCATTTATACTTGGGACGTTTTTGTAGTAACTGCAGTCACAAAATAGTATTTATAATATCCTCAGTTGATAATCACTCGAATTTTCAAATACTCATTCAGATTAACGATATTAGCATAAAGATAGGATTCAGAAAAAATATTTTGTTATTTTCTATGAATCAACTTTAGTCAAAGTTTTTCATTCAGCTGACAAAACACAAATATCCACTTTTGAAAATGTGATCTCGATTTTTTTGCAACCTTGAATGCCAACAGTAATTTTACCGTTATTATTATTGAAACAGGTGAATCACCTGTCGACATTATTAACTATCATTATTATTTGAATTGAAGGGTTATATTTTTAGGAGTGATTAATTTTTGGGAAAGAAAGTTTTTGGTTTTCTATTACTCCATCTTGATACAAAAAACGAGGATGAGGGAATCTTCCAAGGAAAGGAAGGAAGTAATCAATTTGAAAATAAGTAACTCTATACATGGATGTGTAGATCATGCAAAGAAGTAAGTTTCAGACACAAACTGAAAGAAAGTCCTCCTGAAACAGCTACTTTCATATAAACATTGAATTACACGAAAGAAACAAATTCTTTCGAAACAAATACTTCTCTATGAACACTGAATTATACATCTATAACTATATACATCCATGTATAGAGTTACTTATTTTCAAATTGATTACTTCCTTCCTTTCTTTGGAAGATTCACACATCCTTTTTTTTGTATCAAGATGGAGTAGTAGAAAGCCAAAAACTATTTCCCATCATTATTTAGTTCTTGTCAAAAGTTTACATCTACAACAAAGCTATACATAGTTTATAGAACTTGATAATCATCATATACGTCACTTCAAAACCCAATTTTTCAACTCATTAAAATAAACGACATGCAAAAGAAACTTCATTTAAAATTGTAGATCTGAATAAAATTGAGCTAATTAAACAACTGGCCATTTCAAAAGGTGTAGTACATAGTAGAAATCCTTTGTTTCCCAAAACAAGTAAAAAATATTTTTGAATAATGGTTTTAAATTTTTTTTTTTTACATTATTTGAATGAGTATCTAAAGGTCTTACTCTTAGTGCCAACATTGAGAACCTGAATGGAACATTTGTGACACATCTCGGATTCCTATGAGTTGTCTAATCACGTGTCCAATCTAGTTTTAATCCGGAATGTCTTTGTCCCACTAATTTTGTTTATAAAACTTGTGCTAATGCTTTCATCGAGGACCACCCTGTATGTATAAATTGTATTGACATAGCTTTCTAGTCATAACTTAATTGCTACTGCAGCTGCTCCTAACAAACCAAATTCTTTTCAGGTGTTTTGAAATAATCTCTAATTTTCTAATCTTTCCTTTTGTAAAGTGATTCCCAGTTTTTTTTTTTTTCAGTACACCTTATTTTCTTCTTTGTTCAATAGTTAACAACGACTTAGGAAGTACAGTTTTACGTTATGGCCAATATTTATTTATTTAAACAGGCTGAAACAATGTATAGCATCAATATTAACTTCTACATGTTTTTTCCTCTGCGTAGACTTCAGAATTAGGAAGAGAAATAAAACAGACATAGAATGAACATAAAATAAGTGCTTCAAAAAAACCTGGATTAAATTTTCATTCTGATAATTTTTTTTGGTCGAATTTCATTCAAATCTGGTATTTTTGCGCGATTGGGTAACAACATATAAAACTTTTACATTTGTAATATTAGTAGAGTGGTTACTCATAAATTTCTTTCGTTCACAATAAAATAAATCCATAACTTCTTCTGGATTAGGGAAATATTTAAAATACATGATAATTATACCGAATAATTCAATGGTAATAATAGTAATTAATTTTGTAGAGGATCTGTCTAGCAAACCATTTTCTTGAAAACAATATCGATAATAAATGTAAAAAACTGTCATTCTTAGCTCGATTCTTCTAGCCAGGTCACAAAATTCGTGAACACAACGATCACTTACTTCAGATAAAAGAGCACTGGGTTCGATAGTAATGTGCCCTGAGCAATGACAAATTCCACAAATTCAAAATAGTCAAGTCTGTAAGGCCCTTTGGAATGATAATGACAGTGTCAATATCTGTTATAAGATTTTATGAAATAATAAATATCGTTATTGAAATTATCATTATTATTTTTGAATTCTTCTTCGACCCTCGATTTGCATAATTCAATAAATCATTATAGGAAATTTCAATTCTATTTAAGACCCTTTCGTTGATACAGAGGAACCAATAATAATGATAATAATATTTATTAGCCATTTTGGTACTTAATGTACATATGGTAAGTCATTAGAAGTACTATATAATATAAAAACAATTAAAAACATGATCTGTCATATATAAATAAAAAAACTAAAACAAATATCACAACAGCGAATGGGTATCACAGTTAGAGAAGGTATAAATTAATAATAAGAATATTAAAATTAGAATTTTTGTCCTAAATAATCCTGTACGCTATAGAAACACTTTTCTATTAAGAATTTTTTAGTGTTATTCTTAAATATTTCATACGATTTAGACTCCTTAATAGCATTTGGTAGTTTATTGTACAGTGTGATCGAGTTATATGGTGGAGAATTTTTAATTTGGTTGGTTTGTGAGAAAGTTTTCTCAACATATCACCATGACGTGTACAATAGTTATGAGTAGCCGCATTCACTTCGAAAGATGCAAGGTTACTTCTTAAATATGTTACACATTTCAGTATATATATGCGTGGAACTGATAACAAGTTTTCCCTTATGAGTATAGGTTTGCAGCTATCATGATAGTTCATATCAAAAATGAATCTTATAATACGTTTCTGGGCAACAAATATTCTATTAAAATATCTACCACATCCCCGTGACATAATATTTAGAGAAACATGTGGATATGCCTTTGCAAAGTATATGCTTAGAAGGCTTTGTGAATCTACACACAATTTCATTTGTTTCACTGCAAAAAAAGCTGAATTTAATTTCTTGCAGACACTGTCAATGTGCAGATCCAAATTTAGAGATTCATCTAGTATAGTTCCTAGAAACTTTACGTCACCTGACATCATTATTTCATCAGTAAGGTCAATTTCCCTTGGGATGTTATTTTTTCTGTTATAAAATTTCAGTGAGACAGATTTAGAGGTATTCAATATTAAATGATCACGTTGGCACCATGAAGTAAATCTATCAATAACATCTTTGACCCTTGTTAGTATATCTTCAAGTGTGGCTCCAGTAATTGTCATTGTGGTAGCATCTGCAAACATAGTAATATAACAATTATCAATATCAACATATTGCGCGAGATCATTAACAAATATTACAAACAGTAAAGGTCCCAATACTGATCCCTGAGGAACTCCTAATGTTACGTCATGTTCCTTGGACACGATATTATTATATTTGACACTCAAATGACGACCACTTATATAGGATTTTAACCAAGATAATACGTTATGTGGAAATCCAAGTTCTATATATAAAGTCAGTTATATATTCTATAAATTAATAGGCGCCTAGGTTTTGTAATAAGCTTCCTTTACATTTAAAGTGGTTATCTTATAATAAATTCAAAACTTAAATTAAACATATACGGGAAAGCTATTACTCAATCCATGACATTTTAAATGCTGATCTGGATGGTTACAAAACGGAATTTGATTACCTTCATTTAAATAATTTGACCATAATTTGTTTATAGAGTCTACTTTTGTCTTGTCTGATTTATTTTAATTTCAATTTGTATGTTACTTCAACCATATTCTTGACATGTGTAAAATCTTTGTGATTGGAAATAGAAATAAATATCTGTCTATCTATCTATCTAGAATATATTGACAAAGTTGCTTGAACTGGGACTCACTGTACGTTAACTTGATACCATTATACAGTGCATTTCTTTATAGCCCCCCCCGCACTGCTATTTTTTTAACAGGCAAACTCAAAAAATTGAAATTTGGGATAATGAAATCAACGCATGAATACTTTATTTTGAAGTGAAACTGACAGATGAAACTTTAAAGATGGCGACTTCTTGAAGGTTCTGACGAATACTTCACAACCCTAGAATATGAAGTCAAGTGCAAATAATTGGTGCCTATATCCAGAAAAAAATAACGTTTCGATAGGAATATTGGGAAACCATATTGTAGGACCTCTATTTATTGATCAAAATTTAACAGGGGAACTGTATTTGATACGCTGAAAACTACTGTTGACCCTCTCATCACTGAAATAGTCGAGGTCCTACAGAATGGCCAGCCCGCTTGCCAGATTTGACACCTTTGAACTTTTTTTATGGGGCTATTTGAAGCAAAAGGTGTACGAAACTGAAGCTGCTTCACTATTGGATATACGGCAGAGAATAATAAATATTTGTAGAGATATTGACGTTACTGTTTTCGAAAATGTTCAGCGTGAAATATCGGATAGGCTGTTCATATGTCAAGAAGTTCAAGGCAACCATTTCGAGCATCTTCTGAACTGACCTAAAGCTTGTTACCTTATATAATGTAGTTAAATGTCAATGTAGTCAGGCAATTATTAAAAGTTCCGCCATTTTTCGAGTTGACCCGTTAAAAAAATCAAAGGGGGGGGACATTAAAGAAAAGCACTGTATGACAGATGTAAATATCTAAAGCCAGCCTCTGAATTTCTCCAACGAAAATTTTACTTTTCAGGAAAGAGCAACCCTTCTATTTCTACGTTATTCATCACGTTGGGGGGTGAGCTGGCCAAGGGTCGTTTGGTAAGCCCTCCGGCGGCAGGCGGCCGCCATTGCTCTTGTCTTACATGCCCATGCCAGTTCATCGAAGAGCACTTATTCTGTAAACCTCCAGGCAAGTTGACATGCAAATCTTTTTTCTCGCTTCCAAATCAATCGACGGACCTATGTCATATTCAATGAAACTGTTACTTGTTTTGTGTATTTCATTTATTATTTGATATCTTCAATTTCTTCTTGTTCGTTAGCCAGCGAACAAGAATGAATTGAAGAATTTTCGAATAGAGCGCAACACATATTTCAGTGAATTGTTTTTCTGAAATTATCATTTTATACGTCTTTACCAAAGTAATAATGAACAATGGCACTGATTTTCGAAATCTCCTGTTTTTTTTTTATTCTAGCAGCTCTGTTTTGTTTTTATAATATCTATAAGTGTATGTTGATATGTCTAACATATATAGAGCTTTTAAAAGTGATATATTCAATTCACCTCTTCATTACTCTTGACAAATATGTTTGAATTTTCATCCTTGGTATACAGTGTAGTCGAATTTTAAACGTAACGGACTCATTATCATGAAGTGCCTCAATATTTTGAGAAACACAAGGACTCGTCGATTCTTCTGTCAAAGAAGAACACCTTTCTTGTGATTCCTCCAGCTACACCCCATAAGCGTGAGTAAAAATCGTCCAGTAATATTTTAACGGCATTTCTAGCCGCAGGAAAACTAAATTCGACTTTTGGAAAGATACAAACAACCATTTTGAAAAGGTTGTTCGATTTTAATTTTCCGAAAAACCGTCTGGATATTCCAAACAAACAGAATTAATTCCAACTAGTTATGAGCTCTGTCTGCAGTTGACTTAGTAGGACTTACTACAGCGCCACCTGCAGACAAAGTCCGGAAGCAACTCTGGTTCAATCCGTTTGAAATAACCCACCCAGCAGTGAAGAGGAGCTAGTACTCCGAAACTGGTCTGTCAATGGACAACCCTACTAAATTAATTTCAGCTTTTCACATATAGAAAGTTATCTCGCGACTAATATTCCAAATGAAAGACATTGTACACGTGCCTGATGGTTTTACTTCAGCTTTCTGCACGGTAATAACTGGGTTAGCTGTTGTTTTTCCGGTGGGTATCTGCCACGCGTACCTACAAAATCGTAAGCAAGGGCTTGGTATTTTTACCAGATCCTGAGCATATCTGTTATTGCTTTTTGTATAAGAATACGTTCTTCAAGACAAATTATGTTTCCCTCTCCTGAAATTCACGATAGAATTGATTCAATTCCTGATAATGGCTCTGTTTTGTTTTCTTTCGACCACCCTATCTAGATATTGTTATTTGTAATATACTCTTTACTTGGCAGTGGAATCTCTTTATCGCAGCTGAATTTGAAAAGCATGCAACTCTGACAAAATTTGAGAAAAAAATTAATATTTGATCTTCACAATTTGCAAAATATTACCTTAGCCCAACCATATGCTTAGGTAGGTTCAATTCATTTATAGTAGTTCCTAATGGATGTGACATTGGCTAACAAAAATTTCAATCTGTATCAATTAAAAAAACAGTTTTAATGAGAGTCATGAAAAAACAAAACGATGATTTTGTGGTGCTTATTTTCTTAAATATACTACATACACTTTTTGTTGTCACTGTTGATACTTTTTTTGCCACAGTTGATACTTTTTAATGAAATCCGTTGCAATGTCGTGCAGAGTTATGAAAGTTTAGTTTTTTTTTTTCTCTAACCATCCAGTTCAATTTTTTCAGTGCTCATATTGAATTGAAACCCTCCTTGTGTCTTAAATATGTAATATATTGAGGGGTACAAGTAATTTCAGAAATATTCTTTGGCTCAAGGACTCGATACTTTTTAACTGGTTTTTGGGGAATATAACCTCTCACAATCTCAAAAATAAATGCAGAAGATTGTTGATCTTTGTTGAAAACTTCTCAGGTCACAAAATTCGTGAACTCAGTGATCACTTACTTCAGATGAATGAGCACTGGGTTCGAGAATCGTGTGCCCTGAGCACAAACAATTCTTCGGTTAACTCTTTTAAACTGTTCATAACTGTTGAGTTTCAATAATTGTAACTTGTTGTAGAATTTGCAGTATTGAAGTATTGAAAAACATCCCACAATATTTAGGATATATAAGAAAGCATGAAAAACTAGAAATTTATAGTAATTTACAACTGGAAGTTTGGTTTCTACTATTTACTATCATCAATATTAGGTTTTTATTTTTTTCTTTTACAAATCAAATAAATCATAGAAATTGTTCTGTGTCGAATGGGGAATGTTCCTCAATTTGGGTTATTACAGCAAATGCAAGTTTGAACAAATTAAAGTTGAGTTTAATTCATGAGTTTTTCAAATTCACTTCAAAAAGTATTCAAATTGATGTTTCAAATGTTGGGTTTTAATTTTTAAAGGGATTTGTTTCTAATTCACATATTGGCAACAGAGCCTATATCAAGTTGAAATAATTTATAGGTACATAGATATTCTACTTTAGAAAAGGAAAAGTATCTTTATAAATCAACAATAAAGGCAAAATATAAATTATAGTTTAATACCACCTCCACAATCCACATAAACAACAGTTGTTTTGTTATTTATTTATATAGAGGAAGATAGGTTAGGCGCACAAAATGTCATATGTCACAGAATGTCTTGGAACTCTCAAATATGTCATCTTTGTTTGTCTCATACAGCTAACAGATTCATTGTCCTTCATTAGCTATAACCGATGTTGCCAAATGGTGAAATAGAAACGAATCCCTTTAAATGTTGAATGCATTATTCCATTCCTCTTTTTTAAGTATCTAAATAATTTTTTAAAGAAAAAGGTTGAAATGATAAGTTTAAAATGCGTTGTTTTAGAGCTCTTTTATGAAAAGTATTTGATTTTCGTCAGGAGGAACATTCCCCATTGTGAAACTTATATAGAAATGAAATTTATCCAGACTTGTCCTCTATATTGGTGAAATTATTATTGTTTTAACTTTATCGTTTTTTTACAAGTAATAAGTGATCTGCTTGCTATTTATCTGAATACTCTTGAGTAACTTTATTGCCCGTCTTTTGTAAATATAAGCTATGAATCTAAAAAAGGTTAGAATCAGGAAATGTAAATTGTATTTACTTAGATATATTGGTGGTGGGTATTTTTGTTATTGTTATACTTCCATATCCCTATAAATGAATGTATTGCATCTCAGTCAAAGGTAATATCTCTTTCTTGGTTTTTGTTGGCAAACTAAAAAAAATATGTTATATGAAATTTTAAAATATTTACGCAAACTGAGATAGTTGTATTAGACATACACTGTATCTGTTTTTTTTTAATCATTTATTGGTGTTTATAAGAGTTGCGAATAATTGTCAATAATCGCAATAAAAAAAAACTCTATAATGGTTATCTTTATAAAAAAATCATGAGCAATATTATGCAATGATGAGTTTTACATGTGAATTCATTTGAATAATTGTTTTATGTACTATATTTTGTTGAATTTGAAGAATTTACTAATAACTAGTATCAGGGGTATATAACAAAAGTTTTTTTGGTTTGACTACGAAGCTTTGGCCATCCGTGGTGGAGGAAGTTGATGATTAGGTTCTAGAAAAATATGCTCTGAGTTATCCTAATGAACTGGGAATGATATTGAAGTGAGATATTCTTGAAATGAATAGGGAATACCACAATTATTATCAATATGAGAACTCAACTCTCTTTAAAACCGTTGGACTTGGTCCCATCCATCCAAGTAAATGTCTGAAAGTCTATCTTGAAGTGACTTTGAGTCTGTTTAGAATGTTAGACTGAAATGTTACCCAGAAAAAATTATACAGTGTGCGGCACCTTACACGAAACAGATCAAATGTCAAAAAAATAGATGCAAAAAACAAGTCGATTTTCAGTTCAATGAATACATTTTTTATCATAGTCTCAGCTGTCATACTTTCTACCCCTGGGAAAGTACTACGTAACTTTTCTTTTTGCCGCCCTCTTGCGGGAAAAACAACTTTTTCTGAGGTTATGTTTGTTGGAAGAAATTTGTTTTGGGAAAAGTTGATTTTTGTAAAGTATTTATAATGAACGTCATTGATGTGTAGGTATTATATAAGTCAGTTGAGAATATAATTTTGAAAACCGTTCTCGATCACTTTTGCTTTTCATATTTTCGCAAATCTATTGTATAAAACAATGTTATGATAGACAGATGTCTCGCTTACACTGTATAATAAACGCCTTCGAAAATAGACACCAGGTGGAGTCTATTCACACAGATTTTTCAAAGGCATTTGAACGAGTAAACCACAATTTGTTGTTGCATAAACTAAAAGCTTTGGGTGTCCAAGAAAACATTGTGGAATGGATTGAAAATTATCCAATCTGCAGAGTACAATTTGTAAAATATGGTTACTCAGTAACTTCCTCAATCACAGTTTCATCGGATGTACCACAGGGTTCTCATTTAGGGCCATTGCTTTTCAACATATTTGTTTTTCCAATCATCACTTTGGAGTGTCTTTTGGATAGGCTTCTTAAATCTCCGTTCAACTCAAAGAAACATATTGCTCATGAAAGCTCGATTTCAAGAGAAATTTTCACAAAAGTTCTGTATAACGTTTTTTTTCTCTCAAACGCCGTACACTTCAATAATCAAATCATTTCCGTTAATTAGGGCAGTGGTGTTTCACAGAGCAATACTAAAGTAAACACCAAAATTGTACTTATACACTTTTGAGGTTGTCAAGTTTTAAAGAAGAATCAAGAGTTGGTTGTTTAATTACTGTAAGGAAATTGTTGCGAAAGTAGACTAAGTAGTTTCTAAAAAAGTTCATGAATGGGTTGATAATTTATGAAATAAATATCGATTTATGAACTACAATATACTCGAATGTTTTATGTATTTGTTATTTTGGCTGGTCCCTATAGGCATGTATTGATGTTTTACGGTTTAACGACTGAAGAAAATATATTTATTTTTTAATTTACTGAATAGCTGACTGCAGTTGATCAACGCGATCAATAAGATGTGCCTCTAAGGACGTAGCTGTATTTTAGCTTCACTGTACTTATATCTATTTCAGGAACGGATCCGTCCACAATCTGTGAATAACATTGTACTTAATATTATATTTTATACAATAAATTTACTCTATTACTAGCTGGGTTTCTTCTTGCTTTCATTTTTGGACTTGGGAATACCACCCTGTCCTTCGTTCAGCTTCCTATTCTAACGACAGCACTTGGATACTAAGGGAGGAAGGCACCTGAAAGGATATGTGGTTGGTGGAAGATTATTATTATTATTACATGTTTTTACAATTGGGTTTTTTGCATGATCGTCGCAACCTGCAATTAGTATGCTATGTTTAAAACACATTTATGTTCTGGAATGTTAGTTGTCGGTTTTTACTTCATGAAAAAGGTCGTAATTTTGAGCTACTGAATGGAACTCTTTGGCGATAAAGTTTAGCTCAGTATTGGTGGATATTTGACAATCCCCAGCTCAACAGCTCGTTCTCAAAATGTTTACTTAATGGGGTAAATAACTGGGTCCATTTAATTTTTACGTTCATTCATGGGGTAAATAACTGGGTCCGTTTTATTTTAAGTCCATGATTGGGGTAAATAACTAAGTCCATTTTATTTTTAAGCCCATTAATGGGGTAAATAACTGGGTCCAATTTATTTTTACGTCCATTAATGGGGCAAATAACTGAGTCCATTTTATTTTTACGTCCATTCATGGGGTAAATAACTGGGTCCATTTTACTTTTATGTCCATTCATAGGGCAAATAACTGGGTCCATTTTATTTGTACGTCCATTCATGGGGTAAATAACTGGGTCCATTAATGGGGCAAATAACTGAGTCCATTTTATTTTTACGTCCATTAATGGGGCAAATAACTGGGTCCATTTTATTTGTACGTCTATTCATGGGGTAAATAACTGGGTCCATTTTATTTTCATGTTCATGATCACAACTGCAACAAAAATACTGTAAAAAATTTGTTGAAGCGAACTTGTAATTGTTAATTTTCACTTTCTAACTGTTACTTGCTAAACTTGCTTAATCAAAACTTGTAAAATACACATTTACACGATCAAAATAGTTTCTGGAATGAAAATGCACTTGTCTGAAATAGATATCCCAGCTGTAGAACATTTCGCTTTTTTTATTACAAATTCTTCATTAACGATCTTTCTTACTAACATCAACACTTGGTTCATAAACCTATTTTTGCTTTTTCAGAGAGTAATGATTATATTCCTCAGTATAAAAATGAAAATGGAAACACAAACTGCCAATTCCAATTTTAATCTCTGAATTGTGTTTTTAAGTTCCAATAAACGTTTATTATCATTACTTGTAAAATGTAACACATGTCAAAAATAGTGTCCTTAAAAAAACTAAAAATGTGTATAAACACTACTGTTTATTCTCATAGGGTCAATTTTTGTTGAAGTTATAAGCAATTGGGTTTATAAACCAAATTTTTTTTGATTTCATCTTTTACGTTGGATGCTTTCGATATTTAACTTCTCTAATAAGCCCTATTAATGAATGCTTATAATTGTGTTATTTTTCAATTTGTTTTCAGATTATATTGTCGTAATTGTATTCTTTATTTTATTACAGGCGGTCAACGCATGCTTTGTTACAACATACCTGACAGAACTATTCGTTTTGATCCTCACACATATACTTTACCAGTTTAGCTTGAGAATATATCTCTGTATATGCCAATCTTTTAATCAAAATAAATAACTTTTACCTAGGTTTTCTCTTGAATGGTTGACTTTCCAAAGTGGCTTGCCAAGGAGAGAACATTCAAATCCATTGATTTATATCAAAAACATTGATTTTTTCTAAAATGTTTACCCACCATCAAAGATTTTTGTCACACAATTTCAGTTTTGATAATTAACATGGTTATACAATAAACCACTTTTTTTTCCTTGAATGATTAGCCTGATACAAAACAGACTTATAGAAACTGCTATACAGTGACGAAATAATTGAAGTATCATTTGATTTAACATTAAACTTCTTGAGAATGAAGCAAGTTAGGGCATATTTTTTTTAATAAAATGAAAAAATTGCAACATTATATTTAAATCTGCATTTATGATACACCTTGTATATTCCACGTGGTGGGAAATGAGAGACAATATGCTAACGTGAATGTTGTTGTTTGTAGCTGTTTATATCTTTGTTATGAAACTAGAGTGGAGTAAATGTCGAACTTGTTAAAAGTTTTGAAAGGAACTATAAATTTGACAACATAAACAAATTGAACGACTGTCAATGCTAAAGAAAAGAATAGGAAACAACATATGTATCAACTTTGAAATATTTTGATTTCAACAAGTGCATAAATAAAACTTGAGTCTGAAGAAACTCTCCCCATAAAAAAATACATCATTTTATTATTCTCATGACTCGAAAATTAGGCATAGAGGGTCTGATTGTAGTTTACAACTCGTAATTATATCTCGCGACTAGAAAACGTTTTGAATATGACGGATGGACAGATTGGGTAATGCAGTGAACAAGAGGACATTGGCAGATCAAGATTTTCAGATAATGTGGTGCTGCAGCTTTTTCCAGGTTTTCCTGCAGCTGAAAAAGCAATGCGCCACTGGAATCAATGAAGTCACCCCGGAGCGCCAATTAATTTTTATTGTTTTATAATTTCATTAGATTGTTATTAATAAAATGATAACAATTATCGTTTCACTCATCGACATAACATACAACAGAAAAATATATTCTAATTGGTTCACTGTTCTTCACATGGATGAGAATTTTGGTTTCAAACTCATAATTCAGACGTTATCTCATATAACCCAAAATATATACATTGAAGTTATGACAGAAAATAAAAAGAAAAGCATAAATCATCGTGAATGAAGTATAACAAAATGAATTTCGTGTTTTTTCTCCAAAATATGGTAAGAGCCGAGTTTTAACTGTGATTGAAGCCGAGCTTCAACTGTTAGGAAAGCCGAGTTTCAACTGTAGCGAGAGCCAGGATTCTACTGTTCCGGGAGGCAAATTTCAACTGCAGCAAGAGCCAAGTTCCAACTGTGACGTGAGCTGAATTCCAACTGTGAGAGCAGAGTTTCAACTATTACGCGAGCTGAGTTTCAACTGTGACAGGAATTCAGTTCCAACTGTTGCAGGAGTCGAGTTTAAACTGTTACGGAAGCCTAGTTTCAACTGTTGCTAGAGCCGAGGTGCAGAGAAATTATTAATTACTATTGAGAAACGAATCAGTGTAGTGATAACAACCGAATAATCATGTTGTAACCTTCTTCGACCGCCAAAGAGAAACAATGGTCATTGTGGCATTTTCATTTCTGGGTAGAACGCATATCGTTCGAAAAAAGAAAAAAATACATATGTAATTTCAAAATCTCCTCTTTGAACTCCACATACTTTATCTAGATCACTCTCTCGAGATGGTTATCCTGGTAACTGAAGTATTTAGTGAAATGATGATCAAACCGATTAATGTAAAAATGTCGTCAATATCCTTTGAAAATACAAATTCTTGCCAAATTAACACATTACGCAGCACGTTAAGAAAGTTAGGAAAAAATAATAACATGCAAAAAGCCGTATATAGTATTACGATCTTCATTCGGGTTTGAAGGCCGTCAATGGTGAATAAACCTCTGAAGAAGACAACCTCTTATGCTGGCAAAACGTCATGATACAATTCCGAACCACGACGGCCTTCAAACCCGAATGAAGATCGTAACACTGAAATTCCCAGCCGCGAAAACCTTAAACCAATTCACAAGCCGTATATAATTTTCCACCGAAAAGAAAATTCCGATTAATAACAATTATCGACTCTATTCATTGACATAACAAACAATAGGAAATTACATCTAAAATTATTCTATTTTTCAAACTTCGATGAGTATAAAGCCTCACTTTTTATGATTAAATTTTGAGTTCAAACTCAGATTGAAGTCAAGAAACCAGAGGTCTATGTCGGAAAAATATAAACCGAGATTGAAGTCATGACAGAAAATGGAATATAAAGCAAAGATCATTTCGAATTGAAATACAATAATATAAACGTGATGAGTAAATTTCACCGAAGATCAGTGGTTGGAGCTGAGTTTCAACTATGACGCGAGCCACGGTTCAACTGTTCCGGGAGGTGAGTTTCAACTGTTGCAGGGGTCATATTTCAACTGTTATGTGACCACAGTTTCGACTGTGACATGAGCCGAACTTCAACTGTGACGGAAGCCGAGTTTCAATTGATGGGAGAGAGAAATTTATAACACTTTCTATGAGAAAGTGTTATTAATTTCAATCGAGTTGAGCATCAACGTGATATGATAATGAATGGATAAGCCTGTTGTAGCCTTCTTTGACCGTCGAAGTGAGGCAATAGTCATTGTGACATTTTTCTTTCTGATCGAAAAAAGGAGAAAACTCATGAAATATATAAACCTTCCCTTCGAACCAAGCATACTCTGAATAGATCATTTTCTCGAAATTATAAATCTTATTATTGAAGTCTGGTGAAATGATAATCGAACCAGCTGATGTCAAAATATCGTTAGTTTCCTACGAGCATACCAAAATACACACTCTTGCCAAATTTCAGGATATAATTTCTAGATATTTCCCAAGATACGGTTAACCTTAGACCATCGACATAACCTTTGCCTTAGATCTTGTCTGAGCGGCTAATCGACGGTTGCCGTTCTCTACCCTGTTAGGAAAGATATCTGAACAGATAACACTGTCCTTAAGGAAAAACGAAAAAAGTCCAAAATATGGTGAATCTGTAGTGGGACCCAAGTTACAACTATGACACGAGCTGAGTTTCAACTGTGCTGAGAGCAGAGTTTCAACAGTTGCGAGAGCCAAATTTCAACTGTGCCCAATTATCGACTGTTGCGAGAGGCTAGGTTCATAGAAAGTGTAACTAATTACTATCATCAGGTAACGAATCATTGTAATGATGATGACCTATGATCCTGTTGTAGCCTTCTTCGACCGCCAATGTGAGGCAATATTCATTGTGGCATTTTCAATTCTGGAAGAGACGATCGAACCGGCTATCGTCAATCTCCTTTGAAAATACACA
Organism: Leptinotarsa decemlineata; assembly: GCF_025532065.1. NCBI lineage: Eukaryota > Metazoa > Arthropoda > Insecta > Coleoptera > Chrysomelidae > Leptinotarsa > Leptinotarsa decemlineata. Next base: position 243,498 of record NW_027412556.1, on the reverse strand, counting down.
TTCTTGTCAATTTAAAACGTTACTCGTGGAATGAAAACAGATTTTTCAATAGTTTTTCTTTTGAAGTTTGAATCGCGTTGCATTTACTGTGGTTCAAGTGAATTCGAAAATACATAAGCACAATACCATTTCTATTTTTGCAAATAAATATATATAACCATATATAATATTCCATCGAAAAGTAAATTACGAATAATAACAATTATTGTCTCCTCATTGACATAGCAAACAACAGAAAATACCATCTGAATTGATTCTCTTCTCTTTACTTCGATGAGAATAAAAAGTCTCATTTTCATTTTGAAATTTTGACTCCAAACTCAGAATTAAGTCAAGAAACCAGAGGCCCATATCGGAAAAATATAAATCCAAGATTGAGGTCATGACAGAAAATGAAATCGAAAGCAGAATTTATTTCGAATTTGATGAGTAATTTTCACCAAAGATCAGTGGTGAGAGTTTCAACTGTGACGAGAGCCAGGATTCAACTGTTCCAGGAGCCAAATTTCAACTGCAGCAAGAGCCGAGTTTTAACTGATGCAAGAGCTGAATTTCGACTGTGGTTGGAGCCGAGTTTCAACTGTGGTTGGAGCCGAGTTTCAACTGTAGCGAGAGCCAGGATTCAACTGTTCCAGGAACCAAATTTCAACTGTTCCAGGAGCCAAATTTCAACTGCAGCAAGAGCCGAGTTTCGACTGTGCTTGGAGCCGAGTTTCAGCTGTTAGGAAAGCCGAGTTTCAACTGTTGCTAGAGCCGAGGTTCACAGAAGAATATTTCCATCAAGTATATGCAGGTTAAATTGTTGTCAACTGTCATTGTCAAAGAATTGACAGTACTTGAAGGTCAGAAATATAAATATTGTATTTTTAGTTTAATAATTAAAAATTCATATTTATCGTATCTATTATTCCGCGAATAATAAAATGAATTAATCCTCCATGCTATGTAAAATTGTAATTAATTTATAAAACTAGTACAGAAAAAAAAGATATGACTAAAATGAATGAAGAGAAATGTTTTTTCTGTTGCAAATTCATTACAGAGGATGATAATACAGTGGAAGATCTAGATCTGGTTCCACAAGGATGTAAAAGAATAATCGAATCAGCGGAGAAAAGAAACGATTTTATATCCATAAAAATTATGTCACTGAAAGATGAAATTATCAGAGAACCTGACAAATTCAGATTCCATTCTACATGTAAAAAGACCTATTTGAGTAATCATAGAATTAAAACGAAACGTAAAATGCTTTTCTGTGATAAGTTTGATGAACAGGCGTTCAATATTGAGAAGCATTGCTTCTTTTGTGGCAAGGATCAAGGAAAGAAGGGACAAAAATTTCATCAAATCAGTAAAAGCGCTTCATTGAAAATGAGGCAAAAAATTCTAAAAGCTGCCATAGAACGTGGAGATCAAATTATGCATAGTAGACTTCAAAGGTATACCAACTTGTCTGAAGTCGGTGCCAAATACCACAATGCCTGTTACCGCCTTTATACTAGTGCTGCTAGCATTGCTATATGCAAAAAACAGAACATTCAAATTGAGAAGAAACTAGCAGAAAGAAATCCTGTAAAAATTGCTTTCTCAGCTCTATGTGCCGAAGTCGAGAAAGACATACTAATAAACAAAAATTCTAGAACAGTGATAAGCCTTAGTAATAGACTCGATCAAATTTTAGACCAAATGAATGTACCAGAAGACATTGACCAAGGAACATATAGAATGCGGAAAAAACTAGAGATGTTTTTCGGACAGACCCTGTCGTTTGCGAGTTGGTCCGGTAAACCTAGCATAGTGTATTCAACAGATGCAGAATACGATATTTTGGCTTCTTCTGTGCAGCAGTGTTTCAAAAGACCTGAAGAGTCAAAGACTGACCCTGAAAAGGATATTGCTGTGTTGCATAAGGCTACAGAAATTTTACGAGGAAAAATAGCTCAGAACTTCAAGAATGGTGGTAATCAAATTCCTGATGCTTTATACAGGTTCATATCATGGATTTTGGATGAAAAGAGTTTTCACGAACAGTCACCTGAACTTTCTGATGAAAACGTTACGGCAATATGTACGAGCATTCTTCAGTCTTGGAAAAAGAAGCCTGAAAGTCACAATATATTTCAAATGTGAATGTGCGAATCACTTGTTATTCGAAACTGTATTTGTTTCCTTTTGATTGCAGCAGTAGGTTTTAATGTAGCATCCATTTTTATTTTATAAGTTGTAAAAATAGTATGTGATGACATAGTATGTGTTACTTGCTTGAGATAGGAGTGCAGATAATATATAAATATATATATTTTTAGAACAGGTGTTTAAGTTTTTCAACTCATTTTCACTATTTGGAAATCATCTGACTTGTACATTTTTGCGAGTCTCAGAAAAATACTCCTGCTTCGAGAGTTTATTGATTTTTCTTTCCTCCCGACTTTTGATGACACCGATAGCAACTACTCCTGTACTCTTCTGTACAAATACTTTGTGGAAGTTTGACACATTCTGCTGTAACTTGAAACTGTTTATTCGACATTTGTATAAAACATGATGAGTTGTCGCTGTTCCTTTATTAAATCATCTCATTTCTTTTAGGTGTCCTATACACGTACTTGTAGCAAGTCGTTCTGAAATTATTCGGAACCGGCATTTGCTCTATTGAAGCAATTCTGAAGACTTCTCAAAGAGTTTTTTGGGTTTTCCCCAGCATTCTTTATGCTGACCGATTTGTTCAGAAGTTGAGTTGGAGTTGATGTAACTCGGTCAATCTATTCGTGTTTCTTCAGTTACACAACATTCACTTTCGGCTTGCACCACAACTACTCATTTTTGAATCACAATAAATGTATTTGCATTTCATACTTTATTAAGAGACGTGTTTAATATCAATACTGATTAGTATACAATGTCTGTCATTTTATATATATCTGATGGTTCTTAAATTGAGTTATATTTATAGTACAAAAAATCTTTTCGAGCCCTGAAGAATTTAATTAAATTCGAAATGTTGGCAAGAAAATCAGTTTTTTATGAATAACTGATCCTGTTACCCTATTAACATTTTTGCAAATAAGATATTGGATCACTAGATTGTTAACTAATATTATCAAATAATTTTGTCATCAATTACGTCTGAAGAAGCTATTTTCTAGGCAAACATGTTGCAAAGGAGAGTGCTGCAAGTAGCTTCATCGGACTGCTTTAGGTTTTGCCAAATAAAGATGAACGCCTGGATGGAAAGAAGATTTATGGACTTCTGGCAGAATCTTCCATGATTGGCTCACTCCAAGGCCCGTGATGCACTGTTTGGAAACTTTGATGTAGTAATGAATATTACTGGAGTTTTTTCCCAACATCAAACCGTTATTTTAACACCTCAACACGTGTTGGACTACAGTAGGGATGAACTACGATGTCTAACAGGCCTTCTACAGGTCACTGTCATTTGAATCATCATTTGCAGCGAGTCGGACTGTCGGAAGTCAGTCTCTGTTTGGAAATGATGAAACAGCAGAGCATATACTTTGTGCCTGCCCCGCTGGGGACCTGAAAGACCACTCACAATACAAACAAATCGGCTTCGTTAAGAAGCTGGGTTTATTTGGTCGAGTTTGAATAGGTGTGGGCCACAATAAACCTTTGCGGGTTGCGGTGGAGCGTCGAATGGGCCCACCCACTTTTAACCTAACCTAGTCAAACGTGTTGCAGTTTTGTGAACTATTTAGTGAAAATCTTCCAATAAAGTGTATCAAATACGTTTATTACAGAATTTCAAGTAAGTATAAAAATTTAATTTTCAGTAAATGTTCTAAGTTCTATTATATTAAATGATTTGGAAGTCAAGTTTTTATGTAACAAAAATAATAGGTATTTCTGAAAAAGAGGAGTAAGCATTTTTTTCAATGACCTAATAACTGAGTGCCTGAAGATTTAAAAAATTGTACCAATTCATAAGAAAGGGAAATGTAGTTCTGGTGTTGAATCTGGTCATTATTACGCCTTGGTCAAAGACGAAACGGACTGGTTTGAATTTGACGATAGTCGTGTCACGAAGTTTTCTGGCGATGTATTGAATCTATTGGAGCCTCTGGAGACAACCTACATTTTGTTTTATGAGAGAGAGAAGACATTGGCAGACCTTCAGATGATGTGGTGCTGATATCACTGGAATCAATGAAGTCACCTCGGAGCGCCAATCAATTTTCATTGTTGTTTTATAATTTCAATAGATTGTTATTAATAAATTGATAACAATTATCGTCTTTACTCATCGACATAACATACAACAGAAACATACATCCTAATTGATTCTCTTTTCTTCACTTGGATGAGAATAAAGTCTCACTTTTTATGACGAAATTTTGATTTCAAACTCATAAATCAGAAGTTATCTCATATAACCCAAAAAATCTAATTATATTCATGATTGATATTGATCTCAAATTGTTTGAAGTTAGGAAACCAGAGGCCAATGTCGAAAAAATATAAATCTGAGATTGAAGTCATGACAGAAAATGAAAAGGAAAGCAGAAATCATTGTAAATGATGTATAACATTTCTCCAAAATATGGTAAATTGGTGGCGAGAGATAAGTTCCAATTGTGACGCGAGCTGAATTCCAACTGTGAGAGTAGAGTTTCAACTGTTACGCGAGCTGAGTTTCAACTGTACCATGAGCCTAGTTCCAACTGTGAATGGAGCCGAATTTCAACTGATGCAAGAGCTAAGTTTCAACTGTTGACGGAGCCGAGTTTCAACTGATGCAAGAGCTAAGTTTCAACTGTTGACGGAGCCGAGTTTCAACTGATGCGAGAGCTAAGTTTCAACTGTTGTTGGAGCCGAGTTTCAACTGATGCGAGAGCTAAGTTTCAACTGTTGACGGAGCCGAGTTTCAACTGATGCAAGAGTTAAGTTTCAACTGTTGACGGAGCCGTGTTTTAACTGTGACAGAGACACAAAATTTCAAACCAATTTCCCTCATTAGCCCATTCTCAAAAGTATATGAGAAATATATTTGAAGCCTAATGATAACTTTTTTTAATAAATGATTTTGATTTTCGCAAGAGATTGTAAACAGGTCAAGCGATTACACAGTTCCTCAACAACGTGTACAGGGAGTTGGATGAAGGGGGATTTTCATAGACTTAAGTAAGGCATTTGATCTGGTAGATCACAAAATTCTCCTAACAATGCTTGAAAGGTATGGAATCAGGTGAATAACCCACAAATGGTTTGAAAGTTACTTAGAGGGTAGATACTATGTAGAGGTTAGCAGAAATTAATCAGAATCTAAAAATTGTACAATAAACTTTCAAGTACAATAAAAAATCAGGCTCTAAAACAGTATAACTATCAAATCAAAGAGTTGCTTCTGGATAAATCCTATTATTCCCTCAAAGAATATATGACCCTGTACATGTGAAACATTTTAGAAATATTTTAAAAACGATGCTGTTACATAAATAACAGATTATTTTTGGTTTCAACTATTATATATTATGTACATGTCCAACATTTTAGGCCGATTTTAATAACGAATAGCAGATTATTTTAGGCTTTGACTATTATATATCATATTATCTATGTAAATTGTATATTGTGTCTCTAAGTGCACAAAGTTTGTTTTTGTACACGTTTTGACATACTCAATGTCATAATATTATTATTATTATATGAAACCAGAGCCCAAGATATCGATTTCCAAAGATTTGTTGCAATTCAGGAGTTAAGATTATTTATTTTGCTTTTTGCATATACTTCATCCCACATTTAGGTAACAATCGTTATTTTTTGAATGTAAGAAAAATTTAGCACAAATAATTATATTAATTTATTTTTGAAGATAGTGTCAGTAGTTGTATAACAGATACGATACACTCGAGTTCGTCAGTCAAAAATCATAATTATAATTACATTTGTTGACCATCGAAAAATAATACGAAAAGCTAAGTTAATACAATACAAAATATACTTTATTTCACTCAAGTCTAGTTATATAATAATAAACATTCAAACCTTTTATTCATTCACAAGTTTACACTTGCCCCACATCGTTTATATCAATAAAATTATTTGTCTAAACCTAAAATTCAGTTAAAAACAATGCTATGTAAAATCGATCGCTGACACCTTTCTTCAAAATTGTGAAGGACTTCTTCAATATCATTGTCTAGATCTTCAGCTTTCGCCATCTGTAAGAAAATGGGTTATTCGATATTTACATCAAACGAGTCACTTACCATAAGACACATATCGCTGATTAAAAAGGCTCCAATGGTGGCTTCTTCCAAGTTATCTTGAATATCAATATTGATAACATGAACTATTGAGTTGTCGATTGGCGTTTTATTTTCCATATATTCTAGAACTTGATCGTAAACCCGTTCCTCGCATGTTATGAGGATGTCAAACTTTTCATCTGCCTCCTGAAATTTCTCAGGATGAGTTTTAATCCTCCGGTTCCTATCTAGGGTATGCAGTAAACCATTTTGGGTGTATCTGAATCATTGGATAGGAAAATGTCTTTAAATAATTGATTCTGAAAAAAAATAACAGTTCTATAGGATTCAATTTTGCAAATACATCCATCTAACTCTTGGCTCAAGATTTTGATGCTTTCTTGGATATCGAGGGCACATTCAATAATACGTCCTTAGAATCAATCATCCAAACGTTGCAGAGACGAATCAATTGTACGAGTTGCTAGTTGATGAACTGCATACCTAATCCCAGAAACATCGAAATGTTCTGCAAGATACTTTTGTAATAACAATAAGGAAATCCATTAAGTGTAACATGCCTATTTGAAAAGGATACAAAGATTTATCTTTTTGGAGTAGGTCCACATATATATCATCGTAAGAAGTGCAAATTCGTACACTTTGGCTTATCAGCTGCAGAACCAGGTATCTTCACTTTCTCGCCTGTTCCATAGGACTTAACGTCAAACCCTTTTTTGGATAGAAACGCATGGGCTTCCATGCTGCGATTCATGTTGCTAGAACATATCACCGCAATGCGTAAATCACTAACATAGCCCATTTGTGAACCTTTCAGAAGATTAGATGAGTTAAGATGCAATTCCACTTTGGCAAAGGACTTAGTAGTTTTGAAATTGTTTTGGGAGAAATTTTATTTAAAATATTATACTTGAGAGAGGAAACTAGGAGTATATTGAATTTGAAAATAAAATTTTAAGGCTTGGCTTAATGTCGTAGTTTCTTGGAATATTCTAATGTGACATGTGCCAAATATTCACCAATTATTTTATTTTCTTCCATTTACCACTTTACCAGGGTTGCCAAAGTGATGCCTGTGATGATGAGACAATTCTAATTGAAAATAATTGATAGTTCGATTACCATTATAATTCGAGATATCGAGTCGATTATGAAGATTATCCAAATTATTAATCAGGATCATTTGACCAAGATTTGGATTATTTCAACATTATTTGCATTGCAGAACTTGAACATTAACATGAAGCTGTTCCCAATTGCTTGTACCAGAATTACAACTGGTATTTCAGGAGTGACCCAATCTGGAATAAGATTATTGTCAAAAAACACACCTAGTACCAAACCAATTGAGAACAGTGGGCACTAATTTATCTCAAAAATTAATAGAATGAAATTCATTCCAAAATTCCAACATAGTACGTAATGAACAATAAATTCACAAACCCACAATGAATTCTCTGTATGGTAAAGTTAAATTATTGTTCTAAGTTTACACGTTAAAAATTACTGTATGTATGTATGTATGTATGTATTCTACTTAGCATTGCGAGTGACTTATAAATGTGATAATAATTCGTTTAAAAAACGTTTCCTGTTGCCAACAGCTTGAAGTCACACAGTCGGAAACAAATGTGTTGGCGACATTGGTAGAATTTTTTCCATAGAACACAAATAATGTTTTGTGTTGTGTTATTTAGTTTATTTTGAATGAAGAAATGAGAGTTTATGAACAAAGTTTTTGATTCTTCATTAAAGGATCTTATTTTTACAAATAGGTCTTCATTTATAAAATTCAGATATGGAAAGAAGTCATTGTATATTTTGTTCTGAACCTGTAACGGAAGCTGAAGATCTACAAAGGAAAACTGGTTCCAAAGGCTTTGCTTCAATATTAAATACTGCTGAAATTAAAAAGGATTACATTGCTGCTAAAATACTGGTTATTAAAGATGAACTCATCAACAATCCCCACAAATTCAAGTTTCACGGCAAATGTAGAAAAGATTTTATTCGTAAACGAGAAATTAATGCTCCTGAAAATAATTCAGTCTCTCACAGTGAACTCAATACAAACAAATTCGACATGAAAACAGACTGTTTAATTTGTGGCAAAAGAAGGAATTCAGACTTGGATGAAAAAGTATGAAATGTATTTCAGCTGCATCATCCTCCAAAATAAAAAAGAAGTTAATTGATGCAGCCTCGGATCGAGCAGATATTGATATGCAGAAAAGATTAGAAAGTTGTGCTGATTTGAGCAAAGCAAATGCAAAATATCATCCTAACTGTTTTACTACATATGTAAACCCTCGAAACATTGCATCGTGTAAGAAGAAATAGATGGAAAGAATTGATGAAGCTCAAGTAAAACAAGCACTTTCAAAATTATTTTCAGAAGTTGAAAAAGATGTACTGATAGGTCAAAAGTCGACAACAATGAACTTTCTTAGTGATAGATTCGATGAAATTGTGGAAGAAATGAATTTTTCATGTAGTATGAGTCTCTCCAGGCTGAAGACAAAACTTGAAGTATTTTTTGGGCAAAAACTGTCTTTTGCTAGTCATCCTTATAAACCTACAATAGTATATCCAACTGAGGCTAAGTTTGATATATATCGTCGTCTGTACACGGATACAAGCAAAATCCTGAGCAGAAGACACTAAAACTTGATGGGAAAACCAAAATACTGTTTCGAGCTTCAGAAATACTACGCAAGAAAATGAAGACGCACTTGAAGACTGAAGATGACTGTGAAACTGAAATACCTGATGAATTGTACAAGTTCGTGTCTTGGATTAGAGATGAAAAGAGTTTTAATGAAATGTCCACAGATGTTTTTGATGTGAATGTGGAAGCTACATGTTTAAGTATAGTGAATGCAGCTTGGAGGAGAAAAACGTGATGTAGATAGTACTGATGTTAATCATTTCAAACAACTATTATCTTAAGTCTCAAATAAAAACAGCATATATTGTTCCCTAATTTTTAGTTAGTAAGTAGATAAAGAGATTTTTCATTTATAGGTTATTTAAAATGTATTGAAAATATCTGATTAAATAAGAGTATCTCTTTTTACAATATATGGTTTGTAGTTTTAAATCTTGTAAATAAAGAAATTGATTTGTTGAAACAACTTTCCAATTCGTTTTTTAAATTTCAACTTTCTAATCCAACATTAAATCATTTTGTAAGTTTTGGTAGCAATCAAGCCTTTGTGGTTTAACAAATTATTTTTTATATAATTTGGATTTTCTCTCTAATTTGGCAAGATGGGAGTGAAAGGTGCGTTTTTTTGGTACTTATTTTACTCCAAATTGGATTATTTCCTGCTCCAAATATGAGAGAGTATATTATAGTTACTTTAATATAATCATTTTTTTTCAACCTTGAACTTAGACCTTTTTCTTATCCCGACAAACAACTATAGAACATTCTTGCTATAAGATATCTTATCTGTTGAATATTAATGTACCTAAAATAATTATAAATTCATTTCTGAACAAAATTTCATGTGGAACACAACATAATGAGTTGCTTGCAGCAGGTTAGTTTTGATTTGCATTCTAAAGACATGGAATTAAAATTCCAAATATTTTTCAGTTACCTCGGATACTTTGGAGAAAAGGGTCAAAACTCCTAGCTTCTCATCAAAGTAACTATTCTTCAAGTTCATCAGAAGGAGGATATAATTTCGGTGAGAAATAAATAACTAAAATTGTGTCTGGGCGATACATTTTAACTTTTATTAAACGAGAAACTAGACATTCTAGGCTGGTTAAGAAAATGCAGTAAAGTTTCATTTAATTCACGCCGTTTGGTATTCGAAAGCAAGAACTAATCTTTAATTTTTTCCTCTCTTACAAACCACCTCTATATACTTTTTTTTTACAAAAAAAATAAGATAGGTATGAGAAAATTCGGATTTTACACACTCAAGCCGTGGTTATTATGACGGTGACGGGAACAAACATTCCCGTCACCGTCTGTATCTATAATTCTGAATATTTCACATCAGTCCATATGAAGGTCTATAATGAATATTTCTTTCAGCTTTAAATGATACCCAGAAGGAATTTCAAGAGCTTACCAGGAAGTTCGCGAGAGAGGAAATTATGCCGGTTGCCGCAGAGCATGACAGAGAGGGAAAATTTCCTTGGAAATTGTAAAGAAGGCCCATTCTTTGGGGTTGATGCATGGACACATCCCAGAAGAGTTAGGTAATGGTTTTCAGTTCGTAATTCAAAACAAAAGTTATGGTGGATCGATTTTAAGCAGCATTTTTTTGAAGGGCGTTTTTTGCCTTTGGATTAGGTGAATCATTGTTTGACCCAAGAGTTTGTTTCCCCTTCTGATTCAGATTCTGCTTCTGCTGCTCAAAGATATGGCGCAAGGCGGATTCATGAGATATTTTCTTCTGTAAGAGTAGGTTGGATTCATTGGTTACTTCATGGTCCATAAAGTGTCCAAAGAGTAGCTAGGCAGATCCCGGCATTACCGTGACAAGGCAGGAGAAGGTGCTTGGTATCTCAAAGGTTCTGTTAGTGACATTGAGTGAGCTCAAAGGGTCATACATGCTTTTGGCATGGCTACACACACCTTAGGAATGGGCGACTCTTCCCGGCAAAGGTTTTTTAAAGCCTCCGCTGTAGGGGGTGGTAAAGGGTAACTTAAAGGGAAACGATTCACCAATGAAAACTATCCCAAAACCTTCTAATTAAAAAAATCATTGCAAATCATTTTCTTTGCAGGAGGAATGAGCTTTGGCGTTTTTGACTCGTGTATCGTGTCAGAAGAATTATCCTATGGCTGTGCTGGAATAATGAGTGTTTTCGAATCTAGTAAATTAGGGGTGGGTATTCCATGACCACTGGCATCGGCACCGGAAATATAACCTTAAATATTCGCTTATTACTATTTATTTCAGCAAACTCCTGTGATAGTGGCTGGCACCGACGAACAGAAAAAAAAGTACCTTGGCAGACTCATGGACGAGCCACTTGTAGTTGCCTACGCCGCTACTGAGCCCGGTGCTGGATCGGATACCAACGCCATCAAAACAAGAGCTGAAAAAAAGGGAGACGAATGGATTCTGAACGGTCAGAAAATGTGGATCAGTAACTGTGGGGTGGCCAACTGGTAAAAACTTGAAATAAAGGCTTTGGCACTTTGCCGTTTTCATCAGAGTTTAACTTTTACCAGGTATTTTGTACTAGCTCGAACGAACCCAGATCCAAAGGCTTCCGCTAGCAAAGCTTTCACCGGCTTCATCGTGGAAAGAGATTGGGAGGGAGTTGTGCCCGGTAGAAAGGTTAGTGGTGATAACTTTTTCTAGGAAATTAGAAGACATATCGTTTTTCAGAAGATGAAGGTGACCAATTCCTCTGTGTAAACCTCATCTACGTAATATGTAAACATATCGAACAGGGTACACTTTTTCATTCAACACATATCAATGATTTCTGAGATTAAACTTGCCAGGAAATTTCCTTGTGGGAGTTCCTGATCATTTTCAACGAAGTGATTCAAATAAATGTAACCAATGGGCTGTTTGGACTAAGGGTATTAGGACCTTTGTCACTTCGTGGTTCTCATGTCACACAAAATTTTAGATTGTTAGATCTGTCGATATTGTAATCGATTAAGGATGAAATTTCCTCTTCTATTGATGAAACTTATAATTTACTTTTCTCCCATTTTTAAAGGAAATAAACATGGGTCAGAAAGCAGCTGATACGAGAGGCTTAACTTTCGAAGACGTTCGTATACCTAAAGAAAACGTTTTGAGAGGCGAAGGTGAAGGATTCAAAATAGCCATGGAAACTATGGACATAACCAGAACACCGGTAAAATAATTTTTCGTTATATACTTGACTCATCATAGTTATGCTTACCTACACCTCATTGCCAATTTTATCTATGCAATGAAAAAAATGACTTCGCGGCTCAAAATTCCATAATCTCATCGTAAAAGCGCAAAAGTTGAATTCATAATTAATCCCTCTACCACCAACTTCCTTTTTTGAAGGTCGCTGCAGGGGCCGTAGGCCTGGCCCAACGCTGCCTGGACGAGGCCTCCAAGTACGCAATCGAACGAAGGACCTTCGGGGTCCCCATCGCTCAACACCAAGCCGTAGCCTTCATGCTGGCCGACATGGCCATAGGTGTCGACACGTCGCGGTTGGCCTGGATGAAGTCCGCCTGGCAATACGACAATGGGATTAGGAACACTCTGGCCGCCTCCATAGCCAAATGCTACGCCGCCGACGTGGCGAACAAGTGCGCCACCGACGCCGTCCAAGTGTTCGGGGGCAACGGCTTCAACAGCGAGTATCCCGTCGAGAAGCTGATGAGGGACGCGAAGATCTTCCAGATCTACGAGGGAACGGCGCAGATCCAGAGGGTCATCATTGCCAAGAGTATCATTGAGAAGGCGAAGAGTTTGTGAAGTTCTGAATAAATGGGTTATGAATGGCAATGCTTTTTATTTGAATATACTTTCACTCATTCATCATTTTAAAGTAATGTTTCACAGCTTGACTCATACCTCCAATAGTCAACTACGACCTGCTTTATACAGTTCTAATCTCAAGAAGAGCTAATTAGAACCTGCAAGAGGACAGGATCTGATAGCTATTAGTCCACAGATAGATCAAAAACAACTCCTAGGTCCGGTAAAGGTGTATATATAGTTGCAAACTCCGGACGGAGATATCAATCTGTCTAGGGGCCTACGCCACTGTTTTATGTGTGAACATATTGGCGGAATCCACTCCCACATAAATCAATAAAAATATTCCCGGATAGAGAAACGGCTCTGGAAGCACTTGGCCCTACCTGAGCAACGTCCAAGTGGGTAGTTAACTGTCAAAAAAGACTCCTCGGTGAAATTCCTTAACAAATTAATAGACTAGATTTCTGCCTGAAATATGGGACTTCTTTAGAAATATTGATATCTCCGTCCTGCAACTACACTAACACCAGATACTGATCATATTTTTGATCCATCTCTGAACCAACAGTTATCTACTCCTAGTATTTGCTCCTCTCGAAGGTAGTCATAATTGACTGTAAACGTCTATTTTCCGTTAACCAGAACATTCTGGGAAGTAATTCCCAGAATGTTCTGTCTTTCAGTATAAGCCAGTATAATATGCTCCGCATCTAGCTCTCTCCCAAGAATGATGAGAGCAGGCAGGTCTGGAATAATTTTTGTAGCCGCTGCAGAAGGTGTTGAGAGATGGCTAGATCTATCTATCTCTACTGACCAAAGAGCTCTGCATGGGCGTTTGCTTCGGCCACCCGACACATGCCTTGAACGTGTCATTGGTCTGACAATTATTACATATATCCGATTTGTTTGGATTCTGACCCTAAGATTTTTGACAAATCCTGTTTTGACATATCCATAGGCTGTGTCAAACCTTTTCCAAGTGAGCATTCCAGGGGAATTTTTTTATCGAGAATATGTCAGATATGCATATGACAGTTATCTGCAAAAGCTTGCAGATCTACCTCTTTTATTTCAAGGACTACCTATCCAAATAAGCCGGAGAACATCTCATCTACTTCTAGGTCCCAATACCTTGGACTCATCTTGAAAAGTCGTATCTGTTCTGTTCATACTGATGAATGTGAACATGCCTAAAGAAGCCATTGTATGGCGAAACACGTGATCCGATTTTGTGAATTGTTTAATAAAAATCTCACACTAAATAAGTGTCATTTGTATATATTATCATGTATACATTTTGTTGTTTCATGAGAAGTTCTAAAACATCTATTTTCAGTTCGTCATATCTTTTCAGAAAGTACTGGAATATAAGGTATAACGTTAGTTGTGAAAGAAATCGGTGGTTGTTGAGTTGGTAATTGTTGAATAGGTGTTGCTTTTTGTTAGAGTGAGTTGGTTTTTAATTAACTGTATATTTTCTATTGCCATTATTGTTAAATCTACGAAGGAATCTGGATAAGACTTCCCTTCCGGAGTAGATTTTATCAATTATACTTCCTTATTATTATGCCTTCCTGAACATTCGCATGATGGTTTAATGTGGTGGCGGCATCTATTAGTATGTATGGAAGATGAAAATTCCCAGAAAAGTCGATAAGAAACTAGAAATAATCACTACCATGTAAAACAACTTCCATTTTTCTAGCAACCCCGTATAATACCTCATAAACCTAGAACATTAGCAGAAAAATGTTTTCATTAGCATATCAATCGCATTAATGAAGAAAATACGCCAACGATCAGAAAAGCTATTCCAAGAAATTCAAGGTCAGAGACGTTCGTTGATAGTCATCTCTGACATTTTCGCATTTTCTCTATAAGAATCCATTAAGTTTCTGCCCCATACTTATCACGAATCATGAATAAATATATGGCTAGTTAGCTTCCAAGGTCATCTGATGGAAGGAAACTCTAGTCTAGGTTCGTTAAACCCTGTGCAAACATACGGGTGTTCTCAAGTAAATGAATTTTGGGTTTTGGCCTCGTTCAATATATTTTTCGGAATTTTTGTCTCTTGGTCAAAACGTTATTATCTTAGGTACCCACAACTTTGTAATATACCGCGCGTGAGCCGCTGGTGCAGAAGAAATTGAATGTACACGTTTGAATTCAAAAACCGTGTTTTCAGTGCAGTTCTGGAACGGCATATCTGATATCACGCTACATTGTCAATGGTGGTTGACAAACTTGTTGAAAGATCTTTTTGTGTTAACCCCCAGACCAGTTTTCATTGCATTTGTTGTTTCTAATATTGTTGTTCCTTGTGTCACTGTTGTGACACCATTTGGTTCTCTCCTAGGCTTCTAATGCACATGCATAATATCTGGTTAAGGCTGTTGGTGCGTCCTCCGAATATTACAAAGCTTGGGGTAATGTTCTGTAAATCCTTTGTAGGTAAAATAATGAGGAAAATTTTTAATCATCAACCAAACAAAACAGACCGTAAAAGATGCAGAAATACAGAATATTATTGTAATGAACTTCGAAAATATAGTGTCCCTTTATAATGAATGGCCTATCAAGTGATCAAATTTGCAGATGTCAGTCCAGGTTTGATCTTTTCCTTTTTGGAAGAACAAGCCGTTCTGATCATGACCTATTACAAATACTAACGATTTATTGATTTGTATAGCGTTCTCATTTCTGGCGGCGACACTTTTATTACCTATTTACCTATTCAGGCTATTATTGGATTGAACCTATTAGATAAACCGTTAGGAAATATGTCGTTGTTCAATAGACGTGTCATGTGTCATTCTATGGCGAACTATCACTATACTGGAGTCTAATAAGCACGGTTTAGCAATGAATGTCATAAACTCCTCGATATTACACATAATAATAATGATATGATGTGAGGGTAGGAAGTCCATTAGGTGGAATTCATTCACCTGTAAAAAGGATTTCTTTGGGAGTATATTATAGAAAATAATTTTACAGTTGACTTTTCGATTCATAGGCAATACAGAACATAATTCAATAAATATTATTTTAATTTATTACTCGCTTTTGATTCGAACAACAAATTTTCAGAAAGGAGTCATCTTGTAGGCATTACATAATAATATTATCTTTCCTTTTCGTTCTATGTACATGGCGTTCGGGCTGTACAGAGTCTAGCCAAAATAAATATAGGATTTTTTTTGTTGATACCCTAGTTTACTGACTTGAAGTACGTCACAGTGTATTTGAATCCAACTTCCAAAAACGCGCTTGTAAAGTTACTATGACAACATAGCCAAACCAAGAAACGTGCCCAAAGGTCAACTTTTCAATTAATGATCTGGCAAATGTTTGACGATAGTCAAACTCTAGTCACTAAGTGTTCTGGCGATGTATTGAACTTATTGGAGCCTCTGAAGACACCCTACATTTTGTTTTATGAGAGAGAGGATATTGTCAGATCAAGATCTTCATATGATGTGGTGCTGCAGGTTTTTCCGGGTTTTCTTGAGCGATCATCTATATGACTTTCGGAAACTACGGAGGTACATCTTCATCGGCAGCAGGAGATTAAATATCTTCATGAGGATCTAGAAGTGATTTTGAATTGGGGTAAAAGTATCCACGTTCAATTCAATGCCACAAAAACCCAGGCATCGGTTTCCTCTAAGAAGATAAATTTCTCCGAACCGGACGTAATAATGTCAGGTCAAACACTTCCATTTTCTGCTTCGATAAGTTTGTTATAGGTTAAAATGGACATCAATACGTTTTGGTACAATCCTGTCGCAGACATTGCAAAGGCTGCTTCACAAAAGCTTGGAACAGTGTTAAGAACCAGAAAACTGTACACATCTCAGCAGCTTCTGATGCTTTATAAAGCTCAGATTAGACCGTCTTTGAATTATTGTTCTCATGAAGGGAGCTCTGCCTCCAAACATACCCTGGAGTTGCTGGATTAAATCCAGAAAAGATTCCACCAAGAGCGGCACATATCAGAAATACGCGACGGACTGTTGCTGCTTATCGTTTTGACGTTCAACTCAGTACACCTAAAACTTCAGTCTTCAAGAACTTTTTCATCTGGAGAACTACGTTTATGTGAAACAAACTTCCTGAGAACTTTTTTCCAAATGGATTTGATATCCAGCGTTTCAAATTCAATGTGAATCTGTACTTTCCTCTAGTGCTTATCTGTAACTGTATATCAATAAATTTTAATTTATTGGTGAAATGTATGCTTCAATTCCTTTCTTAAATTCCCTGTACAAATCCATGGTAATCATTATCCTGTCACTATTGAAATTTTTCATTATTCCAAGGATGGTGACTTTGCAGTCACAAAAATAATCGATATCTCTAGAAAATATACGTCTCTCACACGTCCGCCGTAAAATTCGAACAATTCCACTCGAGGGACATGCGCTAAAATAGCCGTTACTAACCTCTAGTGGACAGCGGTCAGTCTGAGTATTCCGTCTATAGCGTCGCGGCGCCTTTCATCCGTCACTTTTTCGTCGATTCAACTTTCTCGTGCGGAAATTTCTAGGTCCTTTAAGCGTAGCGATTCCATGTAGATTTCAGGTATGAAGAAAATCAGTGAAAAATTAAAAATCACCCTTGAAATGTCCTTGAACTTGTCTCCAATGTCATCTCAAGCGCCTAAATTGGGGGTGAAAGTACTCTTGAAAAATTGATGAGTCGATGTGTTGTTCTATAAATTTCCGTTATAGTGAGGCGGTAATGGGGGCGGGAACGAGCGGGTTCATTGACAGGAATTTAGGAAGTTTTATACAGTCACATCAAATTGGATCAAAATTAAAAGAAACGCTTGTTGTTTCTTGAACAGGTTTAGGAGTTTTCACCTGAGTTGGATTTTTTAAACGGTGTCCTTGTTTCGCAAGTCTCTGGACAATCGACACGATTATTGAATATTTTGTACAACATTTATATATCTGATATTTTTCTGCTATCTGTAAGAAATAACAGGGAATATTTTTTTAATACTGGACAAACATTTCGATTGATTATAGAAATGTCTGTTTTACGGGCTACTTGTTTGACGAATTTATTTTGAACACTTTCAATTCCCTGTTGATAAATCGTATATTGCGGACTCCAAACGACAGATGCAAAGTTCAAACGACCATATATATTCTCGTAAGATTAATAAAGATTTAGCAGAGTTTTTGCGTTCCTGAAAGTTCCTGAAATGTCTTCTGATAATGAATTCCAATGAACGATTACACATATCAACGTTTTTTTCTATGTGAGACTTGAAAAGCTTTTTGGAAACCATTATTACTCTTAAATCGCGCACTTCTTTTACTGTTTTAATTGTAAGATTTCCTATTTGGTAATGAAAATCAATGGGATTTCTATTTGTAGCAAAAGTTATTTGAGTCATTTATCGTATCTATTGCCACAGATTTCTGCAAATGCATCAAGGTCATTTTGCAATCTCTAACAGTCCTAGATTTCTTCGATGGTTCGATGAATCTTTAGGCCCTTCAACAATATTCTTAATATAAATTATAGAGAATAATGGTTCCAAGTGACTTCCGTGTGGTACACCTGATGTAACCATAAAAGGTTCAGACTGGTAACATCCACAACTAGATGCCTTTCAGCTTGAGACTACTAGACGTTATGTTGATAATTTTCTGATTGATTCGGCCGTTAGTTGATGAAGATCCATAGTAATTTCACAAACTACACCTAAACGATTTGATCTCCACCAACTTTTGTTGGTGGAGATCGGGGCTTCTTGTGGGCTTATTCAATGGCCAGAGTTTCAAACCATATATATATATATATATTGGCTATAACCGGTGAAAGTGGCGATCCCATTGGCAGTCCCTCATCTTGCGTAAATAATTCGTACTTCAGTTAGACGTAGCAGTTTCGTATACAGCATCCTAGTAATTCCATGAACTGATCGTCTAAATATACTGATAGAGGTATATTTTTACAGGCAACTCATAATTATTCCTCATGAGGAATCCTCTCCAACAAGCACTTTCAACCCCATATGGTCAACTTTAAGATCCACATCCTAATGACCAACATAGAAATGCCTACAGCTCCACCAGTTTCATCTGGCGATCCAGAGGAAGACGTCGCTTTCAAGGTTCTCAACCAGGACAATCTTCCTATTTCAGTGATTGGAGAACCCATTCTCAAACCCTTCGACAAGGACAGCCAGAAGCTCAAGCCTAACGTCATAGTCCACCCCACGAGGAGGGTGGTAACGAATCTCGAGGAGAACAAACGGAAGCCTTTTGCGAAGTCGAGTGGTCACTTGAGTAATAATGATAAGAATAAGAGGAAGAATATAAGTAGTTCGTATGGGAATTTGTACCACAATGGGGGTGTCAAATTGAAGATCGAGGATTTGAATGAGGATGTGAATAAGTTCACGAAAACTTTAGGTAAATGTTTATTAATTCCATTCCATTGATTCATTTCTCTCTAGTCTCTGCCTATGTTTTCAATCATTGTTTCTTAAAAGGTGGATGCCCAAGAATCCAACGTACAACGATACGACAGTTTTCAGACCAGAGATATGGACCAGGACTCTCTAACAAGCAAAAAAAATCTGTTCCAATCAATTATTAAATTCCAGGGTTCAAAAATAAATGTTAAGAAGGCAAACTTACGAAATACTGAGTGATTGATAGAAAAAAATTCACTTTTAGAAATGTTACATTAAAGATATGCAAAAAAAATAAATATACCATCAGTTGGTATCATACTGAATATTCTCATTACTGAAATGTTCATGCTAGCATATTTCTTAGCTTCTTTATGCTCTTCGTGATTTAGATATAGTTGATTCAACATCAATTTTTGGTTTTAATTGGAGATGATTTTCTCAATTGAGTTGGCTGGTATATGGTATATGGTATATGGTATATGGTATATGTTCTTAAGTAACATCCTGTATATCCATCATATTTCCAGACTGGAAACTGAAAAGACTGGAAAAAGAGGAGAACAAACAAAACAAGAAACCGACCCCAGAAACGACAACTTTAAAGAAACCGTTCGTTACAACAGTAAAAAAGGGACAGTTCTTAGAGCCACCCCCGGAAATAGCATCCCTCATCGGTATAAAGGTAGAAGATCAACCCTACAGAAAAAAACCGAAAGAAACGAAGCAACTGTACGCGTTTGCAAGTCGACCAAGAGTTCTTAGTAGAACTCCGCCTAAAAGTCTACACCAGGCCAGGTGAGTCAAGATATTATTCAATAATAATAATGTATGAGCCTCTGAAGAAGGTGGCCACTCAAGCCAGCGAAACGTCAGGAAGAAATTTCAAATGACGGCCTTCAAACCCGAATAAAAATAGTGGTACTGAAAAATTCTGCCACGAAAGCCTCAACCCTAGCATTTGTCAATAATAATTATGTACAGCCTGTTCAAAGGCAATGAATAATCTTTACAAGATACATTTAGAACAATATCAATATTCTTTCATTTAATGCTCAAGGCATCGTTTTCCACACAGACAAAGTGAATTTTCTCTAACTTAATATCCGGTAGGAAAGTAGTTATTTCAGATGCGCCCTTTCTTTAGTAAAAATTCAAAAAGGGCTATTCAATACTTTGATTTTGGTGCTAACGTCTTTATAGTTTATTGAAATTTTGGGTTAGCGTTAAAAATTGTAATTAATTTACAGAGAACTGAGTTCATTTACGAGTCACCATAAATCAATTGAAAATTTATGAACCAAACTGACAATGACAATATTTAAAATAACTTTCTTTTTGAATGTAGATGTGATGCCGCAGCTAAGACTCATGTCAAAATTATTGGATCGATAGTTGGGCTGAGTGACATAGATGAGACATCGAACAAGACCAGGTACGTTTTTTCGAGTCACAAACTTTCTCTGATTTCTTTGTTTTCTTTCTATCTAAATAGTGGCGGTAACCTCATTCGACATAACTATAATAATAATAAGATTTTTTTTTTGAAGGTGTCGTTCGTATAGGGTCGATAGCTGCTCAAACCTAACCCAATATCAATCGACTTTTCTCCATATACAGGGTACACCAAAAGATCAAAACGATCAGATATCTTAGATAACTGTCTAATCGTTAAAATAATAAATTCGGTAGTTCTACTACAAATAAGTGATAATTTTTTCAATTTTTTCAAACACTGCTCTTCTAGATTTGAAGATTATTTCTCACTTCGTATTTGAAAATAATAAATATAGAGAGTGCTCACATAAAACTGTGGAAACTGATGACTAATCTGAAAGTACCAAATAACTGACAATTTGATTACCGATGAATGCAAACAAAGGATGTATTTAACCGTTACCTGACTTTTGGCGTATACTGTATGTATCCTCTATGCAGTAGATCACTGTACCGATTGTATTTATTCATTACCCTATATTTATTTATCACAAAATCGATATTCAACTTCCAATAATAGAAAAACTTTATCTAACCAACTAATTTTAGTCAATCTACCGTAACCCAAATAAAAAAAATATTTATATTCTTCTAATGTGGAACTTTTATGGATTGAAACTGAATGTTTACCAACAGTGGAAAGCATATACACATATCTGTCAAATAAAACAGATAATTAAGTTTTTCGGGATTGTTTGGATGTTTCTCAACATTTCGTCATTTGAGAGTGGCTGACATTTTTTCTCGCCCTGAGATTATATTCATATCCATGCTGATGACTCCCGCGGTATGGCTGAAAATACATACTACATTCAATAAATCTTAACTAAAAAGAAAGGAAGGTGATTTCGCAACTGCCAATCCCTCCCTGAACGTCGTTTTAGGAGTCTGCAGTGCTGAATTTGTTTAGGTGATACATTTGTGAGATCTTACCCGAGGAAGTGCACCCAAAAAAGCTTTCTAACCTCTCGTTTTCATGTAATCCCAGGTTTTTGTTCTTGAATTATCTATTAAGACTTGGTGTTCCTTTCAGAGTTTTTTATAGACTTAACATACGCAGAAATGGTTTTCGACTATCTCCTGTTGCCTCCTCCTGAGTCTCCGGTAGATTTTATCAAGGCTTTGTTGAGTTGAATATTAATTCTGTTTACTGGTCTTTTGAAATAGTAAAAAATAATATGTGAAAAACATGGTGAAGAGAAAATAAATATCGACTCTTTTGATTTTGTTGTCAGCATATGCATTGAGATATCAAATAATCCGTACTAATTTGGAAAGTCGTTAATATTTCAAGTTGCATGATGCCGGAGCTTTTAAAATAACCAAGTGGTGTATGTAAAAAAACTAACAAGCGCTACTGTGACTATCGTCCTCGACCAAGGTCAACATAACATGAAACTACTTGATTGATGTCATCACGCAAGTAATTTAAAATGATAAACAATACCATTATACATGAATTAAAATCTCAAAATACAACTTATTGTTTTCTTTAAACGATTGTACTAAGATTGTAGATTCTGTGACAAATCACTACTCGTATCGATCATAATCAGAACCAAATTCATTCTTCTTAGATAAATGAAAAATCAATGCCCATGAATAACATAAAACATTCTCGGAACATCCGAAGTACATTAAAAAACCATTTTCTTGAATTGTATTGCACGTGTATTGTTCGAGCTATTGAGGATTAACGAAATTTCACTTTCAACGTGCCAATAAATACATTTAATAAGAATTTATCGAGATATTAGGTACAGTTGAAAGTAGACTCATAAAAACGGAGAGAACATTTGAAACAACCTCATATATTGTATGTCATGGACTAACGACGAGCTTATTTTCAGGCATTTACATACCATAGAAAAAAGGTCAACCGATTTCACATCGCATAACGAACAAGTAAGTGACTCTTTCTAAGCATATTTAAAACTTGACACTATATATCCATAAAGTAATTCCTCCTATAGTATAATTCACTAATACAAGCCTTGCTGTAGAATTCACAAATTCTTTTGGTCTCAATTCAGAGAATATTTCGAGGATATGGCATAAAGAAATAGAGAAATTGACTTTATGGGCTCATTATAGATTATCATTTTTCTTATTTAATATTACCAGCAGACGAATCGGCTCATTTTTTATTTCTAAATTTGATCAATAGAATATAAATTTTGTATTGAGGATTTGGCTAATTTTTTAATACGTATATTTGGCAGCCTAAGTGGAACCCACATTTTGCCTATGCTAAACTTCTGTCACAAAACGAGGTATGTACTTACTTCCGCTTCCGCTTTACACCCACTCCACTATGAATCACTCATTCATTCATTCATGAACCCATTTTTCATGCTTGCTTATCGGAATTCATTTGATTATTTATTAATAATTCACTTTAAATACAACAAACACTTCAACTAAAACTTCAACTATTATTTGAATGTATATCGCCTTAATAAATCACTTCACGTACCGCACTGTACTGGTTTCTGGTTAGCAGTGGCGGCCGACGTTATTTTCTTTAGGGCATGATTTACAACATATTAAGACATTGACTACAAACGAAAATATGCCCAAAAAATAACGCAAATTTTGCAGTTTTGAGACAATTGGCCTTCATGTCTCGAATCAGTTTCAACGGAATAATTCGAAAATTATTACAGTTTTAAAAGCAGGTCATGTTGAAAATTAGAAGAAAGAACATAATAACATTGGTTTCTGTTGCATTCAATATGATATAGTAGAAACAGGCGTAAAAATGGCATTGATATTTCTTGGTTCAAGCTTCTTTGTGAACTTTCTTACTATATTAGTAGCCTATGAACTTACTGCATCATCGAATTATATTTTTACGGCCCTGAGTATTGTAAACGAGTGGCAGATACACTTACGAGTATTGAAGGGTCCTATTTACCCCATTTTCAATGGCAATATGTTATATTATGATGTTAGATATTTAAAATCGGACAGAAATTTAAAACAAACTCAATCAGAAAACAAAAAATGTGCCGATTCGTAACTCTCCATATTTCCTTCAGAAGCACATCTTATTTTTAAATTAATTTGTATTCCCACAACTGAATACCTCTAGAATACGTCTGAATTCATTGAACTACGTCCAAAACTCACTCGAAGGGACAACGAATCTAAGAAATGTATGTTTTCAATTGCATGGTTCTTCCACCTTAGAAAAACATCAAAAGATATACTTTTCGCCACAGGTAAAAGAGGAACCAGCAGCATCCAGAGTAGCGGAAGCACGACGGAGAGCCCTGGCAAGAAAGAGAGCCAAGAACCAGCAGATAAGATCTTCTCACCTAACCACAGCATTGTCTCAGTTATTCCAAGAGAAGGACGAGAAGCAAATTTTAAAACTTCAAGAGTTGTTTGCTAACCGAGAACTCAGTGATGCTTGTACTCAAACTGAAGATAATAACGAACCTGTTTCTCACCCTAACATCAATGACGTACGTTCAAGTGACGTTCAGACTCAGATTTATCCCGGAGATGTAAGTTCTAAGAAAGAAATCACTGACAGGGAATTAATAAGTCAGTTACCATACTTAGTTTTAGGGTAGGGGTTTTTTGTGTCACAATGAACAATTCAATTTTTCATATGATGGGCTTAAAGTAGCAAGGCTCACCAGTAGTGGTTCTTTTTGAGGTTAGGATATTGGCGGAACATTTTTCGGAGTAGCCATAATTAACCCCCAAATGCATAGTTCAAACCACTTAGTTTTAGACTTGCGGTGATGGGGCCATCAAATTCAATTCATTTGATGGCCCCAGGCAGCAAAGCTCACCAGTAAGAGGTCTTTTTACAAGTCAGGATATAAGAGGAACATTATTGATTTGCAAGCATTTTTCCGCATAGCCATAACCTCCAAGTGTTTTTATACAGGTATTCAAATGCCATTTTTGCATCAATGGCTAGCTTTAAGATTTTCTCTGGAAGAAGGAATCAATGTTATATTTTACTTGGGGTGTGCTTTTTTCAGAATCTATGTGAGTTATTACCAAGGGTTAGGCAAGTAACTTATAGACAAAAAGCATTGCGTTTGGTACTTTTTCTAGTGACTATTTTCCAGCTATGTCACTAATGTTTTCTTTGCTAGTAGGTGTATCCCCAGATGGAAACGATGATTCAATGTTTTTCTTAATAGCCAATATATAATCATGTTTCAACCGAATATTTCTCTTCATTGAAGAATGTGCATCGCCAGGAGCACTTATGGCCTCACTTTGGTTAGATTTCAAGCAGTATATTCTCAAATTTATCATGGACTGCTCATTTTCGTCCCATTATTTGTTTCGGTTTTCATACCGTTTGTCTTGAAGTTATTCATTTGAACTTTCTTCATTCAATCTGAATTTTTTGCAGGAGCTACTTTCGCACTAGATCCATGCTATTCAAAAATTTGGGTGAAGTAACAATATTTGGTATAACGAAACATCTTCTCTTCAATTTTTCTGAGACTAGTTTTATATCTGACATCTCATAGTCTATATTTTAGCTAGCATACAACAGTTTATCATTTATTGTCTTTCATTTTCAGCTTTTCGACTTTGACAAAGAAGTTCAACCAGTAATCGAGATACTAGTTGGTAAAACCATCGAACAAGCACTCATAGAAGTTCTTGAAGAGGAAGAATTAGCTTCGCTGAAAGAGCAGCAAAGAAAATTCCTGGAATTCATGTCTGCGGAGACAGCGGAGAATTTAAGATTGGAGAAAGAGAAGAAATTACTAAAAGAACTCGCCGAACATGGAGGGTCCAACTTGATAACCAGTGCCTGAATGCAAAAAAGGAAAGCTCATTCCTTTTCTGGAGTTCATAAGGGCATGTGGTCCAAGTGAAGCACACGTTACTTTCACTTCAATTTCATTGTATAGATTGAAAAAGAGACTTGGTGAATGTCAGAAAATACTATCTATTATGACCGCCGAGTCATAGACAGACTATTTCTGAATAACTAGGTTAAAAAACCTCGAGTTTTTTTACTAAATAGGTTATTACAGAAATAAATGAGTAACATAAAAGTGCAATTACTCTGTAAAATTTAATAGATTACTTACTACTATCAGTGGGGGTATCAAAAGTACACTTAGATGATAGCCTAGAAGGTTTTGTTAAATATTTCAATTAAACGGTGAATCAATGAGTTCATTAATTTACTACTTCCATTTGACATTCCGAATTTTATGTATCATGGTCCCATGTCAGATAACAAATCCGGATGATAATGTTCAAAAGCAACAGTTGGTGGTAGAGAAAAACGCATTATGAACCTTTTTGCAATGAGAAATGTCTATCATATAATTAATCTCTTCCTCAGGTCTCGATGCTACTGTTCGGAGCATATGTTATGAATGCCACCATTTTGAATACGTCTTCAAGTCATATATGTTTATGAATTCTGTGATTTTTATTGATTGTACCCCAAATGACAATAAATAATAATTTTTCCTGATATGTAGATGAACCGAGGTACCAGTATTAGTTAAAATATAGGAATCTCATTATATAAGCTTAGACAAACAATTTATGTCAATACAGAAGTGCTGTCAATGACATCGACAAAATATTTTACATTGGGAATGGGTTAAAGTCATCATACCAGGGACGTGTTATGAATCTTGGTGACATCTTATATAATATGACAAGAGAAATGTAATTGCGTTCGATAATACGCAAAACAAATCACAGCTGAATTCAGCAATTACCGTCCCGCTTTGGTCGGTTAAGCAGCTAAATCACTGGAAACTTGATAATGTAGGCATGGATTTGTTTTTATTACGTTGTTAATTAACGAATTAGGACAATGATTTTCGTCGAGGCCTTATAATCACAAAAAAAAGTAATGCAAAGGCGCAAACCCTTAACTTTAAGGTTTTTTAGTGAGCAATAATAATATTAGTACCACAACCTGAGAACTCTTTCTTGGAGAACATTCATAACGAACGCCTCTTTCTCAAGCTTAGAACAATAACTGGTTTTCTGGGAATTGAATTGGGAACGATGTAAATAAAAAAACGTATGCTACCAGTTGTCCATAACTTTTTTAATTGTATACAGTCATAAAAATTGCCTTTATTATTATTATCAGATGTCGTATATACACGTACAGGAACGCATATTGTTCATCAACAGCCTCCACAACTAAAATCCAATTCAGATTCTTACGTAATCCATCGAATTACTTAATCCATAGTGTCTTATTTGTTTTGGACCACAATGATAGCTTAGACCGTTATTCATGTGCATCAGTTTCAATTATCCAGGTCAGTTATCTTCATACACAAAATTTTCTCATCAAATCATCAACGAAGGCTAGTCTATACTCTATGAAACTTCCCATAAGCTCAGCTATCACACTAGTAGACTCAAAAAGTCTGAAATTTGCCCGGTCTTTCTCGAAGATACAGCGTTTGTAGCGTAGAAGACTCTTAAAAGTTTCCGTGAGGCTATTGTCAAAAGCAGTTGAATATGTATCTGCAAATATCACAGAACCATAATTTTTAGTCTTTCCAGCAGAAGCTACGTACAGCAAAGCTTTGAGATTATAGGACAAGCCATCCAGTCCAATGTACAAGTCGTTGAAAAATCCGTGTTGTTTAAGGAACTTGTATTCTTGCTGGTTGAACTCGATCTTGAGCAAATTGAGGATTTCCTCCAGCTGAAACCCCACCGTGTCGTGAATATTTCCAGGAATAAAGAAACCATACTCCGTGAGAAGTTTGACATTGTCATGAGATCCGTAACTGATGAAAAGCTGCTCATGCTTTTTATATGTCGTTAAGGTTTTCAGTTGATAAACTAAGCCACATCCTTCCCGTTTCAATACCGTTGCCTCGGTATTAGCCAGAAAGTGGTGATTGAACATGTCGAGAAAAGGACAAAGGGCTATCGAAGGCTCATCTAGCAATAACTCCTGAAATGAGTCATTGCTTTCGAGGTTAGGGTCAACATATACCGCCCTGGTATTTACCATTATATACGCCCACTTGAATAAATTTTCGTCTTGCACGCAATCCAAAGGTTTCCTTATCGATTTCTTGGCCCTATCAAAGCTTTTCTGAAAATGTTCATGCATTGTTTTGCTAATTACCCGCAGATCTGGGGAAATGATTTCATTTCATCTGAAGTAGCTTGCCACGGAAGGTGGGGGGCAGTCACAGGCAAACTATTGATGTAAGTCCGCCAGAAAGATTCCCCTTTTCTATTCTTTTCGAATGCTAAGAACAGAGAAAGCAGCTCGTGCATTGTGAGCTTACCGTCGATGCATGCTAGGAGTTTCTCTGAATGCGTTTTCAATGTGGCATAAGTCACCATCAGATCGTGAGGGACTGTTATCAGAATGTCATTGGTTTTTATTGGCAATCTTGATGAAAGGCCTCTTCCTGTTCCGGGAAAATATTTCAGTGCCAATTTCGTGTTATTTTTCCACCCGTTTCTCGCAAGCCATTTCTGTAAACATATTATCGATTGGTAGTTTGCGGTTGATGAAAGCTCATGCGAGACCTTCTTTGACCTTCTTCTTTTAGTCCTACCCATTCCTGTGAACAAGTTGGGCGATAAGATTGATAATATCGTGCGTTTTATTTTACTGTGAAAGTGAAAGCCAATATAATTAAAAAAACATCGATCCGTATAATTGTATAAGTGCTTACCTTTACACTGATGAAATGTCGGTAATATTAACAATAAAAGTGAAAATGTAGATATGTATGACCTCTGGAGAAGACAATTTAAAAAAATCACAAATGTTTATGAATGTCGTTCTCATATCGCGTCAAATATATCGTACTACGGCAGGAATAACATCCAGTCATGCTGTTGGAAAATAAGTCCATGAAAATCATGGGACTAGTCATGAGGACTATTTTGATCATTCCCACATTGATTTCAATTCAAGATCCACCGGTAGACAGCTGTTTCAGCCTATCGGGCATCGTCAGTACCAGGCAGGCGGTCCTCGATTGAAGACAAAATGCGAATAACCAAGTACCTAATAAAAATAACTGCGTAAACGCAAGCGAATAAAAAATAGTTTTCAAATTGCCAGAAGCTGGATCTGTATTAAATGTGGAAAAAGCTCATTTTCGGAAGAATTTCAAATTTGGAAACAAATACTATTTGCATACGTTCGCAACTATGCATGCAGGTAGTTAGAGAATACAATCTGATGAAAAATCGTTATTTTATCTATTTGATAGGGTACGTAGCATCCGGGATCATAGACACCACAAATCACGTATATAGATGTTCTCTGATAGACACTTCTCTATGATTTTTTAGTCCGAGGTCAAATATGTTTATAAAAATTAACTCTTGAAATTTAATTCTCCACTGTGTAGATGTTTTTCGAAAGCAATTCTTATAGTTACAGACTTACCTGTAGAGAATTATAGAGTGAAATACTGAGAATGTTACACAAATTCACAAAAGTCCCATGCTCATGCTAGGTTAGGTTATGTTTATTTATTACTAACTAGTACTACCATAGACATAATAATATATAGACTGGACGTGACGTCACTTTTATATATTCTACCTTCGCATCACACGACATCTTGGCCACTGCGTCATAGCATCATATGACAAATCAAATCCAAAAATTTTCACATGGAAATATGTAACACGTAAGACATCGTGACTATGTATCAGACGTTAAGTGAATGACTGACGTAAATGTCAGGAGTGAATCTCTTCATTTCTTTTTTGTAATCGTCGATGCAAGTGGTAAATGGGCAAGTGGTGAATTGGCACTGTGGTAGTATCAAAATCTAAAGACCGTCAGCTCGAATCCTAATCAACCAGATATTTTTCTTTCGAGTATTTGTCTAGCTCGTTGATTTTGCTACATCACATAGCTAACGGGCCTGCGAATAGTTATGATGCTGTCTAGGTACCTACCCAGAACAACAATCTATGAACTGTATGAACACGAGACCGAAAAAAAGTACCATGGTTTATGAATGTACAACTCCTATCTCATTTAATTATCTTTGAAAACATAAACAATTGGAATTGGGAATTTTATCGTTTATTAACAATATCGTTCACTTTATCATCTATGAAAAATATTAGAACTAAGGCGAACTATCAGCTGTTTCACAATTTGTGAGCTGTTTTTATAACTCGTTGTGATTTCTTGTACTCTTGTACTTAACATATAGTGGTTCTCATTAGCTGTGTTCGTTTGTTTAAATCAAATAAAAATTAATTAATTCTTATAGTTCATTTTAAATGACGACTCCACTAATGGTAAATATACAGAGTAGCCAACTCAGAAAAATGCATGAGCTCCAAATGAAGTTCCTAATCGATATGCTCGATATCTATTCAATTCAAAATGATATCACAGAGCTTAGTAGTTGTATTTACGCAAGAAACTAAAAATTAATTCCTGAAGTAATATTTGTAATATGTAGTTAAGGCACTATCTTATTTCGAACTGAATTATACCCGCCAAAAAGAAACGTGGAAGGTGCGTTTTGTTTGCATTAATTTTATTTCAGATCTGTGAATTTTGCCAAAAGTTATTAGCTTTCTCTCTCTTTTTGCTTGATCAAAAAAAACGAGTAAATATACAGAAGTACCACATATTTTTATAATTTTTTTTGTAAAATTGAGCCTTCAAAACTCGAATTTTCGAGCTTAAAGTCAAAATTTCAAGGTCAAAGTCGAAATTTCGCTATTAGAGTAGAAATTTTGACATCAATCTCAAAGTTTAGACTTACATTACTTTATAAACCCCAGGACCAAATCATGAAAATATGTGGCCCTGATGCAATTCCGCGAACTTAACACTGCTTGGAATGTCCCACTCTGGAATTAAAGTAGTTCCGTGTGCCAGTAAAACAATTAATGATAATTGACATGTGTCAACCTCAGTGACGTCATCCCAAAGTTAACCTTCATTTTAAATTTATGTCGGTTATTTATTTTATCATTTATAATTTTCGTACCTATTCAAAATACACCGAATGACAACCCTGATTAAGCTTCGATTACAATTCATTTGTATGTATTTCCAAAAATGAGCGACAAGAAAAAAGAAACTAATTGTCCAATTTGCAATAAAAACTTTCCATTCAATGATATAGAGCAACATGCTAATAGGTGTATATTTTTAAACTGTCCCGATGAAGACGAACATCATAAAAGGAAAAGATCTCCCTCACCAAACTTAAATCAACCAAGCAACCAAAAAACATCTTTTGGTCAAAAGTCACCAAGAATTGCATATACAGTGGCCTCTAAATCTACTCATCATGAAAACTCTGTTATTAATTCCTCCCAAAATCAACCGAGCCCTAGTGCAACCTCTAAAATACTGGAGAAGCCACCAGATATGTCCTTTGTTGTTCCTTTGGCGAAAAAAGTTCAACCAAAGACATTTGAAGAATTTTTGGGGCAACACAAAGTCTTAGGGAAGTCCACTGTTCTGCGATCACTCCTAGAAAAAGGAGAAATACCAAATATGATTTTGTGGGGCCCACCAGGCTGTGGAAAGACGTCTCTATCAGGAATATTGAGAGAAATATGCAGTAAAAATCCCACCAAATTGAAATTCTCAACGGTATGTGCTGCAGTCTGTGGAGTAAAAGAAGTACAAAATCTCATAACCATTTCTAAAAACGAATTGAAATTCGGCCGAAAGACTGTTCTGTTCATGGATGAAATCCATGCTTTTAATAAAAAACAACAAGATACCATGCTTCTTAGCGTAGAGAAGGGTGAGATAATTTTGGTTGGTGCTACAACGGAGAACCCTTCGTTTTCCATAAATTCCGCTCTGTTGAGCAGGTGCAGGGTGGTAGTAATGGAGAAACTGGATTGTGATATACTGTTGTCGATACTGAAAAGAGCTGCTCTGACTTATAAAATTAAAATAGTTGATGATATCACCACGGCCAGTGAAGATAGTTCTTGGTAAATCTTATCTTGATCATTATGTATTTATTTATTTATTTGCAAATATCATAATTTTTTGAGTGTATCATTCCAAGTAGAGGTTCAAAAACCCTCACATAACACTCTAATAAAGGTAGCAATAAACTGTCCTGATTCACTAGACCCTATATTATGTAATTAAACCTGATCATATGAAAAAATGTGACACTTTATCACACTACTTCCTATGCAAGCACTATTTTTATATGGATTATTTGAATATTATTTTTGAGTTGAGGGTATGAAATATCAAAAAAAAATCATTTGATACTATAACAATATAATTTATTGAAGCTTACTGAGAAAATTAAAAGCGAATTGAAAACATTTGCAAAAAAATAAATTCTTACTATTAAAGTTTTTTATACTGATTATTTTTGACTATCTGAAAAATTGTTGTTGAGTGTTGTTTTATTTTTTTTTATTCTGTTGAAATTCCTAATATAAACAGATTTGTTTCCTGGGATAAATAAATGAGTAGTTCAAGATATTCATTTTTCTTGCAGTATAACAATACAAAGTTCTGCTCTTCAATGGTTAGCAGACATAAGTGATGGAGATGCAAGAATAGCTTTGAATAATCTTCAACTCATACTACAACATGCAGATAAAGGAAAATTGTTGAAAGTTGATGATATTAAAGAAAACCTCAAGGTAATTTGTTCAAAGTATTTCTTATGGTAAATGTTACAACTATAAACTGGGAAAAATCTTGATCGACATCAATTAGCGATTTTTTTTTATTTTAAACCTCTGTCAACATCTACAATAAATTATATAGGTGTCATTCTAAAAATCAAACCATTTTATATAATATGTATTTGTATAATATGTATTTATATAATATGTATTTTATTTCACTGTAATTCAATTGTAGGGTTTTTTGCTTAATATAATTGTTATTTTCAGCTATTCTTTTTAATTTTTCATTTGTATTGTTTCCTTTAGGGATTTCAAATCATTTTATATAATATGTATTTTATTTCACTGTAATTTTATTTCAGGGTTTTTTTGCTTAATATAATTGTTATTTTCAGCTATTCTTTTTAATTTTTCATTTGTATTGTTTCTTTCAGGAATTTCAAATCATTTTATATAATCTTAGATAATGGAAGTCCGAACTAATGAAATTAATCATCAAACATTGTCAATCACCTTCAAACAGATAGTTTTGAACAATTTTGTGCCTTGTTAACTTTAATTATGACTACTTTACCATGTACAGATTCATGTGCAGTGAACAGAATTGTGCCCTGTATACTTATTCATGTCTTATTTGCAGAAAATGTGATATATTGTTTTTGAACCAAGCAAATTGTCTACAGGAACTAACAATATTTGATTTGATCGAGGAAACATTTTCATTTTGTAGAAATCACATATGTTATATGATCGACAAGGGGAAGAACATTACAATTTGATATCTGCTATGCACAAGTCGATCAGAGGGTCTGATCCGAATGCTGCCTTATATTGGACCACCAGAATGATTGTGAGTGGCGAAGATCCAAGGTATATAGCCCGTAGATTAGTAAGAGCAGCCAGTGAAGATATCGGTAAATTTTTTTAATTAGTTATATATAAATTCAGTGAACTGAGTTTCTATTTTTCTTTTCAAGGTAATGCTGATCCTAAAGCTCTACAGCTAGCAGTGACGACAATGGAGGGATGTCAGTTATTGGGAATGCCAGAAGCAGACGTATTGCTGGCTCAGTGCGTAATATACCTAGCTAGGGCCCCGAAATCAAGGGAGGTGGACAAAGCATTGGGAAGAGCTAAAGCTCTGATATTGAATCACAAAGGGATTCAACCTGCAGTGCCCATGCATATTAGAAATGCTCCCACTACTCTGATGAAGAAATTAGGTATGTCTGCTGTTAGATTATTGCATTTACTCAATGTTGAAATCACAAAAGAGGTTAAAGAATGTCAAGAATTTTTATCATTTCTCGAAATACGAAACACATCGAACTATTTCAAATTATTCTCTTTATTTTTTAGGTTACGGCAAGCTACAAGACGGTGGAGATTTCGTTTTCATGCCGCCTGAATTGAAAGATGTAAATTTTTTTGATTGAGTAAAATATGTTCCTCATGATCTGCCCGATTTGTTTGAGTCTCAGCTCATCTGTTGGTTATTTCATTCAAATTGTCTAAGTCAAATTATTTTTGGGATCTTTTATATAACGAGGACCAGTAGACATTGATGAACTAATAATGTAAGGCAGAGACATTTTTTAAGTATTGAAATATATTTTTAGGCGAGTCTGTGACATATTCTTAAATACTGCCTTTTAACATTCTCTGCCAAAATACTACGATTCTAATGACTATTATGATCTCATGCTTTTCTGTATATTTCAAGAAAGATAATATCTAAGGTCAGTCATGAAATTCTTTGTAGATCATACTAGTCGTACGCTAGTCATTGTGTGGAGACTTTAACATAATTTCTTGGATGAATCCTCTTTTGTAAGATTCAGTTATACCCCACAATGTTATTATTATTGCTTTTTCAAATCAGCAGATGGTTTTTAGAGCAAGTTAAATCCTTGGGATTTCTTACTGCCTTTATCGACTCAATGAAATTGTGGACAAATACCTGTTAATCATGTATTATAATTCCATAGCGTGTCAGCTTGGAATTGATCTATTGATGTGCAAAGGGTGTTAATCTTACAAAAGAAATCTGTTAGAAACATTTGTAGTGTTAGGAAACGTACAAACTGTGGTTAACTATGGCAGTCTTAAAAATTTCAACTTTATCTTGTATTTATATTCACTAGCTGCTGATCTTTGTAAAATCACGATTATTTGCTTCATTGAATAAAAACAGGTATAATAAAATAAATTCTACTCTACTGGAAATATCAATTCACAGACCAACCAGGTCCAAATCAAGTCCTATTCGTAAGAGTATCAAATTATTTAGTAAGTTGTCAACCCATGTTGGAGAAAAGCCGCTGAGAGACTTAAAACAGTGAAAAAAATGTTTAATTGATGAAGCCTATTACTCTCTTGATGAGTATTTGGAAGACTCAATATCTGTTAACCAGCTGTCGCCTCCTACGAACGACAACCTTCAAAAGTAGTAACTTGTACGAGCTAAGGATTAACGAGGTCGTATCGCACGTAATGTAATATAGCGGTTAATGTCTATATGGGTTTAACAAGAACAAATATTATTATTGATGTTAATTTTGTCGGTAATCAAATGATTCGCAGAATGTCCTTTTTTTTCAATTTTTGAGTAGTCAAACTTCGAAGTTGTAATGAGAAATTAATAACACATGTAGGCTACAAATCACGCTCGGTTTTACCCAAGCAGAGTACCCTCTGAGTGGATATACTCGTAGAAAATCAAAATATTATGTACACTAGCTTTTTCAATTAGCTTAGATCATCTTCATTCGTTAATATAGTTTCTAAAAAATGCTTGTAGATAAATTAGAGTTACAAAAAAATACAAGTTAACAAGATAAAATTTCAATCGTATAAAAATTGACTAAAATTTGAAGCCAAGAGCTCTACAAATTATTACATATCTAACATATTATATATATTCAAAGTTGAGTAAAAGTTTGGGAGCTGACCACAAAAGTGCCTCTTTCTTCTTGAATAACTTCTAAAAATTGATCAATTTCATATAAAGGATGTTTGGTTAATATTTTCTTCAACAAGTTTTTGAATCTTCTGAATGGCAAGTTACGAAATTCGACAGATGAGGCATTGTATAGGTCAATTCCTATATTATCTATTCTTTTCAACCAATTAGCTGTAGGAACAAGGTTTGATTTATGTCTTGTATCATGTTGGTGTATATCCTGGTCGGTAGCCAAGCGGTTCGACGTGGTGCTTTATTCACTCACTCGAATTGACTGCCGTGTTGGTCGGTGGTTCAAGCCCTAGTCTGAACGATCGATCTTCACTTGCTATCGTTCAACCCGTGTTAGGAATCACACGTTAAAAGGTAAGACTCGCACAAGTTTCGACTTCTGAGGGTTGTCGTTCGTAGGGGTGCGACAGCTGGTTAATGGAAAAACAGACAGACAGACAGATACTTGTGAGCAACTTTATTCATCAAGTTTTGTTGAACAAGAAGCAGATTTTCATAGACAATAATTGAGTATAGGATCATTATTTTAAGTTTTGCAAATATTGGTCGACACTTTTCATCATAATTGGCAGAGATTATGCTTCTTACTGCAGGTTTTTGAATGACAAATATTCTATTAAGATGTACCTTTGATGCATTACTCCAATTGATTATACCATATCTAAGGACTGAATGAAAAAGCGAATGATATGTTGCAAGTGCCGCACTTTGATTTACTATTTTTTTAATTCTTCTGATGGCAAAAACTGTCTTGCTAAGTTTACTACACATTTTATTTATATGGTCTATCCATTTCAGGTTGGAATCTATTTGTACTCTCAAGAATTTGGTAGAATTTTTGTTACCTCGATTTAAGCAAATTGTTTCAAAAGTTAAGAGTTTCTGTTCATTGAGAATCAAGTCATTTGCTGTGAACCATGATCGAGCTTTATCTAATATGTCAGTTACGGATCATTTTACATAATTCTTTGCTCAAGGTTGCATCATCTGCATACAATATAGTTTCTATGTCTGACGAGTTCATCACGTGAGGCAGGTCGTTGATATAGATTAGAAACAGAAGTGGCCCCAATATTGACCCTTGTGGCACTCCTCTTAACATTTTTTTTTTCACTTTTGGTATTTCCTAGATCTACAATTTGATATCTTTCGTTAAGGTATGACTTGAGGCTGCTGACTCCCTTGCAAAGGAGGGTGCTGCAAGTAGCTTCATCAGACCAGAACCTGTCATTGGCATTGCCCAGCAAAGATACCTGGATGGCAAGATTTATGGACTTCTGGCAGAATTTTCCAGGATTGTCTTACTCCAAGGAGGTTGATATCAAACAGTTGTTGGACTACAGTAGGGATGAATTACGATGTCTAACAG
This sequence comes from Leptinotarsa decemlineata, assembly GCF_025532065.1. Lineage (NCBI taxonomy): Eukaryota > Metazoa > Arthropoda > Insecta > Coleoptera > Chrysomelidae > Leptinotarsa > Leptinotarsa decemlineata. Next base: position 206,930 of record NW_027412556.1, on the reverse strand, counting down.
GCCTTTTTACAGGTCACTGTCATTTGCATCATCATATGCAGAGGCTCGAACTGTCGGAAGACAGTGTGTGTCGCCTCTGTCTGGAAAATGGTGAAACAGCAGAGCATATACTTTGTGGCTGCCCCGCTGGGAACCGAAGCAGGTTCTTAGAGTTCGACAGAGCCATTCTCTTACCATCCGACCTGAAAGAACACTCACCATACAAACTAATCGGCTTCGTTAGGAAGCTGGGTTTATTTGGCAGAGTGTGAGCCACAATAAACCCTTAAGGGTTGCGGTGGAGGGTCGAATAGACTCGTGTCACTTTTGACCTAATCTAGATCATGTCCTGATGATGTCAACTTGAGTGGGAGTGTTATCTGTGGATAAACAGTTTACTTTTTCAGTTCAAAGAACCAATCAATCAAGAGGAACTTTATTTTTTGAAATAAAAACACCGTTTGCCATAGTTTTCATTTAATAAAATCTGTAATATACAGATTGAATACTACAACTCTGTCTGGACAACAGCAAACTAAAAATTGGTCATTACACATAAAATAATAATCTATTCCCCCACTCGCACTTTCGTAAGTAGAAATACAAATAATAACAATTCAATCATAATCGAAAATTTACTCAATTGATACTATTTATTTGTACAGAGATATTTCATATCTTGCGCACATTCACAATACGGAAATAGTCGTTCACTTAAATAAAACTTTAAACATCACTATCAATAATTTAATCTTAAAAATATGAAGGGATCCAATTGATTTAAAGCATCACTCGATTCTTTCCAAGGAAGTGGGTGGATGTGCCGAATTATTCGGAGCAAATTAAAAAATATATATATTTGTACAGTCAATGTTAGTAAAAGTTTCGTGATATGTTTGGTGTTTCTCAAAGAAAAATTCAAGATTTCACACAACCGATTCGAGTAATTCATTTGAAAATTAATTTATCCAAAATGATGCCTAGTCAGTGAAGTATTTTTATGTTTCGCTGAGTGGCAGTCAAGTCAACTTTTTCAAAGATTTAAAAATTGATTATCTCTTCAGAATTACTAGAAATATAATGAATAGTTTTTGAAAAATCAATTACAATTATTTTCATTTCATCTAACGAGTTTTTTCAGCTTTTCTATGTATCCTGGAATCAATAAATTCAACAAATAAGTCTGTTTCTAACAAATTACAATAATAAATTGATACATCCAAACAAAATGTTCCCAACCAGCCGGGAGCAGTCAGAAACCCCACGTCAGATATTTATTTTTTGTCAATTCTGTTTTCAACAATTATCTTTCAGTGTTTTTTCTCCATCTCTCCCTACTTCAAAATTGTTTCCTGCTTTTTTCCTTGTACCGGTCATACAATCTATTCATCACATCAAATATTTACTGTGCTCTGAAATTTCTCCCCCTCATATTGTATGCTCCCCAATTTATTACAGAGCATTAACTTTGCCCTATTTTCATGAACTTGCATTCCTTTCTTGAGCGCTCTTTTTACATTTTATGCGCTTTCCTGACTCAATATTTTGTCACATCTCATCCTTTGACAAATTTTGTCATTTATTCGATTCATCTTATCACGCTCTCCCGTATTTTTATGCGCTTTGAACCTTTACATATTCTACTCAACTTTCTCATGAGATTTCATCAAGTTTTCTTCCTATTTTACCATCACTTTTCTCATTTGAGTGATTAATTTTACGACCTTCTTTCCATGTTTTAGGTACTGACCTTCGAAAGGTCTTTCCCCTTATTTTTTTCTCATTACTCAAGCACACTAAGTGTACTTTTGGTTGAACGTCTTCTGCACGATCTTATGTTTCATATTTCATAATAAAAGACAACTAATAACGTTTGAACATTTTACATTTTGAAAATTTCACCCGCAGAGACGATTGTACCATCGTTGCTCTCCCAAGAAAAACGTGAATAAAAAAATGTATTTAAATTCATCTAATCAAAATTGAAACTACATTCACAACTTTGAAACGCCATTCAGTGAATTCACAAACTTTCCCCTCCGTTCTGCAGCAAAATTGAGAAAATCCACCCACGGTTTTGATGAGCAATTAGCTAACGATGCAACACAGTTTTCTGATGATCTTTCAAAATCTTTACTCAATGACAGTGAAGTTCTGAAATAAAAAAAAAATTGGAACTGCAAAAAAAATCCATTTTCCTAAAACAACTTTCAAACTCCTCTTTCCAATAATTTTTATGCTATCTCTCAACAGTCATCCACCGACTTCCGTGACACCTTTGAAATCTGTCCAATTTGTTCAGCCTGTATATTTAAATGAAGTCCGTCTGATTAAATAATGTTTTTAAAAAAATAAAAATCTACCTATCTAGAATCGATAATCAGGCCGGCCATATCGATGGCCCACCTGAATTTATCACGTTGAGTCTTGTTGTAGATTTTGTCCAGAGGCACGTCGTATTTCTTGCACCACGCCACGCTGATTCTCGGGTCAAGGTAGTTCAGCTTGGACGTTCCGAGGGCAATTGTCTTGTTCTCGTCTCTGTCCGTTTCCTGGATCTCGAGTTTGCCAAGCTGCTCCTTGAGGCGCTGTAAGAGCTTCTTCTTTTTGTCAGCTACCACTTTTTCCTTGACGCTGCCGTGCTTGGCGTCACGAACGGCGTCCTTGACTTGTCTCTCGGCATCTTTGATGGCTTCTCTTTTCGCATCGATTTTCTCCTTCAGTTTTTCCATGGACTTCTCGTGACCTGCAACATTCATACATGAATAATAATAATACATGAGGTGTCAGCCTGGACACGATGAAACACAACGAAACATCAAATTGTTGATCTAGGAAATACCAAAAGTTATAGGCAGTGATCCCAATAAATTTAGGGAAATGGCTAATGCATCTATAAGTAAACGTCAGTTGCACCCTGAAAACATCAATGAATTCAGAACAAGACTAAGCTCAATTGATTGGACCTCACTATATTTCACTGATATGAATTGCGGATTTTCTTATTTTTCTGAACAAATTTCCTGGTGTTATGATGTTTCTTGTCCTTTTAAAAGAACTAGGCCTAGGGAAAATAAATCAAACTTATGGATCTCAAATGATTCAGTCAAAGAGAGCAAAGCCTTAAGAGATTTGTTTTGGTTAATTTCCACTAACTGTAATGTGGACCATCAAGCTATGCAATTGTATAAACAAAAAATTAAAGAACACAAATTAAATATAAAAAAAGAAAAAAGCCACTATTACGATTCAAAAATCAGGAAATCCAGTAACAAAACTAAACAAGTTTGGAAAATAATAAATAATGAATTGAAAAATAAAAAAGGACACTTGGAAACAAACCTATCATTCTAAAAAATGAATTAAAGGAGGAAATTAACAATCCACAAGAAATCTCAAACCTTTTCGTTCAACATTTTTCATCTTCTGCCGAATTGCTCATCTCAGAGCACTTTGGTCAAAATGTATTACTTCCCTGTACCTATTCGAAGAATACTGTTAGTCAGTATCCCTTCGATACATCCCCATTCACAAAGACAGAAATTCTAGGTACTCTGGAAACAATGGCAAATAAAAACTCCGCAGGTACTGATGGTATCTCAATAGTTACTGTGAAAAAAATTGTAGACCTTATAATCGAGCCACTATTGTTTTTGATGAATCAGTCATTTTTTGTAGGTTGTTTTCCAAATGTATTTAAAACAGCTCTCATATTTCCTCTATATAAAAAAGGAGACAAAACTGAGGTAGACAACTACAGACAGATATCTTTACTTTGTTCCCTCTCTAAACTGTTTGAGAAAGTTGTTAGTAACAGAATTCTGAATTACATGGATCAAAATAACCTTTTTAGTAATAACCAATATGGCTTCAGGAAGAACAAATCAATTGAATCAGCTTCATACCATTTATTAAATTTCATTTATACACAGGTTGACTCGAATAAACTAGTTGTAACACTTTTTTTCGATTTGTCAAAAGCATTTGATACCGTTTCTTCCGAATTTCTTATAATTAAACTTGCAGGCCTTGGTTTCCCAAATAATCTATTGAACTGGGTGAAATCATATATGGAAAACCGTAGTCTAATAGTTAGCTGCAATGGAATTTTATCAAGTCCCAAAGATGTAAAACTAGGAGTGCCTCAAGGTTCTGTCCTGGGACCATTGTTGTTTCCTCAATTTCATAAATGACCTGTCTGAATTCTTTTCTGAGTGTCACATAACCATGTTTGCGGATGACACTGCAATTACTGTGGCCGACAAAAACGAAGTTGAGTTGTCATACAAAATAAATAAAATAATAGATAAATTCAGTGCTTGGTGTCAACGTAACAAACTTATTCTGAATAAATCTAAATCTGTTTCAATGAAATCATTTATTAGGAAAAAATTTCAGCAGTGACTCTTCCACAATAAATGGTATTAGATCTTCCAGCAAAGTCTTGTTTTTAGGAACGTCTTTAGACGAAAAATTTGACCTGGAGCGGTCATATTCAGAAGGTCTGCAACAAACTCAATTCCGCATATTACTCAATCAAACAATTGAAAAACACTCTAGATAATTTTGGATTGATGAATGTCTATTTTTCTATGGCTTATTCTCACATCAGCTTTAATATCATTTCTTGGGGATGTGCAAGGGAATTTCCACGAGTTTTTGTTGCTCAGAAAAGATTGCTGAGACTAACTTTTAATATAGATTTTCAAGATAGTTGTAGACCAATTTTCTTAAGAGAGGGCCTATTGACGGCACCTTCTTTATTTATCTTGAAGTGTGTCACTTTTGCCCGTAACAATAAAACTGAATTTGTCACAAATGCGGATATACATGGTAGAGACACCCGTCATGGGAAACTGTTAAGAACCCCCTCACACAAAACGGCTCACTTTAGATGCTCCCCACTATTTAATACAACAAACTGTTATAATAACTTGCCGCATCCATTAGGAAAATCGAGTCAGATAAACTTTTCAAAATTGAGGTGAAGAAACTTCTCTTACAGAAGTGTTACTACAGTCTTGAGGAATTCTTGCACGACACTTTTTCATGACATTTTGAGAGTATTTGCTAGAGCTTCTCCGATTTTTTATATTATACTTCTATGTTGTGAAAGTTTGTGGACGTGAACCATATTTATTGTTTTTGTATTGTTCAACTTCTGTAGTTTTATTTTTGTTTTTTAATTATGACTTAGCACATGTACTCAATGTACCAAAGTGTCAAATAAATAAATAAATTAAGAAGTGCCACAAGGGTCAATGTTGGGGCCACTTCTGTTTCTAGAATCGATCGTAAGAAAATTAAAGATGTAATACTCACTTTTCGGCACAGACCGTTGATGGTTACACAAAATGGCTACCGCTCTGTTCGCCCGATTGTAAGCCAGGATCTTCTCGGCTACCGTATCGTCCTCGTTCGTCAGCAGATCCAACTGTTGCTGCAGCGTCCACGAGGCGTTGTACGTACGGAACACTTTGGCGGTCAGCCCCTCCATCAACTCATTCAAGTGCTTGTTCAAGATGGCCGTGTTCAAGCGGTCAAAGAGATCGTCGCCATTCTTCTTGTTCTCCATAAAGAGCTGAAGATTCTTGAAGACCCTCTTCTCGACAGGCACCTCATTGTAGTACCTAATGGAATCTTTACCGGGGAAATCGAATACCACCACATACTCCTTGTCGTCTCTCTTCTCGTGCAGCTCTATGTGCTCGACTCGGAGAGAGCAGCAGCCCACTGTATCAGCTTGATCTTCGTCTTTTTCATTACCCGCTCTCAGGGCCAGCTTGTCAATGAAGTACAGAGCCACCGCCCTCTGTCTTATCTTCATTTCCTTCGACTTCCAGTCTCTCTGGTACTCGTTTCTGATTTTATCGATGGACTTGTGCAACCGCCTGGCCGTCTCATACTTTTGCCAATCCTTCTCGCCCTTGAGTTTCGAGCTAGGATTCAACATGATGTATTTTACTTGGTTCTGAACGTTTTCAGTCCAGGAAGCCAGCCACGTCACCGTATTGACATGTCGTACTTCCTTCCATCTGTGCCCCTCGGGCGGTTCGGGGATGACAGAGTCCTTACTACAGTTGATTATAATATCTTCCGCTTCCAGTCGCTTTTTCAGCTTGCCCATCTTGGGATGTTCGCCTCTGCCTGAAATAAATAAAAATCAACACTGAAGTTTCTGAGCCCACAAAACTTTAGAGCCTCCAAATTATGCTACAAGGCAGAAGGCCTTACGGCCTCCTTTGAACAAACTCAATTCAATTTAGAATGATCTTTACACTTCAAATCTCCTATAAATTGGAAAATTATGAACTTGAGACTACATATAATTTTTTTAATTAAAATTGGATACCAATAATTTGAATACTTTCACTTTCAATACACATTTTCAACAAACAGTTCCTAAACTATAGCATTTTCAGGGAGTTTCTTGAATATGTCCTAAATCTATTGCACATTTTTTGAGATGAACAAAACTGGAACGAATATTTTAGTTATTCTTAGCTTTTCAAAGATAAAATCTAAGTCAAAGGTTGTCGATTTCACGTTATCAGATATTCCCCTACATTATGCATAGATCAATTATTCCCACGACTTAATATTCCCACAATAAAAACTTAACAAGTGCAGTTCTGGTGTTGCTGAAAATGAATTGAAAAATAGGCCGACAGACACATTTTAGGCGACTCCAAATCATAACTTGTTAGAATTTCAAATTGATATTTTGTTTTGTCAGGTAATCTCGACATTTGCAGATAACATGTCGGAACTAACCACGGTGCAGAACATAAACTACTCCCTAAAGTATTACTACAATCAAGCCTACCTCTGAACAAACCGGGAGGTTCTATCCTGAAGTTTCCGATTTTCTCCTTGTGTCCGTCAATCGTACAGTACCCGTACTCCTTCATGAGGGCCTCGTTCTTTTCCTTGAGCTGTTGTTTCTCCTCCTTCGTTCTGTTTTTGTTCTTCTCTGACTGATCCATGAAGTACGCGTGCATCTTTCTGAAATTACACTTCTTCAGGTCCGTGATCAATTCTCTTTCTTTCTCAGTCATTACTTTCCGCCAGTCTTTGAAGAAATTTTTGTTGAATACCTCTTTGGTGGTGTAATCATGTTCGAGCATTTTCGCATAGAAGCCAGCTACCTCTTCGGCGTCTTGGGAAAGCTGTACTTCTTTACCGTCATAATAAAACTTGACATCTTTGGGTAGGGGTTCGTAAGGCGGAGCAAAAACGGGACCTTTGTGCTCCAGGAATTTCCACTTGACGCCATCATCTTTCTTCTCTTCCTCCCACCTAAGAAAATACACATTTCATCAATACAATAGTAAAAAAGTTTCAGAAATACTCAACGTCAAATTTAACATCGAAACAGTGACAGAGAAAAATAAACTTCCATTACAATTTTTTTTCGGATTGTGACAGGTGAAAACACATAAAGAGGTCGAAAAAAAGTCGGTATTTCACCAAATTAATGAAACCGTAATTGAATTTTTTCACACTGATGCACATACAGCCACAGTCAAAATAGCGAGCATGTCGACCCACCTTAAGCAGAAACTCTACCTTTTCAGAACTTTTCGAACCCTTTGAAAATCATTATTCAGCAGTTCATGTGTTTCTTCATCGTTAGGATTTCTGTACACTGATTCACACAAGTCAATTGAACTTTTTGGTAGATATGCACCCTCCAACCTAACCTTATAATATAATTCATTGCTAAGCATCAAAGGTGAAAGATATTTGTTATAAAAACCGGCATTTTTTTTCACATAATTTTTAACAAAAACAAATAAAGTTCTATTCATAACAGCCGCTCAGGTATCCTAAAATTATGAATGAAAAAACACAATGTGCCAGCCATTAAAATTTCACTGATGACATAACCAACCAATGTGACCATAAACTGTAGAAACCTAAATGTCCCTAGATTTCGGCGCCAAATTCAAAAATATCTCAAAGGAGAGTATCAAAAGATTAGCTCACCATTTCCACACCTCTGGTTCTTCTTCTTCTTTCTTTTTCCTACCGCCCTTCTTGGGACTTTCCACCTCCATCTTGATTTTTTTGTTTGTCTTTTCCTTTTTGATTTCCTTCTTTATCTTTTTGTCTGGCTTGTAATCGTCTTCTTCTTCTTCCTCGTCGTCATAGTCTCTTTTCTTTTTTTTCTTTTTTTCTTTCTTTTCCGTTTTCGGTTTTTTTCTGGCCGTCAATGGAACATCGTCATCGTCATCTTCCTCCGATTCCATCTTTCTCTTGCTCGAACTCATTCGGGCCGACTGCAGATCAAAAAATATTTTTTAGGGTAATTTCATGTACTCGATCAAAGATCAAGGCTCATGCTCAGCACGTTAAAGTTGTGACAGATCAAACAAAACAAACGTTTCTTACTTGACGAAACAAAAACATGCCAAAATGGTATACAATGAGAGATAATAAGAAGAATAGGAATATCCGTGAATAAATGAACAAATAATAATGATAAAGAAAAATGATTGAACAGGATATCATGAAACTTCAAGATAAAAAAGGAATTTCCTATTGTCATTTGCATAATTCCTGGTATTTGTGATTTAGAGATATAACATTTCTTTTCATGAATATGGAAATTACACATTTTCAAAGGGATTGACCAACTGAACTTTCCAAATTTTCAAATATAAGCGGCATGTCAATCTTTTTATTAACGATATATTTATGATCACCAAAAATTTTAAACCCTCTATTAATTGTTGAGTGACATCAACAATTACGCTTATTGACTTTTCCGATACATCTGTAAAAAGTTCTCAATTTTTTATTAGATTGTGGATGGTTAAAATACCTAAAAAGGTTGATAAAGATGGGAAAGTAGAAACACCCCTTTCAATTCTTAAACTCAGTCCCGTCATTGGGATTTCAATATTTTTCTTAATATTTTTAAAGATACCAAAATGACACTGTATAAATAGTTTCAATAAATTCATTGATATTTGTAAAAAGTGGATTTACTTTTTAAACATTTCAACTTGAGATCAATTTCCTAATTTTTTCTGCCTTTTAGAAAGCAATCTCATTAAAAAAAAAATGGATTATATTGATAGTTACAATTTATGAGGTTTAGATTCCCTCTATATGTATATATACTTCTAATAATTGAAAAAATTCAATATTAATCAGCAGTCAATTTGTTTTAAAATAAGGACACATTAGTTTACGTCACATTTTGTTTTGTACTAAAATTATTATCTGATATGGAGGGCGAACCATTCAAATTGAAAAATACCATCAATGTCTCTATTTCACAGATAGTTGCCATCCCAATATTAATTTCTGTTCATCTGATCTGTATAAAGTATATTTGACCAAGGTTAAACCTTTAGGTATCATTTAACTTTATTAAAATGTTCCTCTAAACAGTAGGTGTGCCAGAAATAAGGGTTAACCAGAATAAATGTTCACCTCATTAAAATTTCATGAATTACTATGGGTCTTCATCAAGTAACTGCAGAATCAATCAGGAATCAAATTAAAATTATGAATACTCAACCATAATCCTCAACTTTAACAAAAGGTGGATGTATATTAAATGTGATATAGTTTTATACTTAGCCATGATCCTCAATTTTAACAAAGGGTGGAGATACATAAAATGTAAACGTTTTAGGACCATACTCAAAACTATTCCCAAGATAACATAAAAAACTAAAAATGCTAATAAAATCAAAGTAACCAAAGAATTCCTTGATTAAAAATTGAAACGGTCAATGTTCCAGATAGATAAACATGCAAAACTTCATTCAAAATGATTGGATTCCAATATCATAAACTCCCTTACGTTTTAATAAGAGAAAATCATTCAAAAGAATAACATAACGATAACTATCTATCACACAACAAAATGTAAAGAAGCCACCTACCAATAGACTTCTGCTGATATTCTGAAATGATTACAACAAAGCCACAATCATTAAAATAATATTCAGGAGAGAACAATAATGATAACTAATCAGCCATCTGTTAAAATCTGTTAATGACTACCTATAGATGTGTTAAGTAATCAATGAAACAGAAAAAATAGTGTGATAATGGAATTAAGTGTGTAATTGGTATGAGGAAAAAATATAAAATAAAATTGTTTATAAATCATCTTGCAGAAAATTGGATTTAGATTGATAATTTGTTGAATTGTATCTCTTTGTGTTTACCTAAACTACTAGATTTTGGAAATTTCTTAGTGGGAAGGTTCTCATTGATAAATTGACTGGTATGGCAGTCAATTTATCAATGTATATTGTATATATCAATGTATATTTAGAAAGTATCCGGCCTATTTTCTTTTCTGGACAGTGAAAATCCCACAACTTGTTACTTGAAAAATCTATGGAGTTTCTTCAAATATTAGCCAGTTATATCAAATGATTTTATGATTATTTCCTTCAATTGTCTTGTAACATATTTTACTTCTTCAAAAGATGAAAAAAAATATTTCTATTCTATAAAAGAAGCCAGATGATACCAATTTCAGTAGAGACTGAAATGCAAATATTTTTGCCTCTCAAAACAACCTTCATACTTACCAGAGGTATATCCTCATCACTATCCGGTTCTTCTTTTGGCTCGACTTTCACGTCCTCCTCTAATTGATCTTCCCCTTCCGAAAATTGAGATTCTTCTTTCTTAAACTGCGACAAGTTGTAGTCGCAGCTACTAGCGGCAGAAATGTTGACGTCCCCTGCGTCGTCTGCTTCGTCCTGGCTACCAGGTTCATCCTTGATAACCAACTTGTATTCATCGTCGTCTGTGCTTTCTTCCTTAGTAGGATTATCTAGTGCTTCTGATTCTTCTTTTATATCCGATTTTATTTTATGACTGTCATCTGAATAAGATTTTATTGAGTAGGGTTTATTCATTTTTAGGTTTTTATTATTTCAATTTCTTTCATGAACTTTTAGAAACCCATAAATACCTAAAGAGCTGTTCACGAGTTTCATTTTTTCATTGCAACAGTACATTTTCTATGATATAATTTTAGATAGGTACATGAAAACTGTAAATTTAGTGCAAATTTCACAACTGATGTGAGTGACTCAAATGACATTGTGTCACTATAATTCTATAATACTGGGTGAATGTGAAAAGTCATGTCATATCAAGAAAATTGTGAAACTGATTTAGAAAAATGTACAGTGTAATCCTTTGAAATGAAAACGTCTTTTATGAAACATATATTTTTCAATCAATTGGAATGAATTGTTTTTCAGAACACCAAGTTTCGTGAATGAGTCTTTGCTTTTAGGGTCAATCGACAGTACCACTAGTTTCACATTGTTGAAATGGTTTTTGTGGAAATTGAATGTCTACCCAATGAACATAGTTAATATTGGTTTCACCTGATGTTAATTATATGGTAACTTGAAATTTGTTTGTGGATTTTTGCATAGCATACATATTTTTTCAAAAAATTCCCTTCACTTCCTAAAACTAGACACATTTTCCTAAAAAAAACTTTTTTTTCAAATTTTCTCACAAGCAAGAAAGTGATATTTTTTCAACAAACCAATTTTCACTCCATTATACCCAAATTTCATAGCTATGTTGAATTATATTGCAACATTCAACATTTGCCTTTCCTTTGCGATTTTCAATGGTACAAAACAGAAAACATGTAGGTAAGTTAATATCACGTACCAAGTGCAAGTTGCAAAAATTACATAATAAATTATTATCCATCCACAGTTATTTTTACCTGAAGTTTTCTCTTTTTCCGTTTTTCTTTCCTTATCCTTTCGGTCTTTATCCTTTGAGCTTGAGTGGTGCTTATCCCTTTCCTTGTCCTTATCTCTGTGCTTGTCTTTCGAACTACTGTGTCTCTCCTTATCCTTATCCCGAGAGGAACTGTGTTTGCTCTTGTCCCTGTCTTTCTCTTTATCCTTGTCACGTCGTTCTTTATCCTTCTCCCTGTCTTTATCTCGCGAACTAGATTTATGATCCTTGTCCAGGGAACTTTTATGGTCCCTGTCCTTGTCTTTGGATGATTTTTTCTCATCTCTGTGGCGGTCCTTATCCTTATCACGATTTTTGTCACGGTCACTACGATCCTTATCACGATCACTACGATCCTTATCCCGGTCACTGCGGTCCTTATCTTTGCTGGAAGATTTGTGGGAACTGCTGTGACGATCCTTTTCCTTAGAACTGGAATGGTGCCTGTCCTTTTCCCTGTCTTTGTCCCTACTGCTCTTGTGGTCTCTGCTTTTACTTCTGTCCTTATCTCGGTCTTTATCTTTGTGCCTGTCTTTGTGGTCAGACTTGTGACTTTTATGCTTCTCAGAGAAACCATTCAACCCATTCACATGGTTTGTATCAGTTTCTTTGGCCTTATTGCTCTGTTAAATAAAAAAGTATTAATAAAATTTTACAATCCTGCGAATTACAAGGAAACTCGAAAAATAGTTCACATTCATAAATATCCACTCACAATCATTACCTGATACCAATACGTGGGACTTAGTTTCTGACGCCATTTTAGGACTTAGAATAATTTCGCTTTGTATCTTACCACGTATAAACTGGCTTTAATTTGAAGAATCCGCTAATTTTATGAAGGTACGTTTGAAGCTATCGAAAAAATACAATAAAATATGTACTTACTGGACTCGAATTACCCTCAAATACAGAGTTATCCTCTTCCATAACTACACAGATTGCACTTTGAAATTAACTTTGCCGATTCTATAACGAGGCTTGATTCGTATCTACCTCGTCAAAGAGAATGGAGAGAAAGCAACAAGCAACGCTACTCCGTCTAAGTTCAGATTTTCAGTAATGCGCAAACTCGATAAAAGGCAATAACCTTTAGAGCGGTATATTCAAATACTTAATTGGAAATGTAGGTAACTGAATTATAGTCACAGGTATAGTATTTGAAATGCACACTCAATTTCTCAGACTCGGTTCTCAATTAAGTACATTTCTTGTAAAACAATCATTTTTGAACGTCATTGTTTTGATTTTTATACTATGTTACTTGAAACATTTGTACCCCTAATACACAGCTATGTTATAAATATTATATAAAATAAAAATATTTTTCAACATCATTATACGTTACAATACGATGCAACTTTAGTTGCACATGTTCTCTGTCTCTCTCTCTCTTTTTTGCTGGCTATTGCTTTCGGGCAGACGCAATTAGCCAGTTCTCTTGTTAGATGGCATTCTTTTTTTTTTCAAGGATAGGGATACCTTTTTCCTTTTCTATTATTTTTATTTGGTTGTGTAACATAAATCGTGTTATTTCTTTGATAAATTTTGTCTTTAGATTCTCAGCTAGTGTAAACGTGTCGAATGGAGTAAAAATTATATGTCTCATAGTTTATTCTTAATATTAATAGGTCATTTTATCAGATGAACAGTGTTAAAAATAACGAATGATTTTTTATCCATAGGAAATAGGAACGCTCATTAGCTATATACGATGTCTGTCAAAAATGTTAGAAATGAAAAACAAAACATTGAACATTGAAAAAAAAAACAAAGTCACGAGTGTGCTTTTACAAATCGTTATGATTTTCATTAGCGGAACTTATTCATTTCAACAATTCATCAGTATGGAACACGTATAACATCTTGACGTCGAAACTAACGTTCAACGGTAAAAATGACGTAATGCCAAAACATAAAAATCTCTCTATATTATTCTTGTTTGTTTGAAGGTGGTTCACAACGTTGCGTAGCGTATTTCATCAGTTCGGACGTGGTTCGGACTTCCATTGTCTAATATAATATAAATTGATTTGAAAACCCTGAAAAAACAATTGAAAAATTATTAAGATTAACCGAAAATAACAATTTTATTAAACCAAGAACTGAAATTACAAAGAAATAACATACAAGCAACAACCAAACAAATAAAAATTGAAATATTAATAGAAGCTGAAAAATAAAAATTTAAAATTATTATTAACAAAAAATGAAAAATTAAAAGATTTCAAACAAAGTTATGTTACGACGTTTCGATTGTTAGTATCCACAATCGTCTTCGGCTGATAACCCGAAGTTTTTGGTTTAATAAAATTGTTATTTTCGGTTAATCTTATTAATTTTTTCATTGTTTCTTCAGGGTTTTCAAATCAATTTATATTATATTAGACAATGGAAGTTCGAACTGACGAAATACATAATTTTTGTTGTTGTTTCAATCAGTATTCTTTTTTCAACTTTCAGTCCAGTCCATATTAAGACGTCACTGTCACAGAATAGTATATTCTGTGCCACAGATTAGGTACTTGTTCTGTGTCTGTGTGTCTGTGCAAAGAGTAACTTTCTGGTTCTGTGTCACTGTTTCCATGTTGTGTGGTTGTGGTTATAGTCATAGTGGAAAGTGTCTTATTTAGCTTTCTACTATTATATTTGTTAAAATATTGTGTGGAAACTAGTAGAAATTGAAAGAATTCATAATGGTATTTGGCGTTGATGGTACAGAAAAAAAAAATGACAAATATGACTTCAACAGGGCTTTCCAAACATTTATACAAAAAAGTAATAAACCACAATTTATTGTCACCAGTATATCAGGTAATTTGGAGCATCTGAAATTTTCTGAATAATTTTATGTAGCAAATCTTTATGTAGCAAAACAAATAAAATTTGATTTAAAACATCTCAAACTCATCCAAGACGAAGTATTTCTACAAAAATGTAGTATCTAGTAAGTGCTACAAACCTATTCCTCAACTTCTGGTGACATGATATAGTAAAAGTTTATATATGAAGCAGTTTCGAATTACAATATCTACTATAATCCTTTGAATAAACTATTAGGAATGTCCCACTAAAATTTGTGTTTATGACAAACGCTGACTATAGCAATTTGTTTATTACAAAATCCCTAGAAAGAGACACTATTTCACAAGTAAGGTTCAATTAATGAAAAATAGGTAGTTTTTCCTAGGCGGATCCCTAAAATATTTATTTTAGGGATCCGCCTATATATGAGTATATCGGCGGATCCCTAAAATAAATATTGAATGTAAATGCGTAAAAGCCTGTTTAGGACTGTGAGAAAAAGAGTGCAGATAATATTTTTGATAAATATTTTTTAAGAGCTGAACTCAGTTTATTAAAATGAAGTTCTCAACTTTTTCAGGTTATACATTACCGCAGACTATACCTACTAACAAAGAATGCAGTAATATGTGTGTTGATGCACATAATCATGTAAACCACCCACAGTCTGACTTAGGAGAAAAACAGTTCCAGTGTAGCATGTGCCCAAAACGGTACAAATATAAAGATTCTTTGAATAAACATTATATTACTCATGGGAAAAAACCATACAACTGCGTAATCTGTTCTGAATCATTCACTCGCAGGAGTAATTTCATTGAACACAATATGATTATTCATACAGGTGAAAAAAAATTTTTGTAAAGTTTGCTCCAAATCTTTCTATGTGTTGGGAAGACTGAGACAGCATGAGAAGGTTCATTCAGATGAAGAAAAACGTTATGAAACGGTTCATTTGAAAGACAGTCAATTCCAACAGACGGAATTTCATACACAAGAACAATCATTTTCCAACGATTTGTCTACAAGTTCATGTACAGTAACACAAATCGAAAGTTCGGATGGGGATAATCGTAATATTATTGAAGAAAATATCAAGGCTGGCTTGAATACTCAGGAAAAAAATGTCGAGGATGACTTGAATAGTCAAGAAGATCTGAAGAATGAGTTTAATATTTATGAACAAAATATAAAAATCGAGTTCACTAGTCATGATGTTGAAGATGAGAATATTACATCAGATGTTAAACCTCCTCTTGAACTTATTCCAGGTAGTTTATCTATATATCTAATTTATATATATATATATATATATATATATATATATATATATATATATATATATATATATTATATATATATATATATATATATATATATATATATATATATATATATATATATATATATATATATATATATTCTATATTCCTATAGTTTATTTAACCACGTTATGTAGAAAAAATTACATTTGTAGCAAGTCACAACAATAATGTTTGTGCCATACAAACATATGAACAACCAACAAACATTTCAAATAGGTTACAAATAAAATTAAAAAAAAACACACACACACACAACTATCACCAGTGGTGACGCAAAAGAATATGAGAGATACAAACCTGATGTAAATAATATTTGATTTTTCCATGAAAAAAAAAGTACAGCTAAATAATATGGTAATTACAATTGAAAAAAAAAAATGGTAACAAGGATCTACAGGAACATATTTTCAATTCAGTAGATTTTATTATATTTTTTTCAATCTACACTTCTTACTGACTTGTTTTGTCATCATGTTTGATGATTTTGCTAATGACAAGTATTGAATGGGTTGTAAAAAAGATGTATGTCACATCCTGTATAAGGTTGACAAAAATTTAGAACGGCACCAAAGTTGAAAAAAAACAGTTTATATATATAGCCGGGTTCTTATTTTTCCAGGTGATTCACAGCAGATTACCGAAAATGAAACAGTTACTTGGGAAACCGACCAAGAAATTACAAATACCGGTAATACTTATGATAAAACTAATGGTGTACAAGATTTGCAAACTGAACAAGATGTGGATATTACCCTGGATATAAAACCTTTCAAGCTTATTCCAGGTAATATAATTATTCATTTAATTCATGTGACTTTTTGTTGGTCAAGAGTGTGAAATTGATTTTTCATTTTGTGTTCTGATGGTTTGCCGATTTCTCAAATTATTTCAGTAAAAAAAAAGTTAACTAGTTTAGTGATCTAATAATTTTTCCAATTCCATTCCATTTCCAATTCTGAATTCCATAAAAAAATCTCCAATTAATGGAGAATCACCTAATAAAAAATAATTTTCCTAGAGCCCTTATTGGAAAAATAATTAAAAAAGAAGGTTCTCCTCCCAAAATACAGAGGTGAAACCCCTGTAGGCAGATGGCGCTGCACATAACTACCGACATATTGCTTGATCTATTCGCGCGCAGATGGCGTTGTATGTAACTTTCTTGATATATGTATTTCTTCATGTGAAAAAAGTATTTTTTTTGTTATTGTTCGTTATTGTTTTAAGCTTTTTTTAAATTATTTTCAATTTTTGAGTTTGATGTCCTTTAAAAGCGTGTTTTTTGAACTATATTTATTTCGAATTAATTTAAAGAGTTATTTATTGATTCAAAAGTTATGCACCCTCTGATGTGCCGGTTTATGTGTACAATGTTGATGATCAATAATTTTTTCAAGACTCTCCCAATATATTGAATCATCTCAGTTTTTGTTTGTTTTGGTTTCAATTTATTTATTTTTTTGTTTGTACTTGATTGTTTTTTGATTTTTTTCTCATACTATACATGCAAGAAAATGCATCGTTATTATTATCATTATTATTTGTTGAAGAACTCTACTAAAAACTTAAACTAATTCACAAACTATAAATTGGAGATTTCTAAATCTCTATACTGAAGCTATAAAGGTAAATGTGTTTAATTTCTTCTATTTGCAACTAAGTTTTTGAAATATTTATTTTTTTGGGAAAGTTTGATGAAGGGTTCTTGCTATTTCAGGGTTAAATTCACAGCAGATTACTGAAATAGACAAAACTATATCCGAGGACAAAAACAAAAAGGTGCATACAGAAGAAATGCTATTTAGCGAAATTTCAGAAGAAATACCGTTCAATTCTAAAATGTATTCAGATACGTTCAATACTGAAAAGAAACTGAAAAAATGTGAGAATAATATTCAACCACAAGAAAACCAGTTTTTCAATGATTTGTCAACAAATTGCTTTGAAGCTGTACTGAACAAAACTTCAGATGAGGATGAATCTAATCTTGTAGATGTCAAGAATGACTCAAATGTCGAAGATAACATTGATATTCATGAAGAAAATATAAAAGTCGACTTCACTAACAGAGATGCAAGAGGTGAGGATATTACACTAGATATAAAACCTTCTCCTGTCATTTTCAGGGGTAACACATTCAAATATTTGAACCAATTTTGTTTCGTTTTTGAATTCCCATTTAAAAGAGCTAAATTCAATCTATCGTATTTCCTCCTGGTAGACTTGTTGAAGGTGCTCGCCACCATACCTGGCCTCCAAAGGTGATACAATTTCTGCTTATTCGCTGGAATTTTTTGCAGAATTTCAGAGGTCTTTGCTCCCAGGGCTGTTGCTTTCATCCCATTTTTCCACTTATCATTTTCTGCAACGGTCTCAAATTGTTCGCGATAAATTTACCATGTAGATTCGCTGTCGAAGGTTGGAGTTTTAATAAAAATACTGCTAGAAGGTAGAGGTGTTTCCACAGCGATTCTTTTCGGCTTCGGTGATACTTTTTGAAGTTCGTACAGGGAAAGCAATTTTTCTCTGTAGAATCTGTTCTAAATCATTCCGTACCAATGAAGTTTTGGTTAGTTCATGAGAAGGTTCCTACAGGAATAAAACCTTTTGTTTGTAAAATCTGCTTGTGCTGATAATGATTAGAATACCTCCTTCAAATCATCAATCTGAGTCTCTCGAGTGTTTGTTAAATCCTGATCAAAGCTACATAAAATAAAAATATACTATTACATTTATGGAATATTTCAGTTGAAACTATTTAATTATATTGTTGTTCTTACCTTTTTCAGATATTGAATTGCAACAGGTGGCAGAAGTAGATATTGCAACACTATCCAAAGAAATAGAAGCAGTAGTTACGTCTACCAACATTTCTAATGATACCAACTATTTAAACAAAGAATGTAGTGAAAATTTGGTTGCTGATAATAATTGTGTGCAACCTAGAAAGACCAACGAAAAGGAAAAAACGGATTCATTCTCAAACAAAACGATTTCACTGCAAAAATTGTTCCAAATCATTCCATACCAACAATCAGTTGGTTCGTCATGAGAGGGTTCATACAGGAGAAAGACCCTTTGTCTGTAAAATCTGCTCTCACTCTTTCAAAGAACTATCACATTTGAAAACTCATCAACGGATTCATTCAGGAGAAAAACCATTTGTTTGTAAAATCTGCTCTCACTCTTTCAAACAAGTTTCACATTTGAAAAGTCATCAACAGATTCATTCAGGAGAAAAACCATTTGTTTGTAAAATCTGCTCTCACTCTTGCAGACGACTATCAGATTTGAAAACTCACCAATGGGTTCATTCAATAGAAAAACCATTTGTTTGTGAAATCTGCTCTCACTCTTTCAAACGACCATCACATTTGAAAACTCATCAACAGGTTCATTCAGGAGAAAAACCATTTGTTTGTAAATTCTGCTCAAAATCATTTGTTCGTAAGTTGTATTTGAGAGATCATGAAAGGATTCATACAGAAAAACCATACTCTTGCCAATATTGCTCCAAAATTTTCCGTCTATCGAAATATTTCAAAGTACATTTGAAAACTCACTTAGAAAAAGAAAAAAATATTGTTGCGAGATATGCACCAAATCTTTTTATTCCAAGAAAGGTTTGAAAAACCACCAGAAAACTATTCATGAAGGTGAAAAACTATTTTCCATTGATCTATCAACAAATCAATATAAATCAATAACAATTGAGAATTCGGATGAAAAATATTTTAATATTGATGAAGTGGTTATCGAGGATGACTTGAATATTCACGAAAAAGATGTCGAGGATGATTTGAATGTTCAGAAAGTTATTAAGGATCACTTGAAAATTCATGAAGAGAATATAAAAGTGGAAGTCGTTAGCAAAGATGCAGGAGATGAGGATGTTACACTGGATGTTAAATCTTCTGATCATTTAGCAGGTAAAATATATATTTGAACCAAAAAATTATCAGGTAACTCTTATCCTTTTTTAAAATTACTCAGCCTTTTGTGATCAAGAATTGACTAAAAAAATAATTTTTATTTTGTTATATCACAGAGTGATTGAAAAACAGGTACTCACTTTTCATGATGAATTTGAGAATAAAACCGTTTGATAAACCACTAATAACTGTTTTCAATCATTGAAAACCTTTTTATTAAACTGATGCTATACAAAATATGGCATCAAACTTAAATGAACTTGGAATATTGAATAATGACCTAACTCAACAGTCGATTCAAAAATTTTGCTGTGTAAATTTCATAGAAAAAATTGTGAATTATTAAAATCAATAACTAATGTAATAAATCTAAAGAAATTAACTTTAAATGTTCAAGCCAGTCTCGGATATACCTACACAGTAGGTTGAATGGACTGAACGTTTAAAGTTCACTTCTTTAGATTTGTTTACTGCCAGTCTTCAAGCACACCCACCGACTAATAAGAAACTTTTTCTTCCTCATTCAGAAGAATGGGGCAAATCTTGGATATGCGGTTGGTTAGTACCTCGTCCACTAGATGGAGTGACATTTTGTTGTTCACTCCAACTTAGGAAAAAGAATGAAATACTGTGAAAGAATTCCGACTTTCAATTATGGAACATCATTGACTTTAGGTCGATGATGGCCAATATCTTGCACTGATGAGTGTCTAATGAGCCCGAAACCGGTCTGTAAGTGTGCCCGTTCCAGAATTGAAGATCGAATCTTTCAGTTGTACTGCCAATTGCATATGCAGAAAATTTTCTGTGAAGATTCCTGCACTGACTCCTGTCAGATATGATCCAACGCCCTTCGTGGTATTAGCCAGGGGAGTAGCTGTTTTCTGATAGGCGTCACTTCATTCAACCTACTGTGTGGGAATATCCGAGACTGGCTTGAACATTTAAAGTTAATTTTTTTAGATTTGTTTACTGCCAATCTTCAATACTTTGCTAGATAGTACTTCCCTGAGATTTCTCAAAATAAATAGAGCCTTTTAGAGTTTCATTTATATGTACTTTCCTATTCAGTTGAGCATCAACATGAAAACCCAATAGCTTAACTGTTGTTTAATTGTCGAGTGCTTGCCGATCTTTTGTGAAAGTGATGTTCTTTGTTTTATTTTTGTTTAGGGACATAACGTTTGAATTTGAAAATATTTCCATTTTCAATAATGTTTCCTCCTACAAACCATCAATCTGAGTCTCTCGAGTGTTTGTCAAATCCTGATTAAAGCTACAAAAAATAAAAATATACTATTACAGTTATGCGATAATATAAAGACCCCTCTGAATCAGGTTATAATTGATGAGCAACATGGTTTTTGCCAGGGCAAATCGACCAATACTAATTTGTTGCTCTACTCTCAGTATATCTTAAATGCTTTGGAGAAAAAACAGCAAGTGGATGTGATATACACAGATTTTTCCAAAGCATTTGACACAGTTAATCACAGGATTCTCGGTGCAAAATTGGAGGCAATCGGTTTCTTTGGAATTTATTGAAATGGCTCACAAATTATCTATGTAACAGAACACAAGTTGTAAAAATTGAAGGATTTACATCTCAACAAATCTCGGTTAGCTCAGGAGTTCCACAAGGAAGCCATTTAGGGCCATTCCTATTTAATATATTTGTCAACGATATCAAAACCAAAATTAGTCATTCTGAAGTATTAATGTTTGCTGATGACTTGAAAATATTCAAAACCATTGTATCCACAGTTGACTACGAACATATTCAGAATGACATTACATCTTTTACTGAATGGTGTGTAGACAATGATATGGACGTGAATGTGTCTAAATGCAAAAGTATGTCTTTTTCTAGATCACTTACTCATTACAACAATATGTATACTATAGCAGGCAAACTATTAGAAACGGTGAAATCCATACGAGATCTTGGTGTAGTGGTGGATGTCAAAATGGATTTTCACCTGCAGTATGAACAGATCTCTAGCAAAGCAATGAAAATGTTAGGCTTTCTATGTAGGACTACAAAAGACTTCACCAACATTAACTCTATCAAGTTATTGTATTTCGCTTTGGTTAGATCGATTACAGAATATTGTAGCTGTGTTTGGTCACCAACTTATGAGATTCATAAGTACACTATAGAAAAAGTACAAAACAAATTTATAAAATATATTGCCTTTAAGTTGTCTATACCTCTCAGTGATCACTCTTTTTCAGAAATTCGGTCTGTAACTGGTTTACCGAAACTTAGTTTACGCAGAGAACATATAGATATTATATTCCTTCATAAATTGCTTAATTTTAGAATTAATTGCTCAACTCTTCTTGCCCAAGTAAACCTTCATGTTCCCTCTAGAAAAACACGAAATAATCTAACCTTTGCAATAGATTACCATAGGTGTAACTATGGAATGCATTCTCCTTTATCAAGAATAGTCATAAACGGGAATAATACAAAATTCGATCTCTTTCATATTTCCGAGGATATTCTTAGAAATAAGTTAAGATTTACTTATTCTTAAATTGCTTGTATCTGTCATTTACTTTTATTCTCGCTTCATTTCGATTCTCTACTATGACTGTTTAAATTGTTATAACTTATAATTAAATTAGATAAGATTTGTGTTAACAATCTGATATTTGTATAACTTACATTAAATGGGAGTTACCCGTGAATAAATAAATAAAAAAAAAATATTTCAATCGAAACTATTTTATTATATTGTTGTTCTTACCTTTTTCAGATATTGAATTGCAACAGGTGGCAGAAGTAGATATTGCAACAGTATCCAAAGAAATAGAAGCAGTAGTTACGTCTACCAACATTTCTAATGATACCAACTATTTAAACAAAGAATGTAGTGAAAATTTGGTTGCTGATAATAATTGTGTGCAACCTGGGAAGACTGACGAAAGGGAAAAACAGTTCCATTGCAGAATATGTTCAAAAAATTATAAAAGTAAAGCTTTATTGCAAAAGCATGGAAAGATTCATTCGCAAACAAAACAATTTCACTGCAAAATTTGTTTTAAATCATTCCGTACCAACAATCAGTTGGTTGGTCATGAAAGGGTTCATACAGGAGAAAGACCCTTTGTTTGTAAAATCTGCCCTCACTCTTTCAAACAACTATCACATTTGAAAACTCATCAACAGGTTCATTCAGGAGAAAAACCATTTGTTTGTAAAATCTGCTCAAAAGCATTTGCTGATAAGTTTTATTTGAGAGATCATGAAAGGATTCATACAGAAAAACCATTTTCTTGCCAATATTGCTCCAAAATTTTCCGTCTATCGAAATCTTTCAAAGTACATTTGAAGACTCACTTAGAAAAAGAAAAAAATATATATTGTTGCGAGATATGCACCAAATCTTTTTATTCCAAGAAAGGTTTGAAAAAACACCAGAAAAGAATTCATGAAGGTGAAAAACTATTTTCCATTGATCTATCAACAAATCAATATAAATCAATATCAATTGAGAATTCGGATGAAAAATATTTTAATATTGATGAAGTGGTTATCAAGGATGACTTGAATATTCACGAAAAAGATGTCGAGGATGATTCGAATGTTCAAAAAGTTATTAAGGATCACTTGAAAATTCATGAAGAGAATATAAAAGTGGAAGTCGTTAGCAAAGATGCAGGAGATGAGGATGTTACACTGGATGTTAAATCTTCTGATCATTTAGCAGGTAAAATATATATTTGAACCAAAAAATTATCAGGTAACTCTTATCCTTTTTTAAAATTACTCAGCCTTTTGTGATCAAGAATTGACTAAAAAAATAATTTTTATTTTGTTATATCACAGAGTGATTGAAAAACAGGTACTCACTTTTCATGATGAATTTGAGAATAAAACCGTTTGATAAACCACTAATAACTGTTTTCAATCATTGAAAACCTTTTTATTAAACTGATGCTATACAAAATATGGCATCAAACTTAAATGAACTTGGAATATTGAATAATGACCTAACTCAACAGTCGATTCAAAAATTTTGCAGTGTAAATTTCATAGAATAAATTGTGAATTATTAAAATCAATAACTAATGTATTTAATCTAAAGAAATGAACTTTAAATGTTCAAGCCAGTCTCGGATATACCTACACAGTAGGTTGAATGGACTGAACGTTTAAAGTTCACTTCTTTAGATTTGTTTACTGCCAGTCTTCAAGCACAACCACCGACTAATAAGAAACTTTTTCTTCCTCATTCAGAAGAATCGGGCAAATCTTGGATATGCGGTTGGTTAGTACCTCGTCCACTAGATGGAGTGACATTTTGTTGTTCACTCCAACTTAGGAAGAAGAATGAAATACTGTGAAAGAATTCCGACTTTCAATTATGGAACATCATTGACTTTAGGTCGATGATGGCCAATATCTTGCACTGATGAGTGTCTAATGAGCCCGAAACCGGTCTGTAAGTGTGCCCGTTCCAGAATTGAAGATCGAATCTTTCAGTTGTACTGCCAATTGCATATGCAGAAAATTTTCTGTGAAGATTCCTGCACTGACTCCTGTTGGATATGATCCAACGCCCTTCGTGGTATCAGCCAGGGGAGTAGCTGTTTTCTGATAGGCGTCAGTCCATTCAACCTACTTTTTAGGTATATCCGACACTGGCTTGAACATTTAAAGTTCATTTCTTTAGATTTGTTTACTGCCAATCTTCAATACTTTGCTAGATAGTACTTCCCTGAGATTTCTCAAAATAAATAGAGCCTTTTAGAGTTTCACTTATATGTACTTTCCTATTCAGTTGAGCATCAACATGAAAACCCAATAGCTTAACTGTTGTTTAATTGTCGAGTGCTTGCCGATCTTTTGTGAAAGTGATGTTATTTGTTTTATTTTTGTTTAGAGACATAACGTTTGAATTTGAAAATATTTCCATTTTCAATAATGTTTCCTCCTACAAACCATCAATCTGAGTTTCTTGAGTGTTTGTCAAATCCTGATTGAAGCTACAAAAATAAAAATATACTATTACAGTTATGAAATATTTCAGTCAAAACTATTTTATTGTATTGTTGTTCTTACCTTTTTCAGGTATTGAATTGCAGCAGGTGGCAGAAGTAGATATTGCAACAGTATCCAAAGAAATAGAAGCAGTAGTTACGTCTACCAACATTTCTAATGATACCAACTATTTAAACAAAGAATGTAGTGAAAATTCGGTTGCTGATAATAATTGTGTGCAACCTGGGAAGACTGACGAAAGGGAAAAACAGTTCCATTGCAGAATATGTTCGAAAAATTATAAAAGTAAAGCTTTATTGCAAAAGCATGGAAAGATTCATTCGCAAACAAAACAATTTCACTGCAAAATTTGTTTCAAATCATTCCGTAACAACAATCAGTTAGTTGGTCATGAAAGGGTTCATACAGGAGAAAGACCCTTTGTTTGTAAAATCTGCCCTCACTCTTTCAAACAACTATCACATTTGAAAACTCATCAACAGGTTCATTCAGGAGAAAAACCATTTGTTTGTAAAATCTGCTCAAAAGCATTTGCTGATAAGTTTTATTTGAGAGATCATGAAAGGATTCATACAGAAAAACGATTTTCTTGCCAATATTGCCCCAAAACTTTCCATCTATCGAAATCTTTCAAAAAACATTTGAAGATTCACTTAGAAAAAAAATTATATTTTTGCGAGATATGCACCAAACTTTTTTTTTCCATGAATGGTTTCAAAAAACACCAGAAAACTATTCATAAAGATGAAAAACTATTTTCCATGGATCCATCAACAAATCAATGTAAACCAATATTAGTTGAGAATTTGGATGAAAAATATTTTAATATTTATGAAGAGGTTATCGAGGATGACTTGAATATTCATGAAAAAGATGTCAAGGATGATTCGAATGTTCAAGAAGTTATTAAGGATGACTTGAAAATTCATGAAGAGAATGAATATAAAAGCAAAGATGTAGGAGATGAGAAAGTTACACTGGATGTGAAATCCAATTATTCACGAGGTAAAATATATATTTCAACCAAAACATTCATCAAGTCTTATCCTTTTTTGAAACTACTCACACATTTTTTTGATCAAAAATTGACGAAACATTTTTTCAATGTAGATATATATCATAATTTTTATTTTGTTCTAATATTACTGTCCAAGTCATCAAAAAACTGGCACTCATCCTGCATTACAAACTTTAAGAATAGAACTTTTTAAAAATCACTGGATATTTACTCATTCTGTATGTTTATTTTGTGTTCATTTGATTTGGAAACAAGATTTGTCAGTTGAAGATTGAAAAATAGTAAAAAACGTCAATAAAGTTCCTTCTTCACTAAAATTTGATTTATTTGCTCGAGTTGATCAATTCTTCTGAAAGAATAACAACCACTCTAATAAGTTTTTTCATTTATTGATTTTTTTTAAATAAATTGATGCTATACCAAATATGGCATCAAACTTAAATGAACTTGGAATATTGAACAATGACCTAAATCATCAGTTGATTAAAAAATTTAGCGGTGTAAATTTCATAGAAAAAATTGTGAATTATTAAAATCAATAACTAATGTAATAAATCTAAAGAAATGAACTTTAAACGTTCAAGCCAGTCTTGGATATACCTACACAGTAGGTTGAATGGGCTGAACGTTTAAAGTTAATTTCTTTAGATTTGTTTACTGCCAGTCTTCAAACATAGCCCTCTAACTAATAAGAAAGTTTTTCTTCCTTATTCAGAGGAATCGGGCAAATTTCGGATATGCAGTTGGTTAGTACCTCATCCACTAGATGGGGTGAAATTTTGTGGTTCGCTCCAACTTAGGAAGAAGAATGAAATACTGTGAAAGAATTCCGACTTTCAATTATGGAACATCATTGACTTTAGGTCGATGATGGCCATTATCTTGCACTGATGAGTGTCTATTGAGCCCGAAACCGGTCTGCAAGTGTGCCCGTTCCAAAATTGAAAGTCGACTCTTTCAGTTGTATTGCCAATTGCATATGCAGGAAATTTTCTGTGATAATTCCTGCACTGACGCCTGTCGGATATAATCCAACGCCCTTGTGGTATTAGCCAGGGGAGTCCTTGTTTTCTGATAGGCGTCAGTCTATTCAACCTACTGTTTAGGTATATCCGAGACTGGCTTGAACATTTAAAGTTAATTTCTTTAGATTTGTTTACTGCCAGTCTTCAAGCATAGCCCACCGACTAATAAACTAATGTAATGTCTATAATCAATGCTTTATGATTTAATGTGAATATAGCATTATCAATTTCTGAATGCATACAACTTATCTCCCTATTTTGTACAAAACATTGATCATGTTAATGTTTTTTTGTCTTTTACAGAATCTAATTTGAAGCTCGTAACAGAAGATATAGAGATTAAACCTGCCTTTTTTAAATGAAAGGAAAAAAATCACATGAATGTAAGATATGCATGAAAACTTTCAAGAGCAGTTACCACTTGATTGAACATCAGGCCGTTCGTTCAGTGTATTATCTGCTCAACTTCTTATAAATTTGAAGTCTTTGAGAGTTCCCCGAAGGAAACATAATTCAGAAAAAAGGGATGAAATTCGCTCTCAACATCATGACAATTTGGTGAAACAAGCATGAAGAAGAGTTCTAGCGGGTGGACTAACAAACAAAAAATGTGAAAATAGTGTACAATGCCTCATTTGAATAATATAGAAATTAAATAACTCGCGAGAGAGTGTCTTTTTAAAAAGTATTTATTACACAAAACCAGATTGTTTCCTAGGTCAGAGCTGCAAATAGAATAAATGAAATGACTTTGTGAAACTGCCTGACTTTACATCACCATTACATTAGTAACAATCAGTTCACTGGTAATCTTTCCTGTGAACAATTTCTTAAACTCAGCTACGATAATTCGTAGACCTTTTATATCAGTAGCACAAAACCAAATAGCTGATCCACTCGTTTTGCGAGTTACAATCAAACTGATACTAACTATTTGTGAATGTTTCAATAGAACCATTTTCTTAGGAGTCATTCTCTGTAATGTCACTTGGCATTTGTTGCTAATAAATCTTCAGCTTTCTATACCTCAGCTACTATGCAGAGTTGATTGACGATATTCAGTAGGAATATTTTTTTTACTACATTTTCAAGTGACTGGCAGGAAACAAAAATGTGTTACATCCCATAGATGCCCTTGAGATATTACCATGAGTATTGAGATATCAAGATATCCTTGTGACGTACTTTCGTTTTACTCATAAAATTATTAAAGGGTTTTATTCAACTTGTTCTGTTTTCTGTCTATTTGGCATCATACATCCAAGATTGCCGCAGCTACAAAATTGTTGCACAATTACATCAATATGGGTATCGAATGACACGGCATGACTAGTAGAATCTGATCTTCCGTCACAGCTGAAACTTGACTCTCGTCAGAGTTTAAACTGGGCTCATATCACAGTTGAAACATGACTCCTGCAACAGTTGAATCTTGTCTCAGTTAAAACTGGGCTCTTCGCAAATTTGGAACTCGTCATCCTTTACAGTTGAAACTTGGCTCCTGTGACAGTTGAAACTTAGATCACATCACAGTTTAAACTCGGCTCTGGTCACCGATCTACCATATTTTGGGAGAATTATTCCTGACATTTATTTTGTTGTATATCATTTCACAATGATTTTGATTTCATTTTATTCAATGACTTCAATCTCGGTTTCCTGACTTTAACTTTGAATAACATGGGATCATTATCAATTATGAAAGTAATTATGATTTTTTGTGGGTTTTGTAAAATTACGTCCGAGTTCAGACAAAATAACTTTATGAAAAGTAAAGCTTCAGTCTCATACAAGTAAAAGAAGAGAATCAACATAGATGTACTTCTGTTGTATGTGTGTAGTTCAATTATGAACTATTCAAAATTTATAAAGTATATAGTCATGTGAACCCATTTACATTGATCTGGTATCAAAATAGATTAAGAAACAAATAAAAATGAGCTATTTTATATTACATGCATATGACCTATTGGACCTTCTTTGCCATCTATCTGTGAAGGTGTGAACTATATAACCTCGACATAAAAACATTCCATAGGCACAAAAATTTCTACATTTCCATTGGATCTTCATTCCGGTAAGTTCTGCTAGTCAACTCTAGGTGGCGTCCGCGTAAACTTTTCTATCAACGAATCTTATTTTAAAATTCAATAACATTGTCAACTTGATATCTATCTGTTTCAGAAATGAACGATAATACAAGCCATTAAATGGCATATCATTTTGTAAACGAACCAAAAGAATTAGATACTTGATAGGAATACTCGGCTTCTACAATGACTCTTCTGTACTAAAAAAATTCAAGGGTTAGGAGAGGGAGTTGCGTCACAGTATAGTTTCATAATGATACCCAATGCTTTGAGTAATGTAATCGGATGTAATTTCCAAAAACGAAATCACGGAAAGAAAAAAATTGATTTGGCACCTTTTTTGCCATCTGTTTGTGAGGGTACGAACTATGTAACCCCGACAATGAAACATTCCATAGCCAGAAAAATTTCTACATTTCTATTGGATCCGTATTCCAATAAGTTCAGCTAGTGAACACTAGGTGGCGTCCGCGTGAACTTCACTTTCAACAAAGTAAAATTTAGACTAGATAGAGAGAGATCGTAGCTCCCAGGGTAGGCCGCCAGCTTTTTAACAGTGAAGAAGGGCGTGGATAAGATGGAGGGTAGAGCGCCACCCGCTTGATCAACCCTGGAGCTTATACAAAACAAAAACGGGAAATTTACTCTAAACGGTAACCGATCGAATCAAACTCGAATCCAGTTAAAATATTCATAATTCCTTTCCCTAACATCTACACCTTTCTCAGTTGATTCCAAATTTGTTAACAAATCCCTTGATTTATCTGTCAGTTTATAAATTTTATTCAACCGTTATTATAGGACTCCCCCTATAATACTGGCAGGGAGCCTTGAGCTCCTGAGGCCTCTAAGTTTCAAATGTGAGAAGATTTCACTTTTCTAATTGTAAACAATACCAAAATGTTCATAAGATATAAATTATATTACACCTATAGCACAAATGTTTCAATTCTAAGGGGACTTTAATGAACCCAAGCTCCCCAAGGAAAAAAGGAGGACGTCTCTTCAATACTTGAGACGTCGCTGTTTTGAAGTTATACTTTACCTTAGATATGGCTATATCGCCAGCTTACAGTAGGTTGAGAGAATGAATTCATCTACATAGGCATAAAAGCATATATCCTACACTAATATTCTTCCCCTTTGGGCAGGTTTGAAGAACATAAATCTTTGTTGAGATAATAGATCGTGATAATAGATCGTGAGATAATAGATAATCGTGTGGCCTATAGGTTTACTTTTGTCCCAAGAAGCCAAAATTCAATTCAGTAACATTCTGTTCTCCATGAGAAATTGAATCCAACAAGTGAGTTGAATGTTTTACCAGCATCCATATGCGAAGAATAAAAAATTCCTATTCTTATAAAAGACGATCTTACTTGGTTAATCCGAAAAATCGAGAAGTTTAGACATAAATTCGAAAATGAGCAAATGGCTACCAAAAGTACCACAACAAATTTTGAATCTCGGCGGCAAGACATTCATGGAACCAAAGTCGTCAATTCACCGTTCCGTGTTCCGTCAGAGCACAGAATCCTTAAATGGATTCGAATATGTGTTCAAATATAATTAATGCGTTCGAATATATCCTTGTATAGTTGTTTGTCAGTGAATGAGAACTAAACGAATGACGAGGTATTAAAATATCCCAAAACTTTCAAGGAAGTATTCATTTCAGGTTTAAATAGTCGTCGACCTCAAAACAGAACAAATGACAAAATGAAACCGTAACACCGTATAGGATGAAACTGCAGTAACGTTAGTTACAAATAAAAGCGGTAAAAAACTAAAAAATTTCATTTCTCTTTTCTTCATCATGATTTCCTACCACGTAGTGACGGCTACATCCACCAATTTATTAATGATTCAATATCCATCTCTTTCAGGAATAAACGATGACACGAGCCAGTGAATAGCATATCATTTGGGACCCGTCAGCACCCGTCACAGTTGAATACTCAGCTCCGTTCACAGTTGAAACTCAGCACCCACCACAGTTAAAACTTAGCTCCCTTCACAGTTGATACTCAGCTTTCACATCAGTTGAAACTCAACTCCTGTGTCAGTTGGAACTTGGCTCCCATCACAGTTGGAACTGGCTTCACGTCACAGTTGAAACTTTGCTCTCATCACAGTTGGAATTCAGCTCGCGTCACAGCTGTAACCTGGCTCCCGCCACGGATTTACCATATTTGGAAGAAACATTCACGAAATCCACGGCTCCTGCCACAGTTGAAACTTGTCTCTTGTCTCAGATGAAATAGGGCTCCCGTCAAAATTGAAACTGGTCCTCTTCACAGTCGAAACTTTGCTCGACATTTTGCAAAAATTGAAATGATGTTGTTCTCACTTATATCTGTATTCAATCGAACCACAGAAAATACAACGCGATTCAAACTTTAAAAGAGAAACTACTGAAAAATCTGTTTCCATTTCATTTAGGAATATCTCAGCACTTACGTGCTGTGTAACGCGTTAAATTGAAAGGAATGTTTATTTTCAAAGGAGATCGACGACATTTTCATATATGACGGTTTGATTGATTCATATCTATGTACAGAGTTAGTACTTTTGAAATTGATTGCTTTCTTCCTTTCTTTGGAAGTTTCCCACTATTTTTTTTGTATCAAGATGGAGTGGTAGAAAGCCAAACACTTTCTTTCCAATGATTATTCGGTTGTTATCATCGCACTGATTCGTTACTTGGTGGAAATTAAATTACACTTTCTATGAATGTTCTCGTAACAGCTGGAACTCGGCTTCCGTCACAGTTGAAATTTGGCTTTTGCCACTTGAAAATTGACTTCCGTCAAAGTTTAAACTGGGCTCCTATCACAGTTGAAACACGGCTCTCGTCAATGATTCACAATATTTGGTGACAATTACTCCCAACTTTCAGTTCGCCAATTCATTTTTGGTTGTTTCACGATTTTATGATTCGTATCACTTTCTTCTATTCAATATATTCAAATTTATTTCGTTATACATCGATTCACAATGATTTCTACTCTCGATTTAATTTTTTTTCATGACTTCAATCTAGAATTTATATTTTTCCGACATTGGCCTCTGATTTCTTGACTTTAAACTTCAAATAATCTGAGATCAATAATAAATTATGAATATAATCAGGGGTTTTATATGGATTATTTGAGATAACGTCTGAGTTCAGAATTGCAATAATATCATAAACAGTAAAGCCTTTTTCTCATCCAAGTGAAGAAAAAAGAATTGATTCAGATGTACCACAGAAAATACAAGGCGATTCATGCATAAGCCAACAATTCAATGCCACAATGACTTTTGCCTCACTTCAGCGGTCGAAGATGCCTACAACAGAATTATTCGGTTGTTATCATCATACTAATTCATTACTTGATGGAAATTAATAACACTTTCTATGAACCTCGGTTCTCGCAACCTAACCTAACTAGGCTTCCGTCACAGTCGAAACTCAGCTCCCGCAACAATTAAAACTTGTTCCCTTTTCTCAGTTGAACATGGCTCTTGTCAAATTTGGAACTGGGCTCCTGTCACAATTGTAACTCGGTTCCTGTAACAGTTGGACTCTGGCTCTCGCCAAACAGTTGGACTTTGAAGCTTAGCTCTCGCCACCGATCTACAATCTACAATCAATAACACTTTCTATGAAACTCGGCCACCGTCATAGTTGGAAATGGGCACCCGTCACAGTTGAAACTTGTCTTCCTTTATATTTGAAACTCAGCTCGCGTCACAGTTGAGATTTGGCTCTCGTCACTTGTTCATCATGTTTTGGAAAGAAACACTCCAGACATTCATTTTGTTATACATCACTTGACAATGATTTCTGCTTTCGTTTTCATTTCTGTCATGACTTCAATATCGAATTAATATTTTTCGACATTGATTTCTAGTTTCCTGACTTTAAACTCTGAATAATATCAGATTTATCACTTATAAATATAATCAGGTTTTTTGGGTTATATGAGATAACGTCTGAATTTTGAGTTCAAAGTGAGAATTACATAATAAAAAGTAAGGCATTTATCTCATCCAGTACATGAGAGTCAAATTCCAATCGTTAGAAGACTCTTGTTTTTGATTTGGCAATTTGGCATTTGTACAAAAACAGAAGAAGAATTCGATAGTTAATGCGGCAATTAATGTTTGATGTGTGAGGGTTCATTTTCAGTTTATTAGGTTTTATCGGCAGTTTTGCAGAAATTTGACTATTTAACTTGTACGGCGATCCATACGAGCCTTTCAAAATGGTAAATGCAGTACTTTATTTAATAATACGTGTATTTCAATAATTTTTTTTTTAGACTATCGGCAAGAATAATAAGATGATGGCTCACCTCAACTACAGGGTACGAGTAACTTTACAGGACTCCCGAACATTTATTGGAACTTTCAAAGCTTTCGATAAACATATGAACATGATCCTAGGTGATTGTGAAGAATTTCGTAAAATCAAACCCAAGAATTCAAAAGTGGAAAGGGAAGAGAAACGAGTTTTAGGGTTTGTTTTGGTGAGAGGGGAGAGTATTGTCTCATTAACTGTGGAAGGCCCGCCACCTCCTGAAGAGGGCTTGCCCAGAGTTCCTATTCCAGGAGCAGCACCTGGACCAGGTAATAAGAATTTGAAAGCACTTGAACTGTATACCTGTCGTTGAACGTATCACAAGTATTTATCGGATATAATTCAAAGCTAATTAGGGTAGATATGTTCTTCGTTGGATTTGGTTCGATTCAGTTTGGCAGCTTTTTAAGAGCTTCTACGAAATGTATACTTGATAATAAAGAGTGGTCGTTACTTGACTTTTGTATACAATCCACATGCAGATTGTATCCACTACATCATATCAATTTATAGGAAACCCTTTTTCCATACCATTACAAAATTACATCTATAATTGTTTGTTTCGCTGGCCAAATGAGATTTTCACTAAACAGTTTTACAAAAACGCAACACTTGTTTCGCCACAATGGCTTCTTCAGGCATATCTTTCATCAAGTATCGACCAATTCCATCATATACCTTCATGGAGATTTGTACAGCGTACAAAGAAATCTCTTTCAGAGACAAACTGAAAGAAAAAGACTCATTCATTTGGAGAACTGTGACTCAAATCCAACGTGAATTCATTTGAAGATGGACCTCTTGCGCAAGAATTAACCTAACCTCGCTAATATTGTTGACGGAAATAATTGGTTATTTCAAAGAAGATGCAGTTTTCAATTCTCTTTTGCACTCACTCTTTGACTTGTGATAATACTTGTGAGTAAATGTTGAAACCTTTGCATTTTAAATTGTGAATGTGAAACGTTCAAGAATAACTAGCCTCCACTGCTTTTTTTCTCTGCTATTTATCTTGTTTCCATCTCTGCATTATAACTATAATTTTTCCAGGAATAGGTAGAGCTTCCGGAAGAGGCATGCCCCCAGGAATGGGAGGAGTACCCGTTGGTTTGCAGGGACCGGTAAGAGGGGTCGGTGGACCATCGCAGCAAGTCATGACACCAGGTGGAAGAGGACAGGTGTCTGCCCCACCCCAAATGAATCAAGGTCCCCCAAGGATGGGCGGTCCACCACCAGGTGTAATGGGGCCCCCTCCTGGAATGATGGGAATGCCTCCTCAAATGGGCATGGGACGAGGAGGCCCCCACCTCCGATGGGAATGAGAGGACCTCCACCTGGTATGATGAGAGGAGGACCTCCTGGGCCACCAAGGCCATACTAGGAGTTTATTATTATTAAGTTCAAATGTATAAGCAATGTATTTTTGATGCTGATTGCGCAGTAGAGTGTATGAAATAAATTCTGGACTTTTTAATCTTGAATGGTGTTTTACGTGATACACACAACTTTCTCAAAGTACAAAGACTATTTTTGGAATCGGATAAATTCATAAAGCGTACAGGTTCGTACCCAAAAACCCAATTCAGAAAAGTTTCAGTGAATATAATTTTTTCGGAGATTTGTAATTATATTTATGTATTTTCAGACACTAATGAGGCTTCAATTTAGTTTTCAAGATCACAAAACACAACTTATCTATAAATTTCTTTCAAGAAGATTATTATCATTACCGAAACACAAAAGAGCCACATAATCCTGTTTCTTGGTATTTGAAGTTTTAAAACTCGAAATTTTGGCCTTTAACTCGAAAAATGCCAATTTTTGTTTTTTGAATGATGATTTCAGTTGTAGAAAACATTTCTTTATCTCCTCAAATAGGAAACTTTCCTTTGATTTACTCTTCAAATCAAGATTTGAACATCTTCTTGGCAAAGCCTAGTGAAGTAAAACGTGTATATTGGATATTAAATTAACAAATTCAAGCTATAAAATAAGACGAGAGCAGCGTATATGGACAGAACAATATTAAGCTCAGCTGAACTTCACGTTTCCAACTTCAAAACTGACGAAATTCAACACAACCTTTGAACCACTATTTTTCCCCCTTGAGGGGTGGAAATTTCCTTTCTTGATGCTTATTTATGCTACACAAAGAACCTACCTGCATATTTCAAGATTATAGGTTCAGTAGCTTCGGATTTACGTTAATATAAGGGCAGGCAACAGCTAGTGATTTATATTTTTAATTTGAAAATATAGTAACTAAAAAAATGTGCCAACTGAACTAAGTAATGACTAACTTCGAGAATCGAATTATGTTACCTAAAAAGAAATTCGCAAAACTAACATCCTGCATTCTGCTCGCGTTCTCGGCAATGGCGCCTTATTGCTTAGACCGCCCCTCAACCCCCTCGCATGGTCCCCTGTCGTTTTACAGTAGACGCGACGCGTATGAGCTTACTGCATTGCGTCAAATTAATTTTATCCTGATAACATTCGATTCAACCACATTAATTAGTGTAAAAGACAAAATGTATCTGTAATGAACTTAAAACTACAACTATGTAAATTTTTATGAGAATTTGGCATATATTCTACAATGTGCGTTGTAAAAAAAGTATCCAATTCAATTGTATTCATGGCTCAGTATTTTG
Source organism: Leptinotarsa decemlineata (assembly GCF_025532065.1). Classification (NCBI taxonomy): domain Eukaryota; kingdom Metazoa; phylum Arthropoda; class Insecta; order Coleoptera; family Chrysomelidae; genus Leptinotarsa; species Leptinotarsa decemlineata. Next base: position 170,998 of record NW_027412556.1, on the reverse strand, counting down.
TATATAGTGACATAAGAGGATTTTTATTTAGAACTATATAAGATGAACAACCTTATGGTACATTATCTGCATGTAACTCCAACGGTATAGGCAGCACACACCAAGAACGATCTCAGGGAGCAAGAATTATTCCGACTTACTTAATACTTACAGTTATATTGTGACCAAAATCTTTGTAGATTGTAGCCTCAATGTTATTCTGATGTATAAGCTGTAAAGTTTCATCTAAATCCGTTCATTCGTTTAGGCGTTAAAGAATCACAAACAAACATAAATGCATTCCTCCTCCCAAACTTTCACATTTTTATTAGTATATATCTTTATTTGAAATAGGAATTCCTAATATACATACAAATCTTAAAAATTATGATAAATGTGAAAAAATTGTCAATATCGCGAAATATATGAATACATCAATTATAATAGCTACTAGTAATAAAATACAAATAGATAAAAACAATTTTTATATCAATCTGTTAAAAAAATATTCTTCAAAATAAGTGTAAAACAGTGAAACATATGAATGTGTGTGTATAAAGTTAAAAGTATTTTAAAAGCTAAAAAGAAAGAAAAGAAAGTTAAAAGAACGAAAAAAATTAATAAATATCCAGTGACCTTATATGTTTTTTTAGCTGATATTTGAAACTATCGATAGTGACCGAGCATTTAATGTCTTGAGGGAGTTCGTTGAAATCATTCAGTCCCCTGAAAAATAATGATATCATAGAATTTTTAGTTTTGGTTCTAGCTATATGAAATTCATTATTAGTCCTTGTATCATAACGGTGAATTTGATTGTTATAAGTAATAAAAGACTTGAAGTAACTTGGTAATAAATTCTTTGTGATTTTATAAATGAACATCATTGACATATAAAATAGTCTTTGCGTTACACTATACCAATTTAGAGTATTTAGCATAATTTGAATGGGAGTATATCTATTACACATCAAGATTATTCGCATTCCTCGATTTTGTAATTTTTCTAATTTTTGTTTGTTGTTTTTGTCCAAGAGATATAGAAGACTAGAACAGTAATCAAAATGTGGCTGTATAATGCTTCTATATATAGTTATCTTTGAAAATAAAGACACTTGAGATGATATCCTAGAAAAAAAGAAGAGTTTTTTCGAAATTTTTTTGCAAATGTAATCGCTATGAGCGTTCAGTGTTAGTGAGTCATCTATTATGAAACCTAAGTATTTAAACTCGGTTACCCATTCAATCTTGTCATGATCAATGGTAAGTTGTAGAGACTCATAGTCCACATACTTTAATTTATGTTTATTACTGAGAATCATGGCTTTGGTTTTTTTTGTATTTAATTTTAGTTTATTAGTTCCCAGATAGGTTTCATATTTTTTTAATACTTGGTTCATTCGAGTTATTGTTTCGTTAAGATTGTGACCATAACATGCAACCAATGTGTCATCCGCGAATAAATTCAGAAAATCATGACCTTGCACATAATTGAGATCATTCAAATATATTATAAAAAGCAGTGGTCCCAGCACACTGCCTTGAGGTACACCAAAATTATTAATAATTTCGTTTGAATAAGAGTTGCCTATTTTGGTTCTTTGAGATCTATTACTGAGATATTCTTTGAACCAATTCAATACTTTACTCTGAATGCCATAATATTTCAATTTTAGAAGTAAAATTTCTCTGTCGATGGTCTCAAACGCTCTTTTGAAGTCAAGAAATACTGCCACTACATATTTACCATCATCAAGTACCTGCTTCCATTTCGATATTGTTAACTGAAGGGCAGTTTCACATGAATGATGTTCTCTAAAACCAGATTGGTTACCCATAAACAGATCATTCTTACTGAAGTACTGAGTTATTTGTTCGTGCACTATTATTTCTAAGAGTTTCTCTATAGTTGGTAAAGTATTTATGGCCCTATAGTCAGACATTTCTATTGCGTTATTAATTTTAGGAATGGGCATTATAGTACTGAGTTTCAATTGGTTGGGAAAACTACCATTTGCAAGTGAAGTATTTATCAAGTTCAGGAAGACAATTCCACCAGTATAAAACGTTTCTCTCAAAAACCTGACACTAATTACTTCCTCAATACTGCCTTTTTTTTTGAGAGAAAATATAGTAGATCTCAACTTACTTAGGTTTACACTTTCAAATTCAGAAAAACTAGCTACCACTGGTTTAAGATTTTTCTGAGACCACTTTTCTTCAGAGATGATAGAACTAGAGATCCGCTCAATGCTATCAACATAGAACGAATTAAACTTATTGGCAGCATCTTGCTCAGTTTTTACCCTTGATATAGTGCCATCAGTGCTAAAGTTAATGCACTTGAAGTTCATATGCTGCTTCTCACCTTTTGTTAATTTTTTAATAGTTTTCCACATTTCTTTAGGGTCATTTTTATTTGAATCAATTTTATTTTCAAAGTATTGCAATTTTTTTATTTTCAGTAAATTAACAACCTCATTTCGTTTTGATTTATATTTATTCCACAACTCCTCTTTATTGGCATTGGAAGTTTTTCTGAAATCTTTATACAATTTGTCTCTTTGTTTTGAAAATGATTTTATCTCATCATCGTACCAAGGTACCTGATTTTGTTTGTTTTTGATTTCGATAATGGGTGCTATCTCATTTAAAATTAATCTACACTCCGATTCAATATTATGGTAAATCTCATTCACATCAGTGGAGGTTTTCAACCATTCACATTCAATCAGCCTCAGGTTGATACTATGAAAAACCTCATCATTTAATCTCCGTGTGAAAAAAGGTGTAGATATTGCAAAGTCACTATTTTGTATAATAACGGAAATTATTGAATGATCAGTAATCTTAGGCTCATGGTGAACACAAACTTTTAGACCACTCTGATTTGATATCGCATAATCAATCAATGAAGAACTATTAGAGGTTATTCTTGTCGAATCACAAACAAGTTGTTCGATACCAAAAGTCATCATTATATTTTTAACTTTTTTGCCGTGAGTAGTATTACTAAGATAATCTATATTTACGTCACCAATCAAAAGACACTTTTTATTTCTCATGAAGTAGTCCTCACACCATTCTTCAAATTTGTCCAGGAACACATCATGACTTGAATTTGGAGAATGGTAGAGTCCACCTACTAACCATTTAGTGTTATTCAATTCAATTTTGATAAATTGGCACCAGTAATTGGTATCCAGTATATATTTTCCTTTTAACGAATAACTTATATCCCCTCTTACATATATAAGTACTCCTCCAGTATGTCTGCTGTTAGAATCACATCTAACGATAGAATACCCTGAAATGACAATTTCGCTATAGAAGAAACTCTACGTGCCAATTACTCGGTAGAGCTTTGGTTGAATTCGTCCACACTTTATTAGGTCCTCACAACAAGGAATTCTTTTACTTTTTTCTGATATTCTTTTTGTTATGTATTCGAAGTTAAATAACTCTTTGGTATTGAAAATAACAGAATTTTGGGTAAGGGCTAGAACAGGTGTTGGAAGGGAAATTAAGTAAGACTGATGTGTACTATAAGTTGAGGTGGTATTAGATTGATTTTTATATTTTTTGTGGATAAGACGGACTGTTTCCAAAATAAAAAGACATACTAAGGTCAGACATACTTCACAATCCCTGTAGCTAGCCTTGCATCCATATCTGATGGATCTTTTTTGTAGAGAGAATACCATATTGTAACGAAACAGTACACAATTTTTCTAGAAACAAACTTCATAATAGGACTCAATTTGTGCAAAATAAACTGATTTTGTAATAGCAGTATCTAACTCTCTTGCAACAACTCTCACTGCATGGCATCCTGTTGCTAGTCTTTTACATAAGTAGGTAGTCGACATGGGATTCAAATTTTGGATTTTCAGCAATTTAGAGCCCTAATTCAATTTTTTTTCAATTTTTACATTTTCCAAGTATACCGCCCATATCACATCTAAACGTGGCCACATTTGTTTAGACAATGTTGAATGATAACAGATTGGAATCGCACCACTCATGTCAACATGGATTTAAGTCATTGACATAAATGAGAAACAACATCGGTCCCAAAACTGAGCCTTGTGGAACCCCAAAGCCCATTTAATGTTCTGATAAAATTCCATCTAACAGAATCTCACCATCTGCAAGATAATAAAGTAAGTGCCAATCAAAATGTATCAGAAAATACATATATCATAATGTACATTGTAATTTTATTGGTATTATTGATTATTTGAGCTTTGAAACTTCTGACAATTTTTAAGGTGTACTTTTATCTTCTCATCTAGCAATCGTATGTGGTAAAAAAAGGTGACCAACTGTAAAATATGAGTGAGCTTGGAAGTATATAAAAACGAAATCATTCCTAAAGATGTATAATTTATTTCACAAGTAAGTCATATAAATTATTTCTTATAAAAAAATACCTAACACTAATGAGAAATCGCACAATGTTTCAATATTACTCAATGTTCAAACATTAATCTCTCATTTCTCCTTCTTCATCTTCTTCTTCTGCACCCCTTATAAATAATATGTTGTTACACCTGATGAGTACTTCACCCAAGTTTCCTGAAAAAAAAATTGTACATTATGTGGGAAACACAAGGCATTTTTTGTATATGACCATGATACTGAAAAACCTCAATAACTTGAAGGATTTTATTAATACTTGAAACAATCTCAGGGAACTTTTTGTCTTTTCTGTAAAATAGTTCGATAGAGATATTTTTTTTCATTTCAAATAAAAAAAAATATTGATATAGAAATGGGGTAACTATTCATCAATAAATTATTCATTTTCTCAAAAAACACGATCCACTGTAGATTGTCTATTTCTGATGGCTACTCATGGACCTTTTGCTATTTAGACGTAAACTTACAGATTAAGCGTATATTCTTATATCTGGAGAGAAGTGTATTTTGAATAGTTGCTTAGAAATGGAACCTACTTGGCTACCCGTCTTGAAGGGAAATATGAATAGTGGCGAAATGACGAGACTGATATCGGAGAACACACCTTGTACTATATCGAATGTTTCAGAAGTAAATCACCATTGACTTATTTTACAACAATCGAGGAAGTCGAGAAATAAAACGAGTCACTGAAGAAAAAACTTCTTACAAACCTAAATTTTGTCCAATTTTAAAGACGGAGGCAGATTTTATCCTCCCAAAACGTTAAGATAAGTAGATGTATAATTCCTAATGTCTTTTTTTGATAATCGCAAAGAAAATCGCAGGTTATGCTATGCAAATATGACTACTAAACAATGTTTATTTCATCTGCATGTGTGGTATTCTCAAGTATTTCATATTTAACTGGTAAGAAATTACCTGTAGCACTCCCATCAATGTACTCTTCTGTATTAGCCAGCTGCAGGTTCATATAACCGTCAACAGATACCAAGTATCCTTTATATTCATGTCCCCACTTCAATTTTACCATAACAGCCTTACCAGTTAGGCTATTCAGGAATGGTTTTGGATTAATTGGCATAGCAGTCGACATTTTGTATGTTTTTTTTTCTGTTCAGCTGGAAAAAATTCAACTATAGCCCTTATTTGTTCAAATATAAAATTATTATAAGAACTTTAACAGCGGCAAAGTTGATGGTTGTTGAGGTTAAGGTTAATACAATTTCTTCTTCTTTTCCTCACCGTACCGCCTATTCTTTGAAAAAAATTAGACAGTCGTATTATTTACTAGACAACCGGGAAACGATGGGGTGGCGACATCTAGACTGTATATGTCATACTCACAGAAATCATTGATTATTGCCGGAAGAAACTACTCACAAACATAGGCTTTTACAACCGGAGTAAAGATTGAAAACGAAATTCGGGTTGTTGGGCCTAAGTCAAATGGAACCTGAAGTATCAAACGTTTCGTCTTCTACTGTGCCAAACATGCGTCTCCTGCAATGACTGCGAGGAGTCTCAGCAACGACTGATTCTGTCAGTAAGGCCAGATTTTATTAATTTCGAATATTATTCATTCAATTTATTTATTGTAATATCAATTTACAGAAAATGAAAATCAGTGCCAATGTAATAAATATACAAAGGCAAAACAGTGATTTTTCAATTCCATTTGCAATTGAAAATCTCCTAATCATATGGCTCTTAGAATATACAATGCTCTTCCTTCAAATGTGAAAAACTGCTTCATTCAAACATAATTTGAAATCCTTTTTGACAGAACATAGTTTTTATAAACTGGATAAATATTTGTCGTGGCAATTTACGGTGAAATCAATTTTTTAGTATTATTGTATTTTAAATGTCAGTAACTGACTTTTTCCATATGCTTTGTAACTGTCTTAAGGAAATAAATGATTATTATATTAAAAAAGAATAATTTTTTTCCTGATCTCTCCTGAAGTTGGACGTACTGTATAATACTCAACCTGATTCTGTGCTCTTGAAGTAATAAGAGGGTCTAATCAATTCGAGTCACTACTTGAAACCATAAAATTAATATTGGTAGAATTTTCAAATTGTATCCTTCTAAATTATTTGCATAACGATCGACCTCTAACCTTTCATCAGATTCTTCTTTTTTATCACATCAATTAACAACATACATTGTAGGGATTTCATTGACTGATGATTATGTTAACTTCATGTACGAATTTTTTAATAACAATTCAAATCAATCGGATATTGCAACACATATTTGAGATAAAATTTATTTTATTTCTCGAACAGTTTCATCAATGAAGATTATGGCGTTATAATAATAATCAATAATCAAAATTTGTAAGATGATACTCATTGAACGAGGAACTAAAATATATTTACTATAATAAATGTCGTATGGAAACGCGTCCCTTTTACCCCCAGTTGAAATATTTGAAAATCCTTTCTAAGTGTGCATCTAAGACCTAAGAAGCACCTATATATCAAATTTTAGCTTCCTAGGACTTACCATTCATGATAACGAAATAATTTTCATACTAATAATATGACTAAAGACGCGTTTCGCTACACAGTAGCTTCCTCAATTGAACTGTCCAGTAAACTATTCAATAATGCATTTTATGCAACAGATAATTTTAGGTAAACAGGTCTATGATTAATACTTAATTAACGGAACTTCATGGAAACAAATTCAAAAAGAATGAGTTATTAACTTCTTGTTTGTTGTTCAATAGAGAATTTATTAGTTTCGTTAAATGATATCCAGGGATTTTAGCAGGTTCAGACGTTATTCCTATATAAATTTTTGGGCACAATCCGACGATTTCCCGGTATTTATGAGTGTTTTGTAGGTTAAGTATCAGCTTCAATGTGTGGATATACTTTATTAATTGCCTGTTTGATATATTTTTTTGAGGATTTAATGACTCATGTTCGGGTTGAAATTGTTATTTAGTGCAATGTGTTCAATCAAATTCAGTTCCTTATTGAAATTCTTAGTGGACATCGAAATACTACCTGATGAGTATGTGGATCACATTATGGTAAGCTGTTAATTTATGTTGATGGTAGTTTATTGTTGGCTTAGTTTGTGACAAATTACGAATTCATGTTTGTTGCTAATTTTTCTAATTGTTAGGTCTGAAGAGTTTATCGAATTATTGGTTTCAACTTCCATTGTAAATTTCATTTTATTGTGAATACAGTTAATTCATTTATAAAATTACTGAAGAATTTACAAAACTCTATGTCTATGTCACATCACAATACCTTATGACCAATTTTGTTGAAAGACGCACATTTAATACGGTTCTCCTTGAAAAAAAATATGAAAATTCAGAAGTAATATTATGTAGGTTATATTCAGTCATTGCAAAAGGTTTAAAATTATCATATTGAGCTGAAATTTTGCCCATGAGCTGAAGACGGAATTCAGAAAATCCTTTTCTGAAAACTTTGAGCATGCGATATTTCGAAAATAAAAACTTTTGGATTTTGTGTATATTAATAATTTTTATTGTTCTCTCATTTTGATTGAAGCAGAGACTGATGTCGAAGGCAAATTCCAAAACAGGTATCAGTAAAAAATACATATTATAAGGTCTTTACCTACGACTAGACACAATGTCAGTATTGCAGATAACGTGGGAGAAAATGAGAAGGGCATGTTTATAATTTTCCTTCAGTTATTTGCGAAAATAATTTTCAATTTCAATAAAAATAGTTGAATATTTCTGTGGGCCGAGAACTTTGGACATCAGGTATATACTCGATAGTACAACTGTGATCTTTAATACTTTTTCGTTTCTGTCAATTAGAGGGTTTGCAACTGATTGCGGAAAATGTCGAGGAATGAGCAACCCCTCAGTATTGTCATTCACTCGCAGAACAATACACCATTATTATTGGGGCTGTCTGGATGATAGTATGTATGTTGACTTATTAGATAATCTGTTCCAAATGACAACGATTATTTATGGTGGCACCCTAGAGACATATGACATGAAGATGACGTGATCCCAATGCAACCATTTTAATGCCTATTATTGAGGTATATATTAACGACCTGTTGCGGAGGGTGGATTTTAAATTGAAATTTGTTTCTTCTTCCTGCTTTATATTCGTGACATTTGGATTCATGTTCTCTGGAATGAGAAATGCTGACATGATACCTGGAGTGTTGAAAAAGTGTATCCAATTGGTTGATGCTACAGTTTCATCCTCATTCAACTGAGGACCATTCGAAGTATTTTGTGAACTTCTATTTTATATTGGAGGGCTGAAGTTTTTGTGATTCTTTGTCTTTTTCTTTAATATCTCCGAAACTATCAAAAGTATCATGAACTTATTTATTACAAATGCGCTGCATTATCAATAAGTTGAAAAAGTAGTGATAATAAAAATAATTGACTTATTCATTCATCACAACAGATAAAGGACTGTATTTACATTAATTGAAGAGAATCTTTGACGAATGGGTTGAAGCTGTTTTTCAACTCAACCCTGAAGTAGCCTTCAAAACATCTTGCTCACTTCAACTAAAGACAAGACGTTTGGAAATGAAAAGTCGGGGATATATAAAATGAGGTTTCTGGAGTTTGTTACAATAATACATCGGTCAGACTAATTAAAATGAAAGTTACTCCCATATATAGAAAGTAACTTACGACGAATCTTCAACTTTCTGCGCGGCATTAGCTGAGTTAGTTGTTGTCTTTCCGTCGGTTATCTGCCACACGAACCTACAAAATCGTAGGTACAACATAGAACATATTTTTTAAACAGATTTTTAAGCAGATATATGTGTGTGTAAATATCTATCTGAGAGTACTTTGGTATGCTTTTCGCTCACATCACAACTGATTCTTTTCCTGTTTCAATTTGTAGTCGTACATTCAGTTTTGGGGGTTCAGTATGTATATATTTATGTGCTCCTCTACATTCGTATTTATTTTTTTTTGAATTTCATCGTATATGAATTATATATAGTAATATCACATCACAATATCACAAAATAATATTCATTACTACACGAAAGGTTCCAAACAGTGCATTACAAGTTGAAATATAGAAATGAATGTATAATCATTTGTACATCGCTTCAAATATATGTTGTTTCCGACCAATAAATTCAATACTGAGTTTCCAAATGATTGCCTCCCTTCTACCATTCGATGTGGGAAATGTGGAAAAATGCGAATGAAGAATATAATGATCATTACAGTCGACTGCAATCTACCTCTGTTTAACCAACATGAACTATTGTCTAATTGGAGTGGAGGATGAGCGTTTGAAATACAAATAGCAGTCCGGCAAATATAGGGTTAAAGGGTTAATGTGCTTGAAATTTTAATTGTGAACAAATAATTCGGTAGGTATTTATTCAGTGTCGTCGATAATGAGGTAACGGTTAGTTAGCTGAGAGAAGATTTAGTAGATTGAAATATGCCTGTGTTTTGCTAATGAAAAAAGTTGATGAGCAGAAAACATGTCAGAAAACGGCGAGTTGCTATCATTCCGTGAAAAATGCCCTCCAGAAATGTATGTACTTTACAAAATATTCTGAACAGTTCACGACGTCATGAGTAATTTTCATTCTGTTTCTTCCACTATGAGAAAAACGTTTTTTTCTTCTCTTTTTTTCTACTCTCTCGATTATCAAATGTCATGTTGAGAATTCTCATAATTTTTTTCTTGTAATGGACTATTTGGAACTTCTGGTGTAGTAATGAATGGAAGAATAATCTTCCTCTTGATGATGGTCACTTGGTCATTGAAACACGTGTCAGAAATATATTAATTTCTGTTGTTATTCAGTTTTATAAACATGATTAAGGCCCTGTTATGAACATTCATGTTTCTTCTGGTGAATGAATGATTCATTGATTGAAAAAAAATGGGAACAACTTAACTTTCATGAAATTTCTTCATCACTTCTCAAGCAAAAGTAATTCTACTTGAATATTTGACTTGCGGGCCAATTCAAAATTCATGGAATAAAACCTAATTTATTTTCTAGTTACTGGATTCGTGGTCTGGGTAAATTCTTGTAACTGTTCCGTTTCATTATATCAGTGTATCAATTGAAATACATGATGAATTCAAAATATCCAATCGAAAAGTTTATAATGATTGACCTGTTTTTACTATTTTCATTTACTAACACTATGGATTTTAGTTTTCTTTAGGTATATTCCTCTTCTAGGAACTTTCTTATCAAATCATATCTGAAGCTCAATAACCACGTTAACATCTGCAGTGAATTATTACTTAATCGTACAGTTCAATTAAGACCTTGTTTATTCTAGATTTTGGCGAAGGCAGTGAGTATAAAATTTTCATTAAAGGTCTTCTGCAACTTTTAATTAGGATGGTTGTTCTAACCTAACCTAATATTGTGTAAATATACTGAAAGTTTGTTATTTTTGTGAAAGTAAAAGTTGTTGAAAGTTATTTATGATACATTTAATCGTATGGGTAGCTCAACAAGGTAACTTCAAAATTTGGAAAAATGCATTATCCTCTCACATGCTGGACCTATATACGCATAAGAAAAAAAATTGGATTGAAGTACTATAAAAGGAATTCAATATTTTATTCATATAGTTCATTATAAAAAATAATTCAACTGAAAAATAAAAGAAAATTGGTAATCGGATGATTTGAGTTTAATAAAAACTGATGAACATCGAATGGTACGGTTCAAGCCCCTAAACATTTTGGAATGGTTGGACCTCTTTAGAGGGATGCAACCAAGTTGAATAATAAATAACAAAGTTCATGGATGAACGACACTGATTATCAAGAGATACAACTTCATCAATTAAAAGTTGATGTCAATGAGGCCATTACACAGAATTTACTTCTCACAAGTAGCACTTTGTGCAACGGGAACTTCATAATGAACTTTTTAACAGTTGAAAAATTAAAACTTCATGGGAATGAATGAATTTTTATGAATTTATCTCAATTATATAAATATTTGAATTGAAATTTGCTTGATTTGATTCTGGTTTCTCACTCTTGAAAATAAAAAAACGAATTATTAACCAACACTAGGTATTGCATGTATACCAATACAAAATAATATTTGCGGAATTCCAGTGATAAGAAATGAACAATTAGGGTCAATGGCATTCCAAATCGTGAACTGCTATAAGTGAAAAATCGATAACGTACGCCACTGCAATCCGCAGTTTTTCCTGACGCTGCAATAAACTTACGGAACAACCTCGGAAATAAAGCACTGCCAAAGTATCTGACTTTGCATTTTGTGCAACTGGTGTTTATTTGTTACCGTTGTATCAAAACCAACTGCAAATTCACTCGAACTGATCGCCCAATTCAAATGTATATTTTACCCAAAGTCAAGTGATACACAATTGCCGAGTTGTTGGAAATTCAACTGGTTTTTTTACACTTGACTTCATGTCCCTTTGCTCTTCGTAGGTGAATTTCCAAGATCAATCCTACGTATTTTCAGATTATGTGCTGATAACCTCACGTATTTCTTTTTTTTATAAGTTTATTGAAAAATACAGATAACTTCTTCGAATTCATTTCAAGATGGAAAAAATATGTAAGTTGACTTTTTTAAATCAATTGAGTGATAACTGTTTGAATTTATAGTCTATACGAAGTCAATCCGAACAGCTAAATTACTCTTACCACTTACTTTACTACTAATGAAAAGAATCTGTGTAGGTTTATGAAAAATAAAAATAATTTAGAAAAACACCTATACCACGCCGCCCATGCCATACAAAGAAACTGCCGATGTTCGGTAACTACTTAGTTTTTATGTCATTCGAGTTAACCTCGTATGTACTATACGTGGTCAATTTGATATACAAATTGAATAATTATGCTAATGTTAGTATCTGAAAGAATCATTTATGGATGATTATACATGTTTCGTAAGAAGTTTTTATATTTTTTCTCCATTCATAAGAAGTTTTTATATTTTTTCTCCATTCATACCTCTTATACAGGATGTCAATCAAAATCAAAAACTACTGAAAATGTGGTCCATTGTAGTCCAAACAGCAATAGTACTCGGCTTTCGTACTCCTTCCTTATCCAATGAAAGACTTAAGAAGAGAAAAATCTAAAGGAGTTGAGTCCAGCAATGCATTTGTGATTGAGCTTGGTTTTGCAACTGACCGCCTTCAGTTCTCTGGCGATCCCATAGATGGCGACCTAGTAAAGGGGGATGTTTTCGTCCTTCTTTGTCTTGAAAAATTTCAATCAATTAGTGTTGGACGAGAAAAAAATTGGTGTGGTGGAGCATTATTCGCTGAAAATGTGTAATAGTCCCTTTCCAGAGTTGATTACTTTCTGTAACAATTTGAGAAGCTCATGAGTTATAAGAGGATTGACAGACAGCGTCTTCAATCATATTAAGGCACCTACAGATTGTCACAGGTAGCGACAATTTAGTCTACCTACTCACATCGTAATTCAGATGAAATGAACAATGGTATTGATACAAAACTGCATTAGGGGGATACTATTTTCAGTGGGTTTCTCTCGTGTATTAATCCCATCTGCTCTGCTACTGTTCTTGACGAACTGGCAGGCTCTCCAAGAGATCTAATAATAATTAAAATCGTAGCTAAACAGTTCAACAAGTCAAACCGATTAAATGATTTGGTAAAATCGTTGAAATTTTGTGAATAATTCTTGTCTTTAAAAACCTTCTAATTTCAAAACATTTTCAAAGAAGTAGTAAGAAAATGAAGACTGCATATGTATCATCTGACGAACCCAAATCGATATTTCACTATTTAATTACATTAAAATTTTTTTAGGATATTTTTGCTGTTTTAAAAATTTCTACTGACGATACAATGAAGTACACCCTCAATGTAGACAAACCTTTCTTCCTGAAGAGGCGATAAGGCAAGTGTCTTATTCCGAAATAGAATTCTCAAGTCTCTTCCTAGTTTTGACATTCACTGTTTATATGAACATAGTTGTTTCGAAAGGGATTTTTCTTCCAGTTTTTGTCTGAAAGTTACTTTTTGGAAGATTCCCACATTTTTATATGAAGATGAAGAACAATTTCTGCTTATTTCTGTAATTTTCGAATACGATTTTTCAAGAACTGATAGGTAATCGAAAACTGAAAACTTAGGTTACTATTGTAAAAAGAATTGAAAGCAATTTTAAATGATGTACTTCTTGGCTTCTACATTATGAAAGTAACTTATATCCCACAAAGATAATGCCCCTTTCAGGAATAAAATTGAAGTATGTTTCCACTTTTCCATATCACTATTTTCTTGAAGGAAGGTATGAAGGATTTAAATTTTTGAACTGAAATTCTTTATATGATTATTTTTTCAACTTTAGCCGAAAATTTCCATTTCTATTCTTCAGAAAAATTACAATTTTCAACATTTTCAAGAGTTCTAGAAAATGGTGATATTTTTTATGGAACCTGGTTACATTTGTGCAAAAAATATCCACTAAGAATGAAAAGTAATTCTTTCTCACTCATTATAATTTAAACTATCAGGTAATGATTTTCTCTGACATTGAATTAGTTTTTCGTGGTCAATCACAGTGAAAATAATTTCCAAAGAAGCGATTAACGATTTATTGAATTCCCCGTAGAATATAATCCCCATGTCACAGATTCCTTTGAATAAAATAAGTACGTAATAAGTGAAAAGCGAATATATCAGAAAACCATCTAATCAGATCAGATAAAGGTCGCAGTTTCAAATCAAACGAGGGCGATCCCAATAAAAAGGAAGCTCAAACTCTCCGTGAAACATGAGCATATAACATGTCCACAATAAAGCTCACTTTTACAACAATATGGTTCAAATTTTCTCAGTGTTGACTGGCTATTGAGGTATAAACAAATTTCCGTAGTGAAATCGCTGGCACCTATCCTGCTGAGAGGGGCGGCGCTTGCCAGTCGCCGCCCCTTCCAGCCGGACTTTCCAGAGCTCAGTTTCTGCTCCCAAACCCAATTCAACCGCCGTCGCGGAAGTAAAAGCCACGGGCCAGTGCCGGGTGCAGTGCTTATGAATAAAGTCAGTGTTCGTGATGGAGGAGACCCAAAACTTGGCTGAGGAATATGTGCAGGACTTCGTGTTAGACCATTTCGAGGATGTGACTGTTAAACGCGAGGACAAACGTCAAATGATTGACGCCGACACTACTTGGTTGCAGCAGGAGGATTCGTCCAGCAGGCTGTGCAGGAGTCAATGGGACGATAAAAGGATACCTTCGCCTCCACCCGAATCGATGTACGTTCAACAACCAGTATTAGTGAATATGTCGCTGATGAACGACCCTGGAACGCCTCCCGACACCCCCCCGAACAACTCCCCGCTTCCTTGTAGACCCCCTGGCATGATGGAGGAGATGCTGTGGTTTCCCCAGAGTATGCGAGCAGATCCACAGCCTCTCGACCTCCGACCCCTACACTGCATGGGCGGCGAACCGGACTGGGAAAGAAGGGAGTACATTCCATCGGGAATGATTCTCGACACTCCCAACCATCATATTATCCACAACCAAAGGCCGCTATCGGTTTGTTCCGGGGCGAGTGCTCTTTCTCCGAGGCTGAACCACAACAGTGGCTATTCCACCTGCTCAGAAGACATCGGATTGAACGACGACATGTTGATGTCGTTGTCGGTTAGAGAACTCAACAAGAGGCTACACGGGTGTCCGCGGGAGGAAATCGTGAGGCTGAAACAGAAGAGGAGGACGCTCAAAAACAGGGGCTACGCGCAAAACTGCCGATCGAAGAGGTTGCAGCAAAGACAGGACCTCGAGCTGACCAACAGGAATCTCCAACTCGAACTGCACAGACTGAAGTCGGAGCTAGCCAGGGTTTCCCAGGAGAGAGATCTGCTGAAGCAGAGGCTGCAGCTTGGAAGGCCCCCGCACCTCAGCAACAGCCTCAACTCCGACGGGCAGAGTTCACCGGAGTTTTACCTATGACATCATTTCCCGGGTCGAAGGATTCAGTGATTTTCGGCCCCACGGTTCATAAAAACTGATAAAGATGTACCGTGAACTCTACAAAAAGTGACTTCAATATTTGAAGGAGTGATTCGCACAATCCATTTTCAGTTAGGGATTAAGACTGTTGAGAGTTTCGTTCAAAGTTTTGATTTGTTATCATATCACTCAAAGTGAATGGCATATCTTCCTTTATTAGTTGTTTCTTTCGTATATCTATTTTTATATCAATCAGGTGTTTTCTGAATCTGAAAGGTTGTGTCAATAAGATATAATATATGTTACGTTATTATACTGTAAATAAAATTGTCTAGTGGAAATAAGTAAACACATTTGTTAGTATTCATACATAATTTTTTATTTTATTTTGGTAATGTTGACCTCATTAGGTGCTTCCGAGTAACGATCAGGAATCTTCAAGCTTCAATAATATCATGACAATACCGTTAACCCCATATTTGAACTTACATTTTTGAAAAATTCATGAGATTTCATGGACGTAACCTTTTCAACATTTGGCATGAGATAAATCAAGTAAGTAAAGAATTGTATCATGAATGGATAAATTGTTTATTCTTCTATTGGTATTATTAACACGAGTATGGATCAATTCAGAACACTTTTACATTATGTGATAACCTTTTGCAATACTAAATTTCATTGTGAAAATATGATTACAGATATCACTTTGATACTAACTGATTTACTTTCTTCCTTTCAATAATAGCAATGATTTTTATGGTTTCATAAAAATAATTAATATGTACTACATATAAATGAATGATTTTTTTTAAATCATTTGTATAATTTCTATCAATTTTCAAGTTCTTTTCCAACTAATGAAAAATCTTAAATGTACTGGAATATATTTTTCATAAAAAAATTATTAGTTCCTCAAATCATTGAATGAAAATATTTGAAGTCTTGTAAAAATATTTTGAATTTCCGAGGAACATATTATATTTTTATTAATGTTTGATTTGAAGTGTTTCCATTATGAATATTGATATATTTCAGGTCGAAATTTTCAAGTTCAACACAATATTTTATGTTATAAATTTATCCATAGATGCCTGACATCCCGATATTTCTTTGAAATTATTACTCTGAGTAAAATAATCAGAAATGGCATTATTAACTTTTTAAATTCATAACATGTGTGAAAAATCAATTCTTCAATTTCCAAGATTTGGTTACAAACCAGAATATATATTATTCTGGATTCATTGGTTTAAATTTTTAATATTCCAATATGGTTATACATACCTATGTATGTTTTTTTCTAATTACTATCACAAAATCGAAAAGTTGATATCTTCAATAAAATATTTCAGGGTGAAATACAGACTTTTTTCTCAATTTTGAAATAGGAATTCAAGATGTGAATTATTAATATAGTATTCTATAAAATATTCAGCATACGACATATTATTTTGAATAATGTTGTGGTAAAAGGTATGGAAATATTTCTCATTTGGTATAAACATGGTAAGTATTTCAAATATCAGATTACACGAGATAAAAAAATTAATAAAGCATTTTGAAAATGAGGTTTCATAAAAACTATCCTAATGGCTTGTGTTAAACAAAAATCAGACCCATACTTTGAAATAATCACTTAATTTCTGTGATTTTGCATAATTTTTGAAAAATGTGCCGTGGAAATTGAACTAGCTAGGATTTCGAGAGAGAGAATGTTTTTTAAGATAATAGTTTTAAATGATTTTTCACGCAGAATTAGCATTAAAAAAATTGTAATCCTTTTACGTCCTTTTTTTCGGAAAAATACAAAAGAATAAAATGGAGGCTTGAAGGTGAATTGAAATGTTTTCCAAATAGTCAATTTATTTTACAACTTACTAACATAGATACAAATTTTGCGAAAAAATATAAATTTTCAATATGATATTCCAATCTGACTAATAAATTTATATTGGTAGGTATCTAAGAAACACTTTATTATGAGATTTTCACTGAACTGCAACAGGTTTTGCTATACAATAATTATTTTGGTTTCATATATTCTTCAATCTTTCAACCAATAATCTCTATGGAAGTAAAATATAGAGTTTTTTGTTTGTGTCATGTTTTCGTGATCCACAAAAACTAAATTTTTTTTTTATCATTTAAATATTTGGTAGTCACAAACTTTCTTGGAGCATTAGAAAAATAATCTCGAATTATAGTATGTTGATGAGTATTAATTTATCCAATTCAGAGTCTGTTCAATAATTCATAATTCAATGAATAAGCGTAACATTATTCAAATTATCGTACAAAAGTAAAAATATTTGAATTGAAGGGAAAGATATTTTTCAGGGCAGATTAGTTTTTGTGATTCAAGATTATTTTCATACCAAAAATCTCTGTTTTTTGCTTGAAGTTGAATAGTACTCGATTGTTTGTGAACCAGAAAGCCAAAAAACTTTATTTCTGAAAATATTTGAATTTGAAAACCCTCAAAAGTCGCAACTTGTGCGAGTTAGGTGAGTCGCACAGAAGTATTCAGAGAAGAGAGACTAGTTCCTATGTTGTTTCCATATTCCAGACCATCAAGGCTACTTTCAGGTGGGTGGTTCTTTTCTAGACAGAATTTAGCAGTTTCAGGGTGTTGAAGTCTGTTTTCGATTCGACCGATAATAAATAACAATCATGATTGTCATTTAATAGCTGTCGAAAGGAGGCATCATAGCATTTTTGACTGAAATTTAAAAAAAACCATTTGAAAAAGTTGGTATTTTTCACACATATACTTTGATTTGAAAATGAAATTTGGCTCATTGGTTCAAATTTATTCCTTCGTGAAAACATGTCAAATTGAACAGTAACTGATTATGAGTGTTCTTCAAAAACATAACAAAAATAATCCTATCATTGATTGAAATTTACTTTAATTGGTAACCTATTTTCATGATTTTTCTGGTTGAATGAATGAATGTACAGTTCAATTCAGTTTCAATTTATTTGATTTCATTTCGGCATTTACGAGTACATGTTGTGTACGAATCATTATTCGATATTTCATCGACCTTTTTTGGGTATTTTTACCTTCCATAATCTGAAAAATATGCCTATCAAAAAAATTGATTTTTTTTGATAAGCAAATTTATTAAATACGACAAGTTACTGATAAATAAAACACTTCTCTTCGTGAAAAATACTTCTTTTTTACGCAGTAACTCATCGAGGCGAACTAAAAGTTTGCCCTTTCTACACTTGTATAAAGTTCTCCATTATAATTTTCATAGTTTTTCAGATTGTGGAAGGTAAAAAACACCCAAAAAAGGTCGATGAAAACTGATTTTCCTCCAAATGACTATCGTTGAATTATTAGATACTAGTCAAAAAACTGAAAGGAAAAATTGTCAATTTTAAAATTGAAATAATTAATAAAATGTTTAAGGGACCTCTTTAAAACACGAGAATGGAAGACATTATGAAAATCATCTAATTTTCAGTATTATTACAATTCTAATTTTGTCCACTAAAATATACATTTTTCATTTCTTTCTCTTCTTGAGAGTGTTTTGTATTGAACTCAGTGTGTCATTTGGTTCGTATCTAATAAATTTTCAATGAAAATGTGACTCGGTGGTTTGGAAAAACATCAAAATAACCCTTTATTCGTCATTCACCTTTTGGTATTGCAGTAGGGCAAACCAGCCCAGATTTTGATCTCTTTAATTGTTTTGAATTTCATTTGGAACTATTCATTTTCCCAATTTCCATTTAAAAAAGTTTTCAAAATACGTCAAATGAGAAATAAATTTTCGTGCCAAAAATGTTTTTCACAGAAGGTGAAATAATTAAAATAATTACTGATAAAGTCTTACTTGTTACATATCGAGCATCAACGAATCATTTTTATTGATAAGAAAAGTTTTGATTATAATTAAATTTTTCTGACACATCGAACATTATTAAATTCTAACAGGAAGATCGAAGAGGATCAGGTCATTCGGTTGCTATCGAGTGGAAATTTATGTTATGTTTTAAGTGGAGATAACATTTTTTTGCAGTTTCAATAACCCAAGTAATTATTACTGACCCCTGACGGCACATGCTTCATTCAACTACAATGTATGTTCATGAATTAATTTCTGTTGGAAACTTGAAAACCGATTGAGATAAATTTGATCAATTATTCAATTATATAGTCTAGTGTTAAATTAGTTTATTTTGCTAGTGTTGAAAGTAATTTTCTTTTTCATCCTCTACACTACACCTTCAATAGATTGTGGGAAATGTAAACAACTACTTTCCGCTTGGGATATCGGTAACTGGAATAGGTATCATTCAACAGTTTTAAAATAAATTTTTTTTGCAAAAATCATTAATTTGCAGATCAAGTTCAAATGTTTGTTTGTAGTTTCTGATTCCTGGTGGTTTTGGATGCACTTTTGATATGTTGTACTTTTCATCGTCCTGATCAGGAGTGTACATAGGCACAAAGTCCAGAATGTACATTTTTAGAGATAACCAGAACGGAAGTTCTGGTTACCTCTCGAATTTTTAATGGACATTCTCTTATCAAATCGAAAGAAACTTCCAGAATCAAACGAGAATATATTTAATATTCATTTTTGAGGTCGCTGTATTCATTTCGACGCAAGTGGCTCAGAATCAAGGGTATCTGAAGGTCAAATCAGGAAAAAACTCCAGAAGCAGAGGAGAACAGACCTTACTATGCCCTTTACCTCAAAAACTTGAGATAGATCTAGCTTATATCTTGATTGGTGAGGAGAAATAGAAGGCCACATAAATATTTGACAGCCTCAAGGATTGTCCCATTTTTCGATTACTTCCGTTTTTTATATTTCGAAAACTTTCTATTTCTGGAATTATTGACTACGACATTTTTTATAAGTATACGATGAATAATAGTACACCATATCAAAAATGCATCCAAACCACACAGAACCAGGTACCGATAAGGTTGGTGGAGATTCTTTTACATTAGGAAAAAATATCGTATATTTCAGAAGCATGGAAGATGTGTATCTAGGGGGCATTTGATATCGCCACTTTTTTTCTCAATTATTCTCAATTCTTCAATCAATTTGAAATGTGTTCAATCAGAAATTTGAAAGACCTTCCATAAAATGTTCCAAAAACGATATTGTACGGACGTTTGGATGTTTTATTCAAAGTCACATTTATAGTTCTTGCTGGTATTTAATGTCTTGTATAATGAAGAACCATAGTAAGGAATTGTGTGTTCATGAAGCAGTGAAGAGCTGTTCCATTTATTAATAGAAGACATTAAATTAATGGATAAAGCATTGATTGTTCAAATTTCTAATACAAACACGAAAATAGGTCGTTATTTTTGCATTTTTGAAAAAAAAACATTGACTATATTTTAATAAATACATTGCATTACGCCCTTCTGTTAAAAATATTTTCAACACGCCACTTTGTAAACATATTCTTTTAATACTCTTTATAACCATTAAAAAGTCACAGTTGTACAAAAAGTTGATTGTGAAGGTTTATGTAAACAACATTGTGTACTGACGGGGTCCAACTCATTATGACAAAAAATGAATTTGTTAGGGAATGCAAATACCCAATCGAAAAGTAACGATAATATCAACTTGGCGAAGGAAAACACCACTGAAATGAATAATAGAAGAAAGAAATGGTTATTAGGAACATCCGAACAATCAAAATAAATAGTAAAAGCGTTATGAGTGCTTGAACATTTACATAGCTTTCTTGTATTCACAGTGGATCCTAACTAAAATAAACAAATTGATTATCTGATATAATGAATATGCATATGTATTCCTAAAGTCCACACAGAATAATTAACCTCAAGACGTCTAGAGATTTACGCATTATTCAAGATTAGTGTTTACAACCATATAATTATGACAGCGCTATGAATCCAGTGAAATTTTCGTAGTGGAGTTTATGTATAGAGCTTTTTCAAACGTCCACTAAGGGGAGATGAAGAAACGTTTGATTTGAAATAATTACTTTTAAACTATACTTTCTAGGCTTGACAGAAACTTGGCCATAATGACCAATGATCCATAACAGAAGCAATATCAACTTCATACTTCTCCATTTCAATTTGAATAATATCAAGCTTATTTTCTAGGTAGTAAGAATTCTGATAAATACTCTCTTTGAATCACATAATTTTCCAGACTTGTAATATGTCTTCGACAAAGATTATTGTTATTTTTAACAAGTTCTGTTTCAACAACAGTTCGGCTTCGCAAATGAAAAATTTTCTGGATATAGGCGCTTCAACAAATATATAGCATCACTGTAATGGTGTTCAGATACTCAGACCTTGTATCAGGATATTTAGCCTCAGAAAAAAGTCATTTTACGTAATTAGTTATGTTTTCTGATGTAATTGTTGTAAGACATTCAATATTTAGTCATAAACTACAAAATGTCGAACAGCCTTTGGAAAATGATAGACACAATATTGAGATGGTTTATCCTGCGGAAAGAAGAATGAATATTTCCAAAGTTCACAAAGATCTGATAAAATCAAATATAGTATTTTCGGTTCATTTCGAAATTCTCTATACTAGCACTCTAAAAATCCTGTATTTCAATAAATACAAGATTTTTTAGAAATATCAGCATCGGTTTTACAGTTAAAAACGGTGACTTATATCAGAGAAACCTTCTGAACTTTTTTGTATACAATTTAATGATGAACAATAAAAGTGATACTTCTTTTTATAGTAGCTACGATGAATTCCGTCATATTTCAATTTTTGTTTAACATATGACTTTTATCATTTGAATACTGAATGTCTGAGAATCAACGACTTATACTAAAGAGGCAAGTTACCATTTTTTAAAGACTTATAATTAACAAAAGGTGTAATAACTTATTATGGCGTATAGTATCGATATTTCTGTCGAAAATATTTCATTAAAATTTATCTTTGAATAAATTAAGAATCTTCACTCGGATTTGAAGGGAATATTCAGGAGTTGTTCTTCACTATCAAGTTGAAGTCTAGTACAAAATTCAGCCGGATGCAAAGTATCAACACTAGACTATCCGCAGATTATTTATGTTCGGTTACGAATATTTCTCTAGCAATAAGTTGTGAGGATATTCATAATTAATTATTCATACTATAATTATTGGGGATTTTTATTGGCAACACATTCTTGTCTCTAAATCTCTACCGAAATTATGCAGGATAAATTCCGTTGCAGAAAATGTTTTCAACATTGTTTGCACAGAGCTTGTATAAATTTTTCGCCGCAATCAATCTCGGACAAAGAACATTCTTCATAAAGAAACTATGTCTGACGAGATAAGGCCTGTTGGGAAAGGTTATTCTCAGAGTTTCTTATACACCGGCAAGGTGACACTATCTGAAGGTTCCAGTCAGCAAAAATACATCGAGGCGTTTCTGATGACTTCTGTAACCCTAAACCGCGTTATGAAGAAGGAAATATATCAGCAGTTTACTGTAATCTAACCTATTGCATTTAATATTACTAACAAAGGGCACGTTCATAACATTGTATGTCGTATTAAAACGGAGAATGAATTTTATGGAGATATAATGACCGGGTTATTTCATTGTTGAAGTGAAACTTTTCACGAGTAAGTTGAACAATACCCGGTGATCTAAGACTATTTTGTGATTTTAATTTTTGATCTCAAATATTTTTAGCACGTTGTATATTTTATTGATGAGAGACATAAAAGTTAGAAGTGTTTTGCGTATTCGTCGATTTTCTGGTATTAAAAAAAATAGAGCACAGCAAACACTTGGAATGTGACATACGTGATTGTAGTCTGAGTCATTAATGTGGATACTCTGGATTGGATACGGTCATATCTTTGTGACAGATGGCAGTGTGTCTCAATTAAAAACGAGTCTTCTGGGTACTGTAAAAACGACTTGAGCGTCCCACAAGGATCAGTATTTGGCCCATTGCCATTCATAATTTACATGAACGACTTCGAAAAGCTCCCTGTGCCAGCATTCTTCACTATGTATGTAGATGACACCTCACTTATAATTTCCAACATGCGAAAACTGTGACGAAACTTTAGGTATCAATATTTGATAATTGGTTCTCGGCGAACTTTCTTTTTCTAAATATTAAAAAACCGAAATGCCTTAGATTTCATAGTTCCCAGAAAACCTGTGAATTTATCTCACTTGGTTCTCCTATGATCTACACTAATGTCACAAGAACGAAGTTTCTAGGATTAAATGTCGATAATAATCTCAATTGGAAGTCTAACTGCGAGGATCTTGTTTCCAAACTTCATACAGTTGTCTATCAATTTAGGATTATAAAAGAAATTTTGATTCCTGAACAGGTAGAAATGATATGATCTTTCGGGGAACATCAACTTTATCGTCTTGTGTTTTTATAGCACAAAAAAATATTGTTCATTCAATGTTGCGGATTTGAGCTCTCGAACATCTTGCAGAAACGCAGTCAAAGACCTAGAAATAGTAACCTTACCCTTTATATTTTAGAATTATGTATATATATATATATATATATATATATATATATATATATATATATATATATATATATATATATATATATATGTACAAAAAAAAGATACATTCCCCCATGTTGATTATAAACATGAGTATAACAGTAGACATGAAAATAACTTTATTGTACCTTCAACAAAACTCAGACTAAATCAAAATGCCCCAAACTTCAGGGCTCCAAATTATATTATTCGATTCTAGAAAACATAAAAATAGTAGTTCAATAGTAGTTTAGTGCATCACTTCTGAGGAATTTTTTTCATTTTCCTGTTATTTATAATTGTTTTTATGTTTTTATGAGGTGTTTGTCATTCGTTTTTTGCTGGTATATGCATTTTGTATTAAACCCTTTGTTTGACTTTTTCCATACAGCATGATGGGCGACTCAGCCTATATCCGTCGACATAACGCGACCCCAAAGGTGCCGCCCTACGCTCCTGGAGATATTGAGCCCGTTGTGGGAAATGAGAAGTACCGAATTTGTTGGAACCATTCATTCCTCACCCTCAGGCTCATACAATATAATAAACCTGATGTATTTTTTCTCGACCACCAGAGCAAGATGCTATTATTTGTCGTCTAATTTTCAGTATAGGTATCAAGTATGAAAACTAACTAATAGGTACAATTTAAATCTGAAAATATGGTTATATGGGGAGTTTGTAGATAAGCTGAATGGTGAGGTAATTGAATGAACAGGGGTGCCAATTATAAAAATTTAACACTTGAGCTTATAGAAATTACCGGGGTGTGTCAAACTCATAAATTCAAGATACAAACCCCAAACGAGATTGAATAAAAAAAATCAGGTATTCATAGAACACGTCTGTTTGGACAAAAACTCTACAGTGTGTGAACATCTGTGATGATAAGTGAAGATAATCTCAAAATCCTACACACACGTAATAAAGGGACGAACATGATATTGTTGGAAGCCATGGAAATTAGTAAATCAATTGAAAATCCGAAATATATGACCCTAAACGAGCAACTCCACTCTTGAATTTATAAGTTTCACAGCCCCGGTAATTTCTATGATCTCCAGTATTGAATTTTTATAGTTGGCACCCCTTTTCATTTAATTACCTCCTTATCCATCTCACCTACAAACTCCCTAAATAACCACATTTTTGGGATTCAAATCGTAAAAATGAATTGACTAGCTGAAATTAGACGAAAGTGTTTTCATTCATTTCATTAAAGGGGCATAATATCCCAAAAAAATTGAAAAGAAAAATAGATTGATTCATTGATACATGACTGCTCTGACTGGATGTTTAACAATGGCTGAGTCACCAGGAAGAAAGTTGTACATTCTAATGGAGTGGAAGATGAAAGATCTATGAAACATCGCATTTTTGTGTCAGGCATAGTCAAGGCGATGGCAATTTGCAGTCAAAATTTATAAATACAAGTTACCAAGCTGCTACACACAATCGTAAAGTACGACTGATGGGGAAATGAGATCACTAATTTCAGAAAATCCTGCGACCAAGAATCGAAGATCCCCCTCGAGAACACTCTACCTGTACCTTTCCATCGATCCGACCCACAAAAATGCACACAAAAAACGTAATCAAGCCAGGGACTGATGAGAATGACGTCACGAGCGCGTTTTCAGAGAGGCGAGGGTCGGGTCAGAATTGACTGGTGACCAATAAAGCAACGTCAGCATTCTATTGGAGAGCAGCGTCGCGACGGCGCACCTTATTCCGACGCCCAACGTAATTAAACTCACCTGTGAACAGAACAAACGCGGCATAACTGGAGGAGATATGTAGATCGGTGGATGGGAATCCAAGAATTGTATTTTTGGATCGTAGGGGTGTACTGGGGTGTTTATTCATATAAACACGACTGGGGAGACGCGTATGTAGGTCAATGATACTGGGTCGGTATTCGGGTGATAACTAATTGTTTTCCGATACTTTGTTTTATGGTTTTTCGTTCATTAATTAAATCCCCCTGTTTTCAACAAAAACTTTTGTCAAAACTCCTCGGTGAGGGGTAATATGAATTTGCACACCTTCAGGATTTCAGTCCTATTGCAGATTTATTTCTTTTAAAAACTTGAAAGATCATATTTAATTTTCATACACCACTAGATAGAGAATGAGTTCAAAAAATTATTTTTGAGATACTGAATTCCACAAATTTTTAAATCAGCTGATTCTTTCCATTTATGATGCATATGCTTCTATCAGCCAGCTCTATATTACTTTCAACTTTCAGTTGAAAAACGATATTACATAAGATTTTATAGCAAAAAAAATATTCAATTTTACAGTTATCTTGTATTATTATGAACAATAATTGGAGTCTTTGAAGTCCACTAGATACTCGTTAGGACAACAAGAGGATTGTTCCGAATTCTTGGGGTTCTTGTTGAATACTCTTCGTGAGCAAAACAATAGCAAAATCAATACTCCCAGCCGCTCTGGACTGAATGATTCCGTACAACCCATCTCGTCTTGTGTTTGTAAATCTTTTGGTGGAAAAATCCTCACTTGTTTACTTTGCGGTAAATGTTCAAGACGTACTGAAAACTTATGTGAATTTCTGGAACTTCATCTAGCTTTTCCTAATACGACTAATTACCAGTCCGTGCAAAGCTTATTGTTAAATCATCTGAAAATGGAATTTTTAACAGGTGATGATCAACTGTATTGTCAAACATGCGCCAAACTAACTGACTGTTATAAGGAAACAAGTATAGCTAAGGCACCAGTCAATCTAATAATAACACTGATGATATTCAAACAAGACTCAACCTCTGACGGAAGCAAGAAACTCTTTGGAAGGTTCGAAATAGATGAACATTTCAACCTAGCAGACCACTGTTATAATATTCATGCAGTCATTGTTCACTGTGGTTCTGGCGTTGAATGTGATCATTATTACGCCTTGGTCAAAGAAGAAACGGACTGGTTTAAGTTTGACGATAGTCGTGTCACGAAGTGTTCTGGCGATGCATTGAATTTATTGGAGCCTCTGGAGACACCCTACATTTTGTTTTATGAGAGAGAGGACATTGTTAGATCAAGATCTTCAGATGATGTGGTGCTGCAGGTTTTTCCGGGTTTTCCTGCAGCTGAAAAAGCAAATGCGCCACTGGAATCAATGAAGTCGCCCCGGAGCGCCAATTAATTTTTATTGTTGTTTTTACTCACAGTTATTAAGAATTTTTCCCAACATGAAGAAATAAATAATTTCTTTTTTCGTGTGGCTGGTCAAAACCTGACATGAATATGTATGCACAGAAAGGGGGTCTTTTTTTAGGACGGATTAGTTTTTGGGAATGAAGCTCTCGATCAGTGACTTGAAAATCATTTTTGAATAGTTCAATTATAATGACTCTATAATTAATACTAATAAATCTATAGAATCATCTTAACAGCGGGTCCATTCCGGCGCCTATCACGATTGAGCTCACCTGTAAACAGAACGGATGTACGATAACTGGAAGAAAACTAATGACCGGCAATCGGAAATCTAAAAATTTCAATGAGTTCTAATTTTAAATAAATCGTATGTTAGGGGTGTACTGAGGTGTTTATCCATATTTTGCTACTGGAAAGACGCGTATGTAGGTCAATGCTATTGGGGCCAATGTTCGGATAATAACCAATTGTTATTCGATACTTTATTGTATGGTCTTTCGTGTATTAAAGCTATGGGCTCTGTGAAATTGAAGAACTCAAACTGAGGAGACGTGATGATTTGTTCGCAGGCGGAAGAGTAAAAAATCAATTCACATATTTTTAGGTTCTTGAATGAAAAGGAAGGCCCGAAGGCTCTCAATTCAATTTGAACAAAAATTATTATACAAAGTCTAATTTTATAAAAATTATTAGATTAGGTGGCACACCTAATAGATACCAGCAAGAAATTCTTACAACATTTGACATTTACAATAAGTTCCACATTTATTTCAAATAATTTGATATTTGCGAACTTTGGCGAAATATTTCAAACGTCTTGCTCATGTGAAGTTGTTTAAAGTGCTTCATCAATACAAAAAAACTCATATACCCCACAGTGAATTTAGGAACTTGGTGGTTGAATTAAAAACAACCTTTTTTTCTGGTTTTAATTTCAAAGGGCATTTGGTGATGAACATATTACATCAGAAGACGAATTGAAAAGCATGTCAACTTTTAGATTTCTATCCAATTGCATATTTGAAGAAAACCAACCAAAACAGCGGTAAAAAGTTTCCTCCCAACAACGAAAAATCTGACAGAGATTGATTAACATCTGGTGTCTTTATTATTCAATCATACGTCACTCTCATGGCCCAGGAATGCATCATTCTTACAATTTCATTGTCACTGTCTTAATCAATTGAATTAACGTAATCAAATATTCAAATATGATTATGGGCTAAATACTAAAACTTTGCATAAATAGTTCTACAGAAATTAACAGGTTCAATGTGATACATAACTCCACTGAGACATCAGAAAATATGCAAATAGACTAAAACTCACCAATACATGAACAGATACAAGAAACCAAAATGAAAAACAAATTTCCACACTCCACTTTCACGAAAATAAGACAATATTTCAGTTCAAATTCCAAATTGAACACCAACAATTTATATTCCGGGTTTTCCTGCAGCTGAAAAAGCAAATGCGCCATTGGAATCAATGAAGTCGCCCGGAGCGCCAATTAATTTTTATTGTTGTTTAATAATTTCAAAATTTGTATTAATTTCTTCTTCAATATACTTCTATTACTGGAGTTTTTTCCCAACACCAAACCATTATTTTAACACCCCTACACGTGTTTCGATCACCAAAATCAAACTTGATGATCTTCTTCTTGAAGATGATCACTTGGTGATCGAAACACGTGTCGAGGTGTTAAAATAACGATTTGGTGTTGGGAAAAAACTACAGTAATATAATTTCAAAAGAAGTAACTCTATACATGGATGTGTAGATCAACCAAAGAGGTAACTGTCACACAAACTGGAAGAAAAAGCCTTTATGAAACAGTTACTTTATATAAACATTGGATTCCCACATTTTTTGTATCAAGATGTAGTAGTAGAAAGCCACAAACTTTTTTCCCAAAAAATTAATCACTCCTAAAAATATAACCCTCTCAATTTAAACAAGACATTTTTTATTCGAATCGAACCAGTTAACTGAATAGTAGCAATTTTATCTAGCTGGTTGAGTAAGTCCGTAGACTTGAGTATCGGTCTCATGTCGAGGCACGATAGATTTTAACAATGAAATTCTATTGTTGAAGAATACGTGTTTAGTCATTTACCTGCTCTGTTTAAATATTGAGATGGTTGTGATCTTCATGTTACAAGAACCAATCTTTCAAAGACCATGAACTGTTTATTTCAAAAGGAGCTACTGGATTTTAGTGAACTGCAATATCAAAAAAAGGATACTGAACAGCAGCACTTAATTTTGAGAAATGACTGACGTTTTTGCCTCAATCTCTTGCAGTGGCGTACGGAAATTATACAAAACAGATGAGAAAAAATTATGATGAAATATTTAGGATCCCAATGCAATAGCAGCTCAGATACATTTCACAGGTTTTATGAATGCTTTCGAAAAATTGAACGAACGACATTTTTTTGTGAATACGCAAAACAACATAATTATTTTTGTTAAAATATAGATACTTCGAAAACAGGCCAAACGTCACAATCCACACTTCAGTAGTTCTGACCAACAGGTACACCCTGTAAATACTAGTGTTTGTTGGTAGTTGCCCATAACAAGATAAATCCAATCTTCTTCCGATATAATGAACCCAATAATTCTCGCCCTCGCACCAGCCAACTTTGTCTTCGTTGACACATATTCTCTCGGCGACGTCACTAATTGTAATCGTGTTGGTTTATAACAGATCGCCCGAGAAAGAGGAGACAAATTGTGATCGATAAATCGGAAGTTGGGGAAAGTTTTCGTCGGAACCCTGAAAATGATCATGTGGAATGATAGAAACTCGAGATTGTTGTCTTTCGGCACGTTTTGTCTCGTTACAAAAAGATGTAATGTGGTTTGATTCACAAGGTCAGAGAAAACATCGTTTGATCTTCCTCTTGAAGATGATCGCTTGGTGATCGAAACATGTGTCGAGGTGTTGAAAATAACGGTTTGGTGTTGGGAAAATTTTTCGGTTTGGTAAATGGATGTAGGTAGATACATATATTACATGAAATTCGCACCCACGGTCGAAATTATCAACTCAGAGGTAAACTTTAAATCACCTTAGTACTTTTTACGAAACTGTTATAAAAAAAATGTAAAAAAGTGTAGGTATTACAAAGGATATGAAGTATTTTGAAATGAGGCGTATAAACACATACGCTTAAACAATAGTTGGATATTATAATCAGACATCTGACCTATTTTCGTTTTGTTTTTTATGATGTCAACCAATTGGAACCGCGAAGTTTCTGGGTTGTGTTGAGAGACAACGATTGTTTTAAAATTGTCTGATTTTTATTACAACATTCGTAAATACAACTCAAATTGATTTACTTTCCCGTCACACTTCAATTGTGATACGCACTCATTTCGGTTTATTTTTCGTTCACACCATGATCATTTTCTTGCATTTTCTTCCTTATTCACCATTATCAGTTTTTGAGAAGATTTTGATATAAATACAACAGTGACCATGAAATCGATCGTGTGATTCTAGTAATGATGTTGATATAAGTAATGGAAATAATAATAGACGAAAGCAATGATTTGAAACCTGAAAGTAATAAAATCTTAACTTCTTCTGGTGTAGGTACTGAACTTAGCAGATTATTTAAAAGACTCAGTTCTCTACTTTCAACAAAAAAGTTAATGGTAAAGTTACTGCCCAATCTTAAATTGTTATTATTTTTTGGTCAATAATGTTAGTAACCTTTTCAAGCAATCGAGAAAACAATTGACCTGTTTTGCTCTTGGATAAAGAAAAAATCCGAAAAGTTGTTACTTTCATGAATAACCGCAAATTGAGCTTCCTAAATAACATATATATATTTATAAAACCATATCCTGTATTTTATCATCAAAAGTTTTTTCATTTGTATTTTCAATGTTCGTTTCTTTTTTATATTCGAACATAATTTCACATTCTCTGGTTTTTGGGAGTTTATCATGTTAGGTATACGAATATTTTATTCTATACAATTTTGTTTAGAAATGGTTGAGTTGCGAAACCGATTATTCAATAATATACTGATCCAAAGATAGTTCATTACTTAACGACATATTTAAAATTTATTTTCAACAATATTTTCACAATGTCTTCCACGAAAATAATAACAACTTTGTTGGTTTGTCATTTGGTGCGAGGTTAATTACCTTTGAAATATAAACTTATTTTACTCTAATTTGCCGAGGGATAGTCATTAGTAATATTGGTGTCATTTTAAAAAAGTGCTAACGCATGTTTGGGTAATATGCTCCTCATTTCAATACATCAAGATGGGTTAATGACCAGCTGTAATGCGACACTAGTTTTCATTATTTGATAACGAATATATACGTTATAACTTTTCGCGGAATTGAGGAAGCAAGCATGGACTGATCATTGTAATATTTCAAAAGTTATTATGAGTGTGGTATTTAGTTTTGCAGGAATCTTGGCGGTTGAAATAAAAAGGAAATATTAACCGCCAAATCACAGTCAACATTTTCAAAACTCCTGACAGGAAATATAAGAAAACAAATGATAAAGGACGTAATACTCGAATAATAAATTCTACTCAATATAAACAAAGTCTGAAAAATATAGGTTTTCATTCATAACACGTTTCCATTGATAAGTAGAACGACCGCCTTTCAAGATGAAGAATTTATCGGCCCATTAGAAGAAGAAAACATGAACTGGATATTGAGTTACTATGCAAGATGTTTACAAACAATACGATATTGAGATATCGGGACACTGTGAAGTATTCGATGAAGAATGCATCGGTTAATCCCGTTTTTAAATAAACTTGAATTGAGTCACAATAGACTGCCATAACATATTAGTCATTACGTATAGTATGAAACTAATTTTATTATTGAAGAATTATTTGAGATTGCGGATCCTAAGCAATGGAATCAATGGAAAATTTAAAACGTTAGTTTATGATTTTCCTTTTATCTTTACCAACCAACTGCTTTCATTCGACTAGTCTTTAACAAATTATGCGAAATAAAAAACAGCGAGGGTTTGATCAAGATTAAGAAATGGTTTCATAATATTCATTTATTCGTACTAGAAATCATACTGATAATCGCATGTTAAATGGCACGACCTCGTTTATTCCCTAATCAGTCCAAGTTTCGTTTTTTAAAAGTTCTCGTTTGTAAATTACCTACAATAGACAACGTTGAAAGAACAACAACAAAAGTTCAAAACTAAAAAAGAAGATTGAAAGAAGAAGTTGAAACAAAGATGAATAGTACATATCTGATGAATTAAAGGAATCCAAATATTAAGATTACCTTTTACTCTCTTCAATCAGATCCATATTTCTAAATATCATCCTGAATAATAAGATAAAAAATTGACATTTTGCCTCCATTTCAATAACTTTATGTCATGTATTTTTCCATTAGCACAAAAACTTATGTACTGCTTCATTGTTAAATCTCTTTTTGAATATATCCCCGTAGTTTGATTGTCTGATTATTTGTATCATATTAAAAATATTGAAATGAATCAGAATGAATCTATCACTAAATCTACAATCACTCGAAAAATGGGACTTTCGAGTTCTTTGCATTTTTTTTCAGGCGATGATAATTGTCCTGAACTTTCAAGATAGTTTGGGTTTAGTATTTCTATGAAACTAACTAAAAACATGTAACTTTTTACACAGCCATCTGTTACACTAATTATAACTTCCACTCGAAAATAGACGTATTTGAAACAACATTACAATATTTAAACAATCTATTGAATAGGAATGATCCACAATACAGCAATACAACTAGTTTCTTTTGGGTCCACGCTTTCAGAACCATCACAGGAGTCGGTGCTTGCACCATGTTCTTCCTAAAGAGGACCTTCAGTAACGAACTGAAAGTGCTCACAAATAATAAGACTTTGTCGAATCCCCTGTACAAGGGGCTGACTTTGGGCGAGATCAACCACTACGGGGGCTGGCACTGAAAATACTGCAATACCCCAGCCTAGTGGAATTTATAGCCAGCAAACCGAAGAACATCATCGGCTGGGATAAGATTGAGCACAAAAAGATAGACAAGAACAACATCGCCCACTCGTCATTGCTCGTTCTTAATTGTTTTTGTCAACAACACCATATTCATGCCTCAGCCACAGTATTCACCAGATTTGACTCCCTGTGACTTTTTCCTGTTCTCAAGATTGAAGGTACCACATAATACCACAATCAATAGTTGTGTGTGAATCGAATACAGCCATCGTATCCTGAATAACATAAAATAACTTTTTGTCAAGTTTTCGGAACAACCTTTACATCCAACAAATGAAATTTCTATCAGAGCCATAACGATGTTGACAGATCTATCTTCCGTCGCGGCATTACGGCCGTATAATCAATTTTAATCTGTACTTCATTAGTTCCGCCGCTTTTCGGAAGTAATTCCCATTAAAAATGAAATTAAAATTACAAACGGTCGCAATTAGAGAATGGGCGTTCTCCATGACATACTGGATCAAGGAGGGATCATATTCTTAATTTAACAAGTGACGTATAGGCGGGTAGATTTCGCAGTTTTGTCGCCTGACGTGATTCTCGTTTAAGGGCTCTGCCACCCCTAGATAGGGCTACCCCCGAACCGTATGATAGACTGCCGCAAGGGGACAAGAAGACTATATCAAGAAGAGGACTTCCGCCCTCCGAATCGTGACAGCGAAATAATCTGCAGTGCAAACGAAATGTGTCCTTGTGGGGGAATCACTGGAGTCGAGTTTCGTTTTCGATTATGAGCGCTGAATGTATTCTTGTTATACAGGAAATTCCTTCAAAACGATTGCTAATACTTCATAAGTGAAGCCAACCGTCCTTTATAAATGGATTTTATCAATTTCAAACTCTAAAGGATTTGATTTACGCCAAAATGATGTTTTATCCTTTTCATCATTTTCGAAGATACAGATAATGTAATCACCCTTTTCAGTGAATAGTGATCTTGGGATCAATTTTATTTCTCCATTTACATCGGGACATTTACGAGGAGTTCTTCTGTCTAAGGATTCAGATAATATATGAACTGGAGGAGTCGAAATCTAATCAGATAGTTTTTTAAAATTGCATGGATTTATAATTGAGGATATCGAAAAATATAATGTCCAGGTTAGATTTTTAGACGAACAGTTCAAATTATATTAATTTTATTCAAAAAAACGAACAAACAAATTATAAAGATATTAAATTTTGAGCGAATTTGGAGTCCTACCATGCCGTCCAATTTCAATTTTGTATGATATCACAGACCAGAATGTCACTATGGCCGTTACAATCACCATTGTGGGTAGTAATCTCAGGAATTTCCTTGTAAACTCAACGTTTTCAGTCAAAACTACAGGTATTGTATTGACTTCTGTCAATTATTCCGAAACATCTGCTGTTTGTTTTTTCTGGTTGCTTTCCCCATGTACTGCCTGTATATGTTTTCCGATTTGTGTGTAACTGTGTCTATATACAGTGATGAACCTGAAAATATCAATTCAATACTGCTCGAAATTGATATTTTAATCATACTTATCTACTGAACGAAAAGATGAAGTGGAATTTAGTCCTTGGTGTAATCACCTCTGAAAAAAAAACATTAATCAAAGTCGAATTCATGAACCTTATCCATCAACGTTAGATGAAAGTATACGTTCAACTCATGACACCTATTAATTGATGTTAACGTCGATAAAAGCTGAGCATATAATCTTCGTAGAAACATCATTAGCAAGACTTCAACGTTCCCCTTCTATGCCGATTAGTAATGTGCTCTCATACTCTGTTAATATAACGTGCAAGTACACATTTTTCAGGAGATATTTATTACAATGCTTGTTGAATTGTTATAATATGTTTTATCATCTATTCTCAGTTTACCGAATCTCGCTGATCCAATTCACTGTTATGTGTTAAAATGAAAGTACTCACTTGTTTTGATTCTCCAAACACACCGAATGTATTTATTTGAATTTTAAATTATCACGATCTTTCTGAGTTATTCCCAGATCCTTCGCCAAAATATAAACTCCATTACTCTTGGTTTTTTCCTTTCTATTTCCACTTCTCGTTAATTTTTTGAGACGCTTTATGGACTCAGTGAAGCCCTGTTCATGTTCAGTTTTGTATTAACCTATCGAAAAACTTTTCGCAGTTCAGTAAAACGTGTAGGTTTCACAATCCATAGTTTTCTTTATTTGTTGTTAGCTTCTATTTCAGTGTGTGTGAAGAAACTCGTGTCTTGTCAGAGGAGAGAGAACATAATTTAATCTTTTTTCATTTGTGAAATTTCAAATTATATTTTTCAATTTTCTTGAATATTACTACCTACAATATATCAACTACCTACGTAGTACTATGGTATACATATAGATGTTACTCTATTTCGATGTGTCTGTGTTATAAGTTGCCAGTTTAGGTTAATCCTGTTCGTGAGCCAATTGCAGATATCTGAAGAAAATACCTACACCTGTATACTCAATCCAACTCTGCGTTACAATCAATATTCCATAGGATTTGGATTTTACACAATAAGAAACAAATAGAGCGAACCAAACTCAATAAAACAAATCCCATCTTCCAATCGGCTTTCTGAGGAAAATCAGACAGAAATATTAGGGAGTATATGTCCTCGGCCGACGCATTCAGAATTCTACAATAAATGTCCGAAAACGCAAATGTCCGAGTAACATTTGCCAATAACGGCGTCTTCGGCGGGCCTTTTTATTATTATGCGGAAGCACTAAAAAACCAGATGACGGTCCTCCGGTCACTTTTATGGCCCCAACACGCATCTAATTACGAAACACTGAAGGTCTACGAGCTGATTATTGCCTTTGCTATGATGTAAACGCGGTCATTTTTTATGTTCTCTGCAAGGGATGGACATGCAGGATGGTGTGAGCAGGGGCAGTTAAAACGGAACGGGAGGAACGCTTATTGTATGCAAAATACACTTTGATTTCCGATCCGACAACTTTCGGAAGTCGGCGGAGATGATATTTATCTTGATGTCAACTGAAATTATGGTAGTTCAACACATGGGAATGGGAAGGCGAATGATACTGGAACCTCCGCCAATATTTGAAATAAAAATTGTTCTAACCAGCTCGGTTTTGGAGGATCGTTGGAAGTAACCACTTTATATTTTGAATATAAAATTGAAATCTATGAAAATAGTTTGTTATATAGAACAGTTTGTGCCAAAAAATGCTCATTTATTATGGCCAATTCAGGGATCTTTTGAAATTCAAAAATGTCTACTGATGACTATCTGTTTGTTCAATTTACATATGCATAATCACGAACACAGCAAACATAATCCATCAGTGTTGAAAGTAAATATCAGCTTAATTGTTAATATCGTAATATTACTGGAAAAATTAATTAGTCGAACAAGTAACATGGGATTGAATGAGGCGAAGTTTAGGATTTTTCGCGATTTCCATTGAAACTAGTTCTTCTGCCCAACAAAGTTGATTATAGTAAAAGTTGTAGGTAATGAAAATATTAATAACTTTTCTATGCGCCATGTTTCCAAATTTAAAAAATTGTTGAAACTTGTTATGTCCCAAATACGTTGTATTTTTTATCAAATATTTATTTTTATATTTATTTTTTAAACCTTAAAAAAATTTCCTAGTGAAACTATCTATGTGCTGGTTTTTATTTCAAGAAATCATAATTCTACTGATGATTACCCATATGTTCAATTTAGATATGCCTCATCACAATCGCATCACACAATAAATTGTAAGTAATTAAAAGAATAGATACCCAATAATAATAATAAATTTATTGTTTCAACAACAAATGAACAGAAGTAATACACGAAATTATTTTCACATGGGTCCGCATTTGTATGTTTTTCCACAAAATGTAACCGAACGAGTCAGAGACTTTAGAATTGCGCATTAGTTTCCCAGACATTTAGTTACAGTATATCAGTTTAGACAGTAAAGCAGTATGGCAGTAAACAGTTAGGCTCTATAACTGAAGCTTATGAAAATATCGTAATAAAATAATGGGTGAGAAAAAAAAAACATATACAACCGACAGAATAGTTGGAATATACAGATGTAGTGAATGAAGTAGAGCTGATAGTACGATAGAACGTATGTAATGAAGTATATAATGAAGTCAGTATAATGAAGGGAACTAACAAACAGATAAAATAAGATAAAAATCAGAACAAATAATATCGCAATCATGCGAGTAACATAAAATTTAAATAAAATAATTAATATAAAATAGTTGCTACAGATATGTAAGTCAAACTAACTTGATCACAATATACAAACACTCAAGTACAATTAATATCCCAACCTGTGTTGAGTATCTTCCACGGGATTGTGCAACGTCGGTCCTGTATCGTAAGTATGGTCTTTTTGTTGTAGAAATCGCTTTTTTTTAAGTATACATGATTAGCTTATATAGATATATCTAACGCGGATCCAGTACTTACAAAATTCATTCAACTTCAACCTGTGGGAAAAAAACATCATATCCTTTACAATTTCAAGAAGTTCAACAGTTCAAATACCTCGTATTTTTTGCGGTTAGTTCAAGAACATCACCGGCTCTATTATTATTTTCAGGGTGGATCTGATGGTGAAGTATGGAGAACGGTTTAAGCGTGTTCAAGTGCCGCTATCCTGTCTTTGTCCTTGCACGGATTCCTTTTTGGTATGCTGAAAGGATACGACTGGCTCGCCGACTGAAAATTACATTACCGGACTGAAGACATGAATGGAATTTCCTCTCGGATACAGACTTTCAGATAATTTTCGCCGATGTATTTATCTTTCGTGTTTAGATAATTTCATTCCATGAATAAAGTTGAAGGTTAGTGCAACAGAGTTTTGAAAAATAATTTTGTATGTATATTTGCCTACTAAATCATTTCAATGATGAGAAAGAAAATCAGAGTAATTTCAGCAAATATTGAGTTCGTGGTCATTATATCATAAAACGTAATATTTAAAGTTCATGGGAATTCCTTTTCAAAATCATCCATTCAATCATTGTCTTGAATTTTCAGTTGGAAACAAAAGTTCTTTTCAGGTATGCGTTTTCCTGTAAAAATAAGCAGATAAATTTCTTTTAAAATATTAATTTCCTCAGAAAGATTCGCCAATAACCAAGAACATGCAGGATACTCCCGATACCAAGTTAATGGTAGGTATGTCCCTTTTTCAAAAGGTTTTACCGAACCCATTTCTGAAGACTATTTACAGAATTGAATTTTGATAAAGTGAAAAGGAAAGTGAGGAATAATTCGATGCGGACAGCAAAGAAAAGAACCAGCCGGCCTTTATAGATTTATAAAATATGCTGTGTGGGCATTTCTTGAGCGGGTCGAAGACGATCGGCTCGGCCCTTTCAGTGCATTTATGTTCGGCTAGAACATTGAGTGGCAGATTTATATCGCGAAGATGTGCACTAGGGCTATTTATAGCGATAGCATATAAACGATCTTATATGCGAGTCCTGGAACATGAGAATCGCCGGAATCGAAATGGTAATTCCACCAATATAATCAATGACTTTCATTCTACTTGGAAATATCGGCAGGACTGAATTTAAAATTGGTTGCTTTGATTTGATTCTTTTAATCAACATATTTTGGGGAGGTATCTACTAATGTTGTGGGTTTTCATCATCCTACCGACTGTGGTTTCACATCACGAATGCTTCGCTTTTGGGCGAGCTGTCATTAAACATTTGTTTTTGAAAGGTAATACGCCTACGAAAATCAAAGATGAGTTAGATTCTGTGTATGGGGACTCTACACCATCATTTACCACATTGGAATGTTTGGCAGCTGAATTTAAACATGGCTATAACGACGAAAACATCGCCAAAGTTCACCAAATAGTGCTAGACGACCGCCGAGTTAAAGTGAGAGAGATAACAGAGGTTATGAACATTTTTGTCACATATTGAATCAACATTTAGGCATGAGAAAGCTGTTCGCGTGTTGGGTGCCGCGTTTGCTCACGTTAGACCAAGAACGTGTTCAAATGAAAATTTCCAACGCTATGTTGGCGCAGTTTAGACTCAATTTGGGCGCCGAATAATTACTGTAGATGAAACTTGAAAAGAAAATCCTGTTTTACCAAGACAACGCACAGTTTCACACCTCAGCGATTGCGGTGGCAAAAATCAACGAATTATGTTTCGAATTGCTTGACCATCCGCCTTACTTACCAGATCTAACCCCTAGCGACTTTTTTTGTTCCCTCATCTAAAATCTGCACTTGGAGGAAAGAGATTTTCGTCAAATGAAGAGGCAATTACGTTCGTGAACAATTATTTTGCAGAGAAAAAGACTGAATACTATTTGGACGGGTTACAAAGATTGGAGCATCGCTGGAAGGTGTGTAAAGTTGAAAAAAAAAATTTTAAAAATGTCTTGTAACTTTGTTAGGTTGTTTCATTCAGTAGGAACATCGGTAGAGTTGAATGTTTCGAATTTCAATCCAAAATAAATATTTTCTCAGAACTGAAATATTTTTCTTGACAAAGAAATGAATAGAAATGGAATTCAATCAGACTGTATACTGCTCGCCCCCGTGTTATGGCCACCATAGTTCCGAATACACGACCACAGATTGGGCTTCACGTACCTATCTTATAATTAAAAACATAAAATTAACATTATCGTCCGGCAACATAAAGTGGAAGCAAACGCAATAAATACAGTTTGTAATCTTCAAATGAAAATCCGTTCGACCAGGAGGGCAGTGCATGTTCAAACACATTCAGATATGATGGGTGGCCATCAAAATTAGCATGTTCAAATATGCCCTCACTCTCGACGGTGGTGATGTTCAAATGAGTGTCAACATATTAACATTCAAGAGAGATTTTTGCATTAATATCAGAATGTAGTACGACTTCAATTTATGCATATTAATGAAGGTTTTCAGTACACACTGTTAGTGGAGGGTGCAGGCATTCGGATTATCGATTCAGTTTGTAAATTTAGCCCCATCGTTTCAAAGCCAAGAACGAAATATCATTCACAAGTTAAGTCGTCACCCTATATTTTTCTTAAAATAAATAATACAAAAAAGTCAAACAATGAACACTAAAATCCAGGTGCCTGAAAAGTCTACTAGTATCGAAAAGAGTTTACAGTATTTTATTAGTTTTCGAGAGTATTCTTGTCAGGTAAAATGTTCAGTATTGAAAGTCTAGAGAATGTTTTTAGTTTGCTCTTTTGCTGTTCATTTTCTTTCATACATGGTGAAACCTGTGTCAGAATCTGATGATACTTTGACCGCAAAAAGGCACCACTCTTAGAACGCCTTGAAGATTTTCTTGTAGTGGAGATTCCTTGGTTATCGTTTTCTCAGTATTCGATTTTTTTCCGGAGTAGCAGTTATGCTAGAAGGAGATATTCGTATTGTCTTCTGTCTTGAACCTGCTTTTGGTCCAGTAATGAAAGTGATTGGAGCTAACGGTGTAGGTGTATCAGTTCCGAACTTATCTCTTTTCATGTCATAGTGTTTTCATTCACATTGTTTTCTGTAAATGTATGAGGCTTATCTTCTTTGGATAGCCCATCAAGTCATGTGTAGGCAAACTTTTTCATAGAAAAATTAAAACAATATACCACAGAACGAGCGGCTTTACCATATTTTTGGCTGTACTACTTTGACAAATTTTCATTCAAGCACTCAAAGAGTTACGTCAAAAATAGAAATATATATTTCAGTGTAGTCCATATCATGAGAACAGGACAAAAGACGATTCCTCTTCAGTTTCGAAAATAATCATCAGACAGGCCCAATAAAATCGGGAACTCCGTCTGCAAAACAAACAAACAAGATAACAGATAACGGGATGCGTCGCACTAACTTACTTGCCTGTCGATTTTAACTTATTGTCCTTCCATCCCTTAAAAGGTCAATACACGACCCTTCTGAATTATTTCTCTAATTTCGGTTCATAATATATATTAACCTCTAGATGAAACAAGCATTTCTGATCCGGTGATTGGAATGATCTTGTATTGATTATTAGAAAGACAAAAAAAGTTTCATAGAAAAACGAGCGGACTATACATTTGCTTGAGTTTTGGAAAATATCTATGATATTATAAATGTATCAATATACTTCGATACATTTTTCCGGTTTTGCTCTGTCAATGGAAAAACAAGATTGTGAAATTTGCTGGAAGTTGAAGAATATATTATATATACGCCATGTATACGTTCACATGTTGTTATTTTATGAATAATGCCAGAAAAATTCTCGTCAGGTGGCACGATTATATCGCGAAAGTTTTACTAACGAGTAGAACACAAGTGAGGAAAGATTTGTGCTAATACAACAAAATAACAAAGAAGTATGTTGAATAAGTAATACACTACTATTCGAATAAATTAAACAATCATCACGTTGCTATCAACCTCCAAGTATCTGAGGTGAGATTGAAATCAGTAAACGTAAACACAGAGGCGATAAAACCCAGCATGGCTGAATCTAATGCGCCTTTAGATACATATGACTTACAGATGCTCTCAATTGAAGAGACTGATGCGGTCATTGAGGTGTTACACAATCAATAAGCTGGAATCTCTTCAATGTGCCGTCATTTCTAGAAGAGAGGGCCTAGTTACCATTCCAGAGATCCACATTCATGACTTCTTGAGAGGATCAGTGGAGCTTCTCCTGGATGGTTGATGCAGTTAGTATTCTGCCTAGCAGGATGTCTCCCAGACTTTCTGAGCCACAGTAAACTTTGGAGTGGATAATTCTTCACAAGAAAATCAGACAAGCAGAGCATATGCTCTATGCCTGCCCCGTCGTGGACTAGGTCAGATTTTTAGCATTCTGACCAAATTAAGGTAAAGTCTTCGTTCAGAAGCTAGATTTATTTGATCAAGTTTGAACAAGTGGGCCACAATAAACCACCGCTTTGGACTCACTTTGGACCTAACGACAAATCGTCTTCAATCCAAAAAAATATAAAGATAATTGCCATTTGATACGTACAAAAAAATAATTTGCCATTTTTCGGTTAGGTTCTCGATGATGGTAGTGACCCAGCAGCTATATCACTATATTTTTCAATTAGTTTCGATCATTTCAAATAATGGAGATAGGATAGGATAGGAAGAAACCTAGCGAAAAACATTAAAAAAAATCCTATTCACAAAAATAAGAAAAATATAACGAATAATTCAATTTTTCTCACACCTACAAGTATGAATGAGATAAGGAACACTATAAATGAATTGAAGAATAATAAATCTCCTGGACACGATGGAATCAAAGCCGAAATTCTCAAAATCATCATTGACTTCATTAGCAAACCTTTAATGGACATCATAAATAGATCATTTGAATCTGGGACATTTCCCTCAGTTCTGAAGAACTCAATAGTAACTCCAATTTTCAAATGCGGCGAAACAGATAATGTCACAAATTATAGTCCCATATCCCTTTTATCATCGATCAGCAAAATTTTCGAAAAAATTCTAAAAGCCAGATTATGTACATTTCTAACCAAATATAATCTACTGTCAACATCTCAGTTTGGCTTTAGAGATAATAAATCTACTACTGATGCAATTCATTCCCTAACAAAAACCATCTATGAATCTCTGGACTCAAGTACCCCTTCAATAGGTGTTTTCATAGATCTGAAAAAGGCATTCGATACGGTCGACCACTCCATACTTCTAGATACCTTAGAAAATATGGGCGT
Source organism: Leptinotarsa decemlineata (assembly GCF_025532065.1). Taxonomy (NCBI): domain Eukaryota; kingdom Metazoa; phylum Arthropoda; class Insecta; order Coleoptera; family Chrysomelidae; genus Leptinotarsa; species Leptinotarsa decemlineata. Next base: position 128,187 of record NW_027412556.1, on the reverse strand, counting down.
AAGAGGTACTGCACACAAATTACTTAAAAGCTACTTAACAAATAGAAAGCAAAGAGTGAAAATTGGAAGCCAAATCAGTGCAGAAATGAAAATAACATGCGGTGTACCTCAAGGGACAGTACTGGGGCCGGTGCTATTCGTGATCTATTTGAATGACTTATTCATACAAAAAACAATCGGGAAAATTATAAGTTTTGCGGACGACACGGTAATATACTATAAAGATGAAGACTGGTACAATCTGAAACTGAACATTGAAAAAGACCTAAGAAATCTCAAAGACTGGTTTGACAGTAGATTACTTTCAATTAATTTTGACAAAACAGTATACTTACCATTCAGCAGTCTCTCAACATCCTTGCCAGAATACACTCTGAATATTCAACAAAATCTTGTAATTAAACCTGCGAAAAAAATCAAATATCTGGGTATATATATATAGATAATCATCTTAGATGGGACCACCATACACAGTACTTAACAAAAAAACTACGTTGTATTTCATATAGACTGAAACAAGTCGGAAAGTTCGTGAATTACAAATACAGAAAAATTCTATACCACAGTTTAGTAGAATCACACTTGAATTATGGCATCATTGGTTGGGGAGGAGTATCAAAAACTCACCTACATCCTCTTGAAGTCTCTCAAAGACGATTTCTTCGAATACTACTCAATAAACCTGCAAGGTATGAAAGTAATTTGCTGTATAAAGAGACACAAATTTTAGATTTGAGACAATTATTCATCGTTCAGATAGGATGCCAGCTATACAAGAACAAAGCTGAACATGACACTCCAAACCACCCATACGCAACGAGAAAAAGGCATCACCATTGTATACCACTGGTTTCCAAATCTATAGGACAGAGAAGCTATCGTTATCTAGCTCCCAAACTATTAAATTATTTACCAAAAGAAATTACATATGAAACTTCTATGAAACGCTTCAAAAAACAATTAGTATCATTTGTAAAGGAAAATGCAAGAACGGATATTCATAAACTAATCGAAGGTTGAACCACTGTCCAAATATATTGTTATTATGATTATCAATAGCTTATTTATATATGTATGTATGTATGTGTATATGCGTGTATGTATTGTGTATGTATGTGTATATATGTATGTATATGTGTGTGCGTATGTATGCGTGTATATGTATGTATATATGTGTATATCCATTGTTCATTAGATATAAGATTTCTGCAGAGATGGAAATGCATGTATGTATACTCAAGTTTATCTATACTATTATAATATGAATTAATCAGGTATAATTTTAATTGATGTATATTTATTTTACACTTAGTTTTATATTTTATCTTTCGTGACTGTCTCTTTTGTAATTCCACAAACAAGTATGTTTGATACTTCTGTGGATATTATTATGTTTATTCATTTTTATACACAACTCTTATATTATTGTATGGATTTTATTTTATCACGAATAAACGTCATTATTATTATTATTATTATTATTGTCTGTGGAAAACAATGTAGGTCACCCTGTACACTCCCAAATAATGTGGTATTTTGCTCGTCCAGTGATGGAACTGACAGACCAGTCCGTGTCTGTATAAGCTTCTGATACACAAAAGAACGCAGCTATATGGAGGAGTGTATTTCTTTATCGGACAAGCATCTAACGAGGGTAGTTGTTGGCAGCTCACGGGGTCAGATCTTTGATACGTCACGTCCGTTCTCGTTCTCCTTTGGCATCCCTTGATCACCTCGATATTGACACGGCGGTAAACGGCTACCAATAACCCTCTCGTCCATATATACAGGATCCCCTGCACACGTTGTTAAATGTGTATTCGGTGACCACTGACCCAGTCAGTGGAAATAATTAGGGATAGAGGTATGTATATGTGAATAGTTCAGAGTGCATTGACTGAAGTTGTCAGTAATAAGAATTAAATTGAATGTGGTTCTATTACGGATGAATAGTGTCTCATATGAAATGAAATACACATCTGTCTTGCTGATTATAATTGGAGATTTGATTGTGCAGAAATCAATAGATACGACTTTTTCCCGAAAGTAACGATAGAAATTCCTACCGATTCCCTCAGTATAAGAAAAAAAGTTACTGCCAAAATTTTCAGCTAAACGTGTGTCCTTATACATACTTTGAGGAACAGAAAAATTAGACTTATTTAAAAGTAAATTCTGATGGTTATTGTAAAAACTTACACAAAAACAATTACAATACAATATTATTGGCATTTTATGCAAAAGCTCTTTGACATTTTATGAAAAATGTGGGAAACTTCAAAGAGAAGAAAGACGTTAACTAAAATAAAAATTATCCAGAAAGATGTGTAGACCATAAACAGAAGTTTTCTTATGTTGTGAAAGAAATTAATGCTTTGTTTTGTAATTTTTTTCAAAACTGTACTATTGAGAAGTTAAGACAAGTGTCTTGTCCAGAAACTTCGAAGTACACCATTGAGTATAGTAGTGTTCCATGTAAGTGAAATAATATATCAATATTTTTCCACATATAACGTTGTGTAGCGTTTTTATGAGTGATATCTGTTTCCATTCCAAAACAAATGTTTGGAATAAATGCTGAAAAGGAAAAGTTATTTTTATGTTATTCAATGTTCATTTGAAAGAAGTTGTTTCGAATTAACCTTTCTCTTTCGTGTAATTGAATATTCATGTAGAGTTGTTTGGAGAGAACTTTTTCATCCTGTTTGTATCCGAAAAACTTCTTTTGCATGACCTACAAAACTCTGTAAAGAGTTGATCTCCCCACATTTTTTGTTGTAATAGAAGGCCAAGACGTTTTTCTTTCAAAATAATTTATCCAAATGTTTTTCTTGAACATTTTCAAATGGATATACCATTTTTTAATCGGATGATCGTATCAGACACTGATTTAATTTGTATACGACTTTCTCTTGGATTCGAATAACTTCCCCTTTTATCCGACATGCATAAAATCATCTCGAAGTAAACAATGGAAAGACTCTCGAAACTTTTCAGTGTGTTGTGAATTGTACTCAAACTTCTCGAAGTCATGTCTTGTCTGAATATATGAATTTCAATCGAAATTTGTAATTCAGTGGAATCTTCGACGGAATATGAACATTCTCGCGATAATATTCAACTCTGTACTCCTGTTTCCACCGGTGAAAAGTATTCTTACTAAAAGTTGTGTAACTTTTTTTTACGGGACTACGGAAGCTTATTCGAGACAGATACAGTATCATTCCAATAATTAGTCGAAGTAGACTCGGAAGCAGTTGCACCAACTCAACGTGAAGACTGAAAAAAACTAGACGTCTTCAGGAATATGTACCAGAAATCTGCCTTTCCATAATGTATGTCCCCGATGAGAGGGTGGCAGTGGATTTTTGTATTTTGCTTATTTATATAACGGAATGGTACCGGACGAAGCCTTTGAAGTCAGAAGTTCGGTTCCACTTCTCTGTATGTTGCGCGACCATGAGACGAAAGGAACTGGATTATCACCTTTTAAGGTGGTGACCAACTCTGGTACTGCATAGAAATCCGTTTTGTGAAAGGCCCACATCACAACCGCAAAGAACACCTGATTAACTAGATCAGGTACTGGAAATGAGTGGAACTCTGACAAAATTATTATTCTGATCACAGGAGTCCTTTTTAGATTAATGCCCTCTTTACTCTCGAACTCAGGATCATGCTAGCTTGCCTTGAATCGGCAGCCAGACAGTTGCAGAAAGCTGACATCCTTGTTTCGTTACTTCTAATGAGGGCAAATGATTTTCAGACCCAATGATCACTTACCCTTAGTTTCGTGTACAGAGCTTAACTAAAAACTCATTTTCAGGTTCAAAAATAATAATGAAACTAATGAACCCCAATCCATTAGCAGTTTCAATATCTATAGTTTTACAGATATCTATATAGGTATGTACTTTATTTTCATAAACTTCATGTTTCGCTAACACAGAAGTTTTTTCGTAGTGAATTAAGTAATAGTTTAATTTCAAAAGACAAAAAAGTACAACAGATTCTGTTTCAACAAGGGATGTGGAAAAATATGTCATCTACAAACACTGAGAAAGCTTTTAAACTGTGATAGCTTACATTCTTTGATCAATCATGACTTAACTATTCCATTCCGAAACAAAGGTTTTGGCTTTCTACTGTTCCATCCCAAAAATGAAACTCCCTCAAAAATATACACAGAAACAGGAAATTCAAGGAAAATAGTTTTAAACATTTATGGAATTAAAAATAGTGTTGTCACGGTTCTTGTGTTCTCCAAATATTCTACCTATAAAATTTGAACTTCAGAATGCCCAAAAGTCTCTTGTCGAGTATTTTTCATAGTAAAACGATTCTGGCCCGTAAAGCATTCCGGAAAAGTTTCAATTGCAGATACAAGAGCAAAATTATCATTTCCGTTATGGACTATTTACCGAAACGAAGCCGCACATTTGATTTTGATTGAGCTCGTATTCCGAAGCTTTGAAGTGGATCAGTTCCGAAAACCGGATTACACTAAACAAAGTATCGCTTGAGACATAATCTCGGACCGAAATATTCTATTAAGAATCTGTACAGAATCAAGGAAGATTTACGATCGGGGCGAACGGCCCTTTTGCCGCGCCATGCCTTCCAAGATTTATATGAATGGAATATTTATAATCCTCGTGGCGTGGTCGAACCAAAACTCCAGAACAAATTAAAAGTAACGTGGTCCGATTTGGGGATTTAGGGGCTTAGGAAAAATATTGGTTTTGAATGTCATTTTTTTACTTATTGAAAACAAGGGGGCACGGAAATCGTATGAAACGAAAAGACGTTGAACTTAGTTATCTATTTCTAGGGTAGCAGTCTGGTTTTCTTTGAATCATTCCTGGAATCATGACTGTAATTAAAGGTGCTTGCAGCGATTTTTCACTATTTCCAGAAAGTGAATGGTGAAAATTTTGAACATTTATTGAGATTTCACATATAATAAGGAAGCATACTTGAAGATTGGCTGTAAATCAAATTATCTGGAGTTTTATCCCATCACCAAACGGTTACTTTTAACACCAATTGTTTTAATTTCGAAAGTAAGACTAATCTTCCTCTTAAAGATGATACTTGGTGATCGAAAAACGTGTCGAGATGTTAAAAATAACGGTTTGGTGTTGGGATAAAACTCAAGTAATATTCAGGGAATTATCTGTCAACGAATCTCATGTATCCACCAATGGGCAAGCTGTATTATGTCGTATAGTTCATCTATCTTTATTTTTCTCATTTATGGTTTTATCAGAAAATATATTCAATCCAATTGCTCAAATACTACAAACACCACACTATCTTTACAATTATTATCATTGTCATTGGACAACTTGTAAGACTTCACCAGTCGATCTTCCCGCCGCATTCGCCAAATTATCGTAAACAACTTTTTATAATTCAGGTCATTTTGTTGTCATTTCCATAGTATTTTCTGATTTGTTTAAATCAAAATATAGCTCATATACGTAGGTTTCTAGAGGTCGAAAAAAAATTAAATCGGCCAAGTATTTTTGGAGATTATACCCAAGTGAAAAAAAGGGTAATTTGTTTGCATATTCATCTGATGAATAACTACATAAAGATGTATACATTACACAAATTCAAAATCATACTCCACAATCGATATTTTCTAAATAATACATGAATGATTCTACAGCAAAAATCATTAGATAAGTTGTCCCCAATTGTAAGTTACATCCTTCTTTATAATGTAATCGATTTGGCCCGTTATGCAGAATCAAGGGTCCAGATTCATACGATAAACGCAAAATCGATATCGTTTCTCTATTGAACCCCAACCGATATGATTCCAGTCACAAATAACTGGACAGGGACTCCGAATGAACATCGTGAGTGAGAGACTGGCTGTGGATATGCAGGACCAGATGATCTGGTCTATTATGGGAAGTGTATTTCGAAGCTGAGACAAATTGCCGGACAACATTGTCTGAAATACCCTCAGTTCTGGAACCCCGATTGCTGTCACTTTACGAGCAATCTCCAAACATAAAAGAATCGATCTTATCCGTTACTTATACGTTTCAAAGAGAGTTTTTGACTTTTCTCTCGACCAGATGTACTGAAAATTAACATCAGCTACTGAGTTAAGAGTAATGTATTTTCCTATTTCTTTAACTAGTTTCAATCTATTTGAGACACAGTTTTTTAAGGTTTTTTCGCTCCATTTTTATACAAAAAATGTGGGAAAAGGTCGGAAAAAGGAAGAAAGTATATTAGTTACTGAAATAAAAAAATCTTTAAAGAAAACTACCTTTATACGAACATTGAATTATACAAAAGAAAAAGTATTTTCGAAACAAGTACTTAATCATGAGTTTTGAATTATATTCTAATCATTTATTATCGAATTGAAACATCATTCACATAATGCTATAACGTAATATTTCAAATGTATCAGAATATATACATATAATCAAAGGATAATTTGAACTGATTTGATGTCTACCAGTACATGAAAATTCTGAGAAAAATCACTGCCAATGATAGATAAACTGAACTTCTGTCTCCGCCAGTGTTTGTAATCATTGCCATGCAGACGTTGATACAAAGCTATTACTATTCTATTGCTCGCTTTCGTTCGACTAAGCCCCCAGTTTCTTAAATACCTTCTCTAAGATGACGTTCATTATATCATAATTCAGAAGATTTCCACTGAAACGATAAATGAAATTAAAAAGTTATTTTGAACTCGCAAATGGAGTTTTTAATACAGAGATTGTCGAATCTGAGCAACGTAAAAAATTATTGGGCCAATAGTTTTTTTCTATGAGGGTGTGAGGGTTTATAGTTGAATTTTTGTCTTTGTTTTGTAATAATAGAAAACAATTTGCCAAAACTGTGTTGAACTGAATGCATTCAGCATCTTGAATTGAAAACATTTTCTACCAAATTTGCTTTACAAAAATACATAGTTTTGTAATGTAAAATAAAAATACAAACGTCAGGTAGAAGTTTACTAAAGATTCAAAAGTGTTTTGTAATTTTTCTAAACAGAGTTGGAATACATCGTTTAGTAAATTTACAAAACGTGATTATTATTAAAAAATGTTATGCGTTGAAACTTCCAAAGCTTTTTTTTGTAAAATTACTATTGACATTTCAATAGTGTGTATAGTTTATACCAAAAAGGTAACGAGAAGTTTAATTTTTCAAATTAGATAATGTACATCTTTGAATAATGAATCTTCATGTACTACTGAAAAGTTAGGCGCTACCCCTTGGCCGAATAATGTTCAATCCGGTGAAAGGGTAGAGAATGTAGAGAATCATACACACGAGGCCGCAATTTTAATCATGAACCAACCAAGCGCTTATACCTAACACCACCAAGCACCGCTTTATAAGTTATTACCAATAAATCATGCTAGTGTAATTGCGCTTGTTCTGGTATGTTGAGTTCCGATTTATGGCAGAGTCGAGATCGGTCATTTATACTTGGTGATACATTTTTGAATTAGGTACACATTTTTCGTAGCTTTGGAAGAAGAGTTTGATGAAGAGCGGATTTAAAAAAATTGTTTATCTCTGATTGATGTAAGAATGCTGAGAATACGGAAGTTGAAATCAATGAAAATCCGTCAATTCACAACACATGTACCTAACAAATTTGTGAATAAAGTGTCGGATCCGTGCCCAAATAGTATTTTATAAAACTAGCTTATAATGCAGGGGATTAGAACTTAAAACATAATGGAACATCAAAAGTATCCACTAATTCACTATTATCGGCAACTCAACATCCAGATCCATTGAATTTTTTGCAACCAACATCTAGATTTGATAATTAGAAAAGCATTGGTTATTGTCGTAAGGAACACTAGTGAAATAATTTTTTTGTTACATTTGTTTATTGTAATATTCTCTAACAGAAATGTGTGCATGCACATCTTTTTCCAAGATCAAAACTAGAAATAAAATAGAAAATTACAGCAAGAATCGGTACAGTAAACATATTTGTTTGTGAGGAAAATATTAGTAAAGTAAGTAGCATATGTGTCAGTACTAGCAATCATCTAACCTTCTAACACTACTCTTTTTTTTTGCAAAATGTCATTTGCCTTCCCTTTATTTTCCTTGAGTTCCATCACGCCATCTTGCGGTAATTGTCATCTTGAATTATTTGATAGAATGAAAATGAAACGCTCATCAAGTTTAAGAACATACATGCTTTCACGACCAGAGTCATGATTGAATAGAACAAAATCCGCGCTGGTAGGTCGTGGTCGAATGGAACCTATTCTACCAAACGTTTAGTCTTCTACTGTGACAGGCGTCGTCAATAGGTCAATGATGTGTATGTTGACCTTTGTCCTCGCAGTAAACGCACATACCACTTCACGATATACCGGAGTATGACAAAATTGCTACTGTAATCATGACATAGGTGGTCGATAAAGAACTCATCCATATAAACTATAAAAGTGACGAATGTAAAATCTTTATATCAGGATTTTTTAATCTAGTTCCCATTCTACATATTTATAAATCATAAGTACAGGAATTATCAACTAGTTTCGACAAATAGAAACAGATTAGGAAAAAGTTACTGTTTCACCTAAAATCCCAGTCGTAACCCGTAACCGCCAGCGAAACGACGGAAACCCTCAATTCACACGGAAGAAAGCAGAGAGGGAAACTGAATGAACAATTATCTGTGCTTTAATTACCGCGGCCTGCGGTTACTAATGACAGTATTGTCGACTTCTCCCGTGGGAGTCAGCATTTCACACTCTCTCCTGCTCTTCTCGCAAGAAGCTTTATCTGAGAATCATTCAACATCCCCAATATTGACCATGTACTGGGATCAAAAACTTCAACAACGTTTTCAAGTTGTTAAAATTCGAAATGGTAGAGCTGGATGGTATAGGAACTGATCAAAATGGTAATTTATCGTTGAAAAGTAATTTTAGTAAAAATCAAATGATTCAAACGAATGAAGAACCTGTATTTATACATTTTGATTGAGATGCAATTTGAAAAAATTGTTTGAAATTATCACATCTCAATCGTAATACTGGGGTATTGGCCTGAAGAAGGTGTTCATTATTGAAACACGTATCGCGATTTTGTGAATCATCAAATGAAAATCTCAAAATAGTTATTTCAATGCAATTAATGTATCTTTCCGTACCTACAGTAGGAACCTGCAGTACCTACTGTATGTTATGGTAAATGCCTACCGGTCCTTTTTGAATCAGAATTAATCAGAATACTGATAAAACGTTGCATACGGAAGTTGATCAGAATTTTCTAAAAAATTACTGAAGTTTTAATGAAATTACCATAAGTATGTCTTTGAGAAGAACAATCAGCCTAAAGAAACTTTTTTAAATAACATTTTGTTGTATTATTCGTCTACTGATTAACTTAAAGTCAACCTAAATCCATGCAATAAGGTTATCGAACACGCATTAATTTCTGGTGTTGTTCAAATTTTGATTAGGCAACGAATAAATTCTCCTTGTTGCAATACCTGTGTTCTGTTATTCACGAACAGATATAAAATCTTGCTCAATACCGAATTATTTTCCCAAGTTTTTCAATCTGTTTATCGATTTTTTCCAATTCTTTCTCCTGTCGCCCATTCACTTTCCACCGATTTCTAAAAGGCTCTATTTAGACCAAACTTACGACAGAAGGAGGGTGACATTAAAGTAACGATTTCCAGTTTCTCCACTATAACAATGTCGTTAGGCACCCGCATAGCAAATAAGCATCAGTGTGAACACGATTGGTGTGGGGCAGAGACCGCGATTTTCGAGAAATAATACCGAATGCAGGTCGGGTCCGCCGCAAATATCTTTCAGCCACGACCTTCTACAAAGACGGAGGTACATGCATCAACGAAAATTGGGAAAAAAGAATTGCCCATATAAATTGAAACACGAACTGGTGCAGTGACGTACGAGGTCTCCCATAAAATGTAATGGATACAGTTGAACCTTTTCCAATAAGATAGAGGCACGCTTTTATTTTCCATTCATTCGTTCGAGTATGATTCGGTAGATGTATAAGACAGCGGCTATCACTTCAATCATTACAATAAGAAAAAAAATCCTCTGAGAACTGTTTCATATCTTTACTATCTTTTACTTCAGAGGTCAGCCACCAAAAAGTCATACATAACATACCTTTATAAATACTGGCAGTAAAAGCAATGTACATTCCATCATCTACATATTAGTAGATAAAATTATACTAATTCATCAAACCCAACTTCGCTTATTTATATCTAACAGGATAGTGATTTCCTGAATACAAATCAGTAGGATATTTTCTATATAGGAAAGTTTTCGGTAATTCTAATAGAATTGAAAGTGAACACTTGGGCTATTTGAAATGAGAATTTGTAATTTTTTTTTCATTTCAAGTATACATTCGAGCATTTTCAGCAACACTAGACTCTTCTGGTCTACGAAATCCTAAACGCACTCTTTTCAGGCTTCTCAATCTCCATCATCCCATTCTCAAGGTATTCTCAAACTTATTGAGTAGATCATCTACAGACCAGTTTCTAGTGCAGGAAAGATCCAACCAAAACAGCAGTATGCCTGAGTCTCTGAGGATTTCATCGTGGATCTACTACACATACGATACATTTGTCTAGAAGGGAGATTTCTTAAGTAGCTCAAACAGATTGAACAGTTTTATGTAGATACAAATCCCAAACCGAGAAAAAAGCACCTTACACCTAACAGAAATCAAAAACAGTCTGATGACTTTGTCCAGGGCGTTCCTAGACGGTGGGATCTTGTGAATAAAAATACTTTTCCGGCTAATATCACGATGGACATTGGCTTATATCCGACAGACATTTATGCAACTTAATTCACAGACGTTACTCTTGCAGATGTTTTTGTTCATATAGCAAGTCCTCGCTGAAATTAATCGAGTAGGTCACTACTGACAGCGATTTCGAGGTATTACTTCTCATTAGTACAGAAACGATCCAACTCCAACAGTAATGTGTTTGGAGCTCGATGATTCCATCGTAGATCTGCTACATATACGATACCTTTGCTGAGAGAAAGATTTGTTGAATAGAAAAAGTCCTATATTGTAGACAAAGTCATCCCATGTACCAATACTCTGAAATAAATCACAATCGGATGACTGTCTTGGAGGGCAAACACAGACATATCAACATTCTTAAACAGTAGTATCTGGTAAATGCCTGCCGGCAAAAAATTACTTCAAGGGCTAGCAGCGCGATAGAAAATGAATTATATCCGATAGGTATTTATACAAGTTACCTCACAGGTGATCCATCATGAAATGAATCGAGTAGATCATCTACAGACCAGTTTCGAGGTATTACCTCTTATCGGTGCGAGAAAAATCAACCCAAACAGCATTATACCTCTTCATTCGAGCGAAATTTCTTACCGGTGAGCATTTTTTGAGGTCTGCGAATAGCCAGTAGTCACTGGGAGCCAAATCTGGCGAATACGGTGGATGTGGGAGCAATTCGAAGTGGGAGCACGGTTCCTTGTCTTGATAAAACATTTTTTTCTTTGCCATATGCAGTCGTTTCTTTGAAACTTCGGCCTTCAAACGCTCCAAGATAGTCAATGAATATTATACCACGCACATCCCAAAATACCGAGGCCATAACCTTCCTGCTTCGTGCGCTTTGAAGGTTATTAGTAAGTGAAAAAGTCGTAACTCATGGACAAATTTCATTCTATTGTAATTTATCCATTGATGAAGCAATTGCTTACATTTAGAATATAATTGTAACCGAAAAAGGTGATTACGTTTTCAATATTTTAGATGAGTATTATTTTCACTCTTCATCCTAAATAAATACTGAAAAAACATTAAAATGTCTCGGGTATAGATTCTACTCAAGATTTTGAATGAGATATTTCCGATCAGTTAATTCGTAACACTAATCAATGAAATCTAAAAATTATTGATCTCGGCCGTCGTACACAGAACAACCACCCCTGCTGTCCACCCTCACTTCCTATTCTTTCCGCGGCCACGGCTAATTGAGCGAAGGCGACAGTGGGCCTCGGTAATGAAGTTACCTTCTGTGCCGGTCTAATGGACACGAAGCGAGGCCCAGATAAAGCTTCTGCCCGCAAAAATAATGGTGGCGGTGCCTAGCAGCATTTATCACTGCTGTAAATAACACTGTGCTTTGTCGTACTGATTATGTGTCGTTAAGCGCTAGATCATCGCTCTTTATGGTGTGTAAATGCCCGCAATTCGGCGGCCGTTTCGGATGACCGCCCCAGGACCATTTCATTAATACATCAAGATGATTTTTCGAAAATGACCTGCAATACATTACGAACCGGAGGGGATAGTGTATGGATTTATAGATGTGAAATCATGTAATGAAAGGTAAAAGTGGAACCTCATCTCCACACTGTTTTTCAAGGAAGCTATATAGGCACTACAGGAAAATAATGAGAATCTTAAAAAAACTTTAAATTGCAGCAGACGTTCAGATAGAAAATATAAGTATGCTCGAGTTATTAAAGCAAGTTATTGGATTGTTGGTCATTTCCTATTGAAAACGATCTATTATCATTGATGGATAATAATAAAAAATGAGTTGGAGATAATACAGAAGCCTAGAGAACACCAGCGTTGATTTTAAAGGTATCCAAGACATAACCACCGATGACTACTTATGAGAATCGGTTTTTTTGAGAGCTGGAAAGCCTTGAATAAAGACGATCTGAGAAGCCATAACATCAAAGTTCCCCCTTTCCAGGCACACTCACAAAACAAAACAATTAGCTCCCAATTTTTCTCGAATGCATATTGTAAGAAGATAGTCTGCCTGGAAACCATATACCTAGATTATCGTTATTAGGATATTCAAGAATGTGATGATTAACAGCTTTCTCTTTGATTTTCTCTATCAATGACAGTGAAGCAACTAATCTATAGTTCCGAAAACATGCACTTCTCCCAATCACCAAAAATGCAATACTCTTCTCGACGCCTGTTTCACCAACCAACTAGGCCTCTTCAGGAGATGAAGAAAAAACCTTATTAAAGTTTTTCTTCATCTTCTGAAGTCGCTTAGATGCCAATCTACGGTTATTAAACAAATAATTTTTCTTCTCCTTTTTTAAAATAGACTGAATATTCCATTATATTATTCTATTCTGAAAGCCAAAGAAAACTCTTAAGCGAAAAATTTTGTTTTAGAAGCAGTTTTTAAAGATAATGTATCTGTCGATCATTTAGAGTTTTTTATGGGCCATCTTACAACGGATACATCTCACAATGAAACCCACGAAGAAAAATTTTAATGTTTCTGCATCAGTTTTTCAATCATCACTACAACTGAACTCAAATATCGATTCAATCAGTGAACTATACTTACGTACATCCCAAACCATCACCCTCTCGTGTTAAAGAGCAAAAAGAAACAAAATCCAAACAACACTCCAGACGTATCGTGTTTGTCCTTTTATCAGACTACTGAGAAGTATTATATATGTGCTGAAATATGTCAATTCGTTTGTCGAGTCCCGAGGGAAGAGGTTAAGCGCTCAATTTGTCGCGGTAGAGCATTAAAGTTGGCTGCGCCTCGAAAAAGAGAAGACCCGCTCCCTTGGCGCTCGTCAACGAGATTACCCTCTAAACGTAATCCAATCACAGGAACTTGACTTTATATGTGAAGCTACTGCCGCCTAAGGTGGAGGTCACTTTCGCATCAATACACGCACATAATATTATATTAGATTGGAATTCATTTGTTGGTTACTGTTATTTCTTTTTCGAGTTCGAGGGAAACTACGGAGAAACTTCTTAGGTTTTATAACGTTGACGTTGATTTTTTGCGTACATGACTGACACATACAGGTTCATCCAAGAACAGATCACTTTCTATCAGATATATTTTCAAAAAAAACGACGAAGAACTTTCATGACATTATTTACATTTTTCTTCTGTCAAATAATCATAGAACGGTAAAAATGAGCATGGAACATATAAAGCAGATTAATATCGTTACATACTACCGATATAAAATAATTTTAACATAAAACTCAAGATGGTGACCGAATATCGATATCAATAGTACCTGTCAGTTGCAAATATAATTTTGTAAAAAAATATGTACCATTTTCATGAGCTTCAGTTAATGACTTGACATTCAAACGATTGTAGTGGTTAGTATCTAGTTCAGCAGATTCATCTGAATCAGCAGATTCAGACCGTGCGGTGGCGGCGGCAGGCAAGGCCCGTCAACTCTATTCCCATTAATCAGTATAGCGGCGGCAACGAATAGACACTTGATCAAAGCTATCACCTTTACAAGCAAAAAGGTAACGCAACATTGAATTCGTTTTGTTAACTTTGTGAATATTGAGTTTGAAATAATGAGTTTTTCCGTAAACCAGCTGTCGTTCTCATATGAACGATAACCTACAAAAATTTAAATTTGGGCAAGCTAAGCAATAATAACGTCGATTCTTAACACTACCCGGTATATTGATCAAATTCTCATCCTAAGCCATTGACGAATATACGGCTTATTTGAATAATAAACTTTGTCATATAGATTTCTTTTTTGAGAAATATTAGAAATTAGTTGAAATAGTAGACACAATTCCGATGATTTATGATAACTGTCAACAAATATCTTTCACTCATTTTGTAGCTTTTCTCAATTTTCAATTAAACCAACCTCAGATACTTTTCTTAACTCTACTACTAAATTGTTTGTTGAATTTGGTGCAGAACTTCTAAATGGCAACTTAGAGATCCCAAAAGAGTTACTTGATTAAAATGATATAATAACCCTTCTCACTGTCAATCAAGAAGTTAGACAATTCATTATCAAATGCAAATTTGATCTGTAATCAAAGATATACATAACTATTCTGATCGTTTGGAATCACAAATGAAAGGCTTAACAGTAGCCAAAAATACGAATTCATTCTGATAGAAAAGACAAGTCTTGTTGAAATTCCATTCAACTGTGGAGTCAGCTTTGGAGACTTCAAGCTACGGAACAAAAAAGACTTGTGACAGACCTCTCACAAACCATTCCAGAATTTGAGAAAAAAGCCGCTGATAAAATTCACCGTCCAAAAGAAGATGTACATGCAATTCTATAATATGCAAAGCTTCTTCAAATCATGAACGTACAGAGGGGATCCACTCCGCAGTACTCAGCTTTTTTGCAAGAGTCTCCATAACCTTTCTGGTGGTTGTCCTCGCTGTTTCCATAACCTGGAAACTTCACAAAAAAAGAACCAACCCGTGCCGAGAAAGTCGAAAACTAACCAGTATATCTTCGGAGATAGAGGAGTTATAAACCCAATTTCGCTGATCAAGCTACGCAAAGGATATCATTACATCCGCTATTCCGAAGTCGACGAAACAATTATTTTAAATATATTTGAATTCGATTTCATTGATTCTGTTTACTGAGTCCACTCTGTCAATGTCGAAATGAAATCCTTTAAAAAAATATCTTCGTATATTGCTGAAAGGTTTACAGGTTCAAATTCGAATGTTTTTGCAACATCCACTGAAATGAGAGTTTCAATTCCCTTTTTGGTAAGCCGATGACGAATTCTAATAAACACCCATTCGAAACCCCTCAAATGCAGTGCAAATTGAGTCAATAAACTTTTCTCTCTTACCTAAATAGGGCGTGAACGCGGCATTAGGCCGACAAGTGTAGAGATCAAATCCTTAGCGCGGTGGAAGTGATTAATAGTGGTACAGTGGCGTGTAAATGAAACCTAAGTAATTAAAATCGGATCTCAGTCGGCCGCAGCATCGATATCTCTATATTGCTCGTGTATTCCGATATGAATAATTCATAGAGGGTTGCCGTGGAAATTTAAATCTCAAGATGCGTGCCTGAGATATTCCTTCATGCCGTCAAATGACGCGTTACAAATTATAAAGCTATTTTTGACACCAGCGTATCGTCTGTTCTTTCTCTGGGCTCTGGGATTTACCCGTTTGTACGATTCGTATCGAAAAGAGATTGAATTTTCTACACACATAAGTTGAAACAATTTTTTAGAGACCCATTCGTATCTCTAAATCATAAAATCAGTCAACTGCAGACCATGGAGAGAAATTCAATGTAAAAGTTATTCGTATATCATTGTAAAAGTAAAAATTCCGAGAAAAGGAAACTTGGGAGCCGTCTGACTTGTGCAAGTCTTTGGAAACTACTGCTACCTGATTACCTTATTGCATTTTTTCCCCATCTTTTCGTCCCTGTACTAGTTTGTAGAGGTCCTTGTTATTGGTCATATTCATCTGGAGATAATTTGGATTGTTCAGGAATTGCTTACCTTATGTATGAGTGGTCCTCATACATAACATTCAACAAAGTACTGGATTGGTTCAAAAAATATCCTAGCAATAGATCTCAATGAACACCCCTGAAAAAAATCATCGTTCCGAACTGATGAAAACATTTACAAAAATATATTTTCTATAGTCAAGACTGAAATTCATTTTTCAGAAATGTATATTATGTACCTCGATGAAACAGCCAATATCTTTATCCAACTACAGTATCGAAAGTATGACATCAAAACAAATCAATTATTCATATTGTCGAACAATATATCGGGAATGGCTAAAGGAGAAAATAATTAGAACGAATGAATTTATGGTGTCATAAGAATATATTTCATCTCTCACAATCCCCCGTATCAGTCGCATCTATGGGGAAGCATGCAGGGGTAACTGATCGCAACTATTTATTGACTGCTGCTGGACATCGCCCATAAAATATATCGGTTCCGGAACGTCCGGACCAGGCTCGGGAAAAACAGATCACGTCTGAAGCCGCCGCCGTAAAAACTTGGCATCGTCATCGCACCGAGCTATGTCACACAAGATAACACCAGATGCGAACAGATTAGAATCTTACAAAAAGGAGTTTGTGCATTGTAAGTTTCAGAACAACGACAACTTATAATATTTCAGATAATAAACGATAATTTTCAGATACCTCAGCACAGGTTGTCCTTGGATTGTTAGAGTCGAATAGTTGAGCCAATTAAACTATTTTGGAACCTTTGGTATAGTAATGGATATTACTGGAGTTTTATCCCAACACCAAACCGTTATTTTCAACACTTCAACACGTGTTTCAATCACCAAGTGATCATCTTCAAGAGGAAGATTTAATCTTCTTATAAAAAAAAGAAATGAGATCACCATATGCAAATAAGTTTTTCATCTACTATATACTAGTTTATCGATATATTCAATATCTTCATAACGATTATATCTATACTTTTTTATCCATTTAGCATAGTTTATTTCATTGATTTTCAACCAAATTTGTACTCAAGAAAAAATGTATTTAGTTTCAATATGTATTAATTCCTTGTTTTCAATCGTGTGGTATTGTATATTAATCTAAGGATTACATTTCAATTGATATATTTATTGTGAGACAGTAACTGAATAGTCAACTGTGTAGTGAAAATCTAACAATAAAATGTTATTTGAATACTATAAAATTATGTCTTGATGTTTTGATTTGAAGTTTCATTCAAAATATTAATGGACTAAAAATATTTTTTCAGTGAATAATTTTATTTTTCAAATCAATCTTTTGATTTGATATGTATGTCAAGCACCTTGATTCTAATTTTTCGATTTTTTGAAATATTTAAGTAACTGAATTTTTTAGGTGTACAATTTACGATTAAGTTTTCATTGTTGAAATCCATATTCTGGTTTGCTTTCAAATAATCGAATTAGATTTTAAAATGTATCTTCCGTTTCGTTCAAAACTTTTTTCTGTACTGAATCACGGGTAATTGTAAATATTTTATCTGTAGTACAAAATTTCGCTAACACTTATAACTCTTAAAATATGTTTTTATTTTGATTTTCTTTTGAATAACCTAGCAAGGAGGTTACGAATAGCGGCATCTGCCCGCGAATGGCTAAAGCAATAATTGATAGTTACGTACAGCGCCATCTGGCCCCAAACAGATCAAGCAATAATTGATAGTTACATACAGCGCCATCTGCCCGCGAATAGATCAAGAAATATCAATGAGGTTACGTACAGCGCCATCAGCCCGCGAATAGATCAACAATAATGCCGATAATTCTGTCAGTACAGATCCCGAGCTTGATAGTTACAAACAAACATACATACATACAGGTGTAGCTGATATAAAGCGTGTAAAAAACAGTTTCTTCGCAATCATATCTCAGCTCGATCAATCACAAATGATTCACAGTGCATGAGTTTTAGGATTATAGTGTATGCGTATGAGTTTTGAAGTTCGATACCTTCAAATTAATTTGTTCACGTACCAGAAATTCAATATGCAAAACTTTTTGAATCAATGAGTTATCACTGAATAAATATTATCACTGCGAGCTGTAAGGCAAATTCTGCTAACGTAATTTACCACTTACCTCTCCTGTTAAGTGAAATAATCACTTCAACACAGAATAAAAAGGATACTATCATAGAGAATAGACGTAAATGAAAATTATCAGATGTTCTGCAGCTAGTTTTATCCGAACCGTATAAGAATTCAACATATTTGATATTGAGCTTGTTCAAAAAGTGGGTGTAAATTATCAAATTTCCTGTCCTAACGAAGTGACATTAGATAGTGGGATTACCAGTGCGCTATAAGTTACAAACAGTTCTTGGATTAACATTCATTTATTGATCGAGTAAGTATTCAGTTTTGATAATACTTTTCGAAATAAATAAAATAATGACAAGTTGATTGTCGGTGTATAACAGAATATTTTTGTTTTTATATTATCTAAATGCCAGTTTTTTTGTCAAGAATGGTAAAATTCCGTTTGTCACTGGCTATTTTTTTTTCGAATGAAATCATGGATAACCTTGAAGGTTGTTTTTAGGTAGTAAGAAAAATAAATTTCGACAACTTCATTTCCAGATGGAACATAATAAAAAATAATATCTATATTTTTCTTTGAAGCGCCACATTAAACATTTATAATCATACGTCAAATTCTAACTTCTTTCTGCATAACTAGATAGTCTTTGAAATTATATTCCTAACCGAATTATAAACAAATTGGATTCGACAAAAGTTTTTTTTTGAAATATGTGTTTCCGGTAATCATCTTCGATAAACAACAACTCTCTGAAGTATAAATTGTACGAGATAAAAATTAACGAGGTCTTAGCTCTAAACGTACGATTTCTAGCACTTTAACACGTAGCTAAGGTTTCAAACTTTGCAAGGTAATCTTATTTTTTTACGTTGACAGGATTCTTAGAACTTGGTTTCTTGGAGATCTGTTGCCTTTCTTCATAGTTCTGTTGGAGTGGCTGACGAGAACTGTCCAAAGAAGTGAGAAATTTTGAATCTTCTAAATGTTTCATTGCAGCGAGTCAATTTTCAAGTATAAGTTATTTATAGTTCACGCCTTGATTTAATTTACGTGAATGTGTTTGATGTAAACAAATGTGCTTACATACCATATCAAGTAGTCCTTTTTTAATAAATGTTATCGTGGTACAAATTAGTTATATAGTACAGATTACCGATTGCAAATAAGAATTGTTTGATGAAGGGTCTACTTTCAGACTTTATGGCATGTGTTCAGTCTGATAAGATGAATTATTTCGTTCCTACAAGCACCTACTTCTATTTCTCCTCGAAAATCGGAGTCTATCCCTTGAATTGCAAACTCCGTACTTTCCGCGGCTGGATTTCAACATTGAAATAACATCGACATCTATCGGGTGGATGCTTAATTAACAACCAAGGAAACAGGCGGTTTTCAACATCCCCTAACAAGGATCCTTTGAATTGTTTGTATTTCTACAAAAGAGGAACAGTTTTTATGGATTTGGGCGTCGTTGTTGGAAGAGAATCTCTTGTACGAACGATTTGAGTTAAAAAATATTTTGAATTCAGTTTATTATTTAAAAAGATTTGAAGTGTTTGCTGAGATTTTCTCATAAAATCAACTCGATAGTCACACTGCATACTGTATTAAAATTAAATGTAGCAAAATATAACAAATTGTCAAACGATAGATGACAGAGATTTTGAAAAACGTCAAAACGAATCAAATAGATTTGAGCTCAAGCATAAAAAAGCTAAAAAAAAATTGTTACGAATAATCATTCGATGAATCAATCAATCAACAGAAAAAAACTGAATTCACTGAGCTGATGGGCTCGGGTCTTAAGAACACTTCGAAAAATGCGGTTGCAGTAATCTAACTTTTTTGAACTTGTAAACCGAAATGAACTACAAACGGAGGTTCTTAATTACAATTTGTTCTATTTTGTTATATACCAACATTCAAGTATCCTGTGATGAACGATTTCCCTATTATTTCGCTCCTAATTTGATTGAGCCGAAATTTTGCATGCACATTTGGTTTGGAATTGCTTACTATTTTGTGGCCAAGACGGCCAACTAGTTACTTTCAATGCACTTCCACGATATAGATATTAAATGAAAGGGTTTGTTGAAAAGAATACGAAAAATAAAATGATGTCATATGAATCCAACATGGCGAACCGCCCAAGATGGCGAATGAATTTATTTCCAAATGTAAATATTGAAATATAACTTGAGTAATAGTGTCCCTTTTTGGGGCAGAGTGAAACTGCAGGTAGAGAATATGGCGTTTTGCAGCGGTGAGCAGTATATCTGGTTTCGATGCGTCGCGATGCGACGGCGCTCTATTTTAATATTGAACGGTTCCTTCGGCTGCCAGTTGGCAGACTTTTCAGTCTCCTCTAGTTCTACTATTCATAAATCCACTTGAAATGTTGTTCAATAAACTCATTTCGACAATAATGAAAACTGTTCGCAAATGTCCGTGGATCAGAAGATAGCAACGAAAAATTTGGTAAATATTTTTCAAAGATATTTTTGAATTCCTTAAGTATATATAGTGCCAAGTGTCACATATTTACATCAAGTTAAAATTCAATAAGAATTTCTTTGTGGAATGTGCATGTATACACGAATCTCAAAAAAGTAATTTCAAAGGAATATTATGTATGCTCCTAGGGTATGACTTTCTCAATTATATAATTTCAACCCACCATAAGATTTTGTCGTTATAGGCAATGATCTCTAAAGAAGCCATATAATTCAATCCTTGAATATAAATATAGACTGTTACCTTCAAATTCTCTGAAGCTCGATCGATTTTCATGAAAGTTTCAATTTGAAGTCTTCTCACCCTCAACTTCAATAGTGGCATATGTCCGACACATGAAAAATAAAAAATACCCAACTACACTTCGACGGTCGAATAGACCCACTCACTTTGGACATAACCTAACCTAACACTTCTTCCGAGTTCTCGAACATGATTCACGATGTATTTCAACATTTTTCCTTAAAAACGCCCCCTTGCCTAAATTAATAAAAAAAAAAATAACCAACAATACTTATGTAAAAATACAATATACCTACCTACATGAAAATTTCATTTATTTTGAAACTATAATGGGTAGGATTATTGTCCGTTTTTATGAACTTCCATCAGGGTACACTTAATAAATATAGTGAGAAGAGTAATAATCCCAAAGCCTAAGAAAAGAGGATGGCAGGAATCTCTGAATCCTCTTGCTATAATTCCCAGAGCTATCTTTTATAGATTGAGTATTATATGTGCATTACAGAAGTTTCATTACATCAGCTGTCTGTGAAACAATTCAAAGTTAGAGGATCTAAGAACTTGTGAATCAACCATGTTCTATGATCACCGAATGAAGAAAGTCGAAATAGATATTTTTTTTTGCTAAGATCTCTAAATGAAGTGCCCAGCTGACTCTGTCGTCACCTTGGGTTAGAGGTGATAAGAATATTTTGATTTTTCTCCAAATTCACTTTGAGCCTATTGCTCATGACTCTAATTTAGCTATTTTTATGGTTGATTGAAAAAAACACTTCATTGTGGGATTTCCAAAAATCAGTTTACAAAACCGCAACACGTATTTCGCTATGCAATACCTTCTTTAGGCGTGTTGCACGTGTTACGTTTTCCTAAAACTGTTTAGTGAAAATATCACAATGAATTGTTTCTTGAAAATCCAAAAACACATCGTATTTGTTTTTAAGTAGTTCAAACCCAATAACTACTGCCTTAAGCGAGGTGAGTGTCATCTCCCAATTTTTTTAATGAGAATGTTGGTCGAATCGATTTCCTATCGATTGCTGCTTGAATTTTGAAAATCTTTCCATTCATTTAGAAGATATGAAGCTTCAAAACGTCAACGATGCGTTTTTTAAAAAAATGCAAAATACTGTATCAATCAAATCGATGTCATAAATGTTGGTCGCCAATCTAGAAACATACAATAGTATAGATTTTCTTCAAACTGTTGTACTACTATTGGTTGTTTCGAAAGTTTTATCCGTTTTTATGGATATACCATTCTTTCATATCGAGCATATGAAAATGCTTCTAGTGAAAATCTCACAATGAAGTTATTGACTTGAATGAGAAAGTAGTATCATCAGCAGAAATTTTAATAATAATAATCGGCTTCATTCATCGAATAATTACAAGTTAAACAAAAATGGAACATTCGATGAAAGACGAAGTTCAGCTTGTGCTGTTTTTCAACTTAACCCGTGGGTAAAAATATGGTCGTAGAGTAAAAGACCAAACATGGACACTTCATACGAAATTTTACTAATTTTGTTCAACATTTCTATATTTTGAGCCAACAAAGCTCACTGAGATAGGACATGAAAAATTCTAAAGATAGATATCTGATATCTAATGGTACGGTATGGTGCTGTTATTGAAGAAAAATTCCTTGACCTGGAGGGAATGCGTACCGAGAGCGTTACGAAAAGTGTGATCGGGCGAGGCGAACGGAAGTTGAGAGGGAGGTATAAGTTAATGAAGATAGAAAGAGAGTTACATTTCGTATATTACTGTAGGGGAAAGAGAGAGAGAGAGGTATGAGCACACATTTACGGTCAAGTAGACTCTGAAGAATAAGGAGAAAACTATCAAACGTTGTCACTAATTTTAGCAGGAGGAGGTAAACTTTCTACAAGATAAATTAGAACTACAAATGAGTAATAAGTGAAATAAGCCTACCACAAGACATGGAAAAATAATCGATGCAGTTTTCTCCAGATATCTTTCTAATTTTCATTCTGAAACATATGTATCTTATTTCTCATACCATAAGCCTATTGGCTCTGTCTTACAGCTAACTACAGTAACTATTGAATCATGTTATTTTTCAATGAAAACCAATAATAAATTCAATTATTTGTAGAAAATTAATATATGTATAATACATGCATATATAAACAATATACAAGCATATAGATGGAGCTAAAGTAGCTTTACTTCAGTGGTGTGGTCTAAAACACACTCGCTTTTTTATATAAACTTTTAACACACTGTATGGATTGAAACTAGTAATTGGAATCAACTCACATCGTATCATGATGACACCAATTCAAAAAATATGTTTGTCAAGAAGTATTTCTAATTCGTAGTATAGAAAAAAATATTTTTATGTCAACATTGAAAACAATCAAGTTGAATGTTTCTTATCGATATTTTTTTCATTTTCAGAAGAATTTTCAATGGAATGGAAGTCAATGAAACCAAACTGAAGATACCATATGCATTTTGGATTTTGCTACTATGTGGGGCAATGCTATTTTACGCTGATGTCTTCCAGATTCAGTTGTACCCACCCAATGAAATATTATTGAGGAACAACAACTCAAACAAAAATTATCTCGCCGGTTTCGTCATAAATACACCTGGATGTAGAATACCAGATATGAATCCATTTAGTGATGGAGTGAAGAAATATATAAAAGAACCAACCCCATCGAATTGTAACAATGGAATTCCACCTCTATTTGAATCGAATGATACATCACTTTATTTACTGAATTCTTCTCTGGCATCCTACAATATAATCGATGTAAATGATTTGAAATGCTGTTACAGGACAATTTGGAGAAAAGAACCGAAAGAAGGTGAATATGATAATAAAATGGAATACAGTACCAATTGTTATGATTTCAGCGAAAGTGTCGATATCCGGGAAGAGTTCGTTAAAGTTATTTGCGTGCATGATAACAGAACCATATACAAAGATATGTTTTCCTTCGTCCCAGTGAAACATTTCTCGAAGGGGACAGTAGATGACACTGGCCTCATGAATATTCTTGTGATTGGGCTGGACAGCGTTTCTAGACTGAACCTGCATAGACAAATGCCCAAAACTGTGGATTACCTGAAGCAAATTGGGGTTGTAGAGATGCTGGGTTATAACAAAGTAGGGGATAATACCTTTCCGAATTTGATTCCAGTGTTAACAGGAATGTCTGAAGAAGAACTCACGAAAAGTTGTTGGCCTTCCTCCAAACATTATTTCGATAATTGTTCCTTCGTATGGAAGGAATACAAAAAGAAAAATTATGTAACTGTTTACGGAGAAGATTCCTCATGGATGGGCTTATTTAATTATCAACGAAGAGGTTTTCGTAAGCAGACCGTGGATTACGCTTATAACTATTTCAACAGATGGAGTGAGAATGAAATCGGAAATTCTCATGAAATCAACGTGGAAGAATGTGAAGGTGGTAGACTGATTTACATTGATTTACTTGAATACGTCAAAAAAATTCAAAGAACCATGGAGAGAAATAAGCTCCCTTACTTTGGATTCTTTTGGAGCTCGAGTTTATCACATGATTACTTGAATAAGCCCAAGTTGGGCGATGAAGCCTACAAAACATTTTTCAAAACCATCAAAGAAGAGGGATACCTGAAAAATACTCTGTTGATTTTCATGAGCGACCATGGCATAAGATGGGGCGGAATTCGACAAACTTTCCAGGGAATGATGGAAGAAAGACTGCCATTCGTAATGATGGTGTTGCCGGACGGGTTCGAAAATCAATATCAGAGAGCATACCACAATTTGAAGAGGAATACAAGACGACTCACCTCTCCATTTGATTTACATGAAACACTGGTAGATCTGATCAATCCGTCTGATATGAAGGATGAATACTTGGAAGGAGTCGATCAATCCAGAGGTGTTAGCTTTTTCAGGCAGATAAGTAAAGACCGGACTTGTGAAGATGTCGGAATTTCGAGTCATTGGTGTACGTGTCAGCAGAGTGTCGAAATCGAAAACAACGCTAGCGTCGTTATCGAGTCGGCCTTGTTTGCAGTGGACGACATGAACAATCGGTTGAAGGGTTACGCACAATGTGCCACGTTAACCCTCGACGCAGTACTGAACACAAGATTGATGACACACGGAAGCGCAATAAGGGGCAAGAATAAAATTCAAGATTATATAATAACTTTGAGGACGTTACCAGGCGAGGGAATATTTGAAGTTACCGTTAGAAAACTGGAAAAGCTGAAAAAGTTTGCCGTCATGGGAACTGTGAGCAGGCTGAATCTGTATGGAAAACAGAGTTCCTGCATAACCGACTTCCATCTCAAGCTTTATTGTTACTGTAAAAGTTTAGTTGGGGCATGAATGTAAATATTACAAGATTAATCATATCTCATATTTCGGCTGTGTCACACCTCTGAGAAGCTTATCGTGAATTCGTTTTAGTTTTGATCGTTATGTTGAGGTGTAATATAGTAATATATTTACTAGTGAACTGATATCTAGAAAAATGGTTTGTTTTGTAGAGAACGTGTAAAATAATTTCATATTTTCATAAAAAACAAATATACGTATACAGAAAAACATAAGATATATTTTTCCACAACCAGCAGGTACTGAATATTTGAGTACTGATCTAATTTGGACTTGTAACATTGATTGAATTGACCGATATTTTATGAAAATTCACAAATTATTCAATGAAGGAAAGTTTTTGGCTTTCTACTACTCCATCTTGATATATTGTGTAGGAATCCTGTGAATGATATCTGATTCAATTCCATAACGAATGTTTGGAATACTGAGTGGAGAAAAGTTTTTTTTTGTATAATTTAGTGCTCATATTAAAAAATTATTTGTTTCGAAAGATATTTTTCTTTCTTGTAATTGAATGTTTATATGAAAGTAGCTGTTTCAGAAGGGCTTTTTTTCTAGGTTCTGTCTGAAAGTTACTTCTTTGCATGATCTACACATCTATGTATAGAATTAATTCTTTTGACATTGATTGCATTCTACATTTTTTTGTATTAAGATGGGGTAGTGGAAAACCACAAACTTTCTTTCCCAAAAATTAATTACTCCAAAAAATATAACCCTTTCAATTTATCAAATGAATACTTCATTTTTAGATATTTATTTACTAACCAGGTTTACAAGACGTATATCATTCTTCAGACAGGTCTTTGATATAAACAATTTGTATTGAATTGTCAATCTTTAGCTAGAACAATTTCGACTTCTAAAGACTATCGTGCGAGAGAGGAAGAGAGTTCATCGGCGAAAAAAAAATGTCCTTCAATTCAAAAATATATCTCACTAAGAGTACATACATCTATTCGTAGATATTGAAGTCAAAAAGCATCATAATGTTGAGGAAATATTCAGAGTAGCAGATAAATGAATTTATTCATTGAAGGATTTGCTTAATACTGTGGGTATTGAATTTATATTATTGAAAACTGTCCACTCAAAGTAAGGAATTCCATCACTAGTATAGTGTTTTTAGACATCCAGATAAAGAGCTGTTTTCTCTCGCATTAGGTTGTAGAACTTTTTCAACTTCCTTCTAATAATGGAGGTCTGACTGCATAGAAGTTGTCTCATGGAGACATTTCAGTTGTTGAGATAGATACTTGTCATGCACAGTTTGGAACTTTTGGTGTAGTAATGAATATTACTGGAGTTCTCTTCCAACACCAAACAGTTATTTTTAACATCTCAGTGTTTCAATCACCATGGTATCATCTTCAAAACAATTGAGACACAGGTATCTAGCAGAAGTATCTATAGAATGAATAAGGACAACATTGTATGTAGATTTAGTTCATTCCCGTAATATTCAAGCTCGATCAAGCCACACAGGTTGAAATGCAATGATATACAGCAAGAATTCAACACTTGATAACCTGTCGTCATTAATTAAGAATATTTACGAGATGACTTCTGATACAGCTGTGAGAATGACTGTTTTGTGGAACTTTTTTTTTACCTTTAAAATCCATCTTTATATTTTCTATTTGCTGTTATAATAAACTTTTTGTTTTTATTATTTTGGTATCGATATAAATAGCTGTAAGATTGTATTAATCAAAGAGTAATTTGCAGGCCACAACACCAGATCTATTTCAACTGTTGACGATACTGGACCACCCTCAGAGTTGCTCTATATAAAAGCGAGAAGAATTATTAAGAATACCAATCAAATGAACGTTTACTTTTAGACTTTATAATTTAGAGATGATTATTCATTTTCATCATACAAAATACTAGATTGAGAAAAATCGTGCATGCTTTCATCGTAAAGATTTTCAGGCACACTTTCATCTATATCACCTACGAACGTAGGAAATGGAAGCGGTTTCGTAGGCTTTCGTAGTGGTAACTTGGTGTCATAAATGTAAACGATAGAATTCGTCTCTCCAGGAATATGCTGTCCTCCAACATAAATTATATTGTACTTTGTATTTATTCTCAATATTTTCTGACCTCGGTTGATTCGATATCTGTTGCCCATGTGACCCGGCATCTTTGTTCCTGGCCAAACACGCCCTTTTTCTCCTCCTCCGCCAATATTACCTCCTCTTCGATGAGTTTTTGTGACCCCGTGTGAAGCTGGCATGCCTTTGAAACCGTGTCGTTTCATGACGCCTTGAAAACCGCGATCAATTCTAAAAAAATTATATCAATATAACTGAATACATTCATCATCAATATTACGTTTTTCCTCTCACGTCCACCACATTTCCGACCTGAAAATGCATGGCATTTATGAGGGTGCCTAATGGTAAAGCTGCATCAGGGCTCACGAAAAATCTTGCCAGAACTTTCTTTGGGATCACACCAGAGTCTCTAAAAAGGCCACAGTATTCTTTTGTAAACTGAGATGGGTCTCCAGGATCAGCTCCTATGAGTAAACATCCCTTCTTATTATAAACTTTCTCAATTCTTTTTCTCGGTGGATCATATTGCTCTGGAGGATAATATCGAATGACATGGTTATCCAAAACCTAAAAATGATTTATATACCTATGCAAAATGTAGCATTGGTTCATAGAAATCCTTCATTGCCCTGTAAATGTGGCTATATTGTTCAGTCACAAAACACTTTACAGACAAGTCACTCAACTAGCGACACTTAAATGTTGAAGGGTAAAGTTTCTAGAGTCTATATTCTGTGTTGGAGGTTTTCAATGTCATTTTTCCAATAATTTAACAGAATGTTGTACTAACATTTTAACCAAACTAGTTTCATTTTACCATGTTCACGTCCACTCAATGAAATATTCAATTATACTATAATCACCTCAAGATTGTTGAAAGTTTATGGTTCTTGTACTGCTGAGCGTCACTTCTGTAAGATGTTCTGTGGTTCAGAATCTAAAAATACTAAGAAATACTTACTTGAAGTAGGGTAGTGGAAGTTATTTTACCATCTTTCATCCACATAGGATAACTTCCAAGCTTCCTTGCAATTACTCCAGTTCTTTGAAGTCTTGGAGTCCAAATGATATTTGTTGAAATATCTTTTTGGGATACTGACTCATTGTTGTACTTATCCTCAATAACTTCTTTAATGAAGCTTTCATTCTCTGGAGTGACGAGTTCTTCTCTTTCCTTTTGAAAATGAAATTATAAATAGTGAATTAAGAAAAACCACAAGCTAAATGAAATGTTCGGAAGTTTGCTCAGATAGGTATAATTTAGTCAACTAATCAGTCACTTAAATTTTGGGCATATGACTTTAGAATGGTGCAAGAATTCTCACAAAAAGCTAAATGAATATTTTGAAGACGAAGAAGTAAGCGAGTTGAAAGAAGAATTTTACTAACTGCTATCTGTTTCTTGACGAACCAAGTAGGATTTCTCAGTCTCGGTTTAGGATTTAATTTTGTTCTTCCACGAATTTGGTTGTAACAGGATAACCTAAGGAAAATACTACAATAATTTCAACATCAGAAAATTAGACTGACTTGTCACCTCAAGGTCAGAAATGCATCTTCTAAAGATTTTATACTAGCTGCATTTACGACATATTTAACTTTTGCTAAAACAAGGGACATAATTGAAAATATTTTAAAATGCAACTTTATACTTCCTCTCCTCCACAAGTTAACATAACCTCATACTTTTGTACAGGGTTGCCATTCGATATTTTGGTAAAGAATTCAATGACTTCATAACTTCTGTGAGTGGAAATGCTCCATATTGTTTTTATATCTTTATATATTTATAAATAAAAGTCGTGTTAGTTACAACATTTATAACTCAAGTGTGGCTGGACCAATTTTTAAGATTTTTGTGTTTCTAGATTTGTCGTGAATAGGAAATTGAATTTATTGGAGCCTCTGGAGACACCATACATTTTGTTTTATGAGAGAGAGGACATTGTTGGATCAAGATCTTCAGATGATGTGGTGCTGCAGGTTTTTCCGGGTTTTCCTGCAGCTGAAAAAGCAAATGCGCCACTGGAATCAATGAAGTCGCCCCGGAGCGCCAATTAATTTTTATTGTTGTATTTATTTTATTTTTAATGTCATATATATAATATATATCAAAATATATTTCATCAATAAAAATGATAATAAAAGAGGCAAAACATTAGTGATAACAGTGACGTGTTAAAATAAAACGCAACTGACAGTTCATTTGTTTAAATAAAACGCAATTGACAGGTCACGTAATGTGACGATATAATTATTAACGATGCCGCGACCAGAAGATCTGAGTTTTCCCGACAAAACCGTAATGCAATTAGGATTCCCAATTAGCAAATTAGCACTTATGGAAATGCAACTAATATTTGTCGATTACCTATTCTACCGGTAGTCTACATAGGTAGTCCACGTTATATACATGAATATGTGCAAGATGCAATGACATATGTTTGTCATTACGACCGGCTAGATTTCTTCATTACTTTTACGTGTAATCCAGAATGGGTTGAAATTAGCCACATGCTGTTTCCCGAACAAACGTCAAATGATCGACACGACATCACCGCATGTGTATTCAGGCAAAAATACAGTATATATTGTTTAACAAGGCGTCTTTGTAGAAACTCAATCCTGGATGTACTCTATAGAATGACAAAAATGAGGCCTACCGCACGCACACATATTCTTATATGGTTAGTTCGACCAGACGAAGTAGATGATATAGAAAATGAATGTTTTTCTCAAGGTCAATTGTAAGTGGCACGTTCCCGAGTCGGAAAACCATCAACTTTATTTGTACTTGTGTCTGATAACAAAACAAAAAATATCGTATGACAGAGGATGTTTCACTGAAGAGTGCTCTCTTCCTAACAATTCCCAGTTGTTTTATTATAATAAATAATTGGACTTGATAATTTTGTATTAATTTTAAAATCCTGAATATACTCACTCATTGATTGTTAGACGGAACGAAGTTCACCGGGTCTGCAATTAAATGAATAAATAAATTGTTACATACCCTCATTTTTTTATTGTTTATTATTATGAAACTTGGTTGGCCAAAGCACGAATCAAAATAAAATTTCAGAAGAAGAAGATTACAAATGGTGGGTGGTGATAAAATTTTGAATATTTGACATTTCCAAAATAATATTAATTTCAAAGTGAAATTCGATATTCCATATTAATGTTATTTGTAGAACTATGAAATACTATGTCAATAACAATGATGAAATTGTTAGTTACACTTTTGGCTAGCCTCATTTCATTATCTCTTCCCTTCAATAAAGTTAATGCAGGAGTGATGCACAGCCATACGAACGAATTACACAAAGAACGTGAAACTGACGGAGCCTACAGTCCCAGAGATCACAGTCATTTTTCTGAAGAAGGTGAACATTTCAGTGAATTCGATCATGAAGCCATACTGGGAAGTCACAAGGAAGCAGAAGATTATGATCATTTACCTCCCGAAGAGGCTAAAAGGAGATTGAGTATACTACTCAAGAAAATGGATATCAATGGCGATGAACAAATTGATAGGAAAGAACTCAAGGCTTGGATCATTCGCTCTTTCAAGTAAGGATTTGAAAAATCCCTATTCAGCTGGCAAAACAATCATCATTTTAGAATGATTTTCTATGTGCATTTCAAAGAGAAAAATCGTCCTAATCGTCCCGATTTTTTGGAGAAGGGAGTCATTAATGTTCGATATATGAGAAATCATACATCAGTCATGGCTAAATGAAACGCTGTAACATTTGGCAGTATTCAATTCCATGCCATTGCAAGCACCCGAATTCTCAATTTATCTAAATCTGCTCAGAGATTTTGGCACTCACTGTTCTCAGTAATAGTAGATTATAAAAATTCTGAATATAAGACGCACAGTACATATAATTGATGAAATTAGTATGTATGTCGATCCCATAGATGGCGTCTTCGTATGATCAAATCGTTTGTTCAATGTCACCACTTTTTGAACACAGTAGTGCCATCATCAGTAGATATTTTTTCCTATACACATTGTTTTTGAGTTGTAATGATCACTTTTTTTGGCGTTCTTGAGCTTCAGGTTCTATCTTCCATTTATGACGGTTTGAATGTTGAAGTTGCTTGCAAAATTCATTTTGAGCATCATATCACCGAACTTATTCTTTTTGCCAAAGCTACTGCAGTATGATGGATTCCCCTCATTGTCTTAATTATTAAACAGTATTTGAAATTTTTTCACCGATAGAATTGATAAAACAAACTAAATAATTTGCAGAATGTTATCAGAAGAAGAAGCCAGAGACAGAATGGAAGACGCTGATGAAGACAATGATAACATGGTTACTTGGGAAGAATATATATCTGACACTTACGGGCTCGATAGTACGGAGAAGGAAGTAAAATTTGGGGATGAAAATGACAAAGTGTGTATACTTTGAAATTTCAATGATTTTTTTCTAACTCGATAATTTTTAGCTGATTCAAGATGATAAGATCATGTGGAAAGCTGCAGACATCAACAGTGACGGTATTCTCGATAGCGAAGAATGGATAGCATTCACCCATCCAGAAGAGCATCCTAATATGCTTCCCATTATTTTAGGACAAACTTTGAATGATTACGATAAAGACGGCGATGGATTTATAAACTTTCAGGAATACATTGGCAACCGAGGCGCGGCATTAGACAAGGAAGCTCTAATTACGGAAAAAGTCAAATTTGATGACGCTCTGGATAAAAATCATGATGGAAAACTAGAAGGTAGTGAAATATTGTCCTGGGCTGTTCCCAGCAACGAGTAAGTTGAAACGAAATGGAACAATAATTTTTCTATTTTTATCCACATATTGGTGCCCTGGTATAATGATAATAATCATAAATATACTTTATTATCGAGACTGAACTTGGGCTTTTGCAATCTAGTCAGATTTTGGAACCTCTGACGTAGAATAAATCAAAAACAAGCACTTTTTCCAATCACCAGAACTTCAATACTCTTCTCGATGCACGTTTCCCAACCAAGTTTGCATCTTCAGGAGATGCTGAAAACTTATTCTAACTCTAAAACTCGTCTCTGTTCATATCTAACTGAGTTCACTTTTCTATACACATCGATGGATTCGGTTGGAATTTGCTGGAAATTTTGGACCTTTGTCACTGTTTTCATTGCATACTTTGCCATGTCCAGACTTTTGAAAACATTCAAAAATCTATTGTTCACCGATCTCAACAATTTCAGACATTTTTCATTTAATCTATGGTCGTTTTCCAAGGTGTGTGTTCCTTGAAACATTAACATGATCTACGGTCCAATCAGATAATCGATTCTTATTTAGAAACTCTTTCTGTGTTCTTTTATGCATGCTTTGGATATTTTTTTGGTTTGACCCACGTAAAACATCAGCCATTTTGTGTCAACCTTTCATAGTGAGAATCAAAATAAATGAATGAGTAATATTTGGTAGTTGTTTCTTCCAACAGACAATTCAAATTCAATAATGACGTTCCCATCAGCCTCCCAGATGGTTTCAAAATAAATTATGGGATCATTATTTTTTCCACGACTGTCATAGGATGTTTTAAATTTTTAGAGAAATAGCCACGGAAGAAGTAGACCATTTGTTCGCCCACAGCGATGACAATCATGATGATGTTTTAAGTTTTGAGGAAATTCTCGATCACCATGACACATTTGTTGGCAGCGAAGCGACGGATTATGGTGATCATCTTCACAATATACACCATTTCAACGATGAGCTGTGATGTGTACAATAGAACTGTAAGTTTACATCCAAATACGTTTGAGATTGTATCTGATATTTGTAAATTCAAAACAATCACATTGTCTTCCTGATTGATTATAAAGTTATTATTTATAACTATCCGAATCAAATTTATGAACATATGAAATAGACAGAAATCGGGAATCATTTATACTTGACTAGGCAATCAGTTTTTTTGTATCTCGTATTTTTTTATACAGTTAGTTTTACAATTTGGCTGATGGTGTAGTGGAAACATTTTTTCTGTAATGGTTATGAACCATGTTAGTGGTGTTGAAACTTTTGCATATTTAGTTATGAATATTACTGGAGTTTAGTCCCAACACCAAACCGTTATTTTTAACACCTCGACACGTGTTTCAATCACCAAGTGGAAGATTAAACTTCCTCTTGAACTTCAAGAGAGAGATTCAATCACCAAGACACGTGTTTCAATCACCAAGTGATTATCTTCAAGAGGAATATTAATCTTCATCTTGAAGATGATCACTTGGTGATTGAAACTTCAATCTTCCTCTTGAACTTCAAGAGGAAGATTAATCTTCATCTTGAAGATGATCTCTTGATGATCGAAACTCCAATCTTTCTCTTGAACTTCAAGAGGAAGATTAATCTTCCTCTTGAAGATGATCACTTGGTGATTGAAACACGTGTCTTGATGGTTGAAATACGTGTGGAGGTGTAGAAAATAACAGTTTGGTATCGGGACTAAACTCCAGTAAAATTTCTTTTTCTCAGAGAAGTCTTTATAATCGACAGATATTAATATTTTGCTTATTAAAAATTCGTAAAATTATAGGTTAGTTTGAAAAAAAATCTAATTGATATCTTAAATATAATGATTCTATGTAAAAACACTTTTCAGGGACTCTTCAACATCGTTTTTGTTCTTTCTAGAATGTGGTAGTGTCAGAATCTCCAGTATTGGGATCACGTGGAGAAGATATCACTACTTGAAGCAGCAACATGATTTTAATTTGAAATTTCGACTCTTTGTTGTCTAACATGAAAAACCTGAATGAAATTTACCATTTGTATTGGTCTTGCTATTTCTGACTACCTGCTATTTCTAACTACCTTATCATATATCCTAATTTTTCCACCAAACACTTCAACGCTTTTTATATATATCTCAAAGTTATTATCAGAAACCTTCCACTATAAAATATTTGTATATGAATCCTTATAAAAATTATAAAAAGTCTATTCAATAAGACCTCAAGGTTTGGGTCCCTGGTTTCATTCCATAACAGGTGACTGAATTAAATGACTAACGTGCGCAATTCAGCGCAGGTAGTCAGACTTTATTAGTGTTAATTTGAGTAATGCTCGATAGAACTACTACTCAAGACTATATAGGGAAGCAATAGAAATTCAAAAGACATAGAAACAATTTCGATCCATAAAATAACAATAAGTTGTACAGGTAAAAGGTTATTGAATTGAACTAAAATAGAAAAGAAGCCATGAACACCACCGATGGAATGAAACCAAAGACTCAAACCTTGAAAGTTGTGTCTGCTGTCCAAGGCACTTCCTCTATTGCCTCTTTCGATAATGACTACTGCAGTCATATATGAAAACCTGCAGACCATGCCCAACAAACCTAGAAAATAGATTCAACACACTTTATCTACCATTCGTAAAAATGGGATGTTATTAGTTGCCTCAATACATTTTTTACAAGTCAGTTGATACCATCATTAAATGTAAAATTTCATTCGGGAAGTAGTATAGGCTGTAGATTGCTGAAAAAATAATTACTGTTGACTTTCTTATCGATTATTGAAATGCTTATTTTGTTTGATCTTAAAAGTCTTTCGTGAAATGTTGCCATCCTCACATTTAAACTTTGAAATATCTGGTTGCCAAGAAAAGTTGGAAATTTTGTTCAAACATATGTGAAAGGTTGTTATTTTGGCCTTGTCATAATTTTATTTTTTGGTAAAAAGTAGATGGTAACAAAAACTTGAACAACTGAATATTTCTCATCTCATTAATGTTGTTGAAACTTTCATCTGCATTCTTCTGTTCATTAAATGTCGTTGTTACCAAGGCTGGCTTTCAAAACCTTTCACATCTCGAGTTTATTCAAATTGAAAAATAATTCGATATTTTAAAGAAAATCTTTGAATTTTTGGATGCAAAATATTTTCATATCATATTCATATATATGGAATTGAAACTAACTTTCTGGATCAGTTGGTGAACAATTAAGCTTGAACTTCGGCCAGAAATGTATTTCAGCAATCTTTAAATCTACACAAAATTTGTGGGGAATCATCTACTGGGAATTTCGAAAATTACCAAATACTGTATTCTGGTCCATGCATTGCACTATTAATTGAATGTTGAGTGATATTATTACACCTTATTCCTTATAGTCAATTCAGTTCAAATTATTATCCATTGTGTACTTTCCAGTCTCTTGTTGGCATTTTTGGAAAAAAAATATTTGCATTTACTAACAAATAAAAAATATTTGATAATTTGAATCTTGTGTCTGTAACATACAGTATGTATGTGTAGTCAGTCCCTTTTCAGAAATAAAGTGGGTGTTTTGCATTATCCTAACTCATTAATATTTCATTGAACTATTTTGATTTTTCTAATATTTTTGCAAATAGCTCATAACATTTTGTTTTATTTTTTCTGTGTCATTTTTTTTGTTGCTTTCGAATGTTGAGTATCAACTTAGTAAATGAACGTGTTTGATAACAATTTTGGAATAGATAATAAAGTGTTCTTTCATTTAAATATTCCCTATTTTGAAAAAATGTTACTCGACATGTTCATTCACCGAGCTCTTCAATTAAGATAATAAGTTAAGTGAACACAGCTTTGAATCAACATTAACTGAAGGAAATGTCTATTCTTCTAATTATTTCTGTATTTGTGCCATGTCGTGCAAACGATTTATTTATTTATTTATTAAAAATATATTTTAAATATGCGTGAAACAATTTTAGTATTTCTTAAATTCTGCTTCTGCTAAATATCTACTTTTCATTTTGAAGGCAAGATAACAAGAAACGTAAGGAATATAAATAAAAAATTAAAAAACATAAACAAAATGTCGGGAAAGCAAAAGCGGATTGCTGCAGTTTTGAAGTCAATAATACAGAAAATAAAAATAAAAGTGGGAAATCATTTGAGATTTTACACTTCTACAGAATCATCTCTGCTGTTTCCATCAATCTATTCTACTTGATTTTCCATTAAATAGGATTGAACTTCTTGAAAGTTTTTCTGAATGGATTCAAATCCAATGTGAATCGCTACTTTCGCACAGGCACCGCTCTTAAAGCGCCTCAGGGATTTTCCTGTAGTGCTTTTGTGTTTTGTCCTTGAAAGAAATTGCTTTTAATGATGGGTTGCGCCCACTCCACTATTTTATCAAGTGGTGCAACTGAATAAATTAGTACTTCAGTAATCGTTGCTTTATAGGAATATCAAATTTGTCAAGATTGATTGCCAGTTTAATTATATTGTCCCAAAATAAATAATTGCTCGCTGCACGAGTTCAACTGTTGAAACTTTCCATCTACTATAAGAAAAATAAAACTGGGAATAACTGGAAAATGATATATTCTTCAACTTATTGTACAAATAAATAATTTAAATATGCACCGCTAACGAGCTAAATATCAGTAAAGCTTTGATAAAAGTAGTACGTGACTGAGTATACAATAAAATGCCTGAAATATATTCTCTCTTTAGTTGAATTCTTCGAAAAAAATACTGCCCAATTTTGATTTCTCGTATGCCACAACTCAGAGAGGCATTTCAAAGTTGATATCCAATTTGGCGTCTCTTGCCAAGCTTACGATGTTCGACAACTTTACTGCCAATCTTGCCGCCTCGTCCAAATTATCCACAGGTAAAATTTTCAAACCGGAAGAGGCAATCAATACTTTCGCATCATCGACGTTTGTTCCCTGAAGCCTACAAACAATCGGCATTTTCAAGCTGAGCTCTTTGGCGGCGGCAATAATTCCCTCTGCAATAACGTCACACCTCATTATACCCCGAAAATGTTGACTAGTATGGCGTGTACTTTGGGATCCGCAGTTATTATTTTGAATGCTTCTTTGACTGCAGACGCGGTAGCCCCTCCTCCAACGTCAAGAAAATTTGCGGGGGAACCTCCATGTAGAGAGATTATATCCATAGTGGCCATTGCTAAGCCAGCTCCATTAACCATACATCCAATGTTGCCATCTAGGGCGATGTAATTCAAATCGAACTTGGCGGCTGCCACTTCTTTCTCGTCCTCTTGGGTCCAATCGCGAAGAGCGAATAGTTCCTTCTGCCGAAACTGTGAATTGTCATCGAAACGGAATTTGGCGTCCAATGAGAAATCTGCAAAAATTTCAATTTCAACAGTCTTTTGAATATGAATCAATTAAACAATTCAACTATTACGGGTTTTAGACTATAAGAGCAAAGGTATAGAGTTGACTAGATTCATTCCAATTCTTTCTCACTTGTTTCGTGAAAAGTTTTGTTTACTGATAATTCATTCATTTAGACAGGAACTAAATCCTGCGTTCCTCTAAAGTGGATAGATTCAAAATAGTTGAGATGGTATTATATTTCAGAGTACCTCATACAAATCTCAATTTGTATGCTCGTATACATAAAACTGATTCTGGACCGAATATATTTCATTTACATTTACAGAATAACAAGCAGAGTGGCAAGTAAATGATATGTAGATCATGCATAAAGAAACAACTACTTTCATATCGACATTGAATTATAAGAAAGAAAAAATGCTTTCAAAACTACCCTCCTAATTCTTCTCTATCCCAAATTCCTATTCTTTCCTAAAAAGCAGTTACATTTCTGGTCAAATCTGATAATTATTTATTTTGAAAAGTTTTTTCATTTCGGGAGAATAAAAACTTGAGAATGTCAAAAAAAGGGCCTACAGAATACAAGAATAAAATTGTACTTTTTTTTGATAAAAAAAGCATGCTGTTTTTATACACTGAACCTGAGAAAAGTCAGTGGTATAGATCTTGGAGGATTAATGAAAAAATTTGGCAATGATCATTTTGCAGGAAACATTTTCTAAAAGAGAATTATTAATGTAGAATAAAATGATAGTTTCTCACATGTTTCTCCTGCATCTTCAGCGTATGGGTTGATTTCAATCAATAGTGCATCTTTCTTTATGAAAAGGTCATACATCCTCAGAAGCATATCAGCAGTTTTGCTTTTTTGGGATTGTAAGCCCACTGCGACAGCAATCTTCTCGGCTTGTTCTTTCGATAAACCTTTCACAACGTCAACTGGTTCATAAAGGATTGCATCTGGATTCTCTGCCGCCACTTCTTCAATGTTAACTCCACCCTGTGACGAAGCGATTATCACAGGTCCCTAAAAGATTTTCATAGTTCCCACAAAATTATAAAAATTCAATTGTGTTTACATTGAATGCTCGTTCCATCATAACTGCAAAGTAGAATTCTTTTCTGGGAAATTTACGCTCGGCAACCATGACGGCATTACATATTCTGCCTTCTCCCCAGTTTGCTTCGTCACTAAATACTGTCCCAACATCTGACCAGTGATATCTTCTGCCTCTTGAGGTCTAAAAATACAAATTTCACACATAATGATTCAACTAATACTTTCAACTTACGAATAAACCATACGGACACCGCCCTTAAGGCCATTCTTGAAACTTCCTTTGCCTCGTCCTCCAGCTAATACCTGTGCTTTCAATACCAAATCTTTTGTATTCAATTTTTCTGCAATTTGTCTAGCTTCCTGTTTGGTTTTAGCAACACCAAAATTGGGAACAGTTATTCCTGCTTCTTTCAGCAATGAATAGCTGATATGTTCATGTACATTCAAGTTTCTCGTTTGTTGTTGTTGAGGATGCCAAAGGTTACTTGGTATAGAAAATAGAATCTGTAATGGTAGGAGTTAATTATATAAATTGACCGATATTTATGTAACACAATTTGAGATCTGTCAAAAAAAATTTTTTTTTTTCTGGCAGTGATAAAAAATATTACACCCATAAGAATGTACCTTAGAATTATTTTTCAAAACTATATTTTCAGCAAGCACTATACTCCTCAACATGTTCGCTTTTTATGTGAAAAAAATCGGTGAAAATTTCGTTACAAGACACTGACTGAACCACGGAATAAAAATACAGTGCAAAAATGAAATATGACTGATACTAGTTGGTATGGTAGCAGTGTTGCCAGATAACATTTGCGAATTTCTTTAGACAACTCGATAAAAATCTTTAGATTTTTCAAATCCAAAAATGTTCAACCATGCCAACTCAAGTTCACTTAGTTTTTTCATTTCATTGTGAAACGGATTTGGATTTTCAGTATATGGACGTTAATATGTCACTAATCGAATTTCTCTTCATTTTTATTATACTTATATTTCGTGTTTAATTATTTTTGCCAAGAATTTAGCTGCAGATGAGAACGAAATATTTTGATATAGTTTACATCCAACAGTGATACTGTCGTATATGTGGGGTACGAAATATAATCGTCTTAAAACAATTATTCTGTGACATGGTATCCGCGACAAGAGGAAATCCGTGTTCCTCCAATGACGTCACTTATTCATTTAGGCCTGATCTGAAATTTACCAAAACATTTCTGAGGTATTGTTTCAACCAATAGAAACGCGCTAACGTTTTAAATGAACCACTGGAAATGAATCCATCGGTAGACTCACCGATGAATTCAAGAAAGGTTTACAGTCAAGCTGGTGGCAAATAATTCCATGAAAATGAAAAGCTTCCTGTGTGACATCCGGGTTCAGGAAATCATATGGATATGAAGAATATCGACATAAATTCA
Organism: Leptinotarsa decemlineata; assembly: GCF_025532065.1. Lineage (NCBI taxonomy): Eukaryota > Metazoa > Arthropoda > Insecta > Coleoptera > Chrysomelidae > Leptinotarsa > Leptinotarsa decemlineata. The sequence goes on along the minus strand of NW_027412556.1, from coordinate 87,981 downwards.
AGAGATAATTTATCGGACATAGAAAGGACTATAGCTGCTTCCTTGCAAATTTTAGTCGTATTCTTGTAAACGTAAGATCCATTAACCGAAACCACAAATGTGCAGCTTGCTTCTGCTGATGGTTCCGTGTATTTGAACTTTTTTTGTAAATCAAGTGTAGTCGATCCTTGCTCTTGGCTGTACCAAACTTGTGATAAGCCAAAAGCCCGAAATACGTGTCTATGGTTTGTTGAATATGAGTTGAAAAATATTTTTATTCACATTACCTTTCGACAGTTTTGAATAATTCCATTCTGGCGAGTCGTATTGTTAATGAAGTCAAGACGCCAGACGTTAGTAGGGTTGTTTCATCTCATGCAGAATTTAACTTACGGACAACCTATCACAGCATGGAATCTCTATTTTCAACAAGTCACAGTTACGAATTCTATTGAGTTTTCAACTTTGTTACTTCAATAAGTTTTTTAATCACTTCTTTCTGAATTAATATTTTCTGTACTTTAGCAATTTAATTGGTAATGTCGCCGTGTGTGAAATTGAAACAATCTTGTTTAAAAACAAATCTGAGCGCTCGGCAAGCGTTCGATAATGCAGATCTGTTGTTTGAGTTACATCTGATCGGTTAGTTCCGAGGTCAACGAGATATTTCAGTTGTCATTTGTCATGTTGGATTTGGAATCTATTCACCGTTTGGTGCTTCTGTGCGGTGATCAGTCCTTTAGTTTTTTGTGCTTCGCCTGTGACCCATCTTTTCAAGTGCATGGACCATTGAATGACTCCTACACAATGTATCTTACCGGGATTTTCTCACTGTTTAGCCATACTCCCAACCGAATGTGGATGGGTCCGTCCCAGGCTCACTTTATTGTTGCCACGTTCGGCTCTAAAGTATCAAATTTGTTACCCACTGGCCGGATAATCCTGGTAGCTAAGGCCATTACAAGAAGAGAAGAAGAAGAAAAATTGGTGGTTATAGATACTTTTTGGGCAATTAACTGTTATTTTCAACTCTTTTCGGCACATACTATCTTATGAACCCTTACACTTATGAATTCCTCACTAGGTTCATTTTTTCAAAACAAAAACATTTATTTCAACAAAAAAGGAGGTATTTATCTGGTGTCACTTCACAAAGTCAATAATGATAGTACAAACAAATTGTTATTCAATTTCCCATTGATGTGGGAATATACTTTCCACCATCGACATATCATTAACAATTCAACAATATGTTGATACTTAGTAAAGTCAACACAGATAATTGAATATTTTTCAATTTAGTCACACTAAATCAGAGCAGAATTTGATACTATAGTTGTGAAACATTAACTACTGAAATTATTTGAACTGAGCCGGAGTCGGACCAAATAAACTATTTCCTTGTTTTGATGCCGCTCTTGAAGGAGCAAATCCAAGTAATTTCTGAATATTTTGTCTTATCGACATTGTACATAGTATATACAAGAAAATGAAGGAACAGTCGTAATAATCCTCTCCAGGAAGGTTTCGATGGCTAAGTCCTTGTATCCATGTCAACGGTAGAAATGGTAACCTTGCAACCACTCTCCCATCAAATCTGCAACAAAAATGTGAATATAAGTACCATTGACTGAGATGTTATTCCTGTTGATTGATTGGACAAGATTAACTTTACTTCAGAGTTTTCCAAACCAAATGAGGGATGATAATTATAAAAACCATTCATTTGAAACTTAAATTTGTACACCTAAAAAATTGAAATATGTTATCACTGGTTACTGATTTATATCATGGATTGATTTTGTACACCTCTACCAGGCATTGATTGTACTGTTAGAACTTTGAAATAAATGATCTTTTTTATAATCTAAATGGTTCAATTTAGTGATATGAAGCTTTTATTTTTGACTTTTTAGTTATATGAACTTTCAAAATGATTCCAATACATTTTTAATTCCTCAGAGCCTCGAAAACTCGAACGTGATATTAATATTGTTGAATCGATAACCAAGAATAACGTATACAGAAGATTGTTTAATATTCCACACCATATTTCTTGAAACTTGTTCAAAAACCCACCGACAAAACCAAAGATTTTGTCGAACCACTTACATGCTATTGAACATGCTCAATAAAGCAGTGAATGCAAAACCAATTGCGAACATAGATTTCATTTTAACAAAAGACAAATCTCTGTTATTATTTTTCAAACGTTCCTCTTCTCTTTCAATTTTCTTTTTGTGTTGTTTATCCAAAGAATCTCCATGCGTTTCTTTTCTCTTCTCCACTAGAATGAATATCATTAGTAAGGAATTCAAAACTCCATATCAAAGGCTCACATTTTTTGCTCTGTTTTTCCACTTCTGCTTTCAATTTCTGATATTTTTCAGTACGATACACCATCAGCCAAGTGAGTCCTTCACCTAGTAGAGCTGTGCAAATAGAAATGAAGACAATTAATAAAGTGTCTGCCCACATTTCAATTTAACTTTAGAGAGGGTTGGACACGAATTATCTATATTCAAAAATAAATAAACGATCGACAACACTTCAGTTTCTGAAACTGTGTACTTTACAACCTCCAAAGATTATTAGACCAACTTCAAAGTTATCCGAAAGTCCGAGTACCCACGAGTTAAGATAGTAGAACACGTTCACAATTTTTCATTTGTCAATTTTTTCGCAGTTCCAAAAATAATTGGACACAAGCGTTTTATTATGTTTTGGTTGGAGTATTACTGTTGACTAAGATGAATTTTGCTGTGAATTAATATAAGTGTGAATTGTGGAAAACTATCATTATCGATTTTTGTGGTTATTTTTCTCATTCGTATATTAAATTTCGTGAATTTTATTACGATAATAAAATGTGAAATGTAAAATGTGTAAATCTATGACACAGAATAGGTGTATGCTCATGGAACATGAGCACATCATAAGTGGCTGTTGTCTCCAGATGATTTTTGTATTATTATGTATAATTTATTGGGATTCGTTTCTCGTCGACATTTTTACTACTAGTTTCACTGTATTTTTTTTCAATTAAATTTCGGAAAGTAATTCAAATGATTTGTGGTTCAGATTAAGGAACATATCACTATGCCGCCTAAAAAGAAAAAAACTCCTGCAAATCCTGTTGTAGTAGGCACTGTGTCAACTCGATCAACAAGAAGACAAAGTATTGTAAATATAGAGATACCAAAATCAAGCAAAATAACAAAACATATTTCAAAAACAGCAAAAGGTTCTGGCAAGGAACATTTGGAAAAACCCACAATCCTGAACAAGCTCAGTCCTGAAATTCTTACAAATACAATTAGAAATTCCTATGAAAAAGTTTTTGGATCAATTTCTGAAATGCCAACTTTTCATTCCGACTTGAAGAAGCAATTATTACCTATCGCTTCAAAACCTCAGAGCAGTTCAGCTGTTCAACAAGCTACAGTATCAAATGTTGCTAAAAGTAATAAAGCTCTATTACAAATACTGCAAGATTGGGAGGATGACGAGGACAGTCAGGATGACAAATCAGATATACAAGTGAACAGTGTCTTGGAAGAGGAAACCACTAATAGGGGTAAGGGTTATGAGAACTTGGAATTTGACGCTGATGATATCAGTGAAATTATAGGACATAACTATAAATCAACTGTGGAATCAATTGGAAAAGTTGAAGACGATGCTGAAATTTTCAAGGAGTCGTCGCCTGAAAAAAAAACAAGTGGGTTTTCTGATGAAATTGACAAAAAAATGTTGATGGAAACTGATGTTTCTGAAAATTATACATCAGATCATGACAGATCTAATCTAGAAGAATGTTTTGTTCAAGAAAGTCAAGAAATTGTCGTGGGGGAGTCTGTTGAAGTAGCATACGAAGACGACGGAATGGGATGCATAATTGAAGAAATTGTTCCAGAGAAAATGGAAGAAGTAATCATATCTGATGGTATGTATAATATGCCTAATACGGAGGAAAACCACGATGACAATATTACTGAGATTCCTCTCGATCCGAACGATGTTGAAGGTGAGGATATCAAAGTCATTGAAGATGTAACAGTTTCAGAAGAATGTCAGTCAGTCTCTACTAGTGACTCTAATGATGCAGAGGTAAGGAAGTTTTTTTCTCAAGAAATTGAAAATGAGACAATCCTTGAGAAAAATAATTCAAAGCTATCTGACGCCACTATCAGTGAGAGTGAAAATGATTCGCTTTTAGAAAAACAGACACAAGATAGAGAATTTAAGAATGAAACGTCTCTCGAGTTTGGGGAAAAAATCCAGAGTGATGATAATAAATCTAATGTAGGCATCCAACCACCGCATACAAATGATTGTGAAGAAAAAGTCACAGACCCTGAGGATAGAACCAATCCAAAAGCTGAAAACGTAGAAAGTATGGAGACTGAAGAGCATGTTACTATCGAAACAACAACCATTGAAAAAGAAGTAGAAAAATTGCACCTTCAGGATGAACCTGCAGTGCATCAGTTTGTTTCTAATAGTGTATTGGAAAGAGAGTCGAATAACCTTCCTTTGTCTGGAGTTGCAGCTGTTGAATTAGATTCTTTTTCAGAACAGGAACAAATCGATTCATCTCGTAAAATTAGAACTCGAAGAATAAAAACACCCCAAGTAACAGAACGGCAATTTAAAATGTCCAAGCAGGTACTACCATCTAATAAGTCGAAGGAAAAAGTTTTGACTAAGACGGTGGAGACGAAATCAAAGGAAAAGAAAAAGCAGGAAGTAAAGACTAAGAATCCATGTTGATTTCAACTTCTAAAAAAGTACGAAGTAAAACTGATGTGAATAAAACTGAGAAGAAAGATAAGAAGGAGGAGAAAACTGATCAAGACTCTTCAAAAAAATCGTTCAAAGTAGAAAATGATTTGGATGATATGGAAGTGAGAAGATCTTCGAGAATAAAATTCATAAATCATCTGAATAAAAAAACTACAGGCCGGGGATTGGTCAAGTCTAAATCAGAAAGCTCTCTTAATGAATGCGATGTTTCAGATAGTAATTCTGTTCAGATGGAATCAGAAAAAAGTACTCCGACCGCATCGCCGAAAGTGATGTTGAAGGAACGGAAAACAAGATGGACAAGATCGAGTGATAATATAACCGCAGCTGATTACCCCTCCCAATCAATATTATCTTCGATTCAGAAAAAAATTGAATGTCACCTCGAACCACCTTCTATCGATAATGTAAAAGCCAAGATTCCAGCAAAAGATCCAGTGATAGCAGCACGACTGAAACAGTTTGTTCATTTAAAAGAAAATTTATATAAAACAGATAGAATGACCTGCAAAGAAGCCAAAAAAATGACCTGTGATTGCTTTTTAACTGCAGAAGAAAAAGAAGCCAACGAATTCGGTTGCGGAGAAGATTGTTTAAACAGATTACTACTAATCGAATGGTATTTATATATATATATTCAATCGTAATAACTCTAACTGATTCTCGAATTATTTCAGTGGAAATCTGTGTCAAGTAGGAGAGAGATGTACAAACAAGAGATTTCAAAAAGGTCTCTTTGCTCCCGTGGAAGTTTTCAACACTGAAAAGAAGGGGCTGGGTCTCAGAGCTGCCGCAAATATTGCTTAGTGAGATATTTTGTATATTTTTGTATTTTTTTTTTTCTGAAATAAGAATAAATTCACTTTGATATTCATGCCTTGCAGTGAAAGACGGGAAACAAATCTCGTCGGCAGTCAATGTCGAAGCTTGGCTTTGTAAGTGACCGCCTTGAAGAGGCGAATATCTTTGATATTCGAGGATTGAATTCTCTGTCGATCCCATAGATGGCGTTTTCCTAAGCGGAGACGTCATCGCTCTTCTTTAACATTTGGCAAAAAGATTGAAGTAAATAATATTTCAGTGGCGAGTTCATCTTGGAATATGTAGGAGAGGTGCTTGATTCCCATGAATTCGATAAAAGGGCCGAGGTCTATTCACAAGATAAAAATATTCACTATTATTTCATGGCCCTACGGGCAGATGCCATTATAGATGCAACAATGAAAGGTAACGATTCTGAAAGAACTTATTGGTATAGATCTTAATCAAAAATCCTAATTTCAGGTAATATATCTAGGTTCATCAATCACTCCTGCGATCCGAATGCAGAAACACAAAAGTGGACTGCTAATGGAGAATTGAGAATTGGTTTCTTTAGCACGAGGACAATTCTAGCAGGAGAAGAAATAACTTTTGATTATAGATTTCAGAGATACGGGTGAGTTCCGCTCTCTGGTATAATAATAATAATAATCTCTTTATTTACTCAGATTGATTTGTATAACCACAAGAGCAGAAGTACAAATGAAAAAGAGGAAAACGTCAATGCACAATATTGAAAAGAAATAAAACTATACGAAATAGATAATGTCACAAAGTTACAAATTAAAAAATGTGTAAAAAATAAAATAAATTATATCTATATATACACATATATACACACACACACACATATATATAATATATATATATATATATATATATATATATATATAATATATATACACACACATATACACACATATATACACACACATATGTACACATACATATACATATGTATACACATATATACACATACCCGCATATATACAACATACACGATGTATACCACATAAATATAATAATAGATAATTGTTTTCTATACACACATATAGTATTGGATTACAAATAAAAGTCATCAATACTGTAGCAGTTCTTTGACAGAAGAAGTTGCTTCAGTCTTGATTTAAAAATGTGTACATTTTCAGAATTTCTGATATTGTCGGGGAGTTTATTAAAAAGTTTGCAGCCTTGAAACTCAAAACTTCTTTGGAAAAAAGCAGTGCGATGTTGACTAGATAATAATAAGTGGGCATTCCGAGTAGAGTGATTATGATAGGCTCTGTTAGCAGCTAAAGTGTTTCTATTTCGATAGATATATGTGCAAGCTTCCATTATGTATACTCCTGCTAGCGTTAATATTTTCAAATTCTGAAAAGTTTCTCTACAAGAATCTCTATAGCCCAACTTAGCAATGATCCTAATAGCATACTTTTGTATAAAAAACACACGAGACACGGTAGAGGATGTGCCCCAGTTAAGGATGCCATATCTAAGATGCGAATTGAAGTTTGCGTAATAGACAGTTAATAAAATACTTTGACCACAATGGTGCGATAGAAACCTAAGAGAATAACAGGCTTTTCTAAGTTTATTACATAAGTGGTCAATATGTGTCCTCCATTGAAGTTTGTCATCAAAAATAACACCCAACATTTTTGTTGAGTTGATTAGGTTCAATTTTAAAGCAGTATCATCAAACAGTTTCAACCCATATTGTTGCCCAGTATTCATCTTGAAATTTAACAAGTTAGTTTTGGTTTCATTCAACATTAAATTGTTTTTCTTTGATCACATAATAACTTTTTTGTAGGTCTCTAGAGCTGTGTTTTTCGCGGAGTCCATATCGTTTTCAATAATTAATATATTAGTATCATCAGCATAACATGTACAGTGAATGGCCGAGTTCTTATTTAGGTACACTGATAAGTCATTGGCAAAAGCTAAATACAAGAAGGGTCCTAGAATGGATCCCTGTGGTACCCCATCCTCAATATTTCTTTCAGTACTTTAGTAAGGATAGGGGTATTCCTCTTACACCATATCTTGAAAGTTTGTCCAGCAAAAGATTATGGTTCACACAATCGAAAGCCCGTGAAAAGTCAATAAATAATCCTAAAACACATTTCTTTTTGTCTAGAGCACTTACCATTCGATTTCCATATATTTCCCAGTCGGTTTTTATTGAAATGCATTTTTCAGAAAAGAAGCTCAGAAGTGCTATTGCGGCGCTTCCATTTGCAGAGGATGGCTCGGAGAACAACCTGATTCTGAAGATGAGGAGGATGAAGAAGAAGAGGAAGAAGATGATGAAATTCTGAACGAATCGTTACCAGAACCCAAAATAGAACCTCCTCCCATAAAAGATAAAGTACCTGAACTAGCAGTAGAGACCGTTCGAGAGACGGAAGAAATGAAAGTAGTTGACCCGGAGAAACTAGGTGACACGAAAGAAACACAGATTCAAGAGCAAGTACCTGTTACTCCGACCGTGACTCCTGCCATAGCGAAAAAAAAATGTCAGAAGAAGAAACCCAGAATCGAACTCTTTGAAGAAATTGATGTAAGTGAAGCTAACTCGATAGGCTTCAAAAATTATCGTCTTTTATTTCATTCCAGCAACTTAATGAAGAGATGGAACTGTTGATAACAACTGGATTGAAAAATCAAGCACATACTTTGAAGCTGAGTCGACTCATGGTGAGAGCCAAAGAAACCCAACAGAGAACCAAATTGCTGCGTGTCTTGAGACGAGGCGAACTTCCTTGTCGCAGGTTGTTCTTGGATTATCATGGGCTCCGCCTGATACACGGCTACATGATTGACGCTCAGCATCTGGTAATGGCAAATAAAAAGTATGAATCTGTAAGGTAGGTCGACAATTGCGAATATAATCATTGAACTTATTTTCATTGGCATTTTGCAATGCAGATATACAAATTTTCACAAATCTATAGTACACGGCTTTTGCGCTCGGCGCTCCAGTCTACTTTCGGAGATACGGTCATCCAAAAATTGAAAAATCCACTATTTCAGGAATACAGTTCCACTTCCTTTTTTATATCATTCAAAAAGTATAATTTCCTCAAAGCATACCCTGAAGCTGCTGGATTCTATCCAGAAAAAACCATCCTCCTGATTGGAGATGCGAATATCATTTGCAACTTTGATAGTCTGGAACATCGAAGAAAGGTCGGGATTTGTCTCTCTTCTGTAGATACTTTCACGGGAAGTATTCAAGTGACTTGGCACATTTGATTCCACCAAGAGCGGCACATATCAGAAATACGTGACGGTCTGTGGCTGCTCATCGTTTTTGAGGTTCAACTCGGTACACCTCGAACTTCACTGTTTGAGAACTCTTTCATTTGGAGAACTGCGTTTATGTGGAATAAACTTACTGGGTACGTTTTTCCAAATGGATTTAATCTCCAGCGATTCAAATCTAATGTGAATCGCTACTTTCGCACAGGCACCGCTATTAGAGCCTCTTCAAGGAGTTTCCTGTAGTCCTTCCTTTCACAAGGAACTTCTTCAGTGGTTCTGTTGGAAGTGTTTCAAAATTATTCAACAAAATGAGTGAAAGGTATCAAGTATCTAAAAAATAAGAAATGTCATCTTCTTTTTTCCTCTAGTTCTCTATATCAGACACATATATCTAAGATGGAGAAATTACAAAACAAATTTGTAAGATCTTCACTACGAGTACTCTTGATGTTTTGCTACTTTTGAGTTTATCTACTTTGGGAACCGCCGACCTGAAGTTGACTTGAGACTTCTTCATGAAGTCATGAATGGTAATATGAACTGTCCATTTGTAACACGACTGATTGATTTAAATGTAAATTCAAGAAGAACCGGAGTATGGAAGTTTTTCAAAGTTCCTTCCCATGGTACTAGTTATGGCTCAAATGAATTCATTGCCAGAATGTTTTGGCTAGCAAATGAGAACAGCGTTGTTATTGATTTATTTGATAATTTTTTCAAAAATAAGGTTAAACTAATTTTCTATGAAGAAGCTGCTGATTATCATCATCAATAATAATTGTATATTTTTAGTATTCCATATTATTGTTCAATTTTTTTTCTTCTCTCTCACACTCACACACACTGTCTGTGTTTATTGTAAAATGGCAAGTCCTTAATGAAAATAAATAAGTAAATAATTTTTTAAGAGTGGGCTGTATATCAGAATAACTACCAATCTATACAAGGTCATAACAACATATATTAATTTTCTGATTGATTCGGCCGTTACTTGATGAAGATCCATAGTAATTTCACAAACTACACTTAAACGATTTGATCTCCACTAACTTTATTGAAAATAATCATAACATGTTTCGCTAAAACATTAGCTTTTTCAAATGATTAAATAATTAATCATTTGAAAAAGCTAATGTTTTAGCGAAACATGTTATGATTATTTTCAATAAAGTTAGTGGAGATCAAATCGTTTAAGTGTAGTTTGTGAAAAAACATATATTAACTTTTGTAATGGTCTTACTTTCAGATTGGAAATACTACAAACTCTTGCAGTTTTACCAATTCCTAACAAAACGATGCTTCAAGATAGCAAAGTACTCGCAACTGTGGAGAAATGGTCTACCAATAAAGAATTAACTTCCCCATTAGATTCAGATAGCAATTCTCCTAAAATTGAGCAGGATGTTATGGCCGAGAGAGTCAAGAAAGAAATTGATGTAGTGATGAAAAAAGAAGATTCAATGCCTGAAAGAAGCATTGAAGATCAAGAAGAAGAAATTAAATTTCTGGCGACGAAACTGTTGGAAGAATGGAAAAATCTGCCAGAAGTATTCAGGATTCCCAAGAAAGAACGAATCGAACAAATGAAAGAACATGAAAGGGAAGCAAATAAGAAATTCATGCAGAATGCCCAGAACGTTTATGGTGGTGACCACGATAAAGAAAGAAAGAGCGATAGATACCGATCGTTATCTAGATACAAAAGTGATAGAGACACTAATAGGAAACCTCCAAAACCTGGCGAGAAGCCAAGTGCCGAATTTTTGAGGCTCAGTAAAATAGAAAGGAGAAAACTGTTTGCTCTGCAGCATGAACTGAAGGAAGAGGAAAGGAGGATGAAACAACGAGAATTATGGCGGCAACATGAAATGAATTGTTTGATGATAGGAACGGATCCTAGGTTCACGGCTCCATTCGATCCCAGCCGTGGCTATCAGTGTATATGGAATCCTCAGATTGGTAAGTCGAAATTCTTTTCTTGAATATTTCGTATATCTGCCTCACAAACATGGAACGGTAGTTGGAATTTACTGTGTAGTAAATATATAGGCCGTGAGCCAGCTGTGGGGGTACCAAAGTCTTTGGTACCCCCACTAGATTGGAAAGTGGGTCTGTAAGCCATATAGAGAGTAGTGGGAAAACAAGCCAGGGAATACATTTGGGAAAACTTTTATAAAGGGACCTTATCAGGAGAGAACTGAAGAAGTGGTTCAACAAAGTAGGGATTGACTCAGAACAATTACTTGTCAGTGTCTATTGAGTGGCACCTGAATGAAATAGGGCTGTACGACAATGTTGAGTGGTTCAGCCTGACACCATCGAAAAGATCTTGGCGGGTGGAAACGGCGCGTTGGGCATATTAGATCATGAACTCTCAGACTCTAGTTGAGTTCTATACATGTCAGCCGTATATTATATAAAATACCTATGTTGCTGTATCGCTGCTGTTCCAATGTTTTGACAGAATCAGAATCAACGAACTTAGACGTGCGCAGCTTTCAAAAAATTGTTCTGCAGCGCCTACTAGTGGCGAGTTACAGAAAAACTGATAACCTAAAAACCTTCTCTATGAAAAATTACTTATGCTTGTCAAGTTTCATCACGATCGGTGGAGCGATGTAGAAGTTTATCACTTACCAACCAACCAACCAACCAACCAACAAACATCCATTTTTATATATTAGATGGGCGTAGGACCACAAGTTAATATTTAACTACTTCTGATGTCTCCAGTACCGATATTTTAAATTAATTTTTGAGTCATGTTTGAGCATTTATGTTGGAGGTCCTACTTTCATCAATTTCTGATTTGTCTCATTAGTAAATACTATGTACTTGAACGTAAAATCAATTTGCTCACATTTATTTTATTTTTTAGGTCAGTGGCAAAATTATCCTCTACCTCCAAATACGTCCCTGTATCCATCCCAGCCTCCCCAGTTACCCAACTTGAATATACCACCACCTCAAATTCCAAAAAGCTTACCCAACTACTCGTATACCCCACCTTTAGGCGTAACCAACAGTTTGAGCCTCGATATTGCTCAACTTCCTATAAGTGGGATGTCTGGATCAATCCAGCTTCCCGCACACAACGTACCTGAGATAACAACTGCCAGTTCGTTGCATCCACTAGCTCAGAATATTACGAGACATCCGCAGGTAACATGATATTTAATATGGATAAATAAATGTTTTTCCAATGCCTTCCTCAAGCATAAACTGCCAGTTTATGGCAGTTTATGCCAGATTGTTCCTCAATACTCCTAATCAATACAATTAACTGTATTGATTAGTTAATTTTTTAATATGGATTTTCATCAAGTATCGGCCAGTTCTATTGAATTGAGATACAGCAATTGAACGTAAGGTGTAAAAAGTATCGAACAGATTTATGAATGTGATACACTTTTTTAAGCTCTTTTATTTCAAAAATACTTTTGATTGCCTCTTTAACAAAAATTCAGTTGACAAATGGGTCGATTCACATTCGAGTTGCAACATGGCTCTACGGTAATAAAAGAAACTTTATTTTAGTTTTATAAGGTCAATAATATTGTGATGAAAGTTTACATGGCCCTGCACGGAATTATACGTAATACAAACCTAATATAAGCGTTACCTAAATTCTTCAAATAACACTCCATTTTTATCCACCTCCATCATTTGTTGATTGTCATTCACTCCAGCCAAGACTAGAAACATAATAGTTGAATTATCAGGACCGTACTTGCCCAGTTGTACCATTTGCAATGGGGAATGTTCCTCAATTTGGGTTATTACACCAAATGCAAGTTTGAACAAAATAAAGTTGAGTTTAATTCATGAGTTTTTCAAAGTCACTTCGAAAAGTATTCAAATTGATGTTTCAGATGTTGGGTTTTAATTTTTAAAGGGATTTGTTTCTAATTCACATATTGGCAACAGCGCCTATATCAAGTCGAAATGATGTATTCGTACCTAGATATTCTACTTTAAAAAAGCAAAATTATCTTTATAAATCAACAATTAAGGCAAAATATAAATTATAGTTCAATACCACCTCCACAAGCCACATAAACAACAGTTGTTTTGTTATTTATTTATATAGAGGAAGATAGGTTAGGTGCACAAAATGTCATATGTCACAGAATGTCTCGGAACTCGGAACATAAGTAAACAGAACAGCACGCCTCTGAAATATGTCATCTTTGTTTGTCTCATACAGGTAACAGATTCATTGTCCTTTATTAGCTATAACCGATGTTGCCAAATGGTGAAATAGAAACGAATCCCTTTAAATGTTGAATGCATTATTTCATTCGTCTTTTTTAAGCATTTGAATAATTTTTTAAAGAAAAAGGTTTAAATGATAAGTTTAAAATGCGTTGTTTTAGAGTTCTTTTATGAAAACTACTTGATTTTCGTCAGGAAGAACATTCCTCATTATACAACAAAATACATTCATTTCAATAATCAAATCGAAAGTAAAATCATTTATTTCTTTTACTACTATAACATTTTACAACCTAGAAACACAGCCCCTGGAGAAATTGCTGTCATTTTGAAGTCAACCAAGATATAAAGAAGGAAAATGTTAAAGTTGGTTGAAAATCCCCTTTATTTGAATGACATTTCTCCATTTTTTTTTTACATGTGTTGCTGTACAATTCAATTGTTTATATGTAGATACCAATGAGTCATGCCACAACGACAGTGCCGTTGATACAATATCAAGAACAGATCAATGTGAAGGAAGAAGATTTATCACAAGTCAAATTCATGGGACCTATTCCACCCCCTGCAAAATTACCTCCGAAATGGAAATGCGCAAAAGATAAATATGGAAGACCCTACTACTATCATATTAAAATCAGAAAAAGTCAATGGGAACCACCACCTGTTGAAGAGCCAACAGAAGAAAATGATTGTAAGTAATTAAGGTTTCTATTTATTGAAACACGAATTTAGGGGATGGTCCAGGATCACGTAAGCATGTTTATTACAATTATTTACCCCCCCCCATTCTCTTTGTCAGCAAAAGTAAGCAAAGCTCTTACCCCTCTCCCATGCTTACGTAAACATTGTTATATGCATTTTGCGTTTAAAAATATGAGTATTTATGCCTTTAATACTTCCATCCGTAGTCAAATAGTTCATTTGGGAAGAAGGTTAATATCATTTTCTCTCATTTCATGATTTCAGCATTCGAATCCGAGTCGAGTTCTGATACAAGTACTGTAAGCTCCGATACCAGCTCAGAAAATTCCGAGAGTGAAGATGACATTGATGATACGAAACTGTTGTTGGAAGTCAGAAAGCAAATGGATAGTTCTAGTAAGGTATCTCTCAAATCTGTCTTACCAGAACAAAAGAAAATGGAAGAATCGATGGAGACAACTCCCAGTCCTGAAGATAAAATTTCGAGAGGAGTTTTAGACCACGAAGAAAATATTGTGAAATCGTCGTCTTTCGTTGAAGAAGAAGTGAGAAGACCCTCCATAGATATGAGATTGAAAGAACTTGATTTATTCAAAGACGACAAACCACCTAAAAAAAAACGAAGGGTCGGTTTGTGCGAAGAAATTATTATTAGTGTAAGTATGTCGGCGCTGTTTCGAATTGAATATTTGGGATTTTGAATACATGAGTACATTTACCAACACATTGAAATAATGAAGTGAAAACAGATAACAGGAAAAAACTACAATGTCGGGCTATAAATGCTTTGAAGTGAGATTTTCCTCGATAAAATAAAAACACTCTCCACTTCTTTGCTATTGGCTGGTCTATAAAAGAAAGAGAAGGGCACATTTTTCCTAAAGTTGGACTCTATTCATCAAGTTGAAGAGAAACGGAGGCAATTATTGCACCAACTTCTTCTCTGATGAGCTTCCATACAGTCTGATTTATTTACAGAGCTCAAAACAAAATCATGATTATAGAATGTCTTAGTTTCATTGACCAAGTTCTTCAAGATACTTCTCTTCTTCCTGTATCATTTTACTGGGTATTGATTACAGGCCCTACTTTGAACTATAAAGTGCAGATTTCTTATGGTCAAGTTATTATTGCAAATTCAATTCGTATCAGATTTTTCATTTTTGAAGCAATAACTTCTTATGGGAGGGTTAACCGCTTCGTTCCTAACTCGTTATAGCGCCAGTCTGTCTGGCTTTTCTTTCTCTCACGCATACGTCAGTGGAAGTCAGGTTCCTCCTCTCTCGTCGGACAGACGCTCAGTGTTTAGTGTGCGACAGACATATACTGTATTATAAAAATGTAACCAGCAAGCACGTTGAATTCTTTTATTATGTTAAACGTTTCTTAAAAATGATACTGATTTTGTGTATGTACATTATTAGTATAATTATTCAATCCTACAAAAATTAATCTGTTTAAAATCTGTTTTTCCGTTAATCAGCTGTCGCCCCCATACGAACGACAACTTTCAGAAGTTGAGAAACTTGTGCGAGCTTAATGTGTGACTCATATAATATATGTACATACACAAAATAATCAATGAAAGATTTCATTATTAACGTAAGCTTCTCTCAAGTTGAACAATTTCAAGATTAAATAGATCAACTTGATTAGTTCATCACTTCTGTCGGGCGTCCCGATACGCACACGTTTTTTTGTATGTAGGTTTCCATCTGGTGGAACTGGAAAGTAATGTTTCGAAATAGTGGAAATTAATGATGCGGTCACTGACCCAATGAAAATTCTATTTTGAAATAAAATGTTGTGTGTATTTTGAAATATCGAACAAGCTTAACAGGTTTCGATCTCTCCGATTCTAGCCAAGGACCGAAGAAGACAAGAAACAGTTCAAGGAGGACATCAAAAGGTACAAAGCAAATAAAGAAAAATTGAAACGGCAGAAAGAATTGATTCTGCAGCAGACGAAAAAACAACTGCGGGAAATAGAACTCAAAAAAATAAAAGAAAAACGTTCCAAACCGTTCTTGAAGGTAAAAATAAAAGACTTGCCAGATTTCAATAGTGACGCCGCCAAAAAAATCAAGGAAACATTCAGAACAAATATGGCTTCAACCGTTGTCAGTTCTCTGAATGCCTACAGAAAGACTGATTGTACTGAAGGGAGAATTACCAATACAGATGACTTCAAACATTTAGCCAGAAAGGTGAGAATATTGTTGCCATGATAATCGTTTCATATCTTGATATCATACAGGGTGTAGTGAGTAAGTACGGCAAACTTCGAGTGGTGATGCTGCTTGAAAAAATCTTGACGGTTTACTAGATAACTTTTGTCTGCAAAAGCTTCGTTATCCGAGATACGGGGTGATGAGTTTGTCTTAAAAATTAACTATACACAACGCAGCAACTAATTTATTTCTCTATAATCAGGGGTTGCAAGTATAAAACAATTTTTCCGGGAAATTTGTATCAACACAGTGATAATGGAAACAAAACTAATGCTACTCTAATTTTTTTTTAGTTGACCCACTTCGTGATGCTGAAAGAGATGAAGCACATTTCTAAAATTGAAGATCTTACATGCACAGATAATGTCAAGATGAAAGCAAGAGAATATATTCGCAAATATATGAGCAAATTTGGCGAGGTTTACGTCAAACGTAACGACTCTCCAGATTTCAAAGACTAAAAACTTTGGTTGGCTTCCATCTGTGATAAAGAGTTCAACTGTTCAGTTTTTATAAATGTTTTCATTTCTTCAGACTATTGGCAGTACCACGTTGTTTAATGTGTAACTGTTGAAAGAGTTCAGATTGTTTTTATTTATTTCCAGTGTTCTGTTTTTACTTTTATGTAAGGAATGTATTTTCTGTTGAAATTAAAATTTTCAGAAAATACTATCATGTAATTATCCAAATATAATAATTATCTTAGAGCGCCTACGTAAAAATAAAATGTTGAGTCTTCGGCAGTGTAAAACAGCAGTTTTGTTAGAGGTGTACCAATTCAGTTGAATTTTTTTTTCTACTATGAACGAGATATTGAACATCGTTGAAATTCACCAGAATTGGGACAGAATCCGAGAAACAAGTTTTGAGAAGGTATAAAATAAATTAAACCAGAATTTAATCAGAATTTCAGCCAAACAACAAAGGAAATTATAGTCCGTTCATAATTTGTTGATAGCTCACTGCAAGTTTGACCCTCATTAGAGAACTGAAATACAGAGAGGACAGCTAATATGATATAATAACAAAAACCAAACTAAAACTGGCAGTTTAAGATGTTTTCGACTAACCCACCTTGTATCTGAAGAAATACAATACAGCTATAAAACTTTTAATCCGATTATGTAGGTATTTTGAGTGGAAATGAGAGACCAGTGTCGTAGAGTATATGATTAAAACATTAGTTACTTTAAATAAATAAATATATTAATATTCTTAAACTGTAGGTACTGTAAACTGTATTTTTATTTTAAAAAAATTTCTTCATTTTATTCAAAAATAATAAGTTACTTGCAATTTGTAAAAAATACATCTTCGGAATCCGAGTCGTCTTGCAGGTTAATAATTAGCGGTTGTGTCTCTACAGTCGCATCAATTATATTGTCAAGATCCCACATTTTTTGTTCTTCTTCTACTGCATGTCTTACTGCATCTCGCCAATTTTGTTCTGTAATATGTTGTAAAGACTCATATAACAATTCACGTACAGCTTGTATTTTATATGACGTATTTTTTTTAGCCACATAGCTTTTCATTTGTGCCCAAGTGAGTTCAATTGGATTTAATTTGCAGTGGTAGGGTGGAAGTCTAAGTAAGGACTGTGATGTTTCGTCTTTCCGCCGTTTTGTCAACTACGTATTTCTTGATCTTAGATTTGTGTTGCCGGGCAATTTTTAAAAGTTCTGCTTTAACCATTCCATCTTCGTAAGGCAGGGACTTATTCCGCAGCCAGTCAATGATATCCTGTTTCTTCCACGCAGTCGTTGGAAGTCTTTCAACTAGTCGTGAATGATAAGGTGCATTATCTAATACTATAATTGAGTTTGGTGGTATATGTTCAATCATCTGCTCAAAATACTCTTAGAAAACATCAGCTGTCATCTCCTCGTGATAGTCTTTTGTGCTTTTGGATTCAAATTCCAACAAACCATGCTTAGCAAATCCTTTTTCACTGCCAATGTGAGAAACTATTAATCTACTGCCTTTACCAGAGGGTGGGGAAATACCAGTAGACCAACCTTCCATAAAGGCTTGCCTGGAGCTTGATATATTTTTATCTGTCCAAATTTTTGTGAGAGTATGACCTGCGTTTACCCACGTTTCGTCCTGATAGTAAATTGGCCTTCCTTCAGCCCGAAATTTTCGTATAGATCTTAGATACTTTCTCTCCAACATATTATCTCTTCCCGGTCAATCAAAAGTGATTTTCGGTCTGATTTCTCCCACCGGAAATTTAATTCTTTTAAAACTTGCCACAATTTGGTTCGTCCGACATGAGGCAAATCCGGGTCATCTCTAACTTCTTGTAAAATTTTGTTTAAGTTGGGTATTTCTTTTTTGGAAAAAAATTCGTGAATTTTCCTTCGAATACCATTTTTGGCAAATTCATCAATTTCAATAGGTTGTCTCCCCCTCTTTAAGTATTCGTTTCTATTTGGGTTAGCTATACCTTTTTTTTTCTTTCTGATAGGAACCTATATATTGTTGACTCCCCTACGCCCGTCATGTTGGCACAACTCTTGATTATGTTCTGAACAGTGTTTGTGGGATTCTGAGAAACCAGAGCATCGTGAACGTTCAAAACAATAGTCTTCTCTCTTGGTGAATAGACAGACTTACTGACTGTACGCAACAGTACCGGTGTAAAACTTGATGATGTTGATGATGATGATGAAGCCATCGCAAGCAATCAAACAAAACAAGCAGGAACGAAAGGTACGTATATGTTTGTAGGAATATGAAAAAAAGTTACTCACGCACTGCACAAAATTCGTAAAATAAATATTAGAGACGTTAATTAATGCCGTAGACGCCGAAAAACCAACGAGCCGTAAATTAAATGCGATTAAAAAATGTACTAAACCAAAAATTATTTTCGTTCGTAACAACTTCACCCTTTCAAAGCAAGTTTCGAATATAAACTGAAGCTTTATATTTAATGAATAAACACCTCAGGAACCTCCGCCTATGATTTTACGACCGTTTTATGACTTGGGTCCTCATTTTGTGCTATCGACAAATTATGAACGGACTATAGATATTATAGAAAATTCACACTATTTTTCATCGAAATTAATGATGGACACTTGATTGATTTTCAAGAGTATCAACGGTTTGAGAATTTGAATCTCTTCTTCTATTTTGTCTTACTCTACTCGCATTTCTACTGTAAGGATTCTTACGAATTTTCAGATTGTTCAGTCATTGTTATTGTATAACAGAATTCTTACACTAAAAAAAGTCCAAACACCAAGAAACCAGTTGAATGAAAGATGAGTTCTTAAATGCATCATATGGATTCATCTACTAGTCGATTCGAAACGTTAGCGCGTTTCTATTTGTTTAATCAAAACAAATTTTCAGTTGGTTTTAAGAACTCACCTTAACAAATACGTGACGTCATTGGAGGAACACTGATTTGTCATCCAGCACAACTATGAGATATATACAGTGACGGCTATTCAAGAAAGAACGGACTGGCTATTCAAGAGAGAACGGACTCCAACAACTAAACAAAGATGTAGAGATTCACGTTTGGCATTTACGTTTCTGATTCTCATAACATTAGATACTTTTTACGTGCTGTATATTTCCATTGTGAAAATTTTGGAATTTGTCATATGGTGCTGTGACGCAATAGCCAAGATGTGTGATCCGCAGGTGGAAAGTGACGTCACGGATAGTCCGTATGATTATGGCTCTGAAGAAAATCCTAGCAGGAACTCGAGAATACAGGATTAAAGAAATCGTTCAAACGGTTTGCAGAGTCACGTATGCGTTTGACTGCTAACCTAACCTCATACCGATACAAATCGGTATTCACTATTCCTCGGTATTTTTTGAGCCAATGTCATGTGATTTTCAGGCTCACTCAAGTGTAATCACATTTGGCTTTACAAATGACCTTCGTTAGCAAGTAGCGGGATGCCCCTAGTTGCTGAGTCCATTGAAAATAAGAAGAAGTCAATGTAGGTTAGATTTTATTTTCAATTATTTCTGCAGTTATGTTTAAAAAAATTATTTTAGTTTCACTCATTGGAATAATATTAAGTTTCCTCTTTGGTGATGAAGCTACTGAAGTAATAGCTAGCTTATTTGGTTCATTATTATTTAGCCATTACCGCTCGACCTCACATCCAGAACCTACTTCAGAAAAGCTGTTTGGCAAAGATGAGCTAAAATTATATAATGGTCTTGATAAACCTGAATTGTATTTGTCTTTATTGGGATATGTATTCGATGTTAGTAAAGGCTTCAAACATTATGGTCCAGGGCAGCAATACAATATTTTCATTGGTTGGTTTTTATTTCAAAATCACTTTATTCTGAATTAATCAACATCAAAAAAAGATATAAGATGTGTGGTTGTTTCTGAATTTTAATTGCACTTTAATGAATTTACACACAAATGTCAATATCAAAACAGACTTCCTTCCAGTTATTAATACCAATTCTAGGTTGTGATGCTTCACGTAGCTTTGTAACGGGTGATTTCAATAAGGACGATATCAATGATGAAGTGGCTGATCTCAATAGAGATGAACTAAAATCCTTACAACATTGGTTGAATTTCTACAAAAAGGAATATGTTGAAGTAGGTAAGTTTATTCTGAAAAATAAAATTGAATAGTTATATATTGAATTTGTTTCCGAGGAAAACTGGAAGGAAAATATTTTGACAAACATGGTAAACCTACTCCTTATGGAATACTAGTACAAAAGCTAATAAAAGAAGCTGAGATTATCGAACAAAATGAAGACGAGGAAAAACAGAAATTTCCACCATGTAATATTGAATGGGACCCAGAAAAGGGTACAAGAGTGTGGTGTTCAAAAAATAGGTAGGTAATTTGTATTTACGAAACGTCATTTTTTTCTGCAGTCTAAAGTAGAATACTATATAAAGATGAAAACATATATAATCTAATGACAAGTAATCTCTGGATAATATTTGTTGGGGATCTGAATTATGACATCCTAAAGAACAATAGTGAAAATTCAATAAAATTCAATAATACTAATGATACTCAAAACAAATTAATAATATTCAATGAAAGTAATTTTTTGTGGAGGAAAAAATCAGTTTTTTTATCGACTTTTTTTGGGTATTTGTTATCTTCCATAATATGGAAGTTTATTTCTTTACTTCTTCGACAGATTTCAAAGAAGTTTTAAAATATATTGTATATTCTCATGTCTGGAGAGAATATCTCAAATAGCTCCTTAGAAATGGACCGTACTTGGCTACCCATCTTGAAGAAAAATTTGGATAGTGGCAATATGGCAACAGACTGATATCGGAGAGTACCTTGTATTACATCAAATGTTTCAGTTGTCAATCAACAACATTGACATAATTTCATATTTCAAAACTTCTTTGACATCTGTCGAAGAAGTAAAGAAATAAACTATCAAAAAAAGAATAACTGCGAATATATTCAAATTTTTTATCCATTTCAGAAGTCAGTGGCAGATTTTGGCCTCGGAAACGTAAAAGATAAGTATTATTTCTTAACAATTTTTTTGATAGGCAAAATTGTCAAATGCGACAAGTTACTGATAAATAGAAGATTTTTCTTTGTGAAAAATACTTTGATTTTTACGCAGTGACTTATCGGGGTAAACTAAAAAGTTTGCCCTTCTACACTTGTATAAAGTTCTCCGTTATAATTTTTATATTTTTCAGATTGTGGAAGGTAACAATTACCCGAAAACGGTCGATAAAAAATTAATAATTATCCGACAAAGATTCCTAAAAACACTATTTCTTTGATTGATGTTAAATGTATTTCCAGTGAAATGGAAGTTGGGTCTGGTACATAAAAAGTCTTGGATATCTTAGAGCAAATATTGATCCACTGCTCTATAATCACTGAAAATACATTTACCAACAAAAACTTCAAACAAATATTGATAAAAATCAATAAAAACTTACCGAATAACTTTCCAACTGTGACTTGATTCAAAGACAATCTTTTCGAAGAGGGTATAAATAATAAAGTGAACATATTTGATCAATATATTCTCACTTGGGAAATCCAGACCACCAGGGCTCACTGACAATATGTAAATGATGTTATCTTCACTTAATAAGGATGATGATAGCAAAATTACATCGAACACGAAAAGTGGTTGGGGACGAAAAAAAATTTTTTTCAAAAAAAGACAATTTTTTGTTCGGAAATTAGTACTTGAGTAGAGGTCGACGAGAAATATATTTGGTTGATAATCAGTAATGCAATAAAACTAGATAGTCACACCCACTTCTGAAAATTATTAATTTCTGATTACGTATAGTGAGCTACTTGAATTTTCGATTGAAAGATAATCACATCAATAAAATTTATGCGGGTCGTAAAGTACCAACCCTAATGATATTAATCAGTTTGATTTTTCGTACTAGTAAACAAGGCAAATAATGATAAGAATCACTTTCATATGTCTCGAAATAACTTAACTAGATCTAGATACGTCAAAACTTAAATTTTTTTCAATATATTTCAGCGGAGGCATTTCAAGAAACTGGATTGGAGTTCCACGACAGTTATATGAACCCGGATCGAAGAGTTACAGATGTGCATGTATTAGCGAACATAACGAGAAGTTGGCGAAATTTAAGGAATACAAGGATTGTCATAATTCTGAAAGTTGTATTTTGAAAGAGTAATTGTGTTTATCCAAAAATTGTTTTAAAACATGACATGCGGAAATATACTTGGAAATACTAATTTCTTGAAGCAGCGGCACAATAAATCATTAAGTCACTATTCCATTATTGCTATCCTGTGTTTGTTTTTATTATTTGATGTTGATCTTCTGAAAGAACATTAAAAATCAACAAATTTTATGTCGTTTTTCAGCTTGTATCGTTTTCACAACAACCCACGAACTCACGGGATGATGTGGGATTGAAGGGGACTATGGTGGGTTGTAAAAGTAAAAGATGAATCTACACCTTAAAAATATGTTCATTTCAGGCGAAATATTGATGATTATATGGAGGCGCTAATAGGGCATGCCCTATTAGCGCCTCCATATACGTACCTCACAAACAGATGGCAAAAAAGGTGCCAAATCAAAATTTTTCTTTCCATGATTTTGTTTTTGGAAATTACATTCCTCAAAGCATTGGGTATCATTATGAAACTATACTGTGACGCAACTCCCTCTCCTAACCCTGGAATTTTTTTAGTACAGAAGAGTCATTGTAGAAACCGAGTATTCCTATGAAGTATTCTAATTGGTTCGTTTACGAAATGATATGCTATTCAATGGCTTGTATTATCGTTCATTTCTGAAACAGATAGATATCAAGTTGACAATGTTATTGAATTTTAAAATAAGATTCGTTGATAGAAAAGTTTACGCGGACGCCACCTAGAGTTGACTAGCAGAACTTACTGGAATGAAGATCCAATGGAAATGTAGAAATTTTTTTGTGCCTATGGAATGTTTTTATGTCGAGGTTATATAGTTCACGCCTTCACAGATAGATGGCAAAGGAGGTCCAATAGGTCATAATATGCATGTAATATAAAATAGCTCATTTTAATTTTTTTCTTAATCTATTTTGATACCAGATCAATGTAAATGGGTTCACATGACTATATACTTTATAAATTTTGAATAGTTCATAAATGAACCACATACATACAACAGAAGTACATCTATGTTGATTCTCTTCTTTTACTTGTACGAGACTGAAGCTTTACTTTTCATAAAGTTATTTTGTCTGAACTCGGACGTAATTTTACAAAACCCACAAAAAATCATGATTACTTTCATAATCGATAATGATCCCATGTTATTCAAAGTCTAAAGTCAGAAAACCGAGATTGAAGTCATTGAATAAAATGAAGAAATCAAAATCATTGTGAAATGATATACAACAAAATAAATGTCAGGAATAATTCTCCCCAAAATATGGTAGATCGGTGACCAGAGCCGAGTTTAAACTGTGATGTGATCTAAGTTTCAACTGTCTCAGGAGCCGAGTTTCGACTGTGAAGGATGACGGGTTTCAATTTTGACGGGAGCTCAGTTTCAACTGAGGAAAAAGACCAGTTTGAACTGTTGCAGGAGTCGTGTTTCAACTGTGGCGGGTGCTGACGGGTCCCATATGATATGCTATTCACTGGCTCGTATCATCGTTTATTCCTGAAAGAGATGGATATTGAATCATTAATAAATTGGTGGATGTAGCCGTCACTACGTGGTAGGAAATCATAATGAAAAAAAGAGAAATGAAACTCTTTATGTTTTTACCGCTTTTATTTGTAACTAACGTTACTGCAGTTTCATCCTATACGGTGTTACGGTTTCATTTTGTCATTTATTCTGTTTTGAGGTCGACGACTATTTAAACCTGAAATGAATACTTCCTTGAAAGTTTTGGGATATTTTAATACCTCGTCATTCGTTTAGTTCTCATTCACTGACAAACAACTATATTCGAACGCATTAATTATATTCGAACACATATTCGAATCCCTTTAAGGATTCCGTGCTCTGACGGAACACGGAAAGGTGAATGTCTTGCCGCCGAGATTCAAAATTTGTTGTGATACTTTTGGTAGCCATTTGCTAATTTTCGAGTTTATGTCTAAACTTCTCGATTTTTCGGATTAATCAAGTATGATCATCTTTTATAAGAATAGGAAATTTTTATTCTTGGCATTTGGATGCTGGTAAAACATTCAACTCACTTGTTGGATTCAATTGCTTATGGAGAACAGAATCTTACTGATTTGAATTTTGGCTTCTTGGGACAAAAGTAAACCTATAGGCCACACGACACTACAGGCGAGTTGATATTTATCAACGAGACAACTCATATATTCAGAGAATGAGCTTGATCATTCTGTCCAGACTCCAGACGTATCGTCCCGGACATCACTTCCAGTGAACCGTTTCCATCTAATATGAATTGTTTCATTTTAGGCTTTCTTTCATCTGAATACCGCTTCCTCGTGTTAGTATTGCTATAAGACTAGACATCCTTGCATGAATGCCTAATACAGTAGTAGCAGTAGTTAGTAGTTAACCGCTGTTGTACCGATCACAATTGTTGTACGGACAGAGCACTGCAGACCTAAGTTTGTAACTCTAAAACCATTCTTGTTCTGCAAGCCACCTTGAGGGAGAGACACACACATATAAGCTTAGTTATTAAGATAGGGACAAATAACTTATCAGAGACTAGATTTTTGATGCTTGATCTATTATCTCAACAAAGATTTATGTTCTTCAAACCTGCCCAAAAGGGGAAGAATATTAGTGTAGGATATATGCTTTTATGCCTATGTAGATGAATTCATTCTCTCGACCTACTGTAAGCTGGCGATATAGCTATAAAGGGGTGTTGGTGAGGAAACTTTTTTGCAGTTTGAGTCGAACTGCAGTTCATCGAGCAATACATGAAGTATCAATTCGAATAGTTGAAGTGATGGGTGCAGAATGTATAGTATTCCCCCAGAATATTCGGGAAAGGAATGTATTGAAAATGGCTTTCATGGAGAAATGGAGAGGACAATTTGCTGTAGAAGGAATGAGGGTTAGAGATAGAATTGTCTAGCAGTATTACCTGTTGTAATTTGTAGGAAATCGAACTGTAAACTCTACTGAACCAGGTTTTAATCATGAATATACAAACGATACATTTTATATGTATTAACAATGACATTAAAACTCATTCAATCAACAACGATTTCCAAGGAATCATAAAAACAACAAGATCAATCGAAATGAAGTGAACATGGATTACTTCAACACTCCCACTCTTTGTTTCACTTCGAAGACGTTACCCACAGACCTTGTCGATTTGTTGAAAATTTTTCTCGTGGTAAGGGTTGGTTAAAATATCTGCCAACTGGTTTTCTGATTGGGTGTAAACAACAGTGATATTTTTTTCGTTTGTGATGATCATTATAGCTCATCAAGTTTATAGCACTTCTATTATCAACAAAAAAATCCGTTGGATTTGAAACGTCAACATCAATTTCTTTAAGCAACCTTCTCAACCATATTATTTCTCGTGCGGCATCCCAAGCTGTCGTGGATGTTGCAACACTTTTGTCGTTGAGATGTCCATGTAACTGGACAACCTGATAATAAAGTAACATAGCCAGTTGTTGAATATCTAGTATCAATGTCTCCTGCAAAATCTGCATCTGAATACGCTTTTAAATATTCGTTGCTCCCACCATTGTATAGAATTCCATAACTTTTAGTACCCTTTAGGTATCTGAAAATACGTTTGACTGCTTTCCAGTGCTGCTTTCCTGGATTTTCCAAATATCTGCTAACTCTGCTCACTGAGAATGATATATCTGGACGAGTGACAACCGCTAAAAACATGAGACGTCCTATAGCTTCCCTGTACGGAATATTTTTCATATATTATTTTTCTTCCTCGTTTTGGGGGCTTTGAGCTGCATTCAGAATAACATTCATTGTGGAAGTCCATTTTGTGTCTCTTATGTGGTGGTTCCACATCATCTCTCTGGGGCATAGTCTTTGATGTTGACGGTTGGTTTATGTTCTTCAAACCTGCCCAAAAGGGGAAGAATATCAGTGTAGGATATATGCTTTTATGCCGATGTAGATGAATTCATTCTCTCAACCTACTGTAAGCTGGCGATATAGCTATATCAAAGGTAAAGTATAACTTCAAAACAGCGACGTCTCAAGTATCGAAGAGACATCCTCCTTTTTTCCTTGGG
Source organism: Leptinotarsa decemlineata (assembly GCF_025532065.1). Lineage (NCBI taxonomy): Eukaryota > Metazoa > Arthropoda > Insecta > Coleoptera > Chrysomelidae > Leptinotarsa > Leptinotarsa decemlineata. The sequence goes on along the minus strand of NW_027412556.1, from coordinate 61,235 downwards.
GAGCCTGGGTTCATTAAAGTCCCCTTAGAATTGAAACATTTGTGCTATAGGTGTAATATAATTTATATCTTATGAACATATTGGTATTGTTTACAATTAGAAAAGTGAAATCTTCTCACATTTGAAACTTTGTGGCCTCAGGAGCTCAAGGCTCCCTGCCCTGCAAGTATTATAGGGGGAGTCCTATAATAACGGTTGAATAAAATTTATAAACTGACAGATAAATCAAGGGATTTGTTAACAAATTTGGAATCAACTGAGAAAGGTGTAGATGTTAGGGAAAGGAATTATGAATATTTTAACTGGATTCGAGTTTGATTCGATCGGTTACCGTTTAGAGTTAATTTCCCGTTTTTGTTTCGTATGCTATATAAGCTCCAGGGTTGATATCAAGCGGGTGGCGCTCTACCCTCCATCTTATCCACGCCCTTCTTCACTGTTAAACAGCTGGCGGCCTACCCTGGGAGCTATGATCTCTCTCTATCTAGTCTAAATTTTATTTTGTTAAAAGTGAAGTTCACGCGGACGCCACCTAGTGTTCACTAGCTGAACTTATTGGAATACGGATCCAATAGAAATGTAGAAATTTTTCTGGCTATGGAATGTTTCATTGTCGGGGTTACATAGTTCGTACCCTCACAAACAGACGGCAAAAAAGGTGCCAAATCAATTTTTTTCTTTCCGTGATTTCGTTTTTGAAATTACATCCGATTACATTACTCAAAGCATTGGGTATCATTATGAAACTATACTGTGACGCAACTCCCTCTCCTAACCCTTGAATTTTTTTAGTACAGAAGAGTCATTGTAGAAACCGAGTATTCCTATCGAGTATTCTAATTGGTTCGTTTACGAAATGATATGCTATTTAACGGCTTGTATTATCGTTCATTTCTGAAACAGATAGATATCAAGTTGACAATGTTATTGAATTTTAAAATAAGATTCGTTGATAGAAAAGTTTACGCGGACGCCACCTAGAGTTGACTAGCAGAACTTACTGGAATGAAGATCCAATGGAAATGTAGAAATTTTTGTGCCTATGGAATGTTTTCATGTCGAGGTTATATAGTTCACGCCTTCACAGATAGATGGCAAAGGAGGTCCAATAGCAATATAAAATAGCTCATTTTAATTTTTTTCTCAATCTATTTTGATACCAGATCAATGTAAATGGGTTCACATGACTATATACTTTATAAATTTTGAATAGTTCATAATTGAACTACATACATACAACAGAAGTACATCTATGTTGATTCTCTTCTTTTACTTGTATGAGACTGAAGCTTTACTTTTCATAAAGTTATTTTGTCTGAACTCGGACGTAATTTTACAAAACCCACAAAAAATCATGATTACTTTCATAATCGATAATGATCCCATGTTATTCAAAGTCTAAAGTCAGAAAACCGAGATTGAAGTCATTGAATAAAATGAAGAAATCAAAATCATTGTGAAATGATATACAACAAAATAAATGTCAGGAATAATTCTCAGATGATGTGGTGCTGCAGGTTTTTCCGGGTTTTCCTGCAGCTGAAAAAGCAAATGCGCCACTGGAATCAATGAAGACGCCCCGGAGCGCCAATTAATTTTTATTGTTGTATTTATTTATTTTTATCGTTGTTTTAACACATTGTAATAATTCTGTAATCAAATATTCCAGTCATTCTCCCCAAAATATGGTAGATCGGTGACCAGAGCCGAGTTTAAACTGTGATGTGATCTAAGTTTCAACTGTCTCAGGAGCCAAGTTTCGACTGTGAAGGATGACGGGTTTCAATTTTGACGGGGGCTCAGTTTCAACTGAGGAAAAAGACCAGTTTGAACTGTTGCAGGAGTCGTGTTTCAACTGTGGCGGGTGCTGGCTGACGGGTCCCAAATGATATGCTATTCACTGGCTCGTATCACCGTTTATTCCTGAAAGAGATGGATATTGAATCATTAATAAATTGGTGGATGTAGCCGTCACTACGTGGTAGGAAATCATAATGAAAAAAAGAGAAATGACACTCTTTATGTTTTTACCGCTTTTATTTGTAACTAACGTTACTGCAGTTTCATCCTATACGGTGTTACGGTTTCATTCGTCATTTATTCTGTTTTGAGGTCGACGACTATCTAAACCTGAAATGAATACTTCCTTGAAAGTTTTGGGATATTTTAATACCTCGTCATTCGTTTAGTTCTCATTCACTGACAAACAACTATACAAGGATATATTCGAACGCATTAATTATATTCGAACACATATTCGAATCCCTTTAAGGATTCCGTGCTCCGACGGAACACGGAACGGTGAATTGACGACTTTGGTTCCGTGAATGTCTTGCCGCCGAAATTCAAAATATGTTGTGATACTTTTGGTAGCCATTTGCTAATTTTCGAGTTTATGTCTAAACTTCTCGATTTTCGGATTAATCAAGTATGATCATCTTTTATAAGAATAGGAAATTTTTATTCTTGGCATTTGGATGCTGGTAAAACATTCAACTCACTTGTTGGATTCAATTGCTTATGGAGAACAGAATCTTACTGATTTGAATTTTGGCTTCTTGGGACAAAAGTAAACCTATAGGCCACACGACACTACAGGCGAGTTGATATTTATCAACGAGACAACTCATATATTCAGAGAATGAGCTTGATCATTCTGTCCAGACTCCAGACGTATCGTCCCGGACATCACTTCCAGTGAACCGTTTCCATCTAATATGAATTGTTTCATTTTAGGCTTTCTTTCATCTGAATACCGCTTCCTCGTGTTAGTATTGCTATAAGACTAGACATCCTTGCATGAATGCCTAATACAGTAGTAGCAGTAGTTAGTAGTTAACCGCTGTTGTACCGATCACAATTGTTGTACGGACAGAGCACTGCAGACCTAAGTTTGTAACTCTAAAACCATTCTTGTTCTGCAAGCCACCTTGAGGGAGACACACACATATAAGCTTAGTTATTAAGATAGGGACAAATAACTTATCAGAGACTAGATTTTTGATGCTTGATCTATTATCTCAACAAAGATTTATTTCTTCAAACCTGCCCAAAAGGGGAAGAATATTAGTGTAGGATATATGCTTTTATGCCTATGTAGATGAATTCATTCTCTCGACCTACTGTAAGCTGGCGATATAGCTATAAAGGGGTGTTGGTGAGGAAACTTTTTTGCAGTTTGAGTCGAACTGCAGTTCATCGAGCAATACATGAAGTATCAATTCGAATAGTTGAAGTGATGGGTGCAGGCAGAATGTATAGTATTCCCTCAGAATATTCGGGAAAGGAATGTATTGAAAATGGCTTTCATGGAGAAATGGAGAGGACAATTTGCTGTAGAAGGAATGAGGGTTAGAGATAGAATTGTCTAGCAGTATTACTGTTGTAATTTGTAGGAAATCGAACTGTAAACTCTACTGAACCAGGTTTTAATCATGAATATACAAACGATACATTTTATATGTATTAACAATGACATTAAAACTCATTCAATCAACAACGATTTCCAAGGAATCATAAAAACAAGATCAATCGAAATGAAGTGAACATGGATTACTTCAACACTCCCACTCTTTGTTCACTTCGAAGACGTTACCCACAGACCTTGTCGATTTGTTGAAAATTTTTCTCGTGGTAAGGGTTTGGTTAAAATATCTGCCAACTGGTTTTCTGATTGGGTGTAAACAACAGTGATATTTTTTTCGTTTGTGATGATCATTATAGCTCATCAAGTTTATAGCACTTCTATTATCAACAAAAAGTTCCGTTGGATTTGAAACGTCAACATCAATTTCTTTAAGCAACCTTCTCAACCATATTATTTCTCGTGCGGCATCCCAAGCTGCAATATATTCAGATTCTGTCGTGGATGTTGCAACACTTTTGTCATTGAGATGTCCATGTAACTGGACAACCTGATAATAAAGTAACATAGCCAGTTGTTGAATATCTAGTATCAATGTCTCCTGCAAAATCTGCATCTGAATACGCTTTTAAATATTCGTTGCTCCCACCATTGTATAGAATTCCATAACTTTTAGTACCCTTTAGGTATCTGAAAATACGTTTGACTGCTTTCCAGTGCTGCTTTCCTGGATTTTCCCAATATCTGCTAACTCTGCTCACTGAGAATGATATATCTGGACGAGTGACAACCGCTAAAAACATGCTTCTCTGTACGGAATATTTTTCATATATTATTTTTCTTCCTCGTTTTGGGGGCTTTGAGCTGCATTCAGAATAACATTCATTGTGGAAGTCCATTTTGTGCTCTTATGTGGTGGTTCCACATCATCTCTCTGGGGCATAGTCTTTGATGTTGACGGTTGGTTTATGTTCTTCAAACCTGCCCAAAAGGGGAAGAATATTAGTGTAGGATATATGCTTTTATGCCTATGTAGATGAATTCATTCTCTCAACCTACTGTAAGCTGGCGATATAGCTATATCAAAGGCAAAGTATAACTTCAAAACAGCGACGTCTCAAGTATCGAAGAGACATCCTCCTTTTTTCCTTGGGGAGCCTGGGTTCATTAAAGTCCCCTTAGAATTGAAACATTTGTGCTATAGGTGTAATATAATTTATATCTTATGAACATTTTGGTATTGTTTACAATTAGAAAAGTGAAATCTTCTCACATTTGAAACTTTGTGGCCTCAGGAGCTCAAGGCTCCTTGCCCTGCCAGTATTATAGGGGGAGTCCTATAATAACGGTTGAATAAAATTTATAAACTGACAGATAAATCAAGGGATTTGTTAACAAATTTGGAATCAACTGAGAAAGGTGTAGATGTTAGGGAAAGGAATTATGAATATTTTAACTGGATTCGAGTTTGATTCGATCGGTTACCGTTTACAGTTAATTTCCCGTTTTTGCAAACAACTATACAAGGATATATTCGAACGCATTAATTATATTCGAACACATATTCGAATCCCTTTAAGGATTCCGTGCTTCGACGGAACACGGAACGGTGAATTGACGACTTTGGTTCCGTGAATGTCTTGCCGCCGAAATTCAAAATTTGTTGTGATACTTTTGGTAGCCATTTGCTAATTTTCGAGTTTATGTCTAAACTTCTCGATTTTTCGGATTAATCAAGTATGATCATCTTTTATAAGAATAGGAAATTTTTATTCTTGGCATTTGGATGCTGGTAAAACATTCAACTCACTTGTTGGATTCAATTGCTTATGGAGAACAGAATCTTACTGATTTGAATTTTGGCTTCTTGGGACAAAAGTAAACCTATAGGCCACACGACACTACAGGCGAGTTGATATTTATCAACGAGACAACTCATATATTCAGAGAATGAGCTTGATCATTCTGTCCAGACTCCAGACGTATCGTCCCGGACATCACTTCCAGTGAAACGTTTCCATCTAATATGAATTGTTTCATTTTAGGCTTTCTTTCATCTGAATACCGCTTCCTCGTGTTAGTATTGCTATAAGACTAGACATCCTTGCATGAATGCAGTAGTTAGTAGTTAACCGCTGTTGTACCGATCACAATTGTTGTACGGACAGATCACTGCAGACCTAAGTTTGTAACTCTAAAACCATTCTTGTTCTGCAAGCCACCTTGAGGGAGACACACACATATAAGCTTAGTTATTAAGATAGGGACAAATAACTTATCAGAGACTAGATTTTTGATGCTTGATCTATTATCTCAACAAAGATTTATGTTCTTCAAACCTGCCCAAAAGGGGAAGAATATTAGTGTAGGATATATGCTTTTATGCCTATGTAGATGAATTCATTCTCTCGACCTACTGTAAGCTGGCGATATAGCTATAAAGGGGTGTTGGTGAGGAAACTTTTTTGCAGTTTGAGTCGAACTGCAGTTCATCGAGCAATACATGAAGTATCAATTCGAATAGTTGAAGTGATGGGTGCAGAATGTATAGTATTCCCTCAGAATATTCGGGAAAGGAATGTATTGAAAATGGCTTTCATGGAGAAATGGAGAGGACAATTTGCTGTAGAAGGAATGAGGGTTAGAGATAGAATTGTCTAGCAGTATTACCTGTTGTAATTTGTAGGAAATCGAACTGTAAACTCTACTGAACCAGGTTTTAATCATGAATATACAAACGATACATTTTATATGTATTAACAATGACATTAAAACTCATTCAATCAACAACGATTTCCAAGGAATCATAAAAACAACAAGATCAATCGAAATGAAGTGAACATGGATTACTTCAACACTCCCACTCTTTGTTCACTTCGAAGACGTTACCCACAGACCTTGTCGATCTGTTGAAAATTTTTCTCGTGGTAAGGGTTTGGTTAAAATATCTGCCAACTGGTTTTCTGATTGGGTGTAAACAACAGTGATATTTTTTTCGTTTGTGATGATCATTATAGCTCATCAAGTTTATAGCACTTCTATTATCAACAAAAAGTTCCGTTGGATTTGAAACGTCAACATCAATTTCTTTAAGCAACCTTCTCAACCATATTATTTCTCGTGCGGCATCCCAAGCTGCAATATATTCAGATTCTGTCGTGGATGTTGCAACACTTTTGTCGTTGAGATGTCCATGTAACTGGACAACCTGATAATAAAGTAACATAGCCAGTTGTTGAATATCTAGTATCAATGTCTCCTGCAAAATCTGCATCTGAATACGCTTTTAAATATTCGTTGCTCCCACCATTGTATAGAATTCCATAACTTTTAGTACCCTTTAGGTATCTGAAAATACGTTTGACTGCTTTCCAGTGCTGCTTTCCTGGATTTTCCAAATATCTGCTAACTCTGCTCACTGAGAATGATATATCTGGACGAGTGACAACCGCTAAAAACATGCGTCCTATAGCTTCCCTGTACGGAATATTTTTCATATATTATTTTTCTTCCTCGTTTTGGGGGCTTTGAGCTGCATTCAGAATAACATTCATTGTGGAAGTCCATTTTGTGTCTCTTATGTGGTGGTTCCACATCATCTCTCTGGGGCATAGTCTTTGATGTTGACGGTTGGTTTATGTTCTTCAAACCTGCCCAAAAGGGGAAGAATATTAGTGTAGGATATATGCTTTTATGCCTATGTAGATGAATTCATTCTCTCAACCTACTGTAAGCTGGCGATATAGCTATATCAAAGGTAAAGTATAACTTCAAAACAGCGACGTCTCAAGTATCGAAGAGACATCCTCCTTTTTTCCTTGGGGAGCCTGGGTTCATTAAAGTCCCCTTAGAATTGAAACATTTGTGCTATAGGTGTAATATAATTTATATCTTATGAACATTTTGGTATTGTTTACAATTAGAAAAGTGAAATCTTCTCACATTTGAAACTTTGTGGCCTCAGGAGCTCAAGGCTCCCTGCCCTGCCAGTATTATAGGGGAGTCCTATAATAACGGTTGAATAAAATTTATAAACTGACAGATAAATCAAGGGATTTGTTAACAAATTTGGAATCAACTGAGAAAGGTGTAGATGTTAGGGAAAGGAATTATGAATATTTTAACTGGATTCGAGTTTGATTCGATCGGTTACCGTTTACAGTTAATTTCCCGTTTTTGCAAACAACTATACAAGGATATATTCGAACGCATTAATTATATTCGAACACATATTCGAATCCCTTTAAGGATTCCGTGCTCCGACGGAACACGGAACGGTGAATTGACGACTTTGGTTCCGTGAATGTCTTGCCGCCGAAATTCAAAATTTGTTGTGATACTTTTGGTAGCCATTTGCTAATTTTCGAGTTTATGTCTAAACTTCTCGATTTTTCGGATTAATCAAGTATGATCATCTTTTATAAGAATAGGAAATTTTTATTCTTGGCATTTGGATGCTGGTAAAACATTCAACTCACTTGTTGGATTCATTGCTTATGGAGAACAGAATCTTACTGATTTGAATTTTGGCTTCTTGGGACAAAAGTAAACCTATAGGCCACACGACACTACAGGCGAGTTGATATTTATCAACGAGACAACTCATATATTCAGAGAATGAGCTTGATCATTCTGTCCAGACTCCAGACGTATCGTCCCGGACATCACTTCCAGTGAACCGTTTCCATCTAATATGAATTGTTTCATTTTAGGCTTTCTTTCATCTGAATACCGCTTCCTCGTGTTAGTATTGCTATAAGACTAGACATCCTTGCATGAATGCCTAATACAGTAGTAGCAGTAGTTAGTAGTTAACCGCTGTTGTACCGATCACAATTGTTGTACGGACAGAGCACTGCAGACCTAAGTTTGTAACTCTAAAACCATTCTTGTTCTGCAAGCCACCTTGGGAGAGAGACACACACATATAAGCTTAGTTATTAAGATAGGGACAAATAACTTATCAGAGACTAGATTTTTGATGCTTGATCTATTATCTCAACAAAGATTTATGTTCTTCAAACCTGCCCAAAAGGGGAAGAATATTAGTGTAGGATATATGCTTTTATGCCTATGTAGATGAATTCATTCTCTCGACCTACTGTAAGCTGGCGATATAGCTATAAAGGGGTGTTGGTGAGGAAACTTTTTTGCAGTTTGAGTCGAACTGCAGTTCATCGAGCAATACATGAAGTATCAATTCGAATAGTTGAAGTGATGGGTGCAGAATGTATAGTATTCCCCCAGAATATTCGGGAAAGGAATGTATTGAAAATGGCTTTCATGGAGAAATGGAGAGGACAATTTGCTGTAGAAGGAATGAGGGTTAGAGATAGAATTGTCTAGCAGTATTACCTGTTGTAATTTGTAGGAAATCGAACTGTAAACTCTACTGAACCAGGTTTTAATCATGAATATACAAACGATACATTTTATATGTATTAACAATGACATTAAAACTCATTCAATCAACAACGATTTCCAATCATAAAAAAACAAGATCAATCGAAATGAAGTGAACATGGATTACTTCAACACTCCCACTCTTTGTTCACTTCGAAGACGTTACCCACAGACCTTGTCGATTTGTTGAAAATTTTTCTCGTGGTAAGGGTTTGGTTAAAATATCTGCCAACTGGTTTTCTGATTGGGTGTAAACAACAGTGATATTTTTTTCGTTTGTGATGATCATTATAGCTCATCAAGTTTATAGCACTTCTATTATCAACAAAAAGTTCCGTTGGATTTGAAACGTCAACATCAATTTCTTTAAGCAACCTTCTCAACCATATTATTTCTCGTGCGGCATCCCAAGCTGCAATATATTCAGATTCTGTCGTGGATGTTGCAACACTTTTGTCGTTGAGATGTCCATGTAACTGGACAACCTGATAATAAAGTAACATAGCCAGTTGTTGAATATCTAGTATCAATGTCTCCTGCAAAATCTGCATCTGAATACGCTTTTAAATATTCGTTGCTCCCACCATTGTATAGAATTCCATAACTTTTAGTACCCTTTAGGTATCTGAAAATACGTTTGACTGCTTTCCAGTGCTGCTTTCCTGGATTTTCCAAATATCTGCTAACTCTGCTCACTGAGAATGATATATCTGGACGAGTGACAACCGCTAAAAACATGAGACGTCTATAGCTTCCCTGTACGGAATATTTTTCATATATTATTTTTCTTCCTCGTTTTGGGGGCTTTGAGCTGCATTCAGAATAACATTCATTGTGGAAGTCCATTTTGTGTCTCTTATGTGGTGGTTCCACATCATCTCTCTGGGGCATAGTCTTTGATGTTGACGGTTGGTTTATGTTCTTCAAACCTGCCCAAAAGGGGAAGAATATTAGTGTAGGATATATGCTTTTATGCCTATGTAGATGAATTCATTCTCTCAACCTACTGTAAGCTGGCGATATAGCTATATCAAAGGTAAAGTATAACTTCAAAACAGCGACGTCTCAAGTATCGAAGAGACATCCTCCTTTTTTCCTGGGGAGCCTGGGTTCATTAAAGTCCCCTTAGAATTGAAACATTTGTGCTATAGGTGTAATATAATTTATATCTTATGAACATTTTGGTATTGTTTACAATTAGAAAAGTGAAATCTTCTCACATTTGAAACTTTGTGGCCTCAGGAGCTCAAGGCTCCCTGCCCTGCCAGTATTATAGGGGAGTCCTATAATAACGGTTGAATAAAATTTATAAACTGACAGATAAATCAAGGGATTTGTTAACAAATTTGGAATCAACTGAGAAAGGTGTAGATGTTAGGGAAAGGAATTATGAATATTTTAACTGGATTCGAGTTTGATTCGATCGGTTACCGTTTAGAGTTAATTTCCCGTTTTTGTTTCGTATGCTATATAAGCTCCAGGGTTGATCAAGCGGGTGGCGCTCTACCCTCCATCTTATCCACGCCCTTCTTCACTGTTAAACAGCTGGCGGCCTACCCTGGGAGCTATGATCTCTCTCTATCTAGTCTAAATTAAATTTATTTTGTTAAAAGTGAAGTTCACGCGGACGCCACCTAGTGTTCACTAGCTGAACTTATTGGAATACGGATCCAATAGAAATGTAGAAATTTTTCTGGCTATGGAATGTTTCATTGTCGGGGTTACATAGTTCGTACCCTCACAAACAGACGGCAAAAAAGGTGCCAAATCAATTTTTTTCTTTCCGTGATTTCGTTTTTGGAAATTACATCCGATTACATTACTCAAAGCATTGGGTATCATTATGAAACTATACTGTGACGCAACTCCCTCTCCTAACCCTTGAATTTTTTTAGTACAGAAGAGTCATTGTAGAAACCGAGTATTCCTATCGAGTATTCTAATTGGTTCGTTTACGAAATGATATGCTATTTAACGGCTTGTATTATCGTTCATTTCTGAAACAGATAGATATCAAGTTGACAATGTTATTGAATTTTAAAATAAGATTCGTTGATAGAAAAGTTTACGCGGACGCCACCTAGAGTTGACTAGCAGAACTTACTGGAATGAAGATCCAATGGAAATGTAGAAATTTTTGTGCCTATGGAATGTTTTCATGTCGAGGTTATATAGTTCACGCCTTCACAGATAGATGGCAAAGGAGGTCCAATAGCAATATAAAATAGCTCATTTTAATTTTTTTCTCAATCTATTTGATACCAGATCAATGTAAATGGGTTCACATGACTATATACTTTAAAATTTTGAATAGTTCATAATTGAACTACATACATACAACAGAAGTACATCTATGTTGATTCTCTTCTTTTACTTGTATGAGACTGAAGCTTTACTTTTCATAAAGTTATTTTGTCTGAACTCGGACGTAATTTTACAAAACCCACAAAAAATCATGATTACTTTCATAATCGATAATGATCCCATGTTATTCAAAGTCTAAAGTCAGAAAACCGAGATTGAAGTCATTGAATAAAATGAAGAAATCAAAATCATTGTGAAATGATATACAACAAAATAAATGTCAGGAATAATTCTCAGATGATGTGGTGCTGCAGGTTTTTCCGGGTTTTCCTGCAGCTGAAAAAGCAAATGCGCCACTGGAATCAATGAAGTCGCCCCGGAGCGCCAATTAATTTTTATTGTTGAATTTATTTTATTTTTATCGTTGTTTAACACATTGTAATAAATCCAGTAATCAAATATGGTAGATCGGTGACCAGAGCCGAGTTTAAACTGTGATGTGATCTAAGTTTCAACTGTCTCAGGAGCCAAGTTTCGACTGTGAAGGATGACGGGTTTCAATTTTGACGGGGGCTCAGTTTCAACTGAGGAAAAAGACCAGTTTGAACTGTTGCAGGAGTCGTGTTTCAACTGTGGCGGGTGCTGGCTGACGGGTCCCAAATGATATGCTATTCACTGGCTCGTATCACCGTTTATTCCTGAAAGAGATGGATATTGAATCATTAATAAATTGGTGGATGTAGCCGTCACTACGTGGTAGGAAATCATAATGAAAAAAAGAGAAATGACACTCTTTATGTTTTTACCCGCTTTTATTTGTAACTAACGTTACTGCAGTTTCATCCTATACGGTGTTACGGTTTCATTTTGTCATTTATTCTGTTTTGAGGTCGACGACTATCTAAACCTGAAATGAATACTTCCTTGAAAGTTTTGGGATATTTTAATACCTCGTCATTCGTTTAGTTCTCATTCACTGACAAACAACTATACAAGGATATATTCGAACGCATTAATTATATTCGAACACATATTCGAATCCCTTTAAGGATTCCGTGCTCCGACGGAACACGGAACGGTGAATTGACGACTTTGGTTCCGTGAATGTCTTGCCGCCGAAATTCAAAATTTGTTGTGATACTTTTGGTAGCCATTTGCTAATTTTCGAGTTTATGTCTAAACTTCTCGATTTTTCGGATTAATCAAGTATGATCATCTTTTATAAGAATAGGAAATTTTTATTCTTGGCATTTGGATGCTGGTAAAACATTCAACTCACTTGTTGGATTCAATTGCTTATGGAGAACAGAATCTTACTGATTTGAATTTTGGCTTCTTGGGACAAAAGTAAACCTATAGGCCACACGACACTACAGGCGAGTTGATATTTATCAACGAGACAACTCATATATTCAGAGAATGAGCTTGATCATTCTGTCCAGACTCCAGACGTATCGTCCCGGACATCACTTCCAGTGAACCGTTTCCATCTAATATGAATTGTTTCATTTTAGGCTTTCTTTCATCTGAATACCGCTTCCTCGTGTTAGTATTGCTATAAGACTAGACATCCTTGCATGAATGCCTAATACAGTAGTAGCAGTAGTTAGTAGTTAACCGCTGTTGTACCGATCACAATTGTTGTACGGACAGAGCACTGCAGACCTAAGTTTGTAACTCTAAAACCATTCTTGTTCTGCAAGCCACCTTGAGGGAGACACACACATATAAGCTTAGTTATTAAGATAGGGACAAATAACTTATCAGAGACTAGATTTTTGATGCTTGATCTATTATCTCAACAAAGATTTATGTTCTTCAAACCTGCCCAAAAGGGGAAGAATATTAGTGTAGGATATATGCTTTTATGCCTATGTAGATGAATTCATTCTCTCGACCTACTGTAAGCTGGCGATATAGCTATAAAGGGGTGTTGGTGAGGAAACTTTTTTGCAGTTTGAGTCGAACTGCAGTTCATCGAGCAATACATGAAGTATCAATTCGAATAGTTGAAGTGATGGGTGCAGAATGTATAGTATTCCCTCAGAATATTCGGGAAAGGAATGTATTGAAAATGGCTTTCATGGAGAAATGGAGAGGACAATTTGCTGTAGAAGGAATGAGGGTTAGAGATAGAATTGTCTAGCAGTATTACCTGTTGTAATTTGTAGGAAATCGAACTGTAAACTCTACTGAACCAGGTTTTAATCATGAATATACAAACGATACATTTTATATGTATTAACAATGACATTAAAACTCATTCAATCAACAACGATTTCCAAGGAATCATAAAAAACAAGATCAATCGAAATGAAGTGAACATGGATTACTTCAACACTCCCACTCTTTGTTCACTTCGAAGACGTTACCCACAGACCTTGTCGATTTGTTGAAAATTTTTCTCGTGGTAAGGGTTTGGTTAAAATATCTGCCAACTGGTTTTCTGATTGGGTGTAAACAACAGTGATATTTTTTTCGTTTGTGATGATCATTATAGCTCATCAAGTTTATAGCACTTCTATTATCAACAAAAAGTTCCGTTGGATTTGAAACGTCAACATCAATTTCTTTAAGCAACCTTCTCAACCATATTATTTCTCGTGCGGCATCCCAAGCTGCAATATATTCAGATTCTGTCGTGGATGTTGCAACACTTTTGTCGTTGAGATGTCCATGTAACTGGACAACCTGATAATAAAGTAACATAGCCAGTTGTTGAATATCTAGTATCAATGTCTCCTGCAAAATCTGCATCTGAATACGCTTTTAAATATTCGTTGCTCCCACCATTGTATAGAATTCCATAACTTTTAGTACCCTTTAGGTATCTGAAAATACGTTTGACTGCTTTCCAGTGCTGCTTTCCTGGATTTTCCCAATATCTGCTAACTCTGCTCACTGAGAATGATATATCTGGACGAGTGACAACCGCTAAAAACATGCTTCTCTGTACGGAATATTTTTCATATATTATTTTTCTTCCTCGTTTTGGGGGCTTTGAGCTGCATTCAGAATAACATTCATTGTGGAAGTCCATTTTGTGTCTCTTATGTGGTGGTTCCACATCATCTCTCTGGGGCATAGTCTTTGATGTTGACGGTTGGTTTATGTTCTTCAAACCTGCCCAAAAGGGGAAGAATATTAGTGTAGGATATATGCTTTTATGCCTATGTAGATGAATTCATTCTCTCAACCTACTGTAAGCTGGCGATATAGCTATATCAAAGGTAAAGTATAACTTCAAAACAGCGACGTCTCAAGTATCGAAGAGACATCCTCCTTTTTTCCTTGGGGAGCCTGGGTTCATTAAAGTCCCCTTAGAATTGAAACATTTGTGCTATAGGTGTAATATAATTTATATCTTATGAACATTTTGGTATTGTTTACAATTAGAAAAGTGAAATCTTCTCACATTTGAAACTTTGTGGCCTCAGGAGCTCAAGGCTCCTTGCCCTGCCAGTATTATAGGGGGAGTCCTATAATAACGGTTGAATAAAATTTATAAACTGACAGATAAATCAAGGGATTTGTTAACAATTTGGAATCAACTGAGAAAGGTGTAGATGTTAGGGAAAGGAATTATGAATATTTTAACTGGATTCGAGTTTGATTCGATCGGTTACCGTTTACAGTTAATTTCCCGTTTTTGCAAACAACTATACAAGGATATATTCGAACGCATTAATTATATTCGAACACATATTCGAATCCCTTTAAGGATTCCGTGCTTCGACGGAACACGGAACGGTGAATTGACGACTTTGGTTCCGTGAATGTCTTGCCGCCGAAATTCAAAATTTGTTGTGATACTTTTGGTAGCCATTTGCTAATTTTCGAGTTTATGTCTAAACTTCTCGATTTTTCGGATTAATCAAGTATGATCATCTTTTATAAGAATAGGAAATTTTTATTCTTGGCATTTGGATGCTGGTAAAACATTCAACTCACTTGTTGGATTCAATTGCTTATGGAGAACAGAATCTTACTGATTTGAATTTTGGCTTCTTGGGACAAAAGTAAACCTATAGGCCACACGACACTACAGGCGAGTTGATATTTATCAACGAGACAACTCATATATTCAGAGAATGAGCTTGATCATTCTGTCCAGACTCCAGACGTATCGTCCCGGACATCACTTCCAGTGAAACGTTTCCATCTAATATGAATTGTTTCATTTTAGGCTTTCTTTCATCTGAATACCGCTTCCTCGTGTTAGTATTGCTATAAGACTAGACATCCTTGCATGAATGCAGTAGTTTAGTAGTAGTTAACCGCTGTTGTACCGATCACAATTGTTGTACGGACAGAGCACTGCAGACCTAAGTTTGTAACTCTAAAACCATTCTTGTTCTGCAAGCCACCTTGAGGAGACACACACATATAAGCTTAGTTATTAAGATAGGGACAAATAACTTATCAGAGACTAGATTTTTGATGCTTGATCTATTATCTCAACAAAGATTTATGTTCTTCAAACCTGCCCAAAGGGGAAGAATATTAGTGTAGGATATATGCTTTTATGCCTATGTAGATGAATCATTCTCTCGACCTACTGTAAGCTGGCGATATAGCTATAAAGGGTGTTGGTGAGGAAACTTTTTTGCAGTTTGAGTCGAACTGCAGTTCATCGAGCAATACATGAAGTATCAATTCGAATAGTTGATGATTACTTTCATAATCGATAATGATCCCATGTTATTCAAAGTCTAAAGTCAGAAAAACGAGATTGAAGTCATTGAATAAAATGAAGAAATCAAAATCATTGTGAAAATGATAACAACAAAATAAATGTCAGGAATAATTCTCAGATGATGTGGTGCTGCAGGTTTTTCGGGTTTTCCTGCAGCTGAAAAAGCAATGCGCCACTGGAATCAATGAAGACGCCCCGGAGCGCCAATTAAATTTTTATTGTTGTATTTATTTTATTTTTATCGTTGTTTTAACACATTGTAATAATTCTGTAATCAAATATTCCAGTCATTCTCCCAAAAATATGGTAGATCGAGTGACCAGAGCCGAGTTTAAACTGTGATGTGATCTAAGTTTCAACTGTCTCAGGAGCCAAGTTTCGACTGTGAAGGATGACGGGTTTCAATTTTGACGGGGGCTCAGTTTCAACTGAGGAAAAAGACCAGTTTGAAATGTTGCAGGAGTCGTGTTTCAACTGTGGCGGGTGCTGGCTGACGGGTCCCAAATGTATGCTATTCACTGGCTCGTATCACCGTTTATTCCTGAAAGAGATGGATATTGAATCATTAATAAATTGGTGGATGTAGCCGTCACTACGTGGTAGGAAATCATAATGAAAAAAAGAGAAATGACACTCTTTATGTTTTACCGCTTTTATTTGTAATAACGTTACTGCAGTTTCATCCTATACGGTGTTACGGTTTCATTTCGTCATTTATTCTGTTTTGAGGTCGAACGACTATCTTAAACCTGAAATGAATACTTCCTGAAAGTTTTGGGATATTTTAATAACTCGTCATTCGTTTAGTTTCTCATTCACTGAAAAAAACTATACAAGGATATATTCGAACGCATTAATTATATTCGAACACATATTCGAATCCCTTTAAGGATTCCGTGCTCCGACGGAACACGGAACGGTGAATTGACGACTTTGGTTCCGTGAATGTCTTGCCGCCGAAATTCAAAATTTGTTGTGATACTTTTGGTAGCCATTTGCTAATTTTCGAGTTTATGTCTAAACTTCTCGATTTTCGGATTAATCAAGTATGATCATCTTTTATAAGAATAGGAAATTTTTATTCTTGGCATTTGGATGCTGGTAAAACATTCAACTCACTTGTTGGATTCAATTGCTTATGGAGAACAGAATCTTACTGATTTGAATTTTGGCTTCTTGGACAAAGTAAACCTATAGGCCACACGACACTACAGGCGAGTTGATATTTATCAACGAGACAACTCATATATTCAGAGAATGAGCTTGATCATTCTGTCCAGACTCCAGACGTATCGTCCCGGACATCACTTCCAGTGAACCGTTTCCATCTAATATGAATTGTTTCATTTTAGGCTTTCTTTCATCTGAATACCGCTTCCTCGTGTTAGTATTGCTATAAGACTAGACATCCTTGCATGAATGCCTAATACAGTAGTAGCAGTAGTTAGTAGTTAACCGCTGTTGTACCGATCACAATTGTTGTACGGACAGAGCACTGCAGACCTAAGTTTGTAACTCTAAAACCATTCTTGTTCTGCAAGCCACCTGAGGGAGAGACACACACATATAAGCTTAGTTATTAAGATAGGGACAAATAACTTATCAGAGACTAGATTTTTGATGCTTGATCTATTATCTCAACAAAGATTTATGTTCTTCAAACCTGCCCAAAGGGGAAGAATATTAGTGTAGGATATATGCTTTTATGCCTATGTAGATGAATTCATTCTCTCGACTACTGTAAGCTGGCGATTATAGCTATAAAGGGGTGTTGGTGAGGAAACTTTTTTGCAGTTTGAGTCGAACTGCAGTTCATCGAGCAATACATGAAGTATCAATTCGAATAGTTGAAGTGATGGGTGCAGCAGAATGTATAGTATTCCCTCAGAATATTCGGGAAAGGAATGTATTGAAAATGGCTTTCATGGAGAAATGGAGAGGACAATTTGCTGTAGAAGGAATGAGGGTTAGAGATAGAATTGTCTAGCAGTATTACCTGTTGTAATTTGTAGGAAATCGAACTGTAAACTCTACTGAACCAGGTTTTAATCATGAATATACAAACGATACATTTTATATGTATTAACAATGACATTAAAACTCATTCAATCAACAACGATTTCCAAGGAATCATAAAAACAAGATCAATCGAAATGAAGTGAACATGGATTACTTCAACACTCCCACTCTTTGTTCACTTCGAAGACGTTACCCACAGACCTTGTCGATTTGTTGAAAATTTTTCTCGTGGTAAGGGTTTGGTTAAAATATCTGCCAACTGGTTTTCTGATTGGGTGTAAAACAACAGTGATATTTTTTTCGTTTGTGATGATCATTATAGCTCATCAAGTTTATAGCACTTCTATTATCAACAAAAAGTTCCGTTGGATTTGAAACGTCAACATCAATTTCTTTAAGCAACCTTCTCAACCATATTATTTCTCGTGCGGCATCCCAAGCTGCAATATATTCAGATTCTGTCGTGGATGTTGCAACACTTTTGTCGTTGAGATGTCCATGTAACTGGACAACCTGATAATAAAGTAACATAGCCAGTTGTTGAATATCTAGTATCAATGTCTCCTGCAAAATCTGCATCTGAATACGCTTTTAAATATTCGTTGCTCCCACCATTGTATAGAATTCCATAACTTTTAGTACCCTTTAGGTATCTGAAAATACGTTTGACTGCTTTCCAGTGCTGCTTTCCTGGATTTTCCAAATATCTGCTAACTCTGCTCACTGAGAATGATATATCTGGACGAGTGACAACCGCTAAAAACATGCTTCTCTGTACGGAATATTTTTCATATATTATTTTTCTTCCTCGTTTTGGGGGCTTTGAGCTGCATTCAGAATAACATTCATTGTGGAAGTCCATTTTGTGTCTCTTATGTGGTGGTTCCACATCATCTCTCTGGGGCATAGTCTTTGATGTTGACGGTTGGTTTATGTTCTTCAAACCTGCCCAAAAGGGGAAGAATATTAGTGTAGGATATATGCTTTTATGCCTATGTAGATGAATTCATTCTCTCAACCTACTGTAAGCTGGCGATATAGCTATATCAAAGGTAAAGTATAACTTCAAAACAGCGACGTCTCAAGTATCGAAGAGACATCCTCCTTTTTTCCTTGGGGAGCCTGGGTTCATTAAAGTCCCCTTAGAATTGAAACATTTGTGCTATAGGTGTAATATAATTTATATCTTATGAACATTTTGGTATTGTTTACAATTAGAAAAGTGAAATCTTCTCACATTTGAAACTTTGTGGCCTCAGGAGCTCAAGGCTCCTTGCCCTGCCAGTATTATAGGGGGAGTCCTATAATAACGGTTGAATAAAATTTATAAACTGACAGATAAATCAAGGGATTTGTTAACAAATTTGGAATCAACTGAGAAAGGTGTAGATGTTAGGGAAAGGAATTATGAATATTTTAACTGGATTCGAGTTTGATTCGATCGGTTACCGTTTACAGTTAATTTCCCGTTTTTGCAAACAAACTATACAAGGATATATTCGAACGCATTAATTATATTCGAACACATATTCGAATCCCTTTAAGGATTCCGTGCTTCGACGGAACACGGAACGGTGAATTGACGACTTTGGTTCCGTGAATGTCTTGCCGCCGAAATTCAAAATTTGTTGTGATACTTTTGGTAGCCATTTGCTAATTTTCGAGTTTATGTCTAAACTTCTCGATTTTTCGGATTAATCAAGTATGATCATCTTTTATAAGAATAGGAAATTTTTATTCTTGGCATTTGGATGCTGGTAAAACATTCAACTCACTTGTTGGATTCAATTGCTTATGGAGAACAGAATCTTACTGATTTGAATTTTGGCTTCTTGGGACAAAAGTAAACCTATAGGCCACACGACACTACAGGCGAGTTGATATTTATCAACGAGACAACTCATATATTCAGAGAATGAGCTTGATCATTCTGTCCAGACTCCAGACGTATCGTCCCGGACATCACTTCCAGTGAACCGTTTCCATCTAATATGAATTGTTTCATTTTAGGCTTTCTTTCATCTGAATACCGCTTCCTCGTGTTAGTATTGCTATAAGACTAGACATCCTTGCATGAATGCAGTAGTTAGTAGTTAACCGCTGTTGTACCGATCACAATTGTTGTACGGACAGAGCACTGCAGACCTAAGTTTGTAACTCTAAAACCATTCTTGTTCTGCAAGCCACCTTGAGGGAGACACACACATATAAGCTTAGTTATTAAGATAGGGACAAATAACTTATCAGAGACTAGATTTTTGATGCTTGATCTATTATCTCAACAAAGATTTATGTTCTTCAAACCTGCCCAAAGGGGAAGAATATTAGTGTAGGATATATGCTTTTATGCCTATGTAGATGAATTCATTCTCTCGACCTACTGTAAGCTGGCGATATAGCTATAAAGGGGTGTTGGTGAGGAAACTTTTTTGCAGTTTGAGTCGAACTGCAGTTCATCGAGCAATACATGAAGTATCAATTCGAATAGTTGAAGTGATGGGTGCAGAATGTATAGTATTCCCTCAGAATATTCGGGAAAGGAATGTATTGAAAATGGCTTTCATGGAGAAATGGAGAGGACAATTTGCTGTAGAAGGAATGAGGGTTAGAGATAGAATTGTCTAGCAGTATTACCTGTTGTAATTTGTAGGAAATCGAACTGTAAACTCTACTGAACCAGGTTTTAATCATGAATATACAAACGATACATTTTATATGTATTAACAATGACATTAAAACTCATTCAATCAACAACGATTTCCAAGGAATCATAAAAACAAGATCAATCGAAATGAAGTGAACATGGATTACTTCAACACTCCCACTCTTTGTTCACTTCGAAGACGTTACCCACAGACCTTGTCGATTTGTTGAAAATTTTTCTCGTGGTAAGGGTTTGGTTAAAATATCTGCCAACTGGTTTTCTGATTGGGTGTAAACAACAGTGATATTTTTTTCGTTTGTGATGATCATTATAGCTCATCAAGTTTATAGCACTTCTATTATCAACAAAAAGTTCCGTTGGATTTGAAACGTCAACATCAATTTCTTTAAGCAACCTTCTCAACCATATTATTTCTCGTGCGGCATCCCAAGCTGCAATATATTCAGATTCTGTCGTGGATGTTGCAACACTTTTGTCGTTGAGATGTCCATGTAACTGGACAACCTGATAATAAAGTAACATAGCCAGTTGTTGAATATCTAGTATCAATGTCTCCTGCAAAATCTGCATCTGAATACGCTTTTAAATATTCGTTGCTCCCACCATTGTATAGAATTCCATAACTTTTAGTACCCTTTAGGTATCTGAAAATACGTTTGACTGCTTCCAGTGCTGCTTTCCTGGATTTTCCAAATATCTGCTAACTCTGCTCACTGAGAATGATATATCTGGACGAGTGACAACCGCTAAAAACATGAGACGTCCTATAGCTTCCTGTACGGAATATTTTTCATATATTATTTTTCTTCCTCGTTTTGGGGGCTTTGAGCTGCATTCAGAATAACATTCATTGTGGAAGTCCATTTTGTGTCTCTTATGTGGTGGTTCCACATCATCTCTCTGGGGCATAGTCTTTGATGTTGACGGTTGGTTTATGTTCTTCAAACCTGCCCAAAAGGGAAGAATATTAGTGTAGGATATATGCTTTTATGCCTATGTAGATGAATTCATTCTCTCAACCTACTGTAAGCTGGCGATATAGCTATATCAAAGGTAAAGTATAACTTCAAAACAGCGACGTCTCAAGTATCGAAGAGACATCCTCCTTTTTTCCTTGGGGAGCCTGGGTTCATTAAAGTCCCCTTAGAATTGAAACATTTGTGCTATAGGTGTAATATAATTTATATCTTATGAACATTTTGGTATTGTTTACAATTAGAAAAGTGAAATCTTCTCACATTTGAAACTTTGTGGCCTCAGGAGCTCAAGGCTCCTGCCCTGCCAGTATTATAGGGGGAGTCCTATAATAACGGTTGAATAAAATTTATAAACTGACAGATAAATCAAGGGATTTGTTAACAAATTTGGAATCAACTGAGAAAGGTGTAGATGTTAGGGAAAGGAATTATGAATATTTTAACTGGATTCGAGTTTGATTCGATCGGTTACCGTTTACAGTTAATTTCCCGTTTTTGCAAACAACTATACAAGGATATATTCGAACGCATTAATTATATTCGAACACATATTCGAATCCCTTTAAGGATTCCGTGCTCCGACGGAACACGGAACGGTGAATTGACGACTTTGGTTCCGTGAATGTCTTGCCGCCGAAATTCAAAATTTGTTGTGATACTTTTGGTAGCCATTTGCTAATTTTCGAGTTTATGTCTAAACTTCTCGATTTTTCGGATTAATCAAGTATGATCATCTTTTATAAGAATAGGAAATTTTTATTCTTGGCATTTGGATGCTGGTAAAACATTCAACTCACTTGTTGGATTCAATTGCTTATGGAGAACAGAATCTTACTGATTTGAATTTTGGCTTCTTGGGACAAAAGTAAACCTATAGGCCACACGACACTACAGGCGAGTTGATATTTATCAACGAGACAACTCATATATTCAGAGAATGAGCTTGATCATTCTGTCCAGACTCCAGACGTATCGTCCCGGACATCACTTCCAGTGAACCGTTTCCATCTAATATGAATTGTTTCATTTTAGGCTTTCTTTCATCTGAATACCGCTTCCTCGTGTTAGTATTGCTATAAGACTAGACATCCTTGCATGAATGCCTAATACAGTAGTAGCAGTAGTTAGTAGTTAACCGCTGTTGTACCGATCACAATTGTTGTACGGACAGAGCACTGCAGACCTAAGTTTGTAACTCTAAAACCATTCTTGTTCTGCAAGCCACCTTGAGGGAGACACACACATATAAGCTTAGTTATTAAGATAGGGACAAATAACTTATCAGAGACTAGATTTTTGATGCTTGATCTATTATCTCAACAAAGATTTATGTTCTTCAAACCTGCCCAAAAGGGGAAGAATATTAGTGTAGGATATATGCTTTTATGCCTATGTAGATGAATTCATTCTCTCGACCTACTGTAAGCTGGCGATATAGCTATAAAGGGGTGTTGGTGAGGAAACTTTTTTGCAGTTTGAGTCGAACTGCAGTTCATCGAGCAATACATGAAGTATCAATTCGAATAGTTGAAGTGATGGGTGCAGAATGTATAGTATTCCCTCAGAATATTCGGGAAAGGAATGTATTGAAAATGGCTTTCATGGAGAAATGGAGAGGACAATTTGCTGTAGAAGGAATGAGGGTTAGAGATAGAATTGTCTAGCAGTATTACCTGTTGTAATTTGTAGGAAATCGAACTGTAAACTCTACTGAACCAGGTTTTAATCATGAATATACAAACGATACATTTTATATGTATTAACAATGACATTAAAACTCATTCAATCAACAACGATTTCCAAGGAATCATAAAAACAAGATCAATCGAAATGAAGTGAACATGGATTACTTCAACACTCCCACTCTTTGTTCACTTCGAAGACGTTACCCACAGACCTTGTCGATTTGTTGAAAATTTTTCTCGTGGTAAGGGTTTGGTTAAAATATCTGCCAACTGGTTTTCTGATTGGGTGTAAACAACAGTGATATTTTTTTCGTTTGTGATGATCATTATAGCTCATCAAGTTTATAGCACTTCTATTATCAACAAAAATCCGTTGGATTTGAAACGTCAACATCAATTTCTTTAAGCAACCTTCTCAACCATATTATTTCTCGTGCGGCATCCCAAGCTGTCGTGGATGTTGCAACACTTTTGTCGTTGAGATGTCCATGTAACTGGACAACCTGATAATAAAGTAACATAGCCAGTTGTTGAATATCTAGTATCAATGTCTCCTGCAAAATCTGCATCTGAATACGCTTTTAAATATTCGTTGCTCCCACCATTGTATAGAATTCCATAACTTTTAGTACCCTTTAGGTATCTGAAAATACGTTTGACTGCTTTCCAGTGCTGCTTTCCTGGATTTTCCAAATATCTGCTAACTCTGCTCACTGAGAATGATATATCTGGACGAGTGACAACCGCTAAAAACATGAGACGTCCTATTGCTTCCTGTACGGAATATTTTTCATATATTATTTTTCTTCCTCGTTTTGGGGGCTTTGAGCTGCATTCAGAATAACATTCATTGTGGAAGTCCATTTTGTGTCTCTTATGTGGTGGTTCCACATCATCTCTCTGGGGCATAGTCTTTGATGTTGACGGTTGGTTTATGTTCTTCAAACCTGCCCAAAAGGGGAAGAATATTAGTGTAGGATATATGCTTTTATGCCTATGTAGATGAATTCATTCTCTCAACCTACTGTAAGCTGGCGATATAGCTATATCAAAGGTAAAGTATAACTTCAAAACAGCGACGTCTCAAGTATCGAAGAGACATCCTCCTTTTTTCCTTGGGGAGCCTGGGTTCATTAAAGTCCCCTTAGAATTGAAACATTTGTGCTATAGGTGTAATATAATTTATATCTTATGAACATTTTGGTATTGTTTACAATTAGAAAAGTGAAATCTTCTCACATTTGAAACTTTGTGGCCTCAGGAGCTCAAGGCTCCCTGCCCTGCCAGTATTATAGGGGGAGTCCTATAATAACGGTTGAATAAAATTTATAAACTGACAGATAAATCAAGGGATTTGTTAACAAATTTGGAATCAACTGAGAAAGGTGTAGATGTTAGGGAAAGGAATTATGAATATTTTAACTGGATTCGAGTTTGATTCGATCGGTTACCGTTTAGAGTTAATTTCCCGTTTTTGTTTCGTATGCTATATAAGCTCCAGGGTTGATCAAGCGGGTGGCGCTCTACCCTCCATCTTATCCACGCCCTTCTTCACTGTTAAACAGCTGGCGGCCTACCCTGGGAGCTATGATCTCTCTCTATCTAGTCTAAATTTTATTTTGTTAAAAGTGAAGTTCACGCGGACGCCACCTAGTGTTCACTAGCTGAACTTATTGGAATACGGATCCAATAGAAATGTAGAAATTTTTCTGGCTATGGAATGTTTCATTGTCGGGGTTACATAGTTCGTACCCTCACAAACAGACGGCAAAAAAGGTGCCAAATCAATTTTTTTCTTTCCGTGATTTCGTTTTTGGAAATTACATCCGATTACATTACTCAAAGCATTGGGTATCATTATGAAACTATACTGTGACGCAACTCCCTCTCCTAACCCTTGAATTTTTTTAGTACAGAAGAGTCATTGTAGAAACGAGTATTCCTATCGAGTATTCTAATTGGTTCGTTTACGAAATGATATGCTATTTAACGGCTTGTATTATCGTTCATTTCTGAAACAGATAGATATCAAGTTGACAATGTTATTGAATTTTAAATAAGATTCGTTGATAGAAAAGTTTACGCGGACGCCACCTAGAGTTGACTAGCAGAACTTACTGGAATGAAGATCCAATGGAAATGTAGAAATTTTTGTGCCTATGGAATGTTTTCATGTCGAGGTTATATAGTTCACGCCTTCACAGATAGATGGCAAAGGAGGTCCAATAGCAATATAAAATAGCTCATTTTAATTTTTTTCTCAATCTATTTTGATACCAGATCAATGTAAATGGGTTCACATGACTATATACTTTATAAATTTTGAATAGTTCATATTGAACTACATACATACAACAGAAGTACATCTATGTTGATTCTCTTCTTTTACTTGTATGAGACTGAAGCTTTACTTTTCATAAAGTTATTTTGTCTGAACTCGGACGTAATTTTACAAAACCCACAAAAAATCATGATTACTTTCATAATCGATAATGATCCCATGTTATTCAAAGTCTAAAGTCAGAAAACGAGATTGAAGTCATTGAATAAAATGAAGAAATCAAAATCATTGTGAAATGATATACAACAAAATAAATGTCAGGAATAATTCTCAGATGATGTGTGTGCTGCAGGTTTTTCCGGGTTTTCCTGCAGCTGAAAAAGCAAATGCGCCACTGGAATCAATGAAGTCGCCCCGGAGCGCCAATTAATTTTTATTGTTGTATTTATTTTATTTTTATCGTTGTTTTAACACATTGTAATAATTCTGTAATCAAATATCGGTAGATCGGTGACCAGAGCCGAGTTTAAACTGTGATGTGATCTAAGTTTCAACTGTCTCAGGAGCCAAGTTTCGACTGTGAAGGATGACGGGTTTCAATTTTGACGGGGGCTCAGTTTCAACTGAGGAAAAAGACCAGTTTGAACTGTTGCAGGAGTCGTGTTTCAACTGTGGCGGGTGCTGGCTGACGGGTCCCAAATGATATGCTATTCACTGGCTCGTATCACCGTTTATTCCTGAAAGAGATGGATATTGAATCATTAATAAATTGGTGGATGTAGCCGTCACTACGTGGTAGGAAATCATAATGAAAAAAAAGAGAAATGAAACTCTTTATGTTTTTACCGCTTTTATTTGTAACTAACGTTACTGCAGTTTCATCCTATACGGTGTTACGGTTTCATTTTGTCATTTATTCTGTTTTGAGGTCGACGACTACTATCTAAACCTGAAATGAATACTTCCTTGAAAGTTTTGGGATATTTTAATACCTCGTCATTCGTTTAGTTCTCATTCACTGACAAACAACTATACAAGGATATATTCGAACGCATTAATTATATTCGAACACATATTCGAATCCCTTTAAGGATTCCGTGCTCCGACGGAACACGGAACGGTGAATTGACGACTTTGGTTCCGTGAATGTCTTGCCGCCGAAATTCAAAATTTGTTGTGATACTTTTGGTAGCCATTTGCTAATTTTCGAGTTTATGTCTAAACTTCTCGATTTTTCGGATTAATCAAGTATGATCATCTTTTATAAGAATAGGAAATTTTTATTCTTGGCATTTGGATGCTGGTAAAACATTCAACTCACTTGTTGGATTCAATTGCTTATGGAGAACAGAATCTTACTGATTTGAATTTTGGCTTCTTGGGACAAAAGTAAACCTATAGGCCACACGACACTACAGGCGAGTTGATATTTATCAACGAGACAACTCATATATTCAGAGAATGAGCTTGATCATTCTGTCCAGACTCCAGACGTATCGTCCCGGACATCACTTCCAGTGAACCGTTTCCATCTAATATGAATTGTTTCATTTTAGGCTTTCTTTCATCTGAATACCGCTTCCTCGTGTTAGTATTGCTATAAGACTAGACATCCTTGCATGAATGCAGTAGTTAGTAGTTAACCGCTGTTGTACCGATCACAATTGTTGTACGGACAGAGCACTGCAGACCTAAGTTTGTAACTCTAAAACCATTCTTGTTCTGCAAGCCACCTTGAGGGAGACACACACATATAAGCTTAGTTATTAAGATAGGGACAAATAACTTATCAGAGACTAGATTTTTGATGCTTGATCTATTATCTCAACAAAGATTTATGTTCTTCAAACCTGCCCAAAAGGGGAAGAATATTAGTGTAGGATATATGCTTTTATGCCTATGTAGATGAATTCATTCTCTCGACCTACTGTAAGCTGGCGATATAGCTATAAAGGGGTGTTGGTGAGGAAACTTTTTTGCAGTTTGAGTCGAACTGCAGTTCATCGAGCAATACATGAAGTATCAATTCGAATAGTTGAAGTGATGGGTGCAGAATGTATAGTATTCCCTCAGAATATTCGGGAAAGGAATGTATTGAAAATGGCTTTCATGGAGAAATGGAGAGGACAATTTGCTGTAGAAGGAATGAGGGTTAGAGATAGAATTGTCTAGCAGTATTACCTGTTGTAATTTGTAGGAAATCGAACTGTAAACTCTACTGAACCAGGTTTTAATCATGAATATACAAACGATACATTTTATATGTATTAACAATGACATTAAAACTCATTCAATCAACAACGATTTCCAAGGAATCATAAAAACAAGATCAATCGAAATGAAGTGAACATGGATTACTTCAACACTCCCACTCTTTGTTCACTTCGAAGACGTTACCACAGACCTTGTCGATTTGTTGAAAATTTTTCTCGTGGTAAGGGTTTGGTTAAAATATCTGCCAACTGGTTTTCTGATTGGGTGTAAACAACAGTGATATTTTTTTCGTTTGTGATGATCATTATAGCTCATCAAGTTTATAGCACTTCTATTATCAACAAAAAGTTCCGTTGGATTGAAACGTCAACATCAATTTCTTTAAGCAACCTTCTCAACCATATTATTTCTCGTGCGGCATCCCAAGCTGCAATATATTCAGATTCTGTCGTGGATGTTGCAACACTTTTGTCGTTGAGATGTCCATGTAACTGGACAACCTGATAATAAAGTAACATAGCCAGTTGTTGAATATCTAGTATCAATGTCTCCTGCAAAATCTGCATCTGAATACGCTTTTAAATATTCGTTGCTCCCACCATTGTATAGAATTCCATAACTTTTAGTACCCTTTAGGTATCTGAAAATACGTTTGACTGCTTTCCAGTGCTGCTTTCCTGGATTTTCCAAATATCTGCTAACTCTGCTCACTGAGAATGATATATCTGGACGAGTGACAACCGCTAAAAACATGCTTCTCTGTACGGAATATTTTTCATATATTATTTTTCTTCCTCGTTTTGGGGGCTTTGAGCTGCATTCAGAATAACATTCATTGTGGAAGTCCATTTTGTGTCTCTTATGTGGTGGTTCCACATCATCTCTCTGGGGCATAGTCTTTGATGTTGACGGTTGGTTTATGTTCTTCAAACCTGCCCAAAAGGGGAAGAATATTAGTGTAGGATATATGCTTTTATGCCTATGTAGATGAATTCATTCTCTCAACCTACTGTAAGCTGGCGATATAGCTATATCAAAGGTAAAGTATAACTTCAAAACAGCGACGTCTCAAGTATCGAAGAGACATCCTCCTTTTTTCCTTGGGGAGCCTGGGTTCATTAAAGTCCCCTTAGAATTGAAACATTTGTGCTATAGGTGTAATATAATTTATATCTTATGAACATTTTGGTATTGTTTACAATTAGAAAAGTGAAATCTTCTCACATTTGAAACTTTGTGGCCTCAGGAGCTCAAGGCTCCCTGCCCTGCCAGTATTATAGGGGGAGTCCTATAATAACGGTTGAATAAAATTTATAAACTGACAGATAAATCAAGGGATTTGTTAACAAATTTGGAATCAACTGAGAAAGGTGTAGATGTTAGGGAAAGGAATTATGAATATTTTAACTGGATTCGAGTTTGATTCGATCGGTTACCGTTTACAGTTAATTTCCCGTTTTTGCAAACAACTATACAAGGATATATTCGAACGCATTAATTATATTCGAACACATATTCGAATCCCTTTAAGGATTCCGTGCTCCGACGGAACACGGAACGGTGAATTGACGACTTTGGTTCCGTGAATGTCTTGCCGCCGAAATTCAAAATTTGTTGTGATACTTTTGGTAGCCATTTGCTAATTTTCGAGTTTATGTCTAAACTTCTCGATTTTTCGGATTAATCAAGTATGATCATCTTTTATAAGAATAGGAAATTTTTATTCTTGGCATTTGGATGCTGGTAAAACATTCAACTCACTTGTTGGATTCAATTGCTTATGGAGAACAGAATCTTACTGATTTGAATTTTGGCTTCTTGGGACAAAAGTAAACCTATAGGCCACACGACACTACAGGCGAGTTGATATTTATCAACGAGACAACTCATATATTCAGAGAATGAGCTTGATCATTCTGTCCAGACTCCAGACGTATCGTCCCGGACATCACTTCCAGTGAACCGTTTCCATCTAATATGAATTGTTTCATTTTAGGCTTTCTTTCATCTGAATACCGCTTCCTCGTGTTAGTATTGCTATAAGACTAGACATCCTTGCATGAATGCCTAATACAGTAGTAGCAGTAGTTAGTAGTTAACCGCTGTTGTACCGATCACAATTGTTGTACGGACAGAGCACTGCAGACCTAAGTTTGTAACTCTAAAACCATTCTTGTTCTGCAAGCCACCTTGAGGGAGAGACACACACATATAAGCTTAGTTATTAAGATAGGGACAAATAACTTATCAGAGACTAGATTTTTGATGCTTGATCTATTATCTCAACAAAGATTTATGTTCTTCAAACCTGCCCAAAAGGGGAAGAATATTAGTGTAGGATATATGCTTTTATGCCTATGTAGATGAATTCATTCTCTCGACCTACTGTAAGCTGGCGATATAGCTATAAAGGGGTGTTGGTGAGGAAACTTTTTTGCAGTTTGAGTCGAACTGCAGTTCATCGAGCAATACATGAAGTATCAATTCGAATAGTTGAAGTGATGGGTGCAGAATGTATAGTATTCCCTCAGAATATTCGGGAAAGGAATGTATTGAAAATGGCTTTCATGGAGAAATGGAGAGGACAATTTGCTGTAGAAGGAATGAGGGTTAGAGATAGAATTGTCTAGCAGTATTACCTGTTGTAATTTGTAGGAAATCGAACTGTAAACTCTACTGAACCAGGTTTTAATCATGAATATACAAACGATACATTTTATATGTATTAACAATGACATTAAAACTCATTCAATCAACAACGATTTCCAAGGAATCATAAAAAAACAAGATCAATCGAAATGAAGTGAACATGGATTACTTCAACACTCCCACTCTTTGTTCACTTCGAAGACGTTACCCACAGACCTTGTCGATTTGTTGAAAATTTTTCTCGTGGTAAGGGTTTGGTTAAAATATCTGCCAACTGGTTTTCTGATTGGGTGTAAACAACAGTGATATTTTTTTCGTTTGTGATGATCATTATAGCTCATCAAGTTTATAGCACTTCTATTATCAACAAAAAGTTCCGTTGGATTTGAAACGTCAACATCAATTTCTTTAAGCAACCTTCTCAACCATATTATTTCTCGTGCGGCATCCCAAGCTGCAATATATTCAGATTCTGTCGTGGATGTTGCAACACTTTTGTCGTTGAGATGTCCATGTAACTGGACAACCTGATAATAAAGTAACATAGCCAGTTGTTGAATATCTAGTATCAATGTCTCCTGCAAAATCTGCATCTGAATACGCTTTTAAATATTCGTTGCTCCCACCATTGTATAGAATTCCATAACTTTTAGTACCCTTTAGGTATCTGAAAATACGTTTGACTGCTTTCCAGTGCTGCTTTCCTGGATTTTCCAAATATCTGCTAACTCTGCTCACTGAGAATGATATATCTGGACGAGTGACAACCGCTAAAAACATGAGACGTCCTATAGCTTCCTGTACGGAATATTTTTCATATATTATTTTTCTTCCTCGTTTTGGGGGCTTTGAGCTGCATTCAGAATAACATTCATTGTGGAAGTCCATTTTGTGTCTCTTATGTGGTGGTTCCACATCATCTCTCTGGGGCATAGTCTTTGATGTTGACGGTTGGTTTATGTTCTTCAAACCTGCCCAAAAGGGGAAGAATATTAGTGTAGGATATATGCTTTTATGCCTATGTAGATGAATTCATTCTCTCAACCTACTGTAAGCTGGCGATATAGCTATATCAAAGGTAAAGTATAACTTCAAAACAGCGACGTCTCAAGTATCGAAGAGACATCCTCCTTTTTTCCTTGGGGAGCCTGGGTTCATTAAAGTCCCCTTAGAATTGAAACATTTGTGCTATAGGTGTAATATAATTTATATCTTATGAACATTTTGGTATTGTTTACAATTAGAAAAGTGAAATCTTCTCACATTTGAAACTTTGTGGCCTCAGGAGCTCAAGGCTCCTTGCCCTGCCAGTATTATAGGGGGAGTCCTATAATAACGGTTGAATAAAATTTATAAACTGACAGATAAATCAAGGGATTTGTTAACAAATTTGGAATCAACTGAGAAAGGTGTAGATGTTAGGGAAAGGAATTATGAATATTTTAACTGGATTCGAGTTTGATTCGATCGGTTACCGTTTACAGTTAATTTCCCGTTTTTGCAAACAACTATACAAGGATATATTCGAACGCATTAATTATATTCGAACACATATTCGAATCCCTTTAAGGATTCCGTGCTCCGACGGAACACGGAACGGTGAATTGACGACTTTGGTTCCGTGAATGTCTTGCCGCCGAAATTCAAAATTTGTTGTGATACTTTTGGTAGCCATTTGCTAATTTTCGAGTTTATGTCTAAACTTCTCGATTTTTCGGATTAATCAAGTATGATCATCTTTTATAAGAATAGGAAATTTTTATTCTTGGCATTTGGATGCTGGTAAAACATTCAACTCACTTGTTGGATTCAATTGCTTATGGAGAACAGAATCTTACTGATTTGAATTTTGGCTTCTTGGGACAAAAGTAAACCTATAGGCCACACGACACTACAGGCGAGTTGATATTTATCAACGAGACAACTCATATATTCAGAGAATGAGCTTGATCATTCTGTCCAGACTCCAGACGTATCGTCCCGGACATCACTTCCAGTGAACCGTTTCCATCTAATATGAATTGTTTCATTTTAGGCTTTCTTTCATCTGAATACCGCTTCCTCGTGTTAGTATTGCTATAAGACTAGACATCCTTGCATGAATGCCTAATACAGTAGTAGCAGTAGTTAGTAGTTAACCGCTGTTGTACCGATCACAATTGTTGTACGGACAGAGCACTGCAGACCTAAGTTTGTAACTCTAAAACCATTCTTGTTCTGCAAGCCACCTTGAGGGAGAGACACACACATATAAGCTTAGTTATTAAGATAGGGACAAATAACTTATCAGAGACTAGATTTTTGATGCTTGATCTATTATCTCAACAAAGATTTATGTTCTTCAAACCTGCCCAAAAGGGGAAGAATATTAGTGTAGGATATATGCTTTTATGCCTATGTAGATGAATTCATTCTCTCGACCTACTGTAAGCTGGCGATATAGCTATAAAGGGGTGTTGGTGAGGAAACTTTTTTGCAGTTTGAGTCGAACTGCAGTTCATCGAGCAATACATGAAGTATCAATTCGAATAGTTGAAGTGATGGGTGCAGAATGTATAGTATTCCCTCAGAATATTCGGGAAAGGAATGTATTGAAAATGGCTTTCATGGAGAAATGGAGAGGACAATTTGCTGTAGAAGGAATGAGGGTTAGAGATAGAATTGTCTAGCAGTATTACCTGTTGTAATTTGTAGGAAATCGAACTGTAAACTCTACTGAACCAGGTTTTAATCATGAATATACAAACGATACATTTTATATGTATTAACAATGACATTAAAACTCATTCAATCAACAACGATTTCCAAGGAATCATAAAAAAACAAGATCAATCGAAATGAAGTGAACATGGATTACTTCAACACTCCCACTCTTTGTTCACTTCGAAGACGTTACCCACAGACCTTGTCGATTTGTTGAAAATTTTTCTCGTGGTAAGGGTTTGGTTAAAATATCTGCCAACTGGTTTTCTGATTGGGTGTAAACAACAGTGATATTTTTTTCGTTTGTGATGATCATTATAGCTCATCAAGTTTATAGCACTTCTATTATCAACAAAAAGTTCCGTTGGATTTGAAACGTCAACATCAATTTCTTTAAGCAACCTTCTCAACCATATTATTTCTCGTGCGGGCATCCCAGAGCTGTCGTGGATGTTGCAACACTTTTGTCGTTGAGATGTCCATGTAACTGGACAACCTGATAATAAAGTAACATAGCCAGTTGTTGAATATCTAGTATCAATGTCTCCTGCAAAATCTGCATCTGAATACGCTTTTAAATATTCGTTGCTCCCACCATTGTATAGAATTCCATAACTTTTAGTACCCTTTAGGTATCTGAAAATACGTTTGACTGCTTTCCAGTGCTGCTTTCCTGGATTTTCCAAATATCTGCTAACTCTGCTCACTGAGAATGATATATCTGGACGAGTGACAACCGCTAAAAACATGAGACGTCCTATAGCTTCTCTGTACGGAATATTTTTCATATATTATTTTTCTTCCTCGTTTTGGGGGCTTTGAGCTGCATTCAGAATAACATTCATTGTGGAAGTCCATTTTGTGTCTCTTATGTGGTGGTTCCACATCATCTCTCTGGGGCATAGTCTTTGATGTTGACGGTTGGTTTATGTTCTTCAAACCTGCCCAAAAGGGGAAGAATATTAGTGTAGGATATATGCTTTTATGCCTATGTAGATGAATTCATTCTCTCAACCTACTGTAAGCTGGCGATATAGCTATATCAAAGGTAAAGTATAACTTCAAAACAGCGACGTCTCAAGTATCGAAGAGACATCCTCCTTTTTTCCTTGGGGAGCCTGGGTTCATTAAAGTCCCCTTAGAATTGAAACATTTGTGCTATAGGTGTAATATAATTTATATCTTATGAACATTTTGGTATTGTTTACAATTAGAAAAGTGAAATCTTCTCACATTTGAAACTTTGTGGCCTCAGGAGCTCAAGGCTCCTGCCCTGCCAGTATTATAGGGGGAGTCCTATAATAACGGTTGAATAAAATTTATAAACTGACAGATAAATCAAGGGATTTGTTAACAAATTTGGAATCAACTGAGAAAGGTGTAGATGTTAGGGAAAGGAATTATGAATATTTTAACTGGATTCGAGTTTGATTCGATCGGTTACCGTTTAGAGTTAATTTCCCGTTTTTGTTTCGTATGCTATATAAGCTCCAGGGTTGATCAAGCGGGTGGCGCTCTACCCTCCATCTTATCCACGCCCTTCTTCACTGTTAAACAGCTGGCGGCCTACCCTGGGAGCTATGATCTCTCTCTATCTAGTCTAAATTTTATTTTGTTAAAAGTGAAGTTCACGCGGACGCCACCTAGTGTTCACTAGCTGAACTTATTGGAATACGGATCCAATAGAAATGTAGAAATTTTTCTGGCTATGGAATGTTTCATTGTCGGGGTTACATAGTTCGTACCCTCACAAACAGACGGCAAAAAAGGTGCCAAATCAATTTTTTTCTTTCCGTGATTTCGTTTTTGGAAATTACATCCGATT
Source organism: Leptinotarsa decemlineata (assembly GCF_025532065.1). Taxonomy (NCBI): domain Eukaryota; kingdom Metazoa; phylum Arthropoda; class Insecta; order Coleoptera; family Chrysomelidae; genus Leptinotarsa; species Leptinotarsa decemlineata. The sequence continues at coordinate 26,450 of NW_027412556.1, read as the reverse complement.
ACATTACTCAAAGCATTGGGTATCATTATGAAACTATACTGTGACGCAACTCCCTCTCCTAACCCTTGAATTTTTTTAGTACAGAAGAGTCATTGTAGAAACCGAGTATTCCTATCGAGTATTCTAATTGGTTCGTTTACGAAATGATATGCTATTTAACGGCTTGTATTATCGTTCATTTCTGAAACAGATAGATATCAAGTTGACAATGTTATTGAATTTTAAAATAAGATTCGTTGATAGAAAAGTTTACGCGGACGCCACCTAGAGTTGACTAGCAGAACTTACTGGAATGAAGATCCAATGGAAATGTAGAAATTTTTGTGCCTATGGAATGTTTTCATGTCGAGGTTATATAGTTCACGCCTTCACAGATAGATGGCAAAGGAGGTCCAATAGCAATATAAAATAGCTCATTTTAATTTTTTTCTCAATCTATTTTGATACCAGATCAATGTAAATGGGTTCACATGACTATATACTTTATAAATTTTGAATAGTTCATAATTGAACTACATACATACAACAGAAGTACATCTATGTTGATTCTCTTCTTTTACTTGTATGAGACTGAAGCTTTACTTTTCATAAAGTTATTTTGTCTGAACTCGGACGTAATTTTACAAACCCACAAAAATCATGATTACTTTCATAATCGATAATGATCCCATGTTATTCAAAGTCTAAAGTCAGAAAACCGAGATTGAAGTCATTGAATAAAATGAAGAAATCAAAATCATTGTGAAATGATATACAACAAAATAAATGTCAGGAATAATTCTCAGATGATGTGGTGCTGCAGGTTTTTCCGGGTTTTCCTGCAGCTGAAAAAGCAAATGCGCCACTGGAATCAATGAAGTCGCCCGGAGCGCCAATTAATTTTTATTGTTGTATTTATTTTATTTTTATCGTTGTTTTAACACATTGTAATAATTCTGTAATCAAATATTCCAGTCATTTCCCCAAAATATGGTAGATCGGTGACCAGAGCCGAGTTTAAACTGTGATGTGATCTAAGTTTCAACTGTCTCAGGAGCCAAGTTTCGACTGTGAAGGATGACGGGTTTATTTTGACGGGGGGCTCAGTTTCAACTGAGGAAAAAGACCAGTTTGAACTGTTGCAGGAGTCGTGTTTCAACTGTGGCGGGTGCTGGCTGACGGGTCCCAAATGATATGCTATTCACTGGCTCGTATCACCGTTTATTCCTGAAAGAGATGGATATTGAATCATTAATAAATTGGTGGATGTAGCCGTCACTACGTGTAGGAAATCATAATGAAAAAAAGAGAAATGACACTCTTTATGTTTTTACCGCTTTTATTTGTAACTAACGTTACTGCAGTTTCATCCTATACGGTGTTACGGTTTCATTTTGTCATTTATTCTGTTTTGAGGTCGACGACTATCTAAACCTGAAATGAATACTTCCTTGAAAGTTTTGGGATATTTTAATACCTCGTCATTCGTTTAGTTCTCATTCACTGACAAACAACTATACAAGGATATATTCGAACGCATTAATTATATTCGAACACATATTCGAATCCCTTTAAGGATTCCGTGCTCCGACGGAACACGGAACGGTGAATTGACGACTTTGGTTCCGTGAATGTCTTGCCGCCGAAATTCAAAATTTGTTGTGATACTTTTGGTAGCCATTTGCTAATTTTCGAGTTTATGTCTAAACTTCTCGATTTTTCGGATTAATCAAGTATGATCATCTTTTATAAGAATAGGAAATTTTTATTCTTGGCATTTGGATGCTGGTAAAACATTCAACTCACTTGTTGGATTCAATTGCTTATGGAGAACAGAATCTTACTGATTTGAATTTTGGCTTCTTGGGACAAAAGTAAACCTATAGGCCACACGACACTACAGGCGAGTTGATATTTATCAACGAGACAACTCATATATTCAGAGAATGAGCTTGATCATTCTGTCCAGACTCCAGACGTATCGTCCCGGACATCACTTCCAGTGAACCGTTTCCATCTAATATGAATTGTTTCATTTTAGGCTTTCTTTCATCTGAATACCGCTTCCTCGTGTTAGTATTGCTATAAGACTAGACATCCTTGCATGAATGCCTAATACAGTAGTAGCAGTAGTTAGTAGTTAACCGCTGTTGTACCGATCACAATTGTTGTACGGACAGAGCACTGCAGACCTAAGTTTGTAACTCTAAAACCATTCTTGTTCTGCAAGCCACCTTGAGGGAGACACACACATATAAGCTTAGTTATTAAGATAGGGACAAATAACTTATCAGAGACTAGATTTTTGATGCTTGATCTATTATCTCAACAAAGATTTATGTTCTTCAAACCTGCCCAAAGGGGAAGAATATTAGTGTAGGATATATGCTTTTATGCCTATGTAGATGAATTCATTCTCTCGACCTACTGTAAGCTGGCGATATAGCTATAAAGGGGTGTTGGTGAGGAAACTTTTTTGCAGTTTGAGTCGAACTGCAGTTCATCGAGCAATACATGAAGTATCAATTCGAATAGTTGAAGTGATGGGTGCAGAATGTATAGTATTCCCTCAGAATATTCGGGAAAGGAATGTATTGAAAATGGCTTTCATGGAGAAATGGAGAGGACAATTTGCTGTAGAAGGAATGAGGGTTAGAGATAGAATTGTCTAGCAGTATTACCTGTTGTAATTTGTAGGAAATCGAACTGTAAACTCTACTGAACCAGGTTTTAATCATGAATATACAAACGATACATTTTATATGTATTAACAATGACATTAAAACTCATTCAATCAACAACGATTTCCAAGGAATCATAAAAACAAGATCAATCGAAATGAAGTGAACATGGATTACTTCAACACTCCCACTCTTTGTTCACTTCGAAGACGTTACCCACAGACCTTGTCGATTTGTTGAAAATTTTCTCGTGGTAAGGGTTTGGTTAAAATATCTGCCAACTGGTTTTCTGATTGGGTGTAAACAACAGTGATATTTTTTTCGTTTGTGATGATCATTATAGCTCATCAAGTTTATAGCACTTCTATTATCAACAAAAAGTTCCGTTGGATTGAAACGTCAACATCAATTTCTTTAAGCAACCTTCTCAACCATATATTATTTCTCGTGCGGCATCCCAAGCTGCAATATATTCAGATTCTGTCGTGGATGTTGCAACACTTTTGTCGTTGAGATGTCCATGTAACTGGACAACCTGATAATAAAGTAACATAGCCAGTTGTTGAATATCTAGTATCAATGTCTCCTGCAAAATCTGCATCTGAATACGCTTTTAAATATTCGTTGCTCCCACCATTGTATAGAATTCCATAACTTTTAGTACCCTTTAGGTATCTGAAAATACGTTTGACTGCTTTCCAGTGCTGCTTTCCTGGATTTTCCAAATATCTGCTAACTCTGCTCACTGAGAATGATATATCTGGACGAGTGACAACCGCTAAAAACATGCTTCTCTGTACGGAATATTTTTCATATATTATTTTTCTTCCTCGTTTTGGGGGCTTTGAGCTGCATTCAGAATAACATTCATTGTGGAAGTCCATTTTGTGTCTCTTATGTGGTGGTTCCACATCATCTCTCTGGGGCATAGTCTTTGATGTTGACGGTGGTTTATGTTCTTCAAACCTGCCCAAAAGGGGAAGAATATTAGTGTAGGATATATGCTTTTATGCCTATGTAGATGAATTCATTCTCTCAACCTACTGTAAGCTGGCGATATAGCTATATCAAAGGTAAAGTATAACTTCAAAACAGCGACGTCTCAAGTATCGAAGAGACATCCTCCTTTTTTCCTTGGGGAGCCTGGGTTCATTAAAGTCCCTTAGAATTGAAACATTTGTGCTATAGGTGTAATATAATTTATATCTTATGAACATTTTGGTATTGTTTACAATTAGAAAAGTGAAATCTTCTCACATTTGAAACTTTGTGGCCTCAGGAGCTCAAGGCTCCCTGCCCTGCCAGTATTATAGGGGGAGTCCTATAATAACGGTTGAATAAAATTTATAAACTGACAGATAAATCAAGGGATTTGTTAACAAATTTGGAATCAACTGAGAAAGGTGTAGATGTTAGGGAAAGGAATTATGAATATTTTAACTGGATTCGAGTTTGATTCGATCGGTTACCGTTTACAGTTAATTTCCCGTTTTTGCAAACAACTATACAAGGATATATTCGAACGCATTAATTATATTCGAACACATATTCGAATCCCTTTAAGGATTCCGTGCTCCGACGGAACACGGAACGGTGAATTGACGACTTTGGTTCCGTGAATGTCTTGCCGCCGAAATTCAAAATTTGTTGTGATACTTTTGGTAGCCATTTGCTAATTTTCGAGTTTATGTCTAAACTTCTCGATTTTTCGGATTAATCAAGTATGATCATCTTTTATAAGAATAGGAAATTTTTATTCTTGGCATTTGGATGCTGGTAAAACATTCAACTCACTTGTTGGATTCAATTGCTTATGGAGAACAGAATCTTACTGATTTGAATTTTGGCTTCTTGGGACAAAAGTAAACCTATAGGCCACACGACACTACAGGCGAGTTGATATTTATCAACGAGACAACTCATATATTCAGAGAATGAGCTTGATCATTCTGTCCAGACTCCAGACGTATCGTCCCGGACATCACTTCCAGTGAACCGTTTCCATCTAATATGAATTGTTTCATTTTAGGCTTTCTTTCATCTGAATACCGCTTCCTCGTGTTAGTATTGCTATAAGACTAGACATCCTTGCATGAATGCAGTAGTTAGTAGTTAACCGCTGTTGTACCGATCACAATTGTTGTACGGACAGAGCACTGCAGACCTAAGTTTGTAACTCTAAAACCATTCTTGTTCTGCAAGCCACCTTGAGGGAGACACACACATATAAGCTTAGTTATTAAGATAGGGACAAATAACTTATCAGAGACTAGATTTTTGATGCTTGATCTATTATCTCAACAAAGATTTATGTTCTTCAAACCTGCCCAAAAGGGGAAGAATATTAGTGTAGGATATATGCTTTTATGCCTATGTAGATGAATTCATTCTCTCGACTACTGTAAGCTGGCGATATAGCTATAAAGGGGTGTTGGTGAGGAAACTTTTTTGCAGTTTGAGTCGAACTGCAGTTCATCGAGCAATACATGAAGTATCAATTCGAATAGTTGAAGTGATGGGTGCAGAATGTATAGTATTCCCTCAGAATATTCGGGAAAGGAATGTATTGAAAATGGCTTTCATGGAGAAATGGAGAGGACAATTTGCTGTAGAAGGAATGAGGGTTAGAGATAGAATTGTCTAGCAGTATTACCTGTTGTAATTTGTAGGAAATCGAACTGTAAACTCTACTGAACCAGGTTTTAATCATGAATATACAAACGATACATTTTATATGTATTAACAATGACATTAAAACTCATTCAATCAACAACGATTTCCAAGGAATCATTAAAAACAAGATCAATCGAAATGAAGTGAACATGGATTACTTCAACACTCCCACTCTTTGTTCACTTCGAAGACGTTACCCACAGACCTTGTCGATTTGTTGAAAATTTTTCTCGTGGTAAGGGTTTGGTTAAAATATCTGCCAACTGGTTTTCTGATTGGGTGTAAACAACAGTGATATTTTTTTCGTTTGTGATGATCATTATAGCTCATCAAGTTTATAGCACTTCTATTATCAACAAAAAGTTCCGTTGGATTTGAAACGTCAACATCAATTTCTTTAAGCAACCTTCTCAACCATATTATTTCTCGTGCGGCATCCCAAGCTGCAATATATTCAGATTCTGTCGTGGATGTTGCAACACTTTTGTCGTTGAGATGTCCATGTAACTGGACAACCTGATAATAAAGTAACATAGCCAGTTGTTGAATATCTAGTATCAATGTCTCCTGCAAAATCTGCATCTGAATACGCTTTTAAATATTCGTTGCTCCCACCATTGTATAGAATTCCATAACTTTTAGTACCCTTTAGGTATCTGAAAATACGTTTGACTGCTTTCCAGTGCTGCTTTCCTGGATTTTCCAAATATCTGCTAACTCTGCTCACTGAGAATGATATATCTGGACGAGTGACAACCGCTAAAAACATGAGACGTCCTATAGCTTCTCTGTACGGAATATTTTTCATATATTATTTTTCTTCCTCGTTTTGGGGGCTTTGAGCTGCATTCAGAATAACATTCATTGTGGAAGTCCATTTTGTGTCTCTTATGTGGTGGTTCCACATCATCTCTCTGGGGCATAGTCTTTGATGTTGACGGTTGGTTTATGTTCTTCAAACCTGCCCAAAGGGGAAGAATATTAGTGTAGGATATATGCTTTTATGCCTATGTAGATGAATTCATTCTCTCAACCTACTGTAAGCTGGCGATATAGCTATATCAAAGGTAAAGTATAACTTCAAAACAGCGACGTCTCAAGTATCGAAGAGACATCCTCCTTTTTTCCTTGGGGAGCCTGGGTTCATTAAAGTCCCCTTAGAATTGAAACATTTGTGCTATAGGTGTAATATAATTTATATCTTATGAACATTTTGGTATTGTTTACAATTAGAAAAGTGAAATCTTCTCACATTTGAAACTTTGTGGCCTCAGGAGCTCAAGGCTCCCTGCCCTGCCAGTATTATAGGGGGAGTCCTATAATAACGGTTGAATAAAATTTATAAACTGACAGATAAATCAAGGGATTTGTTAACAAATTTGGAATCAACTGAGAAAGGTGTAGATGTTAGGGAAAGGAATTATGAATATTTTAACTGGATTCGAGTTTGATTCGATCGGTTACCGTTTACAGTTAATTTCCCGTTTTTGCAAACAACTATACAAGGATATATTCGAACGCATTAATTATATTCGAACACATATTCGAATCCCTTTAAGGATTCCGTGCTCCGACGGAACACGGAACGGTGAATTGACGACTTTGGTTCCGTGAATGTCTTGCCGCCGAAATTCAAAATTTGTTGTGATACTTTTGGTAGCCATTTGCTAATTTTCGAGTTTATGTCTAAACTTCTCGATTTTTCGGATTAATCAAGTATGATCATCTTTTATAAGAATAGGAAATTTTTATTCTTGGCATTTGGATGCTGGTAAAACATTCAACTCACTTGTTGGATTCAATTGCTTATGGAGAACAGAATCTTACTGATTTGAATTTTGGCTTCTTGGGACAAAAGTAAACCTATAGGCCACACGACACTACAGGCGAGTTGATATTTATCAACGAGACAACTCATATATTCAGAGAATGAGCTTGATCATTCTGTCCAGACTCCAGACGTATCGTCCCGGACATCACTTCCAGTGAACCGTTTCCATCTAATATGAATTGTTTCATTTTAGGCTTTCTTTCATCTGAATACCGCTTCCTCGTGTTAGTATTGCTATAAGACTAGACATCCTTGCATGAATGCCTAATACAGTAGTAGCAGTAGTTAGTAGTTAACCGCTGTTGTACCGATCACAATTGTTGTACGGACAGAGCACTGCAGACCTAAGTTTGTAACTCTAAAACCATTCTTGTTCTGCAAGCCACCTTGAGGGAGACACACACATATAAGCTTAGTTATTAAGATAGGGACAAATAACTTATCAGAGACTAGATTTTTGATGCTTGATCTATTATCTCAACAAAGATTTATGTTCTTCAAACCTGCCAAAAAGGGGAAGAATATTAGTGTAGGATATATGCTTTTATGCCTATGTAGATGAATTCATTCTCTCGACCTACTGTAAGCTGGCGATATAGCTATAAAGGGGTGTTGGTGAGGAAACTTTTTTGCAGTTTGAGTCGAACTGCAGTTCATCGAGCAATACATGAAGTATCAATTCGAATAGTTGAAGTGATGGGTGCAGAATGTATAGTATTCCCTCAGAATATTCGGGAAAGGAATGTATTGAAAATGGCTTTCATGGAGAAATGGAGAGGACAATTTGCTGTAGAAGGAATGAGGGTTAGAGATAGAATTGTCTAGCAGTATTACCTGTTGTAATTTGTAGGAAATCGAACTGTAAACTCTACTGAACCAGGTTTTAATCATGAATATACAAACGATACATTTTATATGTATTAACAATGACATTAAAACTCATTCAATCAACAACGATTTCCAAGGAATCATAAAAACAAGATCAATCGAAATGAAGTGAACATGGATTACTTCAACACTCCCACTCTTTGTTCACTTCGAAGACGTTACCCACAGACCTTGTCGATTTGTTGAAAATTTTTCTCGTGGTAAGGGTTTGGTTAAAATATCTGCCAACTGGTTTTCTGATTGGGTGTAAACAACAGTGATATTTTTTTCGTTTGTGATGATCATTATAGCTCATCAAGTTTATAGCACTTCTATTATCAACAAAAAGTTCCGTTGGATTTGAAACGTCAACATCAATTTCTTTAAGCAACCTTCTCAACCATATTATTTCTCGTGCGGCATCCATAAGATTCTGTCGTGGATGTTGCAACACTTTTGTCGTTGAGATGTCCATGTAACTGGACAACCTGATAATAAAGTAACATAGCCAGTTGTTGAATATCTAGTATCAATGTCTCCTGCAAAATCTGCATCTGAATACGCTTTTAAATATTCGTTGCTCCCACCATTGTATAGAATTCCATAACTTTTAGTACCCTTTAGGTATCTGAAAATACGTTTGACTGCTTTCCAGTGCTGCTTTCCTGGATTTTCCAAATATCTGCTAACTCTGCTCACTGAGAATGATATATCTGGACGAGTGACAACCGCTAAAACATGAGACGTCTATAGCTTCTCTGTACGGAATATTTTTCATATATTATTTTTCTTCCTCGTTTTGGGGGCTTTGAGCTGCATTCAGAATAACATTCATTGTGGAAGTCCATTTTGTGTCTCTTATGTGGTGGTTCCACATCATCTCTCTGGGGCATAGTCTTTGATGTTGACGGTTGGTTTATGTTCTTCAAACCTGCCCAAAAGGGGAAGAATATTAGTGTAGGATATATGCTTTTATGCCTATGTAGATGAATTCATTCTCTCAACCTACTGTAAGCTGGCGATATAGCTATATCAAAGGTAAAGTATAACTTCAAAACAGCGACGTCTCAAGTATCGAAGAGACATCCTCCTTTTTTCCTTGGGGAGCCTGGGTTCATTAAAGTCCCCTTAGAATTGAAACATTTGTGCTATAGGTGTAATATAATTTATATCTTATGAACATTTTGGTATTGTTTACAATTAGAAAAGTGAAATCTTCTCACATTTGAAACTTTGTGGCCTCAGGAGCTCAAGGCTCCTGCCCTGCCAGTATTATAGGGGGAGTCCTATAATAACGGTTGAATAAAATTTATAAACTGACAGATAAATCAAGGGATTTGTTAACAAATTTGGAATCAACTGAGAAAGGTGTAGATGTTAGGGAAAGGAATTATGAATATTTTAACTGGATTCGAGTTTGATTCGATCGGTTACCGTTTAGAGTTAATTTCCCGTTTTTGTTTCGTATGCTATATAAGCTCCAGGGTTGATCAAGCGGGTGGCGCTCTACCCTCCATCTTATCCACGCCCTTCTTCACTGTTAAACAGCTGGCGGCCTACCCTGGGAGCTATGATCTCTCTCTATCTAGTCTAAATTTTATTTTGTTAAAAGTGAAGTTCACGCGGACGCCACCTAGTGTTCACTAGCTGAACTTATTGGAATACGGATCCAATAGAAATGTAGAAATTTTTCTGGCTATGGAATGTTTCATTGTCGGGGTTACATAGTTCGTACCCTCACAAACAGACGGCAAAAAAGGTGCCAAATCAATTTTTTTCTTTCCGTGATTTCGTTTTTGGAAATTACATCCGATTACATTACTCAAAGCATTGGGTATCATTATGGAAACTATACTGTGACGCAACTCCCTCTCCTAACCCTTGAATTTTTTTAGTACAGAAGAGTCATTGTAGAAACGAGTATTCCTATCGAGTATTCTAATTGGTTCGTTTACGAAATGATATGCTATTTACGGCTTGTATTATCGTTCATTTCTGAAACAGATAGATATCAAGTTGACAATGTTATTGAATTTTAAAATAAGATTCGTTGATAGAAAAGTTTACGCGGACGCCACCTAGAGTTGACTAGCAGAACTTACTGGAATGAAGATCCAATGGAAATGTAGAAATTTTTGTGCCTATGGAATGTTTTCATGTCGAGGTTATATAGTTCACGCCTTCACAGATAGATGGCAAAGGAGGTCCAATAGCAATATAAAATAGCTCATTTTAATTTTTTTCTAATCTATTTTGATACCAGATCAATGTAAATGGGTTCACATGACTATATACTTTATAAATTTTGAATAGTTCATAATTGAACTACATACATACAACAGAAGTACATCTATGTTGATTCTCTTCTTTTACTTGTATGAGACTGAAGCTTTACTTTTCATAAAGTTATTTTGTCTGAACTCGGACGTAATTTTACAAAACCCACAAAAAATCATGATTACTTTCATAATCGATAATGATCCCATGTTATTCAAAGTCTAAAGTCAGAAAACCGAGATTGAAGTCATTGAATAAAATGAAGAAATCAAAATCATTGTGAAATGATATACAACAAAATAAATGTCAGGAATAATTCTCAGATGATGTGGTGCTGCAGGTTTTTCCGGGTTTTCCTGCAGCTGAAAAAGCAAATGCGCCACTGGAATCAATGAAGTCGCCCCGGAGCGCCAATTAATTTTTATTGTTGTATTTATTTTATTTTTATCGTTGTTTTAACACATTGTAATAATTCTGTAATCAAATATCGGTAGATCGGTGACCAGAGCCGAGTTTAAACTGTGATGTGATCTAAGTTTCAACTGTCTCAGGAGCCAAGTTTCGACTGTGAAGGATGACGGGTTTCAATTTTGACGGGGCTCAGTTTCAACTGGGAAAAAGACCAGTTTGAACTGTTGCAGGAGTCGTGTTTCAACTGTGGCGGGTGTGGCTGACGGGTCCCAAATGATATGCTATTCACTGGCTCGTATCACCGTTTATTCCTGAAAGAGATGGATATTGAATCATTAATAAATTGGTGGATGTAGCCGTCACTACGTGGTAGGAAATCATAATGAAAAAAGAGAAATGAAACTCTTTATGTTTTTACCGCTTTTATTTGTAACTAACGTTACTGCAGTTTCATCCTATACGGTGTTACGGTTTCATTTTGTCATTTATTCTGTTTTGAGGTCGACGACTATCTAAACCTGAAATGAATACTTCCTTGAAAGTTTTGGGATATTTTAATACCTCGTCATTCGTTTAGTTCTCATTCACTGACAAACAACTATACAAGGATATATTCGAACGCATTAATTATATTCGAACACATATTCGAATCCCTTTAAGGATTCCGTGCTCCGACGGAACACGGAACGGTGAATTGACGACTTTGGTTCCGTGAATGTCTTGCCGCCGAAATTCAAAATTTGTTGTGATACTTTTGGTAGCCATTTGCTAATTTTCGAGTTTATGTCTAAACTTCTCGATTTTTCGGATTAATCAAGTATGATCATCTTTTATAAGAATAGGAAATTTTTATTCTTGGCATTTGGATGCTGGTAAAACATTCAACTCACTTGTTGGATTCAATTGCTTATGGAGAACAGAATCTTACTGATTTGAATTTTGGCTTCTTGGGACAAAAGTAAACCTATAGGCCACACGACACTACAGGCGAGTTGATATTTATCAACGAGACAACTCATATATTCAGAGAATGAGCTTGATCATTCTGTCCAGACTCCAGACGTATCGTCCCGGACATCACTTCCAGTGAACCGTTTCCATCTAATATGAATTGTTTCATTTTAGGCTTTCTTTCATCTGAATACCGCTTCCTCGTGTTAGTATTGCTATAAGACTAGACATCCTTGCATGAATGCAGTAGTTAGTAGTTAACCGCTGTTGTACCGATCACAATTGTTGTACGGACAGAGCACTGCAGACCTAAGTTTGTAACTCTAAAACCATTCTTGTTCTGCAAGCCACCTTGAGGGAGACACACACATATAAGCTTAGTTATTAAGATAGGGACAAATAACTTATCAGAGACTAGATTTTTGATGCTTGATCTATTATCTCAACAAAGATTTATGTTCTTCAAACCTGCCCAAAAGGGGAAGAATATTAGTGTAGGATATATGCTTTTATGCCTATGTAGATGAATTCATTCTCTCGACCTACTGTAAGCTGGCGATATAGCTATAAAGGGGTGTTGGTGAGGAAACTTTTTTGCAGTTTGAGTCGAACTGCAGTTCATCGAGCAATACATGAAGTATCAATTCGAATAGTTGAAGTGATGGGTGCAGAATGTATAGTATTCCCTCAGAATATTCGGGAAAGGAATGTATTGAAAATGGCTTTCATGGAGAAATGGAGAGGACAATTTGCTGTAGAAGGAATGAGGGTTAGAGATAGAATTGTCTAGCAGTATTACCTGTTGTAATTTGTAGGAAATCGAACTGTAAACTCTACTGAACCAGGTTTTAATCATGAATATACAAACGATACATTTTATATGTATTAACAATGACATTAAAACTCATTCAATCAACAACGATTTCCAAGGAATCATAAAAACAAGATCAATCGAAATGAAGTGAACATGGATTACTTCAACACTCCCACTCTTTGTTCACTTCGAAGACGTTACCCACAGACCTTGTCGATTTGTTGAAAATTTTTCTCGTGGTAAGGGTTTGGTTAAAATATCTGCCAACTGGTTTTCTGATTGGGTGTAAACAACAGTGATATTTTTTTCGTTTGTGATGATCATTATAGCTCATCAAGTTTATAGCACTTCTATTATCAACAAAAAGTTCCGTTGGATTGAAACGTCAACATCAATTTCTTTAAGCAACCTTCTCAACCATATTATTTCTCGTGCGGCATCCCAAGCTGCAATATATTCAGATTCTGTCGTGGATGTTGCAACACTTTTGTCGTTGAGATGTCCATGTAACTGGACAACCTGATAATAAAGTAACATAGCCAGTTGTTGAATATCTAGTATCAATGTCTCCTGCAAAATCTGCATCTGAATACGCTTTTAAATATTCGTTGCTCCCACCATTGTATAGAATTCCATAACTTTTAGTACCCTTTAGGTATCTGAAAATACGTTTGACTGCTTTCCAGTGCTGCTTTCCTGGATTTTCCAAATATCTGCTAACTCTGCTCACTGAGAATGATATATCTGGACGAGTGACAACCGCTAAAAACATGCTTCTCTGTACGGAATATTTTTCATATATTTTTTCTTCCTCGTTTTGGGGGCTTTGAGCTGCATTCAGAATAACATTCATTGTGGAAGTCCATTTTGTGTCTCTTATGTGGTGGTTCCACATCATCTCTCTGGGGCATAGTCTTTGATGTTGACGGTGGTTTATGTTCTTCAAACCTGCCCAAAAGGGGAAGAATATTAGTGTAGGATATATGCTTTTATGCCTATGTAGATGAATTCATTCTCTCAACCTACTGTAAGCTGGCGATATAGCTATATCAAAGGTAAAGTATAACTTCAAAACAGCGACGTCTCAAGTATCGAAGAGACATCCTCCTTTTTTCCTTGGGGAGCCTGGGTTCATTAAAGTCCCCTTAGAATTGAAACATTTGTGCTATAGGTGTAATATAATTTATATCTTATGAACATTTTGGTATTGTTTACAATTAGAAAAGTGAAATCTTCTCACATTTGAAACTTTGTGGCCTCAGGAGCTCAAGGCTCCCTGCCCTGCCAGTATTATAGGGGGAGTCCTATAATAACGGTTGAATAAAATTTATAAACTGACAGATAAATCAAGGGATTTGTTAACAAATTTGGAATCAACTGAGAAAGGTGTAGATGTTAGGGAAAGGAATTATGAATATTTTAACTGGATTCGAGTTTGATTCGATCGGTTACCGTTTACAGTTAATTTCCCGTTTTTGCAAACAACTATACAAGGATATATTCGAACGCATTAATTATATTCGAACACATATTCGAATCCCTTTAAGGATTCCGTGCTCCGACGGAACACGGAACGGTGAATTGACGACTTTGGTTCCGTGAATGTCTTGCCGCCGAAATTCAAAATTTGTTGTGATACTTTTGGTAGCCATTTGCTAATTTTCGAGTTTATGTCTAAACTTCTCGATTTTTCGGATTAATCAAGTATGATCATCTTTTATAAGAATAGGAAATTTTTATTCTTGGCATTTGGATGCTGGTAAAACATTCAACTCACTTGTTGGATTCAATTGCTTATGGAGAACAGAATCTTACTGATTTGAATTTTGGCTTCTTGGGACAAAAGTAAACCTATAGGCCACACGACACTACAGGCGAGTTGATATTTATCAACGAGACAACTCATATATTCAGAGAATGAGCTTGATCATTCTGTCCAGACTCCAGACGTATCGTCCGGACATCACTTCCAGTGAACCGTTTCCATCTAATATGAATTGTTTCATTTTAGGCTTTCTTTCATCTGAATACCGCTTCCTCGTGTTAGTATTGCTATAAGACTAGACATCCTTGCATGAATGCCTAATACAGTAGTAGCAGTAGTTAGTAGTTAACCGCTGTTGTACCGATCACAATTGTTGTACGGACAGAGCACTGCAGACCTAAGTTTGTAACTCTAAAACCATTCTTGTTCTGCAAGCCACCTTGAGGGAGAGACACACACATATAAGCTTAGTTATTAAGATAGGGACAAATAACTTATCAGAGACTAGATTTTTGATGCTTGATCTATTATCTCAACAAAGATTTATGTTCTTCAAACCTGCCCAAAAGGGGAAGAATATTAGTGTAGGATATATGCTTTTATGCCTATGTAGATGAATTCATTCTCTCGACCTACTGTAAGCTGGCGATATAGCTATAAAGGGGTGTTGGTGAGGAAACTTTTTTGCAGTTTGAGTCGAACTGCAGTTCATCGAGCAATACATGAAGTATCAATTCGAATAGTTGAAGTGATGGGTGCAGAATGTATAGTATTCCCTCAGAATATTCGGGAAAGGAATGTATTGAAAATGGCTTTCATGGAGAAATGGAGAGGACAATTTGCTGTAGAAGGAATGAGGGTTAGAGATAGAATTGTCTAGCAGTATTACCTGTTGTAATTTGTAGGAAATCGAACTGTAAACTCTACTGAACCAGGTTTTAATCATGAATATACAAACGATACATTTTATATGTATTAACAATGACATTAAAACTCATTCAATCAACAACGATTTCCAAGGAATCATAAAAACAAGATCAATCGAAATGAAGTGAACATGGATTACTTCAACACTCCCACTCTTTGTTCACTTCGAAGACGTTACCCACAGACCTTGTCGATTTGTTGAAAATTTTTCTCGTGGTAAGGGTTTGGTTAAAATATCTGCCAACTGGTTTTCTGATTGGGTGTAAACAACAGTGATATTTTTTCGTTTGTGATGATCATTATAGCTCATCAAGTTTATAGCACTTCTATTATCAACAAAAAGTTCCGTTGGATTTGAAACGTCAACATCAATTTCTTTAAGCAACCTTCTCAACCATATTATTTCTGTGCGGCATCCCAAGCTGCAATATATTCAGATTCTGTCGTGGATGTTGCAACACTTTTGTCGTTGAGATGTCCATGTAACTGGACAACCTGATAATAAAGTAACATAGCCAGTTGTTGAATATCTAGTATCAATGTCTCCTGCAAAATCTGCATCTGAATACGCTTTTAAATATTCGTTGCTCCCACCATTGTATAGAATTCCATAACTTTTAGTACCCTTTAGGTATCTGAAAATACGTTTGACTGCTTTCCAGTGCTGCTTTCCTGGATTTTCCAAATATCTGCTAACTCTGCTCACTGAGAATGATATATCTGGACGAGTGACAACCGCTAAAAACATGAGCGTCCTATAGCTTCTCTGTACGGAATATTTTTCATATATTATTTTTCTTCCTCGTTTTGGGGGCTTTGAGCTGCATTCAGAATAACATTCATTGTGGAAGTCCATTTTGTGTCTCTTATGTGGTGGTTCCACATCATCTCTCTGGGGCATAGTCTTTGATGTTGACGGTTGGTTTATGTTCTTCAAACCTGCCCAAAAGGGGAAGAATATTAGTGTAGGATATATGCTTTTATGCCTATGTAGATGAATTCATTCTCTCAACCTACTGTAAGCTGGCGATATAGCTATATCAAAGGTAAAGTATAACTTCAAAACAGCGACGTCTCAAGTATCGAAGAGACATCCTCCTTTTTTCCTTGGGGAGCCTGGGTTCATTAAAGTCCCCTTAGAATTGAAACATTTGTGCTATAGGTGTAATATAATTTATATCTTATGAACATTTTGGTATTGTTTACAATTAGAAAAGTGAAATCTTCTCACATTTGAAACTTTGTGGCCTCAGGAGCTCAAGGCTCCTTGCCCTGCCAGTATTATAGGGGGAGTCCTATAATAACGGTTGAATAAAATTTATAAACTGACAGATAAATCAAGGGATTTGTTAACAAATTTGGAATCAACTGAGAAAGGTGTAGATGTTAGGGAAAGGAATTATGAATATTTTAACTGGATTCGAGTTTGATTCGATCGGTTACCGTTTACAGTTAATTTCCCGTTTTTGCAAACAACTATACAAGGATATATTCGAACGCATTAATTATATTCGAACACATATTCGAATCCCTTTAAGGATTCCGTGCTCCGACGGAACACGGAACGGTGAATTGACGACTTTGGTTCCGTGAATGTCTTGCCGCCGAAATTCAAAATTTGTTGTGATACTTTTGGTAGCCATTTGCTAATTTTCGAGTTTATGTCTAAACTTCTCGATTTTTCGGATTAATCAAGTATGATCATCTTTTATAAGAATAGGAAATTTTTATTCTTGGCATTTGGATGCTGGTAAAACATTCAACTCACTTGTTGGATTCAATTGCTTATGGAGAACAGAATCTTACTGATTTGAATTTTGGCTTCTTGGGACAAAAGTAAACCTATAGGCCACACGACACTACAGGCGAGTTGATATTTATCAACGAGACAACTCATATATTCAGAGAATGAGCTTGATCATTCTGTCCAGACTCCAGACGTATCGTCCGGACATCACTTCCAGTGAACCGTTTCCATCTAATATGAATTGTTTCATTTTAGGCTTTCTTTCATCTGAATACCGCTTCCTCGTGTTAGTATTGCTATAAGACTAGACATCCTTGCATGAATGCCTAATACAGTAGTAGCAGTAGTTAGTAGTTAACCGCTGTTGTACCGATCACAATTGTTGTACGGACAGAGCACTGCAGACCTAAGTTTGTAACTCTAAAACCATTCTTGTTCTGCAAGCCACCTGAGGGAGACACACACATATAAGCTTAGTTATTAAGATAGGGACAAATAACTTATCAGAGACTAGATTTTGATGCTTGATCTATTATCTCAACAAAGATTTATGTTCTTCAAACCTGCCCAAAAGGGGAAGAATATTAGTGTAGGATATATGCTTTTATGCCTATGTAGATGAATTCATTCTCTCGACCTACTGTAAGCTGGCGATATAGCTATAAAGGGGTGTTGGTGAGGAAACTTTTTTGCAGTTTGAGTCGAACTGCAGTTCATCGAGCAATACATGAAGTATCAATTCGAATAGTTGAAGTGATGGGTGCAGAATGTATAGTATTCCCTCAGAATATTCGGGAAAGGAATGTATTGAAAATGGCTTTCATGGAGAAATGGAGAGGACAATTTGCTGTAGAAGGAATGAGGGTTAGAGATAGAATTGTCTAGCAGTATTACCTGTTGTAATTTGTAGGAAATCGAACTGTAAACTCTACTGAACCAGGTTTTAATCATGAATATACAAACGATACATTTTATATGTATTAACAATGACATTAAAACTCATTCAATCAACAACGATTTCCAAGGAATCATAAAAACAAGATCAATCGAAATGAAGTGAACATGGATTACTTCAACACTCCCACTCTTTGTTCACTTCGAAGACGTTACCACAGACCTTGTCGATTTGTTGAAAATTTTTCTCGTGGTAAGGGTTTGGTTAAAATCTGCAACTGGTTTTCTGATGGTTTTCTGATTGGGTGTAAACAACAGTGATATTTTTTTCGTTTGTGATGATCATTATAGCTCATCAAGTTTATAGCACTTCTATTATCAACAAAAAGTTCCGTTGGATTTGAAACGTCAACATCAATTTCTTTAAGCAACCTTCTCAACCATATTATTTCTGTGCGGCATCCCAAGCCAGATTCTGTCGTGGATGTTGCAACACTTTTGTCGTTGAGATGTCCATGTAACTGGACAACCTGATAATAAAGTAACATAGCCAGTTGTTGAATATCTAGTATCAATGTCTCCTGCAAAATCTGCATCTGAATACGCTTTTAAATATTCGTTGCTCCCACCATTGTATAGAATTCCATAACTTTTAGTACCCTTTAGGTATCTGAAAATACGTTTGACTGCTTTCCAGTGCTGCTTTCCTGGATTTTCCAAATATCTGCTAACTCTGCTCACTGAGAATGTGATATATCTGGACGAGTGACAACCGCTAAAAACATGAGACGTCCTATAGCTTCTCTGTACGAATATATTTTTCATATATTATTTTTCTTCCTCGTTTTGGGGGCTTTGAGCTGCATTCAGAATAACATTCATTGTGGAAGTCCATTTTGTGTCTCTTATGTGGTGGTTCCACATCATCTCTCTGGGCATAGTCTTTGATGTTGACGGTTGGTTTATGTTCTTCAAACCTGCCCAAAAGGGGAAGAATATTAGTGTAGGATATATGCTTTTATGCCTATGTAGATGAATTCATTCTCTCAACCTACTGTAAGCTGGCGATATAGCTATATCAAAGGTAAAGTATAACTTCAAAACAGCGACGTCTCAAGTATCGAAGAGACATCCTCCTTTTTTCCTTGGGGAGCCTGGGTTCATTAAAGTCCCCTTAGAATTGAAACATTTGTGCTATAGGTGTAATATAATTATATCTTATGAACATTTTGGTATTGTTTACAATTAGAAAAGTGAAATCTTCTCACATTTGAAACTTTGTGGCCTCAGGAGCTCAAGGCTCCTGCCCTGCCAGTATTATAGGGGGAGTCCTATAATAACGGTTGAATAAAATTTATAAACTGACAGATAAATCAAGGGATTTGTTAACAAATTTGGAATCAACTGAGAAAGGTGTAGATGTTAGGGAAAGGAATTATGAATATTTTAACTGGATTCGAGTTTGATTCGATCGGTTACCGTTTAGAGTTAATTTCCCGTTTTTGTTTCGTATGCTATATAAGCTCCAGGGTTGATCAAGCGGGTGGCGCTCTACCCTCCATCTTATCCACGCCCTTCTTCACTGTTAAACAGCTGGCGGCCTACCCTGGGAGCTATGATCTCTCTCTATCTAGTCTAAATTTTATTTTGTTTAAAAGTGAAGTTCACGCGGACGCCACCTAGTGTTCACTAGCTGAACTTATTGGAATACGGATCCAATAGAAATGTAGAATTTTTCTGGCTATGGAATGTTTCATTGTCGGGGTTACATAGTTCGTACCCTCACAAACAGATGGCAAAAAAGGTGCCAAATCAATTTTTTTCTTTCCGTGATTTCGTTTTTGGAAATTACATCCGATTACATTACTCAAAGCATTGGGTATCATTATGAACTTATACTGTGACGCAACTCCCTCTCCTAACCTTGAATTTTTTTAGTACAGAAGAGTCATTGTAGAAACCGAGTATTCCTATCGAGTATTCTAATGGTTCGTTTACGAAATGATATGCTATTTAACGGCTTGTATTATCGTTCATTTCTGAAACAGATAGATATCAAGTTGACAATGTTATTGAATTTTAAAATAAGATTCGTTGATAGAAAAGTTTACGCGGACGCCACCTAGAGTTGACTAGCAGAACTTACTGGAATGAAGATCCAATGGAAATGTAGAAATTTTTGTGCCTATGGAATGTTTTCATGTCGAGGTTATATAGTTCACGCCTTCACAGATAGATGGCAAAGGAGGTCCAATAGCAATATAAAATAGCTCAT
This sequence comes from Leptinotarsa decemlineata, assembly GCF_025532065.1. Classification (NCBI taxonomy): domain Eukaryota; kingdom Metazoa; phylum Arthropoda; class Insecta; order Coleoptera; family Chrysomelidae; genus Leptinotarsa; species Leptinotarsa decemlineata. The sequence continues at coordinate 6,358 of NW_027412556.1, read as the reverse complement.
TTTAATTTTTTTCTCAATCTATTTTGATACCAGATCAATGTAAATGGGTTCACATGACTATATACTTTTTATAAATTTTGAATAGTTCATAATTGAACTACATACATACAACAGAAGTACATCTATGTTGATTCTCTTCTTTTACTTGTATGAGACTGAAGCTTTACTTTTCATAAAGTTATTTTGTCTGAACTCGGACGTAATTTTACAAAACCCACAAAAAATCATGATTACTTTCATAATCGATAATGATCCCATGTTATTCAAAGTCTAAAGTCAGAAAACGAGATTGAAGTCATTGAATAAAATGAAGAAATCAAAATCATTGTGAAATGATATACAACAAAATAAATGTCAGGAATAATTCTCAGATGATGTGGTGCTGCAGGTTTTTCCGGGTTTTCCTGCAGCTGAAAAAGCAAATGCGCCACTGGAATCAATGAAGTCGCCCCGGAGCGCCAATTAATTTTTATTGTTGTATTTATTTTATTTTTATCGTTGTTTTAACACATTGTAATAATTCTGTAATCAAATATTCCAGTCATTCTCCCAAAATATGGTAGATCGGTGACCAGAGCCGAGTTTAAACTGTGATGTGATCTAAGTTTCAACTGTCTCAGGAGCCAAGTTTCGACTGTGAAGGATGACGGGTTTCAATTTTGACGGGGGCTCAGTTTCAACTGAGGAAAAAGACCAGTTTGAACTGTTGCAGGAGTCGTGTTTCAACTGTGGCGGGTGCTGGCTGACGGGTCCCAAATGATATGCTATTCACTGGCTCGTATCATCGTTTATTCCTGAAAGAGATGGATATTGAATCATTAATAAATTGGTGGATGTAGCCGTCACTACGTGGTAGGAATCATAATGAAAAAAAGAGAAATGAACTCTTTATGTTTTTACCGCTTTTATTTGTAACTAACGTTACTGCAGTTTCATCCTATACGGTGTTACGGTTTCATTTTGTCATTTATTCTGTTTTGAGGTCGACGACTATCTAACCTGAAATGAATACTTCCTTGAAAGTTTTGGGATATATTTTAATACCTCGTCATTCGTTTAGTTCTCATTCACTGACAAACAACTATACAAGGATATATTCGAACGCATTAATTATATTCGAACACATATTCGAATCCCTTTAAGGATTCCGTGCTCCGACGGAACACGGAACGGTGAATTGACGACTTTGGTTCCGTGAATGTCTTGCCGCCGAAATTCAAAATTTGTTGTGATACTTTTGGTAGCCATTTGCTAATTTTCGAGTTTATGTCTAAACTTCTCGATTTTTCGGATTAATCAAGTATGATCATCTTTTATAAGAATAGGAAATTTTTATTCTTGGCATTTGGATGCTGGTAAAACATTCAACTCACTTGTTGGATTCATTGCTTATGGAGAACAGAATCTTACTGATTTGAATTTTGGCTTCTTGGGACAAAAGTAAACCTATAGGCCACACGACACTACAGGCGAGTTGATATTTATCAACGAGACAACTCATATATTCAGAGAATGAGCTTGATCATTCTGTCCAGACTCCAGACGTATCGTCCCGGACATCACTTCCAGTGAACCGTTTCCATCTAATATGAATTGTTTCATTTTAGGCTTTCTTTCATCTGAATACCGCTTCCTCGTGTTAGTATTGCTATAAGACTAGACATCCTTGCATGAATGCCTAATACAGTAGTAGCAGTAGTTAGTAGTTAACCGCTGTTGTACCGATCACAATTGTTGTACGGACAGAGCACTGCAGACCTAAGTTTGTAACTCTAAAACCATTCTTGTTCTGCAAGCCACCTTGAGGGAGACACACACATATAAGCTTAGTTATTAAGATAGGGACAAATAACTTATCAGAGACTAGATTTTTGATGCTTGATCTATTATCTCAACAAAGATTTATGTTCTTCAAACCTGCCCAAAAGGGGAAGAATATTAGTGTAGGATATATGCTTTTATGCCTATGTAGATGAATTCATTCTCTCGACCTACTGTAAGCTGGCGATATAGCTATAAAGGGGTGTTGGTGAGGAAACTTTTTTGCAGTTTGAGTCGAACTGCAGTTCATCGAGCAATACATGAAGTATCAATTCGAATAGTTGAAGTGATGGGTGCAGAATGTATAGTATTCCCTCAGAATATTCGGGAAAGGAATGTATTGAAAATGGCTTTCATGGAGAAATGGAGAGGACAATTTGCTGTAGAAGGAATGAGGGTTAGAGATAGAATTGTCTAGCAGTATTACCTGTTGTAATTTGTAGGAAATCGAACTGTAAACTCTACTGAACCAGGTTTTAATCATGAATATACAAACGATACATTTTATATGTATTAACAATGACATTAAAACTCATTCAATCAACAACGATTTCCAAGGAATCATAAAAACAAGATCAATCGAAATGAAGTGAACATGGATTACTTCAACACTCCCACTCTTTGTTCACTTCGAAGACGTTACCCACAGACCTTGTCGATTTGTTGAAAATTTTTCTCGTGGTAAGGGTTTGGTTAAAATATCTGCCAACTGGTTTTCTGATTGGGTGTAAACAACAGTGATATTTTTTTCGTTTGTGATGATCATTATAGCTCATCAAGTTTATAGCACTTCTATTATCAACAAAAAGTTCCGTTGGATTTGAAACGTCAACATCAATTTCTTTAAGCAACCTTCTCAACCATATTATTTCTCGTGCGGCATCCCAAGCTGCAATATATTCAGATTCTGTCGTGGATGTTGCAACACTTTTGTCGTTGAGATGTCCATGTAACTGGACAACCTGATAATAAAGTAACATAGCCAGTTGTTGAATATCTAGTATCAATGTCTCCTGCAAAATCTGCATCTGAATACGCTTTTAAATATTCGTTGCTCCCACCATTGTATAGAATTCCATAACTTTTAGTACCCTTTAGGTATCTGAAAAACGTTTGACTGCTTTCCAGTGCTGCTTTCCTGGATTTTCCAAATATCTGCTAACTCTGCTCACTGAGAATGATATATCTGGACGAGTGACAACCGCTAAAAACATGCTTCTCTGTACGGAATATTTTTCATATATTATTTTTCTTCCTCGTTTTGGGGGCTTTGAGCTGCATTCAGAATAACATTCATTGTGGAAGTCCATTTTGTGTCTCTTATGTGGTGGTTCCACATCATCTCTCTGGGGCATAGTCTTTGATGTTGACGGTTGGTTTATGTTCTTCAAACCTGCCCAAAAGGGGAAGAATATTAGTGTAGGATATATGCTTTTATGCCTATGTAGATGAATTCATTCTCTCAACCTACTGTAAGCTGGCGATATAGCTATATCAAAGGTAAAGTATAACTTCAAAACAGCGACGTCTCAAGTATCGAAGAGACATCCTCCTTTTTTCCTTGGGGAGCCTGGGTTCATTAAAGTCCCCTTAGAATTGAAACATTTGTGCTATAGGTGTAATATAATTTATATCTTATGAACATTTTGGTATTGTTTACAATTAGAAAAGTGAAATCTTCTCACATTTGAAACTTTGTGGCCTCAGGAGCTCAAGGCTCCCTGCCCTGCCAGTATTATAGGGGGAGTCCTATAATAACGGTTGAATAAAATTTATAAACTGACAGATAAATCAAGGGATTTGTTAACAAATTTGGAATCAACTGAGAAAGGTGTAGATGTTAGGGAAAGGAATTATGAATATTTTAACTGGATTCGAGTTTGATTCGATCGGTTACCGTTTACAGTTAATTTCCCGTTTTTGCAAACAACTATACAAGGATATATTCGAACGCATTAATTATATTCGAACACATATTCGAATCCCTTTAAGGATTCCGTGCTCCGACGGAACACGGAACGGTGAATTGACGACTTTGGTTCCGTGAATGTCTTGCCGCCGAAATTCAAAATTTGTTGTGATACTTTTGGTAGCCATTTGCTAATTTTCGAGTTTATGTCTAAACTTCTCGATTTTTCGGATTAATCAAGTATGATCATCTTTTATAAGAATAGGAAATTTTTATTTTGGCATTTGGATGCTGGTAAAACATTCAACTCACTTGTTGGATTCAATTGCTTATGGAGAACAGAATCTTACTGATTTGAATTTTGGCTTCTTGGGACAAAAGTAAACCTATAGGCCACACGACACTACAGGCGAGTTGATATTTATCAACGAGACAACTCATATATTCAGAGAATGAGCTTGATCATTCTGTCCAGACTCCAGACGTATCGTCCCGGACATCACTTCCAGTGAACCGTTTCCATCTAATATGAATTGTTTCATTTTAGGCTTTCTTTCATCTGAATACCGCTTCCTCGTGTTAGTATTGCTATAAGACTAGACATCCTTGCATGAATGAATACAGTAGTTAGGTTAGTTAACCGCTGTTGTACCGATCACAATTGTTGTACGGACAGAGCACTGCAGACCTAAGTTTGTAACTCTAAAACCATTCTTGTTCTGCAAGCCACCTTGAGGGAGACACACACATATAAGCTTAGTTATTAAGATAGGGACAAATAACTTATCAGAGACTAGATTTTTGATGCTTGATCTATTATCTCAACAAAGATTTATGTTCTTCAAACCTGCCCAAAAGGGGAAGAATATTAGTGTAGGATATATGCTTTTATGCCTATGTAGATGAATTCATTCTCTCGACCTACTGTAAGCTGGCGATATAGCTATAAAGGGGTGTTGGTGAGGAAACTTTTTTGCAGTTTGAGTCGAACTGCAGTTCATCGAGCAATACATGAAGTATCAATTCGAATAGTTGAAGTGATGGGTGCAGAATGTATAGTATTCCCTCAGAATATTCGGGAAAGGAATGTATTGAAAATGGCTTTCATGGAGAAATGGAGAGGACAATTTGCTGTAGAAGGAATGAGGGTTAGAGATAGAATTGTCTAGCAGTATTACCTGTTGTAATTTGTAGGAAATCGAACTGTAAACTCTACTGAACCAGGTTTTAATCATGAATATACAAACGATACATTTTATATGTATTAACAATGACATTAAAACTCATTCAATCAACAACGATTTCCAAGGAATCATAAAAACAACAAGATCAATCGAAATGAAGTGAACATGGATTACTTCAACACTCCCACTCTTTGTTCACTTCGAAGACGTTACCCACAGACCTTGTCGATTTGTTGAAAATTTTTCTCGTGGTAAGGGTTTGGTTAAAATATCTGCCAACTGGTTTTCTGATTGGGTGTAAACAACAGTGATATTTTTTCGTTTGTGATGATCATTATAGCTCATCAAGTTTATAGCACTTCTATTATCAACAAAAAGTTCCGTTGGATTCGAAACGTCAACATCAATTTCTTTAAGCAACCTTCTCAACCATATTATTTCTCGTGCGGCATCCAAGCTGCAATATATTCAGATTCTGTCGTGGATGTTGCAACACTTTTGTCGTTGAGATGTCCATGTAACTGGACAACCTGATAATAAAGTAACATAGCCAGTTGTTGAATATCTAGTATCAATGTCTCCTGCAAAATCTGCATCTGAATACGCTTTTAAATATTCGTTGCTCCCACCATTGTATAGAATTCCATAACTTTTAGTACCCTTTAGGTATCTGAAAATACGTTTGACTGCTTTCCAGTGCTGCTTTCCTGGATTTTCCAAATATCTGCTAACTCTGCTCACTGAGAATGATATATCTGGACGAGTGACAACCGCTAAAAACATGAGACGTCTATAGCTTCTCTGTACGGAATATTTTTCATATATTATTTTTCTTCCTCGTTTTGGGGGCTTTGAGCTGCATTCAGAATAACATTCATTGTGGAAGTCCATTTTGTGTCTCTTATGTGGTGGTTCCACATCATCTCTCTGGGGCATAGTCTTTGATGTTGACGGTTGGTTTATGTTCTTCAAACCTGCCCAAAAGGGGAAGAATATTAGTGTAGGATATATGCTTTTATGCCTATGTAGATGAATTCATTCTCTCAACCTACTGTAAGCTGGCGATATAGCTATATCAAAGGTAAAGTATAACTTCAAAACAGCGACGTCTCAAGTATCGAAGAGACATCCTCCTTTTTTCCTTGGGAGCCTGGGTTCATTAAAGTCCCTTAGAATTGAAACATTTGTGCTATAGGTGTAATATAATTTATATCTTATGAACATTTTGGTATTGTTTACAATTAGAAAAGTGAAATCTTCTCACATTTGAAACTTTGTGGCCTCAGGAGCTCAAGGCTCCTGCCCTGCAGTATTATAGGGGGAGTCCTATAATAACGGTTGAATAAAATTTATAAACTGACAGATAAATCAAGGGATTTGTTAACAAATTTGGAATCAACTGAGAAAGGTGTAGATGTTAGGGAAAGGAATTATGAATATTTTA